>NC_084828.1:23710137-25077012 GCF_033115175.1 Lepus europaeus | reverse complement strand
CTCAAGGACTTGGACCATCATATGCTGTTGTTCCCAGCTCCTTAACAAGGAGTAGGAGAAGAAATGGAGCAGCTGAGACTCAAACCTGCACTCATGTGCGATGCTTGCATCCCAGGTGGCAGCTTCACTTAATGTGCTACAACTTCGTCCCCAACATGTTGATTTTCAATTCTTGAATTCAATTTTATACTGATTTTGAGTAGTCTTCCTAACCAGTTCCACATGTCTACTCACGTTTTCTACACGGTAGACTTGTTTGTTTCCTGGAGCTAACCTTATTTATTGGTGTTGGGTCACTAACTGGATTTGTGTTTCCTGAAAAAAGCTGCAAGTTTGTAGCTTGTCTGCAATCATTAACTCAATCCTTGTTTTTACACTTATACTTTAGCCTCTAATCAGTTGTATTTCTATGCCAATATATCTTTTCCCAGTTTGCCTTCTTTAAATCTGACCACATGGATCAAAATCTGAGGCTTTCACAAGGCTTTTACACTCTGAAAAGCATGCTTAGTTTTCCTATAAGGTAAAGACATTGAGAAACACTAAATTTTTCCAGTCAGAAATTTACCTTTCTGCTGATTATAGAACAATGTACAGTATTACATCAAGTCTGGTTGATATCTGGGATACGCATCTTCACCATTATCATTAATCTGGCATTAGGTAATCTACATATTTTAATAGTGTATTTTAGACAAAATTTTTATGCAGTGCATTCTCCAACTTGCTTTCTGTTTTTCTTTTCTAGAGTTTAAGAGGTCACTCAAGGAAGATGAAATAATTACAATACAGAAAGCTAAACAGGGGTCTGCCATTGTCATTGTAGTGCAGTGGTTTAAGCTGCACAGTGACACCAGCTTCCCCTCTCAGAGTGCTGGTTTCTGCTTCCCATCTAGTCTCTTGCTAACTACTTCTCAAGGCAGCAGAAGATGGACCAAAGACTCGGGCCTCTCCCATCCATACCTGATAATGAGATGCAGTTCCTTTCTCCTAGCTTTGGCCTGCCCCAGGCCATGCTATTGTGACTATTTGAATGATGAATCAGCAGATGAAAGATCTCTCTCATTTCTCTTCTTTTTTTTGGACCGGCAGAGTGGATAGTGAGAGAGAGAGACAGAGAGAAAGGTCTTCCTTTTAGCCGTTGGTTCACCCTCCAATGGCCGCTGCGGCCGGCGCACTGCAGCCAGCACATCGTGCTGATCCGAAGCCAGGAGCCAGGTGCTTCTCCTGGTCTCCCATGTGGGTGCAGGGCCCAAGGACTTGGGCCATCCTCCACTGCCTTCCCGAGCCATAGCAGAGAGCTGGCCTGGAAGAGGGGCAACCGGGATTAAATCCGGCACCCCAACCGGGACTAGAACCTGGTGTGCCAGTGCCACAGCGGAGGATTAGTCTGTTGAGCCACGGCGCCGGCCTCTCTTCTGTATCTCACTGTCTCTCCCAAACTCTGTCACTCTGCTTTTCAGATAAGTAAAGCTTAAAAAAAGGTTAAACAGATGACATAACAATGAATACAGTGAGATAATGAACTAAAGGAACTATCAAAACAAATCCATTAAACATCTTTATAAAATGTAGAATGAAAAATGCCATCTATGTCAAATCATTAGGTTGTACCTTAAAATATGTATAATAACTTAAATCAGAACATTTTAGAGAAATTTAAAAAACAGCATTAAAATCTGTGATTACAGAGTAGACAGAAATTATGGCTTTGCAAAACTTAAAGAAGGAAGGAAAGGGATTGAGTCAGGGAATGAAGGAGAGAAGAAAGTATCATTATCTTCTTAGAATTGTACCTGTAAAACACATAAAATACTATAATAATTATATTAATATATACAATTATATTAATGATATTTATTAATAAAAAGACAAAACCCTAATAAATAATATCATAAAAGATAACAATATGAAATTGTTTCTGAAACATAATAAAAGAATCTGATTTATGGCAATAATCAAATAGTGGTTGCAAATAAGTATAGTTTAATTATAAAAACATATATAGTAATACATACATTAGCAATTTTCTTGAGTTCATTTAATGTTTAATCATCATTTTTTTTAAAGATTTGTTTATTCATTTGAAAGTCAGAATTACAGACAGTGTGAGACAGAGAGAGAGATCCTCCATCCTCTTTGGCCAAGAGCCTCTTCCAGGTCTTCCATGTCGGTGGCAGGGGTCCAATCACTTCGGCCAGCCTCCACTGCTTTTCCCAGGGTATTAGAAGGGAGCTGGATAGAAAGTGGAGCAGCCCAAACACAAACCAGCAGTTATATTGGATGTAGGCATTGCAGGTAGCAGCTTTTACTCGCTGTACCACGATGCTCACCCCATCATGATTCTAGCCTGCAAATCTGATCTTGACTACCTATGATTTTACTTTTTATTTTATGCTTAATTTTATTTTCTTAAAAAATACATTGATTATTTGACTTGTAGATTTGCAAACCAGATATGATTTTCTTTTAATTCTCATCAACGCTTTGCTGTTTCTATGAAATTTTGTTTTCTAAGAATAATTAGTTAAAAATAAGGACAATTATGGAATTATTTAAAACTCTATTAGAGGAATTTGCGAGGAGGTAATATCTTGAAATCTTCAATTGCATCTAAAATTATTTATCAAATAATAAAGGTTGACATGGTTTGGGAACTATTTCTAATAACATTTACTTCCCTGTATCTGTTCAGATTCTTTTGCCAACTTTGTATCATGTTGAATCCAGGATTTTGACGTGTAATTAGGATGAAATTCAGAGAAATATAAATGATCAGAATGCATCAAGCTAGCCCTAAAAATTGACTTGATTGGAGATTAAAGAATAAATGATCCACTTTTGCTACAGATCCAACTGTATGAAACTTCTTTAACATAACTGAAATACATTATACTAGACATCAATGTTCTATGCATGGGATCCCATGCCTCCATTACTTTCTACAGAAATAATCTATTTATAGTACATGAAATATTTGAAATACATATAGGAAATTTGTTTTATCTCCATTACTTTCATAATATCTGTGTTAAAAAGATGAAACAAAATGTCTTACTTTCTACTTTGTGAGTGATATAACATTTTCCTTTGAAAGTTAGTGTAGATTATGAGCTTTTGGCCTAAAAGTTAAGTTGTCAGTTTTAGTATTTTTCTCATCCTATATCTGAGTCCCCAGGTTCATAATTCTGGCTTCAGCTCCTGATTCAGCATCCAGCTAAAGTGGACCCTGGGAAGCAGCAGGTAGTAGTTCCAGAAATTGGGTCCCTGCCTCCCATGTGATAGAACTGGATCAATTCCACCTTCAGGGTTTGAATCTCTCTCAGGCCTTTGTATACATATGGAAAATGAACCAGGAATGACAGATCCATCTCTCTGCTTCTATCCTTATCTACCTTTAAGTAAAGTAAACAAAAATATTAAAAGAAAGAAAGTTGTTGCATAAGTTGAAAAACTAAAAGAAGACTATTCACAAATTATTTTTTTTGTATGACTTTACCTTCTTTTTCAGATATTTCACACAAAGCTTCAGTGGAAAATTTTTTCACTCATGATTGTAATAAGTTGATACATTTTCCTTATTAAGATGCATTAAGCATGCCCATGCATTTTTTTTTTTCTTCTAGCAATGGTTGTTTTGAGCAACCTGGAACCAAATACAACTTATGAAATCAGGGTTGCAGCTGTAAATGGAAAAGGACAAGGAGACTACAGTAAAATAGAAGTCTTCCAAACATTACCAGTTCGTAAGTAATCAACTGTTTTGCTTTTTGTTGCCATTCTCTTTACCTCACAAATTCAGTGATATTTTCAAATCTAGAGAGTACATTTCAACACTTTTGGGAAGTGAATTATGTCTTTGTGAAGCAGTTTTTGAAGATGGTGGCATATCAGATTTATAAAAATAACTGCTTTGGAGCTAGACAAAAAAGATAAGATGCATTGAAATAAGTAAAATAAAAAGTGCTCTCTGAACAATGGCTCCCTCTTGAAAGCATCTTTGTTATTCATAGCCTGATTAGTTCAGACTATTCCTTGAGAGAATAAAGCACTGTTTTTGTAACAAACTGATTATTTTGTTCTCTTGATGACACGTGACCTTTGCCTTTATTCTACAAACTAGGTGGGTCCTAAGTGTGAAGAACTGAAAACAACAAATTAATCCAGTACAGCAGTGCCTATAGGATAAGACTAAATGAAGTATTCTTGTTCCCCCAGTACTATCCTATTCAAATGTATTTAAGTCAACTGGATTTCTGTGTAGTTAACATTTTTAAAAATGTGAAAAAAGTTAAAAAGTGTGAGAAAACTTGAATATGACAGCAAAATTCTGTTTTAAAACCTATGCATTACCCCGCCTCTTTTATACGCATGTTAAAAAACAGACAGATTGGTCACAATAAATCATCTTCCTCTAATATGGATTCAGTAATTTATTTTGGTTCACATAAAATCTGTCTGATGCATTTGTTCTTTTCCATCACCAATGCTGATGTCTCATTTAATCACTGGTTATTATTTGCAGCAGGATGACTCCAGTACATGTCAATTTCTAACCCTACATCCAATTTTGTCTTCCCCTACTTAGTATTTTAAAATGATTCTTAGTGATTTCACAAAAATTAAATAGTGACCTATCTCTCCTTTGCTTAAGATTCTCAAACATAACATTCTTATTTCCACCTTGCATTCATGTATACCTAATCTGGCCAACCACCCTTACACTTCTTAGTCCGATTTCACAAAGTCCTCTCTATCAGAAGGCTGAACTATAGTTTCCCAAAAAATTGTTCATCATGTCCTAATGCTTTTGCTTCTGATCAGACCTGAGTAACTTCTAATCATCTTATAATCAACTTGATTTCCTGCTACATTTAGGCATATGTTCCTTCATTTACTCATAAATCACTTCTTTACTTCTTTAAAAGCTTCAATCATAATTCACCACTTTTTCTTTTCCTTTCTCTTTCTTTTAAATTATAATCCTTCTATTTTCTTGGAGTATTATTGCTGACTTGCCAACTTCTCTTATAAACAGTGAACACCTGGAGGGAAAGAGCACTAACTATTTTATTGATAAGTCTATATTTTTGCAGCTTTCAGGACTGTTTTAAAGCTCAAATGACAAAATATGTGAAAACTATTGAGTATGTCATAACTGTCTATAATTAATTTTCATATTATTGTGTACAATAATTCCATTGTAATGAAAATTATAAAGCTATACATTCAGTCTTTTCTCTTTGTTAGAATCTATGTTTGTTCTGAATTTTATTTGATTTTCCAAGAAAGTTTCAGTTGTAACTTATTCACAAATTTGTTGTAAGGTTAAAGAAGTTAAATATATGATTAAATACCTTAAATTTATATCTAAGGCATTTGCTAATTAAAATCGCCTCTGCTTATAATTATATCCTTATGCTATTTAAAAATAACTATTACAATATGACAGAGAACTTTTAGTATATCCTATGCTGTAATTCACTTAAAAATGATATCAAAAGATGTGAGCTATCAAATCCATTTTATAATATTTTGATTTTCACATTATCTCTCATAAAATACTTTTTTAGAAATTATTATGCTGGTGCTTATAGAAGTTTTAAAACACCTTGAGTCTATTGCATTTTCTATATAACATGCTGTCAAATATCTGCATGTTAATTCAATTAATACACAATCCATTTCCACTATACTGCATTTATGTATTTCTATAGGGTTACAACATATGACTACTTTATTACCTCTTTTCATGCAAAACACTCAATTTTTACTTTTCTCAAAGAAACTTCTCATCTTCTTAAGGTTGGACAACCCTCTCCATTATGCTTTGCTTAGTTTGTTTGTCTTTGGCTTCTTCTTTGTAAAACCAAGTTCTACGTGTTTCTAGATCATTGCATGCTAACAATTTTATAAGACATCATGATATTGATATCCACAGAGAATTTGAGAAAATAGAGGCAGTGTGATGCTGGTGCATGTCCAAGCACGTTGCATCAGCAACACATAGCATGGAACTCTGATTCCATGTTGTCATGCACTGATGGTATCATTCCCAAAGGAAATTTGTGCACCTCAGTAGATCCCTATTGTATTAAAACAACAACAACAACAACAAAAAAAAAAAAAAAAAAAAAAAACAAAAAACAAGGGTGCTTCAAAAAGTTTATGGAAAAATGCCATGAAAGGATAAGTTTATTTTGGTACAAAAAATTTTGAAATCCATGCATAGTGTTTTATACAACATTTTCCAAAAAATTTTGAAGAATCCTCCTATTGTGAGTATCTTGCCTATAAGACCATTTCTATGTGAAGAATAACATCAAAGGCAAGTATTCTCATGAGACTAAAAGAAAAAAAAATACCTAAACACAGGTTTATAAAATTGTACACTAGAATCGTTCTTCATACAGATTTGTTATTAGAAAAAATGCTGATCACAGCAGATAACAAAGTGTAAGCCATCATCTTTTTGTTATGTATACAATCTATATAGTTTGATGTGATAATATTTTATACTAATAAGTTTTATGAAATAAATTTATTTGGCAAGATAAATATTATTTATTGTTAATACAATAAGTAAATTTTTACACTTATAGAATGCAGCATTGTTTTCAGAGTATCTGATCATAAATATAAATATAAATAAATATAAATAATAATAATTTGTTCCTGACATTTCAGAATGTTGGCACAATTCTTCCTGATTTGTGAAAATTGTTGCTTCTTTTGACCACCTGGGAAAATGAGAATCAGACATTTTTATGTTACAACAAAGGGCAAAAATCACATGTAATATCCAGGATAACATCATATATTTTGATTAAGAGTCACTGTGTTTATTAAAATGCATTTCTCCAGGTATCTTAAACATGTAGAAAATTAAGAATGTGTTATTGACTATCTAGGTGAACCAAGTCCTCCATCCATACATGGACAGCCAAGCAGTGGGAAGAGCTTTAAACTCAGCATCACTAAACAGGATGATGGAGGAGCCCCTATATTGGAATACATCGTTAAATATAGAAGTGTAAGTAACTCTTGATTTTGTACCAAGGTTTTTGTTTTCGAAATGCATTATAGTTTGCATTCAGTTCATAGACACATTAGTACTGAATGTATATTCAGTAATAGCAATGATAAATATTAACTTTCCGTTCCTGAAATTCATCATGATAAATTGTGAAATGTGTTGTGGCTTCTGCAGCTGCTGCTCCACCTCCTCCTTCTGTGACCCCCCTCTCCCCTCCCTGTTTCTCCTGTTTCTCCAGCTCCTTCTTTGTATTTAAAAATCTCAGCCATTATCATCAAAGTAGACTCAGGACTTTCATGTTTTGACTTTTAATTATGGAGGGAGACTTGTCAGGAATGATATTCTATTCTTATTTTCTGAGATGTTTCACAGGATATCTTCTCCCTTCCCCACTTATTACTAGTAAATGCAGGACCTCTTCTCAATTCTACTTACAGTAAGTAGGAGTATAAAAAATCACGTCAATTTAATTACTTTATCTGCAGCATCTGATTATTTTATCCTTATTTTCCTTGTTTTATCCTTATCCTTTATTTAGCAAAAAAATGGCCACACTGATCTTGAGGAAGTGAGAATAATTTTTGTCATTTTGTTAGCACTCTCTAATAAAGTGACTGGATGGCTACTCACAACATGGGATTTTTGATAGGTATTGGAGGGTAAAAGATACCCATTGGTTGAAGAATAATGAGAAAAGTGACCCCATGGACTTTGCCCCTTTGCCTTTAGCTGAAAATGATGCTAAAGGCCACTGAAAATGATTTTTCCTGAAAAGTTGTGCATAAGTACTATTTAGTTTTTATGCCTAACGTAGAATATGTTGAAAATGAAACTTAATTTAGTTTTGTAAGATTTATATACTAATATTGATGATTGTCCCATAATGCTTATACAATATGAATTTTATGTTCATGCTGACTGAAGATTTGTGGTACTATCTAAGCTAATTATATTTTAGCAGATAGTGGTTTTATTATTTATTTATTTATTTAATTGAAAGGCAGAGTTACAGGAAGGGAAAGACAGAGAGATCTTGCATTTTGTAGTTCATTCAAAAATGGCCACAAATGCCACAGCTGGGTCAAGTTGAAGCCAGGAGTCCGGAACTCTATCTGGGTCTGCTACATGGGTGGCAGGGGCCCAAGTACTTGAGCCATCTTCTGCTTTCTCAAACACAGTAGTAGGAAGCTGGACTGGGATTTGAGCAGCAGGAACACAAACTGGTATTTATGGGATGCTGGCGCCACAGGCAGTGTTTTAACCTGCTATGCCACACTACCGACCCAGAAGATAGTCTTTTAAAAACTGGTCATGAAGTAATATGCAGTTGAATTTTCAATATTCCCTAACAAATCTACAATTTTCTAAATAAAAATATTTGCCACTTCTTAACTCAAACTTCTAAGTTTTGAAGATTAGTATGAAAGCAAATTTCATTTTGGGTAGCCTATTTCAATCATAAATTTTAGATAATGTTTGACTATTTTTAACAATTTATTTTAAAGACAGCATTACTTAGAGAGAAAAATCTTCCATCTGCTGTCACTCCCCAAATTGCTGCAAGGGCCAGGACTGGGCATGGAGCCTGAAAATCTACCCAGGTCTCCCATGGGGATGGCAGGGACCCAAGTACTTGAGTCATTTAACTTATTTACGTTTTGGTAGATAGTGTTTTGATTTTTTTTACAAGTTTTATGTATGTATTTGAAAAGAGGCTTATTTATTTGTTTGGAAACTGAATCAGGTGTAGAACAGGAGAGACTTGAACTAGAATTCAAATGGGATGCTGGCATTGCAGGAGGGAGCTTAACATGCTGTGCCACAAGGCTGGTTTCCCAGTTGCATATTTTAATGTTAATATGAATACTCCCTTCACCAGACAGCTCTTTGTCTCAGGTTTCCTGTTGGTCACGATAAAGAGTTGTGTGTGTCTTTTGGTTACTGCTTGGCAGCTTCAAACCTCTACCCCAAGAAAGCTGAAGGCTCATTGGTCTCCAAGTGAACCTGACAATTGTGGTGAAACCTAAGTCGCCACCTCTTTAGTTAGTGCTTTTATTAAAAAAATGTCTATTTTATCTATAGTTAGGCTTTTTTTTTTCAGCTGTGCTTCTATTTCCAGTCATCCAGAAATGAAGTTTAGAAACTAAGAATGCTGCTGCTCATAGCACTTATCTTTCTCAATATTTAATACAAATTTAAAAAATAACATCACAAATATACTCAAAAACCTTTTTGTATCTTGTTTATAGGAAGCCCATAATTTCCACGTGGATTTTTACTCATGAGTTCAGTATAAACTTTTCATTTCTTAGAGTGTTCTTTTGAACTACAGGTAATTAAAAAGATGAATTAAAACTTGAGTTTCAACTGAAGCAACAATACATGTCTTTATTGAAGCAATATTTCTTTTATCACATTAAATAAGACTATGTGTTAGAAAACCCAGGTTTAGGGTGGCATCTCAGATATATATTCAGGAATCCAAATTATCTTCCATTATATTATTTTCATCCTTTGTATATTATATTGGTTTTTATCCCATAATAATTATTTTGTGTTCATATAAAGGAGACCTCTCATGCAAATTGAGTGATGAGGAGAGTTGAAAGGAATAAAGGCAGAATAAACTGTTCAACTGAATCTGTCTTCCTTTTAGCAATACAAAAAATATTTTTATAAGAACCAAACCAAAGAAATCTCGTTACATATAAATATATCTAATGAGCTTTATCAGTAAAAGGTGATTAAAATGAGTATTTGAAATAGCTAAACAATGTGTGTCTAAAAGCACACACTACCAGCATTTTGAGTAATATAATTTTGGGCTATCCAGAACATTTTCACCCAGTGCAAAATGTTTCACATCACTGACTCCAATTTACCACATTGCTAGCAGCATTTCCAGTCACCGTTGAAAGCATAAATGTTCCCATGAGTAGCCCTACACCTATCTGGGGTCAATTAGATTCACAAAATAGTAATAATGACATTCTGGACATTTGGGAAGGCAAATGCACACACACGAAAGTGAATTTTATTAAAAAAAAAAAACTGTGTGTGGAATCCAAAAATTTATCACTCCAAAATAAACATATTTTAATTTGATTTATCCCCTCTCTACATCAGAACCTCACAACAGTTGAAAAAATTAATTGTCAATAAAAATAAACTTTTTTCACAATGTAAATTTTAAAGCTTAAAACATTGTTTTAGTTGATGGTGCCATCCATTTAGTCCATCCATAAAGAACTTTGGTTCCTGGGAACTTAATCATGTTAATGCAGTCTTTTTATCATTATTAAGTGAAGAAAAATGAGCATCTTTAAAGATAATTTATAAGAATTATAAAGCAAAAATTAGTCAGAAAAGACCAGATAAAGAAGGAAAGGCAAAACCTTCATGGGTTTCTATTTTTCTCTTCTCACATATTGGCCTTTGTGTGATGAGGGGAAATGACAAGGAACATTATCGCAATGGGTTAGGGGTCAATGATGAAGTTCTCCCCTGTGTTTTTCTGCTGTTGCTTTTGACTCTCTCAAAATACACTAATAGGGGCCAGTGCTGTGGCATAGCAGGTAAAGCTTCTGCCTGCAGTGTTGGCATCCCATATGATTGCCAGTTTGAATCCTGGCTGCTCCACTTCTGATCCAGCTCTCTGCTATAGCTTGGGAAAGCAGTGGAAGATGTCTGGTTCCTGGCTTCGGATCAACTCAGCTTTGGCCATCACAGCCTTTTGGGGAGTGAACCAGCGGATGGAAGACCTCTCTCTTGCTCTCCCTGTCTCTCTCTTTCTTTATCTCCTCCACCTCCACCTCCCCCACCTCCTCTTCTTCCTCTCTCTCTTCCTCCCTGCCTCCCTCTGCCTCTCTCTAACTCTGCCTTTCAAATCAATAAATAAATCTTAAGAAAGAAAAAAAAAAACCCTTAATACCATTTGATACTGTTCATTGTCCCTCCTGTCTCATGTTGCACTGACCAGACCACTTTCGAATATTGGCAGGCAAAGTTTTTATTGTGCCTTATCTTCAGAATTATATTGGTAAAGCCGTGTTTCATCTGCTCTTACAATTTTTCAAAGAAATGCTTCAGGATCTTGATCCTACTGTTCTCTAGGGAAAGCTCCACTACTGTCTTCAGTTGATCTGGGCACAACAGTTTTGGCACTACATCAAGTCAAAAATTTTCTGCATTTCCATTTTTCAGTCTGAATTATGTAAGCTAAACCAGTTGAGATGTCTGTGGTGTTGGTCACTATTCCTGCTGGAAATGGTTAGTCTTTTTTAATAACAGCACAACCAGAGTGATTGTTTTTTATCAAAAAATGATATGGCTGATCATCCATTGTGGGGCTCATCTTAAACATCATTTTGTTTCCTAGAGGAAGTTATCCATTTGTAAACTGTGATTTCTCTGGGACATTGTCCCTGAAATCTTTGTGTAATGCATCAATGATTTCATCATTTTTCCATCCAAGCTTAACCAAAATGTGATGTTTATTCATACCACAAATTTTGCAAATATAAGATTTATTTTATTTATTTGACAGAATTACAGAGAAAGGTAGAGAGAGAGAGAGAGAGGTCTTCTATCTGCTGGTTTACTCCCCAAATGGCTGCAACAGCAGGAGCTGCACCAATCCAAAACCAGGAGCCAGGAGCCAGGAGCCAGGAACCAGGAGCTTCTTCTGGGTCTCCCAAGTGGGTGCAGGGACCCAAGGAGTTGGGCCATCTTCTACTGCTTTCCCAGGCTAGAGAAGAGAGCTGGGTCAGAAGTGGAGCAGCCAGGACTTGAACCAGCATCCATATGGGATGCCAGCACTGCAAGCCAGGGCTTTAACCCACTGCGCCACAGTGTTGACCCCTCATATCTTATTTTAAGTGCTTCAAATTAGATCCTGTTCAGATGTGTTATAAAAAGTTAGTGTGAGTTTATTTTGGTGCAAGAAATTTTGAAATCCACATGCTGCTTCTTTACAGGATCAGAATGCATTAAATTTTTGAAGACCCTCATGTTCACATATTCAAGTACTTGAAAAGTTTGTGGAAAAACTGGCTTTAAAATTTTAAATTAAAGTTTAAGATTGGACTTAAAATTTCATCACTTGGAGGGAATATCATTACATTCTTAGAATTGTATCTACAAAGTACATTGAATCTGTTAAAAACTAAATAAGGGGCCGGTGCTGTGCCTCACTTGGTTAATCCTCCACTGGCATCCCATATTGGTGCTGGGTTCTAGTCCCAGTTGCTCCTCTTCCAGTCTAGCTCTCTGCTGTGGCCTGGGAGGGCAGTGGAGGATGGCCCAAGTGCTTGGGTGCCTGCACCTGCGTGGGAGACCAGGAAGAAGCACCTGGCTCCTGGCTTCAGATCAGCGCAATGCTGGCCGTGGCAGCCAATTGGGGATTGAACCAACAACGGAAGGAAGACTTTTCTCTCTGCCTCTCTCTCTCACTGTCTGTAACTCTACCTGTCAAAAAAAAAACTAATTAAAATTAAAATAAAAACAAAAACAACCAAGAAACAAGCCAAAAAAGATGTTAAATCATTATAAAGTTTTTTCATAATATATACTTTCCATTAACTTTTTGAGTATACCTCAAAGGCATTAATCACAGAAATTTTTGTACCAAAATAAACTGATATTTTACTTCCATTTCAATGCTTTTGAAGCACCCAGTTTATTATTTTTTAAGATTTATTTATTTATTTGAAAGGCAGAGTTAGAGAAAGAGAGAGAGAGAATCTTCCATCTGCTATTTCACTCTCCAAATGGTTACAATGTCCACTGGGCCAGGCCAAAACCAGGACCCAGGAGCATTTTCTCGGTCTTCCACGTTGGTGCAGGGGGGTCCAAGGACTTGGACCATATTCTGCTGCTTCCCCATAATCACTAGCAGGGAGTTGGATTGGAAGTGGAGCAGCCTGGTCTCAAACTGGCACCCATACAGAATGTTGGGAATGTTGGCACTGCAGGCAGCAGCTTTACCTGTTATGCCACAGCCCTCCAATTTATTTTTAAACATAGATAAACTTTCTAAAGACGTTCAAATTTTTTGTGACTTATTTTAATATATATTGGAATTAATCTTTTTGGAAAAGTTATGTGTGGAACACATATGATACAAAGAAGTAAGAGATTGGTAAATAAAAAAAAAAGATTCAAGTGTACGTAACGGCTATCAATACATTTTCTCCTTGTACATAGTTACTATAGGTCAGTCTTAAGTTAAACTTTGAACACGGGCAAAGCTTACCTTCAATAAATGCATGCCTTCAATTCTTCTTTTCATGCTTATCCCTACTTAATGGTAACAGTATTTTATTGTTGCTTCCCATTTACCTAGCACCTGTTTGCCCTTTCAATAAAATAATATGTTTAACCCTTCCAAATTCCATAACAGTTCTGCCCTCCCTACTCAGTTTACAATTTCCAACCCTTTCTATCCCCCTAAAGTACTGAAGGATCTATTTTTATCATCATATGTAAATGATCAACTACATTTATTCAAGTAGATCTAAAATTGACTGATAACAATTATCATGTTAATTGTGTCAGTGTTACTAAAATTTTAACATGGAACATCGATTTATTGGTAATAATTTACACAATTAGGATAACTTTTATAATTTCTCAATACCTCCATATTACAAGAAAAGAACTGCTCACTGTTAGAGAAGTCTGTTTTATAATGAATCAAATACATGGTTAAATGTGTCACATTTTTTGAGTGATATACTTAAGAATCTGGATTTCTTTGGTGGGAATCAAGAATCTAGACTTTTCCGTGTAATATCTTTTTGCAGGAACAGTGGCCAAATAGAAGTCAACCTGGGGAGTTTATGTCAACTCCTCAACTACAAACCCATTTTTCCTCAAATGCTCAGTTTCTTTGCCTTCATATACAGTCACTTTACACAATTTTTTTTCTCTACTATATCATTTAATAGTATGCCTTCTGCTTCAAGATGTGAAGATACTCCCCATATTCCAGTTTACCCACAATTTTTTCACCTCCTCTGTTCTATGAAAATCATGCTCTGAAAGTGCAAAGGAAATACTATGATTGAGTAAAATGTTATGTGGTATATTAGATGTTCTTGGACATTAAAAATAGGAATTTTCCAGAACATTGTTGGCTAAATATTTATAGTGGCAGTTATTTTAATACTCTGCACTTATTTTTAAATAATTTTTCAAAATGTTTCTTGATCATCTGTTCTCTCTGTATGATTCCAAATAATTTTATTCATTACTTTGTCAAGCCACTTGTATTTCTCATGGAGTACAGTACAGCTGAGTAGCATGGAAAATGAGTTAGACATATGCAATGAGTGTTTTCATTGGATAACACATTTTTAGAAAAATATATCTGGAGGAAACTGGAAAATTAGGAACATTACTGAGATTTTCACTTGATTTCTTCTTGCTCCATCTTTCACTCTGCTGTACACAGAACCATGTGTTTCATATTTTGGGAACAGTATAATTGAAAATATTTATTTATTATATGAATACTGATATCTGACATATAGTGAGAACAAACATTTAATTTGAATGGCACTGGGTAATGATAAACTTAATCATATCCTAATATAGAAATCATATAACTTCTTGTAACAGATTAGGCACCAGGAAGCAGAATTAGTAATGGAGCATGTGGCTTTATTCACCCACTCATTAAGAAGACAGAGTTTATTGAAACAGAACTAGAGCAATAAAAATAGAATTACATGTGTCAATGGACTCTGAAAATTAACAATTTTTTTTTTTCAGGCAGAGTTAGATAGTGAGAGAGAGAGACAGAGAGAAAGGTCTTCCTTTTTCCATTGGTTCACACCCCAAATGGCCACTATGGCCCTTGTGCTGTGCTGATCCGAAGCCAGGAGCCAGGTGCTTCCTCCTGGTCTCCCATGCGGGTACAGGGCCCAAGCACTTGGGCCATCCTCCACTGCCTTCCCGGGCCACAGCAGAGAGCTGGACTGGAAGAGGAACAGCCGGGACAGGATCCAGCGCCCCAACTGGGACTAGAACCAGGAGTACTGGTGCCGCAGGCAGAGGATTAGCCCAGTGAGCCGGGGTGATGGCCTGAAAATTAACATTCTTAACAATAAGATGGTAGGATTAAGCTATGCATTTGGAGAATAAAGACATGCATATTAGTCTCATAAAATGAAAAAAATGCAAGAGGTTATTTTAAGTACAGAATATTTTACATCTATTTTGCACCTGTATTGCCAATAATACTTTATATAATTTAATAAATAGTTTTTTGCATACTTTCATGACTTTTTCACTATTTTTCTCTAATCTGATGGTAACTATGGGCTAATAATTATCATTTAATATTGACATATTTAATATATTTCATGTGCTAAGAATGAATAGAGAAAATTGGTAACTGAAAATTAATTGTGAGGAATATTCTTAGAGACTAGTGGCAGTGTTTATAGTATGTATTTGTAAGCCTCAATTTATCTTTTTAAGCTTTTTAGAGTATGGGCGATCATGTAACATCTCAATGGCCATAGAAAAAGAAAAGATAATGTTGGAAAATGCATTAGTTAATGATGTTAAAGTGCATGCAAGGAAATCTTTTAAAGCCACCACTTTAAGTATTATCAAATAATGTGCAGTTATGGACATTAAAGAGTATTAATTTTTTGGAGATTTTTCTTTGCCATAAGTGAAAATTATGAATCTTTGTGTTGAGAGAACAAAATACACAATTTACTGTCTGAATGAACAAATATGGTAAGGAACCAATCAATAAAAGACTCATGTTATAGGTTAATAAATAAAAGTAATAGTGAATACAAGTATAAAAAATATAGTGTACTCTATGAAATTTTATAGATGTGTAAACACAGAAGTTTATGAATAGGGAAAATGACTTGTTTTCCCTAGATGCTGACTACTGTTATTTTAGAATCATGATTAAGAACCTCTGTGCAATTCTTACATGTCAATTAAAAACTGAAAAAGAAATGCCCTTAATTGTCATTCTGTGTGTGCCTTTTTTAGGGAAAAAAAAAGAGCATTGCTTAAGAGATGTCATACCAAAGCAAAATTATCATTTTTTTTCAGTAGCTGTCCTTCAACATTTAATTGACTTATTAATAATAGCCCTATTCAGCAAATCATCTGATTACGTTACCTAGGGGAACATTTTGCCACTAGATTATCTAAAATATTCCCTAGGCATTTTGATTCTGTAAATTAGGCACTCTACAAATGCATAATTGAGATTGTGGTACCTAAGGGAATATTTAGTAACACCCACTTTAATTTTTGCTATTCCCTCGGAATAGCAAGAATGGGATTAAAATGCCTCCTTTTCTTATACTGAATGAAAAAGGAAATTGATTTATACTGGGGAAATATTAAAATTCCTTTTGGTTCCTCCAACTAGCAGTCCAACTGTCTAAAATGATGGAGAGTTTATTTAATTTATTGTTAAGAGTGTTGACAAGTTTTAATGATTGTTAATTCAAAAGAGGTGCTGTATTTTTGTTAGGAAGTTTCACATCAAATCTCAATTCTCAGAAATGATCTTTTTTTTTTTTTTTTTGAGGATTAGAAGTTTTTTTCATGCACTCCATTTCCAGAAATTATATTTTGGAGGATTACTCAATGGACATGAATCAGTCCATTGTTCAAGAATAAATTTTGTCCTGGGGTAACTCTGATTTCAGTCACTGATTTATTTTCTGACTCTTTCACCCAAATCTCCCCTTAGAGCCAAAGCAAAATTAAATTCCATGGATTTCCACATAAAATACACCAAACATTTTGTAGTTATCCAGAATGTACCAGATAATTAGTAATGCCAGAACAGCAGAAACATGTAAGCCTCTCCTTGCTTGTGTAGTCTAACCCTTCTGTAAGCTTTCAGTTTCCCTGTTCCTGATCCTCTCCTTTCTGTTTATGTGTGTACATAATGCATAACATATAAAGTATGTTATATGTACATGTGCATATGTTCGACATGTAACCTGTAAAATTCATACATAATTTTTGTATGAATATATATATATATATATATATATATAATCATCTAAAATTGCTTTTGAGCTGGCATGCTTTTAGGCTTTAGTTTTGTCCCGATCACCTATGAAGTAATTTAAAGCTATGTCACATAATTAACCTACATTGTCTTTTGTCTACCAGTGGTTATGCATCTTTATGAGGTTTAACGTGGTTGTGTTTACTTTGAGATCTGAAGTTCACTGAGGGACTCATATCTTCCTTTCATTAACAAGTTTAGGACAAATAAAAAACAAAATGACACTAGGCTTTACTATTTCCATTATCAATGGCACCATTGTTCAGAGGGTATCTGTGGGCCCCATACACCATCAAGTCTCTAGTTTGCCTCCATTGCACCCTCTCACTCTTCACAGAACTCATATTTCTCTTCTGTGCTGTTTTGTAAATTCTGAGATAAGGATTTTACACTTGTCAGTTCACTATCATGTTCATAGTACCTAGAACTTCATTACCACCCAATAAGTCAGAACAAGTCATTGATTAATGAATGGAGGAAGAAGGTCTTGGGAAAACCTTAGTAATTTAACACAGTGACTCCACACATTTCAAAGCCATGTATAGGCTGTTCTTAGCATTACGTTTCTTTGAGTGATTTGGACAAGCTACAACTTTCCTCTCTTCCCTTGGCGATACACCTCATAATATATTAAATAGCATGGCAAAAGGATGATCTTTCATGTATTTATAAGTTTCAACTTCTTTTTGAAAATAAGGCACCCTTATTGCTTTACCTTTCAGTAAGAACTTCAAACATTCAAGGGAGATGGAATTAAAATATAAATTCTGTGTTTTGCAAAGTATTTTAAAATGTTTTTTTTAATGCTTCAAATATTTTCTTTACCTTTTTGAAGACCCTCATATGCATGGGTTTCAAAAATTTTTCATCAGAATAAATTTGTTTTTCGAGTCCATTTCCCATTAACTTTTTAAGGTAGTGGTATTTTGATACATGTGTATTTTCAATGTATTGGGATCAGCTAGCATTTATACAGCCCCAAACTAAAAAAAACACACAAAACTTATAATTGTTTATATTTATAGAGTACAAAGTATACATTCACTTGTGAGTTTCAAAAACCATGGCATAGGCCGGCGCCGTGGCTCACTTGGCTAATCCTCTGCCTGCGGTGCCTGCACCCCACGTGTACATCTTTTTTACATGATACCTGTAAATGTTTATCAATTTGAAATGCTTGTATTTTCAGTTTTAGAGGTGATATCAGAACAGAACAGTTACATTTCACAACAATAAAATAGTGCAGAAAAGCAAAATAATAATATAGTATCAAATCATACTATCATATATTCTTCTGAAAGATACTTCATCTTGCAGTAAATCAATTTGTTCAAATCATTGATTTAACTTCAACATTTCAATTTGATTTTTAGGGGAAAAAACTTTCATTGGCATTATAAATTTAGAAAATACCATTATTATTTAAGGTCAGAGAAACATTGAAATTTTTCTCAACATAAAGTAATGTTGGACTGAGCCATGGAGGGTAAAATATTTGTCTGTCAGTCTAATGTTCTGTAACTAATTTGTACTTATACCTTTAGATAATGAGATTTGCTCTTATTGTGATAAATTTTGGAGAAAATTTTTAATTTCTTTTAGAAATTTTGGAAATTTTTATATGTTAATAGCCAGCTTTTTTTTTTTTTTAAAGATTTATTTATCTTATTTAAAAGGCGAGTTAAAGAAGCAGAGGCAGAAAGAGAGAGAAATCTTTCATCCACTGGGTAACTCTCCAAATGGCTGCAGTAGCCAGACCTGGGCTGATCCGAAGCTAGGAGCCCAGAGCTTCTTCCAGGTCTCCCAGGAGGATGCAGGAGCCCAAGTCCATGGGCCATTTCTACTGCTTTCCCACGTCATAGCAGAGAGCTGGATTGGAAGTGGAGCAGCTAGTGTCCACATGGGATGTCAGCACTGCAGGCAATGGCTTTACCCTCTAAACCACAGTGCCAGCCCCAATAGGTAGCATTTTTAAAGTGCTTAAAATTTTTAAGGCCTTGGAATGCACAATTTACATGAGTTTTCCTCTTTGTTCCCTCAAGAAAGTTCACAGAAATGGCTGCTACTATGATTTCTGTTTCAGAAATGAGAGAAGCCAGACAGGATGTGAAAGAACTTAGTGTTTATATGGTTAATGTATGAAACAGCCCGATGAACATATCATTTCAGATAATGTCATTCTTAAATTATATCAATTTATTTTTCTGTGTTAATTGTACTTACAGTATTTTTTCCTAATGAAGGACAAATCACGTAAAATGTAGTCCAAACTTTTATTTTAGAAAAGGAATTAAGCAATATTTAATTATAGAATGTTTAAGTATAGAATAAAATTCTTTTATTTTTCTGTGTTGTTTCATCATGAATTGTAATACATCACATTAGTTTAAAAAAGAGAAAAAAAAAAAAAAACAGGATTTATTTCCTGAATACTTTCCCTTCTTACCTCTTCAAGCAAACCTCTAACAACAGTATCTGGCAATTGCTGTAATTATATTAGCCTTTTTCGATAGATACATGGTTTTTCATTTTTCCTATTCACTTGGTTATAAACAACCAAATGACCAAAAACTGAAATTAAAAAGAAAAATAATGGAGATAAATTATCAACCACTGAATCATTAAGGATTCATTACAAAATCATAAATCTTTTGCTAATGTAAATAGTATATTTTCTACAGAAGAACTTTAGAAATAATAATGACTTTATTGCTGGAGCAACATCATTCATCCATGTGCATAAAAATATATTTTTGATATTAATAAAGCTGCCTACTCCATTACAAGGTACATTGAATATTTAATAACTCACAACTTCAGTATATAGCTATCAACAAAGATATACTTTGTCTCCTTTACAGAAAGATAAGGAAGATCAGTGGCTGGAGAAAAAGGTGCAAGGAAATAAAGACCATATTATTTTGGAGCATCTACAGTGGACGATGGGGTACGAAGTTCAAATTACAGCAGCCAATAGATTGGGATATTCTGAACCAACAGTTTATGAGTTCAGCATGCCACCTAAGCCAAATATTATTAAAGGTAAGCATAACTATATCCTGTTTGAAGATGAAGAAGTTATCATCTTAAAACCCTTTGTGGTTTTTTTCTTAAGAATTAAAATGTAATTCTATATACTGAATATAAATTCTGGGTTCTCATCATGATTGCTGTATCATGTCAGACTCAAGCTTTCAGAGTGCCTCATGAGTTAAGCTGTAAATGTGCTTTCACAGTTTTAGTAGTCAAAGTGGTGGAGAGAGTTAGGTAAGCCAAGGGAGAGCACAGAAGGCAGGAATGATGGATGAAAGTCAACATGAAAACTGATTTTGAGATCAGGAAAAACCTTTATAAACAAAACAACTTCTATATCAATCATGTTGGTACAGATTTTTCAATTCTAGTTAGTCTTGGCCAAAGACCATGATCAGTTAGCCCATTTATGCCTGATCAAGTAAATTGATTTTGAGAAAATAAAATCATCACACAGTGAGCCAGAAGCAGTGACAAATATATCTTGGCAAAGAGGTATGCCTAGAATTCAAGGATACTCATAATGTGACAGGATACTCTTCCTTTTGCCAATTTACAGTGCTTATAACATTATATGTTAGTATATTAGTAATATTATGAAAGTCTACAGAAGGATATTAAGTTTTTTTCAGATATATATACTATAGAGGTAAAAATACGATAATTCAACCTGGCACAAAATCATATTTAACTCTGTTATTGAGATACCATTTTATTCATATTTTGAAATTTATCTTTGTCCTAAATTTTACCTTTAATATTTTGGGGAACTATGTGTGTTTGTGTGCGTGTGTGTGTCTTTTTGAATAAAGTATTTCAAAAAATTGTGGACAAGAGAGATTAAAAGATGTTTATGTTTATTTTGGTGCAACAATTTTTGAAATAAATGCATAATTTTTCTTAACATATTTCTATGAACCCTTTGAAAATAAATCATAAGTGAGAATTTTGAACTTTTGGACAGTAAAACAAGCTTATCTTTGAAGTCTATTTTTCATTAATTTTTTGTAGTAGCCTCTTATCTTCCTTTCTTGTATTCCTTTATAGAAAAGAAGTGAATAACATATTGAGTTATAAAATCATGATCTAAGTCTTATCAAAATAACATCAATATTGATCCATAATATTTTGAAACTCGAAATAAAAGTTGTGAGTTCAGTCATGTTATTTAACCATCTTATAATTTCAACTTGAAATTAATGTCATTTTTATAAGATTTTCATGTGAAACAAGTTTTTAAAATTGAAGTTTTATGTAATTAATAGTTCCATTAAAATAATTACTATTTGTGTGGACGTTTCCCCAGAGTTTATGTTGTATATGAAGTTTTAAACTATTTGTATTTATAATATTAGTTAACGCTACCAATTATAATTGGGAGTAAAAGTTGAAAGCCCCTTGTAATAGTATGAATAGCTTACTTTATAATGACATTTTTCTTGTTGATTAACAGAGTACTTCCGCATTTAATATTTTGTCATATTCTTAATTCTGAATTAAGAATAGGTTAAAGAAAAGGCTGTCCTCATTTTACATTTCAGGGTTAGAGCTACTTTAAGTCCTATGATAACACATATGCTCTTAGAGAAGATGCACTTACATTAAGTAAGAGTGGCCGACATGCCAGCTCCCAGTTCCACTGCCCCAGGAGTGTAAAACATCAAGAACTAGCTCAAAATTGTAATGCATTAGGTTTGTAGTAATTATTCTCCATGCATGTGTCAGGAAGATGATATAAGTATGATTTTCAAACTGAGATAAGCATCAAAGGAGGATTACATGAATATACTCCATTCAGATAAGCTTTTATTTGGCATATGTATTTGTAAGATATATTGTTTTTATTAAGATAAAAATTAATAATCTATGAAAACATGTGTTAATACTTTATAGTTAAAATAAAAAATCAGGAAATAGATTTTATGCAGGTTACTAATGAAAGAGTCCCAGAATCCCTGCTAAATTTATAAACAGTTGTTAAACGCAAAAGCCAACAAAGCTATAGAAAAAAAGGTGAAAAAAAATGAAAGGACTAGAATACATATAAAGACACAAAATCACCAAGACATGCTGTGATGCATTTACTGTAAAAAATGTTTTTCTCCTATTTGAGAAGCTCTTGAGCTGAGAGTTTGCGGGTAAGATCTAAAAGGAAATTGGACAGAATTCCGATTTATAAGAGCATTTCCAGATTTTTTTTTGGTCACAAAACTTCTCTTAATATCCACTTTTTCACTTCTGAAGTTAGTTTCTTTCAGCTCTGCAATGTTCCCATCCTTTAACCTGTTCATTCCAGAATTTGTATAGGGGTCTGGCTTTGTGACCAGAACTGAGATGAGCACACAACCTTCCTCTCTGCAAAGTACAGAACTGATCTCAGCACTCAAAACTTTCAAAAATCTGGGAAGTCAGATACTTAACTTGAATTACAGTAACTGAAAAACGATTCTGACTAAAAGAAGCATTCATGTGCTACTATGAGAGAGTCGCACGAAGGTACCTAGGTTAAGGGAGTAGTGTAGAAATTTCTGCAACTTTCCTATAGAAATTGATTTTTCCAAAGGAAATCTGCATGCATGAAACTTCCACAAGAAGTGTGTTGCTCAGAAGTCTGGCGGCAACAAAGAGTTTGTTCTCTAGGGAATAGGAAAAGTGTCTGCGTGGTGCTCAGAGAGTATGTGACTGTGGATAAGGCTAAAGAGAGATCTGCAACCCAGAGAATCCAAGGGCTCAAAAACATGTACAGAATTTTAAAATACAAACTACACAGCAGTAGAAGATAATTTAAAGCAAGGAAATTATATGAATATATAGGCATTTTGGACAGATTATTCTTGCTCCTGTAGATAAGAGCAAATTATGGCCAAACAGGAATGTTTTAGAACAGTGATAGCAGTAGAAAAAGAAAAGAGTGAGTTTCAGACACAGTATAGATGCGAACTAAGCCTGCTTTATAATAGACTGGATTCACTAACTATTGATGCCTTCAGGTTTCTTGCTTGGCAGCTGGGCATTGCGGGTGACCTTTGTCAAGGTGAAGACTTTTAGGGGAGGAATAGGATTTGAAAAATGAGGATCAAAGAAAAGATTGGTTTTGCATTTATTACATTTGAAATTGTAGATGAAAGATGAGGATATGGATGACTAGGTTATCATATGAGGGGAATTTAAAAAGTTTTTGGGAAAATGGAATTAAGAGATAAGATTATTTTAGCACAGAAAATTTGAAACGTATGCAGCTTTTTCTTGTTCACATTCTTATATAAATATAAGGTATATATACCTTTTTATATTATCTCATGCATTTCTTACATGCATTTCCATTAGCTTTTTTGAACAGCCCTCATACACTGAGTCTGTCAGTCTTACCAGGTGCATGGTATTGAAACCTGATTGAGGATAAAACCACTCAACAGATAATGCCTGAACTCTTTGAAGAAGTGTTGATCTGTGAGATACTTGTTGCTGTATCCCCAGCAACTCCAATGGTGACTACTGTAGCACTGGTGTCCAAGGAGTACTTTTTGGAATACTAAAGGGTAAAAGTTAAGAACTGAGTCTCAAGGAACTGTAATTATATCCAGAGAGAAGGAAACACATTGCCCTATTTCCTGAAACTCCAGTGAGATTAAGATGTTACAGAGTTAGTGGCAAAACAGGAGCATACAGTATCTTGGAAGTTAAGAGAAGGTCCTATTTCGAGAAGAAAAGATGTATAGTATCAAATGCTGCTGAGAGGAACTTAACAACAACGAATGATAGGAAGCACCTTAATCACATGCAGATTTGCTGAAGTGCTTGGGAGAGAAATTAGGTAGGAATAGGCTACGGATTTTTAATGAGTTTAGGAGATTTAGGATCCATTTTTATTTGATACATTGAAGACGCTCTTCTATGAAGATGAGCAAAGAAATAAAGGCAACTGTTAAGATTTTTATGATGGAAAAGACCAGTGTGTGTTTTATACCCGATAAACAAATCAAATAGTCTGGGAGCGGTCATATAGTCAGATAAATGAATGCAAAAAAAGATACAAAATACAAAAGAACGGAGAAGGTAGAACATGACATTCATCTTGTTTTTCAAACTTGACAAAAAAAGAAAAAGTATAAATCAGCACTAAGAAATACATCGCAAGATATTTCAGTTAATTTGTATTTTTTTCTTGATTTTCTAAATGAATGTTCTACAAAGAAATATTATTTTTACAGCCTTTCTAAGTAATACTACTTGCAATCTCTAAGTAATCCAATATTATCAGAAACACAGTGTTCAAATACGAAAATGTCCTTAGATAAATTTCATGGTTGTATTCAAGTCTAAATTCTTAAGATTCTAGAAAGATGAGGCAATTGAGATCTAATTAATCAGATAGAGTTCCATTTTAATCTGGATTTCTCAGCTAAATCTTAATATTGATGCTATATCCACTATATTCCTTTGACTTAACACGTAATGAAAATGTAAGTATATAAACTATTTTCCTGATCTTTGGTCCTCAAAAAAAAAAAAAACCGGTACAGTGAAATCTGTCTGGAGTATAATGAAGTCCAGTTTGGTTAATGCTCCTCACTTGTATGCTTATTGCAATTTTCTGCTATGTGAATATATAATTTTAAGGTTTACTTCTTGTTGTTTCAATTATTATTAGAAATACAGGTCTTTGTTTAATGTGTTTTAAGAATTTGTGGTAGAAAAATTATCATCAAGCATTACAAAATGTAATGAGCTAATATTTAAGTAGCATTGTGAACTTACCAATAGCACATTAGAATGACTAGTGATTTTTCCATTATAAGTGTTATTTTCAGCTTGTAAATGTAAAATGTTCACATTTAAAGAATTAATAACAGAACTAATGTCTGGGTAATATGAAATAAACATGGTTAATGCTGACCATAATCTAAGTTTTTATTCTGTGACAACTATTTAGAAATGATTTATCTAATATTTTACTCTTTTCTTTCTCTTGTATCAAAGTAATTTTTTGTAATTTTTAATGGCTTTGTGTAATTCTTGCATTAATTATTTTCTCCCTTTTTTTCTTTCCTACTGTCACGTTTTTCCTTTTCCATTCTTTTCATGTTTATAACTCTATTTTCCTTAATTACCTTATTCTATTCTATTTTCAAAACCAATTTTCATCACGCAGATAAATGCTGTGAAGCGAATAAAAGCGAAAATGGAAGTCAGTCTTGGCACCTGCATGCTGCTGGGTTTTCTTTCATTGTAGCCATCAGTGTGTCTTACATCTTTTAATGTTGTTGTTGTATCATGTGGCTTTTCATTTTATGCCCAGCAAATATAAAGAATTATTAATAACAAGGGGTAATATATAAAGCACTCAGAATTTTTCTAGGTCCAATAAATTTGGCATGCATACTCACCCATAGACAATTAGTTATTTTCTCCAAATTTTCAATCTTTGAAGTGGATAATTGTCAAAAAATCACTAAAGGAAATTCAGTCTTGAGTGTTTCTTGCAGTCACCAGTTCACTGCATACCATGCTTTATTCTAAAGTTCTCTTTAATTTCCATAGTTGAACTTGTCAAATATCATGTCATTTGTACTTGGAAACTGAGCATTTGCTGAATCTAGTATTCTTTTACTTTATTATTTTGTAATGTAACAGTATCTGTTGGCCACACATTGTGGAAATCGTAATTTTATTATATTTAACTGTACTTCTCTTGCCTTTTAATTGCTTTATTTAAATATAAGGTTCCAACTTATGAACATTTTAAATATTTCATAGTATCTGTCATTTATAAAATATAAGCATGATACTTTATTAGATCTTTATTCCTTTTGTATTGCTTACAATCCCTTATTAATCTAAAATTTTTTAAGAAATCAAAGTGAGAAAGATTTTCTTTTAATTTTCAACTCAATGCTTTTCATTATGTGAAAATATGTTTCTGCAATTATCCACAGAACAGATTACAAATTAAATTTGAATGTGTTTTACTAGCTGCATCCAATTTACTTTATTCAGGTTATGTTTTGCCTGGCATCAATGCTGGTGTTCTAAGAACAAATATATATATATTGAACTTTTCTGCACACCTGAGATTTAGCATCTTTGCAAACATCATAGGCAATACTTTTAAGAAGATGAAACTGAGATGAAAGGAGGTATCACTAAATTCCAAATTCTAAAGGAAGCACGTAATTCAAACCATATTCTTTTATGTTTGAAATTAGAGAAAGTAGGTTGATGACTACAATGTAGAAAACTTTGAGAATGAAAGGGATTCCAATATCATTTTCTAGAACAATTTTTTTTTTTACTATTTACTATAACTTGATAGATCTTTCCAATAATTTATAAATATTTCCATGAGAATATTGACTTAGGGTTACAACATATTCCTTTGGAGAACACAGAATATGTCCATAGTAAGTTAAAACAGTTGATTTATTTTGAAGTATTATATACCACAATTGTAAGACCACCAACAATGATCAAGACTACTCAATGTTTGGTTTACAAGGAAAATAAAGTATCATTTCAGCAATTTAGAAAACAAAAGACTTGAAGTCTATATTCATAGCAGAATCACACACTTAAACATTGAAGCACTTGCATGTCAATAAATGAGACCTTTGAAATTGTAAATTCTTAAGTATTTAAAAAATCTTAATATATATTTTGCTGACTTATCCCATTTACTACATGAGCATTGCCTTTTGGCTTAATTACTATCATCTTAATAGATTTAAATATACCTTATTATTGATAAGTAAAACAAAATTATCACTTATTTTAAGTTTCTTCATGGTATCATCCATGTAATTTTTTCAACCAGTGTATTTTTAAATAAATTATGTATCTATAGATATATAAATATAAACTTTCACATTAAGTTGAGTGTAAGATTAGCCATTATAAATAGTCAGAAACTTGTCTAATAATGTGTTAAACATTTCAAAAGTTTACTTTGATCATATTATTCTAATTATAGTGCTAAATTGATTTTTTTTGTGTGAATGTCATTATCTGTGTGTAGAACACTAGGATTAACCATTAATGCAGACCTAAAATATTTCCTTTTTATCTTCCCAAACATTTCCTATATTTTACCTCCATTTATCATTTTTACTCTTTTCTCTACCCATTCAAAACTCCATATAAATTAGATAGCCAAAAAAGTTCATGGCCATCATGATTCAAAATAGAGTGTGGCTAGGAACTAACAGGGAACTCTTCTTCACTATGGAATATTTTCTTACAAAACAAATCAAACAGATTTTCATTTTACCCCGCTCTTACTACTCTAGGTCAACAGAGCTGAGTGTAATTTTGAACAATCTGTACCATATCATTACAACAGCGTTCTTCAGGTGCTTGGGAATGTGTTACTGGTAGACATGAACACGACTGAGACAGATAGTGATGTGCTGGATTGCTTTTCCTTTCCTCCCTTATTTTCCTTACCTTAAAGTATCTAAACAGGTTAGAAAATTCAAATACGTATGCATACATTTTAAACATTGGATTTTAATTACCTATGTACATTATAAACAATTAGAGTTTTTAATATTTAGTATTTCTTTTTAAATGAAGCTTGCAAGTATGTATAGTAGTGCACACTTACTCAATTTAGGTCAAGTGAAAACTATTATAATTTAATTCTAATGTTGCTTATATAAGAATGCACATTCTTTTGTGTTTGATTTAAATATAATAAAATAAGGAAAATTCCAAAGTAGTTTCAACTACATACAGTTGGATTTATGACTATTCATTTATATTTAGCAAAATATATTGTGCTAGAAGGAATGTAGCTATGTATCTGGATAAATTATTACATAAAATATTAATTATTAATGTGATATGCTTAAACTATGAATGAAGAAATAAAATTTAAAATTAAAAATGATTTTAGCAATTCAAGATGGAACTAGATTTTAAGAATAATAGCCAATACTATCCATATTTCAGTTTATAGTAAATAAACAAATATATGAAATTATATAAAAATTTTGCAATTCACTTCAAAACAAATTTTGAAAAAAATCATTTACGTTTTATTATGATAGTTGCAGCACTAAGTGTATTAAATAATTTATGACATTCCCTAAATTAAATATTATTTATAGTTTTCTTTATCCTTTATGTATTATCATTCCACTCAATGAGCAAAGATATAGGATGATAAAAGGCACACCTAAATGTGCTATTTTATGTGCTTTATTATGAATCATACCTGTGAAAAATAATACCCTCTAAACAATCTTTGAATATGTCCAAATTAAGTAGTTTTTTCTTTAAAAAATGTTTCATTTCTATCTTTCTTCATTCCTACTAGTCATTTTTTCTGTTTAGAAAAAAAAAATTATTTATTTATTTGAAAGTCAGGGAGAGAGATAGCTCCCACCCACTGTTTGACTCCCCAAATGCCCTCAGGAGTCCAGGACTCCAGGGGCCTGTGTTTTCAGGAAGCTGAGATCAGGCGTGGAACTGATCCATGCACTGTGGAACTCCAGTATGGGATGTGGACATTTAAAAGTTATGCAAAATACTCACTTCCAAATTCTTTCTTTTCAGTTCCATCTCTTTCTCTTTCTAGCACTATCTGTTTATCTCTCCACTTCCTAGCTGTGGCCATAGATAATAAATAGGATGCAGTTTTTCTATTTTCAGCTTATCATTGGGAAAATTTTAAATCTTAGCAATTGTGCTATGGAAACGTACTATAATGGATAGAAAGCTCAAATTTGCATATCCCAAATGTTTGGATGTACAGATACTCTACAATTATCTCTTAAAATATAAATTATAAACAATGGGAAGTTCATCATCAAATCAGTTACGTCCTAAATTAAACATACTATTTATCAATTAGTACATTTTAGTTACTTGATATTTAGAAGCTTCTTTCACTGGTAAATTTAGGACTTAACTAAGGAAAAACAGTCTTTCTTTCTAAGACCTTGTTAACATAATCTTTTAAAAACTGCCATATGAATTGAAGCATTAGTCTGGGCTTAAACTTTTAAACTTTTCTCCTACAAACTTGTAGTATTCTGTTTATGTTATCAAACAAAAACTGGCAAAACACATAAATTTTATGCAAATGTATAAGTATATTCTCTATTTTTCTCTAAGGCAAAAGATTCAATTTAAATCTAATTGTTCTGAAATAAGATAATAATGAATGCTTAACATCAGTGCTTTGTTTCCTAAATGCCTTTAATTTAATCTTATCTAAGAGTATGAACTAGATGAAGATATTAATAACCTTCCCATGGCTATGAACTAACTTATAAGCTTAAAATCTCTGTTAGAAAAGGTTATGAATAGTGTGGAATGTTCTGTGACATCAATTTGAGCTAATATTCTGTAAAATTGAAAAAAAAAACTACCCATGAAATGAAAAATGTGTATGTCTAAGAGGTCTTTTAATGTAGCTAAGAGAATATGAACTGCATCTGATGTCCTTTTTGATAGATAATTATCTTATCTATTTTTAATGATATTTTCATTCAAGTAAAATTAAGTTTCATTTTAAGTGCAAACTAATCTAATGTTGGTTGTATTATTTTCACATTGCAATAATGGCATAAGTAAAAACAAAGCATCATTAATAAATTATATAGGGTTTATTTTTATTTATGTGTTTACTTAATGATTACTGTGAAATAAATCTCTTAACTGATCCTTTTTGCCTACAAGTAATCAATTTAAAACTGTATATTAAAGAATACCATGAACCTCTTTCAAGAATATATTATCTCATATCTGACATTGATTCTGTGTATAAAGCTTCTGTTTTAAAGTATTTCTGATCATTTTAATTACATTTGTTTTCATCATAGCTTATTTTCTTTAAAAAAAAGTGTACGTGTTATAATCGTGCTGTCTTCAGTATCATCTCTTATTTCAACCCCAGCATAATTCCCAGCACTCTGTGTAATCCTATGCATGTGTATCATTATATATCAATTGTCATTTTATTTTATGTACCTATGTGTCTCCATTGTTGTAATAAAGAAAACTGAAAAAAAAGTTTGTTATATGTGTTTTCTTTATTACTGATGCAACTTTTGTCCTTGTTGCGTGTTTGCACGTCTAACTTAATCAAATGTAATGCTTCAAAAAGTTTTATTTTACGTAGATGCTGGTAATAACAACAAATTCATTGACTGATTTCATTCAACTTATGAATAACTAATAAATCATCAGCAGACTCATATCAATCACCATTTTATAAAAATAATTTAGAAACAATGTCCAATATTGTTCATAATAAACAGTCCTAAAGTCTCCTTTTTAATCAGGTGATATTTTAGTAAAACACATGAACCTAGTTTATATTTTCAGTAGTGGAAGGCTTATTGATACGTCTCCATTGCCAGCAAACATTCAGAAATTCAGACATAAATTCCTAAAGCGATTTTTCTCCAATTCCTTTGGTTCATACATTACTATAATTTATTTTAATTGGAGTACCATGAGAATACAGTTGGATAAAATCATTATTTGTTAATCTATTGCCAAGGTAGCAAGAAATATAATGGCTTTGGAAGTTTATGAGTAATGTAAATAAAATTATGAAAACAAGAGCAGCTCCTGGTTTGAACACCAACTATATCAGACAATGTGCAGAATGGCTTAAGTGAAATATTTTATTCCCTCCTCATAAAATCGATCTAAGGAAAGTATTACTTTTCGCATTTTCCCATATTTAGGTGAGAAGACTAAGGCCAGAAGAACTTGATTAATTCACATATTGCAATGTTATCCTTGGAAAGAATGTCTGAAATTGTAATTCTTAAAACATGTTTATTTAGATTCTTTATTTAAAATGCAGAAAAACAAAGAGAAACAGAGACTGAGTGGTATCTTCTGTCTGCTGATTCACAGAGAATTGGGACTTGAATCAGAGAACCCTGATGCAAAATGCTAGCATCCCATAGGGCATCTTAACCCACCCCTGACAATATAATGCTTTTAAAAAGCACTGGATCTGGGTTCTGCTTGTGGCTATTCACTATGTAACCTATTCAATTATTTTTCCATAGTGAAACAAATAGCTACATCTGGCCTAGACAAGAATAGGAGACAAATTATTTATACCAACATGATCAAATGTTTTACTCTCAAACAAAAATTGAATGAAAAATTACAAAAGATAAAGTACTTACTTTAAAGATTTGAATTATTTTAATTCTTCTATAAACAACTTTCATATATCCTAGAGGCAAATAATTAGAGATAGACACACACATAAACACACACAGAGCTCCCATGCGCTGTCTTACTTCCCACAACAACTGGTCTGAGCTGGGTTGGAAACCCAGACAGAGCTGGGAATGCAATCCATGTTTACCACTGGCAGGGACACAATTACTTGATCCATCTCCTTGGGTATTCTTTGGAGGAAGCTGGAGTCAAGAGCCATAGAGAGAAGGTGAACCCAGAAACTGATAAGAGATGTGGGCATCCCAAGAGAAATCCCAAATATCAGGTCAGATAACTACTCCAAGACTTTAATTATTTTAGTGTATATCAAATCTCAACAGAATATCCTATTATAAAATGTATATCGGACTATATATATGGTTTGATGGAATATAAGTATATTTGAAATGAAATTTTGATATAAAACCCATGTTTTATTGTAATATTTTACTTTTGACTGATATTTATTAATTTCATGTAGCTATTTCTTGACATCATAGACATAAACAAGCATTTTGAATAAATATAGAAATATTTTAAATAAACCATATTATTTCATTATATCATCAAATTGCAGATCAGAGAGGTCAAATATAATTATCAATGAAATAACCATTGAGGGATGTAGTCAAGCGTGCCTCTTAATTACTCATGGAAATAAAGGAAATTCCATGTACCTACCATATCAAGAATAATTTCTTCTAATAATCATGTTACCTCATGAGTCAGCTGTCATCTTTCTCACCCTACCTTTTACTTATAGCTGCTTTCCCATTATTGATGTAAATGAACACACACTGCCTTTATGATATGAAGGAAGTATTGAATTATATTTTTACCAGTTTCTGATTTTTACACACTTTTGGAACACATGTTTCATGATGTTATTTACAATATTGGTAAAAATAGGTAATTTTCAATTTGTATAAAATAATTTTGCTTACTGACTACTAAAAATTATAGAAATAGATAGTTCTGCCTCAATATCTATCCTTTATTTTAACATATTTAAATAAATAGCTTTAACACTCTATCAGAATAGAAGTGGCATTCTTGTTTCACCATGCATTTCTCATTTATGATTTCAAACAAGTTTAAAATGTTTAAAGTGAATAGTAAAATTAGAAAACTTTTTTTCTGTTTTAGTATGGTTAAAGTTTAAGTAAATACTTACCTCTTCACATTGGCATTTCTGTTGTGAAAAATCCATGAGTTATAAACTTCAATTTGCTATGGTTTTACATAGCCTCACAGAAGATGAAATGCATATGTATGTTACATGGAGTATTAAATGCAAAACTACTTCAGGATCTTGAAAAATGACAGGAAAAAATCATGTTTCTCAGTTTTTGTTGATGGAAAACACAAAAACATGCATCGGATTTTCATATACTAGCCTGTGCACTGTACTATCTAACGGCACAATTGTGAAGGGAAGTTTATTTGAGAGAACAGGCAGATATATTTATCTAAGCAAATATTTACTTAAGAAATATTTACCTAAACGTGCATAGTTAGGTTCACTAATAGGTTCCATTGTACATAAAACAGAAAACCAATAACGTTTAACATGTGTATGTGTTATTCATCACTTAATATGCATTTATTTTAGCTACTGAAAGTCAAAAAAGAAGGATCATTGTTTTTTATAGATATCCTTGATCATTTCAACCATATTATCAATTTTCAAGCAGATATCACAGATATGACCTTATATATATATATATATATATATATATATATATAAACATATAAAATAAATCTTCCATTATTTCATTTTTCATTACCACCCAGATTTCATTATTTACATTATTTTTCACTCTTGATGTACATTTCATGGATCTGAACAAATCTACAAGGACAGGTACCCATCTTTTTGACACCATGTTGTGTATTTTTACTGCCCTAAAAATCCTCTACGCTCTGTCTATCTTTCCCTCTCCCTCAAAAGCCTAGTGCCCACAAATCTTTCTATGGTGCCTACACTATTGCCATTTCCCGATTGCCATACAGTAGAAATCACATAGATGTAATCTCTTTTCAGTTTGACTTCTTTCATTTGTTAACACATATTTAAGGATCTTGCATATTTTTTATGGTTTGATAGCTCATTTTAATTCTTTTTTTCTTTTATATTTCTTTTCAAACAATATATAAAATCTTAATATATTTATGTGATATTCCACATCTTGATATGTGTATACATTCTATTGAGTTCAAATCAGAGTAAACATATTTGTTTTTTTAGTGCTGAATAATATTCCATTTCCGGATATACCATGGTTTATTTGTTCTTTCACTTACTGAAGAATATCTTGATTTCCTCTTGCCATTGTATTTTTAAAATATGTTGAAAATCTATACTTCTGTTTTATAGCTAATGGTATAAATGTGTTCATTCAAATACACTTTAAAAGTAATAATATACTTTGTAAGTGACAATATAGGTTCAAAACATACAATTTTAATAGTATAACCTTGATTTTTTGGTTGTTGGTATGTCTAAGAATTTAAGTCTCTTAGACACACTATTGTGAATAACTTAACCTGAAATTTTCACAATATAATATTATATCCATAGGAAAATAATAAATATCAGCCACATATTTATTCTTGTATTTATTTTCTTATGCAGAAATAAATTCATGTAATTAAGAATATTATACTAAAATAGTTTCAATGGTTACAAATTTAAAAAAAAGTATAACATATAAATGAGAACTTAGTTTTTTTCTAGATTTGCTCCAATTTTGCAATATAGTACTAAAAAGAAAAATTAATTGCCTCTGCACAAAGAAAATTTATTTCCATTTAATTTATTTGAGACAAATTTTTATTAATGGAAAATGAATTGTCCAGGTAATTGAACCAAATAACTAAAATTTATATTGCTCAATTTTTTAGTGATTTTGGTCAATAACTGTTTGGGTCATATTCATTGAAATTACACAAAGCTGGTAAAAAGATCCATTTTCTTTGCTTCAATCAAAGCAAAGTGAACACATGTTATCAAATTTTTATCTATAGGATATAGAAAAAATATAAAATTAATGTGGTAAAAATAATCTTCAAAATTAGCAGCTCCAATAAATGATTAGGACATGCAGAAAATATTTTTATATTCTTTATCTGTTCAATTTTGAGCAGAAAGTTTTGTCACAAACTATTCTTAGAACTAACATACTTAATTTGAAACATCAGATAAGAGAATATGTACTCTATTAGATATTTTGTAACTTTAAGTGGTTTGTAGTTCCACCAGATTTGTTAAAATAACAAAATATTAAAAATACTCATTTCTGAGGTTTTCAATAATTTGAAACACCTACAACTGAAAAGCTGTTAACCACAATTTTGTTGTAGCCTTTTTTTTTTTAAATTAGCATAGCTCATTTTCTTTCATTTCTATTCTTATGGTAAGATTTGTCATTTTAATGAGACTTGAGTTTGACAAGTTTCCATCAAAATTTCCATAGAGAATGTATTTATAATTTAAAAGGCTGTTTGCATTCTCCACAGGACTGTTTTAAAAAGATATTAAAACTCTTAGTGGTAGGGAGAATGAAGCCACTGAACCACCAATGGAATGTTTACGGCATATTTTATGTATTTCTTTTGACTTTATTTTACTTTTGAAGAAATTTGTAGAAGCGATAAATAACATTTTAGGGGGATAGTGTATATATTTGAAAAGCATAGAGAACATAATATATCACTTGAAATGAATGCCATTTATATACATATTCATGGAAGAGTTATCTATAATTACAAATCTAGATACATGTTGTAGGACTTTATGGTATTATTTTAATACTGTAGACGTTATTTTACTCTCATGGTGTCTATTTTTTTAATTGTATAATGGCAACTATTTTTCCAGTTTCGATTCAGTCACTGTGGAACTAGTCATGGGCTGGGGAAAGGAAGACTAAGACATCTCTCAGCCACTATGGTACACAGACAAGCTTTCACTGTCTTCTTAGCAAGGCAGCACTGTGTACCTCTGATGACTCCCTCTCATCTTTCACAACAAGACTACATTTTATAGATTTTTTGTTTTTGTTTTTGTTGCTTGTTCCTTGATTCTTTGATTTATCTATTACTTTCTTTACATATTCAATTTCAAGGTCCATCCTTCTTAGCTACATCACTTATAATTTAACTAACCCTACTCCAACAATCATTTCCAAAATATCATCTGTATCTTCCATACATTTGAGAATATTACAGACATTTTTGTACTTCTCTTTGTTCATGTCATATTCTGACTGAAATTGACTCCTCACATAAAATGGAAATGTTTTTGTTACTCTTCAAATCCATCTTAAACATGCTGTGCTCTTCACTTTCTTGACTACTAATGGTTAACTTACATCCTTCTTACACCTACCTGCTCTAAACAGACAATATTTTTGCCAATAGGAAAGCAATTGATCTCATTGCTCCCAGTTTGTAAGTTATGTTTTTTTCTCAATCTTCCCAATACATTATGATCTTCCAGAGGAGAGTCATTTACCTATTCTTATTTTATCTGTGCAACTTCTGAATGAAGTTGTCTAATAACAAAGTGATAAAGTAGAGGATTGTCACACATATTTTGATCAATTAATCCTTGGCCAAATATATCATTTTTGTAATAGCAAAAGGACAGATATATTTTAAAGAAATATTAAATTTAGACTTCTGGTTTTGTGAACAAACATATATAGGAAAAATTACTGTCAGGAAAAAAAGCATGGAGTTTTACAGTTATAAATGCAATTATGTAATACACATATTTACAAGTCTGTTTTCTTTCTTTCTTTTTTTTTGACAGGCAGAGTTAGACAGTGAGAGAGACAGAGAAAGATCTTCTTTTTGCCGTTGGTTGGTTCACCCTCCGATGGCAGCCGCGGCCAGCGCACCACACTGATCCGAAGCCAGGAGCCAGGTGCTTCTCCTGGTCTCCCATGCGGGTGCAGGGCCCAAGGACCTGGGACATCCTCCACTGCACTCCCGGGCCACAGCAGAGAGCTGGCCTGAAAGAGGGGCAACCGGGACAGAATCTGGCGCCCCATCCGGGACCAGAACCCGGTGTGCCGGCTCTGCAGGCAGAGGGTTAACCTATTGAGCCACGGCGCCAGCCACAAGTCTGTTTTCATTAGTGAAATCAAATATCTTCCATTAGCTATCTTCCTTGCTTTGAGTCAGATATTACGGGATAAAAGAAAAAAAATGGATTTATCACAACTGCATTTTTACCTTTCCTTTTCCAAAATAATGCCTCTAAGCAATAATGAAATGCTTTTAAAAGGATAAGCATGGATTTTCATTGAGTTTTTATATATAATTAGATATGAATGTAAGAAAACATTAGGATACAATAATAAAACTTGCAGGATAACCAAGACAATGTAGTGAAAAGTGACTTCTCCCCACCCCACCAAAAAACAGACTTGAGTGTAAACTATGAGATATGTACATCAAAATTGTTTTATAGAATACTCAAAATGTGATATGTAGATAAGACAGCATCACCTTTTCAAAATGTATTAAAACAGCATTAAGGATCTAGGATAGATTTAAGGTCAGTTGTCATGGGGTAGCACATAAGGCAGCATCCCATAATACCTAAATCCTATATTAGACTACCAATTGGAGTGCTGATTCAAGTCCCAGCTACTCCACTTCCTCCTCTCTCTCTTCCTCTGCTTTCAAGTAGATGGAATTAAATAAATAGAAATAAAATAGATATAAATGACAATATTCGGATTCATTCATATATTTAAGCAATATGAAAAATTATTGAGAAATTTTACTAATTTTTAAGGCCTAGAATTTCCAAATATTCAAATAATATGTGGAAGCTGCAAACAGTATTATTAAAGAGTTTACAGGCTAGACATTTATAGAGAACAACATTTTATATAACTATCAATATTTGACATGAACTCCTATAATAAATGTTTAGATACTTAAAATCTCCCAATGAACTTGATGTATATTCACTTGAAAATAGAGCAAATTATATTTGAATAATTTTAAAAACTAAAAATCCTTCAGTTAGTCACAAAGTACTTGAAAAGTGGTACAAATTCAAAAACTTAAGTACTTTTCTCATGATTATAATGCAAGTTTCACTTTTTTTAACTTTTATTTAATAAATATAAATTTCCAAAGTACAGCTTTTGTATTACAGTGGCTTTTTCCCCCCATAACCTCCCTCCCACCCACAACCATTCCATCTCCCACTCCCTCTCCCATCCCATCACATCGATTCATTTTCAGTTATCTTTACATACAGAAGATCAATTTAGTATATACTAAGTAAAGATTGTTAACTATTTTTTAATATTAATATTCTGACTTCTTTCCCAGAATGTGCTTCTCTAAGCTTTTTTAAGGAAGCTTCGTGGCAGTTTTCTCTTTACTGCTAACAATGCTCCTTCAAAGCCATCACAGACATTGCTAACTTCACATATTTTTTCCCAAATTCTTTAATTAAAAATGTATGAAATTACATGTTGAACCAGGTAGTTTTCATTTAATTTGTTCATTTAGCTGTTTTATCTGAATAGCATGAACTTGAGTGAACCTAAAAAGTTGCTAATAAGTGCATTTTTTAGGAAGCTGAAGGATGAAAATGCTTTAATTTTTGTCTTATGAATACTATGAATGGCCCAAAAGGGAGTGTAGACATGACCAAGTAAAGGATTAGACATAAAAGAGTACAGTCATTATTTCAGGGAGGCAATTTAGATTCATTTCATAATACCCTTTTGGAGTTGTAGTCTTTTCTATTTCAGTAATTCTGAACTCACCTAAAATACTGTAAAATAATAAAAAAGATACAAAAACCAATGATGGATTAAAGAAGACAAAATGAATTAAAGAAGAGAAAAACAATGCACTATATTATTTTTCTAAAACCTGCTGCAATTACAACACTGGTCCCAAACTTTCCTATCTTCTAATGGCCTCTATTATGCTCTAGACTTTTATATAACCATTTTTTTTTAGTTTCTTTTTTAAAGACATAACAGTCTTTTATTTATTTATTTTTGACAGGCAGAGTTGGACAGTGAGATAGAGAGAAAGGTCTTCCTATCCTTGGTTCACCCCCCAAATGGCCGCTATGGCCGGCGCGCTGTGCAAATCCAAAGCCAGGAGCCAGGTGCTTCCTCCTGGTCTCCCATGTGGGTGCAGGGCCCAAGCACTTGGGCCATCCTCCACTGCCTTCCTGGGCCACAGCAGAGAGCTGGACTGGAAGAGGAGCAACTGGACAGAACCGGCACCCCAACCGGGACTAGAACCCAGGGTGCCAGCGCCGCAGGTGGAGGATTAGCCTATTGAGCCGTGGTGCCAGCACATTTTTTTTTTTTTAGTTTCTACATATAAGTGAGGATATGCAGTGCTGATTATTTTGTTCCTGCACTATGTCATGCAACATAAATGCTTCTAGTTACATCGCTGTTGCCTGAAATGACAGGATATCATCCTTTTTTATGGAAAAATGATATAGCATTCTTAAATCCATTTACCCTTTGGTATACATCTTGACTGATTCCGTATTCTTGACTATTATAAGTAGTTTACAATAATAATGATCATGGAGGAATCTCTGATACATTTATTGAATTTCATTTTTGTATATATCCAGCAGTGAGATTGGAGCATATGGCATTTATATTGTGTTTGTTGAGGAACCTCTATACTGTTTTCCACAATATCAGTACTAATTTATTTTCTTACCAATATTAAATAAGATTCATTTCCTCTGTCTTTTCATCACCATTTGTTTCTGTTGTCTTTTCTTTTTTAAAAAGATTTATCCATCCATTTTAAAGTTAGAGTTACGGAGTGAGAAGGAGACATAGAGAGGGAGAGACACAACAGCCAGGGTTGAGTCAGGCCAAAGCCAGGAGCCACGAGATTCATCCAGGTCTCCCACATGGATAGCAGAGGCCCAAATACCTGGACCAACCTCTGCTGCTTTTCCCAGGCCACAGCAGGGAGCTGTATCAGAGGTGGAGCAGCTGGAACACAAACTGGAACCTACAGGGATGCCAGCATCACAAGCATTGGTCTTACCCATCACACCACAAAACCAGCCTCATTTTTTGTCTTTCTGATAACGTTCATTCTAACTAGAGTGAGATGCTATAACATTGTGCTTTTTCATTTGAATTTTTCTGATGAATGGAGTTATAGCAAACTAAGAAGGTTCTGCCCATCACAGGAAACAATTAGCAGAGTTAAGATGCTATGTGTAGAATGGGAAAAGTAAATTATATTCATTTCACCGGGGTAACTTCCAGAATATATAAGAAACTTAAATTCTTTAATATCAATGAAAATAATTTAATTAAAAGTGGAAAAAATTATCTGAATAAACATTTATTAAAAATAAGATATACAAATTACCAACAAGTATGTTAAAAAGTCAAAACTTCTCCAATCATCACAATAATCTTTAAATAATCCATATACCTGATTTCAAATAGCTGGTCATTCTCTATAGATGGAGCCCAGATGCCTAAACGCCCTTCCCTCATCTTTTTTGTAAAGCAGCCATGCAACAAGGACAAAATGAACAGGATGCATTATTATAATGTTTGACTAGTTTTCCATAGGGTTTACATAGACCAAATTCAACTATAAAAAATGTCAAGATGTTACCTTTACATTGGTGATTTGCAAAGCCATGCAAATCCAAATCAATAATATTTTTAAAAGCATTACTGAAATCCACAAAGAAAAAATGTCTTAAAAACCAATCATGAGAGTCAAAGCTAACCAGAGCAAAAATAAATTGAACTATAGGCATCACATTACATGACTTCAAAGCATACTGCAAAGCTATGTAGTTAAAACAGCATGATATTGGCATAAAAACCTACACACGATTCTGTGATCTAGAGAAAACAAAAATTAATCAAAATACATATAATCAATTAAATGTTGACAAAATTGTACAGATCATAAATTGGAGAAGGATAATCTCTTAAATAAATCGTGCTGGTAAAACTGAGTAAATATATGTAGAATAATGAAATTAGACTCCTACTCTTCCCCATACATAAAAGTAAGCTCAAGATGTATCAAAGACCTGCATTTAAGACCTGAGACCCTGAAGTTAATGGAAGACATTGAAGGGGAAACACTTCAAGACATTGGTGTAGGTGATGACTTCTTGAATAAGACCCCCAAAGCACAGGAAGCAAAAGCAAAAACTAGGTAAATGGAACCATATCAAACTCAAAACTTCTGCACAACAAAGGAAAACTCAACATGCTGAAGATATATCCAACAGAAAGGGAACATTATTTGCATGATATTATCTAGCAAATGATTAATATCTAGAATATATCAGCAACTCAGAGAACTCAAAAGTAAAAATAAGTCCTGTAACAAAATGGGCAAAGGATCTCAATAGACAGTTCTCAAAATAAATGCAAATGGCCATCAAATAAATGAAAGAATGCTCAGCATCACTCACCATCAGGGAAATGCAGATCAAAATCATGATGAGATATCATCTCACAACTATCGCAGTGGCTAGCATCCAAAAGGTGGAGAGTAACACTGGCTAGGAGGTGGACGAAGGGCAATTCTTATAGACTGTTGTTGGGAATGTAAATTAGTTCAGCCACTGTGGAATACAGCATGGATACACACACACACACATACACACACATAATGGGGTATCATTCACTATAAAAAGACAGAAATGCTAACACATCAAAATGGCTACAATTTGAGAACATAATGTTGAGTGAAATAAGACAGACACAAAAAGGCATCTACTAGATGTTCTCCCTTACAGGTGCAAGCTAACATTGAAAAATAAAAAACAAAACAAAACAAAAACTCAAAAAACAAAAAAAATAAATTCCTGTGTGCATCAGTATTTTGGCAAATACAACTTGGACAAACTTTATTTTACATTTTTGCCAATCGAATTGCTAAGCATTATATACATTTTTAATGACCCTTGATTATTTTAAAATTTACTTTTTTGAATGAAACTGACATCTTTACATTTGATTATTATTTATAGTCCTTGTAAAATAAATATAGCCCTTACAAAGTAAATTCTCAGGGTAATAATCATTACTTAATGCAACTCTCCTGTGTTAAATTGTTGATGAACAGGTATGTTTACAGACTAGTCTAATGTTTGACTTTATAGATAGGGTTTTTTAATAAAAATACTCTAGAATTTTTTAACAGTATAATAATTAAAATGGTATACATGATGTGTAGTTGTAAATTTTTTATTTTCTATTAGGTAGGCAATAAGTGCTAGGGATTTGAAGTGCATTGCCAACAATCTTCCTCCATACACTGCAATTTAGTTTGCATTTATTATTTTCATAACTGTTCCAGTTTTAGTAAAGAGGCGCATCAGTCCTAGAGAAATTAGTGTTCACCCTCCAAAATACAAAACAGTAAATGATGAAGCCAGGATTTTCTGACTCCTGAAGCAAAAACATTTCAAACGTAAAAAAGGTAAATGAGAATTTGTATAATGAACTAGATTCACTTTCATTGATCTGTAGAAGTCATTGCCAAGGGCCTGTCGTTGCGGTATAGCAGATTAAGCCACTGGCTGCAGTGTCGGCATCCAATATGGGTGCCGGTTCAGGTTCTTGCTGCTCCACTTCATATCCGTCTCCCTTCTAATGCACCTGATAAAGCAGTGGAGGATGGCTCAAGTCTTTGGGCCCCTGCACCCACACGGGACACCTAGATGAATCTCCTGGCCCTGACTTCAGTGTAGCCTGGATCTGGTCATTGCAGTCACTGGGGAATGAACCAACAGACCGAAGACTTTCTTTCTCTCTCTCTCTCTCTCTCTCTCTGTCTCTCTGTCTCTGTCTCTCTCTCTCTCTCTCTCTCTCTCTCTCTCTCTCTCTGCTCCTGCCTGTTCTTCTCTGCAACTCAGCCTTTCAAATAAATGAATGTTTAAAAAAGTATAATCTAGAGTCATTGCCGTGAACTGTGTGTGAGAGAGGAATCTAAATGAATTGGGAAGGGCCAAGGTGTGGTGCCCCTGATTAGCATCCACCTGTGACTCCTGCACCCCAATTCAGAGTGCTGGTGGAAATTCTGGCTGCTCAGATTCCAATTCATCTTCCTGTTAATGTACCTAGGAAGGAAATTCATAATGATCCAAGAACTTGGACTTGGTCCCGGCCCAACATTGGTTGTTGAGGCCATTTGGGGTGTGAAACAGTGGATTAAAGACCTTACTACCTCTCTGTGCCACTTTGCCTTTCAAATAAATAAGTCCATACTGAAATGTGAGGTTGGAAAAGAAAGATCACTTCAAATCAATAAGATCAATATATCCATAGGAACTAAAGCCCAATTTGATATGTATATATTTCCCACTTCTTTGTTGAATTGTTTACAACTCAACTGAAATATTACTTACCAATTTTGAAGAAAATATTTTAGCTACATATAATCCAAGATATTTCAAGGGAAAGTTGTATTGATTATGTAGTAATAGATTCATAAGAAAATCACTCATATTTGGAAAAGTTAATGAAATAAAATGTATTCAATGACTTTTTAAAATTCCTAACATAAACCCTAGTTTACTTTATGTCTCATTTGTGTAGCATAAGGTACTATTCATTTTTAAATTTTTACATCTATACAAACATAGAAATTGATAAATATTTTAATTGCATTTTCCATTGGTTTGTTGGAATTTTTAAAAAAAATATTCTGGGCTGGCGCCGCGGCTCACTAGGCTAATCATCCGCCTTGTGGCGCCGGCACACCGGGTTCTAGTCCCGGTCAGGGCACCGATCCTGTCCCGGTTGCCCCTCTTCCAGGCCAGCTCTCTGCTATGGCCAGGGAGTGCAGTGGAGGATGGCCCAAGTGCTTGGGCCCTGCACCCCATGGGAGACCAGGAGAAGCACCTGGCTCCTGCCATTGGAACAGCGCGGTGCGCCGGCCGCAGCGCGCCTACCGCGTCGGCCATTGGAGGGTGAACCAACAGCAAAAGGAAGACCTTTCTCTGTCTCTCTCTCACTGTCCACTCTGCCTGTCAAAAAAAAAAAAAATACTTTCTGAATCATACCCTTCTCCAGTTTTCCTTCAAAGTGGGTTCTTGTGATCAAAGGAAGATTGTGTTAATAGCAGTAATTTCTCAGGATACTAATTTTGCATACTGCTACCATCTAAATGGTTTGTTAAAATGTGGTAGAGGATATTAAGATGGCCATGCCTGCTCTTTTTTCATTTCTGTTGGCATTGTATATCTTTTTCCAGCCTTTCGCTTTCAGTCTGCATGCATCTTTGTTGGAAAGATGTGTTTCTTGTAAGCAGCAAATAGATGGGTTTTGTTCCTTAACCCAGTCAGCCAATCTGTGTCTTTTAACTGGAGAGTTCAGGCCATTAATGTTCAATGTGACTATTGATTTGTAACTTTTCCCTGCCATTTCCCAAAGATATTTTCTAATATATGCTTTGAACTTCCTGTCATCTTTTTGCTGTGAGGTTTCCTTTCTTTACCTTCTTTCATATTGTTGACCGTGTTTCTGTGTTTCTGTTTGTAACACATCTTTAAGCATCTTTTGCAGGGCTGGACGAGTGGCGACAAATTCTTTCAATTTCTGTTTGCTGTGAAAGGTCTTTATTTCACCTTCATTCACAAATGAGAGCTTTGCAGGATATAATATTCTGGGCTGGCAGTTTTTCTCTCTTAGTACCTGGGCTATGTCTCGCCATTCCCTTCTAGCTTGTAGGGTTTCTGATGAGAAGTCTGCTGTGAGTCTAATTGGGGATCCTCTGAGAGTAATCTGACGTTTCTCTCTTGCACATTTTAGGATCTTTTCTTTATGTTTCACTGTGGTGAGTTTGATTACAACGTTTCATGGTGAGGATCTCTTTTGGTCATGTTTGTTAGGGGTTCTATGAGCTTCCTGTACTAGGATGTCTCTGTCCTTCTCCAGACCCGGGAAGTTCTCTGCAAGTGTCTCTCTAAAAAGGCCTTCTAATCCTTTCTCACTCTCCATGCCTTCAGGAACTCCTAGAACCCGAATGTTGGGTTTTTTAATAGTATCCTGTAGATTCCCAACAATATTTTTTAGATTCCTAATTTCTTCTTTTCTTTGGTTTGATGTATACTTTCCTGTGCTCTGTCTTCTAAGTCTGATATTCTCTCTTCTGCTTCACTGACTCTGTTTTTAAGGCTCTCTAATGTGGAAGGAAATGCTACTGAACATGTGGATTTTTTTTTTAACGTGTTTCTCATCAGAAACAAAATAATTAAATAAAAATTACAGTCATCTTAGGCATGTCTAAATTTTTTGATGTCTTTCTTAGGGAATTCTCAGGTCCCTGCTTATGGAAGCACTGTTAAGCACATTTGTGCTCTAGCGTAGGTGACCCACAAAGTTATGTAGGTCACCATGTCACAGATAGAATAATATTCCTAACTCTAGCTGATGTCTCCAAGAATGATAAAAAAGTTAAATCTATTTCTTAGAAAAAATTAAATAAATGTAGATGTGTGACTATAATTCTGCAGAATATTAAACTAGAATTCAGACATTTGTGCCATTTAAGACCCATGAGTAGTTGACTTAAGATCAACCATACTGATTCTTTTAAAATATATATTTCATTATTAAAATATTAGGTGCAACTTTAAACAGATGATATAGAATAAACTTGTTTTACATATAAATTTTTAGGAGTAATTTTCTCAAAGCCTAAATTTTTATATGCACTTGTATCTTTGCTTGTATTCCACATTTTAATATTTTGAGAGCTCTGATATGATGATGAATAATACTTGTGTTTTGTCATTGAAAGGATAATCATAATTCTGTAATATTACATCAACAAATCCTTAACATACATATGGTAAGAGTGACTGTGAATATCTATACAATTACCTTACATTATAAATTTTTCATCTAGGTATTATATATCATTAGATTAATTTATTTTTCTTTCCATTGTCCTGATTTTCTGACCAATAATATTATAGCCATGCAGTCTGCCTTCTTATTCAAACAAAAAAAATATAATTTCTCATTCATTTTCATTACTCCCTGTATCTCTTGCCATTTCTTCTTTATTAGCAAATTCTATGTTATTCCCGTTAACCTCTTCCATGCATGCCTTTTGGAATTTTCTGCAACCACATGCCAAAGAACAGTGGCACACCTCATCACCTAGTTTCTTCTGATATGACCTGACAAAGAGTCATATGTACCAAAAATCTGTAAGAGCATGTCTCTAATCTAATACATTTTTTAAAAAACACTAGCTGGAAAAATATAGACAAGCCATTCACTCTAAAATTTTTTAATATTCACAGACGGATACTAAAAAAGCATATACTGTCAAAGCAAAGTACTTGGAGTGATCCGTTTGCATGTTTCAATCTTAAAATAAGTCTATATGGGACAGTTATTTAACATCTCTCTTACATAAGTTTTGACTATATTTTTCTTTAAACTTTATTATGATCTATTAATGGCTATGACTTTCTCCTAAAATAAGTTAGATTAATTACCTTCCCCACAGGGAACAAAGAATTATAGTTTAAAGAGTTGGGTATTTTTTTAAGGAAAATTTATAAAAATTTTTCAGATCATTAATGTGTCAATTGCTTAAAATAATCCTAGAAGACCAGAGAATAGATTTCAACATCATGAAATTGAAATCTGCTGGTTAATAACACTTTTTTTTGTCTCTTACTAAATATATCTTGAATAAGATTTCTTTTTAAAATAGCTATCTGATGTTTTCTAATTTGAGGATTTAACAATATTTATTTTATGTTATTTGTTCAGATACACTTTTTAATGGTCTTGGACTTGGAGCAGTTATTGGCCTAGGAGTTGCGGCTCTATTGCTGATCCTTGTGGTAACAGACGTCAGCTGCTTTTTTATTCGACAATGTGGGTTATTGATGTGCATCACCAGGAGAATGTGTGGGAAGAAAAGTGGCTCTAGTGGCAAAAGTAAAGAACTGGAAGAAGGAAAAGCTGCATACCTGTGAGTACCAGGCATCAGTACTACATTTAAACAAGTGGCATCATCAGACTTCAATGATTTATTTAGGAATATTATTTTCCAAATGGGTAAGGATCTTAAGACATTGAAAACTCCACTGCCTCCTCACTTGAGTGTATATAACCCTATATAGCCAGATGATTTTGAAAACATTCTCACAAAAAATAAACCTCAAAATATATAACTTCACTGAAAAGAATTGTGTCATTATATAAAGACAATAGACAAATTACTTAAGGGATGGACAGATAGGTGAGTAGATGGATGGACAGAAAAACAGATATATAATAGATATGGGATGGATGATAGGTAGGTAGGTAGGTAAAAGATAGATAGGTAGATAGATAGTTAGATAGATAGGTAATCATTCATTTGTCCCACCATTTTTAAAACTTCATTCTGAATAAAAGGAAGGCATCAACAGTAAAGCTGTTTAAAGTATTCAGGTAAGCTGAATTTAAATAGCAAAAGTGTGCGAACTCCTATAAGAAGTAATTAAAGAATTTAAAGAATTTTTTGCATAGCAAATGTTGTATTGCTATATAATATATTGTAGATTCTGAATATACTCTTCCAAATTTTGATCCCTTGATTTCTATATATTAGAATTCGGACCTCTCAATGGAATCTCAAGTAAGTAGAATATGAATTGTGAGAAAATATGTAGAGCTGAATGATGTTGAAAATTCTCTTCTGTAACAAAATAATAATTCAGTTGTTTCAGTATTTTATTTTGGTTTGTTCATCATTTTTTTTTAAGATTTATTTTACTTATTTGAAAGGCAGAGTTACAGAGAGGGGAAGGAGAGATAGAGAGGGGAGAAAGAGAGAGCTTCCATCCTCTGGTTCACTTCCCAAAAGGCCATAACAGACATGGTTGGGCCCAGGCAAAGCCAGGAGTCAAGAGCTTCATCCTGGTCTCTCATGAAGGTTCAAGGGCCCAAGGGCTTGTATCATCTTCCACTGTTTTCCCAGGTGAATTAGCAGGGAGCTGGATTGGAAGAGGAGCAGCTGGGAGTCCAACTGGTGCTTATATGGTTACTAGAGTTGAAGGCAGTAGCTTAACCCATTTTGCCTCAACATTGGCCCTGTTTTGTTCATCTTTAGATAGATTTGTGTCTAATATCAAAGACCTAAATGAAAGATCTCTATGAGTGAGATTCCAGTGGAAAGAATGGGCCATCAAAGAAGGAGGTACCTTGCTCTGAAGGGAGGAAAGAACTTCCACTTTGACTATGGCCTTGTCTAAATAAGGTCAAAGTTTGTAAACTCAAGAGGCTTCCATAGCCTTGGCAGCTCATGGTAAGACCCTCAGGTGATTACTGACATCATAAATAAGAGTGTCAATTGTTAAATCAACAACAGGAGTCACTGTGTGCTTACTCCCCATGTAAGATCTCTGACCTTAATGTGTTGTACTATGTGAATTAACGGTAAAACTAGTATTCAAACAGTACTTTATACTTTGTGTGTCTGTGTGAATGCAATCTGTTGAAATCTTTACATAGTATATACTAAGTTGATCTTCTGTATATAAAGATAATTAAAAATTAATCTTAGTGAAGAATGGGATGGGAGAGGGAGTAGGAGATGATATGGTTGTGGGTGGAAGGGAGGTTATAGGAGGAAAAACCGCTACAATCCAAAAGTTGTACTTTTTTAAATATTCAGTGTGAAAATCTTCAAGCATAGAAAAGTCAAAAGATTTTACAACAAAATCATTTACAAACCACTTGGCTTCTATAATTAATGCTTTATTATATTTCCTTAACCTATCCCTTTTCTATCATTGTTTTTTGAAATTCAAAAATATCAATATATTTAATACACACATAGTTCAGGTTGTGATTTACTATGGAGTGCAAAAAATGTATTTGTTTTCCTTAAGTAAAAGTGAACAGAGTAAAATACAGAGAATCTTCCATTTGATACATTTTGAGCAATGCATATATCTATGTAACCCAAAAGGCTATCAAAATTCACAATAATAATAATATTACCAATAAGCTCACTCTACCCTTTGTCATGCCAAGATAACTACTCTTCCAACTCCTTCTACCACAGAAAATTGTTGCGTATCACCGGGTTCTAGTCCCGGTCAGGGTGCCAGATTCTGTCCAAATGCTCCTCTTCTATTTCAGCTCTCTGCTGTGGCTCAGGAGTGCAGTGGAGGATGGCCCAAGGGCTTGGGCCCTGCACCCCATGGGAGACCAGGAGAAGCACCTGGCTCCTGCCTTCGGATCAGCGCAGTGCGCCGGCTGCAGCGCACCAGCTGCGGCGGTCATTGGAGTGTGAACCAAAGGCAAAGGAAGACCTTTCTCTCTCTCTCTCACTGTCCCTCTGCCTTTAAAAAAAAAAAAAAAAGAAGAAGAAGCCCCACATGTGTCCTATTTTAAGTAAAAATAGAATAGATTTTTAGTCTGTTTTATCAATATCAAAGTTCTCTTGAACTTTTAGATGACTAATACTTAAGAAACTTGATTTTTCAATATTTCTGGGCTATAATACCAGATTGCAATTTGTAGGGTCAGTATTTTCTCCCTTGTCTTTCTCAAGATCTGGCTATTTATATTGAGGACATCTAAAACAGAGCCATTCATCAAACTGTATGTCCACTATCAACCCTTTCTCTCTTTGCTTAATCTTTTACATTATTTACATGTACCCTCACTACAGCAGCTCTTTCAGTCTTGAGAGACTCTATGTTAATCAGATATCAAGCTGCACCTCAATGTCCATGTTCTCAGACCATTCTGAAGCATTTGACAGTGCTTTCAAAAATCCTTGTTGACATTCTGACCCTCTACCTCCACCCCCCAAGGCACTCTATGATGTTTTTATTCCTCAGGGTCTCATCCTCATTTCTATTTTTGGCTGAATAATTTACCCTATAACTTCAAAGAGCCTCTCCACATGTGTGGATACCAAATCAATGCATGTGTCCAATCTTTAACACAATGGTAGTGACTAGCATTCAAAAGACCTAAAAGATTAACTTAAAATGTTTTTCTGAGAATGTATTCCTGTTTATCTCATCCCAAATCTATCTATAAATTGCATAAGAATATTTCAAGTCATACTTCAATTCCAGTTCAAATGCATCTAGGTCAATAAATCTATCCCATATTACCAACTTGGCTAAAATCTTACTTCTCCTGTGTGCTCGCATCTTAATTCATTTATCATATTCTTATATGTCCTATCACACTCTCCTTGTATTATGTTTACTTTTTTTTTTCATTTTGAATGAATCAGTCATTCTGCATATATTACATGCTTCTTGATTATTGGCTTTCGGTCATATTAAGACTATGACCCACTCAATGATCTCTTCCTGTTTCAAAGAATAAGCCAATCTATCTTCTCTCCTGCATGTTTCCATTGAGTCATGTTTTTCAAAATCTAACTATGCTTCTTTCATCACATTTCACTCAGTAAGTGCCGATTTAAAACTTTACCATGTTGCAGAAAGGTACCATTTTCAATCTCATTCTACTAGCTGTGGAAAAAGTCTAAGAATCAGGGTAAAAATAAATGAGCCTGAATCCTGAGTCGGTACCTCTGTCCGAGTCATTTTTACATCTATAACCATGAATTTTTTCATCAATAATATTGGTATTTGTGCTTCTATTCATAAATTGTGTGGATTAAATAAACACACACAGTATCTGCAAAAGTACCTCCTCTATACCTCATATTCATTAGTAACTGTATAGAGTTTAGAATATAGGACAGTCCATTCTGTATGAGTGCATCATTTTTAAGTTTCTAGGCTATTTCAGCTTTACTAGATTATCTGTATATGACCGTTTTCTCTGGACACTCTGTAAGGGATTATTCACTTTATGCATGGTAAATTAGATAAAATAAATTTTCAGCAAAAATAATTGCTTCAATTTTATCAAAATGTCACATGCCTATTTGTTGGACAGAAAGCATAATGAAGAACAAGAACAAGAACTCACCCCATTGCACATAAATTTATTAGGCTTTTCTGCACACTTGACTGAAATAATGATGAGAGATGTGGTAAATACAGTGGTATAAATTATGAAGTATTGCATTCTTCATCACAACATATTCTACTCTCTAATAACTTTCTGTGCTTTTTCATTGCCTTGTTAACTAAATAAGCAAATCTTCAAACTTTAGTTTATACATGTATGTGTATATATGGATGTCAAATCTATATATGTACATATATGTTTTTAATGCATACACATTAAAATTATGTGTGTATATATACACAAATGAATATAAACATTGAATTTTATTTATCTTCACTCATGTTCATCTACTGAGTAAATATTCATGGAATAAGCACTAGATAACAATCAGTGTTATAGAACCTGTGAACAAAACAAATGAGAATGTTGTTCACATAAAGCTTAGCTTCCAATATGACAGACATTAATAAACCAAAAATGAAAATGTCCAGTATCATTAAACGCCAGGAAAAGAAAAAAAGCAGAACAAGCTATTCAATATTGAGTTATGAAAATCTCCCCATTTTGTCACTGATTTAAATACTTGGAACTTGTTCCATTGACAATGAAGTGTGAGGGTGATGAACAAGGAAACAAGAGGGAAATTTTAGCACAGTTGATTGAAACAGTGAAGAGACAGAAACCCCTGCACTTGATGGGCCAGGTGGGCTTCTCATAAGAGACTGAGATCCTAGTCTGTATTCAGAGTCAGGGTTTTTGGATATGAGTATGGGTTCCCATTTCTTCTCTCCCCGCCCTCTCTAGGCTATTACTGGGTAGATGGCTTTCTGAGTGTGGAATTCCTCCAAAAACATCTCAGTAGTCCCCACAGTGAAGGGCAGATTCCCCTGAGCTGCCACAGTGAGATGTCTGAAACCCATTTAACAGCATTATAGCACAAGATCAATTACATTAGAAATGATCTACGTGAACCCCTTTTGACAATACTAGCCTTCAACGTTTTTAATCTATTGAAGAAGCAAATGCCTTTTTCAGTCCAGTGATTGGAACCTGGCCAGGTCAGATGTACCACTTCCTCAAGTCAGTGAATTTCTACTGATAAAGGACAGGCAAGGACACCTTGGCCTAAGGCAGACAGACCAGGGTCTGGGACCTACTTCTAGGACCCGTTTCCTCATCCCATTGTACATGAATTTATTTACTTTAAAACTTCTCATGTTCTTCAGCCCCTCTTATAGACAGAGGATAACATCTACCTAGCTGCCTTAACTATAGAGTTTAACTAAAAGGTGCATAATAAATAAGGAGTCATAGTATAACAAATAGAGCGAATATTTTAAGCATTTTTTTTTTTTTAGTTAATGCAAAGACCATAAAGTAGGAATAAGTTTTCTGTATTCAAGGACAAATGAACATGATGGTTGGAAAGCAGAAAGTGAGACTGGGTACAAATAACAGGTTGGGAAATTATCTAGGCACCAAATTGTTAAGTCAAAGTAAGAAATCTGAATTTCATTTGAAATAATAAAGCTGCTAGGAAGATTTTAAAAAGAGTATTTAATGCTGAATAAAGAATGGTTTATTTGAGTTGTTGGATTTAGGAGAAAGATTCAGATTCAGGTCAAGGTAAAAGAATCTTGATCTACTCTAGAAGGGAAATCTCGGTTTTGTCTCAAGACAGTAAGGCAAGGGAACTTCAAATAGTTCATGGAAAATGGAATTCAAAAATGTTCATTTTGGTGCAAACATATTGCAATCCATGCACATTAAAGGTCTTCAAAACATTCATAGAAATTTCACATTATGAAAAATCTATATGGGGATCTGAGAATTGTTTTATCTAAAATAAACTTATGTTTTCTTTCCATTCTTCCACAATATTTAAAATGCCCTCATATTATAGGCATATGAAAGTAGATAGGTTTTAGATACAATAAGGTAGTGTCAACTGTGTTTACATTCATTTTAATTTGATGTGAGGGAACAAGAACAATCAAAAAGAACTTTTGTGCCAGACAGTGAGGAGTGCCAGCTCTTTGACTGTGTTTTAGGGAAGCAGCCAGGAGTGAGTTTGAGAATAGTGAGTAGCTAGCAGCAAGCATTTTACTGAAAAAAGTAAAAATGTGTGTTCCACAAAATGGAGCCTACTCGGATGGGGTGATGTTTTCTTTTCTTTTTATGTATTTATTTAATTGAAATGTAGAATTACAAAGAGGCAGAGACAGAAATGGGGAGGGGGGGACGAGAGAGAGAAAGGCAGAGAGAGAGAAAGAGAGGAAGCCTTCCATGCACTGGTTCACTCCCCAGATGGCTGCAACGACCAGAGCCAGGAGTCTGGAGCTTCTTCCAGGTCTCCCATGTGAGTGTGAGGGCCCAAGGACTTGGGCCATCTTCTACTGCTTTCCCAGGCCATAGCAGAGATCTAGATCAGAAATGGAGCAGCTGGGTCTAGAACCGGTGCCCATATATGATGCTGGCACTACAGGCAGTGGCTTTATCCACTATGCCAGAGCCCTGGCCGTTGGAGTGGCTTTTTTTCTGAACTGTGCTTAACATTGAGTTGTTTAATGAAAGGAGGTGTAAATAATAAAGTAGAGATATATTCATAGATATTCTAGGAAGTAGGTGGGGATTTCTCAGAGTTTAGCTACCACCTTTTACTGCTCCTTGATGGTCTGACATTTCCTGTCCTTGTGGATGCTAGTTGTGTTATTTAACATGCAAATGAAGTACAATGAACTGCAGGCCATCTCTTGGCCCTCTGTACTGATATGATCTGACCCAAGCACGGAGCTTATTTACCTTCAGAGCAAGACAACCCAAACACATATCCGATAGGTTGTGAGAAAGTAGGTACTGTTGTCTCCATGTGGCTACTTGCCTTTGCTTCCTTTGCCTCTCTGTCTCCCTTTCATGTTTTTGTCTTGATTCACTTGGAGGCCTAGAGCTAACATTATGCAAAACAAGCAGGTACATGTAAGTGCTACCTTTTTTTAATTTGATTCAATTTTTTGTTCATTTGTCCATAAACACTTCTGTTTATAAATCCTGTTGAGTCTAATTAACATTAACAGTGGGGAAATGAGAACACATGTTTAATAGCATGCTTATTATTGATCATATCATTTTATATAACAATTTCCTTTGTCTTGGGAAAAATAGCATGTTTAAGCTTGAAAAATAAATAAAAACTCCACGAGAAACAAAGTAAGGTATAAAATTATCCCCTAGTAATTGAACATGTCCTAACTTCTAACATGATCCCAAACATTCTGAGAAGATTCTGTTCATGTTATCAAAATTTATGTCTATGTTCACTTATGTCAGAATATATTGTTTACACAATTAGATCATTTATAATTTAACAATATCAGCAGGGGAAAAAAGATAAATTTATATCATTATCATACAGTATAGCATTAGTGTAACCTGTAGAAAATACCCTTACCTGATTGCTAGCAATTTAAATAACAATTTTCCATTCTCAGGTTGATTTTATAAAAGTGACCAAAAATTTCCTTTACCCCTTTACTCTAAATTACTCAACCAGTACTTTTTATAAATTATTTATTAAACATTTATGTAACACAGTCCTATTTTAAGCCACAGGAACAGAACTGTAATAAAATGGAGAGCCATTCTCTGCCATCCACAAATCTTATTCTGGTATAAATACGTTTTTGTTTTAAAAAACAATCAAATAAATTTTAACAAGTAATTTCTTATAGATTATATATGAAAAAGATATAATTTACCTACTCTGATTTTTCTGAGCACATCCTCAAGTAACTAAAGTATAAAAAAGAGAGGGAATTAACTAGTTGAAGTATATGTGTATGCCTATATGTCTTTTTGTATTTAGGAGAAAGTATGGAAAATAGTTTTTTAGTTAGAGCTAATTGACTCTATAAAAGGCTTTGTTATAAAGCAAGCTTAACTTTTTGTAGGTACTGAAAATATGTGTGCGAAATAGCAAATATTTATATATTCTGGGTACCACTGGTACAAAAACAAATGATAGTTCCAATTTCCAGTCCACAATATAGGGATCTTGGAAGTTGCCTCTTCCTACTAATAAGTAAAAAGCTGAACAAACTGAAAAATCAATTCTTAGATGTTTAAGACAAACGAAATTGGCAGTGCAAATTGGTGCTTTGAAAATTATAACTATAGACAGGTAGAAAGCAGAGAATTACAAACTTACTAAGGCAGAGATCTAAAAGTAGAAACATGCAGGGGACTGTTACTGGTAAAATTGCAGAGAAGAAAGGCCACCTCTGTTCTTTGTCTTACATGGAGGAAGACATTCCACAAGGACAAGGCAAAAAGAAAAGCAAGATTTATTCAAGTCAGAACCTCCTTCCATGGCAACCAGGAGAGGGACTCCAAGAGAAGCAGACCCTAGGACCTAGGAGGGTCGAGTCTTTTAAGCACACTTTTGGGAAAAAGAAAAGACAAACAAAAAACCAAAACAAATGAAAAACAGAACAGCAGCTAACAATCAGAGGACAAGACAAAACACATCAAAAAACCCAAAAGACCAGAGTTGTAATCATGTCTGGTCCTGTCTACCAGAAAAGCAAAAAGCCATTAGAACTGTGGGATCACTGACTTCCTTCTGTTCTCATGGTAAACTGAAAACTCTGAGGGGTGGAGTCACTACTTCCATTTTGCACCTTCTTAAAGGGACTCTTCTTTCTTTATTCTGACCTGGAACAACCTCACTGCCTATTAACCATCTCTCTGTCACAGGATGGGCTAGGAAAACAAGAAATATAACTGATATATATATATATATATTTTTTTTTTTCTATATCTATATCTCCAAGTCTCAATATATACAAGTCTGAAAGTCAATAACTCGTAGCAGTCATATTGGGTCCTCAAAGTTTTGAGAAGTTTACATCCAGGAGCTTGATCAGATTCTCACAGTGAATTTCACTATAAGGGAGGAGGTGGAGGGGGGATAACTTTATGTTTATTGGAATGGGAGGGAGAATGTAACTAATTTGAAATACACCAGAACATTCTGTTCTTAACAAAGTCTGCCCTCAAGGAAACTGTTTAACCAGAGTCTAACCTGTCTATCAGAATCTAACTTAGCTGAAGGAGAGGGAAATACAACATCCAGGCACTATAGTCACTCTGTCCCAATAAGGTGGGGAAAGACCTCAGAGGCATCTGTGAAGTTCAAAATCCAGAAGCACAGATTCAGTAAAGGACTGAGACTAAATCATGAAACTGTAAACTCTTCCTGCTCCCTTCTGTCTCACCACCATATTACTAAAGGTATATTTACAACAGTTACTTTTAACAGTAGCTGTGATTAACATGCTATTAGAAGTAATGGATAAATAAGTCAATCTGTAAAAACAAATGGGTGATGTAAGAGGAGGTGGATCTACAGAAAAATCATTTTTTATAGCCCTTACCTATATTCCGTAGTCCTACTGAACCATGGTCTTTTGCTTTTTACTTGTTGAGAGCTTTTTTTTTTATTTATTTATTTTTAATGGAACAGTAAGCCTTTGACTATAATGTAAGTTAAAAAAATGTTATCTCAAAAAGAAAAAAAATAAAGAGATAGTGGAGATCAAAAACACGTAAACAGAAATGAGGAGTACCTTTCATGGGCTTATAAATAAACTGAAAATAGCTGAAGAAAGAATCTCTGAGGTTGAAGATAGCAATGGAAACTGCCAAATCAGGAAGCAAAGGGAAAGAAAGTGAGGAAAAAAGCAACAAACTATCTCTCAGAATTGTGAGACAAAAAAAAAAATCCTAACATAGATAAGATAAATACCAGAAATAAGAAAGGAAAAGATGAATAAAAGAAATATTTGAAAAATGTCAGAATTTTCCAAAATTGATGTCAGACAGCAAACCAAAGATCAAGAAAATCAGAGAACACCAAGGAAGATACAGATAAATACAAAAAACAAAAGCACAACAAAATATAAAAAAATGAAAGCTAATTAAAAAAAAGCCAACATTAACACTCTAGAATATCATATTGAAACTGAAGAAAATCAAACATAAAGCAAATATCTTGAAAGAAACCTGAGAACCAGAGTTGAAAACACTCTTTTGTAGAGAAGCAAGAATAAGGATTACATTTGAGTTTTTTGCAGAAATCATGCAAGCAAGAAGCAAATGGAATATTTATTAAAAGGTTTAAACTAAGAAATTTACTGATCTAGAAATCTGTACCCTCTGAAATTATACTCAAAAGTGCAGAAGAAATAAGATTTCTTCTGATAAACAAACAAGAGGTAATTTTTTGCCACTAGATCAGGCTATGACCAAATTTAAAAGAAATTATTTAGAAGGAAGTAAGTTTATAAGGTAAAATAAATAAATAAATAACTTAGAAACTAAGATCCTCATAAAAAAGAAAAGCATCCCAGAAGAAATAAATGAAAGTAAAATACAATAATTTGCATTCATTTTTTTAAAATTATTTATTTACTTTTTTGAAAGGCAGAGTTATAGAGAGGCATAGGCAGAGGCAGAAGCAAAGAGAGAGGTCTTTCATCCATTGGTTCACTCCCCAAATGGCTGCAATGGCTGGAGCTGGGTCGATCTGAATCCAGGAGGCAGGAGCTTCTCTTGGGTCTCCCACATGGATGCAGGGGCTCAAGCACACAGGCCATCTTCTTCTGCCCTCCCACAACATAGCAGAGAGCTAGATTGGAAGTGGAGCAGCTGGGACTCCAACTGGAGCCCATATGGGATGCTGTCACTGTAGACAGTAGCTTTACCTCACTACACCACAGTGCTGGTCCCAACATTTATTATTCTTCACTGATATAAATCATTGCTATTGAAAATACAATATGGGCTGATGCAGTGGTTCACTTGGTTAATCCTCTTCCTGTGGCACTGGTATCCCATGTGGGTGCCGGGTTCTAGTGCTGCTAGCTCCTCTTCCAATCCAGCTCTCTGCTGTAACCCGGGAGGGCAGTGGAGGATGGCCCAAGTGCTTGGGTCCCTGCACCTGCATGGGAGAGCAGGAGGAAGCACCTGGCTCCTGGCTTCGGATCTGCACAGCGCTGGCATTTGAGGCCAATTGGGGAGTGAACCAACGGAAGCAAGACCTCTCTCTTTCTCTGCCTTTCTTCTCTCTGTGTAACTCTGATTTTCAAATAAATAAATAAAATCTTTAAAAAATAAAAATAACCAGAGTTAAATTAGAATGTTATATATCATTGCAATGTTAATGAATTTCAACTACATAGACCAGAGTATAGGAGACCAGGAGGAGGCACCTGGCTCCTGGCTTCGGATTGGCGCAGTACCGGCCATAGTGGCCATTTGGGGAGTGAACCAAAGGATACACACACACACACACACGTTTTGTGTAAGTAAAATGGATGCCAACATTATCCATGAAGTTGTACTTGAAAGTAGAATTGGATTACTTGTCAATGCATATTGCAAACTCTGAAGCAGCAATTGGAAACATGTTTAAAATTATAATTGGTATGCTAGGAGAATAAATAAAATACAATTATGTAAAATTATCAATTAAGTAAGACATACAAAAACAAGAAACTCTCATAAGGAGATTAAAAAAAAAAAAACCCTGAATGTACTATGTTTATTACTAGAGTACAGGCTAGAAGGAGTGAAAGCTAAAGAGGGCCTTTGGATAAAAAAATTAGGGAGAGCTGACATGGTCAATTAATTATGACAAATTTGTCACACTAATATGCGACACTAACAATGGGGTATGTTTGGTATGGGGTAGATGGAAACTTTGATGTACTTACTAATTTTGTTTTGTAAAATTAAAACTACACTAAATAAAAATTTATAAAACACAAAAAGCAGAAAATGAGTAAAAATATGAACAAAAACAAAGACAACACATAGTAATAAACAGCTACGGGGTAAATGTTAATCCAGGTATATCAATAATCATTTTAATTGTCAGTTTTCTAAATACGCAATTATAAGACAGAGATTGTTGGAGTAGTTTTTTTAAGTAAAATCCTATGGTAGTCATGCTCCATATAATGGCATTCCAATCAACAGTGTACCAACAATATGACAAAGCATAAAATCATCATTGAGTTAAAAAATTCTTATCACCTAGTAATGTCTCATCCATCACAATGTCGTAGTGCAATACATTATTCATTTTGGTGATGTTAGTTTAAAGAATCCTATGTTCTGCCAATCATATAAAAGTATATCACATATATTATTATTGGCAATAATATATCACATATATTATTATTGGTAATAATTATACATGACTATATTATTGGTTCACTGGTTTATATATTTACAAATTACCATTTATTGTAGAGTGTAAAAAATTTAATTTAAAAAAGTATAATTTGTTTTGCCAGCAGCAGCCTCATACATTTGTATTTGCTACATGTCTTGATTCTAATGCCACGCCATCCAACAGACCTAACCATCTAGGTTTCTTTAAGTACACTCTATAGTGTACATGCAACAATAATAAAATCATCAAATGATTCACTTCTTGGAATGCATCCCCTTCATTAAATGACACGTGACTATATACGTCATCTACAAAAAGAAACACTTTATATTATATATAAAAAGTTAAAAGTCAATGATTTGGGGTAGGTATTGTGGTGCAACTGATTAAGCCACAACTTGGGGCACCCATATCTCATATCAGAGTGCTGGTTCAAATCCTAACTTACCTTCTGATTCAGCTTCCCATTGATGCATAATGAAAAGCAGTAGATAATGACTCAATTACTCAGGCCCCTGCCATCTATACGGGAGACCTGAATGCATTGTGAGCCCCTGGTCTTAGCCTGGCCAAGCCTTGGTTGTTGTGAGTATTTGAGGAGTCAATCAGTAGACGGAAGATCTCTCTCTCTCTCTCTCTCTCTCAATCTCTCTCTCTCACCTCCCCCTGCCCCCACTCGTTGTGTGTGTGCTTGTGTGCCTTTCTAGTAGATGAAAATAAGTAAACATTTTTGAAATATAAGTGAATAGAGAAAGACATATTCACACTAATTAAAAGATTAGAGAGGACTAAGTGTTGATTTCAGGAACATAAAGAAATATCACATAATTGTAAGAGGTTAATTCTCTAAGAAAAGTTTACAGTCTTAAACATATGTGCACCTAATGGTAGAATATGAAAATACATGAAGCAAAAACTTCTAGAACTTAGAGAAAAATATGTTAATCCACTATTACAGTTGACAGCTTCAACACTCCTCTTCCAAGAGCTGTCCTTTGGAAAGGTAAAAAAGAAAAGAGAAAACAGGAAAAATTTAAAGAAGACAATCAAAAAGTATTAATAAAGAAGGAAAATTAAAAGGAAATCAGTAAGTGTATCATTGAGCTCAACAACCTCAGTCCACTGGATATGACTGCATCTATAAACTATTGCATGCAACAACAGCATTCTCAATGGCTCATTGGGAACATTTACCAGATGAACCACGTTGTGGATATTTTTTTTTCTTTTTTTTTAACTTTTATTTAATGAATATAAATTTCCAGTATACAGCTTATGGATTACAATGGCTTCCCCCTCCCATAACTTCCCTCCCACCCGCAACCCTCCCCTCTCCTGCTCCCTCTCCCCTTCCATTCACATCAAGATTCATTTTCAATTCTCTTTATATACAGAAGATCACTTTAGTATAAAGATTTCAACAGTTTGCACCCACATAGAAACACAAAGTGAAACATACTGTTTGAGTACTAGTTATAGCATTAAATCACAATGTACAGCACATTAAGGACAGAGATCCCACATGAGGAGCAAGTGCACAGTGGCTCCTGTTGTTGACACAACAAATTGACACTCTAGTTTATGGCGCCAGTAACCATCCTAGGCTGTCGTCACGAGTTGCCAAGGCTATGGAAGCCTTCCAAGTTTGCCGACTCTGATCATATTTAGACAAGGTCATAAAAGACAGAGTGAGGATAGTAACCAAGGATCCTAAGAGTGGCATTTACCAGGTTTGAACAATTATACAGCATTAAGTGGGGAAGAGGACCATCAGTACACCCAGGTTGGGAGTAGAGCCATTGGTGGTAGAGTAGAGGTTATGATTACAAAGGAATGAGGCCCAAGTGCACTAGACAGGGCCTAGAACAAAGGACAGAGTCATTATTAGAGGAGCTAAGAAAGGTACTGTCTAAGCTACAAGTAATTTTTCTGATTGAGAGGCAAATAGAACCTGATTAAGACACAGCTTAAGAAATGTAGAAGTATAGGAATCATACAATGTTTGCCCTCAGGCAGCAGTGGAATTAAACAAGGTAAAATTCAAGAAACATAGCTGGAAAATTATGCAAATGTTCTTCTAAGTAACACAAGAGTAAAGAAAAAAAAATCTCAAGTGAAAAAATAAAAGTATTTTGAACTTGGTCAGTTCCACGGCTCACTAGGCTAATCCTCCACCTGCGGCACCTGCACCCTGGGTTTTAGTCCCGGCTGGGGCACTGGATTCTGTCCCGGTTGCTCCTCTTCCAACCCAGCTCTCTGCTGTGGCCTGGGAAGGCAGGAGGATGGCCCAGGTCCTTGGGCCCTGCACCTGCATGGGCACCTGTATCCTGGCTTTGGATCGGCACAGTGCGCCGGCTGCGGCGGCCGTTTGAGGGGTGAACCAACAGAAGGAAGATCTTTCTGTCTCTCTCTCTCTCACTGTCTAACTCTGCCTGTCAAAATAAATAAATAAATAAATAAATAAATAAATAAAATATTTTGAACTCAATGGAAATAAAAGAATGACTTTGTAGAATGAAGTGAAACAATTCGTAGAGTTAGTTAAAGCATTGGATGCAGGCATTAGAAAATAAGAAACATTTAAAATAATTTATGTAAATTACAACCTCATGAAACTTGAAAAAAAGGGCAAATTAACATACTGGCTGAAGAAACTAAATAATGAATATTGGAACCTAAATACATGTAATTAAACTGAAATCAATAGACAATCAAGTAAACTAAAAATTCGAAGTTTAAACTAAAAAAATGTTAGACTAATAAATAAATCCAGTTATTACCAATGTTAACTCAGAAATCAAAAAAAAATTAAAAAATATCAGAAGTGAAAAATTAAATATTAGAAGAGGACATCATCACAGATAGTATTGCCATTTAATGTATAACACAGTAATATTATAAGGAAATTTAGATCCACAAATTTCATAAACTGACTTTCATACAAAAATTCCTTGGAAAACACAATCTGGTAAAACTCAGAACAGAGAGAAAATCTGAATAAGCCTTTTTCTTTCAAATGAACCAAAAAAAAAAAAAAATCAAAACAGAAAGCCATTCCCAGATGTGTTTATTGATGAATTCTTCCAGACATAAAGGATTAAATTGGGGCCAGCACTGTGGCATAGCAAGTGAAGCCACTGTCTTTAGAGCTACCATCACCTATGGGCACCGGTTCAACTGCTGGCTGCTCCACTTGGAATCCAGCTCCCTGCTAATGTGTCTGGGAAAGCAGCAGAAGATGACTCAAATACTTGGGCCCCTGTACTCATGCGGGAGACCTGGAAAATATTCCCAGCTCTTGGCTTCAGCCTAGCTCAGCCTTGGACTTTGCAGCTATTTGGGGGAGTGAACCAGAGGATGAGAGATCCCTCTCTTGCTCTGTCTCTCCCTCACTCTCTCTCTCTCTTTCTCTTCCACTTTTGTTGTTGTTGTTGTTTTTGTTTGTTTGTTTGTTTGTTTTGACAGGCAGAGTGGACAGTGAGAGAGAGACAGAGAGAAAGGTCTTCCTTTGCCGTTGGTTCACCCTCCAATGGCCCCCACGGCTGGCGCACCACGCTGATCCGAAGCCAGGAGCCAGGTGCTTCTCCTGGTCTCCCATGGGGTGCAGGGCCCAAGTACTTGGGCCATCCTCCACTGCATTCCCGGGCCATAGCAGAGAGCTGGCCTGGAAGAGGGGCAACCAGGACAGAATCCGGCGCCCTGACCGGGACTAGAACCTGGTGTGCCGGTGCCACTAGGCAGAGGATTAGCCTGTTGAGCCGCAGCGCAGGCCCTGCCTCTTCCACTTGTAACACTATTTTTCAAACAAATAAATACTTTTTAAAAAGGAAGAAATTATATTCATTTTCTAAAACTGGCTTTAGAAGATGAGAAGCGAACAGAATAATTATTAATTCATTCTACGAGGCCAAGTGTCAAAACCAGACAAAACATTACAGGAAAACAAAGTATCAATATACTTCTTAAATATAGAGTTAAAAAAACCTATAGTTAATATAATACTTAGTATGTTATTGATAAACTAAAAGACTTCCCAATAAGATTTGACGCAAGGCAAGCATGTCTTTTCTAATCATTCTTTTTGAAGCCTTAAGGAAACTAAGTGATACAATAAGACAAGTGAAGGAAATAAAAGGTAACTGTATTTATAAACAAACAACCTGATGGCCTATGTAGAAAATTTGAAGAAATTGACAAAAATAATTCTTGGAAATAAGAAATGATTATAACAATGTTGTATCTTAAAAGATCTATATGCAAAAGTGAATCACATGGCCAGCGCTGTGGCATAGCGGGTCAAGCTGCTACCTGCAGCGCTGGCATCCCAAATGGGAGATGGTTAAAGTTCAGGCTGATCCACTTCCAAACCAGCTCTCTGCTATGGCCTGGGAAAGCAGTATAAGATGGCACAGGTCCTTGGGTCCCGGCTCTCACGAAGGAGACCCGGAGGAAGCTCCTTTCTGCTGGCTTCGGATCGGCATGGCTCTGTTGGGCCATTGGGGCCATCTGGGAAGTGAATCCTCAGATGGAAGACCTCTCTCCTTCTCTCTCCCCCTGCCTCTCTGTAACTCTGCCTTTCAAATAAATAAATAAATCTTTTTAAAAAAGTGAATTACTTTCCTCTATACAATAGATGAATAAGAATTTTAACTAAAACACAGTAATATTTACATTAGCACATCCCCCAAACTGAAAATCAATCAATCTATCATCTAATTCTGTTAAAAGAAATCAAATAACTAACTAAATAGGGAGTTTTTCCACATTACTGTATAGGAGGACCCAGTATCATCAAGATGTCACTTCTGAGTTGGTGTTGTTGAGCAGCAGGTTAAATTACTGCGGCAAACCAGGGTGGACAATCTAGTTCCTACTCAGCATAGCCGATCCTGGGAGTAAAGCCATTCAGAGAGTTAATCAGTAGATAGAAGCTTCCTCTCTCCTCTCTCTCTTTCTCTCAACGTACCTTGTTGGTCTGCCTTTATGATAAATAAATAAACACATACTTAAAAAAAATTCTTCCTGGGGCTGGCGCCATGGCTCACTTGGTTAATCCTTGGCCTGTGGCACCGGCATCCCATATGGGTGTCTGTTCTAGTCCTGGTTGCTCCTCTTCCAGACCAGCTCTCTGCTGTGGTCCTAGAGGGCAGTGGAGGATGGCCCAAGTGCTTAGGTCTCTGCACCCGCATGGGAGAACAGGAGGAAGCACCTGGCTCCTGGCTTTGGATCCGCGCAGAGCCAACCAGTAGCGGCCATCTGGGGAGTGAACCAAAGGAAGGAAGACCTTTCTCTCTGTCTCTCTCACTGTCTATAACTCTACCTGTCAAGTAAATTAAAAAAAAAAAAAATCTCCCCAACATGTGTGATAGACTCAGTACAATCCCAAAGTCACAAAAAGTTATTTGTAGATACAGACAAAATGATTCTGAAGTTTATGTAGACAGGTAATAACAAAAACTTTATAGTAGCCAACAAAATATTGATTCAGAAGAACAAAAATAGAAGACAGACATTATCAAACTACAAGACTTCCTACAAGCCACAGAATCAAGACAGTGTACTATCAACTAAAGAACAGTTTAATAAACTAATGAAAGCAGATGTGAACCACCATGAATATACTCAACTGACTGATCAAAGGAAATAAAATGCAGAAATGTTCATCTCATCAATAAATGGTACAGGAAAAAATATTGAATATTCAGAGGCAAAAAAAAAATTGTATCCAGACCCAGACATTATGTTAGTCACAATAATTAACTTAAAATGCATCATAGATTTTAATCTACAATGTAAAACTATAAAATAAAAGTTAATATAGCAGATTTCTAGATAATCATGGATTTGGTGTTGACTTTTTGGATCCAACACTAGAGAATTATCCCTGAAATAAATAACTAATAAGACGGACTTCACTGATATTAATTTTATACTCTACAAAAACATTATTAATAAAAGAAAAAGACAAGCTACAGAATAAGAAAAATTATTGACCAAAGAATATAATACATATATTATGTTACATAATATATATGTTATCCAAAATATATATTTCATAAAACTCAATATAACATAATGGACTACTGAATTCTATTTCAAAAATGAGCTGCAGACATTAAAAGTCACATCACCAAAGGTTTACACAAGGTAAATATGCACAGGGAAATTTTTTTCACATCATATGTCATAAGGAAATTAAATTAAAACAAGATATGTCTAAAATTCTATTAGAATAGTCAAAATCCAGAATAATGACACCACCAAATGTGGCACAGGTTGTAGAGCCACAGGAAATCTCATTAATTGGTGTTGGAAATGTATTGTAGTTCAGCCACTTTAGAAAACATTTTAGCAATTTGTTAAACAGCCAAATGTTCTCTTTTCTGACTGTCAATTTTCCTTCCAACAATTGAGCATCTTAGTATTTACCAAAGGAGTTGAAAACATCCGCACAAAAGAGTGTACACTAATGTTTATAGGAGTTCTAGTCATGATTCACGAAATTTAGAAGCAACCAAGATATTCTTTAGTGGATGAATGGATGGACAAACGTTGATACATCTTTATAATGAATAACATTTACCATCAAGAAGGAATGAACTCTCAATCCATGAAAATGCATGGAAGAAACTTAAAAGCTTATTACTAATTTAAGGGAGTCAATATGAAAAGCACACATAATATACAATTTCATTTATTTGACATTCTGGAAGGGATTTCCTTTTATTTCATTTAGGTAAAATTCTTTACAGGTAAATATCCTATGTAAACCTTCTTCATTCTGAAATAAAACAGAAAAATACACATTTTAAGCTACAGTATAGCATTTTCTCTTTCCTTTTATGAACTAATCAATTCTAATATTTCTTCCCTGATATATTGATGCCTTGAAAGTCTTACATTCTGATGGTATTTACTAAATTGTGAATAATATAACCTCTCACTATAGAATGGATGGCATCTGACAAAGACACAGTGCATTTGGACATTTATGATCTTTGCAGTGGAAACACACTATTTCTCTCTAGTTCCCTGTCTGATAGATAATACAACAATATAGCATTAGTGTTTTTAACTATTTTAGTTACAAAAGCACTATTTTATGTGTATATGCATTTATATATATGTTTATAATTTTATTTTGAGAGTTAAACAATGAAAAGATACATAACATATAAATAAAATATGTTTTTACTGAACGTATTTGCCTCATTATTTATCAATGTTAAGATTTTTATGTATTTCCAAATAATTTTCATATAGTCTGTAGTGTTAAAGAAATGAGGTCTTAGAATATATAAAGATATTTATGTAACTGCAATAATTTTCCATTTTAGCACATAAATTAATGTACCATTGATTGTATTACTAATTAGTACTTGATACTCTTAGAAGATATATTTTTCTATTTATTGTTATGATTTAGATGAAAGCTTTAAAATTTTATAATAATACTGTTTTGGACATCCTTTCAAGTAAATCTTGTAAATGTGCAGTAAATTCTAAGATAGACAATGCAAAGTCAAACTTAAAAAACACTGATAAATTACACACAAAAGTATATTCTGATTCTCCCTGCCAATAACATTAGAGCATGCATATTCCTCCACAGTTTTTCAAATATCAGTTTAAGAATAGGCATTGGGTGCAAAAATTATGTCACTCAGGACACACAAAGCTTACATTGTAGTGACTAGGTTCCAGGTTTTTTTTTTTTTTTTCTTAAGATTTACTTATTTATTTGAAAGTCAGAGTTACACAGAGAGAGAAGGAGAGGCAGAGAGAGAGAGAGAGAGAGAGAAAGAGAGAGAGAGGTCTTTCATCCACTGGTTCACTTCCCAATTAGCTGCAACAGCCAGAGCTGTGCTGATCCAAAGCCAGGAGCCAGGAGCTTCTTCTGGGTCTTCCATGAGGGTGCAGGGGCCCAAGGACTTGCGCCATCTTCTCCTTTCCCAAGCCATAGCAGAGAGTTGGATTAGAAGTGAAGTACCCGGGATACAAACTTGTACCCATATGGGATGCCGATACTGCAGGTGGCAGCTTTACCCGACATTCCACAGCACCGGCCCCAGGTTCCAGGTTCTATAATAATATTTGGATACTATTTAAGATTTGCATTATTTTTTCTAGCACATATTGAATCGGAGCTTGTTCCATAAGTAATTTTTTTTTTATATTCCAATTTTTTTTATTTAGTAAATATAAATTTCCAAAGTACAGTTTATGGATTACAATGGCTCCCCCCCCCCCAATAATTTCCCTCCCACTCGCACTCCTCCCATCTCCCACTCCCTCTCCCATTCCATTCACATCAAGATTCATTTTCATTATCTTTATATACAGAAGATTGATTTAGTATATATATTTTTTTTATTTCTCTTTTTTTTTTTTTTACTTTTATTTAATGAATATAAATTTCCAAAGTATAGCCCATGGGTTACAATGGCTTCCCCCCTCCCATAACTTCCCTCCCGCCCGCAATCCTCCCCCTTCCCGCTCCCTTTCCCCTTCCATTCATGTAAAGATTCATTTTCAATTCTCTTTGTATACAGAAGATCAGTTTAGTATATATTAGGTAAAGATTTCAACATTTTGCCCATATAGCAACACAAAGTGAAAAAACTACCATTGGATTACTAATTATAGCATTAAATAGCAATGTACAGCACATTAAAGACAGAGATCCTACATAGGATCCATAAGTAATTTTTTTAGAATCATTAGTTCATATTCTTGACACGTTTTTATATATTGCATTTTTTCTTATTTATTACTTATATAATGAGTTCCTTTATCATTTGATACTGTATGTCTTACACATATTTTCTGCAACTCATAACAAAGTTTGAGGTTTGTTTACAATGCCATATACTGGATGAACATGTACACTTTTATTTAGGAATTGATGATTTTATAAAATATTTTTCTAAGTATATATGAAGATATTTTCATTTTAAGTATTTTGTTCAAGTTCTAAGTTTTAGTCATATATTTCCAAACATAAATCTCCCTTGCCTTCCTGAGCTACTACCGGCAGTTAACATTGGTTCAATACCTCATGTATGTCAGGCACTTTCTGAACAGTCTAAACAGAAACAGTCTAAATAGGAACCTTGATGAGATAATTAATTCTGGGTAAAATCAGGTTTATTTTTTTTCTAAGTGAAAATATATGGAAAAATAAATTTAAATGGAAAAATTTTTCGCAGTGTATTTTCAATCCAACCATGCTGGATTTACTGGAAGCAAGTAGAATTATAATTTAAACTGTGGTCAATGATGTATCTATTTTTACATTGCGTAGATAAGATTTTTTTCTTTGTTTTTTCTAGGAAAGATGGATCAAAAGAACCAATAGTGGAGATGAGAACAGAAGATGAAAGAATTACTAATCATGAAGACGGAAGCCCAGTAAATGAGCCAAATGAAACCACACCACTAACAGAACCTGAGTATGTTACTTGATGTTCTCATTTTTAAATAAGTATTTATACAGTGATAACACATGATTATTTCAATATGCACTTAAAATATTATCATGATTTATAAAGAATCATTTTTTCAATGAGAGTATATGTGCATAGCAAAAATCTACTTTCTAATGAGTTCTTTCATTTAAAAATATTGTATTAATGTCAGAGAACTTCCACTGTTGATTCACTTATTTGTAACTTTATGTAAAGATCAGAAGACAGAGGCATGTTACAGAGCTGAATTTTCTGACACTAATTTCACTCTTCAAGAAAGTGAAACTTTCAAAATATAATTTGTTTTCATTGAAATAAAGGTGTGTTAGCACTTTGAATATAAATGACTATGACATGCACATGTAACTATTAAAGACAGAAAAATATAAAGAAAAGGAGGAAATACTGTTAAACTAATTATAATCTTAATGTATTTGCAGTAAGTGATGCTTGCTATCCTACCAAGAAAATATTACTTCTAGGCCTGCGCCTAGGCTCACTAGGCTAATCCTCAGCCTACAGCGCCGGCACCCTGGGTTCTAGTCCCGGTTGGGATGCCGGATTCTGTCCGGGTTGCTCCTCTTCCAGTCCAGCTCTCTGCTGTGGCCCTGGAGGGCAGTGGAGGATGGCCCAAGTGCTTGGGTCCCTGCACCTACATTGGAGACCAGGAAGAAGCACCTGGCTCCTGGCTTCGGATTGGCGCAGCGCCAGCCGTGGTGGCCATTTGGGGCGTGAACCAACGGAAGGAAGACCTTTCTCTCTGCCTCTCTCTCTCTCTCACTATCTAACTCTGCCTGTCCAAAAAAAATTAAAAAAAAAAAAAAAGAAAATATTACTTCTTTACTTTTTTTTTCAAATATTCATTTATTTTATTTGGAAGAGTTACGCAGAGGGAGGAGAGGCAGAGAGAGAGAGAGAGAGAGAGAGAGAGAGAGGTCTTCCATCAAATGGTTCACTCTCCAATTGAACGCAACTGCTAGAGCTGCGCTGATTTGTAGCCAGGAGCCTGGAGCTTCCTCTAGGTCTCCCACGTGGGTGCAGGGGCCCAAGCACTTGGGCCATCCTCTACTGCTTTCCCAGGCCATAGCAGAGAGCTTGATCGGAAGAGGAGCAGCTGGGATTAGAACCAGCGTCCATTTGGGATCCTGACACTTCAGGCCAGGGCATTAACCTGCTACGCCACAGCGCCGGCCCTATGATACTTATTTCTTTCTACATCTATCACAGCTCCATCCAAACTATGATAGGCATTTCAGATAAAGTTGCAAAGATGAACATGTGCCTAGATTTGTGCACATGAGAATAAAAATTGCCCAACCAAAGCCATTTTAAAAAGCCGTAATAAAAATTATTTACTGAACACATATGATACTATCAAAAACCAAGATGATCACAATCTTCTCTACTCCTTATTGTCTTTCAAAATTTCTTGTTTTTCATATCAAATATTGTTTTTCATTAGCTACTAGCATTTCTGCAGAGTAAACTGTTTTAGGTTTCTGTTCTAAATTAAGCATTCTCACTACCAAAGAAATGTTTTTGTTTTGTTTTGTTTTGTTTTGTTTGCTTTGCAAAAATCTCTTCCATCTGTTCTAGAGGATTGAAATGATTAATATTCAGAAAAACACAAGGTTCTACTCTACAGCTAAAATTTTCACTGTGGGGCCGGTGCTGTGGCTCACTCGGCTAATCCTCCACCTGCGGTGCCGGCACCCTGGGTTCTAGTCCCGGTTGGGGCACCGGATTCTGTCCCAGTTGCTCCTCTTCCAGTCCAGCTCTCTGCTGTGGCCCAGGAGTGCAGTGGAGGATGGCCCAAGTGCTTGGGCCCTGCACCCGCATGGGAGACCAGGAGGAAGCACCTGGCTCCTGGCTTCTGGCTTCGGATCAGCACAGCCCGGGGCGGCCATTTGGGGAGTAAACCAACGGGAAAAAAGGAAGACCTTTCTCTCTGTCTCTCTCTCACTTCTATAACTCTACCTCTCTAATAAAAAAAAAAATTCACTGTGAATTCTGAGATCATTTTTACTGATTATGTTTAAAGATTATTTCATCTTTTGTTGAAATTAACCATATTGAAGTCACAGGTAAATTCAATGGTCTCCTCTTTAGAAATCAGAAATCTTTTCAATAAAGCCAAAAATTGTGCAACAAAATGAACTTCTATTCATTGAAATTTATAACATCACGCTGGAGTGTATCGAAAGTAGATATGAAAACTCCTTGTGTATAACTGGGCTATATTTTGGGGAAAATATGATTTAGTAACTCTCTAGATATCAATTGTGTAAGAGTAATATATAACACAAAAGTAATATAATTAAATTTAATATTTTAAAGTTTAATGTAATGTGAATCACTAAAAATTATAAGTGCAAGAATACATTGTCCGATACTTAGTTTAAAATATTGGTACATTAAATACACAATACATTATTCTGTGTATAAGAGATGTGGTCAGTATAATGCTAACCTCCTATCAGAACTCTGTTTCTCTACTCCTTGAAACTACAAGTGTTCCATTGTTTTTATAATCTTTTTACTGACAATATTTACAACACTTTGAAGTAGGAGAAAGGAAGAGCAGTGAATGTATCACTTCTAACAAGAATAAAAAAGCCTGCTCTAGTAGATATGAAGTAGCTGCAACTTCATTCCCAGCATCAGATCACATTAGTTTTTGCCAGTGACTGTTTTTTGATTGGTTACTTTTCACAACTTTGATCTTGAAAATACATTGTTTTCCTTCTCATTTGAAAATATAAAAATAATTCCAAGTAAATATCAAAGAAACTGGATTGGGGGAGTGATATATATATATATATATATATATATATATATATAGTAAATATTTTTAGTTTTAGTTAAGATATACATATTTTATGCATTTCATATGTACAGATTTAGGAATATAGTGATACTTATTCCAGGTCCTTGTCAGGAACAAAGATAAGCATTTTAGTACTAGTAGATATAAGGTAAGTTTTATTCAAAAGATGAGAAAGGGAATACACACAGACACACACGCATGTACACACATGAACATGGGTTGTCCCACACAGATAGATACCTGACAAGAGTGGGCAATGGGCCCAAAAGGGAAGAAGGATGGGGAAGGGAAGCAGAGAGACCACTCCAGCACCTCCCCCGGGCCTAGTCTGTGTGGGGGGTGGGGGTGGGACACAGAGAGAGAAAGAGGGATAGAGATAGAAAAAAGCCTCCCAGTGTTGGCTTCTTCAGTGAGGTTGTTGCATAGCTAGGGTTGAGGATAGCTGCTTCTACAAGAGTGAAATGGGGACTTTATGGTTCATCTGTAAGTTCATGGTGTATTTCCTAGATGAAGTACATACATCTGGGGAACAGGAGGCATTTTGATTTACACATGGCATGTGGTGGTGGGGAATGGCTTGGTACTTCAGGTCAACAGATCTTAAACTAACTGCCTCCCTAGCCCATATCAGAACTAGCATGGAAACATTGATTTCCTCATAAAATCAAGGTTAAAGAGGTAGAGGTAAACTGAAACACTATCTGTAACTTAACTCTCTTGATGTGAAAGCACACACACACACACACACACAAGGCAGGTACATTTACTCTTCAAAAACATATATATATATATATATAAATATAAAATATATACTATACTGTATATATAACATATATACATATATATAATACTGTACATATATACACTATTACATATACATATATAATATGTAATAGTAAACTATTGAATTTGGAAATAGTATTAAAAACTAGAAATATTGATTCATTGATGCTGTAGTGAGATTCGTAAACATGTCTTAATAAATGAAGATTACAATTGCTTCATAGGTAATATTTGAAAATAATTGTCATGAATATGCTCAGAAATTATTTAAAACTGGCATAAAAAATAGTGAAAATGGACCAAAGAAAACATACTGGCAATATGTAAAAAGTGAGAAAGTTTGGAAATATGTTAATGGTCACTAGGGTCCAAAAAATATTGCTAATTCATCTAGTTACTCATTATGTAACAGATCATGTTATATAGGGTTATTAATTGAAAGACCTGGGTAGGAAAACATCATGCAGTATACATACAAAAGTGTATCATTATTGCTGCAAATTTAGCTTAGTCAAAATTGTTTTTTTTTTAAATATTAATGAAAGAAAAAGCAAGAGTAGGAAGCTGGATAATAAAGAAAATATGAAATATGAATGAAAATAGGTGAAATGAGCAAGGAACCCATTAGGGTTCATCACAACAATCTATCTGCGGTTATGAATACTTGCATTTTTTAATAAAAATTCATTGAGACGGCAATAGTTTACAGTGGTCATCTTCATCAGATATAAATAATATGTTAAATGAGTGTGTTTTTTTTACCCTTTAAAACAATTTTAATTTTTAATATCAACAAATGGTCTTCCAATCCAAAGGATTCTATAAAGAACAATTGAGGCATCTTGAGATACAAATATAATCATCTTTTCATATTATGTTCAAATTTTACTATGAATATTGATAATTGCTTTATTCATTGTAAAGTTATTTTTCAGTCAATTGGGAATTGATTTAACTAATTTGATTTTTTTCTAGTAATTGTTTTATATTTCTTCCACAAAAGATGTTAAAGAATAGTTCTCTAAAATGCCTCTCAAACGAGACCTATTATTTTTCTATCTTCCTACAGAAAATTGCCTTTAAAAGAAGAAAATGGAAAAGAAGCACTAAATGCAGACACTATAGAAATTAAAGTTTCTAATGATATCATCCAATCTAAAGAAGATGACAGCAAAGCATAATGACATCTTGAATAGTGGTTTGACCAACACTACAGTGAGCATTTGGATTGCAGTGACCGTATGACCAAAACTATTCCATTGACCTTAATTTCGTTGGAAACTTCTAGCTTGGAATAGCCTGTACACATATACGTATCATCAAATACTCCTATCCATGGTCCATTTCCTTTTATTGTTGTGGTGGTTGTTTATTTTGTTAAGAATTTCAACATAGAGACTTGACTGGCACCAACTCTTGGGTATCAATTTGATTGTTTGAAGTACTGCAACTTATAAAATGATAAAGTGCTCTATAACTATGTCACATACTGAAAACAAACATAGTTCAACCTCTCTGACAAATAGAGGTTTAATGAAAAACAATACAAAACAAAAGCTTTATGAGCTAAATGTGTAAGAAAGCCCTGCATGCTTATGAATCCTATCTTGGGCAAATAGATTATTAATGGCTTTCAGGTTAAGATGAAGGCAGATATTAAAGGTTTTACTTTTTATCCAGGAAATTTCAGGGAGCCTGGTCTGGTAAGAGCCAGTTATCTTTAGCAGATATTAAAAAAGCAAGAAAAACTTCAGAGAACTTTTCCAAGTTATGATTACAGTGCATATTCAACATGGATTTTTGATAGACTGAAGTGCCAGATCAAATTCGTTACCCATATGAAAGATTTGTAGTATAAAATTAATATAGAAAGATTCCCTAAATCTCTGTCTCTTTATATATAGGCCATATTCATTCTCAATGGACTACACAAAAAGTAAATGTATTGCAAGTGAAGATAACATTGATTTCTGCCCTCAGCTTCAAATAAAATGAATTAAAATGGGGAATAGTACAAATATATTGTATCATATTTATAATGTGATTATATTCTCTTTTAAAGCAATTTATCAAAGTCCTTAATGTTCAAATACTTTGAATCACATGTTCAGACATATTCTTGGCCCATAATTTTTGATAATCTTTGTTTAGGAACTAATTTTCCTAAATGTTACAGATGCAGAATTAAATTGTGTTTGGCTAGTTTAAATTAAAACAAGTTTGGTAAAAGTCAAGGAGATATCGTTTGACATTTAAATATGCCATAACAGTGTCAATGGTAAATAACTGAATTGGCACTTCGTATTTTTAATCTGGATGTTGTAGCTAGAATTATTTTAAGACTTTGGTAAACAACGTTGAAGAAATTCCTTAACTATTCAACAGACTTTCTACTACCACTTGTTAGGACCTACACCAGAATAAAATATTTGTTAACTTCCAAGCTATGCAAGCTCCCAGAGGTAAAAGATTGAAAGACAATTTAAATTCTATTTAAGGAATAAAACATGTGTTTATGATTATAAACATGCATACCAATTGGGAGCGTATTATTTCTTAGAGAATCGAGGATTTCGTTAAGCCCGGTCACATTCATAACCTTTGCTATTTTGGGTAGTATTGCAGCTCAAACATTGACTGGCTGAGGAATATGTTCCAATAGAACATTGGAGGCGATTTCAACAGTGCAGAGGAATCTGCTTTGGTAGTTAGTGTCTGTCTATAGATAATTTGATGAATATTAAATTCAAATGTTAATGTTACTCAAGATTATTTACAGAGTGCTTGAAACTATCGATCAAGGAGAGCCAATTAAGTAATTTTATACTTTTCATCTCTCTTCTACCTGTCAGGGAGACAGAATATGTACGTCTGCATGTTCGGGCAATCAAGTTTCCATAGTATGGTTGCCATACATTGTAGGGTTATAATACAGAAGTCTCTCTCCTTTTTAGCTTTCCTGGCATATTCTGAAGAAAAAGAACAGAATCTTTGTGCCCATGTAGGAATTTAAGTAGTGTCTAAAGTAAACAAACCACTTTAACCATTTTTATTAACTGGGTTATCCAACTGATTCTACAGATTTGACTGTTGCTGTTCTGTTTATATTTGTCTGGTCATTTGTTTGGCTTTATTTTGATCAGTTTTATTTTGTTTGTTTTGTGCCAATGTGCTAAAACTAGTCAAAATACTTGAATTAGTTTGTTTGTGTAAAGTCAATGAGATTAGTAAAGTGTCCATGAAGCAATAGCCATGAAAGCTATTTTTTTTTTCTTCATAGGTCCACATGGTTTTAAACTAATGAAGTTGAAAGAATTAGGATGACTGAGAAAGTGATTTCGCATGTTTACTATTGTTGTATTTGTGTTACACTGCAGGAGCAGAGATATCATAATAAAGAGCAAAATATTTTTGTGTTTTCTTATTTTGAAAGTTTCTTCTATTTCTTTGGACTTTCCATGTAAAGAAATTGACCTCAATTCTTTTATATATGTGATGTTGAGTTTCTTGCCACTCATGTGGAGTAATGATATGAAATTAATAGATACTCTGGAGACTAACTGTGGACAGACAGTTTCAAGTGAATTGTTTCAGTTGTTGAGTGGTCCTTATCTCTTGTTCTTGAAATCAATGCCATAAACTAGCAAGACAAGATGTGGTCAACTTGTTTTGAACTATTGCATTGGAATGCTCCAAAATACTCTACTTGTAATAGCTTCCAAATAATAGATGGCCTACAGAAAACTGCAAAACATGAGTAGGGCTGAAATTTGTGTCTGGTTCTTCATTCTTATTCTAGAACAAACACATCCACATAATTGTATCAATTTTTTAACTGTTAGCGAATATTCTTAAGTGTTAGTATAAAATGCAAAAGAGATAACTGAGTGTAAGTACTGTTAAAATAAACTGAATCCCAACTTATTTTAAAGGAAGAAGCAAAGATCACTGAAATCACTGGTATTTTGTAATAGGTTATTGGCAAATAGTGACAATTGAGAGTATATTCAACGACCTGTAAGAGGAAGCAAAAATAGAATTTTAACAGATATTTTTGTTTGAAAATTGGCAGAAATTAATGTGTCCACAATTTTATAATGATTTGTAAAGGAAGTTAATTGATAATAGTTATTTCTATCGTTTTATCTACTATTTTGGGGTATGACATGTTGCATTCTCTTGATACTAACATCTAACATTAATGCAAAGCTTTTTAATTTTTCTTTATTTTTAATATTAATATATGTAAAACAGTTTTCAAAGGCTATTTTATCCAATAAACTTCATATGAATCTAGGGTTTTGAATTAAACATTTATATAAATAGAAATATTTTAAGAACATTATTTATTTGAGTTGCAACAATTAATTGTAACTTTATAATCATACCTTTAGTTTACACATATTTTAATAATTAAAATGTCTTTGTGCCTTTCAATTAGCGTGACACTGCTTTATTAAAAAAGAGAAACTACAACTGCCATGTTTCCTGATGTTTTGCTCATATCTGTGACACTCAAAAGAGACTGTTTTATTTGCATTCAATAAATAAGCTCAATTCAAACTACTTTACCTTGACTATAAATCCAAATATAACAAATTATATGCTACACTTTTTTCACTCGTGACAAAAAAGTTCTTTATAACACATAAGATATTCTTTAATTTGTTTTGTATTGTTTTTCTAGACAATAAATTAGTTGAGACATTATTGGAATACAAAGACTGCAGTTAACTTACAAAACTAGGGCAAATTACTGTGGTATTACTTTGATTTGGAATTCTAAGTCATTTTTTAAATTTTTGATGAAGAGATATCACTAATGCTAATCTCTACAAATGAAGTGATTTTAATATTATTCTCTATTTATTAATTTAGGAAATACTGGAATATCACAAATATTTATTAAATTTGCAATGTTCTTTTTCCTGGAAAATAATATAAATATTTAACCTGAGTCCCTCACATAGTTCTTTTTTATTTCCAGAGTGATTGTTCAAGAAACTCTATTAATATATGAAAATATTTTTAAATGAGATTGATAAGACTATTTATCTTCAACGAGAAAAGACTTGCATCTTCTTATTAATCCTTTGAAACATTCTCATAATAGTCTCTCCAGTGAAATTACATATGAATGTACTGTTATATGCTAAAATTAAATTCTGGAAGGCCACAGAAATGAAATATTTTAATCCCAAAATGGAATCTTTCAAGGGAGTATTCTACTCATGGGTTTAATGATGTTTTGAGATGAAACAATTATATGTGTAAGTGAGAAAAATATAAAGAGACTTAAACATAAGAGTTATTGAACAGATATAATTTTCTTCCAGGTTCTACCCTTCCTTCGTTAAAAATTGCATTTACTCACGTAGATGCAGCTATTTAACAACATTATAAAAGAATGCTAATATTTTATTTCCCTTTAAATAAAAGTCAAAGACTTTTATATTATATATAAAGGTAAATATTTATTTGATAACACACTGGATATTCTTAGAAGTATAGTGAGATATTCTGCATAGGATTTCACCGAAAAATTGTTAGTATTGTCACTTTAAATTCAGCATTTTTACAGTTTTCAGGATTCTTATCATACATTGTTTGTCATTCTTATAAAAATTACTCATACAAATTTAAATATTGTAACTTCTGTTTTATTTTTCTTGAAATTAAAGCATGTCATTGGCATCACACAATGACAAGCAAATGTTGGCATCTGATTTTAGACATCTATGGAGAATAACAAACAAAGCTATGTTGGGGCATTTCAAATCAGCATCAGATATAGGACAGCAGAGGAATAAAAACGGAAGGATCCAGAAAGGCAAACTGAACTCGGACATTTGAAATAGGTTGGAAAGAACAGACTGTGAGAGTGCTCACCCAGGGAGTAGGGACATGGCTCAAATGAAATTTAAGGCCAACTAAAACTAATCCAAAAGAAAAAAAAAAAACTCACGAAATCCTGAGGAGAAAGTAAATAGAGATTGAACCCATCATTCAACTTTACAAATAGAATTTTTTAAAAGAACAAGATGCTATGTAATAAATGTACTATTATGAACAAGCATATTTGCTCCGCCTCTGAAAGCAATGTTCGTGGTTTAGTGTTTGCCTCTAATCTTGTTCAAAACTTGTGAACTTGTTAGAAATGAATATTTAAAAACATGTTTATTTTGTTTTTGGCATATGAATTCTACTATGTTCAGAATACAACAAAAACATACTATCTTTTATTTTCTTTAACTTATATATACCATTCAAATTTTATATTCCTAAGTTAGCTACTAAAAAGTTTTCTTATTATTTCAATAGAATATGTCCCTATGAAATGCTGTATATATATGTCTAAACTGTAAAAATTATACTGCAAATGTTGAAGTTTTGTATTTATGAGAGACATTGAAAGTATGGCTTACAGTATATCAAAATTGTCACTCTTCACCATTTGTATATTAATAGTAAAGATACTTTTACTTTAATAAAGTGTTGCATTTTATGTTTATTTTGAATAATATCTACAATGGGTGAACTTATGACTTGAGAAATACTTTCAGTTTTTAGAAAATTTCTAGCAATATTGTGAAGTATTCAAAATAATAAAATACTTTCTGCCAGATAGCTTCACCCTCACTCACAATCTGTTGTTGGCTTCCACACTGTACCCAACTCACAGAATCTAATGAATAAATGGGGTAGATGGGTGGAGCAATAGATCTTAAAATTTGTGCACTATACCAACAGCATCAGTATCACCTAGGAGATGTTAGAAATATAAATGTCTGGATACCACCCAAGACCTCTTGAAGAATCTACAAGAGGGCCTTGCCAACTGTTTTTATTTTTAATAGGTTTTATTTATTTATTTGAGAGGTGGAGTTACTACTGTGAGAGGAAGAGACAGAGAGAAATCATGTCTGGTTCACCCCCCAAATGGCCACAGCTTTGGAGCTGAGCCATTTCTAAGCCAAGAGCTGGGAGCTTCCTTAGGGCCTCTCATGTGGGTGCAGGGACCCAAGTACTTGGGCCACCTTCTACTGCTTTTCCAGGGCACAGAAGAGAGCTTGATGGGAAGAGGAATAGCCAGGACTAGAACTGGTACCCACAGGGGATGCTGACACTGCTGTGCCACAGTGCCAGGCCCACCACTTGTGTTTTAATAACACTTACTGTGATACTTGGACACTGTAATTTCTGATCCATTATGTTGGATCCATTATGTTGGAGACACACTTTTTCCCACTCTTTGAATATTTATTGATCGACTTCTAAATGTCAATAATCCTGCTAAATAATGTTTTAAAAAATTATGTACCTATAAAATAATAAGAGTTAGAGGGAAAATAGGTTGAAATAGTACATTCAAAACCCAGTTAATTTTGCAACCATATTTATCAACACAAATAACAATAAAAAATAAATAATGGTTTAAGAATATTAGAAGAGGCATGATAAACACATTTTGAGTGGCAAAATGGTAACTTTTTATTTATGTTGGAATTTTATGTCATTATTATTGTGTTTTATCTTCTTGTAGGATTCCTTGGATTATAAAAAGAGAGAACCTAATCATTCCTTGCAAGGATTTAGAAGATGTTTTCTTCTTTATAAGATATTTTATTCTTTATAAACTAGTCATTCTTAAAGTGAAAATAATGGTAGTACTAAATGCCAACTTTTCACAAAGGATAAATTTCAATATAAGCTTTACAAATTCTACAAAGTACATACACATATAAATAAAATAACATTAAATTTATTTTGAAGGACTAAAGATGTTATTTGTGTATTAAATGCTAATTTCACCCCTATTTTATAGTAACTAAATGGGCAGTTAGAGTGAAATGGAAAATATTCCATGAGAAAGAGACCAGATATAAGTCCCTGGCATAATTTGCAGAATTATCTGGTGATTCCATTAATATTTTAAAATTTCTTCTATTTATTTGACCCAAACCATTGCCTAATATAAATTATCTTTACTTGTCCCAATGGCAATGGATAAGTATCTTCTGTGTTCATATTATTTACAGCATAAAAAATGAAATTTATGGATTTTTCAGGAAAGAATTTACAGTGTGCAAGTTAGAATATCCTCAAAACATGAACAACATTTTTTCTTTATGTGAAGTATTTTGTGCCTGTCTTTATCTTTGGCATATATTCTTTGAAAAAAAAATACTTTCATGTATATATTTTAGCTTTCCAGGCGAACATATCTTCCAGAAGGAATATTTACACATATATATTTTGATTAGGGTAAGTGGTCATTATAATAGAAAATCATCAGCTTTATCAATCAGAACTTATGGTCACCTTTAATTAGTCTATAAGAGGCAGATATTTATACTATTTTGTCTATCTGTTAAGGAGCAAAAGGATAACTTAATGATTTGTTTCCTATCAACATCCCTCCACCCCCAATTTCTTATATTTCCAACTTCCCTTTAATCTTCACAGTCATGATTAATACCTAAAATTGAATTTGGAAGATTGAGATATAAAGAACTAAGGATAATTACTAAAATTAGCCCAAAAATGTATATTCTGTGTCATCAGTTGTACACTATCTCAGAAGAGTCATTTTAAAATGGAAAGTTTGTTTAGGAAGTTGCAATTTCCTTTTTACTTGGAGATATTGACTAGAGAGGAAAATGACATCTTATTTGTAAGCAAGGATCCAAACTGATTTCAACAGTTACCAATTCAGCAATCTGTACATTATGATCTCTGGAAAAATTTTCTAGCCATTGTGAAAATTCCTTAGGGGTTTCTGACGATCCTGACCAAGAGACTATTAAGAGAAGTGCCTGTTTTACTTCAGCAGCATTTTTTTTTAACTTTTATTTAATGAATATAAATTTCCAGTGTACAGCTTATGGATTACAATGGCTTCCCCCTCCCATAACTTCCCTCCCACCCGCAACCCTCCCCTCTCCCGCTCCCTCTCCCCTTCCATTTGCATCAAGATTCATTTTCAATTCTCTTTACATACAGAAGATCACTTTAGTATAAAGATTTCAACAGTTTGCACCCACATAGAAACACAAAGTGAAACATACTGTTTGATTACTAGTTATAGCATTAAATCACAATGTACAGCACATTAAGGACAGAGATCCCGCATGAGGAGCAACAGCATAGTGGCTCCTGTTGTTGACCCAACAAATTGACACTCTAGTTTATGGCGCCAGTAACCATCCTAGGCTGTCGTCATGAGTTGCCAAGGCTATGGAAGCCTTCCAAGTTTGCCGACTCTGATCATATTTAGACAAGGTCATAAAAGACAGAGTGAGGATAGTAACCAATGATCCTAAGAGTGGCATTTACCAGGTTTGAACAATTATACAGCATTAAGTGGGGAAGAGGACCATCCGTACACACAGGTTGGGAGTAGAGCCATTGGTGGTAGAGTAGAGGTTATGATTACAAAGGAATGAGGCCCAAGTGCACTAGACAGGGCCTAGAACAAAGGACAGAGTCATTATTAGAGGAGCTAAGAAAGGTGCTGTCTAAGCTACAAGTAATTTTTCTGATTGAAAGGCAAATAAAACCTGATAGAAGGGGCTTGATAATAATCTGGTGGGCTTTAGGCCTTGTAAATTCAGAGGCCCAGACCTATCTATCTCTTCACATGGGGTATATCCTAAGGGAGGTGTGAACCTCCTAGGGGAAGGCACTCTGTTGACTTTCATTACTTGGCTGGCCTGGGAGGAGAGCTGGCCAGGTAAAGGCAGGGGGCATCTCTAACAAGAAATTGACAGTTCTGCCTGCAATGTTGCTGACCCTATTTGACCATCCCCTCAGCTGCAGTGGTCACTTTGGAAGTTGGGCTGAGTGAAGGGCTTTTCAGCTTAGAGCCAATAAGATCTGTGGCTCTGACCTGGGCATCCTTCGACTCCAGGCCAGGTCCATTTCCAGTGACCCAACTCTTGGCAGAGCTGCCAGGGCTCTTCACAAGCTGACTTCTGCTGAAGCCCAGGCTTACCACATTGAAAGCCACTGCAGTGGACTGGCCTGTTGGGTCTCCTTGAGGGCAGATCACTGTACAGATCAGCCATTAATAGGCCTGCCACCCATTGCTTCTGATGCCGAGCTTTCTTCAGCAGCAATTTTTTACGAGTGCCCTTGTTCTTAACATCTCCTCTTTCATTGAAGCTGCAGCCCCTGAGACCATGAAATGAATTATTAGAACTACAAAATGAAAGTGGTCTTTCTGTATCCTGATCTATGTTATGAATCTTTGAGTCCCTCCAAAATTCATATGTTGAAATCCAAATCCCCAAGATTATAGGTTTAGGAAATGGAAATTTGGGAGGTGAATGGTCTTCATAAGAGAAGAATCCTCACCTATAGGCTTAGAGTTGGTATATTAGAGATCCAGTACAAAACCCTCATCCTTTCTACCAAGTAGGGTACAGCAAAAAGCCACTACCCAAAAACAAGGAAATAAGGTTCAGCAAACACCAACTGTACCGGCACTTTGATATTGGATGTCCCAGTGTCCTCCAGAACGATGGAAATAAATATCTGTTGTTTATATTGTACACAGTTTTTGATATTTTGCTTTGGTAGCCTTGAATAAAAGACTGAAACATAACCACCTAATGAGCACATCTACAAGGTAGCGCTGTATTTACAAAGAGAAAGATCAAAATTGGCTTTGTTAAGCTACTGGAAATTCAAGGTACACTGATACTATCTCAGCTAAGATATAAAAGTAAAATAGTAGTTTTCACAGTGTTTTTAAAGAATAAGAAACACATCTTAAACAGTTGATATATTTAAATTCATCATCATATACTGCAATATAGAATATGATAGCAACTAGTTTCCTCTAGCAATTTAAATTTAAGTTAATTAAAGTAGCATAATTAAAAATCTTATTTGTTAGCTATATTAGTCACATTTCACGTGCTAAATAGTAATATGTGGCTAGTGAATACCATATTAGCACAGAGCATTTCTAAAATCATGGATTTCTATTGGAATGAGATGACAAGATGTTATGAAAGTCAGTTCCTCTTTATGTTTACTAAGTACACGCCATGACTCTGATATTGACACATTGAAACAGTTTCAAAAATTCTCTGGAAGTGGCTCACTTGGCTAATCCTCTGCCTGTGGTGCCAGCATCCTATATGGGCGCTGGGTTCTAGTCCCAGCTGCTCCTCTTCCTGTCCAGCTCTCTGCTGTGGCCCAGGAAGGCAGTGGAGGATGGCCCAAGTGCTTGGTCCCTGCACCCGCATGGCAGATAGAGCTGTTGATAGAATTGCATCACAAGTACAGTGATACTGTGTGGTAAACCTCTGACTTCCTGAGGAAACGATATTTCTGTTATTGCTACAACCACTCTTGGGGCAGTTGTGTATTTTCTTTAAAGATTTATTTATTATTTGAAAGGCAGAATGAGAAGCAGACCAGGAGGAAGCATCTGGCTCCTGGTTTTGGATCAGTGCAGCGCCAGCCGTAGCGGCCATTTGCGGGGGTGAACCAACGGAAAAAAAACTTTGTCTCTCTCTCTCACGATCTAACTCTATCTGTCAAATTAAAAAAAAAAAATCTCTAGACTCTTTTGAGAAAAAAAAAATAGTTGCCATAAGTAAAAATGTTAGGGTTAAGATGCTGCTTACTATGCCTGCATTCCTTTTCAAAGTGCCTGTGTTTGAGAACCAATAGATGAAATCAATGAAAATGGGGAGTAAGTTAAATATTGAGAGATCCCTGCTTCCTACTCATGCATGTTGTGGGAGGCACAAGGTGATGGCTCAAATACTAGGGTCTATGCCAACCGCATAGGAGACATGGGATGAGTTCCTGGGTGGCTGTCAGGGTTGGCTAGTCCTAGCTGTTGCAGGCATTTCGGAAGTAAATCAGCAGATTGGGGTCTCTCTCTTTCTGTCTCCGTGTTTGTGTATCTACTCTCTCAAATAAAGAAAATAAAGACAAAAATTGGAAAGTCTGCATTTTCTTTACACAAAACGTATTTGCCTTCTAAAAATATCAATGTATATATTCCTTTCAACACTCTTAGAACACTTGTGCTGGAAAATGTTAGAATTTATGTAGCCTTTAAATAATATAAACTATTAAATTAATATTTGTTATTATTTACAGTCACACACTACAAATCGATAATCTCTGTCCTTTAAGATCCATGATGATTGTACCTTGATGAAGATATTGCAAGTAGAGATTGCTTTTTAATTAGAGTAAAATCTCAAAAGATTCAGTTTTTAAAGCTATTACTCCTGAACCTATATATATGACATCGATGGGTGGGTTATTTGGCGCAGTAGTTAAGACACTGCTCGGGATGCTTGCATCCCACATTGGAATATATAGGTCTAGTCCTAACTCTGCCCAGATGTGCACACTGGAAGTCACCATGTTCTATCTCAGTAATTGGATTCCTGCCACCTACAAAAGGGACATTAATGATGAAGTTGTGGGCTCCTGTTTTCAGCCTGACTCAACTTCTGCATATGTGGGCATTTTGGGGAATGAACTAGTGGGTAGAATTCTCTCTCTCTCTCTCTCTCTTTCTCTCTCTCTCTCTCTCAAATAAATACAACATAAACAAATATTTTAAATAAGAATATTTGAATATCTGGAGATGGTTAAAATAAATGGAAAATGAGAAAAACCAAATTCTAAGCCAATTTAGGCATATTTGGATTTGCTACTCTGCAGCAACTTACAAAGCTACCTCAGCAAAGATTCAAACAGTTTTTTAACCTTTTTAAAAAACTTTCTCCATCACTCTTAGTAGTAAGTTAAGAAATAATCATTTAAAAAGTATTGCCTTAAAAATTATATGGAACAAATTTCTCCATGTTCCAGCTTTCCTTCGGATTATGTTCATTACGTCTTTAAGAAAACTGAACACTATGATATCCATTCCAGCAACCCTGGGGGCATGCAGCTCTTTTTCTTCAACTCACACCCTAGAGAGTGGAAAGGAGGAAGAAATCACAGTGGCTACTAGAGTGCACTTCATCCTATGATACAACGAACTATTGGTACATGTGACAGCTTCTTCGCCATTCAGTGACCTGTCAAGGGTAACTGCCCACACAAAAATTCTGTGCTGTCTTGGGGGAATATCTTATAACTAATACGCTTTGGAATTGTCAGTATAGAATGAGAAAAATGTAGATGAATTTCGGTTGCTTTCTTATTGTTTTCTTTTATTCTCCACAGACAGCATATCCACTAACTTCCTGCAGAGCTCCCACCAATCCATTTACATCTTGGCACCTTGACCGCTAATGAGGTGTTCAGGGACTCTGTGTGAGCTATGGCATGTTGACAGTAAAAAAGCTATACAGTTTTCAATCACTGTTCTCCATTAAGAAAAAAAAATGCATCCATTTATTGGAAAGGCAAAGAAAGAGAGAGAGGCAGGGATGGGAGAGAGAGAACTAGAACACCACACACACACACACACACACATACAGAGAGAGAGAGAGAGAGAGAGAGAGAGAGGAAAAGACTGCTTCCATCTGCTTGTTCAGTGTCCAAATATCCAAATATCCACAGTGTCCAGGTTGGGTCAAGCCGAAGCAGAGAACTCAACAAAAGTTCCCCTCATGGGTGGTAGGAAACCAAGACTTAAGCTATCACCCATCGCCTCCCAAGGGTGCACATTAACAGGAACATGAACTTTCTTTATTTTTAAATAACACTTTATTTATTCTCAAAAATTCTATTAAATGCTTTTATTTATTTTATCTACTCAATACTCAAATTAAATATTTGCTTTGTAGTTTCAAATCATGTTAATATACTTTAAGATGTAACTGAGATGAACCATGCTAGCAAAAGTTATATTTTGTAATTCAACACTCTTAAATTAAAGGAATGAATTTTCCTAACTGTAAGGAAAAGAATCCCAAAAAAATATATAGGAATGAAATGGCCATTTTGGGATATGATTGTCATTTTTAACCCTTGTTTATAACCCTGTGGAATTGCTGTCTTCCTACTTTTTACATGTTGAATATTATTATTATTGGCAAATTAAAAGTGTGAATATAGAGTGAATTAAAATTATGTCTTTGCAAAAACTGATGTAAGAGGGGAGGGAGGAAGGTGGAATTGGATAGGGATCCAGGGAGTGAGTGAAATATTTCAGAACTGTATCTATGAAAGAATAAAATTCTTTCTTTTTATATTAAAAAATTAAAAAGAAGAGAAAAACTGTTTATAGCATATGGAGAACAGGAAAAAATATGAAACCCAACAAAAACCTTCAAAAGCAAAATATTTATACTGAGGCTATTTTATAACAGGATGCTAAATGTATCACACACACACAAAAGACTGAATAAAATCCTAATTCCACTAGAATATATATCAGAATTCAGAAAACATGGAATTTTATTAAAGTTAATTATTTTTCTGAGAGAAACAGATTAGAGGAAAAATCTAAATGAAGGAAAACACATAAAAATAATTCCCTTCAGAGTGAAAAAAAGTTTAAAATGTTCAATTACTTCCCTTTGTTATATGAGATACGTAAATAATTGCCATTGAGATCAAGTCATATTTCCATAATTTTCTTCTGCCTTTACTACAATTTTTCCATTACATCAACATCAGTTTAGAGTCAGTACCCCCCCCCCCAATCTAATGGAGCCAAACACAGGATAATGAATTCAAAGTATACAGCCACATGGAAGTTTGGGCTGGCTCATTGATAAATTCATTAAACAAAGGAGAACAACTCAAAGATTATTTTGTTGCATCCTTTAAAAATGAAAAAATCTTGAAGAGAATGAGTAGCAATAGGAAATTAACATGTCCAAATGAATAATTTGTGATAAGCAGTCATTTCATTCCCAATTTTGTTTTCCTTCCCCTCTTTCCACTATTTTTCAAAAATCCACATGTTAATTGCACTGTATCTAATAGAATATAGATTTCAATGAGTTTTTTTTTTTAAAGATTTTTACTATTTATTTCAGATAGAGTTATAGACAGAGAGAGGGAGAGATAGAGATAAAAGTCTTCCATCCTCTGGTTCACTTCCCAAATGGCCTCAGTGGCTGGAGCTGGACCAATCTGAAGCTAGGAGCCAGGAGCTTCTTCCAGCTCACCCACGCTAGGGCAGGAATCCAAGCACTTGGGCCATCTTCTACTGATTACTCAGGCCATAGTAGAGAGCTGGATCAGAAAATGAGCAGCCGGGACACAAACCAGACACCACATGGGATGCTGGCGCTGAAGATGGAGGCTTGTGCCACCACGCCCAAGAGCCTGCTCCAATAAGCTTTTTTTTTGCTTCATGCCTTTTTGGGGTTCAACTCAATGAAATGATAAATGATGAACTAGGACATTTCAAGTCTAAAAGAAAAATAAACAGCTAAGATAATGTGTCTACGTTAAACAAAAATATAGTGCATTTTCAATTTGAGAAGGTTATTGCAAACATAAATGGTACAGTTTGGAAATATTTTGATAAATTTTATCATATAGTTTAAAATAATGACTATACAATGACATGATATAATAAAATATGTTTGTGCATAATTCTGTTATATGTACTAAAATATGGAACTAAAAATCACTGAGACTATATCATAATAGATAATAGGATGAACTGATCAATAAATTAAATTGATTATTGTAATAAGGCCTTGCAATTACATAGATCTGAATTGGAATCTTAATTTGCATTTATTAATATGTAATATTATGGTATATTTGGCCCAAATGAATTTTTACTTCATCATGTTCAAATTGAGCCTGATATAACATGCCTCACAGAATTCTATGAGTATTTAGTTCATGTTGGGACATAAAGCACTTCTTACAGGTTTCTAGAATTATTTAATGGTCTTCAAAGACCTAATATATTTTTAGTCATGATCTAAATTATTTGGTAATCTTGAAGGTATCAATGTCATATTCTGTATCTGTGAGATGTGAACTTCATCAAGAAACAAGGTCATTGAGTTTTTGTATTTATTTGTAGTAGTAAAGTTATTGTATTTAATGGGTATATTGTTGAATAGACTGAGCACTTAAAATAAAGGATATTGATGTAATTTAGCTGTTTTAAATGACATATATTCACAGCAATAATAAAAAAAAACCTCAGATAACAGTATGTTATATTTCGAGTAGCAAGGATTAATAAAAAATGAAAGCAAAACCTGAACATTATTTCAAAGCCCAATCCATTATCACAGTTTTTATGACTCAAAATGGACCAAGGATCTAAATCTACTACATAATGCCATCAAATAACTAGAGGAAAACTTTGGGGGAGCTCTGCAAGACATTGGTATGAGCAGAGTTCTTAGAAAAGATTCCAGAAACATAGACAATAGAAGCAAAACTAGAGAAATGGAATTAGGTAAAGCTAAGCAGCTTCTGCAGTATAAATGAGATACTCAACAAAGTAATGAGGGATCCAACAGAATAGAAGAAACTATTTGTTAACTAGGCAACTGATAAAAGATTAAAATCCAAAATCTATAAATAACTGAAGAAACTCAACAGCAACAAAACAAACAATCCAGTTAAGAAGTCTGTATATATGAAATACATAAAATTTCTTCACCTTATATAAATAAAAGTATAAAAAACATTAATTGGAGATAAATTGCATTTTACACACTAATATTCTCTTATATTGTCCCTTGAATCACTCATTAATCCCCCAAATAGCAATATAGCGTTGAATGGCTGCTTTAATTTTAAAATAGGAAGTTGATAGTGAAACTTACGATTTTGTTTTTTTCTTTGACATGGCTAATTCATGCCAAGATTTCTGAAAATCATATTTGGAGCCAGTAATCATTTAACTTTATTGATCATGTTAAATATAGTATTATGATCTAGTTTGTTTTCTGTGGGGTTGTTGTCCAATAAGATTGCTAGGGAAGTGTATGAAAAAATATGCATTATCTCTTATTCCAGGATCTTCAGCTTTCTTTCCTAATAAACTAGAGCTCTGATCCTCTGCTTCTATTATGTATGGTAAGATGAGAGTCTGCCTGAAAATAATGACATAATTTTTTATGTGTGCTCAGAAGAGAAAGCATGGAAAGCCATATCATAGCTAAAAACAAAACAAAAAAAGAGTCACCACAGGAAGGTCATTAGTTGGTGTGTGTTTTAGGGCATGAGAGCAGGGATTCACTTGAACTGAACAAATCAAGATTAAGATAGTGGATGGATAAGGGGATGCAACAGACATAACAGCTCTCTATGTATCAGGCTGTGGGTTATGGAAGCAATTATGTAAACCACTATGAAATGGGATTGAAATGGACAGGCTGTACAAGGAAGGTTATTGTCCTTTGTATGAATTTGAATCTTCTCCAAATGAGCTCTCTGCTGGAAATAGGGATAATGTACTTAGTTTGCTACTGAGCACATCTGCAAGATAACCACTATGGGAAAAGTGTGTGTGATCATTTGGTTTCTCCATGGAATAAAAACCTGCGCCTGGACTTGACATTGCTACAGCAGTGTAAAAGCACAGATATACAGACAGTGTAAGAACAGATTGAGTATTTGACTTTGTTAGTGGCCCATCTAATAATACATGAGCAAATATTTATTTGTAACTGGGGTCAGAATACAGCTATAGCATAGTTTTTAAAAGATTGCTTGATTCTTTTAGTACTATACATTTATAGAGACTAAGAATTGGAGTAGCATAATTGTCTTTTAAATGGTTGATTTTTATATAATTTATATTGTTGACACAAAATATTTTGTTGTTCATGATATAAACATATTCTCCCTTAATATTATTGCCATTTTAAGATCTCCTTTGTGTAGGGTAAATATTTATAGTGTGAAACCTTAATGACTTATAATCATTTATGGCCATTATAGCCTGGGTCACTCACAGCTTCTTTTATTATCAGGACATTAAATATCCTGCTTGGATCTCTCATTGTTATTTACTTGGCACCCAATTAATATTTAACATTGGGAACAACACAGATGGCCTTGTTTTCTTCTGGTCCCCTTGATGAAGAATAATCATTATTTTCATGAGTCATTCTTGGTAGTCAATCTGTAAGTAAATAGCTACTGGGAAGAGGAAAATTATCTTTGGAGATACATTACCAATTCATATCCACAAAAGAAGCTGTGTAGCTAAATGGGATCCAGACTCTTCAAACTTTATTCCTCTAGGGAAAGTGTATATAAAGATGAGTTCAATAAACATGAAAGTACATTACGATCATTGTGTTATTTAGTAATATTAAGATACAAGCAAAAAAAGGAGAAAGGGACATCCTAAACTAGTTAAGCTAGAAAGTTATTCTTCCCTAAAATTGAAAATTCCAAATGGAAAGTTGGCTTTGTGCATAGCTAGTTGTACAAGTTCAAGTAATTAAATATGATTTGTCTTCCTAACCTGCCTCTATTTCTCTAGGTCACATGATTTTTACATTGGAAACTCCATGTAGTTTCAAGACTTTGTCCAACATCTGAGATTGCATCCACATGCAGAAAGTTTTTACCCTGACAATCCTTATCGAAATCCCAGAATGTCCCTTTGAATCCACATGCACCTCATGCATGGTACTGCACATAGACCAGTGTTCTGGGGGCTGTGGAAACTGACTGTTTTAATCATGGCTAACACAGTCCACGTGTGCATAAAGAAGCACAACATCTTCCTATGTAGCTAAGACAATAAATCACAATAATAAAAGTTTTAAAAATTAACCACACGTGGTGTGATTCACATCAATAATGCAATTTTAGCCAAAAATTCAGTTAGTGTCTAAAATTATGACCCACTTTGTATTCTCTTTATAATTAAACCTTGTAAAGGTGTGCATTTTACATCAATATTTTCACATAAACCCAAGGAAATTGTTTTGAAAATTATATTTTTCCTAAAACACACCCAAAATACATATTCTTTGATTCACATTTTCATTAATTAAAATAAGAGTAAATATATTAAGGTATTGCAAAATAATCTGAATATATCACTCTTGTTTTTTTAAGCTTTAAATTTTATTTTTATTGACCCATGAGACAAGTATTTTAACAAGAAATTGCACTTTGATTAACTATTAGAAATGCTACTTGGTATAAAACAAATGCCTCCATAATGTTTCTTTTTTTGTAGCAAGTGGTAACTATTTATTTTTCTTTTCAACTTTATTTAATAAATACAAATTTCCAAAGTACAACTTTTGAATTATAGCAGCCTTTCCCCTCATAACCTCCCTCCCACGCGCAACCATCCCATCTCCCACTCCCTCTCCCATCCCATTCTTTGTCATGATTCATTTTCAATTATCTTTATATACAAAGATTTCAACAGACTGTGCCCACAAAGACACACAAAGTACAGAGTACTGTTTGAGTAGTAGTTTTGCCATTAATTCTCATAGTACAACACATTAAGGGCAGAGGTCCTACATGGGAGAAAGTGCACAGTGAATCCCATTGTTGATTTAACAATTGACATTCTTATGACGTCAGTAATCATCCGAGGCTCTTCTCATGAGCTGCCAAGGCTATGGCAGCGTCTTGAGTTCACCAACTCATATCTTATTTAGACAAGGCCATATTCAAAGTGGAAGCTCTCTCCTCCCTTCAGAGAAAGGCATTGCCTTATTTGATGGCCCATTCTTTCCACTGGGATCTTACAGAGATCTTTCATTTAGGTTATTTTTTTTTTGCCACATGTCTTGGCTTTCCATGCCTGAGAAACTCTCATGGGCTTTTTAGCCAGATCCAAATGCCTTAAGGGCTGATTCTGAGGCCAGAGTGCTGTTTAGGGCATTTGCCATTCTATGAGTCTGCTGTGTATCCTGCTTCCCACATTGGATCCTTCTCTCCCTTTTTGATTCTATCAATTATTTGCAGATACTGGTCTTATTTATGTAATCCCTTTGACTTAAACCAATCTTTTTGATCAATTATGATCACTTTAACAAGTAAGATGGCATTGGTACTTGCCACCTTGATGGGATTGAATTGGAATCCCCTTGTACGTTTCTAGCTCTACCATTAGGGGTAAGTCTGAGTGAGCATGTGCCAAACTGTACATCTCCTCTCTCTCTTATTCCCACTCTTACATTTATTTATTTATTTATTTTTAATTTTTTTGCCAGGCAGAGTTAGACAGTGAGAGGGAGAGAAAGAGAGAGAGTTATAGACAGTGAGAGAGAGACAGTGAGAAAGGTCTTCCTTCTGTTGGTTCACTCCCCTAATGGCTGCTACGGTTGGTGCTGCACAGATCCAAAGCCAGGAGCCGGGTACTTCCTCCTGGTCTCCCATGTGGGTGCAGGGACCCAAGCACTTGGGCCATCCTCCGCTGCCTTCCTGGGCCACAGCAGAGAGCTGTACTGGAAGAGGAGCAACCGGGACAGAATCCGGCGCCCCCACCTGGACTAGAATCCGGGGTGCCAGTGCCACAGGCAGAAGATCATCCAAATGAGCCTTGGTGCTGGCCAAGAGATCACTTTTCAGTCAAATTTAAACAACTAAGAATAATTGTCCATTCTTGTTTTTGATAAACTTTCCTTCCATTTGAAACTTCTTGTTCCCATGACCACTCAAGTTCTTTGTTTTTCAACTTCAGTGAGCAAGTGAAGGCAACTCAAGTAGGGTAATTTATCCCTTGGGGCAAACACAAGGATCTTTGGACCATGTCAGGAAGTACAGGAACCAATCAGAAGCTCCCCAAACAAAAGGAGCCAACAGAAACCTCCAAACAATGTGTCCTCTCCCATCTAACTGGACAGTAACTTTGAGAGTCTTTATCCACATGAGCCTGATACGTCCCATCAATTCCCAGTTTTCAGTAGGAGAGAATGTGAAATAACAGTGGGATTCCAATATATGCATCCTCTATACCCTCCCAGTCTGGGGAAACCATTTATGCCTCTTTAAAGCAGCATAGGTTAAAGCACAAGGTCAGTGGCAACAGATTAAACAAGTAGTTTGTCTCCCGCAAATTCTTATGTGGAAATCAAATCCCCAGTATCAAGACATGCAGGACCTCTGTCTTCAATGAGTTGTATTATGAGAATTAACTATAAAACTAGTTCTCAAAGAGTTTGTGTGTGTGTGTGTGTCTGCAAATTATTGAAACCTTTCCTTAGTATAGAGTTGGTCTTCCATGTACAGGTTAATTGAAAATGAATCTTAATGGAGAATGGACTGGCAATGGGAGAGGGAGGAGGAGGAGGGGTGGGAGTGTGAGTGTGAGGGCGTGTACGATGGGAAGAATAACTATATTCCTAAAGCTGTACTTATGAAATTTGTATTTCTAAAAATAAATTTAAAAATAATAGGAAAAATGATATGAGCAGGTATGGTTTTTGGAGACAGGCCATGAAGGAGATTCCCTTAAAGTGGGATTAATGCCCTTATCAAATGATGTAGAGACCTACCTTACTGCTTTCATCATGTGGAGTCAGAGTTTTTATGGCTGCTATGAACAAGGAAGAGACCACTGACCAGAGGAGGAATATGCCAGGACTTTGATCCTAAAATTCTGAACCTCTAGAACTGTGAGAAATATGTTTTTTTTATGTATGAAGAATAAAGTTGGAGACAGCTTCCTTCTACATGAAATGAGATATGTGTTATGGATTTTGGGGTACCAGCTTTCTACTTCTGTCCCACCTCCCACCTCCCTGAGAAGGCAGCAGAAGGTGGCCAAAATATTTGGGCCCCTTCCATCCATATAGGAGGCCTGAAAGGAATTTCATGCTCTTGCCTTCAGCCTGGCCCTATCAGTGCTGTTGTGGCCATTTGGGAAGTGAATCAGTGGAAGGAAGATATCTTTCTCTCTCTCTCTCTCTCATCTCTATCTATCTCATCTCTGTATCCCTCACTGTCTCTGCAGCTCTACTTTTCAAAGAAGTAAATAAATCTTTAAAAAAAGAGGAGAGAGAGAGGAAGAGAGAGAGAGGGAGAAACACCAATCTGTGGTTGTATTTGTTATAGCTTATTTAGAGACAGGCATCCTAAAACAAAATTGCAATGGCTCTGAAAATTTTATTGACAACCTACAAAAACAGACCAAGACCTACTAGCTTACGCTAAACAAGGTCACTGGTTCTATGTTAATGCATAAAGGTAAAAAATAAAAAGTAGGTCTATAATGTCCTAATTATGGAAAAATAATACCCCTTGGGATTTCTGATAATTCCTACAAAACATAATTTCCCGAGACTCCACACTGTGAGATTTGCATCGATAGCCACTTAGCCACTTGATTTTTCTGATCCAAAAAGATAGTAAAGTTTCTTCTCTCTCTCTGAAGATAAAAATGGAGATAACCTCTATGTGTTTCTTGATTAAGCCTCCAAGGAACTAGGAAGATCTAGGATAAATTCCTATAGATTTATGTTTCTAGGAAGAAAACTTTGGGCCATGGAGAGAGATCTTGGTTTTGTAATATTTGAAACATATAGCTACCGGTGGTTCATCAAAAAGTTTATTATATATCAAATATATTGAAAAAAGAGATGCTTTCAGGAATAAAATAAATCAACCTCTTTCCACATTTATTCTTAGTGAAGTGAAAATGTTATTTGTTATATGTTGTTTCTCCATTTGATTTTGTTATGGTTCAAAATTTTCAGAACTATGACTTTTATATATACTTTTATGCCCCAACTACTATTGATTTTAAAGAAAGCTGTATTTTCTTACAAAGTTATATTAAAATATCTCCAAAAATCCATAACACATATCTCATTTCATGTAGAAGGAAGCTCAATTTTCTCAAATTGAAGTTTCTCATGGTAAAGAATAAGCATTTTACTCAGTTTATGACAAGGAAATTGAAATAATGATGCTTTGGTTTCTCTGTAACTTATTTCCAGCATAGATTGAGATAATTTGTTTGAATTGGAATAATGATATTTCATATATTTTAAAAAATTCCAGTTTTATTTCAATTACTTAAGTCGTTTTTCTATAACATACAGTTCCTCTTGCCACTCTAGGGGTATTACATTCTAGTTTTGGCGATACCTCCAAAAACACAGTCCTGAATGCCATAGTCCTGTATTTTGAAATCCTGAAGGAATTTCCAGAAATATAATTTTGAAAATAATAATTTAAAAGATATTTATGTATATTTTTAAAAGGTGGATCCTTGGAGAAACATCGACCATAACATTTTGTAGATCACTACTCACAAAAGATAGGCAATAATAACAGATTTTTTGTAACCATAATCACTCAGGTATAAGAACATTTGCATGGGTGCGATAGTTCTGAGCAGAGGAAGTGTATTCATAAAGATGTAAGTTAAAAAGTGCAATGATAAGTGTCAATCACCATGGTTGGTAATTTTGTGCAGCCATCTTTAACTGCATTCATCCCATATACTATGACAGAAAACTTAAGTTTTGATAAGATCAGAAAAAAACTTCAACAGGTCACCATCACATAGGTAGTCACCCAAATAGCTCAATTATCAGCATACTTTATTTTTCACCAATCTACACTTACAAAAAAGATATATCTTCTTTTAGTGAATAATTTTCAATGGTTTTATGTTCATGTATAATACATACACACAAAATCAACATCGTGATAATGCACCTTCACAAAGTCTAATCTATAAATGCATAAAATTAATTAGTGTTCTCTGAAAGTCTTTTTTTAAATTTATTTGACAGATAGAGTTAGACAGTGAGAGAGTGAGAGACAGAGAGAAAGGTCTTCCTTCCATCAGTTCACCACCCAAATGGCCGCTACTGCTGGAGCTAAGCTGATCCAAAGCCAAGAGCCAGGTGCTTCCTCCTGGTCTCCCAAGCAGGTACAGGGGCCCAAGCATTTGGGCCATCCTCCACTGCCTTCCTGGGCCACAGCAGAGAGCTGGACTGGAAGAGGAGCAACCAGGACTAGAACCCGGCACCCATATGGGATGCTGGTGCCATAGACGGAGGATAAACCAAGTGAGCCGTGGCGGCAGCCCCTCTCTGAAAGTCTTTACACAAAATATTTGCAGAATAAAAAAATGATGCAAAGATTAAATACATAGCATAAATAATAGTGGAAAATGATGGTGGCAATTTTAAATAGTGGGGAAAAATCTAAAAGAAAAAAAAAGAAAATTTGACATATAATGGTATTTTACATGTATAGGTTATGAAAAATTACATGAAAAGATTCCATAATAGCTAGCCAAATCCATAATCACTAACTACATTTTGAAGTTCTGCATCCCAATGAATACCTTCTTTGTATTCTTTTATAGCATGGCTATTCTTGGAGAATAAAATCACATTCATTTTTTACCTGGTGGATTGTCCTCACCCAGTCTATTCAGTCTCCCACACTAATTTCTTGAAACAACCTCAAAGACACACTCCAAAACAAAATATCACTGCTCTGCCAGGTTTCTAGGTAATTATTATGCGCTGCATGATACAATGCCTTCATACAACTAATAACAAACTAATTATTTCCCTAAACTTTGGCTTTCTATCATTTTTCTGTAGCCTTTTTATTCTTCTGTAATTTAAAATTCTGGATTTTAATTTTTGGGATTCAGCATTTAAGATGTTAATTCACATGATGGTTATTTTTAGAATTAGGGATTTAACACATTAGGAATTTTGATCTTTCAGAATTTTAACACTAGGAATTATGATGTTTGGGATTTGGCTTTGCGGATTATGAACTGCACTGATCTCATTCATATTATTGAAATGTTCAGTGTGTACAATTAAATTCAATGGTAGCTCCTAATAATTTTTTAAAGAATGCAGTTGAAAAATGTTTTAATGATGATTTATACCAGTATATCTAGTAAGACTATTTTCCTCAGGTGGGATTTAAGAGAATTTAAAGATCAAATTATGTCAGAATTTTGGATTGTATTTTGTCAATAATTCATAGTTGCTTGGAGTTCTTTTTACAGAAATTGAAAGACCATTGATAAATGTTTTTAAAATATTCTCAGAATAAGTTGTATAATATTTTATTTGAGACATTACTCTTTTTCAAAGAGTGTAGTTTTCTGTTTATTTATTTGTTTTACAGTCACATAATTATACAAATGTATTCATGGAGTACAATGTGAGGCTTTGATCCATGTATACATTATTATCATGTAACGATAAAATCAGAGTAATTATCATTCAGATCACCTCAAACATTTATCATTATTTGTAATGAAAGCATCAAAAAATCTCTCATAGTCTTTTTAATTTTTTTTTTTTTTTGACAGGCAGAGTGGACAGTGAGAAAGACAGAGAGAAAGGTCTTCCTTTTGCCGTTGGATCACACTTCAATGGCCGCTGCAGCCAGTGCGCTATGGCTGGCGCACCGCGCTGAACCGAAGGCAGGAGCCAGGTGCTTCTCCTGGTCTCCCATGGGGTGCAGGGCCCAAGCACTTGGGCCATCCTCCACTGCACTCCTGGGCCACAGCAGAGAGCTGGACTGGAAGAGGAGCAATCAGGGACAGAATCCAGCTCCCGGACTGGGACTAGAACCCGTGGTACCAGCGCCACAGGTGGAGGATTAGCCTAGTGAGCCACAGCGCTGTCTCTTTAAAAAATGTTTTTAAAAATATTTTTATTTATTTATTTGAAAGGCAGAGTTTCAGAGAGGCAGAAGCACAGAGAGTGGTGTTCCAGCTGGTTTACTCCCTAGATGCCTGCAAATGCTGGAGCTGTGCCAATCCGAAGCCAGAAGCAAGGAGCTTCTTCATGTTCTCCCACATGGGTGTAGGGTCCCAAGGACTTGGGCCATCTTCAACTGCTTTCCCAGGCCACAGCAGAGAGCTGGATTGGAATTGGAGCAGGCAGGACTCGGACCGGTGCCCAGATGAGATGTAGGCAGTGCAGGTGGAGGCTTTAGTCCACAGCGCCAGCCTCTCTACATCACTTATAAAGGTAAATTGGTTTGTGAATAGGTGCATAAACTGGTGTCTCTGTGGGAAGATAAATGGTAGAATGTCTTGCTCAGTTGTCAAGCTGTTCCAACTTGAGAAATTACAATTTTACCTTATCAATTGTACACAGCACAAATTATGTTATATTTTGAGCAGAATCTTAAACAGCAAAAGTTTATGTACACAGAATGACCAGTATTGTCAGATATGTACACATATGAAGGCATCAAAAATCAAGATGCCTATTACTACTAGATTCTTATGGCATTTTGTAGTCAGTCTATTCTGTCATACTCTAATTTCCTCATGCTCAGAAAATCACTGTTCTTTATTTCACTATAGGTTAGTTTTCACATTTTTAGAGATTTTTAAAAAAGACATAAACTTGATTTTTTCTTCCTGGACTTTTACAGTTTGTCAAGAGTTTTGGAATCATCTGTATTGTTTAATAGAGCAGTTTTAATGGTAGCTAGTATTCTAGCTATTTTAACATCAAAGTAAATTTCTGAGGCAAACATTTTTACCAGGAATGAATAGGATTTTCTTATAAAAATAAAGGGACCAATTCATCAAGAAGACATAGTAATACCAATGCATCTTATACTGGGCATTAAAATGCAACAAAGCTGATAGAACTGCAAGGAAAAATAGACAAACTCACATTCATACCTTCAGATTGTAACATCATTCTGAATAATTGAAAGAACTAAGAGGCAGAAAATCAATAAGGATATAGAACACTTAAATAGCATTATTACCCACGTTGACATAAATTGCAGTAGAAAACACATTTTTTTAAGTTTACAAGGAAGACTGGTCAAAATAGGTGGCATTCTGAGCCATAAAATATCTTAATAAATTTAAAAGTATTCAAGTCATGCAGAGTGTGTACTTTGAACATAACTATGTGGCCACCTAACCAGCCCATCATGAACTAGATGTCTGATCCACAAAGTAAAAAAATTTTGCATTCAGTGAAACACTATATCATCCAGTTAAAATAGTATAAATATGAATAGGATCAAACAGACTCAGAAAGCACAGTTAAGTTACAAGAAAGGACACAAATGACCATGGTTTCTACACTTGCTGCACTGAGCCTGAACATAAGGCTTCATGAGGAATTCTCTACAATCAATTGATAGACAAAGAGAAAGTTGAGGCCTGGGTCAATGATAGTTTTGCATGGTTTATAGGCACCATACAAAAGTGGAAAACTGTTACAATACAATATCTTTCTCGGACATCTTCATAAGACAGTAATGAAGGATAATTTATGTAGTGGGAGGAACTTCCAGTGATGTAACTGACCATTGACTAAACCTGAAAGGAGAAATGGCCAGCCATGTGTGACTATTTACAGATTCATGGTCTTTGGCCAATCTTGTATAGGCAGCAACTTGGAAGAAATGTGATTGAAAAATTTGGGCAAATATATGTGGATAGATTTCTCTGAAGTTAGTTGTGTCCTTCAGAAATGCTTACCAAAGTGTAACTGCAGTAGAGGAGGATTTTAATGAATAAGTGATCAAGATAATATACTGCACAGATACTGGTCAGAATATTACCCCAATTATTCCTGTTATAATTCTATACCATCCAAACACCCTAAACAGCACTCTGACCTCAGAATCAGACCCTAAGGCCTGACTGAAAACAACATGAGAGCATTTCACGCATGAAAAGTCAAGACATAGTGGCAAAAATGGTTCTGCATGAAGTATCTCTGTGAGTGAGACCCCAGTGGAAAGAAGGGGCCATCAAAGAAGGATGTACTTTTCTCTGAAGGGAGGAGAGAGCTTCCACTTTGAATATGGCCTTGTCTAAATAAGGTTGAAGTTGGTGAACTCAAGAGGCTTCCCTAGCCTTGGCAGCTCATGAGAAGAGCCTCAGATGATTACTGATGTCATAAATAAGAGTGTCAATTGTTAAATCAACAGAGAAGTCACTGTGCACTTGCTCCCCATGTTGGACCTCTATCCTTAATGAGTTGTACTATGAGAGTTAATGGTAAAACCAGTCTTCAAAAAGTATTTTTTTACTCTGTATGTCTGTGTGGGTGCAACTGTTGAAATATTTTGCTTAGTATAGAGTTTATCTTCTATGTAGAAAATCAATTAAAAATGAATCTTAATGAAAAATGGAATGGGAGAGTGAGTGGGCAGTGGGATGGGAATGGGGGTGGAAGGGCAGGAATGAGGGGAAGAAACACTGTATGCTTAAAACATGTACATATGAAAATTTGTATTCATTAAATAAAAACCTTAAAAATAATTCTATGTTATCACCCAATAGGCTCATAAAGAGTGTGGTCATGGTGGCAAGAAAAGAGACTATGCATGAATCTACAAAATGGACTCCCACCCACTAGGGCCAACCTAAGTATGGCCTCAATTGACTATCAAACTTGACAACAGCAGATATCAACAATGAGTACTTGATAGGAGGCAATTCCACTGGATGATCAATCAACTGTATGGAGGAAGATTGATTGTTTCGGACAGTTTCTACCACAAAAGGCACAAAGATGTTGCTTTTACTGGAGTAGACACTCTGGATACAGATTTGCCTTCCCTATACCCAATGCTTCTAGCAAAACTACCGTCACATGGCTGTACAAAATGGTGCATTCAGCATCATGGTATTCCAACAGCACTGGACTCATTTCATAGCCCCCAAAAAGTGTAGCTATGTGTCCAAGTCATAAAATTAATTGGTCTTACTACATTTCCTGACTCTGAGTTACACCAATGGCTTTCCTGAGAATTAAGCTTCCAGATAACAAATTAATGGACCCTGTGGAAGATCTTCATAAATGTGCCAATAAGGAATATAAACGTGAAAAAACAAATTGTGTGTGTGTGTGTGTGTGCTCTTACTGGGGCTATTTTTCTGGAGAAACTTAATTCAGTGGCTGATTGACTGATTTCAACACATCAGTAACCCAGAAAAAAATATTAAATGAACTAAGTAAATGCAGACTTCATGAGATATATTAAACGGTGCTTGCCTTAACCATGTTTTTCATTGCTTTAATACATTGACTCTTGTTCCAGAATACCACTTCTCTAAAGAATGTGTAGGTCCTATTCACTGAAACTTTCAAGTACGTATTGTCTTAAGTGGAAAAAAAAAGACTTTGCCGATGAGATTAAGAACACATCAAGCTCCTACCTATGTAGACTGAGTTTATCAAATTGAGGACCATGAGAATGAGAGAGTGTACTGAATTATTAGGATGGATCCAGTGTGATCTCAATGCTCTTTAAGGGAAATAGGGAATTGTGGAAACTGAGTTAGAAAGAGAAATGTGTTGATGGAAGTGAAAGTCAGGGTGATTAGATTTCTGGCTTTGAGGTTGGAACAGGACCACGATTTCAGAAATGTGGGCAGCCTCTAGAAATTCTGAAAGTAATATAATTCTGTTATATATTGATGTTGGCCAGTGAATGCTGTATCTGAACTTGATCTGTAGAACTATATGATAATAAATTTGTATTTTCTTAAGCTATCAACTTTTCTATAATTTCTTATAGCATCTATAGACACCACAACTTAAACATTTAGTGAAGTGAAACAGAAACTGTTAACTGCAAGTGAGCTATTACTGTAACAAATTCTAAAACTCTTTCATCAGCTTGCTGACTGTGAAGGAGATGGAGTCCTAAATATGGGTAAGGAGATTATTAGGGAAATTGTTAGTAATGACTGAAGACAAAAATACCACAAATGCAGATCTAGGGATATTGTTGTTTGCCATAACTGGTAAAAGAAAAATGAACCTAATGAATTTGTGCGTCTGAATAAAAAGATTTCCTGATCATACTGAGAGTGCTAAGTATTTTCTTTTTCTCAGGTATAAAAAAGATGCTGCAAATGAGAGATACACTAAGTAGATGTATACATGATTCCCAGGTAGAATTCAGAGAGATTACTTCTTATAGAACACAAGTAACACACGATTTATTATTCTCTCATTAATATACTTTACTAGAGTAAAGATATTCTCAAATATGAAAAAAAATCATAAGGACAAAGACCAAAGTTTAGGAATTCCTAGTAAATGATAATATTGGGGGACTGGTGTTGTGGAAGAGTGGGTTAAGGCCTTGCCTGTAATGCTGGCATTCCATATGATTACTGGTTTGAGTCTCAGCTGCTCTACTTCTGATCTAGCTCTCAACTAAAGCAGTAGAAGATGGCCCTGGTGCTTGGACCCCTGCACCCAAGAGGGAGACCCAGATGAAGCTCCTGGTTCCTGGCTTCAGCCTGGCCCAAATCTAGCTGTTGTGGCCATTTGGGGAGTGAACTAGTGGATTCTCTCTCTCTTACTTTGTGTGTATTTGTATGTGTGTGTGTAACTCTGCCTTTCAAATAAATAAGTAAATAAATCTTAAATAAAAACACAGTTTGGGATCAACAATCTAGACTCATTTGCTCTTTGTTTAAACAATGTAGTAATATAAAGTAATTCCTTGTAGATTTGTTGACTAGAAAAATTGGGTGCTTAAAATCTTTAAGGGCACTATTCAAAGTATTGCCATTTTCAGTCTAATGTAAAAAAAAAAGAATATCTTGAAGAGATTTTAGAGTGTGACTTTTGTCTAATGTAGTGGATTATAACTTAATAAATGTATTTTAAAAGCTCATGTGTTTTTAAGGGAATTATATCACCTTTAAGTTAATGGGACTTGGATATTTTAAGCAAAAATAGGTTTCTAGGTACTAAATATATCTTGCCAAAAAAGAAAGGCAAGAAATTACCTGTAATCACACATCTTTTTTTTTCTTTTTTCTTTTTTTTTAATTTGACAAGTAGAGATATAGATAGTGAGAGAGAGAGAGAGAGAGAGAAAGGTCTTCCTTCCATTGGTTCACTCCCCCAAATGGCCTCTGCGGCCGGCACTGTGTTGATCCGAAGTCAGGAGCCAGGTGCTTCTTCCTGGTCTCCATGCAGTTGCAGGAGCCCAAGCACTTGGGCCATCCTACACTGCCTTCCTGGGCCACAGTAGAGAGCTGGACTGGAAGAGGAACAACTGGGACTAGAGCCTGGTGCCCATGTGGGATGCCGGTGCCGCAGGCGGAGGATTAACCAAGTGAGCCACGGCACCACCCAACACATCATTTTCTACAGAAAAGTAACAATATCTCAGAAAGTCACCTGAGTAAGCCTTTCAGAACAATGACTTTGGTAGACACTACCAGAGAGTAGAATCAAGCCCAAATCAAGGAAAATTCTCTATGCTGGTGCCAGGATGAACCAGTCATTTTTGACCAAGTGTAACTCAAACTTTCTATAGAAAAATGTTAAATTCACCCATTCTTCTCCTTCTTATTTTCCAAATGACAATGTCTACTTCTTTTATTTCACCACTGGCTTACAATTTTTTGTGGATAAATTATCTTTTTAGTAGAAAAGAGTTTGCACTGAAGAATAACATCCAGTGTACCTGAGGTGCCCTAAGAGCACCTGGGGTTATTTTTATTCAATAAAGACTTATATTGAAGTTTGATCCTGATAACTCATGGGATATGATTCCCAAAGTCTTGTTAAGGGAATGAATGAATTTTGTTTGAGGAAAAGCTGAAGCACTACAAGACAGAAGGAGGTATGTTCCACTAATATTGCTGGCATTCAATGAACTGTAGCCTTATTTATACCCCTTGTGCATACACAATGACTATGCACTTACTCATGTAACTTGATTTAACTAATTGAGCATTATATATGTAATGCATACAGAGGCTTGCCAAGCACCTACACATTGCATGCAAACTCTATTTGGAAAGCACCCTTTCAGAAACCAGTAGCTATATTAAGCGAGTTCAGAAAGACCATATGGTGCAAATATTTGCCAAACTAAGTCAACTTACAAAATCATGAAAAATAGCTCATTGCTGACATTTTAAGTCACTATATTTGAGTTTTATTTTTGTTCAGCCATGGATAACTAACGCAACTTCTTGGAATTAATGTTGGAATATGGTAGATGAAATCATGGCATCTATTCATTAGGATCTTTTTTTTGTGGTTGAAATTGCACAAGGAACTTAAATATGCTATATCAGTAAATCCTTATATTAACTATGGAAAATTAATATTATTCATTTCAGATCCTTTATATCACACTTGAGGGAATCTAATTGTAAATTATTTTGTCTACTTTTATTGCTGTTATTCAATATATTTTGTATTAGCCAGAGCAATTAGGAAGAAGAAGGAAATAAAGAGATTCAGAATTGGAAATGAGGAATTGAAAATGCTCATACTTGCAGATAATGTGATGTTTTACATGGAAAAACCTATGCACTCCACCAAAACACCATTAGAACTCATAAACCAATTCAGTAGCAAGAATTCCATAACATTCGGCAAAGCAGAATCATGCAATGTTTTCAGGCATGTTCTGGATAACTTTGATAGGTTAATTAGCCATTTAAAATGAATACTTGTGTAAATATTTGAATTTGTTTATGTCACTACTGAGAAAGTTCCATTTGCTCCCAGGTGGAATTTTACTATGAACTTAGAGGATTAGAGGATAAAGACATTTATATTTGCATTTTTTTGAAAATCGCTTCCTTTCATAATTTTGATAAGAAAATATCAATTGTGTTTTATATATAATAATTGCAAATTCACTTTCCATAAAATGAAGTGACTTGTCTTGTGTCTTTCATTTTAAGGATATTTCAATTCAAAGGGCATGCATTCCTTCACATGAATATCATAGAAAGAACAGAGAAGTTCACCTTATTTGTTATTGTCAAGATTGCTTAACCAATGTCATGTTAATTAAAGCACTGTAGAAGCTGAAAAGAGTTTGAGTCCCATTATTCCAGGACATGGCTCTGACTTCTGGTTAGCTTTGAGTACAAGGGCAGATTGTGAAGTCACCCTGATTTATTTCTCTTTTCTCCTCTTGCCCAGTTCTTTTCAAACCGGTTGCTCCTTGTACAAACACACATGCACCCACCAGTACCTGCTCCTGTCTGTATTTGCTTCTGTTTACAGTTCTGTGATGTGTTTGTTAGGATGGAACAGGTTACAATCCTAGCATAAGCAGGGATATGTTCCAAAAAGGTCTATGTTATTATGACACGATTTCACCACTGTTCTTTCTTTCAGAACAATTTGAGGCTAAGGCAATATGAAGAATAAGCAAGGTTGTGGCTTTCATAACATTTAGTATATAGTTATAGATATTTATTCACTGAATTATACCATGTACATGACAATACATCCTTGTTCCCCATATAAAAAAATGGAAATGTGTATTTCTTTAGTCATAATTTCAGCCAAGCTTACAACCGAAAATATGCATAAAAGAGATACAATTGTGGATAAAGAAGTAATACGTCATAAAACTAGGTCAAACAGCATTTGATTATATTAAGAAATTTATGACACAGCATAAAAAAAAGCAAAGTCTAATGCAGAAACATCCTCCTGTAATAGAGGTGTTCATATTTTTTTTTAAAGATTTCTTTATTTGAATGTCAGAGTTACACCGAGAGAGGAGGAAAGGCAAAGACAGAGAGAAAGAAAGAGGTGGTCCATCCACTTGTTCACTCTCCAATTGGCTGCAACTGCAGAGCTGCATGATCTGAAGCCGGGACCAAAGATCTTCTTTCAGGTTCCTACGCTGGAACAGTAGCCTGATCGGAAATGGAGCAGCCTGGACTTGAACTGGTGCCCATAGGGAAGGTCGGCACTGGTGGCAGCTGCTTTACCCACTATGCCACAGCGCCAGCCATGAGGCATTCTATCTTTAGCTATATCATTTCCCATAAGCTGCGATATAATAGTTCTTATTATATTGTGACATATCAGAACTTCATGAACATTAAAAATTTATGTGGGCCTGGTGCTATGGTGCAGTGGGTAAAGCTGCCGCCTGCAGTGCCGGCATTCCATATGGGCACCCGTTTGAGTCCCGGCTGCTCCACTTCCAATCCAGCTCTCTGCTGTGGCCTAGGAAAGCAGTAGATGATGGTCCAAGTCCTTGGGCCCCTCCACCTGCATGGGAGACCTGGAAGAAGTTCCTGGATCCTGGCTTCGGATCAGCTCAGCTCTGGCCATTGCTACCATCTGGAGTATGAACCAGCAGATGAATATGAACAATCTCTCTCTCTCTCTCTCTCTCTCTCTCTCTTCTCTCTCTCTCTCTCTCTCTCTCTCTCTCTCTTAATTTGCATCTCCTTCTTTCTGTGCATAACTCTACCTGTGCGTGGGAGACCGGGAAGAAGCTGCTGGCTCCTGTCTTGGGATCAGTGCTGTTCCGGCAGATGCGACCAACTGCGGAGTGAACCAGCGGATGGAAGACCTCTTTCTCTGCCTCTCCTTCTCTCTCTGTGTTAACTTGACTTTCAAATAAATCCTTTAAAAATTTTATTCAAGTGAAAATTTAATATATAGAGTTCATTTTATTAGATGGAAATTTTAGCCTCCTGGATGCCACACTATTGTGTGTGTAGTGTTTTCTTAAGTTTTCAGCCTTGTATAATCAGCCCGATTTCCTAAACTTTCTGTCTGAAGCACTGAGTATGACAATCATTAATGTGAACAAACTTGTTTTCCACATTCATATAAATCAAGTGTTCTATCAACCACTTTCTTGCTGCTGCTTCTAAAACTTGCTATGTTTTTGTGTCTACCTCAAAATTGCTTACAGTGAAGTCATATATAATCCAAGTAGCCTCTCTTTTTTTCTGGGTATTAGGTACTTCAAATTGTATTGTGTTTTCTATAAGTGAATTCAAATTGACAAAAGCAAGAAAAAATAAACAAATATATAGTTGAATGGTATTGATGCTATCCAATGAAACACTTCAGCAAATTATGCCATTTAAATAAATCTGTTCTGACATAAGTTTTAGGCAAAATTACTTACTAGCATTTAATCATACAGGGTCAGGTCTATGTCTTCGGCAACTGTCAGGGTACTGTATTTAAACGAGAAAAGAGAAAAAAAGTGTCAAATTTACAATTTAATGTTAACCATTAATGCCAGGTTACATGTATGTGAAGTTACTACTTCCATGTCAAATCTTAGCACAACTTTAAATGCCCGTATATGAAATAGTGGGGATTGGTGCTGTCATGGCTGTGAGTTAAGCTGCTGTGTGGGGTGCCATCATTCCACATTGGAAAGCCAGTTCACATCCCAGTCGATGTGCTTTCAAACCAAATCCCTGCTAATGTGCCTGGGAAGGCAGCATAAGATGGCCTAAACAATGACCTCAGTACTTCGGCCCCCTCACCCATGTGGAAAGCCACAAAGGGATGCCTGACTAGTCCAGATTTGACTGCTGCAGTCATTTAGGGAATAAACCAGTAGATGGAAAATTCTCTCTCTCTCTCTCTATCTCTCTTTTTCTCTCTTTCTCTCTCTCTCCCTCTGTGTACATAACTCTTTCAAATAAATACATGCATATTTAAAAAATAAAATAACTTCTAAAATGTTTTATTCATATAGCAAGAATGCATAAAATATATTTTGCATACTATATATACATTGTGCATGGTGTTTTATAATCATTCATAAAATTATGAAATTTTACATATTAGATGTCAGACTAAGTGCAAATATCTGCTAACATCCTTCCTGATTAAAGGTCTCACAAAATGTTAGAATTTCTAAAGTTCAACAGAATTGATAAAAAATGCATTAAGAATAACAGTACTGAAGAAAGTGATATTTGTCATGTTAAGGTGGTTTGAAGTTAGAAAAAACTCACATTATGCAATTTATGCATAAAGAATTTAACAGAGAATATTTAGTTAAACACAGAAATGTTGGAAACTAGCAAAGCAGGCTTAGGTAGGACTCCAGTAATGATTCATGGAACTGACTGTATCCAGCATAAAGACTATTGCCTGTTGATCTCGGAAATGCAGTTCCATGGTATGATCTAAGGCTTAGGAGACGATCACAAAAAATTGGACACTTAAGAGAACTCTATGCCACAGTTGTCACTAACAATATTTGTGGCTCTAGCACCCATCCTACATGTCCTTGTTCAATTCATTTTTGAATATAATATGCAGAAACCAAACTGAAAGGACATTCAGATTTTCTGTTTTTTTTTGTTTGTTTGTTTGATTGTTTTTTGTTTTTGTTTTTTTGACAGGCAGAGTTAGACAGTGAGAGAGAGAAAGAGAGAGAGAGTTATAGACAGTGAGAGAGAGACAGAGAAAGGTCTTCCTTCCATTGGTTCACTTCCCTAATGGCCACCACAGCCGGCACTGCGCCAATACGAAGCCAGGAGCCGGGTGCTTCCTCCTGGTCTCCCATGCGGGTGCAGGCCCCAAGCACTTGGGACATCCTCCGCTGCCATCCCAGGCCACAGCAGAGAGCTGTACTGGATGAGGAGCAACCGGGACTAGCACCCGGCGCCCCAACCAGGACTAGAACTTGGGGTGCCGGCATCGCAGGCGGAGGACCAGCCAAATGAGCCACTGCACCGGCCTGTTTTGTTTTAATCTCCAGTCTCTGCAGTGTAAGGGCATAGTAGATGAGTGTTGGCTTACAAGATTGGTGAACCTGTCCTTCATGTTGGTCACGGAGTTCTGAACAAGACATCAGAATACTGGGAAAATGACTGGAAATCACCAGGGATCAAAGTGAAGATCAACTACAGCACAGGACATCGAAGAAAAATATTTTTTTCTAGATAAAAACATGAGCTAAATTCAAAGTAAATATTTTAAAAACAGGAGTATAACATCAGAAAATAATAAGAGTAATTAATTAAAAATTGAATTGAGAATTGTGGTCTTAGTAAACCTTTCCTCAGTTCATCAAGTGAAGCTGACTCGATGCTTGTTTGAGGATGCCTATACTAGTTTGCTCTGAATGACACAAATATAAGTTCAAAGTTTCTGCTTTGTATATTCTTGATTTAGTCTTACAAATTGATTCTAAAATAATCAGTGTTTATGAAGTGGGTTCTTGGTACAGCTGTTAAGATGCTGCTTGGGATATCATATCAGATAGCCAGCTCCATTCCAGATTCCAGCGTTCTGATCATGTGTACCCCAGAAGGCAGCGGGTGATAATTCAAGTGGTTGGCTCCCTGACACTCAATCAGAGACCTGGATTGAGTCCCTGGCCTTTGGGTATTGGAGGAATGAACAAGCAGACGATAGTTGCCCTAATACTGTTTCTCTCTCCCTCCAACTAATTAACTTACTTGAAAATATTTATGAAAATTAAATAACCAATATTCATATAATCATAGCATTGTAAAAGCTAATGATTTTTAAGATATTAAAAAGTCTATATACGAAGTTGAATTATAATTTTAGAACAGAGTCGATAAACTGTATTCTTTCAGAACATAAAGTATAAAAGTTGGCAATATAAAAGTAGATAAAAAGTTCTGAAAGCAAGGGTATGCACTAATTTAGTCATCTTTTATGGGGAAGACAAAGGATTTTATATTTATATTAAGAAATAGAAGAATAGTTGGCAAATCAGGCACAATAATTCATGAAAACCAACACTACTAATATCAGTATGCTTCTGTGAATTGGGATTAAAGATAGAAAGAAGGAAGAAAATTTAAATTTTCATTTATATGATAACATTTTTTGTAAACCAGGATAATTCTAAACTTTCCTGTTGGCATTGATCTCTTTATCCCATGTTTTATAACTAAAGATTTGTACATGCCTGTGACTATAGACTTGTAGTTCAGGCCCCCGAAGATTAGAGATGGGACTTGGGCACTCCCTTGACTTGCATCCTCTGGTCTGCTTTAAGATTTGAAACATTTATTTTACCTTTTACAGACTCCATCCATAAGGAGATGCACCATGGATATTTCAGCAATTGCTGGACCTTATACGTATGTCCTTTCTGTTTTTGTCTACTTATTACTCCGAGTGACCATACATATCTCTTGAAATAGTAACTACATATGAAAGTGAGGTCCAAGCCTCTATTTCTAGCTTAGTCACATACATGACTTGCTGCTGGAAATTTTTTCTTGGATAACCTATAGGTACTTACACTCATGATGTGTAACACTGACTGTCACTGGAACCACCAGTGACATAATAGAGCAATTACCTTCATCAGTATTCCCATATGACCCAAACTTCATTAAGTTATTTTTTTACGGACTTTTTTTTTTTTTATTTGACAGGTAGAGTTACAGACAGTGAGAAAGACAGACAAAGAGAGTGGTCTTCTATCCAATGGTTCACTCCCCAAATGGCCGCAACGGCCGGAGCTATGCTGATCTGAAGCCAGGAGCCAGGTGCTTCTTTCTAGTCTCCCATGCAGCTGCAGGGGCCAAGCATCTGGGCCATCCTCCACTGCCTTCCAGGGCCACAGCAGAGAGCTGGACTGGAAGAGGAGCAGCCGGGACTAGAACCTGGTGCCCATATGGGATGCCAACGCCTTAGGCAGAGTGTTAACCTAGTGCGCCACAGTGCCAGCCCCATTAAGTTCTTTTAGTTTGATTATTTTCGATGCAATATTTAAGACTTTAGCCTCAATATCCTTCAATTCATTGTATCACTTTGGGCTTTTCCTAGTCTAGACATTCACAGTAGCATCCTCTCTGTCAGTCTTCCCTGTCTCAGAGCCCTTTGTGACATGGCCACCAGAGACATCTTCCTAAAAATCAAATTCAACTATGTTCCTTTCATGCCATACATCTTTGACTTGTTCCCCTTTACCTAGAAAATATAGGCAAGGAGCCTCACATGATTTTATCTCCCTCGACATTTTCTGTGTCTGCAGGCACATTTTGGAACATCCTGCTTTGTGCTCTGTTTTCACAGTTCCCAATAACTTCCCGTATCCTACTTATCTCCACATACCAAATTGTTTCTCTTCTCCACACCTTGCTTTCCTTATCACTGTCTTCCTCCTTAGCCTCCTAACATACTCTAAAGAGTTTTGCATGGCTTATCCTTTTACACCTTGGTGACATACACTTTTTAAATGCCCACATCCATATATCTCCATGTATCCTTATTACATATCAAAGTTTCCAGTTTGTCTTAAAACGATGTTTTAATGGATCTTATTTCCAACTAGAATCTAGATTCTAGATTCTTAGGATCAGAATATGTACCTTAAAATACTCTTATGCTATTATACAAAATCAATGCTTATCAAATTAAGTAATGGACAAATAACCCATGCTATCACTACTATCAATAGCATACCATATCGCTTATGCATGTGAAGTGATGCACTGCTAGTACTTTGGAGCACTTAAATAAACAATTTTTTTTTTAAATTAGGGTAAGTTTATTCCAAAGAAAACTTTAAGTAGTATGTTTAATTCAGAAGAATCTTATGTTGAACTTTATTCTCATTTTGTGTGTTGCTCCAATCTTAAGAAAGCTGTTTCTTTGAGCAGGTGCCTCCAGGTGTCAGCCTGCAGGAAGTCATTTAAAACTGGGACACACCAGGGAAGTTTCTATGGAAGCAGAAATTAATCCCCAGGAACCTCATATGTTTAAGAACCGTCAACAGCACATCTAGAAGACTCCATCAGAGACTACGATTGAGGCCAATTCCCGTGATAAAATGCAAGTAGAAAAAAGAGCTGTCACCTCATTAGTCTGTTTTAAATAGCATCATAAATCTTCTGAAGCGATATGCTTTCTATGAATAGTCAAAAGTAAACAGCCACAATTCATTTTTCCTCTTTAAATGTCCTTTTACAAAATCATAATTTATCTTGATTTAAATTATTGTAGGCTGGCAATAGGTATTTAAGATTATAAATATTTTGTACTAAATTCCTAAACTTTACTTTTGCAAAATTGTAAATTACCTGAGTTGTATTTACTCAGGAAAGGAGTGTATAACTCAGAAAAAGATTGGATAAATATTTTACGCTTATGAAGAAAAACATTGTGGTCTAATAATTATCAGGATTTCTTTAAGGGTCATATTGAATTTATTTAACAATCTACACCAGGTAGTCTCTTAAATCTTTGTAAATACTAATATATTTAATAACACATATTTATAAACATTAACTCCTTTATCCTCAGAACAACCTTCTGAAGCAGGGACTATTGTCTTCTAGCTGTGTTCACATAGCACAGGACTCTGGCTAGGAGTGTTTAAGGCATTTCCCAGGTCACGTAGTTAAAAATGACAAAGCCAAAACTTGATTGCGGTCAGCTTGGGCCTAGAGTTCAACATCGTAACTACTAGAAAATGCTACCTATCTGTCATTTCTGTTAAACATAGAAAAGATAGAGCTTCTAAGAAGTAAAGGTTTAAGGAGGCCTGTGCAGATTTCATTTCAAGCAAACATTTGATACTTGACAAGAATGAAAAAGATATGAATGAATTTCTTATCACAAATTCTTCCTCTTGTGTTTTTTCTTGCTCCCATCTGGAATTTGTAACTTAAGATCCTCTTTCAGCCTTCTATTTGTGTGATTTTTCACTGGAATAAGGTTTCACAGTCTCCAGATCACAAATTATGGTTTTGCTTAATAAGCAGATCCGTAACAAAAACCGCTGCATACTTTCCCACATCTTTTTAAAAACTGAGTACAATGAAATAATCCAGAATGAAAGCAGAACAGTGACTCATTACTTACATTCTAAATGTCAACATGATATTACAAAATAAAACTGAGTTCAATATAGTGTTTTCTAGTTAGGACCATTGAAATTTGCTAAGAGCAACTGCAGTCCCGGATTTATTCAAACAACTAGATTCATGTTTCCAATACTTCTTTTCACTAAACACAATCAAAGCTTCTTGTAGAAATGGTTGCATTATGTTTGGAATTAAAAGGTACAAGGTGAGCCTGAAATACATAGCTGGTATTAAGCAAGATATCTTTCAGATTTAAGGGGTGAGGGACTGGTGCTGTGGCATAGCAGGCTAAGCCTCTGACTGCTTGTTTACTGATACAGATTACAGCATGGATTAAATTTGAAAACCTTAAACTATGTGAAAGAAGCATGTCACAAAAGACTACATATTGCATGAATCCATTTATGTGAAATATCTAATAGAGGCAAATGTATATACAAAGAAATTAAATTGGTGGTCGCCTAGAGATGAGGATTTCAGGTGGTATCGAGAGCAACTGCTATTGAACATCAGGCTTCTAATTGTGGTGAAAATACATTCTAAAACTACATTGTCTTTCCTCTGATGATATTTATTTCAAGTAATTCTTACACTGAACAATGACAGTTCTTCTGTACTAAGCAGCCTCTAAAACGGCCCTGATGAAATGTGTCTTTGTGTAATTTCCTTTCCTTGGAGACTACCTTCTAATAACTACAATAAGGTAGAAGTCACTAAGTGACCATGACACCCACTCTGCTTGCCTTGCTCTCCCTCTACTTTCTCAATCTTTCCTTCTTGACTTTTTTTCTCTCAAATTTCTTCTTTAGGAAAAAACAGTCTCCAACCATCTCTGTGTAGAGATTTGTATAGACACAGAACTGACGTCTCCAACCCACAGTTGTGTGGTGAAATTGGTAACCTCTTTATGACCTTGCAAAGACCTTGAGCCAGCAGTGGCCAGCTAAGACATAGATTCAGTACTCATGGGATCTGTGTGATAACAACCATCAAATTGCTAAGTTTTGAGATAATTGGTTCTTCAGTAATAGATGATTAATATACTTTACAAATATATAAAGAACATGTGCTATAAATGTTATCATATACCCACACATGAGAGAAAAATAGTCAATAAAGATTTCATATCATAGACTTCAAGTTTAAATTATCACTAAAAAATACACTGATGTTTTTCACCGTGGGGGTCAAACTCTCTTGTTAATCACTCTGAAAAAAAAATTGTGAGTATATTTTTCACATATATCCGAATCTCTTTTTTTTTAACAAATGTAAATTTTACAATTTAACTTAATGTATTTTTAGATATATTTGATCTCATTTACACCTTTTCCTTATTTTAAAATACATATTAAAAATCTTCTCAACTCTTGTGTATTTGATTTTATGTCCTTGTGGTCCTCATGTGTTCACACGTCGATCACTCTAACATACATATCATGTACTCTGGTTTCTCTTTGGATCATATAAATCTTTCACCTTTTAACAAACCTATTATTAGCCCATCATTTTGAGTTTGTGAATAAAAGCATCATCTTCTTCTGTAGACCTCAAAATTAGTTGACAAGATTGGAAATGATTGACGATGTCTTCAATTTGTTCATGTATAAATTAGTAACACTGGTGTTTACGAAGTGGTGTGAGGTAGTCCATTGCCTTCTGGCTTTCTGGCTATTTAATGCCCAAGCTGATACTCTCTACCTAAAGTATGACGCTTCTTTGTCTCCCCTCCCTAGCCCTCTTTTTGTCATTATGCATCTATATATTTTATATAAAATTATTTACATGTGTATACATGCGTAAGGCTTTTTGAGTATTTTTTGGAAAATTTTAAACTAATTTTTGTCTTAAGAAAATGGAAAGTGGTGCCATAGTTCAATAGTCAGTTGCATTGTTTCAAGAAATTTGATTTTAGGAGTAGGCATTAAGCAATATGAATAAGCCACCAATTGAAATGCCAGCATCCCACAGGTACCTTTCTTAGCTCCTCTAATAATGACTCTGTCCTTTGTTCTAGACCCTGTCTAACGTACTTGGGCCTCATTCCTTTGTAATCATAACCTCTACTCTACCACCAATGGCTCTACTCCCAACCTGTGTGTACTGATGGTCCTCTTCCCCACTTAATGCTGTATAATTGTTCAAACCTGGTAAATGCCACTCTTAGGATCATTGGTTACTATCCTCACTCTGTCTTTTATGACCTTGTCTAAATATGATCAGAGTCGGCAAACTTGGAAGGCTTCCATAGCCTTGGCAACTCATGACGACAGCCTAGGGTGGTTACTGGCGCCATAAACTGGAGTGTCAATTTGTTTTGTCAACAATAGGAGCCACTGTGCACTTGCTCCTCATGTGGGATCTCTGTCCTTAATGTGCTGTACATTGTGATTTAATGCTATAACTAGTACTCAAACAGTATGTTTCACTTTGTGTTTCTATGTGGGTGCAAACTGTTGAAATCTTTATACTAAATTGATCTTCTGTATATAAAGAGAATTGAAAATGAATGTTGATGCAAATGGAAGGGGAGAGGGAGCGGGAGAGGGGAGGGTTGCGGGTGGGAGGGAAGTTATGGGGGGGGGGAGCCATTGTAATCCATAAGCTGTACACTGGAAATTTATATTCATTAAATAAAAGTTAAAAAAAAAAAAAAGAAATGCCAGCATCCCACATCAGAGCACTTGGGTTCATTATAGGTTATCAGGATGCAGCTAGTTATGACTCAACCCCTGCCACCCACATGGGAGATGCAGAAGTAGATCTGGCCTCCTGCTCCAGCCTGGCCCAATGCTGGTTGTTGCACACATATAAGCAAAGACTCAGTAGATGGAATATTCTTTCTTTTTCTCTCTCCTTCCCTCCCTCCCTCTCTTTCTCTCTTTCTCTCTCTCTGCTTTTTAAATAAATAAAAATTAAGTATTTTTTTAAAGAAGCCTGATGATTTCCTACCCTCCTCAGGTAGGGCAGAATGCCTCTAGTCCATCTACTTATTCAGTCCTTTAGTTAGTGTTCCTTTATTAAAAAGCAGTCATTGCCTATAAGTAGATTGTTCATTCTCTGCCAATTTAAATCTAAAGCTGTCTTCTTGAAGTGGACATCCAGTAGAGGAGATAGGGCAACATTCAAGCTTGTGTTTCCTATGCATGTGAATAAAGCTGTATTTCCAATAAACAACAAATTTAACTTAAAGGAGGCTGTAAGTAAGCTACTAAAATGGGCTTTTCTAATCTCCAATTTGACTTTACTCTTTTGAATGCTGTGTTTTCATTAGATAAAAGCATTACAAGAATTAGGTCTAATTCATAGACAAAAAGATAAGTTGTTATATTTATGCATAAGGTGAGCTTGAAAATATCCTCTCTTTCAGTTGTGGCAACTCCCAATTCATGTTTCAGTAACTTATTTACAGTTTTAATAGGTGTGTCATATTCACTTGCTCCTATTCAATATCCATCAATTTTTCTGTTCATACAGAGCACTATTTTAAAAGTGACATGTGTCTGCCTCTGCAAATAGAAAATAAGCCCCCAGAAAGCTGTTGTGTATTGCAATTAATAAATGTTCAGAAAACCTTTTTTTTTTTAAACAAATAACTGACTACTAGCTGCCTCTATTTTGAGGACAGTTTGCTTTTCTTCAAATTTATTTGCAGATGCACATTAATTCAATCAATGATTTGTAGTCATCAGGGCTCTTGGTTAATTTTCCTTTCCCACTGAAATATAGTTCGCTTTTTAAAAGTTTTGTAATCTAATTCTTCAGTTTTTAATTACTTTCTTTGCCTCAAAGTGAGCCTTATTCCTGCAAATGATGCATTAGACTGGAATATGCTCTCTCAATTCATGCCAATTTAATTAAAGTGGAGAATTCTAGATAAGTGTTTTGTCAAAACAAATTCGTAAAACACACTGACATTTGAATCCACTGAAACATTAATTATGAACCAGAATCTTTGATTTTAAGGATATTTTTTTTTATGTATTGTTTTTAGATTGGTTTCTGTATTTTTAAAACCAGTTTCTTACAACACACAATGTAATGATAAACTATGAGAATTGTAAATCTTTGCTGCATTTCAACTGTAGAATTTTAAATTCATGATTATTGTATTACTCATTGTAATTCTAACAATATCTTACCTATTCTATGAATAGGAGGTCATAAATTACAGTCTTAAAATATTATTTTACATTTTGTGACATTAAACTTTATTCATAATGTATAGTTAAAATATTTTTCTGATTTATAAACTATACAATACAGTCTATATACAAGCTTTTATACATGAGCACTTATTCACTGTTGTGGAAGTATAGGAATCAGTCTCATTCATTCATGAAAATGAAATTAATAAATTATAACATTTTTACATTATGTTTAGCACAGTAATTAGAAATTTTTAGAAATTATAATTTCTTTCAAATTTTTGTTAAAATGATAAAATTAGATCTGTTTTATCCTCAATTGTATAAAACAAATACCCAGTTCAAGAAATCATAAGCCATAAATTAAACCATATTGACATAGCAAGTAGAACTTTCACTTTTTTAACTTAAGGAATATATTAATATATTAGATTTATAAGGTCACAGCAAATGCACGATAATACTGACATAATTCTTGTCAATTTTAGTGTTAATGTGACATTAATGCAAATAGAACACATTCAATGTAGTCCTTATATATAATTCTAATAATATAATGATACTTCCTCTCCCTGTCCCTCTCTTTCTTTCTTCACTTTTTCTTTTTTTAATTTTTGAGGTAACATATTTTTAATTCAAATTACAACCGAAGGATTAATGCTATGCTAACTAGAGTTCAACAAGTAAAAATTAAAAAGACCTTCATTCAGTGGAAATATAGGCTAGTGCTATAAATAATAATTTAATAAAAATATGATCATTTGATTCATATGCAGTAAATTTGAAAATAATTATAGATTGTTAAAACTATAACAGTATATCATTTTTAAACATTTAATTGGCAAAGATGCAAAACAAACTTTGGCAAAACTGTATTTGTGGCTATACTAATACACACAGAGATTTCTTTCTATTGTTTTTTATTGTTGTATCCTGATTTTTTTCTTTTATAATTTTAGATCCAAGATATAATGGAGAACTAAAGAAAATGTGATATATATGTGTGTTTATTAATAAATGCATATAACACCAGCTATAATTTTAAACTGATCTCCAATGACATTTATCTCCTTTTTTCTCTGTTTCCAGGGTTCATAAATTGTATTTTGTTTTATATCCATTTTATTGGAAATAATTTTAAATTCTCACAAAGAAGAAAAAAGTACATGCAATGTTAAACAAGACCTTTCCCAATTATCTTGAACTTAATTTATCTACCTAATTCCCTTCAATGTTCATTCTAAATTTCTTAAGATCACTCTACACTACTTCCCACTGCTAATACAATTCTTTTATTGAGCTCTGTACTATGTTTGTCCAATCATCAACTCTAGTAAATATGAAAAATTCAGTTTCTAGGAGGAGCTTTGGTAGATTATCATAGCCTTAAAAGCATAAAGAAAAAGTTATGACTAAATGACTTTGGGTCAGTAATAGGGTAAACAGACATTGCCATTTTTACACAGGAGTAAGTTAAGATCCAAATGGAAGATGATTTTGTGATGGTGGAGGTGGGAATTTGGAGATGGCACAAGAACATTACAAGATACAGATCAGCAAATCTTTACTTTGGCTGCCTGTAATAATAAGGAAACAGCAAAATCACCACAAATAATAACAACCTATTTTCTTTAATGTAGGGATTATAATTTGAAATACAGAGCTAGAGTGAAAGTGAGATCAATGTTTAGTAATATTATAAAGATCAGTTATTTTCATCCCTCTGAGCCACCTATAAGGGAACAATGATCACAAAATATGCCACTAGATTCATGGTCTGTATTCAACAGGTTAAGTTCTCAAATTTCCTGCCTTCAGCAAGATGTGTTACACTTACGTCATGTCCCTGACCTTGGATTAAGTGACCACCATGTAAGCATGAATGAATTGGCTTAGAATAACCAGGATGTGACTCTGCAGCTAAGGCCAGAAGTTGTGAGTCATATGGGTTATGATGTAGGTAAAAGAAGAGTATGGTTTCCTTTAAGAAAATAAAACGTGTGAAACATAATTTTAGCTAGGAAATCAAAATATTCCAACATAATGAATAAAAGCTACATATTAATCAGAAGCAAATATATAAAACAATGCATTATTTGGATTATTGTATGTAATAATATATAATGAATAGGTAAATGATTAAAAAAGAAAACATTAAAGACTCTCAGAAGACTCAGATCAAACCGCATGAACTATGTTATAGTTTTGGAGATGTATTGTTTGCAAGCAGATGTGTAAAATAAAAACAAAAACAAAATGCTGAAATGATATCGCTGTTGGAGTCAAATCAACTTTGGCTTATTAACTACTCACCATTTTCTATCAGAACAGATCTCTGATGTCACTTATTCTTTGAGTTTTAGTTTCCTTAGCAGTAAAATATTGCTTTTCTATTTTGGAGTGAGAGTGAAATGAAAGAATTTGTAATGTATATTATTAAGTCAGTAACATCCCTGTCCTTGTTCACTGTTATCAAAGAATGCCCTTCTCACCACAAATATGTTGGTTATGTAAAAAAAAGTCAAAATCACTTGTCCATGACTACCTACTAGATTGAGAAAATAGCTACACTTATTCATTTCCCTGGATCCATACTCTTTAGTAACATGTCTTTGTAGACAGGGTTAATTTTCTTATCTCTTGAGTATAAGCAGGACCTACAATGCCTGTGCTGATGAAAAGATGTTGTCTCATTTCTACGTTTCAAGCGTCATTTGTTTTTAACATTTCTAAACAAAATCATTTCAAAAAGTTTGTGGTTGGAATTAAAAGATGAGATTATTTTAGTACAGAATAATTTCAAAATCCATGAACAGTTGTTTCATGATATGCACTTTCCAAGAACTTCATGAAGATCTTAATGTGCATAAATTTCAAAATATTTTGCACCAAAATACATTTATTTTTAATTCCATTTTGCACAAACTTTTTGAAGTACACTTACTTTCTCTTGCAGTCTTCTGTGCCTGCCATGAAAACAAGTCGGGTATAACATACTGCAGCATGAGTCATCATATGGACCAAAAATGAGTCAACTCAGTTTCTCGAGTGAGGGGCAGGTCTGTGATAGCCCATGTATTGAACCACTGACCCCTGAGCCAGGTCAATGGCTACCTGTTCTGCAGGCTTGACAGCTAACTAAATGCTTACTGCTGTAAGTCCTAAGTGTTGGAGTGATTAGTTTCACAGCAATTAACTAACTAGTTCACACATGCTAATTCCTTAAGACAGATTCATTTCCCCTGGTGTGCCAACAACACACTGCATTCCTTCCTTTGTCATTCATCACTCTGTGCTTTCACTTGATATCTTCTTCCCTCCTCCATGAATCATATATCCAATAGAGACAGAGACCATCTCTCGCTCATCTTTATATCCTCATAACTAGGTTAAATGTCTGACACACAATAGGTATGTAGTGAATGCTATCCACTGATGAATTCAGTGAAAATGTTCAGGCTGCTTGTAGCATATTGGCACAATTTAAGTTTTCTCTTGTTTCCTTAGCTCATTCAGATAATACAGTGATGACTTGCTCTATATTTTCTAAAAGCTGCAGAGGCTTGAAACATCCTGAGAGATTCCATGACATTTTCTATTCAAACATTTTTGTTCCAATTAATAGAGGTGCTTCTCAAGAGGGACTGCAACACAAATGATTGGTCTCAGAAACATCCTCACCCTGGGAAAACTGAAGGGGAAAAATCAAAGCATGCCATACTTTTAATGAAAAACAGTCCACACAACTCTCAGTAGAAGTAGAAAACTGGGAATTATATTGTGAAATAGAGCATGTCAAACAGAATGCAGCTATTGCTCTCAGCTACTATCTCTGGAATAATTCATCAGCAAGATCAATGAATTGACCTATTTATCTCTTTAACAAACCTGTTAGGATTCTGTTATTTTATAATGGTACTCTTTTAAAAATCAAAATGTATGCATTTTTTCTTTAAATTTCCTAAATGGCAGCCACAAAGCAGTTATGCCTTAAATACATTGTCCATTAAAATTGTTACCACTCTAAAGAAATGCAGCACTTAACCACATCCACACAGACATATTATCATAACATGTTTGTAGAGCACTTTTAAGAGTGTAAAATGTTTTAATGATGTCAACAAGGAGGTATTTTGAGCCAAGCACATTAATTTCATTTAACATTAGTCAATAAAATCACAAGGAATTGTTGTACAAAATTTCACAAAGTAATAAAAAATTAGAACTTAAACAAGATTCTTCCTTTAAACTAATTATCAATTTCTAATCAAAATAAATTGATTTTATCTGGCTTTTTATAACAATAATCTTTATTTCATTCCCGCCTTTTCTTTACTTTCTATAATTGAGCACCAGGTTACTTACTTACTGTAAGATTTTACTTCAAGTCACCAAAGAGTCATGGAAAATTATAATCCCAATTTCTCATTTTAGCAACTCCATGGACAGTATGGAAGGCATCACCCTTGACTGGAAAGGACTTGAAGGTAAGGATTAGGATGAATATTCCTCTCTTGGTTTCTCAAGTGAGTAATATAAAGTGGTTGTAGTTTGAGTTACTCTGAAATTCCCAGCAGCATTGCAAGATTTAATATAGTGAGCCGGTGCCGCGGCTCACTAGGCTAATCCTCCGCCTTGTGGCGCCGGCACACCGGGTTCTAGTCCTGGTCGGGGTTGCCCCTCTTCCAGGCCAGCTCTCTACTGTGGCCAGGGAGTGCAGTGGAGGATGGCCCAAGTCCTTGGGCCCTGCACCCCATGGGAGACCAGGAGAAGCACCTGGCTCCTGCCATCGGATCAGCGTGGTATGCCGGCCGTAGCGTGCTGGCCACGGTGGCCATTGGAGGGTGAACCAACGGCAAAAGGAAGACCTTTCTCTCTGTCTCTCTCTCACTGTCCACTCTGCCTGTCAAAAATAAAAAAATAAATAAATAAAAAATAAAAAATAATATACTCATTGTTAGACTAATGTGATACAGAATAATTATTTTTCAACTATATGACACAGCATCACTCATCCCTCCATTTAATCAGTACTTATAGTGTGCTATCTCCTATGTGTCATGCTAACTATTCTCTAGTTAAAAGCTGCTAAACAAAACCCCTCAGTGCCTTGCCTCCTGGGGATTATACCCTGGTGGAAAATACAGATGTTTGGCAATCAAACAAACCAGTATAAAATTTGGATTTGTCATTGCCTGTGATGCCCTCATCCCATATAGGATTGCCAGGTGTAGTCCCAACTACTCCACTTCACATTCATCTCCCTATGACTATGCCTGAGATAGCAACAGAAGATAGCCCCAAGTGCTTGGGCTCTTTCCATTCATGTGGGGCTTTGAATGGAATTCCTGGCTTTGGCCTGGCCCAGCTATTGCAACAAATTGGGGAGCAAACCAGTAGATGGAAGAGCTCTTTCTCTGTGTCTCCATCTCTCTCTGTCATTCTGTCTTTCAAATTAATGATTAAATCTTTGAAAAAAATTAGGCAGTGGTAGAAGGAAGAGGAGCTAGGTCATTTAAGGTCTTGAAGACCAAGGTGAGGAGCATAGTTTTGTTCTAAGAACAGTGAAAACCACTAAGATCGATACCTAGATAAGGAATGACATGATGAATGCATTTTCAGAAACACCATGACTGCTGTCTGGAGACAACTGGGAGAATGGAAATAAGAAAAGAAAGTGGGAAAGTTATTAGAGGTACACCTTGCGGCGCCGGCACACCTGGTTCTAATCCCGGTTGGGGCGCCGGATTCTATCCCGGTTGCCCCTCTTCCAGGCCAGCTCTCTGCTATGGCCCGGGAAGGCAGTGGAGGATGGCCCAGGTCCTTGGGCCCTGCACCCGCATGGGAGACCAGGAGAAGCACCTGGCTCCTGGCTTCAGATCAGTGAGATGCGCTGGCCGCAGCGGCCATTGGAGGGTGAACCGACGGCAAAGGAAAACCTTTCTCTCTGTCTCTCTCTCTCACTATCCACTCTGCCTGTCAAAAAAAAAAAAAAAAAAAAAAAAAGTTATTAGAGGAGCATAGACAAGAGATTTGTTCACTTGTACTATTGTGAGACCATAAACATGAAATGAACTATACATTGTGTTTTATGTATTTACAGGGATATGAGAGTTCAGAAAAAAAAAATATATATGCCAGCACGATTTGCAGCTTTCTATATTGAATATAAACCATATTTTTGATTGTGAATATTTCAGAATTCTGGTAAAACTAGGATGGATGGATGTAGCAGAAATTCAACTCAGGGTATATGCTATAACATGGATGACCATTGAATACAAAATATTTAGTGAAGATAGCCAGTTATAAGAGGAAAGCAATTATACGATCCCACTAATATAATATTTACCCAACAATAGAATTATGGGTTTCCAGAGGCTCTGGGTAAGGGTTATGGGAAGAGAGTGAGTGTAGTGTTTCAGCTGGGAAGGATTATAAGTTCTGGAGATAATGGTAGTAATTGCACAAAATATAAATGCCTCTAAACCTCTGAACTTTACAGTTAAAAACAGATGAAATGATAATTTTATATTTTACATGTTTTACCAAAATACCATATTAGGTATAATAGAGAACTTAGCAATAGATTATTAAACTTTTTGCCTGGATATATTCATTTTATGAATTTATGGGTATTTAGGAATATATTTTTATCAATTCAATATATAACATTTTGGTGCATGTGTGAATTAAAACATGATAGAAGATACTTTGCACCATTGTTGTAACTTCACATTGGTCTTTACTCAGAAAAGCTTCGAGAATATTTTGCATGGTCTGTGTTTCAAGATGGCAGGCATTTTCTTGTCCTTGTTATGAGCTGGTATTACACTTTTCCTCATTTTAAATAACTTTCACTTGACTTTCATTTCCAAACGAATAAGTTCATTCTAGCAATAAAATTTTATTGTCAGTCTTTCCAAGTTTTTATTTTCACCTTTTTATGAATACTATCAGGAGACAAGGAAAAGCTTTCCCCTTATATACCAATGTGCCACTCAAATTTATTTCCTAAAGTTAATCAAAAAGTTTTGGAGGATTTCTTCTCTCTTATGATTATCCAAATGTGTCAATTCAGTAATGTATAGGTATTCTAAAAATTCAGCACTATGAAAACCAGATTAAAGCCATTGTAATTATCAGATTGAATGGATCTTAAGGTTTTCAAACATAAGGAAAGATTACTCTCACCCAGACCATAGCCTGGCACAATATCTTGACATAATAAACACAGCAAAGCACTTGACTCATATAGTAGATTTGGATAATTTGCCCTTCATCTATTGATTAACCTTTTTATACTTGGTTAATCTTCTATGTGACTCAACAAAGAGAAGTAACTCAAATTTTCATATACTGGCTATAAGTGCATAAAGCCAATACCCCCACAATGACAAGCACCTATGTGAGACCCTGATTTAAATCTGCAGTAAGTCCTCCTACTTTGGATCAAGCAATGCTAGATGTGGCTAGGATTGAGAAGAGTAGTGGCTAATGGTAAAATTCTCCAGCTACAAGAAGCCACCATGTCAGGAAGTGCAGATCAGGCTAGTCTCTTGCATTGAGCACTAGTTGACAGCAATGGCAACTTCAACAAAGTTTTCATTAGAATAGTGTTTCATTCTGGATATTCCTTCATCTCTTTTCCTAGAAGCAGAGTCTCAATCCTGTGCCAGCAGGCATCATAATTGTTCTGTGTGCTAATATGTTTAAAATTATTTATGTCTGTTTCAACTAATAACAGTTTATTCTATTGTTTAGAACAACAAAACTTACTGATAATAAAGACACTCATTTAGCCATTTAACTATTTACCAATAGTCTTTGAGATGGCATTTAACATACATTTATTTATTTACTTATTTATTTATAAGGTTTTAAAAAATATTTTTCATGGGCCGGCGCCATGGCTCAATAGGCTAATCCTCCGCCTTGCGGCGCCAGCACACCGGGTTCTAGTCCCGGTAGGGGCACCGATCCTGTCCCGGCTGCCCCTCTTCCAGGCCAGCTCTCTGCTGTGGCCCAGGAGTGCAGTGAAGGATGGCCCAAGTCCTTGGGCTCTGCACCCCATGGGAGACCAGGAGAAGCACCTGGCTCCTGCCATCGGATCAGCGCGGTGCGCCGGCCGCAGCGCGCCTACTGCGGCGGCCATTGGAGGGTGAACCAACGGCAAAGGAAGACCTTTCTCTCTGTCTCTCTCTCTCACTGTCCACTCTGCCTGTCTATATATATATATATATATATATATATATATATAATATATATATTTTTTTCACTTGCCGCAGATGTCAACAACAGCCAGATCTGGGCCAGGCCAAAGCCAAGAGTCAAGAATTTCTTCTGGGTCTCTCATGTGGTGGCAGGGGTCCCAATATTTGGGCTATCCTCTGTTGCTTTTCCCAGGCCATAAGTAGGGAGCTGCACTGGAAGTGGAGTAGCCAGGACACCAACTGGTTCCCATATGGGAGGCTGGTGTCACAGGCAGCAGCTTTACCTACTACATCACAACATGGCCCTTCCTACCCCAACACGGCTTTTATCATTTAACCAGTCATCCAGACAACTGCTCAGCCTCCACTGTATCCCGAGAACTGAATTAAGTGCAAGGTAAGGAAACTAACAGCATGTATCTTTGCTTGAATATTTAAATCTAGTTAAATATTATCACAGTAATATTGTGATGAATAATATAAATAAGTACTCAGATTATATCTGAAAATACAAGAGATAAAACTTTATTGCAATTTTATGACCAAGGAAAGCTTCTCAGAAACATTTTTTTCCAAAGTGTAAACCATGGGTGGCTGGCATTAGTGTCACTTGCTGGTGTTTAAATATACCCAAATTCTGGTCCCATTCTGTAGCTAGTGAAACAGAAACCTTGACTTTTTGTTTCCAAGGAATACTTATTGTGTAAATATTCAGTACTATAAATTGGAGCAGAGAAAATGGATTTATAAATATGCCGTTTCAAAATCTGAGATATTAAGAATAATATTTGAATGGCTAATGTCTCAAGAACAAAGGACTCATAAGTACAGAAGCATCAAGCATATTTAGATTGATATATTTTGATATTTATGTAAAGTGCCAAAATTTTAGATCTAAGGAATCTGAATCCTTCTCTAACTATAGTAGCTCTGTCACTACAGTTTTTCACATGGCAACTTTTTAGGGCTGGCATTATGGAGCATTATGGCATTATGGAGCGGTGGGATATGCCACTGTCTGGAAAGTGGGTATATGGGCGCCAGTTTGAGTCCTGCCTTCTCCATTTCCAATCCGGCTCCCTGTTTATCTGTCTGGTAAAGAAGCAGAAGATGGCCCAAGTGCTTAAGCCTCTGTACCTATGTGGAACCCTGGATGGAGATCCAAGTTTCTGGCTTTGGCATCCCCAACCTTGGCTATTGTGGCCATTTTAAGAATGAAACATTGGATAGAATATCTGTCTGTCTCTCCCTATCTCTCTGTAACTCTGCCTTTCAAATAAACCAATCTTTTAAAAAAAAAAATTCCAACTCTTCCATCTGGACAAAAAAAAAGGACATCAAACTAATTGGAAGATAATGGGTATTAAATTTAAAATATAGGAATATATATATATATATATATATATACTCTCAGCAATGTTTTATTTCTTTATATTCATATGTAGGTTTGTCATAAAGCTCTTGCATATTTTGTTTACTTGTTAAATATTAGATTGTTAAAAAGCATTAGATTGACTACTTGTTAAATATTAGAAGCAAAAGTAGTACATCTACTAATTTGCTTTATAAGTGCACAAGAGAGCAACTGTACAAATGAAAACTTAATACATGGGTTTCAATGAGAGTAATGATAGCAGTTTATATCTTCTTGAGTTACTATTAATATTGTTCAGTTCACACTGCATGCTACCGAAGAAACATGACCCTTTGTAAAGCTTAGGGAAGAGTCGGCACAGTGGCATAGTGGGTATAGCTACCGCCTGCAGTGTCAGCATACCATTTGGGCACCAGTTTGAGTACCAGCTTCTCCACTGCCAATCCAGCTCTCTGCTGTGGCCTGGGAAAGCAGTAGAAGATGGCCCAAGTCCTTGGGCCCCCACACCCCTTGGGAGACCCAGAAGAAGCGTCTGGCTCCTGGCTTTGGATTGGTGCAGCTCTGGCCATTGCAGCCATTTATGGAGTAAACCAGTGAATGGAAGACCTCTCTCTCTCTCTCTCTCTCTCTCTCGATCTCTCTCTCTCTGTCTCTTTCTCTCTCTCTCTCTGCCTCTCTGTAACTCTGCCTTTCAAATTAATACATAAATCTTTAAAAAAAAGCTTATTGAAATATATTTGTTGACTATATAAACATTGGCTCTTACCTAGCTTACAAAAAATAAATGGCAAATAAGAGACATATTTGGCCAAATGTCAAAGAAAATATTTTTAAAGCACACTGGGAATACCTTAGCAGATGTCTCCCTATGTTTAATATTGCTTTTGGTGAAGCTTAGTGTTGGCATAATGTTTTCATTCAAAACCAAACTACTTTGTTCCTAAGAATTTAAAAGCTGTATCTCTCTCTCTCTGATTATGACCACTATTCATTTGAATAAAAGAAAAAGGACTAAGACCATTATGCTTGAAATCACCCTTTACTGAGGCTTTCCATTTTGATATTTCATGCTGCCCTTGTTTTCCTTGATTCCCCATGAAATTAGATATTATTTTCTAATTAGGAGAGTGCAGTAACAGCTGAGCTATCTCAGGCTTTTCCTGTTACTGGATTTTGTAAGCAAGGTATTCATTCCAGCAGATGTCTCTGATTTGATGCTCTTCTTTCTAACAGGAGAAGCCCACCATACCAGGGACAAAGTACTAATCACATTGTCAGCAAGCTGCATGATTTGATCTTTATTCTCTACAAGCTTGTTTATTAAACAAACATACTAGTCATTTATGTTAAGTTGTAACTACTTGCAAAACATTTCACATACACTTTAGTTATTCCTTAATATTATCTTTCTTGGTTTTATAATGCCTATTTCGCTTAATGTGAGTCTATATTGCAAATGTACTTGTTCCCTAATATTTGTTGCTTTGCTCCTTGCTTTCAAATGTGATGTGTGTGTTTTCTTATTGTCTGTGATTTTTTTGGAAACACTACTTTTGTTATTCACTGGGCATAGAATTAAGTAAATATTTCTTGACATTCTTTGTAAAGCCTTCCATGATTTGATGTTAACCAGTCTTTTTATAGGTACCACATATTATAATCATTACAAATCTCACATTCTTGCTGAAGTGAATTCATTTGAAGATATGCCTCTAATTTCCCCAGCTTTGTGCTTTTTCTTTTACTGTCTTCCCCAAAGATAGGTAATATTTTCACATGTCTGTCAGTTCCAAATTTAAGGCCATTATAAATGATAATCTTAGTTGACACATTTGGAAGGACTCTGTGCATTATAATGAATAAGCTGTAGTGAATAATGTCCATGTTTTCATGTCTGTATATGTAAAAGTCTGGTTGGGAACACATATACCCTATACATATATATTAAATTGAACCATATATATATATATATATATATATATATATATGAGTCCTCAATTTTATAAGTTATGCAAAACATTGTCTTACGTAGTTGAACAAATTTATATTCCCACCTCATAGAAATGACAGTTGCCATGGCTCAATATCCATACTAGATTTTAATTACTGATAAAATTTTAAATGTCTAAATTTCTAAAATGATTCATAAAAAGGGATACCCTGTGTGACAGGTAATTTTTTGTGTCCAAACTTCACTGGCCCAAGGGATGCTCAGCTATCTGATTAAACATAATTTCAATGTGTCCCTGTGACAGTGTTTTTAGAAGAGATTAGCATTTGAATTTGTGGACTTAGTAAAGAAAATGTTTTTTCTGTGGGTGATCATCATTCAGTCTTAAGGGCATAGGAAAACAAACAGGTAAGGAAGATTTAATCCATTCCCAAGCAGAATGCTTTAGTTGGGGCTGGGGATTTCTATCCTTGGCTCTCATGGTTCTCAGGCCTTAAGACTTGGTGTAGAATTGCCTATATCAGGTTTTGGGACTTTGTAGTTTCTTTAATCACATAAACTTGTATTAAATATCTTTTTATCATTGTAACAAATACCTGAGAGAAGACACTTAGGGAGCATGGAGGTCCATTTTGGCCACAGTTTCAGAAGTTCACAATCCAAGCAAGACTGGGGGACATAATTGGAATTTGATACCAATCAGAGCACATACAGAGGAATGATGCCATGGTGACCCAGGAGGCAGAGAGAGGAAACACTGCTATCATATGTGGTCTCTATCAGATCAAATGGGTCCTACTCCAACAATATAAACCAATTTAGTCCAATTTAATCATGTCTCAAAGGCTGCATCTTCAGATACCATGAATGGAACAAGACTGCATGCTTAATTAACATAAGATTTTAGGGACCAATTATTTAAGTCATGGGCCTACAGAAAACACTCAAACTATACTCCAGCAATAGCAAAGCTATACCTTTTAAAAATGTCTTCATACATAGGGGTTCTGGAGTTATGTGGAGCACTATTAAAGATAGACTGCTTTTATCACTTCAGGAGATAAAGATAGAAGAGATCTGAGGTGAATACCATGGCTAGAAGCCCCAAATGGGTATCTTTTCTGTGTTCATCCATTTTGTTTTGTTATAACAGAATACCACATTGTACCAGATACCTTCAACATGTAGATTTGGGATTTAAGCTTCCAACACTGGAAATCTGGGGAGAAATTTGACATGTGTAGCCATCTCCAACAGAACTGTGATACAGCTATGTGGGGACTATGGTTTGTCGACAAAGAAAAAATTGACGTCTTTAAACTTGCTTAATTCCAAGAACATTGTCATGTAGCCTAGAATAAAGAATCCACATTTCTAACTAGGACCTCAAATAATATTTTTGATCTTGTAGTCTTAGTAATCATCATTTAACCCATTATTACAGAGGAAGAAACTGATATCTAAGCAATTTTAATCCCTTTGCTAAGGCTGGATTAGAGCTGACAGATGATAGGGAATGTTCAAATATAAAAAAATGACAAAGATCATCTGGTATAACTCATTAAAAATGGAAATGAATTGAGTTGCAGATTTTCCCTCTCACCCTCCCTTCTTTCCTTCAATCTTTTTCCCTTTCTTTAGGGATTTTCTAATGATAACACTTGTCTCATTCACCTGCGTACTACATTGAGAGAGAGTTTGAATCCTAGGAGGTCATGTGTCTATCATGAGAGACTGATAATATTCATCTTCACCAGCCAGATTTGGGTGAGGCCTAAGTCAGGAGCCAGGATCTCCATCCTGGTCTCCCTCATGTGTAACTGTTACTCAAGTATTTGGGACATCATCTGCTGTCTTCTTAGGGAACTGGATTGGAAGCAGTGTTTGGTGGTCATTTGGAGTAGTAAACCAGCAGATAGAAGAACTCTTGCTCTCTCCATCTTCTCTCTCTCTGTGTGTGTGTGTGTCTGTATATGTGTGTGATTCCTCCCTTCAAATATATACATCTCTGAAAAATTAAATATAGACAAATAAGATATTTGAAAGTTAATGAACTTCAATTACATTTCAAATTCTCCTCGTTTCTCACTTTTTTTTTTTTGCCACTTTAAGCACCTGTAGAATTAGTAAAATATAAATGAAACCACATTTACAGATCACTTAATGCTTTTTTTTTTTTTTTTTTGGCAGGCAGAGTGGACAGTGAGTGAGAGAGAGAGACAGAGAGAAAGGTCTTCCTTTTCCGTTGGTTCACCCCCTAATGGCGGCTGCTGCGGCCAGCGCACTGCGGCCGGCGCTGCGTTGATCCAGTCAGGAGCCAGGTGCTTCTCCTGATCTCCCATGCGGGTGCAGGGACCCAAGCACTTGGGCCATCATCCTCCACTGCACTCCCAGGCCACAACAGAGAGCTTGACAGGAAGAGGAGCAACCGGGACAGAATCCGGCACCCTAACCGGGACTAGAACTCAGGGTGGGTGCCGCAGGCAGAAGATTAGCCTATTGAGATGCTGTGCTGGCCCACTTAATGCTTTTTGATGGATGGGAGCTATTCTGTAAACCTGAACACATTCCCTGAGCTCATTGCCCCGGTGGAAATCACATTCTGGTTCAACATTTCCTTACAGGGGCCAGTGCTGTGGCATAGTAGGATAAGCTTCTGCCATTCCACATGGTGCCAGTTTATGTCCTAGCTGCTCCTCTTCTGATCCGGATCTCTGTTTACAACCTGGGAAAGCAATGGGAGATGGCCCATGCATCCACCATGGGAGACCGAGAAGAAGCTCCTGCCTCCTGGCTTCAGAATGGCTCAGCTCTTGCTGTTGCAGCCATTTGGAGAGTGAACCAGTGGATGGAAGACCTTTTTCTCTGTCTCTCCCTCTCTCTGTAACTCTACCTCTGAAATAGATAAATAAATAAAATCTTTAAAAAATTTTAAATAGATTCAGTTTTTGGAGGAAGACTTGAGTAAAGGATCAGGGAAATTGCTGAGGATTGATAAGAGTAACTACTTATTCATACATGTATAGTCAGGTAACAGTTTCTATCACAGGAAAATCAGCTTGAGTTTACATACAAATTTCAACAATCATTGAGGTAGACATTTTTATATTTTAAACTTTATAAATATTAATTTATTATTTTAGATAGAAAGTGATTCAAAAATGCAGACATTATTCATACATTGCAACATTTTATAGTAAACATAACAAAAATAATAGCACATTTTTCATATCACATCTAACATTTATTAAAGATTTTCAGAAATCAAATTTTGCTGTTTAAGGTGAAAAGAAATTGAGAAGTAGATTGTGAGTAAAATACTGCTACTTGATTTTCCATGGTAAAGGGGGTGAAAACAAAGAACTAATGGCCATGGTTCACTTTAATTAACTGTATGGCAGAAACCATCATTTATACTTGCCTCAAGGCTATTCTGTAGGTTAAACCCATTTTCTTGAGATTTTCTTTAAACAAATTGTTCTTAATCATTTGACCACTGTTGTGGAAGTGATTAATCTATGTGTTCTAAATTAAAAGAGTGTTGGTACTATTAACTAACCATAAGTTAAATCTTTCCTATTGTTATGAATCAAAATCAAACACCTGATGCCTTTCAGAATGAGTAGCATCATTTTGCGTTAAAAAAAAACAGCCAAACAATTTCATTTCTGAAAATCAGTTTCAATTTCATTATTGAAAATCTGGAAATTTTTATTTCAGTTTTATTATAGGGATGCTCAATCTATATAAATATCTATATAAAGTATACAAATATCCACATAAACAATGTTTTTTCCTCAGGTAGTTGTTGATGTCTTCGTATTTTGACCAAAGTTGGACTAGATGCTGTCTTACAAAGCAAAATTCCTTAAGAATGGCTAACAACTTTCGTAGATACAGCTATAATGTATTGTGCTGGTATAATTGATTATTTAATTCACATAATTATAGCTATAGTTTGAGAAAGTTAATTTTCATAAACGTAACCATCATGTACTTTCATTGATTCAATCATCAATTGTTTGATTTTGGATTGCCATTGATACACTTATTTCAGACAGAAACTACGAAGCTTTAAGCACAAACACTGGACACTCTAGAGCTTCCAGAACTCCCTCACACTGCAATGATGAAGAGTCTCCAGCAGGCCCGTGAAGGACTGAAATCCAAGGTCCTACTACAAACATTCCTCCTCCAGTTGGTGGCAGAAGAGAGTGGGTGGGCATGATTACTTTTAATAAGTGTGCTAAGTTGTGATTTTGATAATTAAATTTAGAGAAATACAGATTTGGAAAAGCAGTGAATTGAAATACACTTTAATTTTTTTTTTTGACATGAAGAAGTAACTCTTCCATCACTTGAAAACTATGCCAATATTTTCATGCCAAGTAATGTTGTTACCTGCAGTTTCTTAATAACTGTTATTGAAAATGTGTATTATTTGATACTTCCAAATACAAAGATAGAACTGATAAACTTGTGAAAAATTGATAATTTCTCAATAGTACTGATAGAAATAGAATACTTATATACATTGAAAATGAAGGCATTTTTAAATGGGACATTTAAAATATAGTGATTTTTTTCATATGTTCGGCGATTGTTCTTATATTCAATGTTCTAAACAATAAAAAATGTTGTGTCTCTCCACAAAATCAATACTTGTTTCTTGCTTGGGAGGATTTCAATAAAAACATATTTCCAGTTTATAAACTTGGGAGTCATCCATTCCAGGGTCATATTGTAAAGTATATATTTAGAAGCAACAAATCTTTTTATTTATTTATTCCTCAAAGTAGGGGTTGGTTATAATGAAATATGATTGTTTGTTCTTCAGATTTTATTTATGTCCTAATTTTCAGTGCTCATATTACCATCACAAATGGCCACATAAGCTATTATGATCTCCTCTGTGCTCAGAGATACAATGATAGATGGCAGGGAACAAAAATAGCTGGAATGTCATATTTTTAAAACTTATCAGATCAGTTTCTTCCTTCCATCACTTCTCTCTGCTCTTCCCTATTCCCACTTTTCCTTACCTTGTCTTAATTGTAAATCTTTTCTCTTTTTGCGCATTTACATCACCTGGAGAAGAGCATCCTCTAGCCAACCAAGAATATCCAGCAAGAAGATAAGGAACTTGGGAACTGAGTTGCCACATCCACTTTAGCTGGATTCTGTTATTCCCTAGAATCCTGCAAAAGTTCAGGAGAATCAGACACCAGTTAAGAGTTGGTGGACATTCAATTTGGACATGTGTTAATGACAATAAATGATACCAGCTTTAAACCCTGAATTCTGTGTGTTTATGGAGTAACAGCTAACATTGATCAGAGGAAAAGGTCAGACAGCAGAAGGAGAACTCATACAGAGGAAGAAGCTGCTGGGGAACACACAGAAAGAATAAACAGAAAAGAAGAAAGAAAGTGACAGAGTGATAGATTGTTAGCCTATGCAATTATGGACATAAATAGTTAGGGAATAGTTAAGATAGCTCCACAAACTTTGTCCAAGACTTCTAAGACCATGTGTTTATAATATAGAATGCTTCAGACGGTATACAATTATTCAAATGCATATGTTGCATATTTTATTGTATTTATCAGCAGGTTCTGGAACACTGTCTCATGATGTTATTAGTAGATTAAATTGCTACAAAATGAATATTCACAGTAAATACAATAAATAAAAACAATAAAACTCATGCCAATGGGGTCAGATTTTGTTCCTAAATAAGTTGTAAAAACATTTCAGTTTACAGCTTCCTGAATTTCAAAAAGACAGGTAAAGGGATGGCAATGTCAATACTACAGAAAATTAAAGGAGTATGAAAAATGAGAAGAATTGCCTGGGATGTTAAAACTAACACTTTGTTGACTAGCTGTAGTTAAATAAATAAATGTTTAAGAAGCAATTCTGTTCAGTGACAACTTTAAGATGTTAAAGAAATATAAAAGGAAGGATATACAACCCTTTCTTCTTAGGAGGTTGTCTTAGGGATTTCGCTCCAGTTCTAATTCATATCCTTTTTCCCCCCAGTGGCTGCTGTGGCCGGCGCGCTGAGGCCTGTGCACCGTGCTGATCCGAAGCCAGGAGCCAGGTGCTTCTCCTGGTCTCCCATGCAGGTGCAGGGCCCAAGGACTTGGACCATCCTCCACTGTCCTCCTGGGCCATGGCAGAGAGCTGGACTGGAAGAGGAGCAACTGGGACAGAATCCGGCGCCCCGACTCGGACTAGAACCCGGGGTGCCAGTGCCGCAGGCGGAGGATTAGCCTAGTGAGCCAAGGTGCCGGCCCTAAATCATATTCTTTCTATTCTTATGTTTTTTTGCTTTTAATTTAGATGGAAAAACAACTTAAATTCTTTTCTCAGCACATTTAACAGGGTTCTGCAGAACCTGAGCAGAGAGCACAGTGGAAGAAGGGCCAGCTGAAGCAATTCTACTCCAAATTTAATTGTGTGCCCACAGTACCTTAGTAGCTTTTCAGTATGTGTTTTTTTTCTTTTTTCTCTTTTAATTAAAGAAGTTTATTACTCAAAGGAAGCCTTTTGTTTGACAATCATTAATGCAATCTTCAATGATTTTTTCCATTCTCAAATAATATTTTAATTATACAGTGCAAAAGTTTGCTTAAACATTTTGAAAATCTCTGATTTTAATATCTTTTATTTATTTATTTATTTATTTTTTTAAATTTTTTTATCTTTTATTTAATGAATATAAATTTCCAAAGTACAGCTTATGGATTACAATGGCTCCCTCCCCCCCCCATAACTTCCCTCCCACCCGCAACCCTCCCCTTTCCCGCTCGCTCTCCCCTTCCATTCACATTGATTCATTTTCAATTTTCTCCAGTTCATGAAGGACACAGACGCATCATTGTTCCCAGAAAGGTAACTAGAACTGTCAGAATATAGAATTTTGTGGAAACCACAACTCAAAATAAAGACCTCTACCACAACTCAAGTCAAACACATCTCATAATTTAACTACATGTTGTAGGCTTAATTCATATATTCTCTGGTTATTTGTATACCAGAAGCAAGAATGGTGCAGAAGTAAGTACTAGGTTCCTATTTCATGGTCTCTAAAATCGTATTATTATAACTCAGTACATTTAATTCTTATTTCATTATCAAAAACATTAGCATGATTATTATTAATGTCAGCATTATTTTAAAATTTTATGGATTTTTAATATTAAATAGGATGTTATATTACCTTAGGACTGTTAAAATAATCTAAGCAGTATTTATTCTTCAAGAAAATAAATCACATGGAAAATTGTGCTTCATGCTATTCACATATTGGTTTAATAAACACAAGTTTGTTGACTAGGTGAATGAATAAACAACATGTCCATTACCATCTGCCAATATCTCTTAAATGAAAGCATTGCCTTTAATATTTAAACAAATTACATATAACTATAAGACAATGTGTCTGTTCTCAATTTTTAATATGATTCTTCCATGTTTTTGTTGATATAAATATAAATGCTCATATTATCAAATGTTTATGGAAAGACAAAATTTCCATGAAAGCCAGCAGAAATTTCTTCAGTTCATATTTCATGTTTATTAAGTTTGTTTTTTATCAAGGTAGAGGGAACATAAACTCTATTTTATTTCTGTGATTACAAGATTTAAATGTGGTGTTTTCCAAACATTTGTTTGTAAATATGATGTTTTGCAAATCATTATTTATGCAAAGTTTAACTACATTAAATTCCAAAAAATAGATGTGAAAGCAGATAAAATGCTTATAAATTAAAGCAGTGAGAATATATATTATATTAAAGTGTGAACATTGCATATTATCTTTATAAGGTTAGATAGTCTTCTATACTACCATTTTCTCCAAAGATAATAATACATGAAAAGACTCCCTGGTGTTTCTTTTTAGTAGGATTTTAGGAATATCACTGAGAAGAGCTTTAATCAGTTAGCCATCTTGATTCTGTATTATGAATGTCATTATTTCAGAAAAATGAATATATTCTGAGACTGTTAAAATGAATCTAATTCAGAAGAGCACAAAACAAATGATATTTTTCATCATTCTGTAAAGAGTTGAGGAAAGATTGGGTGTTTGTAGGAAATTAATTATTTGGAAATTAATTATATTCAAGATATTAAGAACAGAATAAAGAAAATACTAATTTTGAAATTCAAAAATAAGCTTCAGGGTGGAAGATACTAGAAGTTATACTGTAGCTGGCACCATGGCATGATGGGTAAAGCCTCTGCCTGTGGCACTGGCAACCATATAGACACTCCATTTCTCTATCTGTAAGTAGTGGGAAATCTTGAAGTATCTTTGTGTAGAAATAACGAATATCTACTCTGTGAATTCAGAATGATTGATGGTTTTAAAAATTTCTGGAGTTTAATAGGACCACAGAGATAACCCCTGCTATTCTGAGAGGAAGCACTGGTATGTCAAAACATGTGCTAAAAATAGTTTTTATTTTGACAAAATAAACATAAGATTTATTATTTTAAATCCATTTCCAAAACTTTACCGTCCCAGATTGATACTCCATAATTATTAAATAAAACTCCCAATTCCCTCCTCCCTACAATCTCTGGTAGAACCATGGTACTTCCTGTCTATGAATTTGACTACTCTTGGTTCCTCATATAAACAGAATCATAGGCATTATAATTCTATGTCTGGTTTATTTCACACAGCATTGTGTTTCAAGATGTAATTCCATAAATCAGAATTTCATTCTCTAAGGCTAAATAATATTCCACTGCAAGTATACCATATTTTGCTTGTCCATTCAATATTGGTAAACAATAGGGTTGGGTGTGACTTTGTGCTACTATAGCAGAGCACAATGGAGATGAGTAATTTATACTGAACAAAAATTTGTGGGCTCAGGATTCCAAAGCTAGAAATTTCATTATCAACAGGCCAGCATTTGACCAGATGTTTCTTACTGTGTCGTCCCATGTAATGGAGAGAGATTTGAAATCACAGCTACAAGCCCGTTCAAAATTCACATTAATCCCTGCATAGGTGTAGAGCTCTTATGACTTAAATATCTTCCATGAGATCCCACCCCCCACCACTGGTGATTAAACTCCCCCCACAAACTACGGATTAAGTTTCAAATGTGTGAACTTTGGGAGACATGTTCAGACCATAGCAGATTGTTTGTTTTGACTTTTTATCTATAGTGCCTAATTCTTCCATAAACATTACTTCATGTATATTGGTGAAACCATGGAGATTAAGTAAATGATAACCCTTCTTACCATTTTTAAGGTGAGTTTTTCTTGACTAGACATTTGCCTGGGTACTATAGACTTTTAGCTGCTATTCAAAATTCTTATATGGTTAATACAGACAGTTTTGGTTTATATTTAATGTTTCTGTGAGGGTTTAAGGGTTCAGAGGTTCTTAGGCAGCCATTTTGCTCTGCATAAAAAAGTTTTAGGTAGGGTTGTCTAAATAATATTTTTAGTCTAGGAATGAAAGGTTGTGATATTGCAATATGGAAAATAGTTTAACTTGTATTTCATAAATAAATTTTTATTAACATTCATGGTGCCCATTTATAAATGTGACAGGCTGTGTACAGACCAGAGAAATTTATACTATAGTGAATAAACGCTGCACATTTTGTTTTTCAGCTACTGTGAAAGGTAGCTGGAGAAGTTCCTCTTATCACTGTGTCATATAAAAAGGAACTTAGGCTTGGAGACAAAAGTAATCTACATAACTATAAAATGATGAGCTGAAAACTTGAACATATATTGTGTGAATTCTCCTTGTCAGCACATTGGCCAGCAGCCTTCTTTAATTGGATTTGTCTGTTTCAATTTACAGACGCGACGTTTAGTCAAAACTTTTCTGGCAATTCTCATGTCACAGGCATAGAATATATTCAAGGGCCATAACCATTTATTACACAATCTTCTTGGTCTTCCTGGGCCCTTAATAAGTTATGGAAGCATGAATATTGGTTGTGAGTAGTTTAAAATTAAGTTCTGGTTGCCTGCATCTACTCAAAGTTAAGCGCCATAAATTCCCCAAGGCCCTGCTCAATTTTAGCTGAAAGTCAGCATTCAGGTTTGGACCAGTACGTGGCATCCAGGCAGATGCAATGTGGCTTAGGTTTGGCTCAAAGAAAGAGTGGTTTAGGATGGCACAAGAGATGATTAGTACAAGACTAATATATAAAATTCAAAAAATAACATTAGTGTTCACATCCATTTTCTTCACTTCTCAACATAAACATGATAACATATTACTCAACATAATATGATATTTTTATTTCCAATGTTGAAAGAGAGACAAATTGTATATCTCATTAGATAAAACTTATACTCTTTTTTTTTTTTTTGACAGGCAGAGTTAAGCAGTGAGAGAGGGAGACAGAGAGAAAGGTCTTCCTTCTGTTGGTTCACCCCCCAAAATGGCCGTTACGGCCAGTGCGCTGCGCCAATCCAAAGCCAGGAGCCAGGCACTTCCTCCTAGTCTCCCATGCAGGTGCAGGGCCCAAAGACTTGGGCCATCCTCCACTGCACTCCCGGGCCACAGCAGAGAGCTGGACTGGAAGAAGAGCAACCAGGACAGAATCTGGCACCCCAACCAGGACTAGAACCCTGGGGTGCCGGCGCCACAGGCTGAGGATTAGCCAAGTGAGCCTTGGCGACAGCTTATACTCTTTTATTTTTTAAAGTTTTATTTATTTATTTGAATGTCAGAGTAACAGAGAAGGGGGAAAGAGAAGGAAGAGTGAGTAAAAGAGAGATCTATCGGCTGATTCACTCCCCTGATGGCCGCAATGGTTGGGGATAGGCTGGTCTGAAGCCAGGAGCCAGGAGTTTCTTTCAGGTCTCCTACAAGGGTATAAGTTCCTAAGAACTTGGACCATCCTCTTCCACCCTGCTAGGCACATTAGCAAGGAGCTGGATCAGAAATGTGGCAGCAGGGACTGGAACCAACATCCATATGGGATGCTGGCATTGATGAAGGTGTTTTTATCTGCTACACCTCTCCCCTACCCCTGCCTTATTATTATTTTTTTTAAATTTTGATCTATCTTGCATTGTGAACCATGCTTTACTATGACTGATATTCTTCCTTCTGCCTCTCATTCTCTGGATTAATTTCTGGCTGCTTTTCCTCCTATAAACAAGAATAATTTGATATTATTCAGGCACATCTTCATTACTTTCATCATCTCTCTTTCCATGATTTTACGGTTATTCTAATTCCATAGTTTCAACTCTGATCTTCTTATTTTTTTTTTTTAAATTTACTTTTTTTTTTTTTTAACAGGCAGAGTGGACAGTGAGAGAGAGACAGAGAGAAAGGTCTTCCTTGGCCGTTGGTTCACCCTCCAATGGCCGCCGCGGTTGGCGCGCTGCGGCTGGCGCACCACGCTGATCCGATGGCAGGAGCCAGGTGCTTATCCTGGTCTCCCATAGGGTGCAGGACCCAAGTACTTGGGCCTTCCTCCACTGCACTCCCTGGCCACAGTAGAGAGCTGGCCTGGAAGAGGGGCATCCAGGACAGGACCGGCGCCCCGACCGGGACTAGAACCCGGTGTGCCGGCACCGCAAGGCGGAGGATTAGCCTAGTGAGCCGTGGCGCCGGCCTAAAGATTTACTTATTTTACTTGAAAGTCACAGTTACACAGAGAGTGAAGGAGAGGCAGAGAAAGAGAAAGAGAGAGATGTCTTCCACCCGCTGGTTCACTTCCCAGATGGCCCCAATGGCCAGAACTGTGCCGATCCAAACCCGGGAGCAAGGAACTTATTCCGGGTCTCCCATGCGGGTGCAGGGACCCAAGGACTTAGGCCATCGTCTGCTGCTTTCCCAGGCTATAGCAGAGAACTAGATTGGAAGTATAGCAGCTGGGTCTCAACCCAGTGCCTGTATGGGATGCCATACTGCAGGCAGTGGCTTTACCCACTTTGCCACAGTGCCGGCCCCCATATTGAACTTTATAAAGTATTTTTGAGATTTGAAGCTACAATTACACATTTGCTTATGTACTCATTTAAAAAACTATTCCCAAAGCATTGTCTTCAACTCTATCTTTTTAGTATTTCCAAATTGGAATCCCCAACTAAAATTTACTGGGTCTCACTGTGACCTCTCTGTGCAACTCTGGTCACTTCCCCTTTCAGGCTTCATTATCTCTATTATGGCTATTCTCCTGAATTGCTCAGTCTAAACTTAAATTCATGTCTTCACATTCTAAATTGAATCAATATTGATATACTTTAAGTCCCCTTTCAATATACTGCACCAGTTAAAAGGGGAAAAAAGGCATATACTTGCGTTAAATAATATATTAAAAAGAATTAAAATTATTTTATTACTCAGACACAAATAAACTGAAGTATAAAATGTTATTAAAAGAGAAAAATTTGAGTCAAAAATTCATACTGGAATACTTACAAGTTTATTATTGCCCAAAAAATGTTTCATCAGGAATTTCTAGTATCTTATAAATTTGTTCATATAGAACATATTAGAAAAACTAAGTACAAATAAACAATATATATACATGGGCGAAGTGTTTGAACTTCAGAACAAATTGTTAACTGATTCGTCTTCATAAGATCTCATTATATTGTTTTAAAATGGCAGTGGAGAGTGAATAAACGGAAATAATAATACTTTACAAGATTATATGAAACCATATAACTGCCAAAGAATGAATTTTAAGGCATCATAAATGATCTGATTAATGAATAATTTAAAAACTCATTGTAGCTAACTACTCCATGTTAAATGACGTTTACCCCTTGGGCATCTGATAAAGAGAGATACAGACTTAATATAAATTAGATTAGAAATTCACATAAACATCCATCCCAAGGCCATCCATTTGGCAAACTAACGGATTACTTTATTTTTTCTGCCTTAGATTTCTTTATGTCTTTTCATACAGAATGAATTTTATGATGTTTATGAAAAATCGAGACAGGATTAACAGAGAAAAGAACCCTGAGCAGCACATACATGCAAGTAGCGAAAGTGACTGGGTCTTTAAAGCTGGGTGTGTCTAATTTCTACAGATGCCAAGTGCTTCTTGGTAGTCCGTGCTTTTGCTCATGTTTATAATGTGCTTTCCTCATTCTAATCATTCAACACCCAACTCACAGGTTACCAACATTTTAAGCCTATCATGACTCTCCTGTTCATAATTAATAATTTCTCACTTCCATAAGTGGTCACTACTTCCATGTTTATAATACTAATACGCATTATATGTGCACTTAATATAAAAATATATTCACTAATATGCTATCTCTCATCCAGTAAAATAGTAGCTCCTTGAGGTTTGAAACCACAGCTTCAGCAGTAATGTACATCCTCGGAAATGGAAAAATTCCTTGGATATAACGATTGCACAAAAATGTCAATTTATTTGAATCTATGATAGTAACTCCTCAAAAATTATCTTGAATTTGAGCTCACCTTATTTATGGCTTTACCTTGATAATGTTGTAACTTTGCTAAAGCTCACATAGGTATTTTTTATTTAACTTCCTTAAAGGTTGAAATCATTATACTCAAGTATATTTTCCAGTTGCTTCATAGAACTATATATAGAATTTATTTATCATAACTATCGTGTTATGAACAGAAATACATGTGTATAAATGTCCAAAGCAGAAACAAAAGATATCTAAAGATATCTTTCAAATATCCTCCCTAGATACTAGATATATTCAGTAAAATGAAAATAATAACTAAAAATTTAATATATTTGGGTCTTCCTATGATTATAATTTTCCAGATGGACATTTACTGAAGTAGAAAAAATGTTTTTAGCTTAATGAAAGTCCCTAGTTTTTACCTTCTGACTTTTTTAATCTTAATTAGTTGGCATTAACAGATTCAATATGACTTGCAGATACAGTTTTAAGAACATAATGATACATTCTCTTTCCTTTTCACATTCTGGTTGTTTTTTTGTTTTGTTTTGTTTTGGTTTTTTTAGTTTTCAAGATAGCTACATTCAGAAAATTTTAAAGTAATCACAGATCATTACAACTATAGTAATACAACATTCTTAAGCACTGGTTTGAGAAAGTTATAAAGCCAAGTTTTACAAAACTATTTTTGCAGCAATACTGATACACATAGACATGTTTCTTTTTTCTTTCTTTTCTTTTCCTTTCTTTTAATTTAGCTTCTACATATAAGGAAGAACATTCAGTATTTGTCTTCCTGGGTCAGGTGTATCTCATTCAACGTGATATCCTCCAGTTGCGTCCATGTTGCTGCAAATGGTGCAATTTCATTTTTTATAGCTGAGTAATATCCCATTTTGTGTATACATATATATTGTCTTTTCTTTACCCATTTATCTGAGGATGGACAAATTGGTTAGTTCAAATTTTGACTATTGTAAACATTGCTGCTATAAACAGTGGTGAAAATATATCTGATTCATTGTGTTTAAGTCTTTTGGGGGTGTTGGATCATGTGGCAAGTCTATTTCTAGTATTTAAGAAATTTCTACACTGTTTTACACAAAGGCTGCACTAATTTACATTCCCAGCAACAGTGTATAAGTGTTCCCTGTACTCCAAATCCTCACCAGCTTTTGTTATTCTCTGGATTTTACCCATTCTGACAAGAGTGAATTGATAGCTCATTTTGGTCTTGATCTGCGTTTTGCAGATGGCTAGTGATGTTGAGTGTTTTTTCACATATTTGTGTTTCTTCTGTTGAAAAAGGGTCTATTGAAGTCCTTAGCCCATTTCTCAACTGGGTTGGTTTTTTTGTTATTGTTGAATTGTTTAAGTTGATGACATATTTTGGATATAAATCCTTTGTCAGAGAGGTGGTTTGCAAATATTTTCCCCATCATGTTGGGTGTCTTTTCACTCTAATGATCATTTCCTTTACTGGATGAAAGCTGCTGAGTTTGATACTGTCCCATTTTAGTCTTGCTTTTACTGCCTGTGCTTTGGGAGTCTTGTCAGATAATTCATGCCCTACACCAATTTCTTGGAGTGTTTTGCCTACATTTTCTTCCAGCAACTTCCTGGTCTCACGTTAAATTTAGGTCATTGATCCATCTTGAGTTGAGTTTTGTATATGATGAGAGATGTGGACCTAATTACATTCTTCTGCATAAATACACCTAAATTTGCCAGCACCATTTTTTGGAGAGATTTTCCTTATTCTACTGTATGTTCTGAGCTATTTTGTCAAAAATCAGTTGGATATATGTATTTAGATTAATTTTTGGGCCCTCTATTCTGTTTCACTCATTTTTGTATCATTTTTATGCCAATGCTAAGCTGTTTCAATTTTTCTAGCATTGTAGTAAAGTTTGAAATTAGGTATTGTGATGCCTCCAGGTTGGTTTTTGTTGCTCATGATTTCTTTGTCTACTTGGGGTCTTCTGTGATTTCATATGAATTTTAGGATTGTTTTTTCTAACTCAGTAAAGAATGTCGTTGACATTTTAATAGGGATTGCACAGAATCTGAAAATTGCTTTAGATGATCTAGATATTTTAATGTATTGATTCTTCTGATCCAGGAACAAGGAATATCTTCTCTTTTTTCATTCCTTGATGATGTCTTTCATAAATGTTTGATGATGTTTACTGTAGAGATCTTTCACTTATTTGGTTAATTTTTTTCCTAAGTACTTGACTTTCCTGTGGCTTTTGTAAATGGTATTTCTTTCTTGAATTCTCTTTCCGTGAGTTCATCATTAGCATATACAAAAGCTACTTATTTTTGTATGTTTATCTTATAACCTGCACATTCACTGAATTAGTTTATCAATTCTAATTGCTTTTTGGTGGAGTATTCATTTCCATGTACAACATCATGTCATCAGCTAACATGGATAATTTGACTTCTTCTTTTCCAATTTTGATGCCTTTATTTCTTTCTCCTCTCCAATATCTCTTGCTAAAACTCCCAATATTTCAGTGGACAAGGATGTCCACATCTGAAGGGAAATGTGTTAAAATTTTTCCCCATTCAGTATGACATTGGCTGTCCCTATTGACATACTGCTTCCAAAATATAGGGTGATCTTTGTGGAACAAGTAGAGGTTGTCTTTAATGATTTCAATGCTTGAGGTTTATTCCTGTGGGCTACTTATCATTGAATCCACTTTTTATAAACTATACTACATGGAGTTTGTGGCCAGAACTCCCTTTTACAGATGTAGAGATTCAAAATATGGATTTTTTTTTTGCAGTTAATAAGCTAGAAATTTTGAAGAGTTGGTTTGCCAAAGTTGACTGATAAAAAACTTTATGTTCCTTCAAGTTTATTGTCAACACAATGCAAGTACTACAAGATGCATGATGTAGTTCATATCTTTCTGCATGGATTTCAGGGATACAGCTTCTGAATAAAGAATTGTGCTTCAATGACTGATTTTATTTGTTTCATTAGGACTATCTCTTTTATAATTCATTGAAGTCATAAAAAACAGTTTTAAACAATCTCAAATAATTATAACTCAGAGTACTAATATCGTGAGTCAGGAAGCATGAAATAGAACCTAGGCCAAACTTGAATTGAAATATTTAAATCTCTGATTAGAACCACCCTCTAAGGGAACACACTCAATTTTTCTGAGCCCAGGGTGGGCTTTCAACTAGTGTAATTGCACAAGGCCCCATGTTTACAAGATCCCTGAGCATGTTTTTAATTTTTGCTATTACTATCTTAAAATTATTTGGTAATAATTTTTGAATGATGAACTCCAAATTTTATATTTTTAAATTTCCTATTAATTTAAAGCAAACAGATTTCATATATTTCAAAGATCCAATTTTAAAAAACATAAGGATATTTCTCTCCCTCCTTTCATTACCTCCTCCTTTATGTTTTCTAATATACTTCCAATCTACTTTATACAGGCTTAATACTCCACTAAATATAGTGTTCAACAAGTAAAAAGTAGAAAGGCCACCATCTCACAGGAATATAGCCAAGGGCTATCAACAATGATCAAATCATAAAGATGTGAATTGTACTATTATACATTCACTGTTGTTTTATTTTCTACTCTATCTATTAGCTATCACAAAGAGATTTAGTATCTTAAAAGCAAGAGATGTAAACCAGTTAGGTAATCCTGGTGTATTTCCCACTCTGAATTAGGAGTTTACGGGCTGTTATGCATTGAATAGTTTTTTTTTTTCTCTCTCTAAAACTCATGTACCTGTTTAAACTCTGACGTCTTAATGTTAATGGTTGATGGATTAAAAGTGCATATTGATTTACTGATGGCACCTGAGAGGTGGAAACAATAGGAGATCTTTGGGTCATTAGGAATTGTAGATCAGAGGTTGGTTCTTGTGAGATGTTGAAATATTTCAGTTCAAGTCTGTCCTAGGTTCTCTTTTGCTTCCTGGTTCATGAGGTGATCACCACCATAACTAACCTCCTCCAGACACCAGACTGTGGGGCCACCTAATTCTGTAACCTTACATTGTAAAATGAAATGAAACTTTTCTTTCCAATAGAAACTTCTCTTAGATATTTTAGTTGGAGTAATGAAAGCAGACTAATACAATGATGTAGAAAATTGTATTACAAACTTCTATTTTAACAACAGACCCCATATTTTTCTTAAAAAATATGCAGAAGCTCAACATTTGAAACTATTAAAAGTGGAGCTGATCTGAATAAATTGTGTGATAAAGAAAGAAGATTCAAAATTCTTTCTTGTGTGCTTGATACAAAAAGATTAATAAAACACAGCATGCTTTTCTGAGGCTTAAAATCTAGTGAATGTTAGAATGCTAAATCTCAGGTAACAATATCTTACATCTGAGCATAGAGTAGAGTACCCTATAAAGTATACAACCATGACAAACAGATTCTAAAACCTTTCATAGTAGCTTTGAACTTATTGAGAAAAAATGACACATATCTTAATATCAGCTTTATGGTTTTTGTTATGACCTCATGCACAGAAGTGTAAAACTGTTTAATTAGAACTGGGTGCATAAGACAGACCTGTTTCACTTTATTGGAATTTGAAATGGTTCAAACACAATGCATTAGCAGGAACTCGTCTGACTATTCCATTAACAGTCTTAGAATATTGGTAAACATTGTACAGCATCCAAATTGAGCTGTAGGCTCACTATCTCATTATATAAGTGCAAGGCATGAATTTTATGTGCTGAAGCCGTGTCAAGCACTATTAAACTGACAAGGGTATAGAGAAGGAACAATAAGAACCTGTTGAAAAATCTCATTATTTCTTCTAGCCAGGAAACCAGAAGTGTAGTTTCAACTGCAGTAGATAGAGAAATTTTTGAGTGCTGTCACCAATGAATAATCTAAAATCACATTTTTTAAATTTTTTATTTATTTATTTATTTATTTTTTTTAACTTGTATTTAATGAATATAAATTTCCAGTGTACAGCTTATGGATTACAATGGCTTCCCCCCCCATAACTTCCCTCCCACCCGCAACCCTCCCCTCTCCCGCTCCCTCTCCCCTTCCATTTGCATCAACATTCATCTTAAATTCTCTTTATATACAGATCAATTTAGTATAAAGATTTCAACAGTTTGCACCCACATAGAAACACAAAGTGAAACATACTGTTTGAGTACTAGTTATAGCATTAAATCACAATGTACAGCACATTAAGGACAGAGATCCCACATGAGGAGCAAGTGCACAGTGGCTCCTATTGTTGACAAAACAAATTGACACTCCAGTTTATGGCGCCAGTAACCACCCTAGGCTGTCGTCATGAGTTGCCAAGGCAATGGAAGCCTTCCAAGTTTGCCGACTCTGATCATATTTAGACAAGGTCATAAAAGACAGAGTGAGGATAGTAACCAATGATCCTAAGAGTGGCATTTACCAGGTTTGAACAATTATACAGCATTAAGTGGGGAAGAGGACCATCAGTACACACAGGTTGGGAGTAGAGCCATTGGTGGTAGAGTAGAGGTTATGATTACAAAGGAATGAGGCCCAAGTGCACTAGACAGGGCCTAGAACAAAGGACAGAGTCATTATTAGAGGAGCTAAGAAAGGTGCTGTCTAAGCTACAAGTAATTTTTCTGATTGAGAGGCAAATAGAACCTGATAGAAGGGGCTTGATAATAATCTGTTGGGCTTTAGGCCTTGTAAATTCAGAGGCCCAGGCCTATCTATCTCTTCACATGGGGTATATCCTAAGGGAGGTGAGAACCTCCTAGGGGAAAGCACTCTGTTGACTTTCATTACTTGGCTGGCCTGGGAGGAGAGCTGGCCAGGTAAAGGCAGGTGGCATCTCTAACAAGAAATTTACAGTTCTGCCTGCAATGTTGCTGACCCTACTTGACCATACCCTCAGCTGCAGTGGTCACTTTGGAAGTTGGGCTGAGTGAAGGGCTTTTCAGCTTAGAGCCAATATTTTTAATGGAGAATACAATGCTCCCTTCTCAATATGCATATTGGATTGGTTATCAAAGCCACATTTCAAATTTGCCTGTCATGATTACATTTTAAATTTGTATTTGATACAAATATTTGAAATGTGTTTTTATGTGGAAAAAATATTCAAAAGGATCAAACATGGATTCAAGGACACATTTCACAGTTGATGATTTACCAATGGAGATATGACATTTTGATATTATCTCATGTCTTTTTCCCAGGAGATTCATTGCCCTTTTAAAGTTGTGATGTGTCCTAATGCCTCAGTCATATCTGGGCCTACTCATTGGATTTCTTGAGTGATAGAAATGATAACAATAATATCTACTTTCCTAAAAGCCAACTTCAGGAATTTTGAAAGTCCTAACATTTATTGAAATTACATGAGAGAAATTACTAATCAGCTAACTATTCCCTTGCAGAGAATATATTTTTCTCAATTTAGAAAAATTCTACTTGACAACCAGTAAGATAGTTAATGTCTCATCCTGCTCAGAGAATGTGTTTTATACTATGGTAGTAAGCTGTCTAAAAATTCTAGTGTTGTTAACCTTTTTAACACAGTTTGTACTAGTCAAATTTTCCTCACTATAACAAAATATCTGCATCATTGAAGCATTAAAAAAGAAAAAAAAATTACTTAGCTCACAGCTTTGTAATTTCAAGATTCCAAATCAGGCCAGGAGGGCCCTGTGCATTAGTTGGCCACTGATGAAAGCAATGGATGCAGCACATTTTGGCAGAAGTGGGAATTTGTGCAAACAGTAATGTTAGCAAATAGTAGCAGAGAGACCAATTCCTTCCAAGAGCTCACATTCAATGATCTATGGCCCTTGCAAGACAATTCACCTCCTAAAGTTTCCATCACCCCAGGAACCAGGTCACTCATCATGGACCTTTGGAGGACAATGAAACCAATATGAATACCATAGGATAGACCAGTATTAGATATTATTTTTCATTTAAAAATATTGACAATAAAGGGAATTCTAACTAGAAGTGATAGAGATGAGTCAATAGCATAGGACAGATATAAGAAAGGAAGTCAAAATATAAGAAAGAGAATGTCTCACAAACATTTTCAAAGCCAAGGTGAAAGCCACCTTCAGGCAGAATTTGATATGGAAGTGTGGATATTGACTTTCATATCTCTCCTCTGTTAACAATAGTCTTGAATAAAGGCTTCCTCGTCTATTTAACTGTGTCCACTACAATTTCTCTTTGGTAATTATAAGTAAATATGTTGCTTACCACCTTAAAAAGGGGGCCTTAGTTATCTTGAATGAAAAAATGTTAGGAACATAGTATTAGGTTACTACTGGTTAGCATGAGATTCAACCATTTGTTGACTTCCATCACAATTGCACTTCACAAATCATTAACAATTTGGCAGGAGCTGGAATAGAAACTGAGTTCATTGGCATATTTTAGTGCAATCATTCATAAGAAGATTTCAATAAAAAGTGAAAGAGTCCTGGACAAGTGGAAGGGCCCAAGTTACAAACAAAATACCCTGGGAAAACTACTTTGGGTAGGAAAGAAATCTTGAGATGAGTGATTATCCTTTATTTCCCAATTTTTGAAGGAAGTGCACTGCTGGCATGAAAATTAATTATTATCTAATACACGATATCATTCTAGTAATCAACTGTCAAAGAGTCCTCCCCATTTTGAGCATTTTCGGTATTGGAGCAAAAGGTAATAGATGACAACGGATGGGAGCCAGAGGAGTTGGCTTTGAAGAGTATCATTTTTTTTCCTCAAACATCTTAACAGAAACACATTTTTCATTTCTCTCTTGCAATTGTTATCTCTATGTCCATTGTAGGAAAAAGAAGGGAAGAGAAGAGAAAAATCAGAAACCATGTTTGCACTTCTTTCTTAATTTTCATTTGAAAATATTACTGATAAGTAAAAAAACTTAAAACTACAGAACGAAAAATGATAGTGAAAAAAGCATGGTTCATTAATTAAGTATAGTCTAGCTATTCAAAAAAGGTTTCAGATACCTTTAACAAAAGCATAGTTTTTGTATACAGATCAGAGAAACACAAGGTGCTATACTCCCTCCCAATATTTTTAATCTGTTGTTTCATAGAATTCAGAATAATTAATAGGTATTTTAAGAACTTAGTTTATATCAAGTTATACTTTAAGTTTTAACAAAAATTTAATGCCTGTTTCATACAATCAGCATATGTTTAGAAACTGTAAAGCTTTGTTTTCAAGTATGTTCAAAAATTGTATATGAAATGGTGGTATTAGTAGCATCTTTGAAGGCTGTTTTCTATTTTCTTGTTTCCAGGATGTAACATTAGAGTATTGTTAGGTTTTCCAATGAGATAAGATAGTAATCTAAAGTTTCTCAGAAGTTTTTTAGCATGATTTGTTAGCACATGCCTACGTATGTATGTGTGTGTATAGGGTTTGTGATATATAGTTTCCTTTGTTTATTTTATTACTCTTTTTAACTTTGTGCATCAGCTTCTTATTAGTTGCATGACTTTAAATAAGTTGAATTTACTTAACGGGAACTTCTGTTATTGTTACCGGAAATGCAACTTGGAGCAGACATTTTAGAACATGGTTGTGCAGTTTTTTACAGACTAAATATGTGCTTACCTGTTGCGGTTGATTTCTTCTCTGAGAGGATTCATTCTGAGAGGAGGAGCGTGGTGGGGGCAAGAGGCGCAGAGTCACCACACAGACTCCGGGTGTCGGGTGAAAGCAGACCAGAGGCAAGCAGCCCACAGACTCATTTATTTCAGTTGCTATAGCTGCTTATATAGCCAAGGCAGCCAATCTGGTCAAGGAGCAGACTATATCCTAACCAATCACAGCCTCTTGCCAGGCAGTTTCCAAAGCCATCCAATCACAGCCTGTTGCCAGTCAGGCTCTGTTGCCAGGCAGTTTCTGAAACCATCCAATCATAGCCTGTTGTCAGTCAGGCTCTTTTGTCACGTGGTTTCTGGAGCCATCCTATCACGGCCTATTGTCAGTCAGGCTATTTTGTCATGTGGTTTCTGAAGCCATCCAATCATGGCCTGTTGCCAGGCAGTTTCTGTTGTCAGCGGCCATCTTGGCATGATCTTTTCACCTCAGTGGCCATCTTGGCATGACCCTCTCACCTCAGTGGCCATCTTGGCATGATCTTTTCACTTTCTCATTCCACCACACTTACCACAATATCCAAAAATCATACTCTTTGTCACATATCAAAATGAATTGAAAACTTATGTCCACATGATGTGGGGTAAGTAAGTAACTAGCTGTGTCTCCAGAGATTGAGTCACTAGCTACCAGGGCACAATCCACCTCCTACTCTGATATTTGGCAGCTAATATAGGATACAAAATAATGTGTAGAAAAGAAATGGTCACTTGGGGACATGATTATCATTTTTAGCTCTTGTTTATACTCCTGTGGAATTGTGGTCTTCCTACATTTTACTTGTTGAAAATTATGATTAGTTTCAAATCAAGCTTGTGAATATAGTGAACTAAATTATGTCTTTGCAAAAACTGATGAGAGGCGGGATAGGGGGACTTGGAGGAGAACAAGGGAGTAAGGGAAGTGTGGTTATCTTCTTGGAACCATACCTATGGAATGCATAAAATCTGTTCTCTTTATACCAATATATATATTTTTTTTACAGGCAGAGTGGACAGTGAGAGAGAGACAGAGAGAAAGGTCTTCCTTTTGCCATTGGTTCACCCTCCAATGGCCGCCGCGGTAGCATGCTGCAGCTGGCGCACCGCGCTGATCCGATGGCAGGAGCCAGGTGCTTCTCCTGGTCTCCCATGGGGTGCAGGGCCCAAGGACTTGGGCCATCCTCCACTGCACTCCCTGGCCACAGCAGAGAGCTGGCCTGGAAGAGGGGCAACCGGGACAGGATCGGTGCTCTGACCGGGACTAGAACCCGGTGTGCCGGCGCCGCAAGGCGGAGGATTAGCCTAGTGAGCTGCGGCGCCGGCCTTATACCAATAATTTCTAAAAGTATTTATTTATTCATTTGGAAGCTAGAGTGACACAGGGATAAGGAGGGAGGGGGAGAGAGAGAGAGAGAGGGAGCGAGAGAGAGATCTTCCATCTGCTAGTTCACTCTTCAAATGACAGCAATGGCTGGGGCTGTGGCAGGCTGAAGCCAGGGGTCAGGAGATTCTTTAGGATCTTCCACGTGGCGCAGGGGCCCAAGCACTTAGGCCATCTTCTGCCACTTTCCAAGGCACATTAGCAGGGAGCTGGATCAGAACTGGAGCAGCTAGGTCTGGGACCATCCCATATGGGATGTAGGAGTGGCAGGCAGTGGCTTTACCTGCTAAGCCACAATGCTGGCCCCATTGGCATGCATTTGGAATGGGAAAATGAATGCTTTTATGCTTTGTCTTGGTAATTGTTGAAGGCCAGCCTCAGGTCCAGGCTCCAAATGTTAAAGTTAAACTAAGCTATGGGAATTCTTGGTAAGGGTTCATCACCAGCAGTGGGTTGGAAATGTTTTGCACAAGTGTGCACCTTTTGAAGGTAATGTGCTTGTGTTTGCAGTAGGATGGGCTGGCTCTTAGCATTGAGTCTTAACTGCAGTATAACATGTCAAAGAGGCCACCTTTGTCTTCCATACTGGCTTTTTTCTCTATATTGTCTTCTGTGGCTCCCCCCACTTCCTTTGCTTATTGGAAGGGGGAAGAGTGAAGAATCATTTCTTGGTCCTTATTGCAGCTAAGGGGGTGGGGCTTTCTTCTCTATCAGGAGTGGGTAAGTAGGGCCTTCCCTTTCCAGGAGCAGTTTGGCGAGTGATAGTCACCTTTGGATGCCAGTCAGACTACTTACAGATTAGTTAGTGCTTAACAGCCATTGTAACCTCTCTGCTCTAGGACAACTAGTAGTGGTGATGAAAGTAGGTTTCAAATGCAGCTGACATTTGGTTCCTTGTGTATTAATGTGGTTTCTGCTAGTCAAATGGGACCTAAAGTCTCATATAGTCAAGTCTTCCCGCATTGCAGGGGGCGGGTTCATGAAATAGAAAAGCTGAGATTTCTCAGCTCCAACATCTCAAGATGCTTGGATGCTGATGTCACCCTAGAGCACATACTACAGGTGTGGGATTTAAGGCCCCTAGAAGTTGGATACCCTCTCCATGGCAGAGAAAGCCCTCAAGAATTCTTGGGGTGCTGGAGCTTCATGATTTAAGAAAAAATCTGATGTCTGGTTTTAGTTTTAGGCTGGTTTCTATCACCCAGGAGTTTAGCTTCCAGGTGAGATATAATGTCCCCTAAATGTCATCTCTAGTGAGGGTGGTGACAACTCCCAGTTCACTTGGTGGTGATGAGAAAATGCTGTAATCACACATGCCATTGTGTCCTCTGATGTACTGTCATCTTAGTGATGGTGACAGTGTCCTCTAGTGGCATTTTACCCTAGGTAAAAAAATTGAAGGGGTATTGAGTGATAGCACTTCACATTAACCTGCAGGACATACTCCAAGCAGGGAGGCTAAATGAGAGAATCCCACCTTGTGGTGCAAAAAGGAAATTCTGGGATGTCAGATTTTATCTCATAACAAGGGATTTAAGTCACATGTCTAAACATAACTTCTCTTACTGGGAACCATGGACGTTTTTCTTCAGGCTCTACTTACACTTGTCAGCTCTGTATAGTCCTGCATTGATACCTATGGACCTATTCCTAAGGGTGCAGCTCAGAAATTGGTCATAGGACACCAATTTATCAGGAGTCAGATGTTCAAATAAAATTTAAGGTGTTTAATTAGTAAAAAGGAGTTAAAAATGAAAGGGTACTCCAATGTGGGATGCAGTCCAAACAGCAGATTCATATGTTAGGAACTACTTTTTTAAAAAACTGTTTTTATTTATTGAAAAGCACAGTTACAGACAGAAAGAGGGAGAGACAGAAGAAAGGTCGTTCATCTGCTGGTTCATTCCCAAAATGGGTGCAATGGTCAGAACTGGGCTGATCCAAAGCCAAGAGCCAGGATCCAGGAGTTTCTTCTGGTCTTCCATGTAGGTGCAGAGGCCCAAGCACTTGGGCCATCTTCTGCTGTTTTTCCAGGCAATAGCAAAGAGCTGAGTCAGAAGAGGAGTGCCAGGACACAAACCGGTGCCAATATAAGATGCTGGTGCAGCAAGCAGAGGCATAGCCCACTATGTCACAGTACTGGCCCCTACAGTTGCTTTAAACATTCATTGCCCAGTAACCTCAGTAACAGCACAGGAGGCACTTAGTTTGGCTGAAAACCCCGCAGGAAACATGTTAGGTGTGAAAAGCCAGGACACTGGTGCAAGTAATATCTCTCCATGAAGGACCTCTGTGGTCCAAATCCTAATGCAAGAGAAGTGATCACCAGAGGAGAGAATACCCCTTCCTCTGAAAGGAGACTAGAATTTCCACTTTGCTCAAGGCTTTGCCTGAAGAATGATGGGATCTGAGGGCTCAGGAGGCTTCTAGAGCACAGGCATCTCATGCCAAGAGCCTTGGATGATTACTTATGTCATTGGAAGGTCAGTTTCAAAACTTGATCCATGTGAAATGCTATGAGGGAATTCCTTCCTCATCTCTGACATCGGTTTTGATAAGGAAATGTAGGATCAGATAAAGTATACTATTAATCTATTTCAGGTACAAGACTCTCATGGAGTATGCTAACAAAATTCTCTCAGTGCCATCTCTCAAAAGTCACCTCCAGTCTAACCCCCCAGGGGATCTAGTTTTATCAAAGACATGAAAGGAAAGAGTCCCCTCAGAACAAACACAGCCTAAATGGAAAGGACCTTACCAGATGCTACTGAGCAGTCCTACTGCAGCTTAGCTGCAAGGCATTCCAAGCTGGGTACATTTGTCAGGAGCTAAACTTCTACCTCTAGGGTCTTCACAGGTGCACAGAAAGGACAAATCCGCCTACTCGTTTGAACAAATTGAAGATCTCGCCTACCTCTTCAAAAAGGCAAAAGGATAGGTAAAGTCTGCTTTTGTTTATTGAGGCTGTTGTACCTTATGGCAGACATGTGTTTTACCCACCTCCTCCCTTGATTCTCTCAGGAAGATCCTGTTGGCAGAAAAACTCCTTAGTGAGTTCTGCTATCTTCACAGTAGAAGATCTTGGTATACTTCATGAAGCCACATTAAAAAATCTATCTCTTGGGGAAACCTGGTCTACACTTCAGGCCAGCTTTTACAGCATGTCTGTGGATGCTCTATCTAAGGTGGTTGTGGTCTACCAGCTAGCCTTCGAGTGTGCACTGGTTGAACAAGGAGGAGCATGTGCCTTGATTAATATTTGTCACATCAACACTAAGGGCAGTATGTTCCCTGAAGAAGATATTACAAATTTTTAAGCCTAGGCTAGATTATTTTATAATCTGTGCAGGGATAATTTATCAGCAATTACTATTTGGGAAACAATAATATATTTCCTTTTTTTTACAGGTTATTCCACCAGTGATATACTTTTTCCCAATTATGTTCATTCTGATCAGTAAGCTTGTTTATTTAAGAATTCAACAGCTTCTCATAGTAGTAATGATGATATTGCAAGGGCCACAACCATTGGCATTGCCTGATGAAAATCCTCTGGCTCATGAAACGGATGCATTAGATGAGATGGTTAGAGGTTTCCTCTCCAGAGATAGTCAGGGACCAGGCCCTTGATCAGTGGAAACTAGACACAGAACATGGAATGCCATCACTTAGTACTCCCTTAATATTAAGGGTTGGAAATCGCTGAGGGGAGAATGATGTAGGATAGAAAAGCAGCTAGTTGGGTCTGCAGAGCTGGAACTCATAAGCCACTGCCTCGCTCTCCACTCTTAGTTGTCAATCAAAAATGTTTGCCTTCCCATAACACACCTGTTATACCCAAGACCCATGCATAGAGGATCTAAAAGGAGTGGAAGATTGGAGAATATTCTCTTTCCATGTGGGCCTTACTTGAAGGTACTGCACCCACCTTTCAGTGTTTATATTCTTCAGTATTCAAACAGATCATTTCCACTCTCCCACCTCCCTGTTTAGGGACAGACTTTCCCCACTGCGGGCACCATTTCACGTTTCCCTTTCCTCCCTAGTTTGTGGACCATCTTTTGGCACACTCATATTGTATTGTTGCCTATGTAAGGCAGACTACACTCACACATGCATATATATTTTTTCCCTCACTGCCAAATAGACTATTCTTTGCACACAATAGCAGTTTCGTCTCAGCTCAGTAGTTCTATCCCTGCAGGAGACAAGAACCTGGTTTAAAAATAAATACCTCATTGCTCATATCACATACTAACACCTGCACCTAGATGTTCATGACAGATTTACAGCTACAAAAGATTAGATACACACAAGATATCCTTCAGAAGGGGAATGGATAAATACACTGTGGTATATCCAGTGAATGGAATGTTATTCAATGCTAACAATAAATGAGCTATCAATAGGAAAGACAAGGAGGAGTCCTAAATACATTTTACTAGGTTAAATAAAGCAATCTGAAAGGCTACATGTTGTATGATTCCAATTACATATCATTCTGGAGAAGGCAACATTGTGAACACAATAGAGTAGTAGTGGTTGCCAGAATTTGGGATAAGCGTGGCCCAGATTGAATAGCAGAACAGAATATTCTTAGGACCATAAAATGAGTCTTAGTCATACTGTAATAATGGTGAATCTATGTCATTACATATCTACCCCAATCCGTAGAATACACAACACCAAGAATCCTATTGTAAATCATATGCTTCGGGAAACAATAACTTGGCAATTGCTTAATTAGAAGAAATGTGTCCCTTTGTTGTGAAATGTTGATAGTCTAGGAGATCTTGCATGTGTGTGTTCAGTAGAGACTTGCACTGTCTTAACATTTTGCTATGAGCCTAAAGCTGCTCTAAAAATCAAGCTCATTAATTTGGAGACAAAACTGTTTAAGTTTTCTTGACCTTAATTTCATCAAATGTAAAATATGGTTAATACAGTAACTACTTTGTATATTGTTTATGTGGGTAAATCAGTTGGCATCATTTGCATTGATTTGTTCTTGTCACATAAGAAGTATTTACTTGTTAGTGGCTATTCACGGTCATGTATCATTATGATTTTCAGCTAGTAATGTTTATTTCATTTCTGTGATCTCAGTTATTCACAAACATCCTCAGTTAATCCTGTGAGGTAGAGATTGTTAGCTATTAATTACTTAAAGAAATAAAGAGTGTGCTTTAAAGGTGAATTTGGTAGGTTCCTAATGTCAGAACTGGAAACCAGTCTAGTGACATCTAGAACAACTTTTTCTCATTGCCTACTTTTGTCTAAAGAGCTTCTTACATGCTTAAGAAATATTTATTTATTTTGAAAGACAGAGTCAGAGAGAGAGAGAGAGAGAGAGACAGCTCTTCCATCTGCTGTTTCACTCTCCAGATGGCCACAATGGCCTGCACTGGGCCAAGTTAAATCCAGGAACGAGGGGCATCATCCAGGTCTCCATGTGGCTGGCAGGGCACAAAAACTTGGGCCATCTTCTGCTGTTTTTTTTTTTTTTTTTTCCAGGCCATTAGCAGACAGTTGGATTGGAAGTGGAGCAGCCAGGACTTGAACAGGCACCAACTTGGGATGTGTGCATTGCAAGTGGCAGCTTTAAACACTACATCGCAATGCCAATTGTCTTTACAGTCAAAAGATTGTAGGAAACCCAGATTTTGGACAGTACTCTGGTAATAGAAACTCATAAATACCAGAACCATGAAAAGAAGGGAATCTCTGAATTGATTAATAAATTAAAAAAAAAAAACTTTTTCTGTATGTAGCCTATATCTAAAGGAGTTTATTAGGTGTTTACATTTGGAATATTTTAAAACCTAAGATACATAAAACCATGGTTCATTAGTTTTCAGAGTGATGACACCATCATGAGTCTTTGTGAAAATGCATTGCATGTTCCTGAGAAAATAAGGGTGAAAAAGGCAAATAACATTTTATTAGTACGGTATAGAATACAAAAACATACAAAAAGGAAACTGACATTTTATAATTTGATTATTGATTATTGATATTCCTTTGGAACACTCGTCTTTCTTTCTATTTTTTACTTGTTGAACACTGTGGCTAGTGATGCAATAAGCCTGTGATTGTAAAGTAAATTGCAATTGTATTATTTTGAAAATTGAAGGACAGAAAGTGCCTTGAGAACACGTATATATATTATCCTTGCCTTGTCTTTCAGATCTTCTGTCTCAGTCTCCCTGCTCTTTAACACTAGCTTTTATATATTCTCTCAGTTAGTTCTAAAGTTTCATCACTAATTTCACACTAAACAGTGTTTGAGTCTCTATCTCTTCCAGATCTTTTGGTACCTTTTTGGCAGGGGTATCCTTCTTCGAAGTGAGATAAGAGAGAACAGGTAATAGAATGTAAAATCTTTCTGTCTATATAAAACTCTCAGCTTGATTCTTGCACAGCTAAACCAGGGACAAGAAGCAGCAGCTCAGGTCTCAGCTGGAGGCAGAGCCAGAGAACCCTGAGCCATTGCTACAGAGATGGCTCAGGCCAAACTGGAAAGTTAAGTTGTTGCTTTGAATATGACCCAGTGATTGGAGGCCACAGGGCAGAGTAGAGTTGAAACGAGGCAGTCTGAGCCAGTTGAGACCCATCCGTATGCTTCATGAATAATCAACAATGTGGAGAAACAGTGGCTGGTTATTTAATGCAGTTTATAGAATGTAATTTCCTTTGTTTTTAGAACATCATGAATGTAGATGAAATGCCCTTTCATTTCACATTTAAGCTGTAAAATGTCACCACTATTTCCAGTTTAGTAGATGCTGTGTTTCTTTAAAACTTTTGATTTCACAAATACCATGCTATGTTGTTGCATAAGGTCAGAATTATTTTCTTGTTGTTTATATGCAGCTTTACCAACTAAATCAATTTTTGGTCTTTAGGAGAACAGAGAAACTGCTAATAGGTTAGCTTTGCTATACACAGTAATTCCTCATAACACATCTTTATACTGAGAAATGTGATTTTATAAGAACATCTCCCTATCACAGGCTCTCATGCACAAGATAGCGTCTTTCCCTAAAATTCTGTGTTATCAATATTTGCTTATTGAATCCTTGTTAGACACAGATCACTGGACTAGTTTCTGAGAATAAAAGTAACTATTAAAAGTAGCTTTCTGTAAATATGAGAAAAAACATATGCATTCAACACACATTAGGAAATGCAGGGTAGCTGTGGCAATACAAAGTAAAGCTAAATGACAACCAATACAAATCAAAGATAAAGGAGGGTAGAAGAATGATCTGTGATGGGTATGTGTCTTTTGCCACCTCAGTTTTCCTTTGGTGTCTACCTCTTACCCCTCTGCGCATGTAACAGGGTGAGTGAAAGATGCTGTCCCAGGTCCAGTAGTATGTACAATGCTCCTTCCTGGTTCATTAACCTATTCTTCCTCCCAGTCACACTGCCTTACAGTGGAGCCACAAAATTTTTCTTCCTGATGTGTGGTAACAATAAAAAAGCACAATTTCTATTTGAGCTATGGGCTAGTAGGATGAAATCATGGAACTCCTCATGGTCCTCTTTGCCAGTCAATTAGAAGAGTTTCTGTTAATAAAGCCGATACCAAAGAAAGCAGGATTGAGAAATAGAGTGAGATATTCGTGGATCCTGTTCTACTTGGAATCTCTTCCTTCTTTGGTCATTTCCAGGGATGTAAGCTGATAAATCCTTTTTTATTCTTAATCGAGTTTTAATTGGGTTCATGGCACAAGCCACTAGGAAAAGGGTTCTGAATAACAGAGGAGCAATAGTTAATTGAGGAACAAAATCGACCACGAAGGCTTCTAGGAATGATTTGAACAGAAATGAGTGCTATTTAGGATGATTAAAATGCAAAATGAGTTTAGTAAAAATTGCTTGAGCAAAATAAGCTTAGTAAAATTACTTAAGCAAAGAACAATTCATGAGTCTGGCAATTCTCAAAAGCAGAAGAGGTTCACAGAGCACAGCTCTGCAATGTGGACAGGCAGCAGTTGTGGACGGAAAACAGAAGTGTAATTCAGAAATCTTTGATTGGTTATAGCTGGGCATTTGCACTTTTTCTTTCTTTCTTTCTTTCTTTTTTTTTTTTTAAATTAGCCACCTTGTATTGACTATCTCAGTTATGTGATTGGCTGGAATTCAGTTGTTTGCTACAAAATATACTTGCAAGTTAGATTTTATACTAATTTATGTCTATGTTGACTTTCATTTTGAAAAACCTCTCTTCTATTGTAATTCTGAGCAGGAGGGAAGATAATGGCTTGTGGCCCCTCTACTTGAATTGTCCAGAAATTTTCAGTTCACTTTAATTTCTGCTATTTTTATATACTCTGTTAACATTTCTGAACATCATATTCCATAGTCTCTTTGGAATATAAAAATGGAATTCTGTTTTTACAACAAAATTAATGCAACTGGAAACCATTAAGCTTACTGAAATAAGCCAGTCTCAAAAAGACAAATAGCATGTATCTTCTCTATATATGGCAGTTAATATAGAATACCAAAGAGTGTACAAGAATGAAACAGATATCTTTTCACACGGTTGTTGGTTTTAGCCCTTGTTTATACTCCTATGGAACTCTGGTCTTCCTATTTTTTTTTACTTGTTGACTATTATGATTAGAAGCAAATTATGCTGGTGATTATAGAGTGGATTAAAACTATGTTTATGTAAAACTTAATGAAAAAGAAATGGAAGGAGAGAGGTTAGTAGAGGGAGGAAGGAGGAAAGTAGAGGGAGGGAAGTATGGTTATCTTCTTAGAACAGTACTTATTAAATACATGAAATATTTCCCTTTATATTAATAAAAATAAAAAAGTAAAATATTTTTTTTGAAATCTTACAGTTTTAATGATTTTTAAACAGATTTACTTCATTTATTTGAAAGGCAGTTACAGAGAGAGAGGGAGAGAAAAAAATTAGGTCTTCCATTTTTTGGTTCACTTCCCAAATGGCCACAATGACAGGGGCTAGGCCAAGCTGAAGCCAGGAGCTGGGAGCTTCTTCCGGGTCAACCATGTGGGTGCAGAAAATAAGCACTTGTACCGTCCTCAGCCTCTTTCCCAGGCACGTTAGCAGTGTGCTGGATTGGGGGTGGAGCAGCTGCGACTGGAACTGGTACCCATGTGGGATGCCAGCCTTGCAGGCAGTGGTTTACCTAGCAATGCCACAACATTGGCACTCAATGATATTTTTTAAATGTCAATTCATGGTATATTGTGTTGTCATTGAATAAATTCATTTTGTTTCTTAAATTCACCATTTATGTTCCTCAGAGTCCTTGCATTTCCTGAATTTTTCCTCAGAATTGCAAGTACGTCAGAAATGGTTTTTATATCCCATGCTTTGCTAACAGTTTTTAGTAATACCCTGCCTTGCTTTATAGTCAGAAATAAGGGTGCAACAGTCATTTCCAACTCAATTTAGAATGAGACCTTTAGCTTAAGAATTTCATTAAAATCAGTGACCTGCAAATATACACAGGTATTCTCATAAACTTACCAGTTCTTTTTCTTGGGAAACACTCAAACAGAGGGCTGTGGCATATAATAACTTTAAGTTCTAGTAGGTTGAAATGGGAAAAATTCAGTAACAACAGGTTCCATAGCATTTTGCAGTCTTCCAGGTGCTTCTACTCAGCCATGGGTGGAGACAAACTGTACATAGTGCAATGGTGATCAAAGATGGGTTCCTACTACAGAAATGCTCCATTGTCAATCAGCTAGCAATGGCAGGCCAGTTTCCATAAACAGCTATTGAGTTCACCCATTGGCTGGCCTTGGGTGAGGAATGTCACTTTTGTTCAATCATTTTGTTTCATACATTTTCCCCAAATTCCCTTTTAAATTGAGTTTTTCCCTCATAATAAAATAATAAAGCAAAACAAAAAATCCTCAACCCAATTTCACTAGTTTAAATGTTTGTAGTTGTATAGGTTAGTTTTAGTTGTTAATTGAGATATTTCATGCCCTCACTTGATGGTATAGGTGTGATTAATTTAATCCTGATTTTTATTTTTTTAAGTCTTTTAAATGCTTTTCACAATTACATAAATTCTAGCTGGCCATCCATGCTGCAAGAATTTTATAATCAGGGACTGTTAGAGTTGCCCAACCCATACATTTCCAACTACAGTAAAACAAGGCCTCTCCCTGGCTGCTTCTTTCAGTTCTCATACTGAAAATCATTGTGCCCTTTTTACAGAATACTTGGTGGCATGTTTTCTGCAAGTTTGTGGTTTTTTTTTTTTTTGTTGTTGTTTTTGCTGTTGTTGATTTTTCTATTTAAAATATTCCCCCAGTTGATTTCTTCCAGATTGGAACCCAAAATGACTACACTGTTACTGAGACGTGTTAGCCATCATTGATTCTGAGCCCACCTTAGTCATCAACTATGTATTAGAAATTCTCTCCCTTTGGGAATCACACCCAAAGAGATAATGGAGCATTTCTGGCATAGGAACCCATCTTTGATCACCATTTCACTAGGTCCAGTTTGTCATTTCCCATGGCAATGTCCATTTGCCATTATTGATTGTACTGTTTTCACCTGGAAAGCAGAAGTCTCTTTTTTTGACTTTTCGTCCTCATCACTCCGTGGGAACTTTGAGTCATATATGGAACTTGCTAAGTCCTTGTGTTGGGATGAGCACTGATCCACACATCTAAGTTTGCTTTAATCTTCCCTCTCATGCATCACACGGAGAATGTGTTCCAACACTTGCTGTGGGACCTAGGAAAAGGCCTGAAGGTACCCCATCTAAATCAGTCTGGAGTGGTTGTGTTAGTTCTTACTGTGTTGTCCTGGGTAGGGTTAGCAGCTCTGTGAAGAGATGAAGTTCCTAGATCATCTTTCTGTGAATTATTCCATTGACTTGTATGTTCTTGTCATTCGTATCTCTTTCCAGGGAAAATTTCTTCTGGTTTGTTTACTCTGTCTCACGCTTGTAGATCCTCTTGGTGGTCAGCAGTGGCAGAATAGGGTGTAGAACAAGAGCAGTGGAAAATGGTCCACTTTTCCCTTTCTTTCTAAATATGGAGTAGCTGTAACAGCTTACTTTTCCTGCCAAAAGTTTGCAGCATACTATGGGCCCAATATCCTTTATTTTCTCTTCATATTGAACTTGGAAATGTGCTGCAGTTCAGCTTTGGTTCCTTCTTCCATAGTCAGTGGCCTCTGACAGCTCTGTGGCCTCTGCCCTGAAGACTGGGAATGAGGCTTTTGGTGTCACTCTTGTAGGTGACTGGATTAAAGGACAATTCTCTCTGTTGGTCAGCAACTTCTGCACCTACAAAATGTGACTGAAAGAAGACATGAGGTTTGAATGAAATTAGTCTGTCCTAGCTAGAATGAGACAACATCGATGAGTTGGTTCTTGGGGCAGATGCTTTGGAAAGAAGATATATAATTTTTGATACAAGAGGAAGAAATTTCTTGTTAAATACATTAATGGTTAATTCTTTTTCTTGAATTTCCAGAAAAAGAAAACTTTTAATGTCATATTTTCTAACCCAAATTAATGTGTTATCTCTTTCAGAAAACAAATTAAAATATTCATTAAAAATGTTCCCCATGTTTAGATCTGAAGTGATGTGTAATATCCCTAACTGAAAGAAGGGTGACAGGTGCCTGATGGAAAGAATAACACATATCACATAATTTTGGTTCAAGTATGAGTTGAATTGTAGTTCTTTTGACCATCAGGTCAATGTGAATGAATTTAATAGCAATATATATATATATATATATATATATATATATATAGCTATTACATATATAGTATACATATATAGCAAATATATATGTTGCTATTAAATAGAAATGTACATAAAACACAGCTATGCACAATGTTGAGAATGTCAGAACCAGAGTCCTTTGGCAACATAACTGTATATCCTGTTTAACAGCAATAGTTCAATATTTCCTAAATCAGTGTCCAAACACATGTTCTAAAATTATGTAACTACTGTGCATAATGAAAATATATCCTATTTAGATGTTAACTGCATGTATTTTTGCTCTAACTTGGATATAAATTATTGTGTAGATCTATCATTTCAAATCAAAGTTGTAACAATACATTTTCCACTTGATAAGCTATTTTTATTGTCATACTAATGTTCAAGATAGGCAGGTTAATTCAAGATAGGTAGGTTTTATTTTAATTTACTTTGTTTACTTTCATGAACCACAATAGATGAAGAAATTATTTGAATTTTTCTGTTATAGTGGAGCTGTGTTTTGTTTTTATTTACAGCATAAATATGCCTAACCTTAAAATTCACATTATTGACTTATCTTAAGACTTTACTTTGTTGGGATGGGCATTTGTCATAGTAGATAAGATATCACTTGATTTGCCTGCATCTCATACCAGAGTACCTGAGTTTGAGTCCTGGCACAAGTTCTGATTCCAGCTTCCCACTTATGCACACCCTGGGAGACAGCAAGTGATGGCTCGAGTAGTTGAGCACCTGCCACCCACACAGGAAACCCAAACTGGTGACTTGATTGCTGGCTTTGGCCAGGCCAATCCCCAACTATAATGGGCATTTAGAAAGAGGGACATAATCAGTAGAAGAATTTTTTTTCTGTCTCTCTGCCTTTCTTTTTATCTTTCTGTCTCTTTGTGCTTCAAATAAATTAAAAAGTAATAACTTTCTTTCACCTGTTTTCTTTTTCTTTTTTTTTTTATTGACAGGCAGAGTGGACAGTGAGAGAGAGACAGAGAGAAAGGTCTTCCTTTGCCATTGGTTCACCCTCCAATGGCCGCCGCCTGTTTTCTTGACAACTGCAGTTACAGAAATAGCTGCACTTTGACCCATCAAATAGTGGGCTGTGAATCTGCTTCAAAGAAAAATCTTGAGTTATTGGCCTGGTAAAATTCACTGAACATTTATAATATTTTTTTTTCATTTTCTTAAAAAATTCTGAAATATTTGTTTTAAGCTCTCTAGAATAAAATACTATTTACCAATTTCAAAATATAATATTATTAATTAACTTTAATCCTGCACAGAACTGAGTGCATTTCAGTATAATAATTCATCTACAATAATCAAGTGATACAAGGGCTTAAAAGAAAACAAACTAGAACTGAACTTATTATAGTATTATGATGCAGTTTGATTTTTCATTAATAATATTTATAGTTTCAGCAAAATAAAATATGGGCTAATATATGGAAAATAATAATAATTTAGGCATTTGGCTTTTAAATATTTAACATTACATATTTATGTATTTGGATATATTCAAATCATATCTCTAATACCTTTTTTCCCCTTACCTAGCAGACAATATTTGATTAAATGACTCTTACAAACATTTTTATCAACAATTAAGATAAAAATTAGGGACGGGCACTGTGGCATAGCAGGTAAGGCTATCGCCTGCAGTGCCAGGATCCTATAAGGATGCCAGTTCAAGCCTTGCTGTTCTCTGCTTTAACCTGGAAGTGCAGTAGAAGAATACCCAAGTCCTTGGGCCCCTGCACCCACATGGGAGATCTGGAGGAAACTCTGGCTTCTGGCTTCAGATTGGCGCAGCTCCAGCCAATGTGGCCATCTGGGGAGTGAATTAGTGATGCAAAGACCTCTCTCTCGCTCTGCCTCTCCATCTATCTCTGTGTAACTCTGATTTTCTTTCTTTTTTTTATTTAGTAAATATAAATTTTCAAAGTACAGTTTATAGATTACAATGGCATCCCCCCCATAATTTCCCTCCCACTCGCACCCCGCCATCTCCCGCTCCCTTCCCCATTCCATTCACATCAAGATTCATTTTCAATTATCTTTATATACAGAAGATTGCTTTAGTATATATTAAGTAAAGATTGCATCAGTTTGCACCCACACAGAAACACAAAGTGTAAAATACTGTTTCAGTACTAGTTATAGCATTACTTCACATAGGACAATACATTAAGGACAGATCCCACATGGGACGTAAGTACACAGTGACTCCTGTTGTTGACTTAACAATTTGACACTCTTGTTTATGGCATCAGTAATCTCCTTAGGCTCTAGCCATGAGTTGACAAGGCCTTTTGAATTCGCCAACATCGATCTTATTCAGACAGGGTCACAGTCAAAATTGGAAGTTCTCTCCTCCCTTCACAGAAAGGTACCTCCTTCTTTGATGGCCCGTTCTTTCCACTGGGATCTCACTCACAGAGATCTTTCATTTAGACTTTTTTTTTTTTTTGCCAGAGTGTCTTGGCTTTCCATGCTTGAAATACTCTCATAGGCTCTTCATCCATATAAAAATGCAATTTGTATCAATTGTTTTGAAATTGATCACATGGACTAGTGAGATGGCATTGGTACATGCCACCTTGATGGGATTGAATTGGAATCTCCTGGCACGTTTCTAACTCCACCATTTGGGGCAAGTCCGATTGAGCATGTCCCAAATTGTACATCTCCTCCCTCTCTTATTCCCACTCTTATATTTAACAAGGATCACTTTTCAGTTAAACACCTAAGAATAATTGTGTGTTAATTACAGAGTTCAACCAATATTACTAGAACAAAAAAAAATACTAAAAAGGATAAAGTATTATCTTGTACATCAACAGTCAGGACAAGAGCTGATCAAGTCACTGTTTCTCATAGTGTCCATTTCATTTCAACAGGTTTCCCCTTTGGTGCTCAGTTAGTTGTCGCCAATCAATGAGAACATATGATATTTGTCCCTAACCCTGGTTTTCAGATAAAATAAAATAAATAATCTTTAAAAAGATAAAAGTTATTCTATCTTGCCTTCACTATTCTATTTAGGTTGTAAAATTGGTTCTTCTTTAAAAAAAAAATCTTCCCAGTTATTGAAGCAGAACAATTAATTTATTTCCAGGAGCCTCTTTTTTGGAGGTTGTCACACCTGAAATGCATACATTATTAAAGAACGTACAATGGAAGTTTGAATATGTCAGACATTACTGAAATTTATTTCATAATGCGTTCATGGATTACTTTCATTGTTTTAGTATTTTATTGAAATGAAGTAGTAGGGAGATGATGGATTGAATAGATGGATAGAAAAAGAAAGAGAATGTATGCTTGTGTACATGTAATGTGCATATTTAACAACTAGTGGTTAACATAAATAAACCATCTCAGTTATTTACTTTTACTCATACTACCTGACTACAACTACACAGAAATGATATTAAAAATATATAATCCTTGGATTTCTATTTTATCTTATTTGCCTTGAAGCATTATTTATCTGTGTTCTTTAAATTGCCTCTTCAAGTTGCCTTACACATCAAAGACCAATCTATATATGAATTCCATAAGTTTAAATTAAACAAAGTTGGGACTGAAAAGGTGAATAAAATGTACAAAAATGAAATTTGACAAATTGCACCAAGGTTGTTAATTGCTAGTTTTATTTTAATTTTGATCTTGAGGTATATAACAATTTATCTAATTTTAATAGCTCTTTACCAACAGAGAAAGACAAAGATAGAGAAGGAGATGGAGACAGAGACAGAAAGACTTGTTATTAGAAGTTAGTTCAGATGATAAATGATGGAGAACAAGAATTTGAAATTTCTGCAGTTGTCAACCTGGAGGGCCAAGAAAGCAAAATCATAATTGCTGTCCAAGCTAACAGGCCTGAGAACACGGAAAGCCAATGGTTTTTCAGTCTGAATCTGAATCTGAAGTCCAGAAAAGATTTCCTGGCACACAGACACAGAGACAGAAACCTCTCATACATGACCTTTTAATTTCGTTCTGACCTTCACTGATTTGGATGAGACCCAACCATACTCAGGCAGCAATCTACTTTACTCAGTTCAGCAATTCAGTTGTTAATCTCTTTGAGAAATATCCCCACGGAGATACAGAAATAATGTTTACTCAGCTATCTGGGTATCCAATGGCTTAGTCAAACTGACAGATGGTATTAGGCATAATAGAAGGGCACACTTTTATCTGTGTCCCTGTCTCTGAAATAGAGAAGCATCAAAGCATAAAGGAATAATGGTGACAATTCAGGGTGGCAGACTCCTTGGGTTTGTATCTCAACTTTTCTGCTTGCATGTAGATGAACACAGGCAATTTCATCACTCATTGAAAATATGTGTTTCTATCTCTGTATCACAGAAATATATACATCAGAGATGACTGTAGTGCTGTCATGGTGCTATTGTGAATTTAAGTGAGATAAGACCTGGAAAATTTTTGATAATAATATTTATGTAAAAAGCATGTTATATAAATTACAGAATTTTAAATTCTTTAAAGGTTTTGCTGAAAGATATATAGTAAATGAGATTATTGAGTTGATGTCATTCTATTAAAGAATGGGAAAATGAGACTTTTCATTGCTCTTCATTAACCATCAAATTTCCCTACACTTATCTAAACCACCATGAATCAATATTCAACCTATTTAATTTGCACTGGAATTTGTATAAATTATATATAGCAGGTATACTTTTAAACAGACTGCTGTAATTTTACATAAATTTTACTAATTAGATAGTTAATTTACAGTATATTTTTCTTTTCTCTCACATCAATTTCACTGACCTCTTCAAACATAATTTTTATGATAATGTGATATATTTCATGATATAAATACTTTACTGGTATAATTTTTCTGTGGCAATAAACCTATTTTAATTTTGAAAAATTATTTCTGGAGTACCTTATTATTACAGCCATTGTTAGTACTTAAAATAATTAAATAATTAGTAATATTTAACTGATACTGACAATATACATTTATTGTATTTTTAAGTAAATTTAACACATTAAAGTGATTATTGTTGTAAATATATACCTTCATGGGATGTCTGATTCCTTTAGATTACATTAAATCTAATATCTATGAATAGTCATTTATTGTTGGAATCAAGCAATTTGTTTTTGATTATTTTGGCTCATCTTCTATGAAAGTGGATGTTGAAATAATTTGTTCACATAAGTAAGTAGATGGGGATAAGTGTGTTATTCTAGCAATGTCACTTAAGTTTTTGAATGCAGTATCTGTATAAAATTATTTTCTAATTTTGAGCAAGTATTCTTTTAAAATTATCTAGTACCTAGAAACTCAGGTAGCAACTCCTTTTAAAGAAGTGAAAAATAATGGGTTGAAAATCATTTAGTTTTCAAATGTATTTTTTATCCTGATATTAAGATACTTCATTTTTTCTCAAAATGAACACACTTATATATAGGTACACACACACTTGATTAGTCTCTCTAGTGATGCCTTGGGTAGATGAAATTTTTTGATAATCATCCTTATAAGTTTATTGATGCTAGGCATTTAATTCTGAAACGTTGATATAAGTTTATTCAAACATGGTAGAAAATTAGTACCTGAAATTTCACCAAAGCCTTCTGGGAACTATGTAACGTAAATGATGGTTTCTACAAATTGGTAATAAATTCCCTTAAAATACATGCTCACATACTTTTGAATACTTCATATACTTAAGTGGGAAGCTAAAATCTGGGTGACAAATTGCTAATCTGAATAATGGCAGAGTACTAGGTAGGCCAACAGGTTCACAAGAGATCCTTCGACTGTCCTTTCCAGTTTTCCTTTTCTGGGCTCCATTCTAAGTAGATATCCTAGAAGCTCACTAAGGAAACTTTAAAAATTTACAGCAGTAGACTTTTCACATAACAGCTTATATATTATTTTTTGAAAAATCTAATCTAAAATTTGTTAGAGCTGTTCTTTTCTAGCTTCGATATTCACTCGGGGCATAGTCTCTTTTGTGTACAGAACAGATCGCTATTTTAATGTCTTACATAATTTAAAGCTTGATGAATTGATTTCATTAGCACATTAAATCTGCATAGCACTTACTTTGCCCATTTATCTTAACACAAACTAAAGCGAAAAAAAATCTTCTGTTGTTGTTTAAGATTTCATTTGAGTAGATTAGCTTCTGACTGATTGCCTGCTCTTCATTACCTCATCACAAGTTGCATTGATTAACATTAAAGTAGCTACACTTACATCTTTTCAACATCATATTTAAAGCTTATTTCAAACTTTTATTCACTCTAGAAATTGTGCATTATGCATACTTGGAAATAGTTTCCAAAAATTCTTTCAGTCTATAATGTATTCACAGGCTCTTGATTTTCGCCTTGCCCAGCCTAATGCCTTTCATCTTAGGCAATTTTTAAACAACAGTTGTAATCTTTCCAGCAAGTAATAGTTCTATAAAGGAGATAGAAAGAAAGATATGTGATCCATAACTTCAAAATAAAAAAAGATAATTTTCCTGTCTCCTGACATAGAGGAGACATGCTCCATTCAAATGGGTACCCATAAAAAGGGGCAGGTAGTAATTGAATTACTATTGGTTTAAGTCCACCTCTAAGCATAAAACCCAAGATTTGCTTTATTGAATGGAGGGACTACATTCTGATGTTTTGCATATACAAGTACATTGCATTTTAAGTATTTAAAATGCATAAATCTAAAGGGGCTATGAATTTATTACTGTTATTTGAAAGGAATGAAAAGCTTTAAGTATTCATTATGTATTTATCTTAAAATTGTAACATCACAAAAATTCAGGTAATCATATCATTATTAATCACGCTTATCAGTGGCACTCAGTAAATAATTTTCAATGTTCACATGCATTATGGAATACACCACCAATAATAAGTAGGATTTCTTATGTGCTGTAATCTGGACTGAGAACAATACCATATTAGAACAGATACTCACTATAACTCCATGAGGTATGTGTATTTATTGATATTTGGCAAAAGAGTAAACTTAAGCTTAGGACACACAGATAAATCTAGGATTGACATCCCCTGACCTCTGTACCTCTAAAATTTACACAATAGTTAGCATGAGAGTGGGGGTGGGAGGGAAGGTGGGATGGGAAGTATTATGCTCTTGGATCTGTATATATAAAATACATGTAATTTCTCACCCTATATAAATTTAGAAAACTGGAAAAAAAACACCTCTCTGATAAGAAGACATGACATTTCTCTTACGCCTCCCTGGCATTCAAAAGGAAGGTAAATGGAAAGGCAGAAAATTAAAATGCCTGAAGTATGAGGGTAGCTAAGAATATTTTGAGAAAATAAAATGAGAAAATGTTTATATTGATGACAAAAGATTTTGAAATTCCTACTATAAGAGGTTTTCAAAAATTTCAAATAATACAAATATGAAAACTGTATAGACATTATATATATAATGCTCATATGAGCATTTTATATATATATATATATATATATATATATATAATTTTCTTTCTCGCTATGTTTCTTCTTCAGGTACTAACTTGGTTTCTGGAAGCAACATATAAGAGTTCTGAGGATAAGTCTCTTACCATGTGAGTGTTATGGTGATCCAAGGTGATGTTAAAGAAGGAAAAACTAAAGTTCATTATCTTTTAAAACAAAAGTTTTAGCAGGGAGTATATGATTCTTTATATTTTCTGAGAATTCCCTTCCCTCAAAGATTGGTTCAGCACTGGCAGTTCCTTTAAATATTGTGTGTGTGTGTGTGTGTGTAAACCTTAGTGATGCATCCTCATGGTTTGGTGAAGATGTGAGGCATTTGCTTTCATATTCAAAAACTCACAGTTTTATCTGATTGAGATGGTACTGGTGGCCCAGTAATAAAATCATGGTGTCTTAAAGGTTGAGGTTTTATACATAAGTGAAAGGAAATTAGTCAAAGAGAATAATATTTTTGTTTTGTTTCATTTTTAATGAGACTTTTAACACAAGCACGATGTCCAATAAAGGAAAAGCTTACCTGAGACTTACATTGTAGAAATTGGCTACTACAGTAAATAATCGTAAGTCAGAACCATTATCTCACTGAAATATGTATCTCTAATTTTCCACATGCTGGTACACTCCCCACCTGAACTGCTGCAACAGATGGGGCTGGACCAGATGTCAGGAGCATTATCAGGGTCTTCCACATGGGTGGCAGGGCCCAAGTACTTGGTCCATTTTCTGCTGCTCCCTCAGGAACATTAACAGGGAGCTGTGTCAGAATCGGAGTAACTGGAACTTGAATGGGAGCTCATAAGAGATGCTGGCCTCGTAGGCAGCATCTTAACCCACTGTGCCACAATATGGGCTTGAAACCTATGTGTTCTTAAGATGTAATCCAAGACAGATATTCATGTAGACAAAATCCTTACACATGACTATTTCAGTTACCCTTAATTCTTTAAAGTGAAAGTCTCTGTATAATAATATTATTTGTATTTAGTATTGAGATAAGGGTGTCTATTGAAAAGATATCTAATATTTTCCCAAAGCACCTTGCCCTTTGTTCATTGTCCAATATCATAGATGGACACGTAACAAAATGTTAATAACTGTTCCACTGTGAATTTCTGGTTCCAAAGATTATGTTATCTTAAAATTTAATCAAGAAGCAGACCCACAGTAGGGACTGCTAATGCCCAGGATCACACATCATTCATATATAATTAATGATTCGATACTTAGTAGGACTCTGTGATTAAATTTTGGATGAATCATTAGCCCAGTTTCTTTATTGGAAACTGATTATTACCATTCATCAAATGAGAATTTAACAGTAGGGAAGTATAAATTATATTGAAAACTCACCCCATTGTCCAAAATGGATTTGAGTTATGTTTTCACTTTATCTTTAATGACTGAGTTCAAAGATATTTAAAATTTTTTTATTAAAAGCTTGTATTGATGGATTCCGTAATACACTCATGTTTAACTTCAGAATCCATTCTACTCAATGGAACTATAATTTATAGTCTAATTTATTCATCTATAATAGAAAAATATAGGTGATTGATAATGCTATTATTCAGATATTCTATCTGTATACTCATAAATAACAACATATAACAAAGAGTATTTGCATCTTCCTGATTCCTGTGCTCAGTAGTTTCACTGTCATACCATGCAAAAGGCACATCATTCATTCATCTTACCTTCTGAAATTCAACCATTCATTCATCATAACTTCTGAGAGTTTCAAGATGCTGAATAGGAAAGAAAGAGTTCTGCATTCTTTTTAGCTTTCAGAATGCTCATTAATGCGGCATGCCAATACATCCTCTAAAATCCTTTTATGTACATGCAAAAGTCTTTCTTGAACCCTTTTGAAATTAAAGGATCTTTCATGCACAGATTAGGTTGATGGCACAGTGGAGGAGTTAAAAATTAGAGTGATTATTAGTTTTGGCCCAAATTCTCATGCAATATTTCTAGGAGAAATCTGAGCCAATACTATACTTCTCACAGGGAGCAAGTTCAAGCAAAGCAAGTAATTGATCACATACATGGTCAATCACTAAACCCACATCTTGACAGAATAACGAGTTACATTCCACATTTCAAAACTGGCATTACGCACCAGAATTAGTTCTAAATTTATTCCAGAAATCTTGAACTCAATAATTTACGAAATGTTACTCAGTAATTGGAACTAAAGATTTAATATGCTGTCTTAGTTTTATTATTCAGGGCAAATTATTTACATCATTTGACTCCAATTACATAGGCTCTCTCCATAGAGCAGGTAAGTTTTTCAGTTTCTGCCTATGGGAAAGAAAAGTAAACTAAGATAAATTTAGACTGAAAAGTGTATGTTGAATCACACTAGATAATAAAAAGAAATAAAATTTGTTTAATATTGTTTTAGCTATTAGGGGTCTCTTATGTTTCCATAGGAGATTTAGAACTGAGAAGAATGTCTTTCATATTTATAATGGATTTGAATTGAATATATACATTGTAAATGTATGAACATTTTGATTATGATAATTCTTCCAATGTACAAACATAGAAGATTTTTCGATTTTTATGTGTTCTTTTTCTTCCCTTAATGTTTTATAATTTTTATTTTTATTTTTATTTATTTATATTTTTGACAGGCAGAGTTAGACAGTGAGAGAGAGACAGAAAAGTCTTCCTTTTCCAGTTGGTTTACCCCCCAAGTGGCCGCTATGGCCGGTGTGCTGCGGCCTGTGCGCTGCCCTGATCCAAAGCCAGGAGCCAGGCACCTCCTCCAGGTCTGCCATGCGGGTGCTGGGTCCAAGGACTTGGGCCATCCTCCACTGCACTCCTGGGCCACTGCAGAGAGCTGGGCCATCCTCCACTGCACTCCCGGGCCACTGCAGAGAGCTGAACTGGAAGAGGAGCAACTGGGGCAGAAGCTGGTGCCCCAACCGGGACTAGAACTCGGGGTGCCAGCACCACAGGCAGAGGATTAGCCTAGTGAGCAGTGGGGCCGGCCTATTTTTTATTTGAAAGTTAAATATTTATTTGGTGAAAAAATATTTTTCATTCACATTATTGGGTCCGACAGAGTGAAATTAAATAAGAGTTTTCTTTCTTTTTAATTTTTTTTTTAGGAATATAGTGTTTTAACCCCCATTTCCACCTTCCCATTCCACTCCCATCCCACCTCCTACTCCCTCTCCCATTCCATTTTTCATTAATATTTGTTTTTAATTGACTTTATATACAGAAGACCAACTCTATACTAAGAGATTTCAATTGTTTGGACCCACATAGACACACAAAGTATAAAGTACAGTTTGAAAGCAAGTTTTACCATTAATTCTCATAGTACTCATTAAGGACAGAGGTCCAAGATGGGGACTAAGTGCACAGTGACTCCTGTTGTTGATTTAAAAATTAACATTCTTATTTTTGATGTTAGTGACCACCCGAAGGTCTTGACGTGAGATGCCAAGGTTATGGAAGCCTTTTGCATCCACAAACTCTCAGTATTTAGAATGGGAAATATGCAAAGTGGAAGTTCTCTCCTCCCTTCAGATAAAAGTACATCCTTCTTTGATAGCCCCTTCTCTGTACTGTGGTCTCACTCACAGAGATCCTTCATGTAGGTTATTTTTTGCCTCAGTTTCTTGGCTTTCTATGCCTGAAATGTTCTCATGGGCTTTTCAGCCAAATCCTAATGCCTTTGAGGCTAATTGTGAGGTCAGAGTACTGTTTATGGAGTTTGCCATTCTATGAGTCTGCTCATAGAATGGACTACTTCCCATGTTTGGAACTTTCTCTCATTTTTAATTCTATTTTTATTACCAGACACTTGGCCTTATTTATGTGATCCCTATGAGACTCTTTATATCATCAGCTCCACACTTAATATGATAACTTTAACATATAAGTTGGCATTAGTATCTGTCAACTTAATGGAATTTGGAGTCTTATGGCAAATTTTTAGCTTTAACCTTAGATGTATGTCTATTGGAACATATGTCGAACTGTACATCTTTTCACTCTCTTATTGCCACTCTTATTTTTATGGGGATCGATTTTCAATTATATTTAAACACCAAAGAATAATTCTGTATTAAGTGTTCAACCAATGGTATTAAGTAGAAAAAGAAAGTACTAAAAATAAAAAAAAAAATGGTAAACTGTTCCTCAACAGTCAGTACAAGGGCTGATCAAGTCATTGCTTCTCATAGTGTTAGTTTCACTTCTACAGGTTTCCTTTTAGATGCTCAGTTATCTGTCGAAGATCAGGGAGAACATATGATATCTTTCCTTTGGGACTGGCTTATTTAACTCAGTATGATGTGTTCCAGATTCCTCCATTTTGTTGTAAATTATCTGGTTTAATTTTTTTATTGCAGTGTAGTATTATATAGAGTACATAACCCATAATTTTTTTATCCAGTCTTTCATTGACTGGCATTTAGTTTGATTCCATGTCTAAATCTTTGCTTAAATTTATCCCAGGGTATGTAAATTTTTGCAACTATTGTGAATTGACCCGAGCTTACAAGATTTTTCTCATCCATGACATAATTAGTGCATTTGGATGCTATTGATTTATTTTAAAATTTATTTAAGGTATACAAATTGCATGCATTTCATACATACAGATTCAGGAACATAGTGATATGTCCCACTCTACCCACCTTCCCACCCAAGCTCCCATACTTCTTCCTCCTCCCTCTCCTATTCCTATTCTTATGTTTTACAAAAATCTATTTTCAGTTAACTTTATACTCATAAGATTAACCCCACTGTTGGTGGGGATGCAAACAGGTAAAGCCACTATGGAAGTCAGTCTGGAGATTCCTCAGAAACCTGAATATAACCCCACCATACAACCCAGCCATCCCACTCCTTGGTATTTACCCAAAGGAAATTAAATTGGCAAACAAAAAAAGGTCTGCACTTCGATGTTTATTGCAGCTCAATTCACAATAGCTAAGACGTGGAATCAACCTAAATGCCCATCAACAGTAGACTGAATAAAGAAATTATGGGACATGTACTCTATAGAATACTATACAACAGTCAAAAACAATGAAATCTGGTCACTTGCAAAAAAATGGAGGAATCTGGGACATGCTGAGTGAAGTAAACTAGTCCCAAAGGGACAAATATCATATGTTCTCCCTGATCGGTGACAACTAACCAGGCACCTAGAAGGAAACCTGTTGAAGTGAAATGGACACTATGAGAAAGAGTGACTTGATCAGCCCTTTTCCTGACTGTTAATGTACAACTTAATACTTCATCCCTTTTAGTATTTTTTTGTTCTACTTAATTGGTTGAACTCTGTAATTAACACATAATAATTCTTAGGTGTTTTAATTTAACTGAAAAGTGATCCCTGTAAAATATGAGTGGGAATAAGAGAGGGAGGAGATGTACAAATTGTGACATGCTCAATCTGACTTGACCCAAATGGTAGACTTAGAAACGTGCCGGGGATTCCAATTTAATCTCATCAAGGTAGCATGTACCAATGCCATCTCACTAGTCCAAGTGATCAATTTCAGTTCACAATTGATCATAATAAAAGAATTAAGAATCAAAGGGATCACATAAACAAGACTACTATCTGCTAATACTAACTGATAGAATTAAAAAGGGAAAGAACTATCCATCATGGCAAGCAGGATACACAGCAGACTCATAGAATGGCAGATGTCCAAAACAGCACTCTGGCCTCAGAATCAGCCCTTAAGGCATTCAGATCTGTCTGAACAGCCCATGAGAGTATTTCAAGCATGGCAAGCCAAGACACTCTGGCAAAATAAAAAAGAGGTCTAAATGAAAGATCTCTGCGAGTGAGATCCCAGTGGAAAGAACGGGCCATCAAAGAAGGAGGTACCTTTCTCTGAAGGGAGGGGAGAACTTCCACTTTGACTATGACCTTGTCTAAATAAGATTGGAGTCAGCGAACTCAAAAGGCTTCCATAGCCTTGGCAACTCATGACAAGAGCCTAGGAAGATTATTGACGCCATAAACAAGAGTGTCAATTTGTTAAGTCAACAATAGAAGTCACTGTGCATTTGCTTCCCATGTAGGCCTCTGTCCTTATTGTGTTGTTCAATGTGAATTAATGCTTATAACTAATTCTCAAACGGTATTTTACACTTTATGTTTCCGTGTGGGTGTTAACTGATGAAATCTTTACTTAATATATACTAAATTGATCTTCTGTATATAAAGATAATTGAAAATGAATCTTGATGTGAATGGAATGGGAGAGGGAGCAGGAGTTGGGAGGGTTGTGGGTGGGAGGGAAGTTATAGGGGATAAAAAGCCACTGCAATCCAAAAGCTGTATTTTGGAAATTTATATTTATTAAATAAAAGTTAAAAAAAGGTTAACCCTGTGCTAACTAAATAGTTCAACAGAAAGAAGTAAAAAAATCACTTCTTAATGTGTGTGTTGAATTTATATCATATAACTTTGTCAAATTGTCTTATGAGTTCCAAAGTCTCTTAGCAGATTATTCTTGTATCATCTGCAAACAAGGATAATTTGATATCCTACTTTCTGATTTGTATCCCTTTGATTTCTTTTTCTTCCAGAGCTATATTGAATAATAATGATGAGAGTGTGAATTCTTATTTGATTATGGATCTTACTGGAAAAGCTTCCAACTTTTCCCCATTCACATGAGGCTGGCTATAGGTTTGTCAGATATTGCCTTGATCATGTTGAGGTATGGTCCTTCTACACCCAATTTGATTAAGTTTTTTTTTTATCATGATAGTGCATTATATTTCAGCAAATTCTTTCTCTGCATCTATTGAAGTAGTCATATGTTTTTATTCTTCAATATATTAATGTGAAATATTACATTTATACATTTATATATTTTGAACCATCTCTGCATCCTTAGGTTAAATCCCTGTTGGCCTAGGTGGATAATCTTTTTGATATGTTGGATTTGTTAGTGTTTTGTTGAGGATTTTTACATCTACATTTATCAGGGATATTGGTCTATAGTTCTCTTTCTTTATTTTATCTTTTTTTCTGAATATAAGATTAAGGTGATATTGGCCTCATGGAAGGAGTTTGGGAAATTTCTTTTTTTGTTAAAGATTTTATTCATTTGTTATTTGAGAGGTAGAGTCACAGACAGAGAGGGAGAGACAGAGAAAGGTCTTCCATCTACTGGCTCACTCCCAAATGACCACAACAGTCGAAACTGAACTGATCTGAAGCCAGGAACTTCTTCCCTGTGTCCCACGCTGATGCAGGTGCCCAAACACTTGGGCCATCTTCCACTGCTTTCCAAGGCCAAAAGCAGAGAGCTGGATTGGAAGAGTAGCAGCTGGGACACAAACTGGTGCCCATATGGGACCTCTCCCATGGGACCAACACCACAGGCAGAGGCTTAGCCTATCAGACCATAGTACCAGCCACTTCTCTCCCTTTCAATTGTTTTGAACAGTTTAAGATATGTGATTACTGTGATTCCTTCTCTTTTTTTCTTTAAAGTTTGATAGAATTCAACAGTGAAATCCAGGCTTTTTCTTCATTGGAGCATCTTTATTTCTGATTCCATCTCTGTCATGATTATTGGTCTATTCAGGTGTTCTGTCTTCATGCCTCAAATTTAGCAAATTATATATGTCCAGTAATCTATCCATTTCTTCTATATTTTCCAAATTGTTCACCTATAGCTCAGTATAATCATTCCTGATGATTCTTTTTATTTTTGTAATATAAGTTGAAACACCTCCTTTTTCAATTTTGATTTTAAAATGAGTTTTCTTTCCTTCCCCAATTTTTTTTTGGCTAGGTATGACAATATCACATTTGAAGACATACTACATGGCTGTTTTAATGAAAACAACTTGCACAAAATAGACATGCCAGCCAATGAAACAGAATGGAAGTACCAGAAATTAATCTACAGACCTACAACCAACCAATCGTTGACACACAAGTTAAAATCAATCCCTGAAGAAAGAACTATTTCTTCAACAAATTGTATTGGGAAAATTGGATTTTTTCACTCAGAGATATGAAACAAAACCTCTATCTTACAGCCTGTATAAAATCAACTGATGATGGATTGGAAATCTAAATCTAAGACCTGAAACCATCAAATTATTGAAGGAAAATTAAGAAGAGGAAACTTGAGGACACTAGCATGGGCAAAGATTTCTTGGACATAGGAAGTGCAGGCAAAAATAGATAAATGGGATTACCTCAAGCTAAGAAAAAGTTTCTGCACAGCGAAGGAAGTTCACAACAAAGTGAAGAGGCAACCAACAGAATGGGAGAAAATATTTGCAAACTGTGCAGCTCATGAATTATTAACAAATAAAATACATAAAAAGGTTAAGAAATTTAGCAACAACAAAAGATATAGTTCAGTTAGGAAATGGACAAAGGACATGAATAGGCATTGTTCAAAGGAGGAAATACCAATGGCCAATAGACACTTGAGAAAATGCTCAGGATTAAGAACCATCAGGGGAATGCAAATAAAAACACAATGTGATTTCACATCAACCCAGTTTAGAGTATCCCCCAAAAATAAAATAACAAATGCTGGTGAGGATGTGAGAAAAAAAGTACCCTAATATGCTGTTGGTAGAAATGTACACTATTATAAACTTTATGGAATACAGTATAGATATTCCTCAGAAACCTAAAAATAGACCAATAATATGACCCAGCCATCCCAATCCCTGGAAGTTACACAAAGGAAATGAAATGAGTATATGAAAGAGTCCCTTGAACCCCATGTGTATAACAACTCAATTTACAATAGCTAAGATATTGATCTAACCCAAATGTCCATCAGGTGATGACTGGATAAGGATAATATGATATATGTTATATGTTATATGATGATATACTGCTCAGTTATTAAAAAAAGAATGAAATCCTGCCTTTTGCAACAAAATGGATGCACTGGAGAACATTATATTTAGATAAAAAAGGCAGATGCAAAAACACAATTATCAGCCATTTTCTCTGGTTTGTGGCAGCCAGTATATAACATACCATAAATTGATTATATATAAGTGAAATTGACATATTTTGTTTTGATGCTGTTTCTAGTCAGTGTCTATAGTCCTGCAGAATAGTGGTCTATCTACTTTTTACTTATTGAACTTTAATTTATTTAGAGGAGGATTAAGCCTGTGATTATGAACTAAATTAAACATGTTATTTCAAAAACTAATAGAAAATATGAAAGGAAGAAAGAGAGGGAGAGAAGAAACTGGAGGGGTAGGGGATATCGTTATCTTCTTAAAAATATTTCTATGGGGCATGGTGTTGTGTAGTAGAGAGTAAAGCTGCTGCCTCTGATGCTGGCATCTCACATGGGCACCAATTCAAGTCCTGGCTGCTCCACTTCTGACCCAGCTGCTTGCCAATGGCCCAAGAAATCAGAAGAAAATGGCCCAACTGCTTGACCATGTGAGAGCCTGATGAAACTCTGGCTCCTGGCTTTGGACTGGCCTGGCCTGGCTTGGGATTATGTTGCCATCTGTGGAGTGAGCCAGCAGATTGAAATCTATTTATCTACCTTTCTCTCTTTATTTTTATAACTCTGGCTGTTAAAATGAATAAATGTTTTTGAGAAGCAGAGTTACCTACAGAGAGAATGAAAAACAGAGACAGGTCTTCCATCCACTAGTTGACTTCCCAAATGGACACAGTGACTGGAGCTGGGCCTATCCAAAGCCAGGAGCCAAAAGCTTCCACCAGTTCTCCCATATATGTGCAGATGCCCAAGCACTTGAGCTGTCTTCCACTGCTTTCACAGGCAAGTAGTAGAGAGCTGGATTGGAAGTGGAGCAGCCGGGACTAGATCGGCACCCATATGGGATGCTGGCACTGCAGGTGGAGGCTTAACCTATACACCATAGGGCTGGTGCCAAATAAATAGATCTTAAAAAAAAAAGAATTGTATCTGTGAACTACATGAAATCTACTTTCTTTATAATAATAAAAAGAATCTGATTTCCATAAATATTTGATTTTATTAAGAAAAACAAAAACGCAATATTGTTAATGCTCTTACCAAGACCTAAAAAACAAGTGCATTATACTGCATTGTTGTTTTGAAGTTGTAGGAATCTGCAGATTCAATATGTCTTACAAGGCTGTGGAACAAATACAGGCCTTCGTGATTCTTCAGCCCTTGAAGGGAGAAGCAGGATTCTCACACAGCGCTCTGAAGAAATTAAAAATGATTTGAAGCAGGAGAGAACAATGGTATAAAGATAAACAATGCCCTTTCTGCTGTACCAATTTTACTATGAGTGATTTTAAGGAAAAAATTACAAGGAAGAAGTAGTTTCTATGAAATTCCAGATTATACTAGTAAAAGAGAAATGCTACAAGTTTATAATTTTATTTGAATACATTTAACTATAACTTTCAGAATTTTAAAACAACATAATCAAATGTACATTATTTAGATTACTGATAATGTTATTATTTTCTTGTAAAAAATCAAAATGCAGGTGAATTATTAAACATTTATCAATTGCCTAAGAAATTCTGAGAGTCTTTCTAAAGATGGCTTATTGAACTCTGGAACCATTTTGGTCCACCTGATTCAGGAAGCAAAATTAAACTGAAAAAAAATGAGATGAAATAAAGGTAGAATATTATAAACTAAATGCTTTTCTTTTTGTTCTAGAAGAGTGTAAAAATAAAATGGAGCTTTATAACCTTTATAAAAACAATCTTGTCCAGACAGTTATGAATAGGGAGAAAGCTTCTGCTTCACATGGTACGTATTTGCTTTGAGTTTCCAACAGGCCAGAATTAAAATATTGTCAGTAGTTTTCTTCATTGGCTTTCACGAACATGGAAAACGTGTTAATAAAATTCTTAATATATTCCTAAACAATCCCAATACCTTCCTAAGTAAGTTGGGGTGAATTTGAAGTCACTTCCCTATTATCTTTGCTAGGTCCTAGAGATGTGTGTCTGGGAGAATGTGTGATTTTAGATTACTGGAGAGTAGCTAAATATATGTTAGTATGATCAAATCAAGGGTGGACAGCAACATACTGAAAGCGTGTGTATGGAGTAGTTGGGAATGCATAATAAAAGTATTGTCACAGGAAGATTAGTGTAGGGAAGGAGACTATGAAAGGCACACAACTGATACTATTCTTCCAAGCTCAGTTTCCCTTAATGGTTGCTTTTAGGAATGTCAATTCATACCTTCGTTTCAATGAGCTCAGTAATTTGCAAATAACTTTACTATGTCATTGTTGGAAATACAAAGATCTTCTGGGCTAAATATCTCAATATTATCTATATATGACTTTACTGATAGGGAAATTACATAAGTAAAATTTATATATAATGATAGGATTAATGACAGCCAGACTTGGGACTTAATAGTCGTACACATTATGTTCATGCAGTCTATCTCTCAAGAGGAAAAGGAAAAAATATAAACAAGTGCTGGAGCTTGTCAAGGTAATTGGGATTTTGTACCATTTGAATGCATGTTTTGCTTTTATTTTTTTTAAATAAAGATTTGTTTATTCTAAAGGCAGAGTAAGAGGGAGAGAAGGAAAGATGAGAGAGAGAAAAGAGAGTAAGAGAATCTTCCATCTGCCTGTTCACTCCAGAAATGCCTACAACAACTCAAGAGCTGAGGCTGGGCCAGGCTGAAGCAAGTAGCCAAGAACTCTGTCTGGGTCTTCAATGTGGAGGGCAATGACTCAAGTAATTGAGTACTGGATCTATCATCTGCTGCATCCCAGGCACATTAGAAAGAAGCTGAGTTGGAAATGGAGGCTGTACTCAAACCAGACATTCTCTTTTCAGACATGGATATTCCAAGTGGAAGTTTAATACACTGTGCCACAATGACCATCCTGAATACAATTTTAAATATTTCCAGAGTTTAGGATAACGTATAAAAGAGTATATGAAAAATCTAATTTGTGCAAAAAAAGATAGAGAAATTTTAAAAATATTATCTGCTTTCTATTTATCTGATTTTAATTATGTGTCTCATTTTTAAACAAACAAAAATGGATGAAACAAGGAAATCAATGTGTTGAGACTGTGAAATTTTTATATTTTATATGTCCCTGAAATATTAAATATAATTTCTTGAAGCAACTGGAAAAAAATTGATTTGGTGAAAGATGCGATGCACTTGTGGGTTGGGGATATATTCTCAAGAAATGGGAGGTGCAGACAATGCTTGTGTTCTCTGCTATGCTGAACATACAGACAAATGAGCAGAAGGGCAAACATTAAGTCTTGTTGGAGTGTTGTTCAGCATGGCAATAAATTAGCTCATCTTGCACATTAGAGTTCATGAGTTGATTCCTGGCTCCAGTTCCTAACTACAGACCCTGAGAGGTCTCAGTGATGACTCAAATGATACTGTTACTTATACATATGTGAGAGACCTGGGTTGCTTTATTTCTCCCCTTGGTGTGTATGTACATATGTGTGTGTGTCTTCCTCTGAAATGAATAAAATAATTTTAGAAAACAAGCTTTGGAATTTGGATTCATTCTTGTAAACCATATTAGATTCCAAAGCCCACATTATTGATCATTCACTGAATTAGCCTAAACTGGGCATGTCAAGAAATCTTTTGACATGCTGTGAAGTAAAGTGTTATGTATAAAGAGGACCAGGGCATTAAATATGCTTTTTGAAAGACAAAAGGAAGAGCTTTAAAGTTGAACTTTTTTTTACTTTTTTGTAACTATGGCTTATACAACACCTAATATGCTGGAGATGAAGAGAAGTAGCCTTGTATTTGATGCATTTATGAGTTCTTAATATGTACAATTTCATATTACATCTATTAAAAGCAAGCAGCATCTTAAAAAAGACTGCCTTTTGGTGAATCTGTAATTCCAGTTTTGATAATTTAGCCTATATGAATGTAAAGTTGGACACACACAAGTAGGAAATCTGTACTAAGAGCTAAAAAAGAACTACAGAATTTCCAGGGACAGGTAATTAACTAAGTATTGAAATAACTGAGAGAGACTATGGGAAAAATGAGAATTAAATGGGCCTTAATGAATATGGTTTATAAAAGAGACTTTGGACAAAACAATGATTAAAGAAAACATCAAAATCAGTGTTTCAGAGTTCAGAATAAACTTCTGATTGTTCAAGATGTCAAAGCCTCAACTGTCAAAATACTAAACAGGAAAATAGATATATGTATAGATATCTAAAATTTCAGATTAAATTGTGATTATTATTATACAAAGTAATTTAAAACAGATTGACTTCTTGTAGCAGTAGTCATGAAGTTTGCAGAAAAAAATGGAATTCAAAGGTCAGGTTATTTTAGTGCAAAACAATTTTGAAACTCATTCACAATTTTTTTCAAAGTATCCAAATCCATATTCTACATTCCTACATTTCACATCATACCTGTATATCTGACCTCTTTTCATCTTCTGTTAGCCTCCCATTTTGCTTCCCATTCAAATATTAGCTTCTCATTCCAAGGGAACATGGGATAATATTCTAAAAATCAGTATTTTGCTATTTCAAAATTTTCCCACAGGCTCTACTTAGTGTTTCCCAAATACGAAGATTTCAGCTCACTGTGGTCTTGGTGTTATAAAAATTCCCATATACACGAAGGAGCAGGTTCTTTCCCAGACATTTTGATAGTGTAAGGGTACATAATTTATGGGTAAACAAAGCAGTTTTTAGATATCAGTTTCTTAATAACAGAACCAATTGTAAATATAAAGGCGCCTTCAAAAATTTCATGGAAAATATGTACTATGAAAAAATTGCGAAAGAGTCATAATTGCTTTGCACTAAAATAACCTGATCTTTGAATTCCACTTTTCTGTAAACTTCATGACCACTGCTACAAGAAGTCAATCTATTTTAAATTACTTTGTATAATAATAATCACAATTTAATATGAAATTTTAGATATCTATACATAATAAGATGATCCTAAGTAAGAAATACTGGAGCTTAAAGTATAAGCAAGGGAACCAGGGTAGAAAATAGATTAGCTATAAAGGTTCTTAACTAGAATGAGCAAGTAGGCTTACTCTTGAACAGAATTCTGATTAGGGTACACTCTAAAGGAGGCAGTAGAAATGCAAAGTACCCCACCCTTCAATGCAGCACTCCTTCTATTTGGTATGAACATTAGAACTCTGAATATGTGCCAAAAACTGAATGGTGAAGAAAACAGTGAAGGATATGACTGAGTATATTTACATATACTCAGTGTGTGAATATTGGATTAAGGAGACCTTTGTATTCAGTGATTTTTCGATCTTGTGCATTATTATTTGTGCCACATGGACAAGTTGTGGCCTGGCTTGTTTTGTTTCAGTTCAACAATTGCTGTACCCTCTCTGCAGCAAAGAAAAGCTAAGAGGAACAGTAAATCTTGTAAAAGCTTTCCAGGCATTTGTAGGTGGGCTCCACTTTTCACTGAGAATCACTGCAGAGTATCAAAGTGCAGAGGGGTCTAAAAAATATTGGTATGTTTTCATTTACTTCTTTTTTTAAAATTATTTAAGGTATACAAATTACATGTATTTCACATATTCAGATTTAGAAACAATGATTCTTCTGACCCTACCCTCCCTCCCTCCCACACCCTACCATTACCCTTTTTCCTCCTTCCTCTCTTATTCCTTCTTTTAATTTTTATAATGATCTACTTTCAGTTTATTTTACACTCATCAGATTAACCCCACACTAAGTAAAGTGTTCATCAAGTGAACACTCCTTCATTGAATCTCATTGAATCTTCATTGAATCATTGAAACTCAAATTATCAGTTTCACTTCTACATATTACATTTTTGGTGCTCTATCAGTTATCACAGACCTGGGAAAACAGATGGTATTTGCCTTTTGGAGATGGCTTATTTCACTATGTATAACAATTTCCAGTTGCATCAATTTTGTTGCAAAAGACAGAACTTCAGTCTTTTTTACGGTGAGTGAAATTCCATAGTGTATATGTGTCATACTTTTTTTATCCAATCTCTGGTTGATGAACACCTTGATTGATTCTATATTTTAGCTGTTGTGAATTGAGCTGCAATAAACATTGGGGTATAGATAACTCTTTCATATACTTATTTCACTTTGTTTGGGTAAATTACCAGGATTCTGATTACTGGGTTATATGGTATCTATTTTCAATTTTCTGAGGAATCTCCATCTTGTCAGCCACAATACTGTACTAGTTAACATTCCCACCAACATGGGTTTAGGATACCTTCTCCCTACACCTCACTGCATACTGGCCAACATTCATTGTTTGTTGATTTCTGTGAGAGCCATTCTAACTGGGGTGAGATGAAACCTCAGTGTGGCTTTGGTTTACATTTCCCTGAACGCTAGTGATCCTGAGTAATTTTTCATTGTCTGTTGGCTCTTTCAATTTCTTCTGAAATTGCCTATTCAAGTCCTTTGTCCATTTCTTAACTGGATTGTTCATTTCATTGTCGTTGAGCTTCTTGAGCTTTTTATAGATTTTAGATATTAATCCTTTATAAATTCCATGGTTTACAGATATTTTCTCCCATTCTGTAAGTTGCCTCTTCATTTTGCTGAGTGTTTGTTTTGCAGTGCAGAAGCTTCTCACCTTGGTATAATACCATTTTTCTGTTTTGGCTTTGAATTCCTTTGCTTCTGGAGTCTTTCCCAAGATGTCTTTGCCTATGCCAATGTCTTGCAGAGTTTCCTCGATGTTCTCCTTTAGTAATTTCATGACATCAGGTCGTAGATTCAGATCCTTGATACCTTTGAGTTGATTTTTGTATAAGGTATGATGTAGGAGTGTTGTTTCATACTTCAGCATGTAAAGATCCAGTTTTTCCAGCGCCTTTAGTTGAATAGACTGTCCTTTCTACAGGGATTGATTTTAGCTCTTTTGTCAAAGATTAGTTGGTTGTAGATGTATTGATTGATTTCTGGAATTTCTGCTCTGTTACATTGATCTACATATTTATTTTTTGCCATGAGCAGGCTGTTTCGATTATAACTATTTTGTAATGTATCTTGAAATCTGGTAGTGTGGTGCTTCCAGGTTTGTTTTTGCTGTATAAGATTGTTTTAGCTATTAGATGTCTCATGTGTTTCCATATGAATTTTAGCATAGTTCATTCTAGATCTGAGAAGAATGTCTCTAGCATTTTGATTGGAATCCCACTAAATCTGTAAATTGCTTTTGGTAGCATGAACTTTGTGATAGCATTAATTCTTCTAAACAATAACTATGGCAAATTTTTCCCTTTTTTGCTGTCTTCTTACATTTCTTTCTTTCTATTTATTTATTTATAAGATTTATTTATTTATTTGAAATTCAGAGTTATGCAGAGAGAGAGAGAGAGAGAGAGAGGAGAGAGAGAGAGGTCTTCCACCCACAGGTTCACTCCCCAGATGCCCGCAACGCCCAGAGCTGCGTGGATCCGAGCCAGGAGCCAGGAGCTTCTGGGGCCCCAGAGCTTGAGCCATCTTCTACTGCTTTCCTAGGCCATAGCAGAGAGCCCGATTGGAAGTGGAACAGCCGGGACTTGAACTAGCACCCATATGGGATGCTGACACTGGAAGCAGCAGCTTTACCCACTACGTCACAGTGCTAGTCCCTATATTGTTTTTTTAATGTTTTCTAATTGTTAACATAGAGATCTTTCACTTCGTTGGTTAAAAGTATTCCAGGATTTGCCAGCGCCATGGGTCACTAGGCTAATCCTCCGCCTTGCGGCGCCGGCACACCGGGTTCTAGTCCCGGTCGGGGCACCGATCCTGTCCCGGTTGCCCCTCTTCCAGGCCAGCTCTCGGCTGTGGCCAGGGAGTGCAGTGGAGGATGGTCCAAGTCCTTGGGCCCTGCACCCCATGGGAGACCAGGATAAGCACCTGGCTCCTGCCATCGGAACAGCGCGGTGCGCCAGCTGCAGCGCGCCTACTGCGGCGGCCATTGGAGGGTGAACCAACAGCAAAAGGAAGACCTTTCTCTCTGTCTCTCTCTCACTATCCACTCTGCCTGTCAAAAAAAATGGGAAAAGTATTCCAGGATTTAAAAAAAAGCAGTTGCAATGTATTTATCATATTGCCCTGCTGCATGAAAGTGTAAGGGTTATCTCTTACCATATGATTGCGTGTATAAGACCAGAAACAGGAACATGCTTTCTCTGTGATAACCAGGCATACATGTACCTCCTCACCAACAGGACAGGGTCCAGCACACTTGCCTTCCTATTTTCTCCTTTGTCCTATGCCCTAGATGAATCTTTATTATATGTTCCTATAACCTACTGCATCAAGAGAGATTTTGGACTCACTCTCTTGTTAATCTTGCTTGGTATCTTGATATGGAATTGGAACAGGAACAACTGGACTAGCCATTTCAGTAGAAAAGGCAAATAAAATTGAAGGTTTATCTCTCAGTCTCAAAGAAAACATAAATATCCTAGCTCAGCAACTGCTTTATCTCCAGGATCAGGCAGATTCATTGACTGCAGTAGTTCTCCAGAACCACCAGGCACTAGACCGCCTCATGCCCTAAAGGAAGATGTTGCCTCTTTATGGGTGAAAAATACTGTTTTTACACCCAGAGGAGGACTTTGCCTCTTTTTGGGTGAAGAATGTTGCTTTTACACCAGTAAACAGGACATGCTAATGAGATGTATTCACAAGGTAACTCTGCCTTAATTTGGCCATCCTTTCTGCCATGGGCAATTTCTCTAATATCTCCTTTTGCATTCATATTTGTGCTCCTATTTCTAAATACATAATTAATTTATTCCAAAGGTTTTATTCCAAAGGTTCTTGCAGGAACAAATAACTGCTTAATGTCAAGCCATCTCATAGGAGCAACATGAGAATGCTCTTCTTTTTCAATCAATCCAATCTCAAGTCTAGACCCCTGCTCAAGTACTGGCTCCATGTCTATGCCCTGCATCAGCAGGAAGTAGCCAGAGAGAAATCAATGACCCTTCTCCTTTTTCTTTTTAGAAAACTTTTATTTAATAAATATAAATTTCAAAAGTACAACTTTTGGGTTATAGTGGTTTTCCCCCCATAACCACCCTCCCACCCACAAACCATCCCATCTCCTACTCCCTCTCCCATCCCATTCTTCATTAAGATTCACTTTTTTCTACTAATTATATTTTTATAACTTTTATTTAATGAATATAAATTTCCAAAGTACAGCTTATGGATTACAATGGCTTCCCCCCACACCACTTCCCTCCCACCCGCAACCCTCCCCTTTCCCGCTCCCTCTCTCCTTCTATTCACATCAAGATTCATTTTCAATTCTCTTTATATACAGAAGATCAACTCATTAAGATTCATTTTTAATTATCTATATACAGAAGATCAACTTAATATATACTATGTAAAGATTTCAACAGATTGCACCCATGCAGACACACAAAGTATATAGCTTTGTTTTTAAGACTAGTTTTACCATTAATTCTCATAGTACAACACATTAAGGACAGAGATCCTACATGAGGAGTAAGTGCACAGTGACTCCTGTTGTTTTATTTAACAATTGACACTCTTTATTTATGATATCAGTATCACCCAAGGCTCTTGTCATGAGCTGCCAAGGCTATGGAAGCCTCCTGAGTTCACAAACTCCGACCTTATTTTGACAAGACCAAAATCAAAGTGGGAGCTCTTTCCTCCCTTCAGAGAAAGGTACCTACTTATTTGATGGCCCATTCTTTCCACTGGATCTCACTCACAGAGATCTTTCATGTAGGTCAATTTTTGCCACAATGTTTGGAATTCCATGCCTGAGAAATTCTCATGGGTTTTTTAACCAGATCTGAATGCCTTAAGGGCTGATTCTGAAGCCAGAGTGCTGTTAGGGCATTTGCCATTCTATGAGTCTGCTGTGTATTCTGCTTCCCATGTTGGATCATTTTCTCCTTTTCAATTCTATCAATTATTATTAGCAGACACTGTAGTGACCCTTCTCCTTATCTAAAGTCAGAGTCAGGATTGATTCAACAAAGACATAATCCTCAGCCATTCTCACTCATTGCCCAAAAGATAGATAAACAATGGAATTTAATCATAACCTCTACTCTACCACCAATGGCTCTACTCCCAACCTGTGTGTACTGACGGTCCTCTTCCCCACTTAATGCTGTATAATTGTTCAAACCTGGTAAATGCCACTCTTAGGATCATTGGTTACTATCCTCACTCTGTCTTTTATGACCTTGTCTAAATATGATCAGAGTCGGCAAACTTGGAAGGCTTCCATAGCCTTGGCAACTCATGACGACAGCCTAGGATGGTTACTGGCGCCATAAACTAGAGTGTCAATTTGTTGGGTCAACAACAGGAGCCACTGTGCACTTGCTCCTCATGTGTGATCTCTGTCCTTAATGTGCTGTACATTTTGATTTAATGCTATAACTAGTACTCAAACAGTATGTTTCACTTTGTGTTTCTATGTGGGTGCAAACTGTTGAAATCTTTATACTAAATTGATCTTCTGTATATAAAGAGAGTTGAAAATGAATCTTGATGCAAATGGAAGGGGAGAGGGAGCGGGAGAGGGGAGGGTTGCGGGTGGGAGGGAAGTTATGGGGGGGGGGAAGCCATTGTAATCCATAAGCTGTACACTGGAAATTTATATTTATTAAATAAAAGTTAAAAAAAAAAGTCCAGGCCCCTGTGGTCATGGCCTTCTGCCGTGTGTTCCATCAATGTGCATGTTGGCAGTTGGTCACCTACCTCTACAAATTTATCTTCTCTGAATAAATTCAGTATGACTGTAAAAAAAAATGGTATTTGATTTTTTTGGTAGCTGTTGTGAATGGGATTGATCTTTGAAGTTCTTTCTCACCCATGGCATTGTCCATGTATACAAAGACTGTTGATTTCTGTGTGTTCATTCTACATCCTGCCACTTTACCAAATGCTTTTATGAAATCCAACAGTCTCTTAGTTGTTTATTTAGTTCTCCTAAATATGGAATCGTGTCATCTATAAATAGGGAGAGTCTGACTTCCTCTTTTCCAATTTTTATCCCTTTGATTTCTTTTTTCTTGCCTAATGGCTCTGGCTAAAATGTCAAGGACTATATTGAATAGAAATGGTGAAAGTGGGCATCATTGTTTGGTTCCAGATGTTAGTGGAAATGCTTCCAATTTTCTACATTCGGTATGATGCTGACTGTAGGTTTGTCATAAATTGCCTTACTTCTGTTATAGAATATTCTTTTTTTTAAAGATTTATTTATTTATTTATTTGAAAGTCAGAGTTATACAGAGAGAGGAAAGGTTGAGAGAGAAAGAAGTCTTTCATCCGATGATTGACTCCCCAATTGGCTGCAATGGTCGGAGCTGTGCCGATCCGAAGCCAGGAGCCAGGAGCTTCTTCTAGGTCTCACATGCGGGTGCAGGGGCCCAAGGACTTTGGCCATCCTCTACTGCTATCCCAGGCCATAGCAGAGAGCTGGATTGGAAATAGAGCAGCCAGCACTAGAACCGGCACCCATATGGGATGCTGGCACTTCAGGCCAGGGCTTTAACCTGCTGCACTACAGCGCCGGCCGTGTAGAATATTCTTTATATACCCAATTTTGCTTAAGGTTTTCATGATTAAAGGATGCTGTATTTTATCAAATGCTTTCTCTGAATGTATTGGGATAATCATATGGTTTTTATTTTCACTTTGTTAATGAGTTTTCATCTAAATTGTCAGGCAGCTAAATCTAGATATGGCATTGAAAACATGCATTTATCTCCTCTTTTGAAAATTTACTAAAATTATAGTGAAGAAATAAATAAAATAGAGCTATTAATCTCTTTGTGCTATACAGTTTTTGGATATATGAGCGATTTTAAGCAAATAAGATTAAGAGAGGGTAGAAAGTTGTTGACAAGTTGACTGAGACAATGAAGACAAGGTTGAACATATTAGGGTAAACAATATTCCATTTAGAGGGCAGTGATCCTGCTGATAATATCCTGGGGAAGTTCCTGGGGAAGTAGAAGCAAGGACCATCTATGGCAGCAGTGGGAAGTGATGCTCAAAGCATAGACAATCATGGGAAAATTATAACTTGGGTGCTTATATCCTTCAATATCTTATCACCTCAAACTTAAAGAAGAAAAGAAGAAATTTCCCTCAGGGAAATTAATACCTGTCTATTCACTTGACTAATATACCACCTAAAGTGTACTGACAAATTCTTCTGTAAGTTTATTTTATAAAGTAAATTGACAAACAAATGGTATGTATATTTTAGAACATAAAAAAAGAAAAAAAAAACAGAAATAAGTGGGGAGGAAATTTACCTTGGTGTTTCCAGAAGAGATTGAGGAACAAAATAAAACTGGGCAAAAAAGAAACATCACTTCTATTATGAGAAAAAAATTGAAGGGGAAAATTTCATACATTAGAAGAGGTGTAACTTCCACAATGAAGGACAAAGCAGTAAGAACACAGGCCACTTTGAGTTCACTAGAATGAATAAAAATGGTTCCAGAAGTGGGGGCTGCATTGTGGTATAGTGGGTTAAATCACCACCTGAGATGCTCTCAGGCTATACTTGATTGCTTATTTGAGTCCTGGCATCTCTGCTTTCAGTACAGTTTTGCTACAACTTAGGAGGCAGCAGTTGATGGCCCAAGAGGTTGACCTCTACATATTATTTTGGAGACACAGATGGATTCTCATGCCTCTGAATTCAGCATGTTCCAACTCTGATAGCAGTTGGGGCATGGCTATCTCTCTCTCTCTGTCTTTAATTCTCTCACTCTATCTCTATACCTCTTTGCTGCTCTGCCTTTCAAATATATGAAAATAAATAAATAAATAAATGAATATTTGCAAAAATAAATTCACCAGTGATTTTATATATGTATATAAAGTGAGTCTGACATTGTGATGCAATGGGTTAAGTTGCTGCCTACAGTTATATCATCCCATATGAGCATGGGACAAGTCCAGGCTGTTCCACTTCAGATCTCACTCCCTGCTAATGTGTTCGGGGACACAGTAAAGGATGTCCAAGTAGTTAGCTTCCTGCCACCCACATGGGAGACCCAGAGTCCCAGGCTTCTGGTTTAGGCCTGGCTGTTGCAACCATTTGGAGAGTGAGCCAATGGATGGAAGATCTCCATATAACTATATCTTTCAAATAAATATATAAATATTTTAATAGGAGAGGAAAAGAGAAAATAATATGAGGAGTGTTGGAATAGAAAGCTAAGAAAATCTGGATTTACAGACAAAAACAACAAAACAGAGAAAGACAGAAATTGGAAACATAGAACAAAAAAAAGCAAAGATATAAGGGATCACAGGAGGAGATTCAACAATGACTGTACTGGTACAGAAACAGATGGATAGACCAATGGAACAGAATAGAAACACCAGAAATCAATCCAAACATCTACAGCCAACTTATATTTGACCAAAGATCCAAATCTAATCCCTGGAATAAGGACAGCCTATTCAATAAATGGTGCTGGGAAAATTGGATTTCCACATGCAGAAGCTTGAAGCAAGATCCATACCTATCACCTTACACAAAAATTCACTCAACATGGATTAAAGACTTAAATCTACAACCCAAAACCATCAAATTATTAGAGAGCATTGGAGAAACCCTGCAAGATATAGGCACAGGCAAAGACTTCCTGGAAAATACTCCAACAGCACAGGCAGTCAAAACCAAAATTAACATTTGGGATTGCATCAAATTGAGAAGTTTCTGTACTTCAAAAGAAACAGTCAGGAAAGTGAAGAGGCAACCAACAAAATGGGAAAAAATATTCGCAAACTATACTACAGATAAAGGATTGATAACCAGAATCTACAAAGAAATCAAGAAAATCCACAAAAACAAAAGAAACAACCCACTTAAGAGATGGGCCAAGGACCTCAATAGACATTTTTCGAAAGAGGAAATCCAAATGGCCAACAGACACATGAAAAAATGTTCAAGATCACTAGCAATCAGAGAAATGCAAATCAAAACCACAATGAGGTTCCATCTCACCCCGGTGAGAATGGCTCACATTCAGAAATCTACCAACAACAGATGCTGGAGAGGATGTGGGGAAAAAGGGACACTAACCCACTGTTGGTGGGAATGCAAACTGGTTAAGCCACTATGGAAGTCTGTCTGGAGATTCCTCAGAAACCTGAACATAACCCTACCATACAACCCAGCCATCCCACTCCTTGGAATTTACCCAAAGGAAATTAATTTGGCAAATAAAAAAGCCATCTGCACATTAATGTTTATTGCAGTTCAATTCACAATAGCTAAGACCTGGAACCAACCCAAATGCCCATCAACAGTAGACTGGATAAAGAAATTATGGGACATGTACTCCATAGAATACTATACAGCAGTAAGAAACAACGAAACCCAGTCATTTGCAACAAGATGGAGCAATCTGGAAAACATCATGCTGAGTGAATTAAGCCAGTCCCAAAGAGAAAAATATCATTTGTTTTCCCTGATCGGTGACAACTGAGCGCCAAAGGGGAAACCTGTTAAATGAAATGGACGCTATAAGCAACAATGAACTGATCAGCTCCTGTCCTGACTTTAGATGTACAATGTAATACTTTATCCTTTTTAGTATTTGTTGTTATTGTTGTTGTTCTAGTACTATTGGTTGAACTCAGTAATTAATACACAATTATTCTTAGGTGTTTAAATTTTAACTGAAAAGTGATCCCTGTTAAATCTAAGAGTGGAAAAAGAGAGGGAGGAGATGAACAATTTGGAACATGCTCAATCGGACTGGCCGCAAATGGTGGAGTTAGAAATGTGCCAGGGGATTCCAACACAATTCCATCAAGATGGCATGTACCAATGCCATCGCACTAGTCCAAGTGATCAATTTCAGCTCACAATTGATAGCTCTGATAGGTCTAAGAGTCAAAGAGATCACACAAACAAGACAAGTATCTGCTAATACTAACTGATAGAATCAAAAAGGGAGAGAAAGATCCAACATGGGAAGTGGGATACACAGCAGACTCATAGGATGGCAGATGTCCTAAACAACACTCTGGCCTCAGAATCAGCCCTCAAGGCATTCAGATCTGGCTGAAGAGCCCATGAGAGTATAGCAGGCATGGAAAGCCAAGATATCATGGGAAAAAAAAAAAAGACCTAAATGAATGATCTCTGTGAGTGAGATCCCAGTGGAAAGAACGGGGCCATCAAAGAAGGAGGTACCCTTCTCTGAAGGGAGGAGAGAACCTCCACTTTGACTATGACCCTATCGGAATAAGATCAAAGTCAGCGAACTCTAAAGGCTTCCATAGCCATGGCAACTCATGACTAGAGCCTAGGGAGATTACTGACGCCATGAACAGGAGTGTCAAATTGTTAAGTCAGCAACAGGAGTCACTGTGTACTTACACCCCATGTGGGATCTGTCCCTAATGTGTCGTCTAAAGCCAAGTGATGCTATGACTGGTACTGAAACAGTATTTTTATACTTTGCGTTTCTGTGTGGGCGCAGACTGATGAGGTCTTTGCTAATTATATACTGAAGTGATCTTCTGTATATAAAGAGAATTGGAAATGAAAAAAAAAAAAACAACCTGGTGTTAAAATGGAAATGGCATAGAAAATTAATTAATTTGAAAAAAAAAATTATGTAGGATCTCTATCTTTAATGTGCTGTACATTGCTATTTAATGCTATAATTAGTAATCCAATGGTAGTTTTTTTCACTTGATGTTGCTATATGGGCAAAATGTTGAAATCTTTACCTAATATATACTAAACTGATCTTCTGTATACAAAGAGAATTGAAAATGAATCTTTACATGAATGGAAGGGGAAAGGGAGCGGGAAAGGGGAGGGTTGCGGGCGGGAGGGAAGTTATGGGAGGGGGGAAGCCATTGTAACCCATAAGCTATACTTTGGAAATTTATATTCATTAAATAAAAGTTTAATTAAAAAAAAAACAATGACTGAATACTTGTTCCCAAAATAGATCACTGGAAAAGAGGTAAGAGAAAATATCTAGAATTAATAGAAGATTGTATCCATTGCTAAATAAGGATCGAAATAGTCTATTAATTACTAAAAACAATTATGGGAAAAGACACAAAAATATCTACATATTACCTTATGAGATTTAATTAGTTAAGACCAAGAGAAGAGTTACAGTATACAAACAGTAGATAGAAGACCTATAAAGCATGATGATAATCAAATGTTATCAAATGTCTCATCAATAACAGATACCAGTATTGAGTAGAGAAAAGCTTCTAAAGTTCCCTGTAAAATTACTATCAAATTTTCATATCCTTCTAAAATATCCATTGTGAAGATGGGAAAAATTATGTTAGAGCCAAAAATTTTAGGAAGAATATGCACATAATTAATACAAAGAAAACCTGCAAAGTAGACCAGAGAAATCCCTGGATGTGTCATTTCAACCTCAGGATCTGGGGAGAGGTAAAAATGGGCATCAGTGGAATTGGTTTATGGCTAAGCACCCAACAATCTTGATGATAGACTAAAGGTTGGTGTGTGGTATAAAAAGCAGAAATGTAACTTAAAAATGATGCCATACACATTTTTGGCACAGAAGCAGTGACACTTAAAGTGTATTAGTAACGCACTTGTTCTACCTCTACTCGACTTAGAAGTAGATTTTGTAGTCATTGGAAAGTGTTTTTGAACCACTTCAAAACTGTGGTTTTGATGAAGATATAAATTTTATTCAAACTACATGAGGTAAAAATGAGAGTACAGCAAGTTGGTATTGAGAGCTAGTTGAGCAAGGACAGGATTGTAAGAGAAGCCAATAGAGATACATGTGTGACCTTTTTAGAAAACAAGAGCTCAAGAGGTACTAGCTGTAGTAGAGGGATCAAGATAGGGAAATAAGTAGGACTTGATTAATGCAGCACCTGAGAAGTGAGATCAGTCAAAAATTACAAGCCAACACAGATGAAACCACTCCCAAAGGCTTACATTAGAGGGAAGACACTAAACAAGCAAGTTGGAGTTTTTGACCTTATGCAGATGTATGTTCTTTTCCCAGTACATGCTGAGGCCTGTTAGACCCAGAGCTCTCTACATCCACTTATTCACCTGCTGAACACTACAGTTTTCGTTCAAGTGGAACATCCTCACCCTACACACACCACCAAGGCTTTCTGGCCCCTAAGTCCATTCCTTTCCCAAGGATCCCTTTATTTTTGTTCCTCCTCCTCTTCTCCCACCCCCTCCACTGAGAACTGTTTTACTTGCTAGGTAGAAAATATGCTACCCTGCCTACACCAATCCAATTTCTTGGCAAAAGTACTGATGCCATTCCCCTTACATAATCATACTTATACTCTTTGCCTTTAAATGCTGTTTGAAATCTGTAACACCTCAGAGCAAATATTCAAGATGGCTTGATTTTGTGCTTTCTTGGGTGATAGCTCTAAAAAAAGCCCAAATGAGATATTTTGTTTCTTAATCAATTTGTGCCTCAGTTTCTCTTAGTGGTCAGCAAGTATCCTGATAAACATTCATGTTTGTATATAAAGAAGTGTTATATATAAATGAGCCACTGATGCATACAGAGAGAGGGAATTAGGAAAAACCTAATATGTTTCAGAACATTTTGGGGGCAGGGGTTATATATTTGAGAGCATTTTCATGGTTAAGATACAGAGCAGTGATGTACATAAAACATCACTCTTCCTGAGAAAAATAACCAAGGTTCAAGGGGATTAAGTAACTTGCCAACTTTATGCAGCTACAGAGATATGCCTTGGGTCTGAATGTATTTCTACTGCCTACAAACCCCGCACTCAATCCACTGTACCCACCCTTTCGCCATAGGTCCCAACTTTGTTAAAAAGTGCTAGGGCGTAAATTCAGACCTTCTGATCCCAAAACTGGTCCACTTGCTGCTTCACAGCTCGTGCTTTGTGTCAGTGCTATTGTGTCAGGTGATAGTAAAGAAGAAAAGGACAATCATGGCTGAAAAAAAAAATAAGAGCCCATTCATGTTATCAAGACTAGATTGCAGCCTGAAAAAATATCCCTGCTGTTACAACTCTATAAAATCACAGAAGCCAGAACCAATATTAGCTGCAATAAAATCCTAGCTTATACAATCAATTTCTCAAGCTTTTGGGCAACACAGATACCAGATTATACATGTGTACATATACATGGAATTCATGTGAATTTTTGAAAGAAAAATTATTATAGCCTTGGGTTTATTCAAATAAATGAAAAATGTATATTTTTAAATTAATTAATTATGGTAGTTAACCTCAGCTGTTAAAATAGTTTGTGGTAAATTTTGTTACTAATTATATATATATATATATATATATATATATTTTTTTTTTTTTTTGACAGGCAGAGTGGATAGTGAGAGAGAGAGAGTCAGAGAGAAAGGTCTTCCTTTTTGCCGTTGGTTCACTCTCCAATGGCCGCTGTGGTCGGCGCATCTCGCTGATCCAAAGCCAGGAGCCAGGTGCTTCTTCTGGTCTCCCATGCGGGTGCAGGGCCCAAGGACTTGGGCCATCCTCCACTGCCTTCCTGGGCCATAGCAGAGAGCTGGCCTGGAAGAGGAGCAACCGGGACAGAATCCAGTGCCCCAACCGGGACTAGTACCCGGTGTGGCGGCACTGCAAGGCGGAGGATTAGCCTGTTAAGCCACGGTGCCGGCCTATTTTGTTATTTTTAAGTAATCTTTTAGAGATAAAATATTAAATACTGTTACTTCCATATTATATTCCAAAATATTTTTTTTAAAAAATGGGATTATTCATTCTGTGATACCTGGCATTGTGGTAAGTTGTGCCTAATTCCTTGTTGATGTTATGAATTTGGATTAGCCACTATTATTTTACTATTATTTCATATTATTTAATTTGAGCCCTATTTGAAGAGGAATGTTTGCAAAAAGGATGTTAGAATAGGAAAATAAAAATGCCATTGGGAGGACTCAAAATAGCATTTTGAGGTTAGCTTATTACTCAAAGAATTGGGCAGGGAATTATGGAAATGCTTCCTTCATAAATATTTTTGGAATGAATAGAGAACATTTGGTGAAGATTGATTTTCTGGAACGAAGGTTATCAGTGAATCCAGTATACTCTTTGAGACATATGAATTTGATGATGATGTGAGATAGCTATGCCAAAATGTCTGAATTTTTGGTACCTTAATAGCTATGGAGATTGTGAAGACCAATTTTTCTCTGTATATCAGCATGGTGGTAGGAACGCATTGTAACTATGGTAGAGATAGACTATAAGAGACAAATAATTTGCAGGGGAAAAATCCATTTTTTTCAAACTATTCATGCAGAAGAAATAGTTCCAAGATTAACTTATTGGATTCTATGTGTGTTTAGCTACTTGACAATTTCATACCAATACTGAACACAAATAGTAAACAAAATAAAACCAGAAACATGCTGAATATTTCAACAAAACAGTGTAAAGTTAAATTAATTATTGTATAATCACTCATTTCCAACTGATTAAACATTAAAAATAAAACTAAGGAACTCTATTTCTTACCAGAAAACTTGCAAAGCAACAACAATTAGAAAAGACAGAAACCATTGTAGTTTGAATACATACATTTGAAAAAGTGACTAGTGGCATACACAAGGGTTTACAAATGATAACATTTTAAAAATAATTGCAATATTAATTGCATTAAAAGATTTTTAAAACAAGCGTTTTATCATCTCTTATTAGATTATGAGTTAAAGACAAGTATTTTAATGAAAAAAAAATGAAGTATGATGACAATAAACCATACACAAAAGAGAAACTCAATGTTAGTAGCCCATGAAAATGTTTGCTTTAATTGAAGATGTAGGGCCTGATAATAAAATAAAACAGGAAAACAAATGTCTAATATTTTTTGCAAAATAGTCCCTTTAATTGGCAGTTGAAATTTCAGTTGGTACAAACCTTCTGATCGGCAATTGGGTGGAAATTTCACATTGAATGGAGCCAACGCATTGGAGATGTCTCAGAAAGCCTAGGCAACTGATGTAATTATCACAGTGCTGTATAAAATGACAAAGTTAGGAGGCAGTTAATGTCCAGTTGAAAGTGATTGATTAAGTATCCTATTAAGTGGAATTACTAGTAAGTCATTAAAATTACATTATGGATGTAGAAGACATCAATTGTAGCTGCTGAAACAGCATCAGTTGTACTTCTTCTCTCCTCATTCTAATTGGCTTTTGTGAACTACCATGCCCTCCCTCTCACACACACAAATGGACAGAGTACAGTGCAGAGTTGGCAAGGTATCTCCTTTTTGCTGGATCACAACACAGGCCCTTTTAACAATTAGAGCTACTTAATTTCAACAAGTCATATGGAATTGACTGCCCCTTGGTCTCTGTTAGATATATCCTTGGTGCTCATTTATTGTATCTTCTAAAAATGATATAGTAGATTTTCCATGAATTTTATGAACTGGTCCACATACAGTGATCCCTACATAATTATAGGGGATTAAATTCAGGGCCCCCACAAATGTCAAAAACCTGTGGGTGCTCAAGTACCTTGTATAAAATGGAATAGTATTTACTATATATTTTCCCATCAACGTAAAATCATCTTTACATTATTTATAATACCTGATACAATATGATATACAAATAGTCATTATATTGTATTATTTAGAGAATAATGACAAGAAAAAAAGTCTGTATGTTTTCACTGTAAACAAAATTTACCATGGATGTGGAATTCAAGGATTTAAAAGGGTAAAACTTACTGGAGATTATTTACTTGTTAGAAATACTGTACTTTTGGCTTCTGTTGTTTGCCACCATAGAACTCAAAATAATTTATATGTATTTGCTAAGGAAAGATGTCTACCAAATGTAGGTGATTAAAAAAAGAAAGGTTCAAAGCAGAATATTCATCATTGTTTGACATATATATATGTATATATAAAGCAGATATATATATATATATATATATATATATATATATATATATATATCTGCTTTAGTTTACAGAGAAATACAAATTAAATAAGTCATTGTGCTCCATGTAGTAGATTGTCAAACTAATAAACTTTTAAAAAATATTTATTTATTATTTATTTGAGAGGCAGGGTTACAGACAAACAGAGGGAGAGACACAGAGAGAGGTCTTTCATCGGCTGGTTCACTCCCAAATGACTGAAGTGGCCAGAGCTGGGCCAATCCCAAGCCAGGAACCAAGAACTTCTTCTGGATCTCCAACATGGGTGCAGGGACTCAAACAGTTGCAACATCTTTCACTACTTTTCCCAGGCGCATTAGCAGGAACCTGGATAAGAAGTAGAGCAGCCAGACTCCAACAGGTGCCCATATGGAATGCCGGCACGGAAGACAGAGGCATAACCTACTAAGCCACAGCTCTGGCCCACACAAAATAATAAACTTTGAAATCTTCAGTTGGTGGGATGATAGCAAGGGTCTTACTACTGTCATTCTTATAAGTTACAATACACTCTTCATAGGGTAATTATGCTGTAGCTATTGGAAAATTCTTAATGGAAATAACTGGAAGTCAGCAAAGTCTTCTCTTCATGTATATTCATTTTTAATTTTTTAATTTAAAAAGTTTAAAACATAAAATTATGATATTTAAGGTATACTTTGTGATGCTTCAGTACATGTTTACATTAGGTAAATATATCTTCAAACATTTCATGTTTCTTTCTAATTAAAACATCAAAAATCTTAAAACTTTTTTAATATTCTGCAGCAAAATAGTGTATTAACATTATAGAAACACCATTGTGAAATATGAACACATAAATTTATGTAAATGGATGACTGATGAAAAATTGTTTATAATTTTAAAAAATTTCTTCATCTAAACATTCATTTAAAGGAGCTAACAAATGAAATAAAATTGTATACATTCCTTCAGTGGAATATTATGCACTGTTGAAGAGGATGTGGTGCCAAATGGAACATGTACTATTATTGGTAGAATAATAATAATAATAATAAGATAATATTTAAGTATCTTTATAATATTACTATGTTGATGATAATTTCTATACTGCAAATAATAGCAATATGGAAAGGCTTCAGAAATTCCTGGAATTGAAATAAATGATAATGTGAATTTCCATGAACTTTTTCTTTTTATTTAAAGTTATTGCAAATAATACAGAAAGTGATAAAGAAGACTTCTATGAATACATGTAGGTTTACATTAAACTTTTTAATAGTTCATCATATTTTTTGAAAGCAGTGGTGGATATCTGAATATCACATAAGGTGGGATTCACAAAAAGATAAGTGATGAAAGAAGTGAATATTATTATATTAAGGGTGAAATTCACTGAAAATATTTATAAATCTCCACATTCCATGTAACATCCACACACTTACTATATATGTATATTACACACACACACGCACACACACACACACATATATATATATATATATATATATAAACTTCCATGTATAAGCTTTCTCTTTCTGTGTCTGGCTAATTTCTATTGGCATATTGATCTCCATATCCATCAATTTTGTTTCAAAGGTCAGGATTTCATTCTTTCTAATGATTGAGTAATAGTTCACTGTATACATACATCACATCTTGTGTATTCATGAACTTTTTGAAGCCATTCATATACACTTAATTGACACAATTCTCACCAGGTTGCAGGGTGGATGCAAAGATTTTTCAACATCCTCGTTAGAATACTCCTAGTTTTATACAATGTCTGAGGGGACTTGATGGTAGGCAATGTGCCGGAGTGTATTTTCTGTTCCATTGTCTAGATATCCCCACCAGGAATAACTGGTTGCCCAGCCTTTCAGGGTGCTACTCCAGGCCCTTGGGAATAGCCCCAGTGTTGCAGAGAGCTAGGTGACCTAGGCCACTGACCTCTTCCATGGAAGCCTTCATTCAAAGGCTTACTCATGGCAAACTGCATGGGTTTGACTATTTAGAGCCAACCTGGGGCAATTCTGAAAGCCTCTGCCTCTACCAGAGTTTACTGTGGCTTCACCTTAGGCTTTAACACCTGTATCTCCTCTGCATGTATTCACTTACTTTGCTTTCCACGACATCACTTCATAAACCTTCTGAGCACTAAACTTCTAAACACCATGTCAAAGCCCATTAGTATATAACACAGGGTCCAGCACTGTAGTGCAGTGGGTTAAATTCCACTTAAGACACTGGCATACCATAGTGAAGTGCCACTTCAAGTTCTGACTGTTCTGCTTCTAATCCGGCTTTGTGCTAATGTCCTGGGAAGGCAGCAGAAATTATCAAAGTCCTTGGGACCCTGTCAACCATGTTGGGGAGCGAGATGGAATTCCTGGCTCCTGGATTCAGCCTAGCCTAGACTTAGCTGTTGCAGCCATTTGGGACATTTATGTAGCAAATGGAAGATCTCTTTCTGTGTTTCTCTTTCTCCCCACTGGTCTTTATTTGAAATAAATAAATCCTAAAAATAAACAAAATAAAAAATAAGTACACGAAGGTGGTGAGATTCTGGAGCCTAAGATTTAACCATTTGAAAGAAAACTTCATCCGGCCGCAGCGCGCCTACCGCGGCGGTCATTGGAGGGTGAACCAACGGCAAAAAGGAAGACCTTTCTCTCTGTCTCCCTCTACTGTCCACTCTGCCTGTCAAAAAAAAAAAAGAAAAAAAAGAAAGGAAACTTCATATGATGAATAAATATGATATGCTTTCATTATGTAAAATTAAAGTGATACATGTATACATATAATTTGAATAAATTATATGTAACTTTTACATAAAATTATAAATGCATATAGTGGATATTATATATATGACATACAATGAAATGCTTTTGGGAGAACTAAAAATATTGAATATTTTTATTTCTAGGACTAGGGTTGGAAGAAGAAAACTCATTTTTAATAGTATACATATTTGTTTCAAACTCTTGTGTTATTGCAGATGATAAAAATGAGAATAGAAAATGGTATCACATATTCCATTTTTGTTCAATATATTTGTAAATACAAAAATAGAAAACAGATGTACATGACTGAATATATGGTTTTCGTCACCTTTTTTTTTTTTTTTTTTTTTAATTTCATAGAGTTAGACAGTGAGAGAGAGAGAGAGACAGAGAGAAAGGTCTTCCTTCCGTTGGTTCACTTCCCAAATGGCAGCAACAACCAGAGCTGCGCCGATCTGAAGCCAGGAGCCAGGTGCTTCTCCTGGTCTCCCATGCAGGTGCAGGGCCCAGGGACCTGGGCCATCCTCCACTGCACTCCCAGGCCACAGCAGAAAGCTGGACTGGAAGAGGAGCAACCGGGACAGAATCCGGAGTCCCAACCAGGACTAGAACCCAAGTGCCAGCGCCGCAGGTGGAGGATTAGCCTAGTGAGCCACGGTGCCGGCCTTCACCTGGTTTAAGTAAGAGTTCTTTCCTTTTATTCAACTGCTTAGGAAGTACATTTTTTTCTAAAGGTATCCTCAAGAGCAGCTAACCTGAAACTTCTGTAATAAGAATTTATTCTCTCACTGAGTTTTTCAAAATCTAAAATCTAATTTGGCCCAGTGCAACTTCTTGTTTGAGGTGGATATCCAAATCTCCTCCATCGGGACAAATTTCCTTCCCTAAGTTAAGGAAAGGGACTCAATTATCACTATCCTTCCCTGGAGTCTTAGAGGATGACTCATTTAGGTTTATCATAGAACAATCAAAATAGCCTCAGCCTGCTCTTGGCTCTGCACTCCCTGCCAGGGTTCCTCCTTGTTGTTATCCCCAGCTGTTACAATTTCCTTGATTATGCTGAGTTCCTCCCATTGACTTCATCCTTGTTTTTTTCCCTAGGTATAAAGAGTGATTTCATAGATTTTACAAAAGGTTAAATTGGTCTTTAATTTTTCTGTTGAGAATCTACTTAAAATTAAAACTTGATCATGATGAACTGAATAGACAGACATAAAATATTACCTGTAAACTTATTTTCAAGTGAAAGGTAGATATGATTTCAGTTATTGTTATTTTTACTTTTATCAATAAGTCATTTTCCATATCGTTATAACTCTAGTATATTCTTATTCTTAAGATTGACATATTGGGGAACTGATGTTATGATATAATGGGTTAAGCCATAACCTGCAATGCTGGCATCCCATATGGACACTGGTTCAGGTCCCAGTTGCTCTACTTCTGATCCAGCTCCCTGCTAATGTACCTGGGAAAGCAAAGTGAGATGGCTTAAATCCTTGGGACAGTGCACACATGTGGAGACACAGATTAAGCTCCTAGCTCCTGAGTTCAATATGGCCCATCCCCAGCCAGTTTTGCCATTTGAGGAGTGAACCAACAGATGGATGATTTTCTCTCTCTCTTTCTCTGTAATTCTGCCTTTAAAACAAATAAAATGAATCTTTATATCACGTACTTAGTAGTTCAGGAAAACATTAATTATGTCACTGTCCCTGTGTGTCAGGATTCCTGGCACAATCTAGTTTGAGATTCCCGTCAGGATCTCACAAGTTGTCAGTAAGGCAGTGTAGCTTGGAGTCCTTTTCCAAGTTCACGTGATTATTGGTAGAATTCATCTCCTTGATAATGTAGAAATATAGTCTCTCCCTTTTTGCAGGCTAGCACCTGGAATATGCCATGATTTTGGCTAAAAACAAAAACAAACAAAACAAACCTACAGTTTCATGCCAGATGTTCTTTTCTCAGGGCTCTCCTACTTTGAAAACAGAACAGATCACTTCTTCAAGACTAGTAGAAGTCTGCTGGCTCTATTCTGTTAAAATAAGTCTTCTATAACATAAGAGTCATAAAAGTGCTATCCCATCATTTTTGCTACATTTTGTTGGTGGAATCCAATTGGAAGTTTCACTAAGGTTAAGAGGACATTTTTCAAGGACATGAGACATTTTAGATATTCACCACAGTGGGTTACCATATAATTTTTTGTTTCAATATCTTATTTGTGCTGCTTTTAGGAAAATCAAATTGAGGGTATGGGGTTAACAAAGATTAATATATTTATAATAGATTCAGTCTTGTGATTTGACCAAGCCTATCACAATGAACAAATTAAATATTTTCAGGTCATTTGAACATGTCATTGTGGAATCATGCATGGGGAATCCAATTTAATAAAAAGTACTAAATTTAGAGAGTGGCCAAATGTGTGAACTGTCTTGATCAAATAATATTAACTTGACATGATCCTTCCTAAAGAAGAAAAAGTAAGTTGAATTGTTCAGAAAATACTTCATTTCAGGGTGTCATAAATAAATGACCTTCAAAAAAAGTCATAGTATTTTTGGAAGCAGTTTTTAAAAAGATAACATTCAATCAGCCTAAATTGAGGTTTCAGAGAGATTTGGGTTAAGATAATACAAGATATTCATATCCATTCTATATTTATATTTCCTTGAGCTAAAAATCAATTGAGCCAAAATGATCATGTTTATTTATACATGAAGAAGGATATGACATAAAGGCAATGTAATTTCTAACCTCTTTTTACTTTTTCAAAGACTAAGCATGAAATTTACAAATAGAACATAGATTTGGAAAGTGTGATATTTAATATGAATAACAATTTTTTAAATAGGTGCTTCATGTCAAGAAATTCTTGTGTGAAATCCAAACCTAATGACCAATGAGATTGATATACTGATTTAAAACGGTTTATATGTTTATATACTAAATACAATTTTGGGAAAAATCATAAATCAGAATAATTAATGTGTCAGATTTCTGAATTTGAACTAGGCACTCTAAGCAAAATAAATAAAAATATACAAGTAAGCTGTATAAGTAAATACCTTTAGACTTTGTTCATTTATAAAAAAATTCACACAAAAGATGAATTTAAAAATATCAATTACTTTCGCCTTACCCCAATTACTTCAGACATCATTGTTGCTTCATAGAGGCTGCACTAACAAGAAGCCAGGTATTGAACCCAGGTACCTGGATATGGGATTTGTCCATTTTAAACCATTATCTCCCATCATCCTACAGAAAGAACAATTACAAAATCTTAGGTTGAGCAATAATTAGCAAATAAATATTATGTTATCTATGTATCCACAGAATTAAAAATTTTTGGGACTTAAAGGGTCAAATGGCATCTTAAGCACCATGCTAAATTCCTAGGCAGAAAATGAATATTTGAGAAAAGACTAATTGAATATAAATGTGTAACTATTTGTGCTTAAGATAAATTACAAGTGTTTAATTACAAAGAAATAAAAACAGTATGTTCATATACTTCAGTACTGATTTTATTTCATAGAAAGTAAAAATAATCCACTACTATATGATTCAATATATTATAAAGGGCATTGCATTTTAGTTTGAGATATTACATGTGGAAATACTGAGCTTGATATGCTTATTTTATTTAAAAATTTACTTATTTATTTATTTGAAAGAGTTAAACAGAGAGAATGAGAGGTGTGGTGGGTGGGGTGGAGTGGGGGAGAGGTCTTCCATCTGCTGGTTCACTCCCCAGATGGCTGCAATGGCAGGAGCTGCGCTGTTCCAAAGCGAGGAGCCAGGAGCTTCTGGTTCTCCCACGTGGATGCAGGGGCCCAAGGACTTGGGCCATCTTCTACTGCTTTCCCAGACCACAACAGAGAGCTGGATTGGAAGTGGAGCAGCTGGGTCTCGAACTGCTGCCTCTGTGTGATACTGACACTGCAGGTGGCAGCTTTACTCACTACGTCACAGCGCTGGCCCCGATATGCTTACAAATACTGAATTTCTGTATGTGTTCCAGCTTACCCATAATGACTTAAAAGTGTGCCAATGAAAGGCTGATCGCTAAAAAGAAACAACAGTCTTAAGTGGATGTTTTGGGTAGGTTCCAGGCAGTCTACATTGCCCATGAAAATAACTGAAGAAAATATCTAGTTTAAAACAAAACAAATTTGCCCTCTCATAGTATTGGTACAGTATGGCTTAGCTGATTCCTCTTTTCAGTTTCACCAGGCCAAAATCAAGGTGTCGGCACATATGCCTCTGGAGGCTTTGGGGATGAATCCATTTCCTTGGTCATTCTGGTTGTTTGCGGAATTTAGTTCCTAGAAGTGGTAGGAGTCAAGTCCTCTGTCCGTGGCTGATTGTGAGCTCTGCAGTGTTGCCAGCTCGCAGTGTCTACTCAGAGTCGCCAGGTCTTCCCCGTTACTCCATTTTCAAAGCTTATAAAGCTGAATCGAATTAAATCTCTGCGACCTGCCTTTCTGCCACATCTCTCCAGCCCTTCTCTTTGTTTTCAGCCTCTTTTCCTCCCTCTCTGCCTCAGAGCCATATGAGTACATTAGGCCCCCTGGATAACCCAAGACCTTCTCTATAACAAACGGCTGCTTTCTATGGAAATTGACATCAATGTCTTTTCCATGCTGAGAGAAGGAAATTCTTCCTATTCCAGTGCCCCGTCGGTTTGGTTTCTTATTTCACCACAGCAATATGGCTCCTGTGCAGAGTCAGGGAAATGAAAGAACTGCATAGTACATACTGTCAATGAGAAGCAGTACTCAGGAAAATCAAAAATCAAGAGAAGAGATAAAAATTAATACGTTAGAAAAATCACCAGTTTCTGGCATGTATAACTATAGCAAAAATTTTTTTGAATTTTTATTTATCATGCCAGTCTTTTTTTTTTTTTTAAGACTGATTTTATTTGAAAGTCAGAGTAACAGAGAAGGAGAGGGAGAGACAGAGGCAGAGACAGAGTTAAAGAGAGAGAGAGAGGTGTTTCATCTGTTGGTTCACTCCCCAAATGGCTCCAATTACCAGGGCCTAGGCCAGGCCAAAGCCAGGAGCTTCATTTGGGTCTCCCACATGGGTGCATGGACCAAAGAACTTGGGCCATCTTTCACTGTATTCCCAGGTACATTACGAATGAACTGGATCAGAAGTGGAGCAGCCAGGACTCCAGCTGCCGCCCGCAAGAGATGCTAGCTCTGCAGTCAGTGGCTTTACCTGCTAAGCCACAGCACCGACGTCCTCTATCAAAATTCAAAATGAATTCACCCATCTCTTAGCAAGATTACATTAATATGCAATTTAAAAGCCTATTTACTTTCGTTCATATTACACAGTGTACATGTCAAGTTTTAGACAAAAATTACAAGGTATGTCAAAGGCAGGAATTATATACCTGGGAAAAGACAACACAATCATTAGAATAAGACTAAGTATGATACAAATTTTAGTGTGATCAAATTACAAATCTAAAGTATCAATAACCAAAATGTTAAAGACTTTAGTGGGAAGTAAAATATGAGTAAAAACAAAGGAGTAATGGAAACAGGATTGAAACTGTAAGAATTAAAGGAATTTTAGAAATCAAAATCATTCTGGCCAAATGAAGAATTCCATCTACAGATACAACAATAGCCAAAATGAAACTTAGTAACAAGTCATTGAGTTTGAAATTTTCATAAAAATTTTCTAAAGTGAAATGGAAAAAAACACATAATAATAGTAATAATAATAATAATTGAAATGATGAGAAAAATAGAATGTCTAACAGCTGTGGGGTTCTTTGAGTACTGTAGCATAACCAGAAACAGAAAATAGAGCTGGAAGAAAGAGCCAACACAGCAGAGGAAGTTTTAGTGTTTGTGAACTTCTTAATATAAATCATAGATAAAATCAAAGGACAGAGCCAGTAAACTCTGAAAACAAGAAGCAGGACAAATAGCATATTTTTGGTTTATAATTTTTATTATGATTATAGTACAAAACATTGATCAAATTCCTTCTATGGGTCAAGCATTGTTTTAAATAAATTGAAACATTAACAACAATCCACAAAGGCACATAGTATTATTAGATTCATTGTGTTGTTTAAAAAAATACTAACTGTGAGAGACTTTAAGAGACATAGCTTGCATCGTGATAGAGCTCAAAGGTCAACCCTTGTAGTTTGACTGCAAAATTGATGCCTTTAAGCCCTATAATCTATTGTGCAGATCAATTGTATACCATTTTCTAGCTATTTTTCATAAATGTCCACTATCAAATAGCTGATATAGTGAGAGATTACCAATTGACAGTTTTCTTGATTCTATTTAGAAAATTCACAACGTGTCATGATTTATCCCAAAGTTGCTAAGAATAAATTTCTGACATTGGTAGGATGGGTGGTTCACAAAAAAGTTGAGTCCTTTATAGAATATAATTTTCAATCATAATTTATGCATTTGTGAAAATTGACACTTCCTGCGTTAATATGCTGAAAAGTAACTGCAAACTAGATATCAAGAGAGCCTGTGATGGCATCACAACTATTTGATTCTGAAACTTTTTCCTAGAATAGGACTGTAAATCATACTCTCAAATTTTTATTGAGGAAATTTCTACAGGCTATTTCCTTTTTTTTCCCCAAGCAAAGAGCTCAACAATAAATAGATTACTCACTTGACCAAAAACTTTATTTATTTAACAACAATTTACTTACCAAGGCCATTGATCTTAATTATGTCACAATCTTTGTCCAAAACTAATTAGTTTTCCTCATTGAAGGACCTGATAGAAACTGCTTTATCTCAGACAACAGCATCCTGTAAATATCCTCTGTTGACCGTTTTCTTCTCCCAATACTACAAACGCAGCAGATTCTTTGCAGCATGACTGATAAACTTATCCTTTCTTAATTAACTGATTGCTCTTTTGATCCTTTGATGGTGTCAGCAGTCAGTACCTACTTTACAGCTGGATAACTTTCACTTATTTTATATGTTATAAGTGTGTACATTTACCATTATACCACTGACTGAGAAATAGAGGATGGTAGAAAGTGTTTTATGTCAACACAAAAAAATATATAGTACTAGGAATTTACGCATGGTTAGGATGAAAGGTCTCAAAGATGTTCCAGTCATCCTAAAACTCCACTGTATTTTTTACTCTATGTATGTGAGTTTGCATTAAAAACACACCCACTTCTTTTTTTAAGATTTATTTTATTTATTTGAAAGACAAAGTTACAGAGAGGGGTAGAGCCACAGAGAGAGAGTCTTCCATTCCCGATTCACTTCCCAAATGGCCCTAATGGCCAGAGCTGAGCTGATCCAAAGCTAGGAGCCAAGAGCTCCTTCTCGGTCTCCCACATGGGCACAGGGCCCAAGGACTTGGGTCATCTTCTACTGCTTTCTCAGCCATAGCAGAAAGCTGGATTGGAAGTGGAGCAGCCAGGACTCGAACTGGTGCCAATATGGGATGCCGACATTGCAGGCCAGGGCTTTAACCCACTGGGCCACAGTGCAGGCCCCAAACCTACCCATTTCTATGCAATAGAATAATTCCTCTTAACCTCTAATTTTTACCATGCTATGGGCTTCTTTTCGCATTGTCAAATGCCTGTAGGACATTTCCACGTGAATGCATTTCCATCATCCAACATCATTTAACTGACACCATTTAAAGGAAACTCATCTACACCAAAAATGTAATTCTCTGGACTTCATTATTATGCTGAAATGTGACAGTGGCTTTCAAAATCTTATGCATACATTTCTTGTCTCCCTATTAACATTGTAAATGTCCTCAGGAAAAGGATCTCACATGATACTTCTCAATATTGCCATCCTCCTCTGCGAAGCACCAAGTAGGGCATGAGGTGCTCAGTAAAAGGGAGAATGAGGGAGGGTATCTAAACTGAAAAGTGAAAAATGATGTAGCTATCAGTCATTTTAATTACTACATTAAATTAGGTTCAGTGTGACATTTAAAATTACAATTCAATTTGATTGAATGGTCATGGGCTAATATCACTGAAGGTACTCAAGAAAAAACCCAGAGGTACATAGAAAGGATAATTATTATGCCCTGACAGCTAGCTGCTCCTAGGTCTTAGGTACTGTAAAGTGAGCTGTAGAGATGATAATATAGAATAGAGGGCAAAAAAAAAAAAGACAAAAAGTTAAGAATTCTTTCATATTTTTACTTTCTCTCAGTTTCTCTGAAGGGGAACATTTAAATATTCATGGAGATATAGAGAAAGAGTATGTTTGTTAAAATTAATCATGTTTTATTTATTACAGTATATTTTATTTTTAACTGACACACAACAATTGTAGATATGTATGGGGCATAATCTTATGATTGGAAACTGTGCATCACACTATGGTCAAGTCTGGGTCATCAGCCTATCACCTCGAATGTCTACCATTTCTTTGGAATGAGTATGCTCAAAATTCTCTATTGTATCTACTTTGAAATATACAATGAATGTTTGTCAAAAACAGTTAATTATACTACTCTGAAACAGAATACCAGAACTCACTCTTTCTATTCAACTATAAATTTCTACACATTGACCAGGGAATACAGTTATAAACTATAATGAAATGATGCCTCACTCCAGTTAGGATGGCTATCATCAAAAAAGATAAAACACAGGAAGTCAGAGTGAGGGTGTGTCCTTAGGCATTATTGTGGGACAGTAAATTAATACAACCATGTGGAAAACACTAAGGAGTTTTCTCAAAAAGTTAAAAAATAGGAAGCACATAACAAAGATGGAGGAGAAAGTACAGTGATAACAAGCGCTGGAGAAGTTGAGTCCCACAGTGCAATCACAGGAAGAAATTTGGAAAGAAAATCCATGATGCACTGCGAGGCTTTCTTTCCTAGAATCACCTGTTAGTGCCTCTGGAGATGACCCGAGTAAAGACTGTCCCCAATTATTCTAAGCTTGCACATCCCTCCTGGAGAATGAGCAGATAGAAATTCAACAAAATTTGTGAGGATGTTGGGGCAATAGATACAGAGTGCTGGAGGGGGAGAGAGAGAGAGAGAGAGAGATGATTAAAACATTGATGAACACTGGGGCTTAGGGCTTCAGAGGTAAAAGGAAACCAAGGGAAAAAATTGAAAAATCACTTAGAATCACTCATAATAAACATGAGAAGTCAGTCATAGTTACAGGAAAACCGTAAGGATGAGGCATTCATTTTCATTCAGTCTAATTTAGAAGACAGTAAATATTTGGTGGCAGATATCCTACTAATTTTGCGCATCCACAGAAGGAGTGAATATATAACCTGTGCCCTCTAGGAAATGCACTTCTTTGTGGTTATAAGCTCCTGGTGCTATATGGAATTCCGTGATTTCCCATTCTGTCTCCCTACCTACTCTCCCAAAGAGTTTTACAGTTATCACTCTTTTTTTTTTATTAAACTTTTATTTAATGAATATAAATTTCCAAAGTATAGCTTGTGGGTTACAATGGCTTCCCCCCTCCCATAACTTCCCTCCCGCCCGCACCCCTCCCCCCTCCCGCTCCCTTTCCCCTTCCATTCATGTAAAGATTCATTTTCAATTCTCTTTGTATACAGAAGATCAATTTAGTATATATTAGGTAAAGGTTTCAACATTTTGCCCATATAGCAACATCGAGTGAAAAAACTACCATTGGATTACTAATTATAGCATTAAATAGCAATGTACAGCACATTAAAGACAGAGATCCTACATACAGTTATCACTCTTTTATAACTTCTTTTCCTCCATCCACAATTGCAGAAAATTACCTTACTTTCTATTTCAGTGAAGGAATTAAAAAACTTGAAGAAAATTTCCACATATACTGACCACCAATTACCCATCTGCTTGCAGGTGAGCGTGACAGGTTAGGCTTTAAATATTAGTGTTCCCTAAAACAAAATAATACAAGCTTCTAATTCCCCCATTAAAATAACAAGAATGTTTTTGCTACAGTCTTCCCTATCATATAGATGATAATGTTATTCTACAAATCTCTCCTGTTATAAATCTTGCCTTCATCATCAGTTCTTTTATCTGATGGACATATCTTGTCCATCAGCAAATCCTGTCTGCTCTCCCTTTGAAACATGTCTATAATCATACCACTTCCAGCACTTTTTACTGTACCCTGGCTAATGACATCATCAGCTATATGAATTGTTACAGGGGATCCTAACTTTTCTCCCTAATTGACTCTCTATGTACTCTCTGGAAAATATAAAATTCAAACTAGACATAAATGTTACTAGGAAACTAAACTTTTAAGATATTAGAACTAATTTAGGAATTAGGTTAATTGGCCTATGTTATTTTCCATTTTAGACATGAGTTTTATGAGTTATAATCCTATCATGTTCCCTTACCCAGGTTGCACTGCCTCAGTGTCTCCCTGCTTTTTCTCAAACATGCTAAACTTGTTTCTGTGCTTTTCCCTCTTCCTTGAATGGACTTGTACACACCCTTGGGAGGACTCCTCTTTGCTCTAGAATCACTATCATGGTGTTCTCTGACACATACAAAAGTTTATAATGCATTCTCTCTACTTCTATATTCCCTAATCTCTTGGTTCATTTTTGTCTTGTCTTATTTTCCAAAATTATTTACTTCACCTGCTAACATGTCATTGATTTACCTGATGTTTATTATCTGTCTCATCCCATTTGAATTTGAACTCTAGGAGGGACTTGGTTTAACTGGTAATCATTGAGAACATGGAATAGTGCCTACCATCTAGAGCAGCCTCAGCAGATACAGCTTGAATGAATGAAGATTATTGCAAAATTGTGTATTTCCTTCTCTATCTCTGAAATTTCTATTTTCTCCTTAATATAAACATGCCTCATCCCCAACATATACTGAATATGGCAATTTTTCTCAAGTTATAACTTTGACTACAAAAGGCCAAAGAACACTGCAAACATTTTTTTTTTGGTAGAATATGATCTGTTTTGTCTTTCTTTGAGACTCTTGTATTTCATAGTGTGTGACTTTGGTCATAGAAGCATATACAGAACACATACAAGTACGCACATATGACTGTGATAAATTCACTTGATATTATGCATTCACTTATCTCTAAATTATGAGCAAATTAAAAATGCTATGTTTATCGCATGATTCTTCTTCTTATACATCATCCTGGGAAACATCCTCTTTTAACTCAGAAACAAGAGCATGAGCACAATGGAAAGAGACCTAAATCACAATCCTACAAATCACCTATGTCAATGTGACTATCGTTGTCTACATTTCTCTTCATCTTGTAGACTTTTAGAACTTAAATATAATGCATACTTTAGATATTAATGCTGAGCCATTTCAAATGTGAGACATTTTACTCTGCTTAATATTCCGAGTGGTATGAATACATTTGTTTTGAAGTATGACTTTGGGTAAGTCTTGTGGTACAATGGGATAAGCTGTTGTTTGGGACACCCACATCCCATTGTGTACTGCAAGTTCAACTCCTGGCTGTTCTACTTCCCATCCAACTTCCTGCTAATCATGCACTTGGACGCACAATTTAATCTTTAGACCTTATGAAAGAGATGGCTAACATTTTTTCTGTAATAGCATAGCCAAAATAAGAACTTAAATTATAATCTCATAGCTAAATTTACTTCGCCATCAGTGAAGTAAACAGTAAGTAGAAAAAAAACCTCCCTTTCAGACCAAAGGGAAAGAAAGTTTTAAAGTGAGAATATAATTTTCCTCATGGGCATTGTCTACCTTAGAAAAACTACTACAGAACATGCCTGTGACTATAGACTTGTAGTTCAGGCCACCGAAGATTAGAGATGGGACTTGGGCACTCCCTTGACTTGCATCCTCTGGTCTGCTTTAAGGAATCCTCTCTTTTTATTCCCTTCCTCCACCATCCACTCACAGAAGAAAACATGAAAACTAAACATGTTTAGGAAGCTTGAGAGATTTAGAGTGTAACACTGAGAAAAATTACTTAAAATATCATTTCATCTCACCTTCCAGATAACTCTTAATTCCCTCCAAGGAGAAAAGACATAATGAACTGAATCTCTGAACAAATACAATAAATTTATTGTTTTTAAAAATTTTACTGGGGCTGGCACTGTGGCATGGCAAGTAAAGCTGCCGCTTGCAGTGTCAGCATCTTGGGTGCCGGTTTGAGTCCCAGTTCTTCCACTTTCTGCTATGGCCTGGGAAAGCAGCAGAAGATAGCCCAAGTCCTTGGGCCCCTGCACCCATGTGGGAGACCTGGAAGAGGCTCCTGGCTCCTACTGTTGGGTCAGCACAGCTCTGGCCGTTGTGGCCAATGCGGGAGTAAACCAGTGTATGGAAAACCTCTCTCTCTGCCTCTCCTCTCTTTGTGTAACTGACTTTCAAATGAATAAAAAATCTTTTCAAAAAGTTTTACTTATTTATGTGAAACAGTGACAGGGAGAGAGACAGACACATTATATGCGTGAGCACACACACACACACACATACACAGAGGGAGAGAGATGCTTTCCAATAGCTGGTTCACTCCCTAGATGTCCCAAATGACTGGGGTTGGGATTTGGCCTGGGGCCAGGCTGAAGTCAGGAGTTAGGGACCGTATCTGGTCTCCCATGTGGGTTGCAGGAATTCACTCCACTCCTCTGTAAGGTGAATTAGCAGGAAGGTGGAACAAAAAGCAGAATAGCCAGGACTTGATAGCAGCCCAACCCAGCACAGCACAATGCCTGCTGTAATAATGGTATATTTGAAGGTAATGTAAAAAGATTACAAGAAGCAAGTTATCTGATTATGGCATTAATTTTTATTGTAAATAGCTGTCATAATCATTGCTGACTCATTTTTACAGAAATACTACCATTAAATAGTTGCTCTTTGACACTATCACAATACATAGGTAAGTAAAAATGCCTTTCTAGAAACAAAATGAATTTCAGAATATAACTCATTTTAATGTATCACTCTTTTCATTCAATAATGTCATATTTTCCCATTGTTTTTACTTTGCTGATTATTTTCATTTATATAAGGTGAACAAATTTCATATATACAGATTTAGGAGTATAGTGATACTTCCCATCCTACTCTCCCTCCTATCAATATTTTTTTTTAACATTTGAATTCCAGAACAGGAGTTTTATTTTAGATTTGATTAAGTGTAATTGTACATATGTGATTACACAGCCAGACTATTTTTTAGCATTTGAATTCTAGAACAGCAGTTTTATTTTAGGTTTGATCAAGTGTAATTGTACATATATAATTACACAGAGATATATACATCATAGATATTTAATGAAATATAAATTAAAATGGGATTATAAACAAATCAATATTATTGAAAAATTATTAATGAAACTGATAAAGAATCCATGGGCCACTAGCAGTGCAAGTAAAACTAATTAAAATCAAAATATTTGTTGACAATCTAGTTAGTGCTTTAATTTGTTTATTTTATTCTGATTTAAACCAAACTATAGAGATTTTAGTGAAATATTTAAAAGATGTCACATTGCATAAATATGCATTACTTTTTTAAATATTGAATTAATATTCATTTGAAAGTGTGTGTCTAATATATGTCACTTGAAAAAAAATTAAAATGTATCTCATCAATTTAGATTCTCCTTAAAGGGTGTCTCCCTATATTAAACTTTAAGTAACCTTTTGGGGATCACAAAATATTGTTTAAAGTGATCATTACAATTTGGAGCTTACCGTATAATCTTATCAGTTTTCACAATATTTATTGTTGGTAGTAGAAATATTTATGTTAATTCTTCTTTCTCCTTACTTTAACCAGAGATTATATATGTTGTGATATATCAGTGAAAATTTCTCCTTACTGCTCTGAATGGAATAGTATACAGTTTACTCCATCACACAGATGAGCTAGACCATTCTGATTGAATCAGCGTCGGTGACCATGAGCTAAAAGAAGTGGTTAAGGAGAGCAGTCAATTTTGTGTGTTTGTGTCCTCATTGATGATCAATATGACTATGTAATCATCTCTCTGTCCATGATGAAATATCAAGTAAAAGCTTAATTGGATTGCTCATGTGACTGTATCTTGATTAAGGCATTGAGGTTCTCATCAGTGATTCAATCATCTCAATTAGTCATTTATTGAGATATAACAAGTTTACCTTGAACTTAAGTTGGGCAGGTCTTTACCAAAGTGTTTAAGATGCTGGAATACACCGATGTCCCATGTGGGAATACCTGGTTGCATAGACAACTTCTGTTTCTGACTCCATCTTCCCGCTATTGCACACCCCGGGAAGGGCTGCTATTAGCTGAAATAATTGGCTTCCATTATCCAGATTCAGAAACTTAGATTGAGTTCTTGGCTCTCAGTTCAGCCTAGTCCTGGCCCTTGCAGGTATTTGGGAAGGGAGTCAGTGGATGGGAGATTTCTTTATTTCTCTCTCTCTCACCTCTCAAATAAATAATGAATAATTTAAAAATAGCAATCAATTGATTATGAGTACTTGTTTTCTACAACTTTTTTCCTTAGGTTGCATATAGAAATGACAACAGTCAGTATTTTTTTTCCACTGTACATCTTATTTGTTTAGCATAATATTCTTTAGGTTCATCCATTGTGCTACAATTGGAATGATCTCTTTCTAAGACTGAATAATAGTCACTCATACACACACACACACACAAATGTGAGCATACTTCAAAAATTCATGGGAAACGGAAATAAAATAGAAGTTTATTTTGAGGTAAAATTTTTGAAATCTATACATTTTGAGGTAAAATTTTTGAAATCTTCAGGATGCTCATAGTACATGTATAAGATTGAAAAAATAAGAATAGATTTCAAATTTGTTTTGCAGCAAAGTAAACATATTATAATTCTATTTTCCCTCAAGCTTTTTGAAGTACCTGCATATGTCACACTTTTAACCCATTCATTCATTAGCAATTAGCATGTTTACATATATTGAATATTATGGATGATTCTGCAATGGACATAGGATAATTCTGTGAGGTGCTGATTTCATCCGAGCCTGGAAAGAGACCACTGGATCATATGGAAGCTCCATTTTAGGACTGGATGAATCTCCATATTGTTTTCCATAAAGACTGTACCATTTTACACTCCTACCAACAGTATCCAGTGTTTCCTTTTCTCCACACTATCCTCAACACTGTTGCATCTTATCTTTCAGATAAAAGCCATCTTAATAGATGACATCTCACTGTGGTTTATATTTGCATTTACTTGATGCTTAGCGAAGTTCAGTTTTCAGAATTTTTCTTTTCATATACCTGTAGGCCATTTTTAACTATTTTTTGAAGAAATGTGTATTCAGGTCCTTTGCCTGTTTTTAAATTAGGTTATTTGATCATTTGCTATTGAGTTCTGCAAATTCTTTACCAACTTTTTATATTAACTCCTTATCAGATATATGGTTTGCAAATATTTTCTCCCAAATATTAAGGTACTTTTTCATTTTGTTGCATATTTCCTTTTCTGTGCAGATGCTTTTAATTTGCCATAGTTTTATTTGTTTATTTCTTTAGTAGTCTGAGTGTTTTAGTGTGATATTTAAAATGTCATTTTTCAGGTCACTGTCAAAATGGACCTCCTGGGGGCAAATGATTCAAGATGACCAGATGGTAGTTGCCTTACATTTTACAAGTGGGCATCAGAAACAACACAGCATCGCTTCTTTTATATTCTATTAGTTGAATTTGCCACAAAAATCCCTTATATTTTGTGAGAGGTGGGATATAGAAACTACTTTGTTTGCAATGAACATCAAAGACTGTGGAGCCACGTGTAAGAAAGTACACTACGGATCTAGAGAGATGGGTGCGAGTAGAAGAATGTAGCTTGATGTAGCACCTTAAATAGATCAGATAAAAGAGACTTAAGTAGTTTAACCCAGGTAGTATATTTAATACAAATAGCCTATATCTAGTATTCTAGCATTGGGATAGAAGAAATGAGATGTATAGAAGATGGGTTAGGAAAATATAGGCAAATCCTCTACCTTTAATTTTATTTAATCCCCCATAACATATCAGAAAAACACCAATATTATTTTACTATTTGTTATTGCATCAATTTGACTCAAATTTTTACCTAAATACATAAATACTTCTAGCAATTTGCTTGGTATGAAATCTATACATTTTGCATGAAAACTAAGTTACATGAATGAATAATTAATGTAGGGTCTTTCAACCATACTTATTAATGTTTTTAGAAAAACTTGGAGAATTTTTGGTTCTTGATTCCACTTAGAATGATTCAAAATCATTATATCATTATAAAATTACTCAAAATCATTAATTGTACAAGCAATATAAATGTAGTACTCCCTTCTTGGAAAAAGTTAAATTCTAAAAGATAGATATTTAGTAGTTAATATTTCGGAAAAGTGAAGTTCTCAGATGCTGATTAAAGAGTCAATTTTTAGATGGGTAAGCTAATGTGTTAGTGTCACTTCTAGATTGTTAGGGAATGAAAATTATGAGCAATAAAAATCAATCAAAATTGATTTTATCTGATAATATTAAATGCTTTTATCATTACACTTGAAGTCTTTAAATGATAATATTACTGCATTTAAATCATTGATGCCAGGAATTTCAGGAAAAAAAAATTGAGTATGATATTCCTCATGGATTGCTCATCAGAGAATTGATTATGTGAAATTATTTTATATAATTACATGATTCAAGCTTATGAGTATAAGTGAAGGAGCCGGGTTCACTCTTTTAAACTTTTGCCTAAGATGATGTACACAATACAATGAAACAATGAGTAAATTTCTATTCATATTTGGACTTTTTGGATCAATTTAAAGAGTCAACTAAATTTAGTCTCTTCTTAAATATCATATTTTAATGTCCTGGGTGATTATGATCACTCATCTATTAAAAATTTTATTGAGCACTTATAAACTACTTGGAATGTATCACTAAAATGTAAAATTCCTTTTTTCTGTTATGAAATAACACACTGAATATAAGGAAATAATTTATATGATTTGTTTATGTGTGATAAATGTGACAAGAAAAAAAACCATGGAAACAGTTATTTAAAGTGAAGAAGGACTTGGAGAAATAGCCATGTTTATCATAGCTTATATTAATTAACCAAGATGAATATAGATTTCAAAAGGGAGATGGCATTTGAACTAAAACTTCAAATAGAAGAGCCAGTAATCTGTGAATATTTGCAATATCCTAAGGCAGAAGTGTGTGTTTCTGAGTGAGCATTGTTACATGGTGGGTTATCTGCCAACTGGGAAGCCTACACCCCATCTTGGAGCTCCTGGAGTGTGTTCTCAATACTCCACACTTCCAATGCAGCACTCTGCTAATGAGGCCTTGAAAGGGAAATAGTTTATATCTGTGCTTAGTCTTTAGTATTTTTGCTACAGAGAAAGGAAGTGATGTTTCTGTGTGTGTGTGTGTGTAATATAACCCTTCTTAGTGGGTATCATTCAGAAAATGGTAAATCTCTTCACGTTTAAAATAATTCAGGGTCAACCAGAATCAATACACTGATCTAGAAGACAGAGACAAAGATGAGAGAGATGGAGAGAGAGGGAGGGAAAGAGAGAGAGAGAGAGACACAGAGAGATAGAGAGAGAGAGAGACTGGCTTTGAATCTGGACCCTTAGTGACCCTCAGTATCCTACTTAACCTTGGTGAACCTCAGGTTGGCTACCTGTTACACCACAGTGTCAGAAAAAGACTGGGGACACAACATTATATAGTTTGGGGAACAATACAACTTACAAATAAATACACTCAGCATGTATTACATGCTCAACAAACTTATTATTGTTATTCATTAAATGTCATTATTTAGACATGATATGATTTACTGATGATTTTTATATTTATATTATTGTTCTCATTTTTGATATTTGCTTTCACAGCTTTAGTATGTAATTGATCTCAACTATTATTGAACCTGTGTTTGAAAATTTTGACTAACATTTCATGAAATTCAAGTCAGCATTAAAATTACTTGAAATTTTTTTTAATTTTCTTGCCACCTTTCTTTTATGTTTACTCATGATTGAATCTTCTTTCTTGACAGCATTTCAGGGACATTGAGTGGCATGTGAAGGCACTCATGACAGCCTCGGTGAGAGATTTACAGCACTTAATCTGTCAGAGATTTGTCCTTAGAATTAAAGAGCAGGATATCTTTAGACCTCAGGTCTCATGCTTAGTTACATTCAAAATATCTTGTAGAATTAGTTTCAATGTCAGCATACTGATGCCTGTGTCAGCCTTTTTAAAAGAGTGGCAGTGATATACAGCTACCACACTTTGACTGGAGACTATAAAATAGATGGAGTGGTCAGGTTTAGTCCTAAGTAACCTTTTATCCAATGACAGTAATTACTTATTTGAACCTTTAATTCATTTAAATTTGCTTGAACTTTCAAGCGACTACCCACATATTTTCCATTTTGAAAGATAAAATTAAATGACTAATATGTAGAACAGCCTCCCAAATGCTTTCTTTGTGATTGACAATTTGAAAAAAATCATGAAATACCTTTTACTTCACTAGATTGAAAAGTTAAATTTTTAATGATGTCAATTTATATGTGTTGCCTTATACTATTTTCACTGAAATATTCTCTAAAGTAAAAATTCAGTATCAGTGAGTGAAATTTCAGGATATTATTGAAAATTGAAATTCCTTATATGCATGTGCTTCAACAAGCTTGCAGAAAGTGAAATTAAAAGATGCTTATTTTGAAGCTTAATTTTCAAATATAAGGGATCTTTGGAAAGTCCAGGATAAACTTCTAGTATGGCAAAAGTGTGCATGAGTTTCAAAAATATTGCATACCAAAATAAAGTAACTTTTTCATTCATCTACCCATTATTGAGTAAAAAGTTTTAGTGTTCTAGTCCATGAATTTATTGAAGTCCTCTCATGGATATGTACCTTGCTTGTGAGAAGGCCAGACTTTTCGATACTTTCCAAGTTTGTATTGGAATATACTGAAATTACAGTCAATACTTTAAATCACTCTTCTCAAAACATTAATAAAATAAATAAGTGTCCCTACCAAAGACTATTGCAAACTTCTCCAATGAAACAATCAAGTAGAAATAGTATTACTTTTTCCAAAACTAAACTTTCTCAACTCTTAAAGTTTTTGGCCAGGTATATTGCAATGAAATCCTTGGACATGGCTTGTTCTAAATGGGCTATGGAACAAAGTTCTTAATGTTTAAGTTCTGTATTTATAACTTTAGTCATTTCTGAATGAGTACAGGACAAACCATCAGCCATTCATTCACTGTGAAGCATTTGGGAGCACTCATTTTGTCTGTAACTCATTCTTCTGAATTGTGGTGCTGCAACCACATTTTCCCCCAGAGGTAATACTCAGAAAATCAATGGGATTGCACTGACTTTGTGAGCTTTCCGTCAGGTTGCTTTGGGAGTGGTTATAAAAACTCAAGTTTCCTTATATTTCACTGAACTACCTGAACAGACTTCTTTCACCTTTTTTCACCATCAGTATGCTACCATTCCTGAAAATCTAGCTCCATAGTAAGCTGTAAACCCCTCATTTACTGTATTACCACTACATTTTTCTATGGCTATTAATTCAAATCCCTTTAATTCAGAACCAGTGGTCATTCAGACACTGAATAGAAGACTTATGGCAGGTTTGTTAAAAGATAAAATAAGACAGATATGATGAAATTTGCAATTAACCTGTTACTTCTGTTTTGTAGTTATTACCATTCGTTCCCTAATTCTAACCAAAAGTAGTTCTCTGATGTTATCAGTAGAGCTTGAGCAACTTATGATAAATGACAATTATTGGGATCCATTTCAAGTTTCTAATTCAATAGATCTTGGATGCAGTCCAGGGATCTGTATGTTTAGTAAGATCTTCCTAATTATTCTGCTTCTGGATTTCCAAAGCCAGACTGAACATACTATTTGAAAATTATGTTGGGGTCTCTCTCCTGACAGATTCTCTCATTTTCCTATACTTCACAAGTTGCAATAAGCAGACATAACCAACAAATCTTGTACACTCATGGAAAGAATTTGAAGGCGCACTTTTAAATCTGAAGATTTTTGCTTTTTGAATATAAACATGAGTGAGGAACCATAATTGTACAGATTTATTTTGCCAAACTCTTTTCTCCTCATATTATTTCCTTCATGGATATTCAGATGTAGTTTGATTTAGAATCAAATGGCACAAGAAATGGAAGGAATATAAACGCATACCTTATTTACAAATCTGAAACCTGATTCAAGTTAAATGAGACTCTAATTTTTAAATAATGATTTATTTAATATAATTTAATTAATTTTTATATATAGTAGTAGGTCTATTAATGGAGTTAGATGTACTGACATTATTTTAGTATTCTTTCTAACATAAATTTTTAAATATCTTCTTGCTAAATTAGAATATTGTTCAATGGTAACATTTCATGTTTTTTTGTTTTGTTTTGTTTTGTTTTGTTTTGTTTTGTTTTAGATTTAGAGAGAGAGAGATATATCTTCCATCTGCTGCTTCACTCCTGATCTGAAGACAGGGTTCAGGAGCTTCTTCCTGGTCTCCCATATGGGCACAGGGTTTCCCAGGCCATAGGAGAGAGCTGAATTAGAAGTGGAGCAGCTGGGACTTGAAACGATGCCCATATAGGATGCTGACACTGCAGGTGGCAGCTTTACCTGTTACACCACAGTGTCAGTCTCCCCATGTTTCTTTTAATTATGAAGTAATATATAGTTGCTATAATGAACGAATGTTCTAATATACAGTAAATAAGGTGAAATTAAATTGGTCAGTTTTAAAATGCTCAGAGGTAGGTGATGTTTTCCAGAGTTAATGAAACAAATTACATATGCATATAGGTGCATGTGCAAGCCGAATGAAAATATCTGTGGCTATACATGCACATACATATGAGGAAACTTCAGAAAGCTCAAGGAAAATTAAATTAAAAGATAAGCTTCAGGACCCACATTGTGATGCAGCCGGTTAAGCCTCAGCCTGTGAAGCCTGCATCTCATATGAACACCAGTTTGAGTCCTGGTTGCCCATTTGTCTTTCAGCTTGCTGATGATGTGCTTGGGAAAATAGCAGAGGATGGCACATGGGTTTAGGCCCTTATACTCATTTTGGAGATCTGGAAGAAGCTCTTGGCTCCTGGTTTTAGCCCGGCCCAGCACTGGCTGCTGCAGCCACTTAAGGAGTGAATCAGTAGATCTCTCTTTTCTCTCTCTTCTGCTCTCTCAAATCTTTGAAAACAAAGATAAGTTCATTTTGGTGGAAAAAGTTTGAAATCGTGGAAAAGGTGTTTGACGTAGTGATTTAGACATCAACTGGATATCCTCATCCCACATAAGAGCGTTGAATTCAAGTCTCAGTTCTCTGCCAGTTCCCTATAAATGTGTGTCCTCAGTAGGTGAGTAGGTCCCTACGACCCAGGCAAAGGATATGGCTCTTGGCTTTAGTATTGCCCAGTTCCAGCAACTGCCATCAATTGGAAAGTGTACAGGTAGATGGGAGTGCTGTCTGTAGTTTCTTCTTTTTCACTCTACCTCTCAAATAAAAACAAATAAATAACTATCAAACAGATTGTTGATTTCTTTTTTAAATTTTTTTATTTAATTTATTTTAATTTATTTTTTTGACAGGCAGAGTGAACAGTGAGAGAGAGAGAGACAGAGAGAAAGGTCTTCCTTTGCCATTGGTTCACCCTCCAATGGCCGCTGCGGCTGGCGCGCTGCGGCTGGAGCACCGTGCTGATCCGAAGGCAGGAGCCAGATGCTTCTCCTGGTCTCCCATGGGGTGCAGGGCCCAAGCAGGGCCCAAGGAGTGCAGTGGAGGATGGCCCAGGTCCTTGGGCCCTGAACCCCCATGGGAAACCAGGAGGAAGCACCTGGCTCCTGCCTTCGGATCGGCATAGCGGCCATTTGGAGGGTGAACCAACGGAAAAAGGAAAACCTGTCTCTCTCTCTCTCTCTCTCTCTCTCTCTCTCTCTCACTGTCTAACTCTGACTGTCAAAAAAAAAAAAAACATTTAGAGTTCTCTCATTTCTATTTATTAGGAAAAGAGATTGAAAATAGGAAAGAATTTCCTATATCATAAGTTATACACATAATGACACCACCTTCTAATTATCAGAAATTATGAAATAAGTGACAATATACTTACTTTCTTCTTCTACAGTTAACAAATACCCTTAAGAGATGGATAAAACAACAAAAATAGTGAAGCGTCATCAGTGTAGGAAGATAAAGACAACAGAGCATTTTTATTTTTATTTACTCACTCACCAAATGTATTTCAAGAACTGGGTCAACTCAGGCTGCTATAACGTACTACCATATACCAGTCCTGTGGGTTCGGGAGACTAAGATGAGGGCACTGACAGACTGAGAGTTGGGAGACGGTCTTCTTTCTGGTTCATATTCCATTATCTTTCGAAGGGTTAAAGGAGCTCTTTGAGATCTCTATTATAAAAGTACTACTCCCATTCATTAGAACTTCTCTCTCAAAAAATAATCACCCATCTCCTCACACCATCAGGAGATTAGGATTTCAACATCTGAATTCTGAGAAGTCATACAAATATTCCATAGCAAGAATATATTAGATATTTAGACCTGCTAAATGTTTGATATAGCAATATGTAAGACAGGATGATCCTTGTTGTCAAAATATTAAAAGCATAAATTTTTATTTATTTTTGATTGATTTATAGTTTTTATTATTATAGAGAACAGATTTCAAATATTTCTTAGATACAGTTCTCCCTCCTTCCTTTTTTTCTTTAATATCTACAAAGGCATAATTTCAATCCACTCTATTATCACAGGCTTTATTTGCTATTGACCATAATAATCAACAAGTAAAAGTAGGAAGAGCAAATTTCCACAGGAGTATAAACAAGGTCTCAAAACAACAGTCATACCACAATATGTTCATTTCATTCCTATACATTTTCTGTATCCTATATTAACTGCCAGATATCAGAGAAAACTTGATATTTGTCTTTTTGGAGCTTTATTATTTCACTAATCATAATGCTTTCCAGTTGCAAACTTTTCATTGTAAAAGACAGAATTTCCTTCTTCCTATGGCTGAGTAGTATCCCAATGTATATATACCACATTTTCTTTATTCTGGCTATGTAAATATAAGTCTTGGATTATAATCCAAATTATCTCACTAAAATTGTGTCTGTTTGTGTCACATAAAGTTAAGATGTTTTCTGTAAAATTTGCTGCAAATGTTGCAAGCATTAGACTTGATTACACATTTTATCAATCAATCCCCAGAATATAATCATCTGTGACTTCTTTATACTTGAGACTTGAGCAAATGTACAAAAAAAAAATGAGAATTACCAATGAATCTCTTTCTCACCTCTGTCTCTTTCAATTAAAATCTGTGTTTTCTGTACCCTTTCTCATGCCCAACTACCTTGAGTTAATTTTTTTCTAGTAGCAATTAAAAAAAAACTTTTTAGCAATTCTTTGAATATGTGATAAGATTTGCAGATTTTTTCTGTGGTAGAAACATGTCTTATTATTTGTCCCTACCATTTGTTTTTCCTGACAGTGCTGTAACTCTGTCAGATTGGGGTTCTCCCATAACATAGCAGTTGATAGTACACTTAGTATTTGCTGATCAGCAGACTAGTCTTTGGGAGATAATAGACAGTCTTTGGGAGAGTCAGCAAGCTATATTGTTCATGTCATAGACCTGTTATAATTTTGAGAGGAAAAATATTTTATGTCAAATAATAAACAGTCTTAAATTAAAAATTGCCCTGGTTGTGATCAAATCTTTCATGAGGATATAGTATTTTTCTTTATTGTCTAGGATTTCTTCTTTGGAAGACATTTTATATGCAAATTATTTTGTAGCCAATTGTTATTCATGATGATCTACAATTTAATTTCTACCAGTATTGAGGGAATTACTGCAGGCAATTTATCTGTAGATAGCTTCTAAATTTTCGAAACCTCATTTCATAAACTGACACTTTTCTTTCTATAATAGAGATTATGTTCCTTTTTCTTTCATTTTTTAGCTCTTGGGTTGCTATTTTCTAATTTCATGAGTCATACAAATAATTGTAGTTAAAACCTCCTCTCAAATTAAGCTACATCAATGCCTTAATAAATGCAATCGCTTTAGCTGTCTGTTAATACCTTCCATGGCTTTCAATGTAAGACTTATTTTTCCACTTTTTCTGGCTAAGCAGAGAGATCCTATGTAGTGTAATTAATGTCAACTTGTGCTAAAAAGAATAGGAAATTCTCAGTTATTTCCAATTCCAGATTTTCCCAGCCTTGTTTAATATCTTTACCCTGAGTCACTTGTTTCTAATCAAAAGCATATAGCAAATTTGAGGTATTGCTTTCAACAGCATATTACAAAAAATTGTAACTTCTGTGTTGCCAGCATAATCTCTCAGACACCTACTCCCCTTGCACAAGGTAATAAACAGAATGCTTTGGGAGAAGGCCCACGTGGCATGAAACAACCAGAAGCAGCCTCAGACCATCACTCAATAAAGAATCGGGACTCTCAGTTCAGCAGTCCACAATGGAATTGAAGGCTGCAACAATCAATGAATGAGCTTGAAAATGGGTTGTTCCTCTGCTGAGACTTTGAGTGAGCCAGTATATTAATATGACACAGCTTCAGGAGAGACTCAGAAGCTGAGGTCCCCCTAGAGCATACCTCGATTGTTGATCCCCAGAAACTGCAATACAAAAATGACATGTTATTTTAATTGCTATTGTTTGGGGGTAATTTGCCCTTTAGAAATAAATAACCAACTACACTAATATGTTACTTAAAAATGTATGTCATTTGTGGTTGCATCTGATGCAGGCAACTTGTGTTTCTCTGAGCACATAGATAGTTTAAAACACAGACTTTATATTAGAGGGGGTTTATGATTTTGCAATTTAGAAACTATGGTGACCAGCATTGTCTTGGGACACTTTTAACTGATGAAACCAGGAGATTATTTGCTTTTCTTGATTTGGTTTTGATGGTTCATAGAAATGCTGAGAAGAGAGATGAGCAAGACTTGAAATAAAGCTTCCCAAAACACAGAGTAGGATAATAAATGATTGCAATGTTTTGATGCACATATTTCACTGTTTTATGAGTATCTGCTATAGGAAGAAATGAGATGGTTTGCTACGAGCAAGAACAAAGTGTTTTTTTACATCAGCTATAACACATAATTTGTCTGGATGCATATCAAAATTGTCCCGCATTTCGAATTATTGTTTTTAGAATGGAAGAACAGGAACAACTTCTGCTCTGAAAAGTCAAGGGAATTTTCATACACATTAATGATGGTTGGAAGCTTATTGAAGTGTACATTTTAGAACGAAGGAAGAAAATCAACAAGGTAAATCAAGATTTAGAAATTATTTAGATATTCATTTAAAACTGTCAGATTCAGAAATAAGGTAAATTATACACCTGAAAGGAAATTTAAAGGCAATTTGAAAAGGAAATGAGTCACAGTAATTATATAAAAGAAAAACATGGAATATAATATGGAAGAAAGAAAAATTATTGTAGTTCAATTTAATGGTTCAGTTACAGGCATCAGGCTTGTCATGTTGACGGTGGACAGGAACTTATCACTCGTTAGTTGGTAGTCAGAAAACACTGCAGTTGTTAACTACAAAAATCTTGTATGATGTGAAATAGTCACACCCTATCTAGTTTTCAAAAAAAGTGAACAACTTTTCTGTTCTCTTTCTATAAAGACTGAATAGAGTTTCCTTCTCAGCAAATTCTGTATACTTCCTGGGAATTCCATTTAAAATAAATGAATTTAGAGCATAAAATAATTTTCATTAATCCTCAAACTCCACTGGAGGCCAGGTGTTTTGTATTGTGATGAAGATGCTCACATACAGTGTTGGATTACCTGAGTTCAGCACTGTGCTCTGGCTCCTCACTTCAGCTTCCTGCTGGTGCACATCCTGAGAGGCAGTAGAGTTGGTTGCCCTCAACCACTTGGGAGACCTGGATTGGTTCCTAGCTCTCAGCATCAGTCCAACCCAATCTTGGTGGTTGTGTGTTTGGGGAATGAACTGGCAGATGAGAGCTTTCTTTCTCTCATTCTCTGCCTGTCTGTCTCTGTCTCTCAATGAAATAAGTAAAAACTACTTTTAGAAAACTACATTGATGATCTAAACCTGAAGAAAAAAAAATCACAGGTGAGGCATAGATTTCTGTGGAAAAAGAAATGTGAGTTGCCTAACATTTCCACTTTTGATAAAATAAAGCGTGTTAGTCTGTGGACAAGAATACTAGAATTTTTTGTGAATTAAAAAAACTTACTGGAGAAAATTTTAATATTAAAGAAGTAATATTTTAATTCACTGTATTTTAACATTATTTTCAGTGGAAAGATAATTTTTTCTGTAGCTGTTGTGAATGGGATTGATCTTCAAAGTTCTTTCTCAGCCATGGCATTGTCTGTGTATACAAAGACTACTGATTTTTGTATGTTCATTTTATATCCTGCCACTTTACCAAACTCTTTTATGAGGTTGAAAACCTCTTACTGGAGTCTTTTGGATCCCCTATATGCAGAATCATGTCATCTGCAAAAGGGATAGTCTGACTTCCTCCTTCCCAATTTTTATCCCTTTAATTTCCTTTTCTTGTCTAAATAAAAGCTCTGGATATAACTTCCAGGACTATATTGAATAGTAATGGTGAGAATGGGCATCCTTGCCTGCTTTCAGGTCTTAGTGGAAAGCTTCCAACTTTTCCTCATTCAATATGATGCTGGCCATGGATTTGTCATAAATTGCCTTGATTATGTCAAGGAATGTTCCTTCTATACTCAATTTGCTTGGAATTTTCATCATTAAAGGATATTGTACTTTGTCAAATGCTTTCTCTGTATCTATTGAGATAATTATATGGCTTTTGTTCTTCTGCTCGTTAATGTGTTCTATCATGGGACTGGTACTGTGGCGCAGTGGGTTAGAGTCCTGACCTGCAGCACCAGCAACCTTCATGGGTGCTGTTTGGAGTCCCAGCTGCTCCACTTCTGATCCAGCTCTCTGCTAATGGGCCTGGGGAAGCAGTGGAGGATGGCCCAAATCCTTGGGCCCCGGCATCCATGTGGAGACCTGGATGAAGCTCCTGGCTCCTGGCTCCAGGTTGGCCCAGCTCTAGCCATTGTGTCCATTTGGGTAGTGAACCAGCAGATGGAAGAATTCTCTCTGTGTGTCTCTGCTTCTTTTTGTAACCTTGTCTTTCAAATAAATAAAATAAATATTAAAAAAAATTGTTGAGGATTTTTGGGTCTATGTTCATCAGGAAAATTGATCTGCAGTTCTCTTCCTCTGTTGTATCTTTCTCAGGTTTAGAAATTTAGATGATACCATCTTCATAAAAGGATTTCAGGAGGATTCCCTGCCTTTAACTCATTTTGAATAGCTTGAGAATTAAGGTTATTTTTTCTTTAAATGTCTGGTAGAATTTATTTATTTATTTATTTTAAATGATTGATTGATTTTTTGAAAGTCAGAGTTTCACAGAGAGAAGGAGAGGTAGAGGTAGAGGTAAAGAGAGAGAGAGAGAGAGAGAGAGAGAGAGAGAGAGGCATTCCATCCATGGTTCACTTCCCAATTGGCAACAATGGCCAGAGCTGGGCCTATCCGAATCAGGAGTCAGGAGTTTCTTCTGGGCCTCACATGTGGGTGCAGGGGCCCAAGGACTTGGGCCACCTTCTACTGCTTTCCCAGGCCATGACAGAGAGCTAGATCAGAAGTGGAGCAGCTGGAATTTGAACCAGTGCCCTAATGGGATGTCAGCACTGCAGGCAGTGTCTTTACCTACTATACCACAGCGATAGCCCCTAAATGTCTGGTAGAATTTAGCAGTGAAGCTATCCAATCCTAGGCTTTTCTTGTTGGAAGGGTTTTTACTTCTGATTCAATTTCTATCTTGATTATTTGTATGTTTAGTTTTTCTATGTTTTCATGGCTCAGTTTAGGCAGATAGTATGTGTCAAGGAATCTATCTAGTTCTTCTAGGTTTCCCAATGTGTTGGCATACAGCTCTTTGTATTAATTTCTGATGATTTTTTTAAATTTTTGTGTTATCTGTTGTTACATTTCCTTTTTCATCTCTAATTTATTTGGTTTGGGTATTCTTCCTCTTTTATTGTTTTTTAGTTATTTAGGCCAATGATGTATCCCTATTTGCAGATGGCATGATTGTATAACACCATATATATATGGTGTTAGTGAAATAGTTCCATCTTATCAGAGGCCTCATCTCAAGCCCCAATGCCATCTTAGTCTCTGGTCCAGCTGAAACCTTGCATACTAAGTTCGGCCTGGCTTACTAGGAGTCAGGTGACCAAATGATCCAACCATAAATGGCAAGTCCATCCCTACACCAATGGGATTCACTATTTCCACTCCCTCATCCCCGCAGAGCTGTAACAATGTCTGCTTTTTGGCACATCCTCCCTTTCACTTCCTTTTCACCCTCTCTCACCCTCTCCTGCCAGCCTGTTGGATTTCCCTATTCGACATTAGTCCTTTCATTTAACTCTGGTGTTCAGTGTGCTTTGTGGTGGCCTTTCATAGAGCACCCAAAAAGCTCTACTAAGAAGTTATTGGACTTCATAAAAGAGTTTGGTAATATGGCAGGATATAAAATCAGTAGACAAAAAAAAATGGCCTCTATATACACAGACAACACCATGGCTGAGAAAGACCTTCTAAGATCAATCTCAATCACAATAGTTGCAAAAAATTTAAGTACCTTGGAATAAATTTAACCAAGGGCATAAAAGCTCTCTATGATGAGAATTACAAAGCATTTAAGGAAGAAATAAAAGAAAAAAATTGGAAATATCTTCCATGCTCATGGATTGGAAGAATCAGTATCATCAAAATGTCCATACTACAAAAAGCAGTATACAGATTCAATACAATCCCAATCAAATTATCAAGCACATTCTTTGATGTAGAGAAAATGATACTGAAATTCATATACAAACACAGGAGACCCCGGATAGCTAAAGCAATCTCATACAACAAAAACAAAGCTGGAGGTAGCAAAATACAAGACTTCAAGACATACTACAGTGGAGCTGCGAAAAAAAAAATGGATCGACCAATGGAGAAAAATAGAAATATTAGAAATCAATATCTGGAGCAAGGCCAGTGTCTTCAACAAATGGAGCTGTGGGGAAACTGGATCTCCACATGCATAAGTATGAAGCAAGATCCCTACCTTACACCTTACACAAAAATCCACTCAAAATGGATCAGAGACCTAAATCTATGACTGGACACCATCAAATTATTAGAAAACATTGCAGAAACCCTGCAAGACATTGGTATTGGCAAAGACTTTTTGGAAAAACACCCCAAAGGAACAGGCAATCAAAGCCAAAATTGATAAATGGGATTACATCAAGTTGAGAAGCTTCTGCACTGCAAAAGAAACACTCAGCAAAGTGAAGAGGCAACCAAAATAATGGGAGAAATTATTGCAAACTATACAACTGGTAAAGGATTGATATCCAGAATATATAAAGAGCTCAAGAACCCTCCTTTGCTGCTTTCCCAGGCCACAAAAAGAGATCTAGATTAGAAATAGAGGAGCTGGGAAATGAACTGGTATCCATGTAGAATGCTGGAGCCACAGGCGAAGGGTTAACATCCTATGCCACAAGGCTGACCTGAGTCTATTTTAAGGCATCATTCTCTAGACTCCACACACTTAACTTAGAAAAAAATCTAATAATATGAGTTTCATATGTGTTACAGGGATATTTCACAAAGATTATGCAAAGTGTCTGCCAAATTTGTTCTTAGGGGTTGGTTCTGAATGAACTTTTGAGCACTACTCACTCTTTTAAGTTTAGAGACATTCTTCTCCCATTTTTCTCCCTAACTTCTATGATTGCAGCTTTGAGTCCTTTCAGTCCTTCATATGTTCAGCCCCCCAAGGAAAGCTGATCCTTAGCCTCTGGTCACCTTAGTAGACCTGTGAGCTCACAAGCCCTAGCTGTATCAGTTCTGTTATCACACAGTGGAATATCTCTGGAAGGGTGCAACAGAAATCAGCGGGACTTCTTTGAGTGGGATGAAAGCATGCTTCTCTTCACTGGCTATATGTTTCAAATGCTTTAGTTTGTTATGTATATATGGCTATTACTCCAAAAAGTAAATAAATACTAAGCAAAAAGTAGATAGACTACTTAAAAGTAAATATCTTGGGGTGGGCATTGTGGGTCAGCAACTTGGGCCACTGCTTGTGATGTTCACACTCCATATTGCTGTGCCTAGGTTCTAGATATACATCCACACTCCATGCATCCCATCCAGTTTTCTCTTAGTGCACACTTAGCAAGGCAGTGGATGATGGATCAAATGCTTAGGTCCTGGCCACCCACACAGGAGACCTGCATGGAGTTCTGGCTCCTGACTTTGGTCTGGCCTTCCCAACTGTTGTGGGCACTGGGGAAGTGAATCAGTGGATGGAACGTCTCTCTCTCTCTCTCTCTCTCTCTCTCTCTCCCACTCCCTCTCCCTCTCCCTCTCCCTTTTTCTTTCAAATACATAAATGAGTTTTTGAAAAGTTCATGGAGAATAGAATTAAAAGATGCTTATTTTGGTGCAAAAATTTAAAAAGCAATGCAGATTTTTCATAATATACATTTTCATGACCTTTTGAAAGACCCCTTGAATCTACAGATCACAAAAAATTTTGCACCAAAGTAAACATCCATTTTTCCAAAAACTTTTTGCAGTACCCTTTTACTGTCATCCCTTGGTTTCCTTGTAAAACTGGTTCTAGGACTCCTGTAGGATTGCCAAATCTGCAGATGCCCAAGGTACTACAAAAAGTTTTTGGAAAAATCCCAAGAGACTACATATAAATCAATGAATCCAAAGCAATAAAAATAAAGCTAAAAGAATTACAATGCATGATTCCAAGACATTTTATAAGACAGTTATAATCAAAACGGCTTATTGATGGCATACAATAGCCATGTCAACCAAAAAACAGACTAGAGGCCCCAGAAATTAGCCCACACCTCTACAACCAAAATTTGTTTAACAAACAATTTAAAATTAGAAAGGACAGTCTCTTCAACAAATGATGTTGGGAAAATTAAATCTCTACATGAAGAAGTATGAAGCAAGATCCCTACCTCACCCCGACACCCTATACCAAAATTAACTGACAATGGAGCAGAAATCTAAATCTAAATCTATGATCTGAAATCATCAAATTACTAAAGGAAGACATTGGAGAAACACTGCAAGACACTGACATAGGCAAAGCTTCTTGGATATGTCTCCAGAAGCATAGTCAATAAAGGCAGAAATAGACAAACGGGATTACATCAAGCTAAGAAACCTCTGCACAGCAAAGGAACCACACAACAAACTAAAGAGACAACTGACAGAATGTGATAAAATATTTGCAAATAATATATCTGATAAAAGATTAATATCCAAGGCATATAAGAAGCTCAAGAAACTCAACAAGAAAAAAAGCACAAGCAATCTAGTTCAGCAATATCAAGTGTTATCTAATATGTGGTAGTTAATATGTAATACAATAATGTACAAGAATGAAATGGACATTTTTTTAAATTTTTGTTTGTAACTCTTTTTATACTCCTGTAGAACTGCAGTCTCTTTTATATGTTGAATATTATGGTTAGTGGTGCATTAATACTGTGATTACAGAGTGGATCAAAATTATGTCTTTGAAAAACTTAAAAGATAAAAAAATAGGAAAAAGAGAGGGATTGAGGGAGGGAGAAACAGCTGGAGGGGATTATCATTATCTTCTTAGAATTGTACCAATGAAATACATGAAATTTGTTTTTTTTTACATTAATAAAAATTTCAAAAAATGGGCTAACAATATTAGCAGGCATTCTTAAAAGATGAATTATAACTGGCTGACGAACACATGAAAAGATGTCCAAAATCAGTAGCCATCAGCTAAATGCAAATAAAAAACACAATGACATTTCATCTCACCTCAGTTAGAATGACTATCATCCAAAATTAAAAAAAAAATAACAAATGCTGGTGAGGATGTGGGGAAAAATGTACCCTAATGCACTGTAGGTGGGAATGTAAACTAGTACAACTATTATGGAGAATCCTCAGAAATCTGAAAATAACCTATCATATGCCCCAGCCATTCCACTCCTGGGAATTTACTCAAACAAAATGAAATCAGCATATGAAAGAATTATCTGTATCCCCATGTTTATAGTAGCTGCTTCACAATAGCTAAGATATGGCATCAACTAGATGTCCATCAACTTATGAATGGATACAGAAATTGTAGTATGGAAGACTACTACTCAGCCACAAAAAGAATGAAATCCTGTATTCAAAACAAAATAAATGCAACTGGAGACCATTACACTTACTCTAATAATCCAGTACCAAAATGACAAACATCATGTTTTCCTTGGTTTGTAATAAGTAATAAACCGAGTACAATACATGTAATGGATATGGGTGAAATTGATGTTTTGAAATTTCATTATTGTTTATTGCCCTTGTCTATACTCGTGAGGAACAGTGGTTTTTTTACTTACTACTTGTTGAATTTTGTATTTAGTGGAGGGTTAAGCTTGTGATTATAAAGAAAATTGAAAATATGCCACTGTAAAAATTATAAGAAATAAATGAGAAAAGAAGGAGAGAGAATAGTTCATCCTATTCCCTGCTTCATCACAGGGAGGGAGGATATGATGGGAGCTATCATTGTGCTCTTAAAACTGTACATAAGAATTACAAAAATATGTTATTGCAAGAATCAAAGGGAAAAAAGGGAAAGGAGGAGGGGGGATTAATGGAGGGGAAAAAGGGAGGCAAGTCTGGTACTGTATTTAAGAAGTACATGAAATCTCTTATTCTTAAATGAATATATTTTAAAATAATGCTAATTAGGATCTGTGATATAATAGCTCAGTCAGAAGTGTTGAAATTAGTTTTAAGAATATAATTATCTATTGCTCTGTGAAGAATGCTATTGCACTATTACATGGGTAGATTAGTGTTTAGAGAAAGGGATATTTAAGGAGTTTTTAACATTATTTGTAACTTCAACTTATTCTTCAACAGTTCTTCAACATATTCTCTACAAGATCAGTTTTTTAAACTTATTTGCAACTTCATCTTTCTGGAAGATAAATTTCCTAGAGCAATAATATTCTGTTAATGTAGACTTTTAATAATGAGTTTTATTTAATGTAAATGTAAGCCTTTTGGCTATAGATTAATTTAGTTTGCACCTGCCAGCTTAATATTTAACCTTATAGAAGCAATAAGATGAAAAGATGAGACAATAACTAGATCTAGGTCATTTATGGAAGATAAGATAAACATTCTCTGTGTGTTCCTGCCTCTATAATCTACTTGATTAGAGCAGCTCTTATAAAATTCATAGCCAATGTGAGTCATAGTTATTTATCAATGAAGATTTAGAATACTAAATAGAAAAGAAGCACTGGCATATTTATTTTTTATTCAGGCAGAAGCCGTCAAGAGTATTTCAGTGTTTGGGCACTGTCTTCCTGTGTTGGCCTAGGATAATCACTTTAAATTTACTTTTTAAAAATTTTTTCCTAAAAAGTTTCAGTTGTCATATGTGCTTTTGCTGGCTAATTTCAGATTATTCACATTGCTGAAGGGCAGCACAATGCTGTGACTCTTCAGAAACTGTATTAAACCAATATAGATTTTCTTGCCCCACAGTTCCTTAACACCATTTACTTAATGCCAGTGACATCATCAGTCACTGTATGGTCCATCAGGATTGACTTTTATTGACTCAGTGAATACTTAATACTATACTTCCTTGATGAAGATGAATAATGCAAGTCTAACCCATTGCATGGAAGACTATATGCAAGGTAATGTACTTATTACAAGTTTTCTGGTGGTAAGTGTGCTATGAGTCTTGCCATTTGGAGGCTGTGTTTAAGAAGAGAATTTCTTCATCTTCATTGTCCTTGAATTTGATTGTATTCTAGTTCACACAATTCGAACACAGATCACTTGAAAAGCCAGATCAAGTCAAAGATAAGCTGTATATACTTATTTTATTTATTCTACTTTTACAGGTTTCTTTAACCCAAGAATGGTGGTTAGATAGAATTTAGATTCAAAATTATTTTCCTTTCCTAGAGAAGAAAGAGATGGCTCTTGAAAGCACCAGTTTCATATCTTAGCAGATTTATATAGTTATTTAAGGAACACTACTTTATTCTAGTCTTTCTTTTTTCTTCTTATGTGACTAATCTATAGTAATAGATATCTAAAAAGAAAAAAAATGATTAAAGTTAAAAATACAAAAACATTTGTCAAAAGAATATAGTAGTAAAAAATTATGTAAATTTGCAAAAGGCAAAATTATCTATAATTGACTATAAGGGATTATAGTCAACATAATACTGGAAGTTCTTTTTTTTTTATTTTTGACAGGCAGAGCTAGACAGTGAGAGAGAGAGACAGAGAGAAAGGTCTTCCTTCCATTGTTTTACCTACCAAATGGCCTCTACAGACTGTGCGCTGTGCCGATCCGAAGCCAGGAGCCAGGTGCTTCCTCCTGGTCTCCCATGCGGGTGCAGGGCCCAGGCACTTGGGCCATCCTCCACTGCCTTCCCGGGCTACAGCAGAGAGCTGGACTGGAAGAGGAACAACCGGGACAGAATCTGGCACCCGAACCGGGACTAGAACCCCGGAGTGCCGGCGCTGGAAGCGGAGGATTAGCCTAGTGAGCCGCGACACTGGCCAATAGTGGAAGTTCTAGCCAGAGAAAGTAATCAAAGAAATGAAAGGCATCTTAATGGGAAAGGAAGAAGTTGTTTCTGTTTACAGATGACATAATTTTATATTTAGAAAACCGTAAACATTTGAACAAAAAATGTGGGAGCTAATAAATGAATGCAGTAATGTCACAGAGCAAGCAACCAATATACTACAATAAACAGTATTTCTATAGAGTGAAATGCTTAAAAAGGAAACAAAATAAATAATTCCATGCATAATAGCTACAAAATGCCGGTGAATAACATTGTTCTAATTTTATAATTGTGTATATTTCAATGGATCTATTCAAGTGTCATTTAATTTTCAAGGTTACTGATTCAAAGAAAATTCTAGGGGCCTCAAGGTGTCTAAAAAACCCTTTTAGAGCGCTATGAAAACTTACTTCATCCTACTATTTGGTTATGTGGTGCTGAATTTTCTTCATATACTTCAAATTTAACAACCTATACCATTATATTGGATTCAGAAACAAAAATGATAATCTTGCAATTTTAAATTAGATATTAAACATGTTTCAATTACATGTGAAATAATGTCACACTTGCCACTAGGTTTTGGTATTTTTGTTATTCACATATATTTATTTTTCAATTAAATTAATGTTACTTATGTTAAAATACAACTTACCTATCGCCATTTTAACTAGTTAAAAAGTACATTTTAAGTACTTTTGTTTTAATTCCTAGTATGGTAAATTGCAATAGTTATAAACTGCAAAAACAAAAAAAAAGTTAATGTCTTGATTTTTTAAAAGATTTACTTATTTTATTCAAAAGACAGAGTTACAGAGACTGAGAGAAAGAGTGAGAGAGAGAGAGATATCTTCCATCTGGTGATCCACACCCCAAGTGGCCACAACTGCTGAAGCTGGGCCAGACTGAAGCCAGGAGCCAGGTGCTTCTTCTGTCTCCCACATGCATGCAGGGACCCAAGTATTTGAGTCATCTTCTGCTGCTTTTGTTAACAGGAAGCTGAATTGAAAGTGGAACAACTGCAATTTGATCTGGTGCCCAAATAGGATGCTGGCGGTGTAGGCGGTGTCTTTACCTGCTATGCCACAATTCTGGACCCTTGATTTTTTTTTTTAATGAGAGTTCAATAAAGCTATAACTAGTACTCAAACACTATGTTTCACTTTGTGTTTCTATGTGGGTGCAAACTGTTAAAATCTTTACTCAATATATACTAAATTGATCTTCTGTATATAAAGAGAATTGAAAATGAAAAAAAAGAGTTCAATAATTTTTAATATCATAAAGAGTTCCTGAAAATAAACTTTTAAAACTTCTAGTTTGACTTTGTTATTTACATATAGACTGTGAAGATATATACAAAGTTATTTATTAATGTCTGGGAGAAAAGTAATTCACTATATATAATTCAATTGCCCTTTACAACAGACCAAGATATTAACCAAGTTTGTATCCATATTAAAATCAATATTTATTTTTTATTATAAATAGTCACTTAAATATTCCTAGAGGTTGTTATACCAACTTATTATTTTCCTCTTTAATGTTAATCTGTCCATCATATGTAAAAATTATATAAACAAATAAGCACATAAGACAGATAAATTTGATTAGTTCTGAAAGCTACAATTGTAATAAGAAATAGTTAATATTCTGATAGATTTAATTTCTCAAATGTTTAGTCAAGTTAGGCAAAATGTATTTGTATTACTTTACTCAGGTAGTAGACATTGTGGATAGAAGAAACTCTCCCCCCAATTCCACAAATCTTAGTGAGAGGAAAATTTCAGATTTTCTTCAAACATTCAACAATTCAATCAATTGTAAAATGATTGTATAGCATGAGCTAAGTGCTAGAACTTCTGAATAAATAATTTCTAAAAACCGATAATGATTTCAGAGATAGTACTACAATCATAGTCACAACTGGGCAAATCAGCCTACTTCAACAGGATTAAATTTGTAAATGTCTATCTGCACACATTTTAGAACTTGAAAAAATTAGGTAGCTAAATAAACTTTAGTTAACCAACAACAAGAGGAGTTTTCTTGATTTTTTTCGTTCAGATATATGAGCCTGAGAGGTTTCACTTCATCCCATACACTACACATGCACAAGGAGCATAAAGAAGTCTGAGATTTGGTTCTGCTTCTTAGAGATTCGACAGAGATTTGAGATAATCTGATACATGGGAGAAAAGACGTTAATACGTTTTAGGTCTGGAAAGCAAATTTAATATCACCAACTCCACATTATCATTTTATGACTAAGAAAACTAAATCCCAGAAATTTTAAATGGCTTGCCTAGAGGCAGACACAAATCTACTCAGTGGCAGAACAGAGATTAAAACTCAGTGTTTATGACTTCTGGTCCAGTTCTAGTTTACTATTTAATGCTTTTCTACAGGAAAAAAAAATCAGCAGGAAAAGTTTGTTCAAAATCAATGTCTTATCTACATGAACTATTGGCAATGATGTCTAGAGAGAAATCACCCCCATGTTAAGTAATGTAGTGAATTATAAAATACACCAGTCGGCTTTTTAGTCTGTACTGGAAGGACTGAGTAGTTCCTAGAATTGCCATTCATTTGTCAATCATGAAGACAAGAAGACATGCCTAAAGGAATAAATATGTGAGGAAGAAGAAAAGAAAACCTGAAAGCCCACTGAGAAAATAATATTTACTTAAGTAAACTAGAGGAATATATACAGCAGCCACTAAGGGAATTTCTCTTTGTCTGAATGGAGAACATTCAGCAAATTTGATCTAACACAGTGATACAACGGAGAGCTGGCCGACAGAATCAGCACTGAAGGCAAATATGGATATTGAAATATGGATCCCAAAACCTCCTGAAATTGATTATGATGGCACCAAGAAATGATTCTAATTGATATAATAAAATCCATAGGAAAAATATATAGCAGGATGGAATGGTCTGTAGCAAGTAAAACTTCCTATCTCAAGTTCATCTTTATTAAGACAGAGTCCTCATTTCATAATTTACATGCTGACTGAAGTGCTTGCATTGGTATTACTGTGGAGGCAGTAGGGAGGAACTGGTGGCAACAGATTGACAATGACTGTAACTCCAAATCTAGTGAACTTGGGGTGTTAAGAAGAGTATTCACAGAAAGTTAATTGCAATAGTTGGCCTTCTGTGCATTGTAGGAAATTTGATAAGGTAACAAAATTCAAGAATTTCCTTTTAAGACATTTGATATTTGTAAAGGTATGTGATAAAATTGGACACATTAGATTTTTTAGAAAAGAGGCAATGATAGGAATAGGGTGTAGAATTGGTTATTATGAGCTTAAAGGCCATTGTAAACATTAACAAAGGTTGTCTTTAAACGAAGTGTAGACAGGTTTCTCTGAGTCCTTTTTTCAACTAATCCTTATATTCGTACTTTGTCCTCAAAAGTATTAAACCTTGTCACATCAGTTTGGTGAGAATTCCCACCCACAACTTCTGATCATCCTCAATTAAGTATACATGGGATGAAAACTATTCTTGTTCCAAAGTAAATTGTTTTTAGTATTTTTTCCATTTACTCTTCTTTTTTTAATTTATTTTAATTTTTACTTTTTTAACAGATTCAATGTGCTTTGTAGATAAAATTCTTTTTTTGTTTATTTTTTAACTTTTATTTAATAAATTTAAAATTCCAAAGTACAGCTTTTGGATTGCACTGCCTTCCCCCCCCCCCATAGCCCCCCTCCCACCCATATCCATTCCATCTCCTGCTCCCTCTCCCATCCCATTCACATCAAGATTCATTTTCAATTATCTTTATATGCAGACGAGCAATCTAGTATATACTAAGTAAAGATTTCAACAGTTTGCACCCACACAGAAACACAAAGTGTAAAGTACTGTTTGTGTACTAGTTTTACTGTTAATTCACATAGTACAACACATTAAGGACAGAGATCCTACATGGGGAGTAAGTACACAGTGACTCCTGTTGTTGACATAACAATTGACAATCTTGTTTATGGCATCAATAATCTTCCTAGGCTCTTGTCATGAGTTGCCAAGGCTATGGAAGCCTTTTGAGTTTCCCACCTCAGATGTTATTTAGACAAGGGCATAGTCAAAGTGGAAGTTCTCTCCTCCCTTCACAGAAAGGTACCTCCTTCTTTGATGGCCTGTTCTTGCCTCAGGGATCTCACTCACAGAGATCTTTCATTTAGGTCATTTTTTTTTCCCACAGTGTCTTGACTTTCCATGCCTGAAATACTCTCATGGACTTTTTAGCCAGATCCAAATGCCTTAAGGGCTGATTCTGAGGCCAGAGTGCTATTTAGGACATCTGCCATTCTATGAGTCTGCTGCATATCCCACTTCCCATGTTGGATCGTTCTTTCCCTTTTTAATTATATCAGTTAGTATTAGCAGATACTAGTCTTGTTTATGTGATCCCTTTGACTCTTAATTCTTTCATTATGATCAATTGTGAACTGAAACTGATCACTTGGACTAGTGAGATGGCATTGGTACATGCCACCTTGATGGGATTGAATTGGAATCTCCTGGCACGTTTCTGACTCTACCATTTGGGGCAAGTCAGATTGAGCATGTCTCAAATTGTACATCTCCTCCCTCTCTTATTCCCACTCTTATAATTAACAGGGATCACTTTTCAGTTAAATTTAAACACCTAAGCATAATTGTGCATTAATTAAATAGTTCAACCAGTAGTATTAAGTAGAACAAAAAAAATACTAAAAGGGATAAATTATTAAGTTATTCCTCCGTAGTCAGGACAAGGGCTGATCAAGTCATTGTTTCTCATAGTGGCCATTTCACTTCAAATAAAAGAGCTGTCTGCACCTCAATGTTTATTGCAGCTCAATTCACAATAGCTAAGACCTGGAATCAACCTAAATGCCCATCAACAGTAGACTGGATAAAGAAATTATGAGGTATGTACTCTATAGAATACTATACAGCAGTCAAAAACAATGAAATCCGGTCATTTGCAACAAAATGGAGGAATCTGGAAAACATCATGCTGAGTGAATTAAGCCAGTTCCAAAGGGACAAATATCATATGTTCTCCCTGATTGGTGACAACTAACTGAGCACCTAAAAGGAAACCTGTTGAAGTGAAATGGGCACTATGTAGATAAAATTCTAGAACATAATGATAATTCCTTCCTTGCTACCTCCCTAGCCCCCTCCCTACTTGCATTTACTCTTGAATTATTCTCATATATGAAAAAAAATTTCTTATCCTCCAAAATCCTTCAGGTAATATCTACCTTTTGGAAGAATCCTGCTATGTTTATTTAACCAGAAAGTATCCTTATACCTGATATTTCCTCTTATTAGTTTTTCATTCACTTACCACTTGGTGTTCCTTGGCTGTAAATCTCTATTGTTTATTCAGATTGGACCCAGTCTTTCTCTCCCACTACAAAAAAACATTGCAGGAGTCTGAAATAGTTTTTCTTACCATCTTTAACAAGGAACAATTTTTTCTTGTTTTTCTAAAAACTATTTATTTATTTAAAGAGTTACAGAGAGAGAGAAGAGACAAAAAGAGAGGTCTTCCATGAGCTGGCTTACTCCCCAGAAGGCCACAAATGCCAGTACAGGATCAGGCTAAAGCCAGGAGCCAGGAGCTACATCCTCATCTCAAACATGTGTGGCAAGGGCCCAAGTATCTGTGCTCTCCTCCCCATCATTTTGCAGGCCACTAGCAGGGAACTACACCAGGAGTGAAGCAGCCAGGACTCGAACTGGTGCCCTCAAAGGATGCCGGTATAACAGGAGATGGCTTCACTCACTATACCACAGCACGAGTTCCCTAATGTTTTTCTTTAACAATACCACCAGAAGGATGAAAGCTCTGAAGAAATGAATATAAATAAGTATGACACAAGTGACCTAAAATTAATTTCAGGAGATTCAATGCTAAGAAAAAGTGAGAATGTGGAATTAACACTTTTTTTCTTCATTTTATTTAGTAAATATAAATTTCCAAAGTGCAGTTTATGGATTACAATGGCTTTCCCACCCCATAATTTCCCTCCTACTCGCACCTCTCCCATGTCCCACTCCCTCTCCCATTCCATTCACATCAAGGTTCATTTTCAATTATCGTTATATACAGAAGATCGATTTAGTAGATATTAAGTAAAGATTTCATCAGTTTGCACCCACACAGAAACACAAAGTGGAAAATACTGTTTCAGTACTAGTTATAGCATAACTTCACATTGGACAACACATTAAGGACAGATCCCACATGAGAAGTAAGTACACAGTGACTCCTGTTGCTGACTTAACAATTGACACTCTTGTTTATGGTGTCAGTAATCTCCCTAGGCTCTAGTCATGAGTTCCCAAGGCTATGGAAGCCTTTTGAGTTCATCGACTTTGATCTTATTCCAACAGGGATCAAAGTGGAAGTTCTCTCCTCCCTTTAGAGAAAGGTACCTCCTTCTTTGATGGCCCATTCTTTCCACTGGGGTCTCATTCACAGAGATCTTTCATTTAGGTGTGTGTGTGGTTTTTTTTTTTTTTTTTTTTTTTTTTTTTTTTGCCAGAGTGTCTTGGCTTTCCATGCCTAAAATACTCTCATGGGCTCTTCAGCCATATCCGAATGCCTTAAGGGCTGATTCTGAGGCCAGAGTGCTATTTAGGACATCTGCCATTCTATGAATCCGCAATCAGGGAAATGCAAATCAAAACCACAATGAGGTTTCACCTCACCCCAGTTAGAATGGCTCACATTCAGAAATCTACCAACAACAGATGCTGGAGAGGATCTGGGGGAAAAGGGACACTAACCCACTGTTGGTGGGAATGCAAACTGGTTAAGCCACTATAGAAATCAGTCTGGAGATTCCTCAGAAAACTGAATGTAACCCTACCATACAACCCAGCCTTACCACTCCTTGGAATTTACCCAAAGGAAATTAAATTGGCAAACAAAAATGTGGTCTGCACCTCAATGTTTATTGCAGCTCAATTCACAATAGCTAAGACCTGGAACCAACCCAAATGCCCATCAACAGTAGACTGGATAAAGAAATTATGGGACATGTACTCTATAGAATACTATACAACAGTCAAAAACAATGAAATACCATCAATTGCAAAGAGATGGAGGAATCTGGAAAACACTAAGATGAGTGAATTAAGCCAGTCCTAAAGGTACAAATATCATATGTTCTCCCCTCTCCCTCTCCTTCACCCTCTCCCTCTCCCTCTCCCTCTCCCTCTCATTGACAACTAACTGAGCACCAAAGGGGAAAACTGTTGAAGTGAAATGGACACTATGAGAAACAGTGAGTTGATCAGCTCTTGTCCTGACTGTTGGTGTACAATGTATTACTTTATCCATTTTAGTATTTTTTTTTGTTTTGTTCTAGTACTATTGTTTGAACTCTGTAATTAACACACAATTATTCTTAGGTGTTTAAATTTTAACTGAAAAGTGATCCCTGATAAATATAAGAGTGGGAATAAGAGAGGGAGGAGATGTACAATTGGGACATGCTCAATCTGACTTGCCCCAAATGGTGGAGTTAGAAACGTGCCAGGGCATTCCAATACAATCCCATCAAGGTGACATGTACCAATGCCATCTCACTAGTCCAAGTGATTAATTTCAGTTCACAATTGATCACAGTGATAGGTCTAAGAGTCAAAGGGATCACACAAACAAGACTAGTGTCTGCTAATACTAAGTGATAGAATCAAAAAGGGAGAGAACGTTCCATCATGGGAAGCGGGATACATAGCAGACTCATAGAATGGCAGATGTCCTAAAAAGCACTCTGGCCTCAGAATCAGCCCTTAAGGAATTAACACTTTTTATGTCTTTTTTTAAGATTTATTTATTTATTTGAAAGAGAAACACAGAGAGAGAAGGAGATGCAGAGACAGAGAGAGAGAGAGAGAGAGAGAGAGAGAGAGAAAGGCCTTATATCTGCTGGTTCACTCCCCAATTGGCCGCTATGGCTGGAGCTGAGCTGATCTGAAGCAAGGAGCCAGTAGCTCCTTCTGGGTCTCCCACTCGGGTGCAGTGTCCCAAGGACTTGAGCCATCTTCTCATGCTTTCCCAGGCCATAGAAGAAGCCCAACAATTTTTATGTCTTACAAAGCATGAACTTTTGATTAAATTTGGGTCTCAAATATTGTCTAGTGGTGCAAAGAAATTCAAATTTTGATCTAATGGCTATTGGTTAAAATATTTTCTTATTGCTTCTTCTTTAGCAGGATTTATGAGCTCTTTAAGGTAGTTTTCTTTTATAAAGTGAATAAATATAATAATATCTGGTTTTCCTATACTAATAATAACTTTAATATTAGGATTTTGTTTTGTGATAGCATTTCAGTTCATAAATATAGGTTTTATGGAATGCTGTTAGTAGCAACTACTTTTTGCTGATATTGGGATTTTTAAGATTAAGACAGTATTGGTAATGCAGGTATCACCACTGAGCTCCATGCATCTCTAAGTTACTGTTGTTGGAAAAGTTGAGGACTGAAATAATGAAGAAAATTCTCTATTGTGGGGCATGAGCCTGGCCAGGCCAGGCCAGGCCAGGCCCGGCCCGGGTGCCCCCGCCTGAGCTGGAGCCAAGTAAGATGGCGCCCAGAGGAAGTAAGATGGGCGGAATCCAAAGTTGTTTACCACTAAAACTAATTGGCTGCGCAACAACAAGGGAGGTAACAAAACTAGTAACAAGTGTATAGACATAGGGCTAGTCCTATAGAAATCCCCCCATAAGGTGATTTTTTAAGTGATTGGTTGGTCCTTAGCCCTGCCCCAATGACTCTGCAGTTTTGTGTCATAAAAGGTACTATTATGCAGAAGGTGACTGAGTCCTTGCTAGACTTGGCTCCCCGCTGCGTCTGATTGTCTCCGGGACCAGGAGGCTGGGGAACGGGCGAGCGGCGCACTTACCTTTCCTCGGACCCAGTCCATCCTTGTACGGGTGGACTAAGACCCAACACTCTATGCTTCCATATTCCTTGTGGGAGGGGTATACTACATTTCTTGTAAATAGGAGTTTGGCCATCTTCCACACATTTGGAAATAATGGCTATGAAGGAAGGTGATGACACCTTTGAAGATGTGGCATGGAACTTTAAATTGACTAATGAACAATTTTCAACTTTAGCTTTGTTGTTGTTAAATATTTATTTATGTATTTGAGAGGCAGAGCCACAGATAAAGAGAGAGGTCTTCCATCTGCTGGTTCTCTCCCCAAAAGGCTGCAAAGGCAGGAGCTCGGCCAATTTGAAGCCAGGATCCAGGAGCAGAGTTTTCTCTGATCTCCCACATGGGTGCTGGATCACCCATGCAGTATGAAATAGAGCCCATACAGTATGCCAATGCTTCTGGCAGAGACTTATCCTACCACACAACAGTGCAGACCCCCATTTTTAACCTTAAAATCATACTCCACCAATTCAGGTCCAAAATCTCCTTATATAAAAAGTAAATAAATATTTTTGAGGTGATTTATAAACATCCTAATTTTGAAGAATTTATCTGTTTTGTTTGTACACAGAGTTGTCAGATAATGAAGTATAAAACCTTAAATGGGAAATTTGGATTAGATTATCTTTTTTTGTGACTTAAAGATTTATTGATAAATGAAAGTGCTGCATTTTTTATGAAAGCTGGCTATTTCATTATCTATAAGTCAGTGCCTGTAAGAGCTAAATGACATGGGGCTTAATTGACAGAAGGGCAACGTGAGCGTGGGCATAGAAGGGAATATGATACCTGGCTCATACACTTTCCCCCAATCTCAATGGACTATAGTGAAATGATATCTTCAATCTTGAAATTTATTTTTTTCTTGAAACCATAAAATCTTTAATCCTTTGCTGAGAACTATCAAAATGATATGGATTAGATGCAACTCCAAAACAGTTCAATGTAATTTAAAAAATAATATGGCAGAATAGGTAGATATTCTTTGCAATAGAATTGCATGCTCAATTACCTACTCTATGCACACACTTTCAGCTAATCATTTATTTTCTGTGTACCTTACTTTATATCTATACCTACTTGGAAGCTCATTTCTTTGAGTGAATCATCAAAAATCAACTGGTTAGAAAACTGTCTTAAATTTATACTGGCTATGCAGGGATACATCTCAAAAGCCATATAATCTCATGAATGTTTTTCAAAGTGTGATTCTTCATCATCACATTATCACATCATCCCAATCGTCACCATCATTTCCACTATCCTATGGCTCCTATCTACATACCTTAGTGCTAAATGAACATGAGTTACCAGATGAAATGCATCTCTGTAATTGAATGGTGTAATACTCACTAAAGATCAATATTACCGATACTTGAAAGAGAGTAGTATTAGTTACCCTTTCTATCTCTTTCAGAACAGTCCCCTTATTGGTATTGTAGAGCAATTTGTTCACATTTGTTGCTTGTTATAGTCTTGCACAACACCAAACTGCTGCTGGTGGGTATTTTTCTTGTATTTAGTTCATTCATTACTATTTACATGCATGAGTGCTAAAACATAAAATAAATGAATATTATTTTGAGAATTCTTTAGATGTTAACATAAAAATGTAGTCTCTTCAACAGGGTATTTCAATTTTTTAACTGTATATGTCTGACCTCATATTGAATTATGAAAAGAATTACACATACACAGAGAGACTTTTAAGAATATCTTTTCTGGTTAATGAAAACAAATTGAAAATTCAAGATATGTGACAATTGTGATTCCTATTACATTTGTTTCCTGGCATTTCATGCATATAGACTTTCATTGGAGAGGGCAGGAATAAACACCTGTCAAAAATTCTCTGATTGGAACAAATCACACACACTATCTCAGCCATCAACATCTTTTCTCTTTACTAAATATAGGAGAGAAGACAAATGAAAGGATTTAAAACTGGTTCTTCGGTAATTAGCCATGACTGGAGCAATTCAGAATCATTGCTTAACGTTAATTTGAATTGGTTTACATTACTTAAAGCAAAATCTTCTCAGATTTATCATCCATTAAATGAAACAATAATAAATATTATTTTAAAATACAAAGCTTAACTCAACATAAGATACTTACAGAAAACAGGTACATCTTGCTGAGGGCAATTTTGTTGCTCATTGGGAAAAATATATTCATAGATCCAGAGGACATAATAGATTTTAGAAGGCATATTCTAATTTTCAAAATGAAGCTGACTGCACAACAGTTTTTTCCAATGCTAAGTGACAACCAACTCACAGATTTTTCTTTTTTATAAATATTTAAGTATTTATTTGAAAATCAGAGTTAGAGAAAGAGAGAGAGAGGGAGAGGGATAGGGAAAGAGAGAAAGAAAGATCTTCCATCCACTGTTTGACTCTCCAAGTAGCTGCAACAGCCATGGCTGGGGCAGGATTAGTCAGAAGCTTAATCTTGGTCTCCCATGTGGGTGTAGGCACCCAAGTATTCGGGCTATCTTCCAGTGCTTTTCCTGGGTCATTACCAGGGAACTAGATCACTAGATCAGAGGTGGAGCAGCTGGGACTTGAATCCATGCAAATATGGGGTGCTGGCTTTACCCGCTACACCATAGTGTAGCACCTCGTCTCATAGATCTGTACCACTTTCCCTTGTAGGAGAATCCCAAGAGTTTGCTTTGGGTTCACACACACAAACACAAACCACATCTCTATAAAATATAGAGTTTATAAAGCACTATGGGCCGGCGCCGCGGCTCACTAGGCTAATCCTCCGCCTTGCGGCTCCGGCACACCGGGTTCTAGTCCCGGTCGGGGCACCGATCCTGTCCCGGTTGCCCCTCTTCCAGGCCAGCCCTCTGCTGTGGCCAGGGAGTGCAGTGGAGGATGGCCCAAGTCCTTGGGCCCTGCACCCCATGGGAGACCAGGAGAAGCACCTGGCTCCTGCCATCGGATCAGCGCGGTGCGCCAGCCGCAGCGCGCCTACCGCGGTGGCCATTGGAGGGTGAACCAACGGCAAAAGGAAGACCTTTCTCTCTGTCTCTCTCTCACTGTCCACTCTGCCTGTCAAAAAAGGAAAAAAAAAATAAAGCACAATAACGTGTTTCATCTTAAAGAGGCACAAATTCTCATATATTTAATTATATACAAATTCCTAGTTACAGAAAGTTTGTAATAGGCAAAACACAGTATCAAAGAAAGTATCTTACTCTGTCATACTACATAATTCTTCTGCTACAAATACTACAAATACAAATACTACAAATTCTTCATAATTTCTAATTAAGTGGAATCTTAACATTTCATGTCTATGTAGAATTATGAAATCATTTATGATGCCACTTATCTAAGGCAGAGGATAAAAACATGTATGTTTAAAATGTATAAGACATGAAGGGATAAACAATTTTAAAAAGGCTACTTATAATGCTTGAAATGAAATAGAAGAGACTACCATGGAAAACTAGGCTTCTTTAAGTAATCCTTATGTAATAACTTCACTATATGGAAATACTTGAATCAGGCTCACCTGATAGATGAATAAAAAGTATTTTGGTTCATGCTTCTGTAGGTTCACAGTCTAAGATTAAATTCTTCACTAGTTCATTATCACAGGATGACATTCTTGCTGTCAGACTTCCAATGTTGTCCAAGGCACGTGTGGAAAGAGACAAGAAGTATGTGACTGTAAGATCTCTCTCCTTATAAAATAACTAGGATTCAATTATGCAGGCTCCACCCTAATGACAAAACCTTAACCACTTTTCAATGTCCTCACATCTAGACACCATAATGGGATTAAGTTTTCACTTTCTTAGTCCTATTAACTTAAAAATTTAAGTTCTAACTCCTGCATGAGTTAAGAAAATAAATTTCAAATGACAGCAGCTTATTTTGAAAATTTCCCTTTGATTCATGTAAGTATTGCATACAATTGTTAAATAAAATTAAACGTAAAATCCTAAATTTAACAAACATCTGTACAAATGCACATAAACTTGAATACACTAGTCATAACCACACTGATTAGAATTATGCCAGATGAACTTAAAATGTAGTAATTTGACTATAAAAGTATATTTGGGAAAAATAGGTATTAAAAATTATTAATTTTAAACAATAATGTTACATAAGACAGTATTAGTGTTTTCATTCTGAGCCAGGTTTGCATATTGGAAGCCACAAAAATTGAGTGGCTATCTAATATTTAATTATCATTCCCAGTGCTGTAGAGAGAAATTAGTTTCTCAGCAGGGCTGAAGAACATTCAAGTAAAAGCTAAAACAAGTTAAGAAAAAATTCTAGGATCTGTATTTTAAATTGAAAGTGTAATCATGAGCTGATTTTGTATTTTGACATTAAAGTCAGCAAACACCAAAAAGAACAACAAAAATTTTCTAGCACTTTCTTTGATTGAAGACCTAGAAACAATGTTCTACAGCCCAGCAATAACTCTACTACCTACTGCAAAATACCAAGGAGAAGTGCTGTATCGTAGCCATTGGCAAGATAATACACAAGGAAAATTTGTGGCATCCTAATATATCAGATAAGGAGTTCCCAAGGACTGCTAAGATCAAACCAAAAGACAGAGCTTCTATGGACCAAGATAACATGTTTGGCACCACCAAAAATAAGTCCATCAATTATACTATTCCCCTAAGTTAATTATATTTTTAGAAAACAGCATACTTTCTTTATCTGTGGTAACTAATAGAGTACCCAAAAGGCAACGTATAACAGAGAATTTGACATTTTCAGATTCGATGACTGCTTACAGCTCAGGTCTCGACTTGAGGAATAGTGTTTTTTTCCACATACTATTTGTTGAAATCTTTACCTAGGGTAGGGTTAATCTTTATTAATCTAATTTTATTTTAACCCATGCTTATAATTTCATTGCTATGTTAAAATATTCTATCTGATTTTACATGTTACCTACTTCTCTCATTAAAAACTTTGATGTATTCATAATAGTTAAAATATTAAGTATTAAATTATGAAAAAGTTATGTACTCCATATAATAATTTCTCACAAAAGTTATCTGACAACAACATTAGGTTATTAATATGGATTTTTATTCAATATATTTTATTCACATAAAATTTTCAAAACTAATTAGGAAAAGGTATGAATCAATGTTTATGCAGAAACAATGCATTTGTCAGATGAATTTCCTTTTTTATTGAAAGAAAAGCACTTTCAAAGTTATTGCTACAGACTATTAATTTACAATGATCCGTCATTATTCTTAGAAGCTAGGTTCCAGGGTTTTTCATAGATAACAAAATCCACATTATTCAAATTCCTTATATAAAATGACATAGTATTTGCATATATCCTATGCATATCATCCCAAATGTTTAAAATCATCTCTAGATTAATTATAATGCCTACTAAAAAGTCAATGCTATGTAAATTCTTGTTATAGTACATTTTTCAAGAATAATGACAAGGAATAAAGTCTGTATTCAATACAGCCCCGTTTTCAAAAAGGAATTCATGAATACAATAATTCCCAGGACACAGTAAATGCATAGTAATTATTAAAAAATAATTCTCATCAATTCTCATGTTTTTTTTTAAATAATTTGATGCATGGTTTGTTGAATCTGCAGGTGTGGGAATCCATGGATACAGAGATAATTTGTTTATAACCAAAATTCCTTGAATTGATCAAACACCATCACCTCATGTTTAATAAGATATCATTATGTAACTATTTCTACATTTCAAAACATTAATTTGGACTTTTTTTTTCTCATAAGAAGGAAGAACTTCGTTGTACTTTTATTTACTCTTGTTTTCCCTTTCCACTTGTCTCTGCTTGGAGGTCACGTTGAATGTGGTCTTCACTGAGGCTGAATCCTAAGTCCATGTGTCTGCCATATGGGATTCTCTGCCACTTAGCCCTAATTCTGAGTAGTGATAAAACATTGTAATAATATTGCCTGTTGTGATTTTAGGAGGAGATATGCAACAATATGAAACAATATTTTGTGGAATGTGATATGCGTTTCCATTCAAAACTGAGGTTTTAAAGAGTGTCACCATATAATTATCGTTTTGACTTTAAGACCTTGACTCTTTTCCAAATTGTCAGGAGCTTTACCTTTGAGCCACGCACTTCAACAGGAAGCAAAGGCTGCTGAGAAAAAGTCTTGACATGTAACAATTCTGGCAGTTTGTAAACTGTGCTCACACTACAACGTGCAGATAATCTGGAATGAAGAATGAAAGGGAACCTAAAAAGGGTCTCCAAATTGCGGTTTCACAGTAAGTAAAAGGCAAGTCATTTTAAGAGCCTAGAGAGAGGAGAATGCTCTGGGGACTAGTGACAGCTTCGGTCAGGCAGGTGTGCTCTGTGTTTGGATTATGGGATGGGGAATAACAATAGGGGGCAGCTGAGACTGATATCTGACTGCCAGTACGAAATCTCTGAGGGAGGGATTAGTGTGCAGACACAAGTTCAAGTGTCACCCAAAGGAAAACAATACAACAGCTTAACAAAAACTGCGCAATGTGATGTTAACTTTAAAGGAAAGATTATATCAATGTGCATGTTCATCTTAAAAATTTCAAAGCAGGTTGATGAGCACAGAAAGAGTGAAATGTCAGATGTCTCTGGCTTACTACAACACAGATAGTATGAATGTCTTGTTTTTCACCTATGTAAGTTGTTACATGGGTTATTGTGTTATGAAAATAATATTTTACAATTCCAGATTTTAGTATAGGACATTTGTAAAAGGAAAGAGAATATGACAGCACTTCGAACGTGAAATGAAAGATATATTTTTTGCAATTAAAAAAAATCCAAGCATTGTTTCTTCATAATAATTATTTTCCACCAACTTTTTGAAATGCCTACCTATAAATGTGGACTTTTCTATCCTTTAACCATACAAATAAAAGTGTGTATGGTTATTTGTGGGGATTGTGTTATTAAAATGGAGGTGATGAATTACACTGACTAAGCTACCACAGAAGAAAAATTGCTTCTCTTTTCTTTTATTATTTCTTGGACATGACTACATTATTTAATAGAGTAGCTAAGCTCTAGATAATTGTGTGTAAGCTGCAGAACCAAATAGCAAAATTGTAGGGGCATATCTTCATCATACAAGGATTAGAAGCCTGATGCTCTACATACTTCTTTGTATTCTTAAGTTAAACATTTCCCATCCAGTATTTAACTTTCAGCTCTGCTGCAGAACACAGGGGGCATATTTATGGTCAGTACAACTTTAAATTCATTTAAAAATGAGCTCAAAATGAATTACTACTTTGAGAGTCATATGTTTTCTTAGGAAAATCCCTTTCCTAAGAGGGAATAAAACTGTAAAGAACACTTCAACTTAATTTGCATAAGCATCTCACTTATATCCTCCCCCTTTGGCACAATCAGCATAATTTTTCTCATTCTGTTTCAGTTTCCATTGGCATAAAAAAAAACCCACTTGGACTAACTGTTTCTACTTTGCAGCCAGCAACATGGAAAACCCAGAAATCAGTTATTAAAATCACAAATGCTCTTTTTTGTTTGTTTTTGCCATGAAATTGTGACTCATAGTTCAGGAAAGTGGTGATAATGGAGAGGTGGCAAATCATTGAAAAGGTAGTTGCTGAAGACCACCAGTAATCTCACATACTCAAAACTGCTTTTAATAAAAGAGAACTACAGAAAGTTCACTTCTTGTTCTAAATAGTTTATTTAATCTCCTTAAAGTACTCAGATACTGGCATGTACTTGGAGCAGAGGTTAAGATGCTTCTCCAGACACCTGCATCCCACATCAGAGTGCCTGGTTTCAACTCCCAACTCCAGCTTCCTGCTAATGTGCACCCCTGGAGGCAGCTGGTGATCACTATTGTAGTTGAGTCCCTGCCACCAATGTGAGAGAACTGGATTGAGTTCCCATGTCCCAGGTGTTGCCTGACTCAGCACCAGCTACTGTGGTCATGTAGGGAGTGAGCCAGCAGATGGAAAGCTCTGTCTGTCTGTTTCTGTCTTTCTTTATAACTATCTCTCAAATAAAATGAAAGTAAATAAATTAAAAAATAGATCTTCAATTGTCTTCCTATATCATAAACTAGGATTTTTTTTTCCTTAAAAGATAAAAAGAAGGAAGTGACATTATAAAAATAACTTTATTTAGAGCTAAAATGTTACAAAGGAAAGCCTGACTGCAATTCTGAGATTCAGTATGATTTCCTAGACTTTAAATCACAAGCATCAACTTGAGTAGGAACAAAGAGAAACTTTGGTGCCAAATCAGACATTTGGAAAGCACGGATCCTCCCAAGAATGATGATCTATAATTAATGCCAATCATTTGAGAAAGATTAGAAATTGTATAGAGCAGACCAATGGGAGAGTGTAATGATTTCCTCCCACTATTTTGATGGATAAAAACTGTGATTAGCTTCCATGAAAGAGCAGCATGTTTGGGGATGATGAGGAGGATGATGACTCAGACACTCCAGAACAAAATTTGAGCAAAACTGTTGTAAAAAAAAAAAAAATCAATGACAATGAAAAACTCATTTTAGTTTGAAGTAATATTTCAAACAATACTTTCTTTTTTTTTTTTACTTTTGTTTAATGAATATAAATTTCCAATGTACAGCTTATGGATTACAATGGCTTCCCCCTCCCATAACTTCCCTCCCACCCGCAACCCTCCCCTCTCCCACTCCCTCTCCCATTCCATTCACATCAAGGTTCATTTTCAATTCTCTTTATATACAGAAGATCAATTTAGTATATATTAAGTAAAGATTTCAACAGTTTGCACCCACATAGAAACACAAAGTGAAACATACTGTTTGAGTACTAGTTATAGCATTAAATCACAATGTACAGCACATTAAGAACAGAGATCCCACATGAGGAGCAAGTGCACAGTGACTCCTGTTGTTGACCCAACATATGGACACTCTAGTTTATGGTGCCAGTAACCACCCTAGGCTCCCGTCATGAGTTGCCAAGGCTATGAAAGCCTTCCGAGTTTGCCGACTCTGATCATATTTAGACAAGATTATAGTCAAAGTGGAAGTTCTCTCCTCCCTTCAGAGAAAGGCACCTCCTTCTTTTTTTTTTTTTTAAGGGAAAGGGTTTATTGGGGAACACCCAACAGACCGCAGTGAAGGGGTGGCGAAGGGAAAGAGAGAGAAAGAGAGTATAAGAGAGAAACAGAGAGGAGAGGAGCTAAGAGAGAGGAGAGAGCAGAGAGGAAAGAGAAGAGAGACAGGAGGAGCCAAGAGAGGCCAAGAGAGTGCAGGAGAGAAGGGCCAACAGAGAAGAACCAAGAGAGCAGGAGGGAAGAGCTGAGAGAGCACATGTTCAGGAACAGGCCCTTTTAAAACTTTGCCTGAGGGCGGGCAGGGAAGCAGGAGCAGTGAATCCAACTCTTGGCAGAGCTGCCAGGGCTCTTCACAAGCTGACTTCTGCTGAAGCCCAGGCTTACCACATTGAAAGCCACTGCAGTGGACTGGCCTGTTGGGTCTCCTTGAGGGCAGATCACTGTACAGATCAGCCAGTAATAGGCCTGCCATCCATTGCTTCTGATGCCAAGCTTTCTTTTCCTCCTGGTTTGTGTTAAAGCAGACCAGAGGATGCAAGTCAAGGGAGTGCCCAAGTCCCATCTCTAATCTTCGGTGGCCTGAACTACAAGTCTATAGTCACAGGTATGTTCTGTAGTAGTTTTTCTAAGGTAGATAATGCCCATGAGGAAAATTATATTCTCACTTTAAAACTTTCTTTCCGTTTTGTCTGAAAGGGAGGTTTTTTCTACTTACTGTATACTTTGCTGATGGCGAAGTAAATCTAGCTATGAAATTATAGTTTAAGCTCTTATTTTGGCTATGCTATTACAGAAAAATGTTAGCCATCTCTTTTATAAGGTCTAAAGATTAAATTGTGCGTCCTACAGATTCCTTTATAATAGAATTAGTTTCCTACCTTGATGAGAATAGAGAAATGAAAGAACAAGTTGGGCTTAGAATATAGAAATGAGGGAGCAAGTCATTGTTACAAGATGATTATTCAAATCTTTGAAAATAAGCACATATTTAAATAACCCATAGTGCTTAATAAAAATTCAGTTGTTTTTGAACAATTAGAATTTAAAAGACATCAAGAGAACATATCAAACAATCCTTTCTTCTGATCCTCTCTTGACCGATTTTCACTTCCTTCTCCCTACTCTAGCTAAACACGAACCTTAAATTAGGCTCCAATTTTTTTTTTCTTTTTTTCCTGTTCAGTGTTCACACTGCTGGGTGAACTTTTTCAACTGCACATAGAATCTTCCAGAATGAACTAAAATGACATCTTATTTAGTCATTTAATAGTGCTTTGTATATCTTACAGTTTTTCTGTTGTGGGCTTAGTCTAGCATCTTACCAACCAATGCGTTCATCATTACTTTTAAATTATTTATCATTGTGTGACAAATCACTCTAAAACTCAGAGTTTAAAATCAATAAATTTAACTAAAATTTCTCACAGATGTTTGGTCTCCTCTGTGTGGCTAAGTGTTTATCTCTAGTTATCTCTTTTTGTTAGATTGATAGTTCTCTGGACAGTCATGTGAATTCTAAAATGTGACAGACATTCAATTGATCAATTTCCTCTGATGTTTGGTACCTTGATGTTCCTGTCCCTATCATTTTATCTAAGGCATCTAATCCCCTTTGGCCATAGTTCATGATGATGGCTTTTAACAACACTATGAGCTTAGACAATCACATTCATTATTTGAATTTAAGTTCCAGGAAGAAAAATTACAAAATACATGCAGAATTAAAAGCTATATTTACAACGGCAGAGTCATTCTGGCTGTAGTTTGTTGGTTGAAGCAATCGGTGGGATTGCTCAGATTAAAAAGGTGGAAAAGTAAATTTCAATCCTTTACTGGAAAGTGATAATACCTCAATGTTGAAGAACATAGGAGATGGAAGATACTTCTGTGTTCATCTTTGGAAAATAAAACCTATAACCCATTCACAATTCTTTCAATTTTTTAAAACTTGTCCCTGTATTCTTCCTCATTTGTACATAATAATTCTTTTTAAAAAAAAAAAAGATTTATTTATTTGAAAGGCAAAATTATAGAGAGGTAAAAGAGAGGTAAAAGAGAACCATCCGATGGTTCACTCCTCAAATGGCTGCAACGGCTGGAGCTGGGCCAATCTGAAGCCAGGAGCCAGGAGTTTTTCCGTGTCTTGCACATAGGTGCAGGGGCCCAAGAATTTGGGCCATCTTCTACCCCTTTCCCAAGCCATAGCAGAGAGCTGGCTTGGAAGTGGTCTCAAAACGGGGCCCATATGGATGCTGGCACTGCAAGCAGCAGTTTTAGCAGCTATACCACAGCGTAGGCCCCCATATTAACTCTAACACATACTCTCACTTTTTACTTTGAAGTGACTTTTGAGGCCTCAAGGAAGATGCCCCCTCAAATTTCCACAGCCAGTTCACACCTGTTGCTTTTTCTCCTTCTCACACTAGGTGATCTGCTCCCAGCAAAGGCTCACACTTCCACATCTTCTGTGGATTTCAACGCTGTATTCCTCTGAGTACTTTCTCATGCCACCCATCTCTTCTCTACAGGGTCTCTGACTCCCAACTTCCCACTACTGTATTCTCTATTCATAGCATAATTTTCTCTTATTTTAAAAACAAATAAGTAGGCATTCAACAAAATGAATTAGAAGCTTCTATGTCGTCCATGTCCTCATGCAATACTCATGAGAATATAATCCCATCTATTCTGTTTTGCCAAATTATTTCTTGAAAGGGTTGTCAAAATTCACTTTTTCTATATACCCACTCTGTTCTAAAGGAGTTTGTGCCAGGGTCAAAATTAAAGTCTCTGATTTCTAAATGCAAAGATACACTTTAGTCTTTATCATATTAGAAAGCTCTACTGCCTTTGAGAGAATAAATCATTTATTGTGGCTTAAAACACATTAAAGTATTGCTGCTTCTGTCTCAATATCTTACAATGGTTTTAGAGTAATAGCTCTTCCACAATTTAGTTAAATTTGCCCCTAGGCCTGGAGAAGAATCAGCAGACAGAACTGATGACCTTTTCCTCCAATATAAAGGGCTCACTTAGGTCAGGTTCATTGTGTCTATTTTTCTTATCCTTTAATGTAAGTTCTGTCCCAGGAGTTTCCTCAGTCTCTTAATAGAATTTTGGTGGTCCATCCTCACATCAGACAGTTTTGTATCACATTGTAGGCTGAACTTGCTCCAGTAATGTCCTGGGGGAATATAAAAATGTTGCTTTAATGAAAACACACTGTAAAGTAGAATAAAAATAGCTCTTATAAAAAGTATTAATAAAATTTCAATTTCTTAGGATATAAAATGATCTCTTTCGAATGAATATGGTTGTCCTAGTAAAGGAAAATAAAAGGTAAACTCGAATGTGTTAAACCTTGAATGAGAAAATAAAAATACAACAATGCTGTGATCTCTTCTAATTAACTATTTAAAAATTTAGGAGTGGGAACAATTCAATGAAGTTTGTTTACTTGTTTTTTTTAAATACAAAATGTGTTTATTGGGAAGCCTCTAAGTCATCTTGATTTAGAGTGCTTATAGTGTTGCTTCCCTCTGAAGGAACATCTTTCTCTGAGCCTTGTTTTTCCCCTCTAGGCTTCCAGAAGACAGCAGAGCAGCTATCATACCAAACCACCATGTGTTCATGTCAAAAGATCACGGTGAATTTATAGTATGCTGGGCAATGCACATCCAAGAAGTAGAAGTGCGGCTCTGCACCAGGCCCCTCTTGCACTTGCTCTTCCGTTCTGGAGAGGGATTGAGGAGATCTTTTGCAAAAGGCAGGTTCACACGGGGAGGCTGTCATTGGAGGATAATCTCAGTAAATGGTGCTGGCAAAATAGGGTGTGTATATGCAGGAGAACGAAATCAGATTTATACCTCTCATTATATAAACAAAACTCAACTCAAGGTGAATCAAAGACCTAAATTTAAGACCTGAGACTAGGAGGCAACTGGGATGAAATGCAGAAGAAACACTCCAAGACTTTCGTGTAGGTGCCAATTTCTTGGATAAGACACCCAAAGCACAAGCAACAAAAACAAAACTAAACAAATGGGATATATCAAACCGAGAAGCTTCTTCACAGCAAAGGAAATGGTCAGTAGAGTAGAGACCTCCAACAGGATGGGAAAAATATTTGGGAGCTACCTGCCCTAGGATTCACATTCTGAATATATTAGCAACTCAAAAAAACTCAACAACAGTCGCTTTTACTGTAATATAATTTGCTACCTTTTGTGTTTTGAAATAAACTGTGGGGCTGGCGCTTTGGTATAGCCAGTAAAGCTGCCGCCTACAGTGCTGGCATCCCATATGGGCGTAGGTTCAAGCCCCCGCTACTCCACTTCTGATCCAACTCTCTGCTATGGCTTGGGGAAGCAGTGGAAGATGGCACAAGTTCTTGGGCCCCTGCGACCCGTGGGAGACCCAGAGGAAGCTCCTGGCTCCTGGCTTCAGTTGGCTCATCTCCGGTTGTTGCGGTCATTTGGGCAGTGAACTAGTGGATGGAAGACCTCTCTCTCTCTCTCTCTCTCTCTCTCTCTCCCTGCCTCTGCCTCTGTATAACTCTGCCTTTCACATAAAAAATAAATAAATCTTAAAAAAAAGAAACTGTGATTGTCTTTTCATAGAATATAGAAAATAAGATTAGAAAACAGATGTTTAGTTGGTCACTCAGAAATATCATAAAGCTGAACTATATGTAGTTCACATAGAATTCATGACTCTGAGTAACTTAAAACCTTTCTGAAGATCTTAGAATGATAAACATTTTTTTCTGGTTTACCACTTAGAGAGGATTTGGCTCAATATTACTTACATCCAAGAATCAGTGGTGGTATTATAACTTTAAATAATCATTCTAAAATATTTGAGGGTTTTGTAATACCATATCTCTAAGATGTTACACATATAACTTGACAGGTACTACATCAAAATTATCGCAATAAAAAGATTCATTCAATTCTGTTTGCTTTATTGTCAGTTAGTACATTTGAGATGATTTTTTGTGTATGAACTGTGCCCTATTTCCTGTTCTGTTTAAAATATAATATTCATGGCCGGCGCCGTGGCTCAATATGCTAATCCTCCACCTGCGGCGCCGGCACACTGGGTTCTAGTCCTGGTCGGGGCGCCGGATTCTGTCCTGGTTGCCTCTCCTCCAGGCCAGCTCTCTACTGTGGCCAGGGAGTGCAGTGGAGAATGGCCCAAGTGCTTGGGCCCTGCATCCGCGTGGGAGACCAGGAGAAGCACCTGGCTCCTGCCTTCGGATCAGCGCGGTGCACCGGCCACAGCGCGCTGGCCGCGGTGGCCATTGGAGGGTGAACCAACGGCAAGGGAGGACCTTTCTCTCTGTCTCTCTCCCTCACTGTCCACTCTGCCTGTCAAAAAATAAAAAAAAATAATAATAATATTCTGATAAATTTGCAGAGTCATGTGTGCATATGGACACAGGACTTAGACAAAATCAGTGACTAGGATGAAAATCACAGTAATGACAAAATTGAGAAATCTTGTGGGGAGAATTTGGCAAATGAAGACAAGTAGGTAAAACAGAAAATTATATTTTATTTGGTTTTTATGTAACTGAAAGTCATTTCCTTTAAGAATTGACAATCAATGTCCATAAATGTATGATGTATACCAGAAAATATTCCAAATTATTTGAGTATCTGTACCATTTGATAAACCCAAAGTCTTCAAAAACTAAAGATCTCAGATTTTTCCTAACATTGTTTTAAAAGTATGTATGAATGTGTACACACATTTGTGTGTATGTGTGTGTGTGTGTATAATGTTGCTTAATTTGTTTTGGGAGTGGTCCTCAGTCACATTTTAGTGAGAAAATATTTTAAAGATTAATCATATAATAACTGTTAGAACTCTGGTAGATTTTATGATGGACAACAAAACAATATAGAGTTCAGGAACATTCAGTGGGGAAGAACTGATTTGGAAGCGTGTAAAGACATTCTACAAAATAAGGCTTAGCCTGCTTACTTCATTCCTAAACTTTGTTTTATCCAATTACATAGCAGATAGAAAAGCATGGGCTATAACTGTCTCTCTTTTTTTGCAAATTATTTTTTAAAAGCACTTATAATTGTTTATTTATAATTCAAATAGCAAGTAATATCTCTAACATTATATACATCTTTAGGAAAGTCTTGATGAACTTAATAAGTCAATATAGTTTTAATATTTAAGAGCCGCAGCTCTAGAATTAAAATGTCTTGGTCTGGATATAGGTTAAATGAAGCACTATATTGGTGATGGTGGGCAAATTGCTGAGCCTCAATTTTTTTCATCCATACAAGAGGCTTAGTAATAACATCAATCTCATGAAGATGTGATGCATATTATATGATAAACAGAAATGAAGCATTTAGTCAAGCACTTGGTATTAGGTAATTGCCTAAATAAATTTAATGTAGTTTTAATAATTCTATTAACTACAACATGGATTACAAAATTTTATGATTCTTATTTTCTTTTACGTAGTGAATTTTAGCTCCCCTGTCTACTTGATTTCTCTCTTTATGTATCTTCCAACATCTCTTATTCCTTCTCTTTTGCAATCCCATATCCACAGGCAAAGTTATAACAACAACAAACTAAATTGTGCTCTTCTCCATCTCAAAAAAAAAAAAAGTTTTTTCCTTAAGATTTATTTCTTTGAGTGGAAGAGTTACAGACAGAGAGAGGGAGAGACAAAGTGAGAGGTCTTCCATGTGCTGATTCACTCCCAAATGGGCAGAATAGATGAAACTGGGCCTATCTGAAGCCAGGAGCTTCTTCCTGGTCTCCCACATAGGTGCAGTAGCCCAAGCAACTGGGCCATCTTCCACTGCTTTCCCAGGCAATAACAGACAGCTGGATTGGGAGTGGTACAGCTGGGACTCCAATTGGTGCCCATATGAGATGTCTACCCTTCAGGCTACAGCTTTACCACTAAGTCAGCCCCTGCCTCCACTTCTGATCAAGCATTCTGCCTAGAGAAAGCAGATGATGCCTGAAGTAACTGGGTTCTTGCCACTCATGTGGGAGACCCAGGTGGAGTTCCTGGCTTCCACCTGGCCCTGTTGTATCAATTGCAGGTATTTGGAGAGTGAACCTGCAGATGGAAGATCTCTTTCTGGTTTGTTTTTTTTTTTGTTTGTTTGTTTTTTTTTCTGTCATTCTGCCTTTAAAGGCACCTAAAAAGCCTGATGTTGAAATTCTATCTCTGAGTATATCAAATAATGTGACTGTGTTGGGTTTAGGCCCTTTAAAGAGATAAATAAATGAAGCTATATGAAAGCACCAATCTGGAGAAGTGAGTAGCAAGCCATCTCCACACTTCATAAATTACTAGAAAGATTGCTCCTTAGAGAATTTATATAACTTGGTTAATGTAAATAAGTCCATTATTTTGTAATTAGAAGCATGAACGTATCCATACATTTTTCCATACATTTTTTGCAATTTCTTCTGGGAACAATTATTATATATATATATATATATATATACATATATACATATATCTACAAACATAAGTCTGACTCCTAAAACTTTATACTAAGAAATAAAAATGAAAGTACATAAAGATGTCTTACAAAAGTGTCTATTTTAACAGTGTTTCCAAGTAGTAAAAAGATAAGTAAAGTTCTTGTCATCAATAAAAAAGACAAAATACACACACCAGAGAAAAGTATACAATCACTAAAAGTAATAAATATGCATTGTCTTCAAGTAGTTGAGAAAGCTGTCTAGGACAAATCAATTGTTGTTAAAAAGGGCAAAGTTTTGCAAAAGTTTAATCTAATTCGAATATTTTTTGAAGGAGTCATACTAAGTGTGATTAGTTTCACATGTCAACTTGGCTGGATCATAAGGTTAACAGACCTTTGGTCAAACATTATTCTGATTATTCTGATTGTATCTGAACCGATAAATATTTGAATTGATACACTGAGAAAACCTGATTGTTCTCCCTAGTGTAAGTGGTCCTAGTTCATTCCCACAAAGGCCTGAATAGAAAAAAAAAAAATGCTGTCTCTCCCTTGGATAACAGGGAATTCTCCTTGTTAACTGTCTTCAGCTGAAACATAGATGCTTTCCTGTCTTTGGACTTGAACTGAAATATTAGCTCTTTCTGGATCTTCTGTTTGCCAACATTTGGATGTGAAGCCCCTCACTGGTTATCTGTGTCGAGCTTGTCAGTTGTAATTTTTGGACTCAGCAGTCTTTAAAGTGGTGTCCTCTATAGGTTCATGGAAAATGTGCGCTATTGTTAATTTCCTTTTTTCTTTTAGCTTTTTGAAGTACTCTCTTAAGTACACATCCTATTGTTTCTATTTCTCTGTGAAACATCGACTAATACAAAATCGATACAGCAACCCAATACATCAGATTATGAAATCAGATTCACATGAATTACAGGTATAACACAAATTAAATTTAAATATAACCAAAAGGATTTAAGGAATTGTAAAATGAAACCAATGCAGGGAAACATCAGGGAGAGGAGCAAAGCTCACCAGGTGCCTTTTATGACATTAAGTATGTTTCCAGCAAGATTAAAATATGTGGTGTGCAAATAATGACTGCAACCACACAAACTACATCAAAACAATCCATGTCATGTAAGAACCACCTCCATTGTAAAATATACTTTCTCCCTACATAGCTTACGTTTTGATTTGCAAAATATAGGTATTCAATACATGTTTATGAAAAGAATAAATGAATCTGCTAAAATTACTGAAGCAATAAAATGTTTTCTTTTTCTCATGCATGAGACTAGGACATTATTCAAAATTAAATGTTGCCCTATCCCCCTTGAGAATAATTCCATTGTACAAATTTTGTAGTTAGGAGGTAGACCAAGAAGAATACGTTTCACAATACAGTTTTAGGGATCTGATTTACCCACGAATATTGATGTTGTACAAAACTGGAGCAAAAATTCTCAATCTCATTCCATCAACTACTTTAGTATTATGCTATTGAAATCATGAACATTATAGTTTCTCAAATTCTGCTAATAAATATGTAAATCCCATCTTTGACTCTCTTGTGAATATTCATTGCTTTCAACCTTTTTTTCTCAAACAAAAAATTGTGATAATCTGTTTTGATATCTAAATATTTTATAAAAAATCAAAATACTTTTCATGCTCTCTAATATAAAGTAAGAGAAAATTATGCAGATACAAAATTCAGTGAAGCAATGCTGAGCTTAGGAATTAAATTTTCCCTAAACTTTGTACAGGAAAGAAGAGATAATTCTCAAAAAATGGAGAAGGAAAAAAAGTGGAAAAACATTAAAATCCCTTTCCATCCCCCTTCTACTCTTTCCCTCCCTCTCCTTTTCTTCCTCCTCTTTCACCTCTTGTTTTCTTCCTACTTGTGTCATGCTACTATTCCTCTACATTCCAGTATTTCAGATTTCATGTTATCGGAAGAAAAGGAAACCCAGAGTTTGATGGAAAAATGACAGCAACACGTCTAATTTATTTGTGTCTTTTTGATAACATTCTGAAAGTTTTATGGCAAATTTTTACTTATGTATCTTAATTTAGAGCATGTATAACATGGTATACAATGGATTTACCTAATTAATTAAACTGAAAACGTTATCAGTGAGACACAGTAAAGAGTTGTTGATGATACCTTTTGATAAAATACAGTTCCTAAAATCTGAATGTCTTTTTGTAGAAATGTATCAGGAGTTCAATATGTGTGTCAAACCTAGAACATTTTGTTTTGAAATATACATAGCTTAACTAAATAGAACACACTAGAAATGTACTGCTTATAAATTAATTTATAATTCTTGGAATTAAATGCCTATTTATGTATGCAGTTTATTCACCAAGACCAAAATCACATTGAATTTATATTGCAAAAAAACATTATGGACCAAATTCTGCTTAGAAATCAGAGCTTAGGAAATTGAAGAGGGACTTAGATTTAATATTTTATTCTCTCCTGCTATGTTTTCATAGGACCAACTGTATTTTATTGACACTATTACATGTGCATAGACTATAGTACTCTTGCCCACGATTCACTTGATGATTCATACACACATACATCCATATTAAACTCCCGAAATAATAAAGTCTTTTTCAGAAACTTTGGATGGTATTCTTCTGTTAAGTCTGTACCTTACATTACCTAGTGTGCTATAAACGAAGTATTTCAAGATTTTTCAGTCACTTGTGTATGTTCTCATAGCATTTATTTCTAATTGTCTTTTTATAAATTAGTAAAATAATCTCAATGTTTTCTATAAGAAAGTTCATATAGGGTTTTCTTGTATAATATTCATATTATCTCCTTGGAAATTTTTTGCCTGTAGTGGTTGATAAAAATAATTAGTCTAATGGCATGAAAATTTAGCAATTTATCTGGGCGTGGGAGTTTAACACAGGGTTAAATTGCCCTGGGGCCAGTGCTGTGGTGTAGCTGGTAAAGCTGCTGCCTGCCGTGCCAGCATCCCACATGGGCACTGGTTCAAGTGCTTGTTGCTCTGCTTCTGATCCAGTTCTCTGCTATGGCCTGGGAAAGCAGTGGAAGATGGCTCAAGTCCTAGGGCCCCTGCATCCATGTGAGAGACCTGGAAGAAGCTCCTGACTCCTGGCTTCAGATCGGCCCAACTCCGACCATTGCGGCCATTTGGGGAGTGAACCAGTAGATGGAATACTTTCTCTCTCTCTCCCTCTCTGTCTCTCTCTGTCTTTCTCTCTCTGGGTGCTTTCACCTCTCTGTAACTTTGCCTTTCAAATAAATAATTAAATATTTAAGAAAATGGTAGCTGTGTTGGGAATTTCATTATACTAACCAAATCTGACTAACACAGGAGTGTTTGATGGATTAAGGTTGAACATAAATCAATGTAGGTTTTCCTTTCTTTACAACTACAAAGCAAAGACATTAGAAATGGTTTAGAGATGCTTTATTTTTGTCTTTTACAGTTCTTTTATTTTAAGTTTCTGACATATGACTGATGATTCTAACCACAGTCACATTTTTTTTAATTTTTTTTATTTTTTTTATTTTTGACAGGCAGAGTGGACAGTGAGAGAGAGAGAGACAGAGAGAAAGGTCTTCCTTTGCCGTTGGTTCACCCTCTAATGGCCGCCGCGGTAGCGCGCTGCGGCTGGCGCACCGCGCTGTTCCGATGGCAGGAGCCAGGTGCTTCTCCTGGTCTCCCATGGGGTGCAGAGCCCAAACACTTGGGCCATCCTCCACTGCACTCCCTGGCCACAGCAGAGAGCTGGCCTGGAAGAGGGGCAACCGGGACAGGATCGGTGCCCCGACCGGGACTAGAACCCGGTGTGCCGGCGCCGCAAGGCGGAGGATTAGCCTGTTGAGCCACGGCGCCGGCCATAGTCACATGTTTTAACCAAAGCAGCATTGACCAATTCTAGTGAGACATCATGCAGATTTCTACTACTGTCTTTTCTGGATTTATCAATTCACATTGTATCAATAAATAGGAAGAAAAAATTAAGTCATATATTAGACTGAAAGCGTGTGATGGAGCCAGTGTGGTGGCGTAGCAGGTGTAGCCGCTGCCTGCAGTGCCGGCATCCCACGTAGGATGCTCCCTGGAGTCCTGGCTGCTGCACCTCCGGTCCACCTCTCTGCCACGGCCTAGGAAAGCAGTAGAAGATGGCCCAAATCCTTGGGCCCTTGAACCCATGTGGGAGACATGGAGGAGGCTCTTGGCTCCTGGCTTTGGATCAGTGCAGTTCTGGCCATTGCTGCCAATTAGGGAGAGAACCAGTGCATGGAAGACCTCTCTCTCCCTCTCTGCTTCTCCTTCTCTCTCTGTGTATCTCCGGCATTCAAATGAATAAATAAGCCTTTAAAAAAATAAAGTGTGTGATCTATTAAAATTCAAAATTTATCTATGATTTTCAAACACATTTATATTAATATAAGAGCCATACTTTGATCAGTATTTCAGTATTTTTCCTCCCCAAGAGGGATTATTTATACAATCAATGGAACATCTGGATAACAATTAAATTGTGAAACATTGAGGACATTTTGTGCATAAAAATTTTACTTCTTTAATGACGCAACCTGTGGTGAAATGAGAAGGCCATGCCAAGATGGGCACTGGCAATGGAAACTGCCTGGCAACAGGCTGTGATTGGATGGCTTCGGAAACCACATGACAATGCAGCCTGCCTGGCAACAGCCTGTGATTGGATGGCTTCTGAAACTGCCTGGCAACAGGCTGTGTTTGGTTAGGGCATAGACCACCCTTTGACCGGATTGGCTACCTTGGCTATTTAAGATGCTGTACCAACTGAAATAAACGAGTCTGCAGGTTGCTCGCCTCTGGCCTGCTTTCATCTAGCTCCGGGGATCTGTGTGGTGACTCCGCACCTCTTGCCCCCACCACGCTCCTCCTCTCAGAACAAATCCACCACAACAGCAGCTGAAGCATAGCATAGTGAAATGACTCACCCATGGACACCACACCTGGATGACAGAACAGCTCTGGGCCTCAGATGTCATGGTTCCATAGTGACTTCCCTAAAAATTGTGTTGCTCTGGGAAACACCATGCTCAAGATCTGCATGAGATATCTGATATAGAACATAACAACTTGGAGACATACTTTTGAGCTCATTCAGAAACACACATTATCAATTATACTCACTTTTTCTTTGCATCATTTCATATAACCTTTTACAAGTTCTCATTATATGATGTCTATCATCCTAGCTGTCTCTTGAATGAAGTAGCAGTCATTAGTAATTCTATTTAATGCTCTGACCAATCCAATGACTATGCAAACTTAACTAAAGCAGCCTTCATATGTTGGGTTCAGACCATAGGTGTAACACATGTCACATTTAAGCATTTAATTTGATTTACTGTATGTGATAGCAAAAAAATTAAGCGTAGTTACAACCTATCAAATGCTTTTCCACGACTTGTAAAATCTATGTGCTTTATTTATAGGTAAATAGATGAAATATAGCACATAATATAGTAACTTTTATTTTGGAAAACAGAATTTACTGGCTTTGTTCATCTATAAATATTTACTAAGTTATATTAATGGTTAGACTCTAACTTTGTCTAACTCTCACATAATGTAATACCTGAAACACCCCCTTCATATATAATAAAACTTCCATCTCATATGAATGCCAGGTTCTAGTCCCGGTTGCTCCTCTTCCAGTCCAGCTCTCTGCAGTGGCCTGGGAAGTTAGTGGAGGATGGCACAAGTGCTTGGGCTCCTGCACCTGCATGGGAGACCAGGAAGAAGCACTTGGCTCCTGGCTTTGGATGGGTGCAGCGCCGGCCATGGTGGCCATTTTGGGCGTGAACCAATGGAAGGAAGACCTTTCTCACTGTCTCTCTCTCTCACTGTTTATAACTCTACCTATCACATAAACAAACAAACAAACAAAAAAACACATATTCTTCAGTTGAACAGGGCTACTGAGCCCACATGAAATTGCCATCTGGAGTTCAGGGGCATTGAGACACCTGGTAATACATTTGTATACCAGGGAATCAATACATTAGTGGCCTAGCTTCTTGGCTTTGACAAAACGATTCTAAGTTTTTGTTTTACACAGATATTCAGATGGTACCAAGAAGAATTGGGTCTCAGAAGCTCACATCAATAACAATATTAATCATATCTTCTTTATGTTTTCTTCCTGTGATGCTTTTTATAATTTGTTTGCTTTCCTATCTCAGTTTTCCTGCTCTCCATTGCTGTTATTTTAAGGTTATCCCAGAAAAATGCTTGCACTTAAGTCATTACTTCAAGCAATGGTCTTAAAAACAAGAACTAAGAAGCATAATAAGAAATGTGTTTAGAATTGCGAAAATGTGTTATATAAGGGGATTCCTGGATATTTCATAAACGCCATTTTGTATTTGATTTTGCAGAGCATCATAAAGGAAGTCAAAGTTTAGTTTAGCTTAATATATATTTTTGGACTTTCTACTAGGTGTCTGGTACCATTACAAAGATAATTTGGGATCTGCTTTTCAAATGTCTTGGACAATAGGAGGGAAAATAATTCAGCAGAAATGCTGGAAACTGTATAGAGGGACAACATCATTATAAATGAATTAGCATCTAACTAATGACTACTAAAGTGGAGAGAAACCAAATAAAACATTTCTACTTGTATTGAATGTGACACAGAAAGCAAAGGAGCTCAGGGCCAGGGGACCAGTAGCTTCACAAGCATAGAAATAGCACTATTCACTGTTTTTACAGAAAAAAAAATACACACTATTGGGGGGACAGTAGCACTAAAGTTAAGATAATATTTCTATTTTTTAGATTACAAAAAATATTGATTGCATTTCTAGTTCACTAATATGCTTAAGCTAATGTTTAATAATATATTTTACTGTAGAATTACTAGAAACCAAGTTTCCTGATCTTGCATAACTTTTATCTTTGTGTTAGTTATTGTCTTAAAGATGATGTCCTGGGGCCTTTGCTGAGACACCATAGGCTAAGCCTCTGCCTGTGGAACTGGCATCCTGTATGCGTACTGGTTCATGCCCCAGCTGCTCCTCTTTTGATCCAGCTCTCTACTAATGGCCTGGGAAAACAGCAGCAGTTAGTCCAAGTGCTTGAGCCCCTGCAAGCACATAGGAGACCCAGAAGAAGCTCCTGGCTCCTGGCTTTGGATTGGCTCAGCTCTAGCCACTGCAGCCATTCGAGGAGTGAACCAGTGGATACAAGACACTTCTTTCTCTCTCTTCTTCTATCTGTAACTCTACCTCTCTTTAATAAATAAAGATAATAAGTAAAAATAAATAAATAAAATACCTCTCTTTAATAAATCTTTTTTTAAAAAGTAGAGGTCTTAGACAAGTCTTCTATTAAATTGTATGGGGGGAAATTCTATATGGATCCTTTAGATTGCCGCATGTCACAGCTATGTCACAGAAACTTTTTTTAAAAAGATTTTATTTGCTTGAAAGGCAGAGTTACACACACATACACAAACACATACAGAGAGAGAGAGAAAGAGAGAGAATCTTCCATCTGCTAGAGTACTCCCTAAATGGTTTTAATGGCTAGGGCTGTGCCAGGCCAAAACCAGGAGCCAGGAGATTCTTCCAGGTCTCCCATGTGTGTACAGAAGCCAAGGATTTAGGTCATCTTCTGCTAATTTCCCAGGTGCTTTACCAGGACCTGGATTGGAAGTGGAGCAGCTGGAACTTCAACTGTCACCCATATTCAGCATGTGACGCTGGCAATGTTGACCTCAGCTTGACCCATTGTGACACATGGCCAGCCAATGGCAGACTTTCTTAAGGACCGCCTGCTTTGTGTTCATTCTATCTTTAGGTTACCTCTATTTATTTCTAAATAACTTATCTTACTACTCTCTTTGATTCTCAGAAAAATAGAAAGTTTGCCTCTACTTGTTCTATCCCCTACTTTCTCTTCCTTTGATATTATAAACACCTTGAATTCTGTTATGGATTTGACTTTTCAAACCTTTATTTCAAATTTCCACAACATTTTTATTTCCTCAGACTGTCTTCAGTGTTTTGTTCTTCAGGTTTGATGAAGTCTGCATCATCTTTAGAATAGATTCTCTGTGACCTCTGTTCTCTGGATTATCCTTCTTCCTGATTTCCCTTGTATTTTAGGTATTATATCCTTTTAGATACATAAAATATATTACCCATTTGAGACACAATAGTTTTCCAAGTTTGTTCCAACTATTCAGAGTATACTATATGACTCTTACATAAATGGATTTAATAAAATTAAGTTCATTCATCTCTAGTGATTGTTTTTACCTATTTAAAAACACTTGGGGCTGGCATTGTGGTGTAGTGAATTAAGACACCACCCCCAATACCAATATCAGATTTAGGCACCAGTTCGAGTCCCGGTTGCTCCAATTCTGATTCAAATCTCTGTTATCGTGCCTAGGGAAGTAGTGGAGATTGGCCCAAGTGCTTTGGTGCCTGCAACCACATGCATGGTATTGGAGATGAAGTTCCTGGCTCCTGACTACAGCCCAGCTCAGCCCCTGCTATTGTGGCCATTTGGAGAATGAATCACTGAATGAAGACTTCTCTCTCCCTCTTTCTGCCTTTCAAATAAATAAAATAAGTATTTAATAAATACAACATTGTTGGTACAAAGTCACTAAATGAACAAGTTCTTTTTGAATGTAATATTTTCACAAGTCAAGTTAATATTGAAAAGTATGCATCCACATGACTAAAGTAACCTTGGTCTAACTTTTCAAGGTTGCTATTTGTTTTTGGCATGTGGACTTCAATTTCATTTTCCAGCTTGGTAGTGGATGAACTAATTAATACCCTACTACGTCACTGTCTTTTTGAAGATAGGGAATGCAACATTTACAGAAACACATCACATGGACTAATTGTTGGCAACGTTTCTTCTTAGATTAATATCTTATTCTTGTCAGAACGAGATTGTGAAAGCTTAGGTCATCCTTTATTTCCCGAAGGTCATTATCCATTTCCAAATACGGATGCCTTTTTAAGGATCACAAGAGTATGAAAGAACTTCACAGGCATGGCACATTTCCATAAGTGTCCTTTCTACAGTCCCTCAAGGATCGTTTCTTATTAAACTTAGTAGTAAGTGACTCATCAATGGCTTTTATATCATTAGTGTATCCCCCATTCTATGTGCATATTACAAGACAGTTGGCATAATCTCTCCTATCTGTTTTTACTACCAAAATTACTTTCCAAAGCACACTCATAAGCTTATCATCTGAATATTTTTAAATAATGCTCAAAAATTTCCATCCATTCACATGTACGTATATTCATTACATTCACTCAACAGCTGTTTACTCAGTCCCATAGTATGTCAGGTACTGCAAATAGCTGTAAGTTGATTACTGGAAACTTTTTGTTACATTTTTGTGGGAAACTATTGAACACTTAAAGACAGGACAGACAATGAGAAATGATTTAGTCAGATTCCCTTTACTTTTCCTGTTACAGGCTGTATCACTGAAGACCAAGTTAAGTAACTTGTCCAAACTCATAATAGCCAATTACAATTACCATGACCCTAGATTTTATTTTTCTTAATTTAGTAGTTTTTTTCCAATAGTAGAATATTTTTAAACTCATAGCTAAATAAAGTTAATATCAGTACCAGTATTTTAATCATTCATTCCTACAAGTACTTAGTAGACGTAAATTATGTGATAAAAAATTTATGTATGAATATGACATATGAACAAAATAGTTACAAATTAGCATTGCAACTATTATGCAGTGCATCAACAGTTTCTACAGAAGTGGAAAAAGATAAGGAATAAATAAAGGAGCATTTGGAGTGCAAAGACTGAGTTTGAGGACTAACGACATTTGGACAAGGTAGTCAATGAACTTCAATTAAGAGGGAAAATTTAAGCAATGAATGGAATGTTAACCAGGTGGACATTGTGCGGAACAATTAATCCAGTGGAAGCAGCCAGTGCAAAGTCTTTTGTGTGAGAGGAATAGGGACTTTAAGGCAAATAGCTGGAACTGAGAGGAGCAACAGAACAGGCGAGACAAGCATCGGTGAATCAAGGGAAAATAGTTTTTGAATCAATATAAGGGATTCATTTTTTGTTTTGACTGGAATTCAAAAGCACTGAAAGGTTTTAGTAAAAAATATGGCATGATTTACACCAACTGCTTTATTGATAAGATAATGTAAGGATATAACCATGGAAGACTGTCAATCTGGTAACCCAAACCTAGGGCAAGGCAGTAAGAATAGTGTACTATATGTTAAGCAAATGGGAGGCACATATAGACTCAAGGTTAGAGTAATTCTTCATTGCTCTGATCTTGCTAAGAGTGCAAAAGTGGGGTCCATAAAGGAAACTAGATTTTTTTTTATTTACCTACTCAAAAATATTCTTTTTTTAAACTTCTATTTAGTAAATATAAATTTTCAAAGTACAGTTTATGAATTACAATGGCTTTCCCCCTCATAACTTCCCTCCCACCCACAACCCTCCCAACTCCTACTCCCTCTCCCATTCCATTCACATCAAGATTCATTTTCAATTATCTTTATACACAGAAGATCAATTTAGTATATATTAAGTAAAGATTTAACAGTTTGCACCCACACAGAACATAAAGTATAAAATATTGTTTGAGAATTAGTTACAGCATTAATTCACATTGAACAACATCTTAAGGACAGAGATCCTACATGAGGAGTAAGTACACAGTGACTCCTGTTGTTGACTTAACAAACTGACACTCTTGTTTATGGTGTGAGTATTCTCCCTAGGCTCTAGTCATGAGTTGCCAAGGCTATGGAAGCCTTTTGAGTTCAGGGACTTCGATCTTATTTGGATAAGGTCATAGTCAAAGTGGAAGTTCTCTCCTCCCTTCAGAGAAAGGCACCTCCTTATTTGATTGCCCGTTCTTTCTACTGGGATCTCAAGTCCATTAACAGTAGACTGGATAAAGAAATTATGGTTCCAGGTCTTAGTTATTGTGAATTGAGCTGCAATAAACATTAAGGTGCAGACAACTTTTTTGTTTGCCAATTTAATTTCCTTTGGGTAAATTCCAAGGAGTGGGATGGCTGGGTTGTATGGTAGGGTTACATTCAGGTTTCTGAGGAATCTCCAGACTGACTTCCATAGTGGCTTAACCAGTTTGCATTCCCACCAACAGTGGGTTAGTGTCCCTTTTTCCCCACATTCTCTCCAGCATCTATTGTTGGTAGATTTCTGTATGTGAGCCATTCTCACCGGGGTGAGGTGAAACCTCATTGTGGTTTTGATTTGCATTTCTCTGATTGCTAGTGATCTTGAACATTTTTTCATGTGCCTGTTGGCCATTTGGATTTCCTCTTTTGAAAAATGTCTACTAAGGTCCTTGGCCCATCTCTGAAGTGGGTTGTTTGTTTTGTTGTTGTGGAGTTTCTTGATCTCATTGTAGATTTTGGTTATTAATCCTTTATCTGTAGCATAGCTTGCAAGTATTTTTTCCCATTGTGTCGGTTGCCTCTTCACTTTCCTGTTTCTTTTGTAGTACAGAAACTTCTTAATTTGATGCAATTCCAAATGTTAATTTTTGCTTTGACTGCCTGTGCTTCCAGGGTCTTTTCCAAGAAGTCTTTGCCGGAACCTATATCTTGCAGGGTTTCTCCAATGTTCTCTAATAATTTGATGATGTTGGGTCATAGATTTAGGTTTTTAATCCATGTTGAGTGGATTTTTGTGTAAGGTGAAAGGTAGGGGTCTTGCGTCATGATTCTGCACATGGAAATTCAGTTTCCCCAGCACCATTTATTGAATAGACTGTCCTTACTCCAGGAATTGGTGTTTCTGTACCAGTACCATGCTGTTTTGATTACAACTGCCCTGTAGTATGTCCTGAAATCTGCTATTGTGATGCCTCCAGCTTTGTTTTTGTTGTACAAGATTGCTTTAGCTATTCGAGGTTTTCTGTGTCTCCATATGAATTTCAGCATCATTTTTTCTAGATCTGAGAAGAATGTCTTTGGTATCTTGATTGGTATTGCATTGAATCTATAAATTGCTTTTGGGAGAATGGACATTTTGATGATATTGATTCTTACAATCCATGAGCATGGAAGATTTTTCCATTTTTTGGTATCCTCTTCTATTTCTTTCTTTAAGATTTTGTAATTCTCATCATAGAGATCTTTAACGTCCTTGGTTAAGTTTATTCCAAGGTATTTGATTGTTTTTGTGTCTATTGTGAATGGGATTGATCTTAGAAGTTCTTTCTAAGCCGTGGCATTGCCTGTGTATACAAAGGCTGTTGATTTTTGTGCATTGATTTTATATCCTGCTACTTTGCCAAACTCTTCTATGACTTCCAATAGTCTCCCTATTTTTTTTTTCAGTTTGCACCTACACAAAATCATAAAGTGAAAAATGCTGTTTGGGTACTAGTTATAGCATTAAATCATGATGTAAAGCACATTAAGTACAGAGATCCTACATGAGGAGTAAGTGCACAGTGACTCCTGTTGTTGACTTAACAAATTGACACTCTTGTTTATGGTGTCAGTAATCACCCTAGTCTCTTAGTAGAGTTCTTTGGATCCCCTAATTAAAGAATCCTATCCTCTGCAAAGAGGGATAGTTTGAGTACTTCCTTCCCAATTTGTATCCCTTTAATTTATTTTTCTTGCCTAATAGCTATGGCTAACACTTCCAGAATTATATTGAATAGTAGTGGAGAGAGTGGGCATCCCTGTCTGATACCAGATCTCAGTGGAAATGCTTCCAACTTTTCCCCATTCAATAGGATGCTGGCCGTGGGTTTTTCATAAATTGCTTTGATTGTATTGAGGAATGTTCCTTCCATAACCAGTTTGCTTAGAGTTTTCATCATGAAAGGTTGTTGTATTTTATCGAATGCTTTTCTCTGCATCTATTGAGATAATCATATGGTTTTTCTTCTGCAGTCTGTTAATGTGGTGTAACACATTGATTGATTTGTAAACGTTGAACCATCCCTGCATACCAGGGATAAATCCCACTTGGTCTGGGTGGATGATCTTTCTGATGTGTTGTTGCATTCTATTGGCCAGAATTTTATTGAGGGTTTTTGCGTCTATGTTCATCATGGATATTGGTCTGTAATTTTCTTTCAATGCTGCATCTTTTTCCGGCTTAGGGATTAAGGTGATGCTGGCTTCATAGAAAGAATTTGGAAGGATTCCCTCTTTTTCAATTGATCTAAATAGTTTGAGAAGAATTGGAGTTAGATCTTCTTTAAATGTCTGATAGAATTCAGCAGTGAATCCATCTCGTTCTGGGCTTTTCTTTGTGGGGAGGTCCTTTATTACTATTTTAATTTCTGTCTCAGTTATGGGTCTGTTTAGGTTTTCTGTGCCTTCCTGGTTCAATTTAGGTAGGTTGCATGTGTCCAGGAATCTATCCATTTCTGATAGATTTCCCTGTTTGCTGGCATACAAGTCCTTGTAGTAATTTCTGATGATTCCTTTTTATTTCTGTGGTGTCTGTTGTTACGCTTCCTTTTTCATCTCTGATTTTATTGATTTGGGTCTTTTCTCTTTTTTTAGTTAGTTGGGCCAATGGGGTGTCAATTTTGTCTGTTTTTTCAAAAAACCAGCTCCTCGTTTGGCTGATTTTTTTGTAATTTTTTTTGGATTCAATCCTGTTGATTTCTTCTCTGATTTTAATTACTTCTCCTACTGGGTTTGGGTCTGGTTTGCTGCAGTTTTTCTAGATCCTTGAGATGAATTGAAAGCTCATTTATTTGGTGCCTTCCCAATTTCTTGATGTAGGCTTCAATTGCTATAAACTTTCCTCTTAACACCGCTTTTGCTGTATCCCATAAGTTTTGATATGTTGTGCTGTTATCCTCATTTAGTTCAATAAAGTTTTTGATTTCTCTTTTAATTTCTTCTATGACCCATTGTTCATTCAGGAGCATGTTGTTCAGTCTCCATGTGTTTGCATACTCTCTAGGGATTCCTTAGTTGCTAATTTCCAACTTCATTCCACTGTGGTCAGAGAATATTCATGGTATGATTTTGATTTTTTTTTAATTTTCTGAGACTTGCTTTATGGCCTAATATGTGGTCAGTCCTAGAGTAGGTTCCATGTACTGCTGAGAAGAATGTAAATTCTCTAAGTGTAGGATGAAAAGTTCTGTAGATATCTGTTTGATCCATTTGGACTATAGTGTCGTTTAAATCTACTGTCTCCTTGTTGATCTTCAGTCCAGTTGATCTGCCTATTTCTGAGAGTGGAGTATTGAAGTCCCCCAGTACTATTGTATTGGAGCCTAAGTCTCCCTTTAAGTCCCTTAACATATCTTTTGAATAAACTGGTGCCCTGTAATTAGGTGCATTTACATTGATATTCATTATATTTTCCTGTTGAATTGATCCCTTAATCATTATATAGTGCCCCTCTTTGCCTCTCTTAACAGTTTTTGTGTTAAAATTTAATTTGTCTGATATTAAGATGGCTACGCCTGCTCTTTGTTCATTTCTGTTGGCATGGTATATCTTTTTCTAGCCTTTCACTTTCAGTCTGCATGCATCTTTGTTGGAAAGATATGTTTCCTGTAAGCAGCAAACAGATGGGTTTTGTTCCTTAACCCATTCAGCCAGTGTGTGTCTTTTAACTGGAGAGGTGAGGCCAATGTGACTATTTATAAGTAGTATTGATAAGTAGTAACTTTGCCCTGCCATTTTCCCAAAGATATTTTCTAATATTTGCTTTGAACTTCCTCTGATCTTTTGCTGTGAGGTTTTCTTCCTTTACCTTCTTTCATATTGATGACCGCGTTTCTGTGTTTCTGTGTGTAACACCTCTTTAAGCATCTTTTGCAGGGCTGGACGAGTAGCAACAAATTCTTTCAATTTCTGTTTGCTATGAAAGGTCTTTATTTCACCTTCATTCACAAATGAGAGCTTTGCAGGATATAATATTCTGGGCTGGCAGTTTTTCTCTCTTAGTACCTGGGCTACGTATCGTCATTCCCTCCTAGCCTGTAGGGTTTCTGATGAGAAGTCTGCTGTGAGTCTAATTGGAGATCCTCTGAGAGTAATCTGACCTTTCTCTCTTGCACCTTTTAGAATCTTTTCTTTATGTTTCACTGTGGTGAGTTTGATTACAACGTGTCGTGGTGAGGATCTCTTTTGGTCACGTTTATTATGGGTTCTATGAGCTTCCTGTACTAGGATGTCTCTGTCCTTCTCCAAACCCGGGAAGTTCTCTGCAAGTATCTCACTAAAAAGGCCTTCTAATCCTTTCTCTCTCTCCATGCCTTTACGAACTCCTAGAACCCGAATGTTGGTTTTTTTAATAGTATCCTGTAGATTCCCAACAATATTTTTTAATTTCTAATTTCCTCTTCTTTTCTTTGGTTTGCCTGTATACTTTCCTGTTCTCTGTTGTCTAAGTCCGATATTCTCTCTTCTGCTTCACTGACTCTGTTTTTAAGGCTCTCTGATGTGTTTGTCATTTGATCTATTGAGTGCTTCATTTCATTTTGATTTATCTTCACTATCACACTTTCATGTTCTATTAGTTTCTGCATTTCATTTTGATTCCTCCTTAAGATTTCATTTCCATGAGAGAGATTTTCTATACTGTCCAGTAAGGATTTCTGTAGTTCAAGAATTTGTTTTTGAAAACTTCTAAATGATCTTATCATAAATTTTTTTGAAATCTGTATCTTGCATTTCTTCTATCTCATCATCTTCATAATCTTGGCTTTGGGTGTCTTTTTCATTTGGGGACGTCATAATGTCTTCCTTGTTCTTGTTTCCTTGGTTTCTGCATTGTTGCTTGGCACTGTGGAGATATTCTTATATTCTCTTACACATATTTATTTTATGAAACCTATGGAAACAGATGTGTTTTAGAATTTACAATTTTGGAGAGCAATATGCACATCCTCTGTGTCTTACATAACACTGCAAGTGGGTCTGCAATCAAGCCCAGCTTTATGTTCACAGCAAATCATATGAATATTCACAATAAGTGAGAAGGAAAACCTATAAATAACCTCAATTCTGTTCATGAACTAAGTGAATACAGAACAGGTTAAATTTTACTACCCATGGAGATATGAAAAAGTTTTTGGTTTCCAGAGGCTTTTGGATTTTGTAACCATAGATAAGTAATAAAGCACCTGCACATTATCATACATTTAATCTAAGTTAGTGAAAATATATAGTTAATTTAACCTCGAAAGACACATAAACAGCTCAAACATATATTGTGTCAAGGCTTTAAATTTATGCTCAATATTCTGTCTTGACATCTGGTGAAAGCAGACTGCTCTGAAGAATTAAAAAGCCATTTAAAGCTTTTGAGAATAGAAAAATTTAGAGGAGATTGGAGATTTAGTTTGTCAGCTCTAAAATGAGACAATGTATAAAAGTTTAAACTCTCAGATTTCTGACCAATCTAAATTTTAATAATGGCTAAGCATGGAAGAAGATATTGACTTTCCTTAATTTACATCTGTGTACCATGAAATATGCATAAAGGGTATGATATGCTTAATTAAAGCTGGTTCACATTTTGGTAGTTTATAGAAGGATGGTAAAATGAGAAACATAAAACATATACAAGAATTCTTACATATTTTTACTGCTGTCCAGAAGATGCTTCATAATGTCTTTTGTATTATCATAATTTTCTAAAACAAAGGTCATCCCCCTTGGATGTATTATTTCAGTGCAACAGACACACAGAAACTTCAGCAATTTTCACTAAAATATAACTCAGTTGTCATGAGATTTATCCAAAGAAAGTAGCTGCCTGGTACACATGATCAATATGTTATGTTTGGGATACATTGCTACCAAATTTAAATAGTTGGATGATAGACCCATAAAATAAGGCATGATAAAATATTCATTACATGTATGGTTTCTACCATCTTAATTTGGTAAATGTTAAAAGTTACTTTAATTATTCTAGCTTTTAAACTATAATATTTTATTAATATTTTGCATGGTGAAATATTCAATAATTTTTCTTATATATTATTGTGAACAGTATACAAAAACGATGACATTTTCTTTATTGTAAATATGTTTTTGTAAAAGTATTTATTTGGAAAGGGGATGAAGGGGAGGCAGACAGACAGACAGAATTGAGAGATCTTTCCCGTGCTGGTTCACTGCCCAAGATGACAACAACAACCAGGGTAGGCCAGACTGAAGCCCGGAAATGGGAAATCAACCCAGGTCCCTCACAGGGTTCACAGGCACTCATTCACTCACCTGCTGCCTCCCAAGATGTGCATTAGCAGGAAGCTGGAGTTGGAAGAGAGGCTGGAACACAACCGTGGTCCTCCAATAAAGGATGGGCACATCCCCAAAGAAGTTTCTGAACACTGCACGTTTTCATGAATCTAGAACTATTAACAGATATTTTTCTTCTTTTAACATATATCTAAGGCATTTTTCAGAGCCTTTCCATTTCTAAAAAACAGATCCAAATTTAGTTTTGTTTCATCTGTTCTTAATATTCTTTAAGTTCATGAGAAGAAAAGGCAATAAAAATTCTGTGCCAAATGTATTTATTAACACATATGTAAAATATACTTTTGCCTGCATTTGTCTCTAGATAATTGTATTCAGGTTAAAACTGTCTTTTTTTTTCTTTGACAGGCAGAGTGGACAGTGGGAGAGAGAAGGTTAAAACTGTCTTTAACCTTGGGGCTGGCGCTGTGGTGCAGCGAGTTAAAGCCCTGGCCTGAAGAGCCAGTATCCCATATGGGTGACAGTGCTAGTCCCCACTGCTCCTCTTCTGATACAGCTCTCTGCTATGGCCTAGGAAAGCAGTAGAAGATGGCCCAAGGCCTCGGGTCCCTGCACCCATGTGGAAGACCGGAAGAAGCTACTGGCTCCTGACTTTGGATTGGTGCAGCTCTGGCCATTGTGGTCATCTGAGGAGTGAACCAGCGGATGGAAGACCTCTCTCTCTGTCTCTACCTCTCTCTGTAACTCTGTCTTTCAAATAAATAAAATAAATCTTTTAAAAAAATGTTTTTAACTTTTAACTATATAAAAGTATCATGTTCAATATTGCTTTACACATATCTTCACCTTAAAAATATTTACTAAGTATGATTTTTTTTCTGATTTTTCAACATTGTCTTCCTTTTTCACATAAACTTTTGCCACTTCAGTTGACATTGCCCTTAGAAAAGCCTGCATGAAATTATCAAGAGAAATACAGAAAGAAGGAGAGGGGAAGGGAGAGAAAGAGAGAGAGAGAGATTGAGAGATGGATATTGTGCAACTGGCCACAAATGCTGGGGCTGGGCCAGACCAAAGCAGGAGCCAGGATCTTCTTCCAGGTCTCCCATATAGATGCAGGGGTCCCAAGTACCTGGATCATCTTCCAGTTTTTTCCAGGTACATTAGCAGGGAGGTGGATTGGAAGTGGCGCAGACAAGACTCAAACAGGTGCCCGTAGTGAATGCTGACATTGCATGCAGAGGCTTAACCTTCTACCTCACAGTGCCAGTATCAAAAGCATTTTTATATGAATTCTACCAATTTCATTCTGTAGTCTAGAAATTATACATCTCATATTTAAAAATCCTTAGAAACAGGTGATGGATAGTTTTTTCTCCCAAAATATGCTGAAGTTGCATCTATGTTAATGGATCAAACAGTTCTTTACAAGTTATGTTGTAATAATATTCATTATCATCAATGGGTTAAGCTACCAAGAGAAAAAATGTGTCTGAGAATCTTACTAAGATTCAGAGGCTCAAATAAATAATTCAAATAATAATTAAAAAAAAAAACTTCAGTGAAATTCAAGTTCAGGAGTTTTCTATGAGACGCACAATTCAAAAAAAGGAATTTATTAAAAGCATGATTGTTTTCTGAGTGAAAATTTGTGAAAATTTGTATGTGATTTTAAAGTTAAATGAGATGTTCATTCTGAAAATGACACAAAATTATAATTTGGATAGATTATATCACTAGTATAAAATCGAGATGATCTTAATGTCATGAGTGAAGCATGGGATGCTATTTACATTATTTTACACTGAAAATATATTACTTGGACTATAAAATAATATTTTAAGTTTTATATTTCTCTAATACTTTTGTTCTGACTTAAGGGTCTCAGCATAATCCGTCTCACTGAAATTATATTTTCAAATTTTAAAATTCTTTAGAAATAATACATATTTTTTTTCATGAATTGGTTTTATTTGTGCTTCAATCTTTGGATGTTTGCTTTGCCTTAGTGAATAATTATTACATTTTTTTTAATAAAGTAAGTTGAAAAGCAATTTATGTTCTATGTAAGACTAAAATGCATATGTTTTATCATTCCTGGAAAATATGTAAAATTACATTAGTGTTTAGAATTAAATACTTTGCTGTGAATAAAATGCATTCTTTAATATGTTATTCTTTGTGTTTAGAACAGAAAGAGAAATCCTCACTTCATTTAGGTATAAGGATGCAAACTTTCTTATTAAAATATGGGTAAGGAAATAGTTTCATAGAAACAATACTTGAAGAAGAAGAGAGTAGGATTTCCCTATATTGCTAGATAATTGAGAATTAATAGAATGAGATATTGCAGGGTAATCTATATTTTAAAGTCATAGTCAGATAATGTTGGTTGTAGTTATCACATTTAGTAAAGTCAATGTTTCCAATGATAATTTTATTGTTAACAGTCATTCTTCCCTCACTCTTTTCAACAGAAAATGATTAAGAACATATTTAAAATTTTGGATTAGCTATCACTCCATAATAGAAAGCCTTTCTCTTTAGAAAGTTAAGTTACTCCTGAGGGTTCACATAAGATAGACATTTGTCCTATAATAAAAATTCCAAATAACCATAAATAAATTTGTGTTTGGTGAAAAGTACAATATTTCACTACATGTTCAAGTAGCAAATTTTCTCACTTATTTCTTCTAACTTTTCTGTAAATTATTTTCAAAGAAATCAAGTCAAAAATTATTGTTTTTTTTCGTTTAAACTTTTCTAACTGGAAATACTTAACTCAAAAGATTAATAAAGGGAATGATACAGTGGATTTATATTTACAAAAGGTTTTACTATTATATAATTTTTAATGAAAATAATTAATAAATTATTTAAAAATCTTATTTGATTATAAAAATGAGCAAAAACAATATTTACGATTAGTTTTCCCAGCACTAAGTCTAGTTTCTCTCAACCAATTCCATAGATTATGAAATGCTAATAATAAAAATAAAAAGAATGTGGTTGAATACATTGAGGAAACTTTTAAGAAGAGAGTTCGTTATGCTGCTCCCACCAGCAGATGGGTCTACTTCTGTGGACTGACTGCCATGCAAGTTTTCCTGCAAATGTGTAACAGATATAAATATCAGATGAATATTAAAATATTTGATGTGTTTCACAAAAGCAGAAGACAATGTATCAAAAACAAAAATACAAAATACTAACTTGGGACAACTGTGTCTAACCAGGATTTAAGCAAAACAAAACTAAATGACAACAATACGAATATGACAACACAAATTTCTCTATTGATTCCTCTAACAAGTGAATAATAAAGTGGAAACTGATTTTAAAGGCCATGCTTTATGATGCTAATGTCTTCACTTGCTCACTCATCCTGCTAACCTGATATTATACAACCACACATTTTATAATAGCCTTCTTAAATAAATGTTGTTCTTTGAGTCTGATCCTGCTGGCATTACCAAATTCCGCAGACTGCCAGATTGTGTGGTTCAAGTAACAAAAATTAATTTCTGGAGGCTTAAATGCGAGATGAAGATGAGAGCCTATCAGATTCCATGAGGATTCTCTTTTTGGCTTACAGATTGTCGTCCTCTCACTGTGTCCTCATACTGAAGGGAAAGGAAGAAGGACTTTTTTTTTTTTTTTTGACAGGCAGAGTTAGACAGTGAGAGAGAGACAGAGAGAAAGGTCTTCCTTCCATTGGTTCACCCCTCAAATAGCCGCTATGGCCGGCACTGCACCCATCCAAAGCCAGGAGCCAGGCACTTCCTCCTAGTCTCCCATGCAGGGCCCAAGCACTTGGGCCATCCGCCACTGCACTCCTGGGCCACAGCAGAGAGCTGGACTGGAAGAGGGGCAACTGGGACAGAATCAGGCGCCTCAACTGAGACTACAACGCGGGGTGCCGGCGCCACAGGCGGAGGATTAGCCTAGTGAGCCGTGGCACCGGCCAACATATAAAATATTATTAAGGGGCCAACATTGTGGTACAGTGGATTAAGCTGTTGCTTGCAACATTTGTGTCCCATGTTGGAGTGTTGGTTTCAGTCCTGACTGCTGTACTTCCTATCCCATACCTTGCTAACGTACCTGTGAAAGATGGTCCAAGTACTTAAGTATTTTGGCCCATACTACCCAGTAAAGAGACCAGATAGTGTTCTGGGCTTATGGCTTCAGCCTGACCCAGCCCCAAACACTGTAGCCACTTGAAGAGTGAATCAGTGGATGAAGATTTGATTCTCTATCTCTTCCTGTCACTCATTCAAATAAAATAAAATAAATCTGTAAAATCCATTAAATCCAGCCAAGAAAATGCACGACCTGATGATTAGATTAATAGAATGTATTTACAGGAGCTTCAAAATGTTTGTTTAAATAAAATGGAATTAAAACAAAAGTTGGTGGTGGATGTTTGACACAATAGCTTGAGTGACTTCCTGCATCCCAGATAGGAGTGCCTGCCAATCCAGTTACCTGCCATGTGCATCTTGGTATGGAGTAATAATGGCTCAAGTACTTGAGCCCTTGCAACTCATGTGTATTTCCCAAATGGAGTTCTGGGCCCCTGGCTTTAGCCCATCACTTCCACAGCTGTTGTGACCATTAGTTGTAGTGAACCAGTGGATGGAATATTTCTGTGTGTGTGTGTATGTATGTGTGTATGTGTGTGTGTGTGTATTCCCTTCACTCTCTGCCTTTCAAATAAAATGAAAATCAATAAATACATTTTTTTCAAAAGTTTATTTTGGTGCAATTTTCTCCCTAAATCCAGACATAGCTTGATTCTTACATGCATTTTCCATAAACTTGCTAAAGACTTCTTGTAGATAAAGGACAGTAATTTAAACACCTGTATTACTCTGCTGTGGTAAGTATTAAAATATTTCATATTGGAAGATTTAGGAAACAGAAAATTACTTTTTTATGGTTTTGGAACCCCAGATCAAAGTACCATAAGAATGCATTTCTGGTGAGGACTCTCTTCTTGGCTTGCAGATACCTCCTTATTGCTTTGAACCCAAAAAGAGAGAGCAATAATTTACACGCTTGTAGCTCTTCCTCTTCTCACAAAGACCGTGGCTATATCATATAAGATCCCACCCTAATGGCCTAATTTAATCGTATTTATCTCCCTTAAAGGCCATTTCTCCAAGTATGGTCACATTTTTGGCAACAGCTTCCACACAGGAATTTGCAGGGAACACAATTCTATCCATAATATAACCCAATTTATAGTCACTAAGGAACGTATTTTAAGTTTTATATTTATTTTTTCATTTACCAAAAGTTTAATTAATATTTCAAAAATATTTAAATAAATGGCATGTGCCTGATATTCAAGATGCAGAGATAAAGAAAAAAATAGAATTCACTCCCTTTTTCATGAGACTTACATTCTAGTATTATTTATGGTTAAAAACTTATGGTGTCCAACCAACATTGATTTATATAGTAATATGGATGTAGGAAATTTGTTTAGTCTAGTTAGTCCTCCGTTTCCTCTTCAGAATGTTGATGATGCTGATATATCTATTCATAGACTCACTGAAAGAACACCATACAACTGTGTACTGGATGTGATCAGCATGATTCCTAGCATGGAGCCTACCAAATTGCTGGAAACAACAATTATTGTCACTGGGCATGTCGTCAATAAGACTGTCTGCAAGGCTGATATTCATTTAACTGGCACATGTTTGCTTCAGTATGTGCCAGTCTGATCTTTTTGCTACTATTTTTGTTCTTTATAAATATCCACACTGGACAACATTTTTTTTTAAATTAGCTTGTCAGGCCAATATTAAGAATGATAGAATAAAAATACTTATGATGGATAAGGGTGACACAGTAAGGTTTCTATTCCATTATTTCCTGTTCAACAGAATTTTACTTAAATCACTCAAAGAACATTATAATTTCATTTTTGTCTCCACAGTTTTAATGCTGGAATTTATTTTAAAACATTAGGCAATCACTCCACACATAAGTATAACTGATAAATTATTGTTTGTTCCTATTTTTGGGCCATGGGTATTGTAGTCATTGCTATGACATCATTCCTTGCTGCTATACCTTTTCTATAGTGAACCTAACTCTTAGTTGCTTCTGCACATACTAACCTTTTATTTACTTTTCTTCTATTGGATTTATCAATTGCCATATACAGATTATATTCATATCCTCTGCATTCACCCTGCATTGTCCACAAAGTAAAAACAAAGAAACAAAAACAGGCAGCAATTGGAACTCCTGTTCATTGCTAGTGGGACTACAAAATGATACAACCACTTTAGAAGAAAATTTCAGTTTCTTAAGAAAATAAATATATTTCTACCATAATATCAGGCAATTGTGCTTTTCAATATCTACCTAGGGGTGTTGAAAACATGTCTACGTAAAAGCCTGTATGTGGGTGATTATAGAAGCCTCAGTCACAGTTGTTTCACTGAATTAACTTCCTCAATAAGTGCATGCAAAATATGCGGGTACATACTGGCAAGGGAATTATTCTTCTGCACTAAAAACAAACGATACACCAAATTGTGAAAAAAAAAAAAAATGGAGGGAACTTAAAAGCATATTACTTAGTAAAAGAAGTCAATTTGTAAAAGATCCATATTCTGTGTGAGTCTTACGGACTGTATGATATCTGGAAAAGGCAAAACTTTGGGGGCAGAAAAAGGATCTGTGGTTTCCAGGGGTTGTGGAGGAGGCAAGGGGGAAATATGAACGGTCAGGGAATAGAGGATTTTTAGGGCAGTGAAATTCTTCTTTAGGGATGCCGTAAAGTTGGACAATCATCATTTTACTTGTGTCCAAATCCATAAAGTGTACACCACTCAAAATGAACTCTAATGTAAAGTATGGATTTCGGGTGACAATTAGGAGTGAATGTACGTTTATCAACTGTAATACATGTGCTTTTAGGTAGGGTATGTGTGAATATGAGCTATATGGGATATCCTGTAATTTTCTCAACTTTAATATAAAGCTAAAACTGATATTAAAAAAGCCTTTGCTTACACTGCCAAAACATTGAAGCAATAATTTTAGAATGACCATATTCTCTCTGGGTGTAGTGCTCCTAATTAGAATTCATCACTACCTTTGCTTTCTCTAAAGCTGCATCATTGGTTATGGCTAGCTCTTTACCTGCTGTGACACTTTGCTGCATTTCTGTCACACTTGCACATCTTACATTTTTGCATGTTAAAAGCTATTTTTCTCACTCTATCTTTGATGTGAATTGTCCTATGTGTATTTATACTCCTAGAGGTCAGTTAAAATTGCTATCATATCCTCTTAGTTTTAAGCCACAACTGTTTCTTGTTGTTGCTTAATGATATTTGAAGAGTTAATGGGAACAGTTGATTTTCTATCACCTTGAATTCAGAATTTCTTCTGTTAAATGATTCAAACCTTAATACTGGACCACCCACTTCTAATAAGAACTCAGTTCATGCAGTGATCATCCTGGTTAACTACAACTGACTAAAGAGTGAAATTTAAACCCATGGTTTGTCTGAATACTTCTGAGAAATTTTCAGTGGCCACACACTTTGTAAAAATTAAATCCACCTTTCTTCTAATGTGTTCTATTGTCTATTTTTAGATCTTCATGTGATTCTCAGGTTTCTTTTTTCACTATTTTATAAATAAACATGGAAATCTGAACTATAAGTAGCTTATGGAGAAAGTGGATAAAGCCGGAACAGATGAACCAAAGATTTATTTCACTTGTCCATGCATTCACTCATCTGTATAATATTTGTTAACAATGTATTCGTTCATTCCTGTCCCAGCTGCTCCTGTTTGCATCCAGATTTCTGCTAATGGCTTGGGAAGGCAGTGGAAGTGCTTTCCATGCACCCAAGTGGGAGACCTGGAAGATGACCCTGGCTCCTGCCTTCAGATAGGCCCAGCTCTGGCCTTAGAGGCCATTTGGGGAGGGAATCAGTGGATGGAAGCTTTCTCTCACACACTCTCTCTCTCATTCTCTCTCTGTTGCTTTCTGTCTCCTCTTCCACCACTTCCTCCTCTCTTTGTAACTCTGCCTTTCAAATAAATAAATAAATCTTAAAAATTTTTATTTTTATAAAGAATAAAACTTTAAAAAAAAAGAGTCTATGGAAAAGAAGTTTGGATTGAAGTCAGGATGTTTCAAATAATAGAAGGATTGCAATCGACAGCTTTTAACAAGTGTATTCAGTTAGATTTTTACAATATTTCAAAATCAGCATAAAATGGTATGTAAAATATCCTGTATTTCTTTATAACAGTAAATGAAAATACTTTGAGTGACCATTGAAAATTCACTTCTTTTGTAATACTGGTTTTATAATGGTTTCATTTTGTTTAATGACATTCACTTTGGAACAAAATTTGAAAAAAGAAGAATTTAGATAAAATATTTCTTTTCTTTTTTATTTTATTTTATGACAGGCAGAGTTAGACAGTGAGAGAGACAGAGAGAAAGGTCTTCCTTCCGTTGGTTCACCCCCCAAATGTCTGCTACTGCCGACGCTGCACCCATCCAAAGCCAGGAGCCAGGTACTTATTCCTGGTCTCCCAAGCACTTGGGCCCTTCTCCACTGCACTCCTGGGCCATATCAGAGAGCTGGACTGGAAGAGGAGCAACCGAGAGAACCGGCGCCCCAACTGGGACTAGAACTGGGTGCCAGCACCAGGCAGAGGATTAGCCTACTGAGCCACGGCACCAGCCAAGAAAAATATTTCAAAAGCTTAATAGATGGCAAAAACATTCAAAAGTTTCTCAGGTTAAGTGTTGTGCTTTCTTATATTACACATATAAAACAAAACAGCTAGAATTATAAATTACTCTTATCCATTTTGATACACATAAAGCACATTCTAACACCTGGCAATAGTTTTTGCATAGAAGAGCTGGATTGTTTTTCTAAAAGATTTAAGTGGCACATTTGCAAATTTGTCTTAATGTTGCCCTACTACTAAACAATTTTAATACTTTTTATTAACATTTTACACTTTTACTTTAGAAAGATTACTTCAACATAAGATGTGATCAGCACACAGATAATAGTACTACAAATCTTAAGACACATTTTAAAAAGCATGGAAAGATATTGGGGGGAAAAAACACAGAAATAGTCTGAAAAATTAAAAGTAAAAGAAAAGATCAAATTGTTGGACTTCGAAAACCAAACTTTGAAAACCTAAAACTTGTCCTTTACTATCATAAATATTATTTTTTTAACTTTTATGTAGTAAATATAATTTTCCAAAGTATAGTTTATGGATTACAATGGCTTTTTCCTACCCATAACTTCCCTCCCACCCACACCCCTCCCAAAACCCACTCCCTCTCCCATTCCATTCACATCAATATTCATTTTCAATTATCTTTATATACAGAAGATCGATTTAGTATATATTAAGTAAAGATTTCATCAGTTTGCACCCACACAGAAACACAAAGTGTAAAATACTGTCTCAGTACTAGTTATAGCATTACTTCACATTGGACAACACATTAAGGACAGAGATCCCACATAAGGAGTAACTAACTACACAGTGACTCCTGTTGTTGACTTAACAATTTGACACTTTCTTGTTTATGGTGTCAGAAATCTCCCTAGGCTCTAGTCATGAGTTGCCAAGGCTATGGAAGCCTCTTGAGTTCGCTGACTTCGATCTTATTTAGACAAGGTCATAGTCAAAGTGGAAGTTCTCTCCTCCCTTCAGAGAAAGGTACCTTCTTCTCTGATGGCCCGTTCTTTCTACTGGGATTTCACTCACAGAGATCTTTCGTTTAGGTCCTCATTTTTTTTTCAGGGTGTCTTGGCTTTTCATCCCTAAAATACTCTCATGGGCTCTTCAGCCAGATCCGAATGCCTTAAGGGCTGATTCTGAGGCCAGAGTGCTGTTTAGGACAACTGCCATTCTATGAGTCTGCTGTGTATCGCACTTCCCATGTTGGATCGTTCTCTCCCCCCCCTTTTTTTTTTTCCTATCAGTTAGTATTCAAAGACACTAGTCTTGTTTGTGTTCCCCAAATGGTGGAGTTAGAAATGTGCCAGGGGATTCCAATACAATCCCATCAAGATTGCATGTACCAATGCCATCTCACTAGTCCAAGTGATCAATTTCATTTCACAATTGATCACACTGGTAGGTCTAAGAGTCAAAGGGATCACACAAACATTAGTTTCCAAAAGAAGATAAAAAAACCAATGAAAAACAAAGCATTCTTTAACACCTAGCACTCACTGTGAACAGAACTCTAAGTAAAAAAGAGATGGGTTTGAATTTCACTGCCACCCCTTACAGCCATGTTTCCCAGAAAAATGTTCCCGACTTCATTGAGCTGCAGTTGCATTGTCAATAAAATGGAGCTGTGGCTCTTAAATGCCATGACATACGTGAATTGGTTAAGTTCAGAGATATCCAGGCAACTGTTAGTTACTTTAAGTTTCTATTATTAATAGTGATAATTATTGTAGCCAATTTTAGATATTGTTTATTATAAGCCAGCATTGTTTGATGAGTTTTTCTTATGTAAATTCACTTACTCTTGGTAACATAACTAGTACTACTGTAATAAACTTTAATCTTTATATGACAGTTTAAAGAGCTGAGAACTTGCTAAGTAAATTGTCTAAGAAAGTAAGTGTTAAAGCTAGAATAGGCGCCACACTCTTTTTAAAACATTTTTACTTAAGTTGTGCAAGTCTCATGTATTTCATATATAAAGATTTGGGAACACAGTGACTCTTCCCACTCTACCCTCCTTCCCACCCATGGACCAACTCTTCTTCGTCCTCAATCTCCTACTAATGCTCTTAATTTTTTACAAAGATCTACTTTTAGCTTACTTAATGATGGTAAAGTTAACCTTACCCTAAGTAAAAGAATTCAACAAATAGTGTAAAGGAAATAAAAAACATTTTCGCAATGGAAGATAACAAGGGCTATAAACAATCACTGAATCTCAAAATGTCCATTTGATTTCAGTGCATTACATTTTAGGTACTCTATTAGTTACCATGGATCAATGAAAACATATGGTATCTGTCTTTTTGGGATTGGCTTATTTCACTAAGTATAATAGTGTCTAGTTACATTAATTTTGTTACAAAAAACAGGATTTCATTTTTTATAGCTGAATAGTACTCCATGTGTATATATAGCATAATTACTTATCCAGTCAACAGTTGATGGACATCTGGGTTGATTCCATATGTTAGATATTGTGAATTGTGCTGGAATAAACATGGGAGTACAGATAATTCTTTCATATCCTGATTCCTTTTGGTTTAGGTAAATTCTCAATATTGAGATAGCTGTATCATATGGTAGGTGTATATTCAGATTTCTGAGATATCTCCATATTGTCTTCCACAGTTTACATTCCCACAGTGTCCATGCTCTCAAACATGTAGTCATGTTAAAAGACTACCAAATCCTGTGTCTTGCCATTCACAGCTATAATAAAGAATTTTTGTTGTCCTCTGGAAAATGAATATTAAAAATACTGATTACTGCCTTCCATGTGCTATAAAAGTGTGCTGATTATAGAAAAAGCTTAAAAAATAAGGTTGGAGACAGATACCCTTGGGATCTGGATTAAGAGTTATAAAGTGGGTCTGAAAAGTACCAAGGGTATTCCATTTGCAGAAACCCAGAAACAAATTTGGTAATGTAGAAATGTGTAGGTATTTTTCAGGGGTCACTCTGCAAGGAGGTAGGAATTTTAACACTGAGGTACAGTGGAAGAAAAGTTTGGAAATATAGTTGGAGAACATGTTGGAAATGGTAGGAGAATATACATTTGGATATGATATTGTAGGAAATGAAAACTATTGAAATGAGTATTGGCAAGAAAGCATAGTTTAGGAAAATTAATATGAGATATAAAAAGTAACTTCTGGATCTCTTCTCTTTAAATAAATAAATAAATGAATAAAAATTTCTAAAATAGCTTCTGGCATAAAACTAAGTGAATAGAAGTATACACATTCCACTGAAAGCAGCAGGATTGACTTCTATTTTATTGTAAATATTTGAGTGATGCTATACTACAAAGTTGTTTCACTTGAAGGAAGAAATAGCTAATGGTATCAGTAAGAACAATAAGTATAATGAATTTTGCATGTTTATCACCAGAATTTCTGATAATTCTTTTTTTTCTTTTTCATTTATTTTTCTTCTTTTTTTCCTTCTCATACTCTCCCTTCTGTCTTTCTTTATTTCCGTTTTCTCATTGTCTCTCTTTCTCTCTATTTTTTAATATACAACTTATAAAAAATATTTAATAAGTACCTATTCTGTAAATTATTTTGTTTTCTTTCTGGGTCATTAACAGGCCTTATGAATTAATTTATCACTAAAACTATGTATTTAGGTCTCTGATCATGAAGTCAGTTTGTTCAATCTAATAAACTACCACTTCATTTACATAGATGATGAAAATATCAAGTTCATTATTAAGATAAATTAGAAATAAGTGCATGAGTTATCAGGCATAATAAATAACCCACATAATCAAACTATCCAAGGCCTTAAAGTTGAGTACAATCATATATCATAAATAAAGCTCTGTGCATGTGTGTGGTGATGTGGAGGGATGTGTGGGTAGCATGTAAGGTTGTACGTAAATGACTTTTCTCAATTAAGTCTTCCTAAAGCAGACCTTCAGACTAGATGGCATTTTGAACTTATTTCTAGCATTTGGAATGAGTTTACCAATTTCAACTCACATTTTCTTCGTAAGCCTAAGCTTTCCTTATTTCTCCTCTAAGATACGAAGAATTATTAATGTTCTTCCATTCTATTTTGCAGTATCTGAACATTCTTTTCTTAGTACTTCTTTAGATTTAATCACTAACATTGTAGATACCATCTGCTTCCCCTCATCTTTCTCCAGGGGCTGGGGTAGGGTGCAACTTAATGTCTTTGTTTGTGCATGTGAACTTTTTAGTTGTTGCCAAGTACATTATAAATATTTGAATTGTCTGCAGTTTATAGTCTGTTGAATTGGATTAGCTTATCAATGAAATGGCTATGTATTCATTTGTTTTGTACAGGAAAGCCAAAGGGCTTAGGTGACTCAAGAGTGAAGGTGAACTGAAGAAGGATATATAATTTAAGCCTTGAAATATTTCAGAATATATGCTGTTTATAAATGGAGTTGAATTATTCATATACTTACTGTTATTTTTAGCACCTCAGCAGTTCATTCCTTGACATGCCAAACTGTTTAGGCTAGTCAGTGTCCACTAAGTGTGGGGATGGGTGTTTTCAGAATTTAGCATATGAAGGTCACTGAGAACCTGGCTGTGAATCCCATGCCTCAGAGTAATGACGACAGAGAAAACTCCTCTGGCCGTTGTAATGGGTTAAAAGTAGCAGCACAAAAAGCAGAATCTGCATAAAGCCAGTGAACAGGAAAGAGGAATGTTTCAATGGCAACCTGAACAAATCAGTTACTGAAAGCACAGATGAGATGATGAGCTCAGAGGATGACCATATTGACAGGTCACTGGAAGGCTAACTGATCCCACTGACACCTCAGTGCCAGATAGATAGACACGCAGGAGATTTAAGTCTTTTTTTTAAAAAAAATATTTTATTTATTTATTTATTTATTTGAAAGGTGGAGTTAGAGAGAGAGAGAGAGAGAGAGAGAGAGAGAGAGAATCCATTTGCTGATTCACTCTCCAAATGGTTCCAACAGCAGGAACGGGGCTGATCCAAAGCCATGCACCAGAATCTTCTTATAGGGTCTCTCATGCGGGTGCAGTGACACAAGCATTTGGTCCATCTGTTGCTGATTTCCAAGACACATTAGCAGGGAGCTGGATCTGAAGTTGAGCACCCAGGACTTGAACCAGTGTCTATATATGATGTCTGTGATGCAAGCAGCAGCATTACCCACTATGCCACAGCACAGGGCCCAGTTTTAAGCCTCTAACCTTTGTTTAGCCACCAAAAATAGAAATGAGCTGGAAACATTCAGGGTGAAAACAATATTTTTCTTTTGAGCGTTTGTGTTCCTGTGGAAATTCATACTATATTTCAAAGGAAGAGGTGACTAGAAGGTTTATAAACATTGTATCCTTACTGCCACATTCCAATTATGCCTTGTTTTGGAGTTTAATTTTCTATTTTTGAAACAACACTAACCTGGCATTATTCAACAGCATCTACAGTTTCAATCAAATGACCTAGATCCCTTTTCATTCAGTTATTAAATATTTCTTAAAATATTTCCCTATTCTTGCTGTGTAAATTATTGAGCAGTAATATTTACTAAGGAGATAATATTTCCTAGTAACAGTGATTGTGATAGTAGTAGATAGTGGTAGTAATAGTAGGAATAGCAGCAGAATTATCAAAAGGGGAAAAACATACAACTTTTAATCTACCATGTGCTAAGTATTTATATGTACGCTGTGTTAAGCATTTTCTGTGGGTTAACTCATTTAACATTCTCAGTCATTGTTAAAGTAGGCAATGCATTTCCATTATACAAATGAACAAACTTAAGTTCAAAAGACCAAGCATTTCTTCATGTTATCCAAGTGATGAATGTGAGCTATAATTCTAATTCAGAGCTTGCTCTCCAAGTCTTGTATTATACCACATGATGTAAGTGGGAAAACTAGGCAACTGGCACTGGCCTTAAACTAGATATCACACTTTGGAAGAGTATGTTAAGGACTTCTTGAAATATGAATTCTTGGAATTTTCCTCCCAGAGATTCTGAGGACAGTGATCAGCAGGACATTCTTCCAGGATCTAGAACAAAACAATTCTAATATTCATATGGAAACACAAGAGACATTGAATAGCTAAAGCAATCTTAAACAACAAAAACAAAGATGGAAACATTGCTATATCAAATTTCAAGATAACCAAAACAGCCTGGTACTGGCAAAATAAAAAGACACATAGTCCAATGGAACAGAATAGAAAGCCCCAGAATTAATTCCTGCATCTATACCCAACTAATATTTAACAAATATGTTAAAGTATATCCCTGGACTAAAGAGTTTTTTTCATCAGCTAGTGTTCAGAAAATTGGATCTATGCATACAGAAGTATAAAACAAGATACTATTTTTGACCTTACGTAAATATCAACTCACAATGGATCTAAATCTATGACCTGATAACTACCATACTGGAAGAAAACGTTGGGAAACTCTACAAGACACTGGCATAGAAAAATTTTCTTTAAAAGTACCCAGAGGTACAGGCAATAAAAGCAAAAGTAGACAAATGGGATAACATCTAATTGAGAAGATTCTGCACTGCAAAGGAAATACTCAGAAAAGTGATGAGGAAACTGACAGAATGGGAGAAAATATTTGCAAACTATGCAACTGACAAAGGATTAATATCCAGAATCTATAAAGAGCTCAAGAAACTAAAAAACAACAAAACGAACAATCCAATAAGAAACAGGCACAGAATATGAACAGACATTTTTCAAAGAAGGATACACAAATGGCCAATAAACACATTAAAAGGTGTTCTGGATTCCTAGCCATCAGTAAATAGCAAATTAAAACCATGATGAGGTTTTACTTCATCCCTGTTAGAATGGCTATCATATAAAAATCCAAAAATAATAAATGCTGGTGAGAATGTGGGGGAAAGATGCCCAAATGCACTGATAGTGGGAATGTAACCTAGTACAACTATTTTGGAAGACAGTATGCAGATTACTCAGAATTCTGAAAAGAGATCTACCGAATGACCCAGCCATCCCATTCTTGGTAATTTACACAAATGAAATGAAATCAGCATATGAGAGTTATTTGTGCCACCATGTTTATTGCAGCTCAATTCACAATAGCTAAGAAATGGAATCAACCCAGATGTCCAACAACTAATGAATGGATAAAGAAAATATGGCATATGTACACTATGAAATACTACTTAGCTAAAAAAAAAAAAAAAGACAACCTGTCTTTTTGTCTTTTGCAACAAAGTGAATGCAACTGGAAACCATTTCGCTAAGGAAAATAATCCATTCCCAAAAAGACAAATATCATATGTTTTCTCTGATGTATAGTAGTTAAAAATAGAATACAAAAATGAGTAAGAATGAAATGGACATCTTGATATTTAATTGCTGTTTATACACTGGTGAAACTGTGGTCTTTTTATTTTTTTTACTTGTTAAATATTATGGTCAGTGGTGCATTACGCCTGTTATTATAGAGTGGAATGAAATTACATTTTTTTCCAAAAATTAAAGGAAAAAAAAGAAAGGAAGGAAGGGAATTGAAGGAGAGAATGGGGGAGGAAGGGCAGTATGATTAATTCCTAAGAATTATACCTAGGAAATTTATGAAATCTGTTCTCTTTATGTCAATAAAAATTTTAAAAAAGAAAAAGCTCTTTAAAAATAAATTATACAGACTGGTGGTTCTCAGATATCTGATATTAGAAACATATGAGGACTTAACATATTGGCCACTCCCCCTAAAATTAATTTAGAATCTTTGAGATCATCATTAATCTTAAGATTTTAATATACAGGCCAGTTAGGAAACTGCTAGTATTATAAATGAGAGTGCTAGCTACTAAACAGCATAAATGAAAGTAGAAAGACTTGTAAAGATGAGAGCAGAGAGATTCAAAATATAAGAAATTAGACAACTGAAATATGAACAGTCCAGAGACAAACTGAGAATATAAAGTGCTGATCACAGTTTGAAATACTAAGCTTTGTATTTGAGAAGATGTCTCATTTTCTGAGGTTAAAGTGGACAGTGAATTAGACACACACACAATCTCAGCTAAAATAGTTTAATCTGTGATGTGCATACTTAATAGCTTCCTGTATTTGTGAAGGGGTGAATATGTTAGTCACAATAAAATTCGGAAATGAGGAAATTAGAGAGATTGAAAACACTCTCAGCTATGGAATTGCATAATAAGTGTTTTAGGTTCTGGAGACCAGTATAGACTAGGAATATTTTAGCACGAGAAATCATTGAAAGAAGATCATATAGGGAAATTTTGCCATTGGTTGCTTTAACTTTTAATGTTCTCCTTATTTCTGGGCCTATTCCTGTAACTCCTTTATCTAAGCCTAGGGTTATTATTTATTTCTTTTATAAAAGATTTATTTATTTAGAGAAAGTCAGAGCTACATGAGAGAAGGAAAAAGAGAGAGAGATAGAGAGAGAGAGAGAGAGAGAGAATTGATCTTCAATCTGCTGGTTCACCCCCTCCCCTCAAAAAAGGCTGCTATGGCCAGTGCTGAGCTATGCTGAAGCCAGGAGCCAGGAGCTGTATCCTCATCTCTCACATGGGTGGCAGAAGCCCAGTTATGTGGGCTATCCTCTGCTGCTTTCATGGGCACATTAATAGGGAGCTGAATTGGAAGTGGAGCAGTTGGCAGTTGATCAACACCCAAATGGGACACCAGCATTTCAGGTGGCAACTTAACTCAATATGCTGCAATGTCGATGCTTATTGTTTATTTCTCGCAGGAAAACTTTAACTGTGATGCAATTTCTTTGGTAGTTTTAGGACAATTTATATTATCTGTTCCTTTCAAATTTTCATATACAGTTTTTATTTGCTTAATGTATTATTTAAAACTTAAAATAGTTTTTACTAAAATATTTGCAAGTATTTATGAAGTTCAGTGTGTCATATATACATGTATATACTCTCATCATTTTAAGAAATGAATTAAAATTCATAAGATTGCCTCCATTTTCTAACATACCCAAATAATTTGCTCAAGTAGTGTGACCCAAATTTGTATGTTTTAAATTCTTCATAAAAACTATTATGTTTTTTAAGTCTTAAAAGTTTCAAAAATAACAAAAAATACCCCACAGCTGAGTGTGAACAGCTGATTAGATATTTATGTAGAAATATTTAACTTGAGATGTACTTGGTATAAGAGCTATTTTTCAAAGGTTTCAATTCAATCAAATGATAACAAAAAATGGAGCTATTTTGTTAGCATTTCTTTAAAATGTGACCTGTACTCCTGAACTGTAGTTTGTCATATCTGCCATGACTGTTTATTAAGCAAAGTTATGCTTGATTTTATCTGATAGATAAGGCGATTTCTATCACTTACAGTGTTTGGTGTTGCTCAAATACTTGAAAAAGCATTATTTGGAAATTTTCTCTGAAGATGAGAAGATGTCTTTTTAAAAAAGATATGTTTATTCATTTTTTTGTTTGAAGGCAGAGAGGCAGACAAAGAAAGTGGAGAGAGAGAGATCTTCCATCCATTGGTTCACTCCCCAAATGGCCACAACACCCATGTCTGGACTAGACTGAAGCCATGAACCAGAAACTCTAACCTGGTCTCCCACATGGGTGGCAGGGGGTCAAGTTTTTGGGCCTTCTTCTGCTGCCCTCCCAGGCACATTAGGAAGAAGTTCATTTAGAATATCAGCAACAGAGATTCACTTTGAGTGCCATCATCGCAAGTAGTGACTTAACTTTCTTGACCACAACACTGACTCCATATAAAGAGATGTTGGATGTTTGCTGTAAGATGTCCTCTCTAATGCTTGGACACAATCTGAAGCTTTGTTTTCTGTAGGACCTAGGTTGATTACACAAATAAGTATAGGGGACTAGCATAAGATACAATGTAAAATAAGTGTCAATAGGTTACTGAGCAATAGGAATGCGAGGGATATGTGATCAGATGTTTTTCATTTGTTGAAAGAAGTTACAAGTTCATCAGCTGACATTTAAAAATAGCAATACAGATATTGTACAGCCCCAAACTGTATTGTTTCTTTATGCTTGTGATTAGTATTTTGTGATTACTGTTTTAAAGCATTGTTTCTTTTTTTTAACTTTTATTTAATGAATATAAATTTCCAAAGTACAGCTTATGGATTACAATGGCTTCCCCCCCATACCTTCCCTCCCACCTGCAACCCTCCCCTTTCCCGCTCCCTCTCCCCTTCCATTCACATCAAGATTCATTTTCAATTATCTTTATATACAGAAGATCGATCTAGTAGATATTAAGTTAAAATTTCATCAGTTTGCACCCACACAGAAACACAAAGTGTAAATACAGTTTCAGTACTAGTTAAAGCATTACTTCACATTGGACAACACATTAAGGACAGATCCCACATGAGAAGTAAGTACACAGTGACTCCTGTTGTTGACTTAACAATTTGGCACAACTGCCAGCCCAGAATACTATATCCTCCCAGAATACTATATCCTGCAAAGCTCTCATTTGTGAATGAAGGTGAAATTAAGACTTTTCATAGCAAACAGAAACTGAAAGAATTTGTTGCCACTCATCCTGCCCTGCAAAAGATGCTTAAAGATGTCTTACACACAGAAACACAGAAACATGGTCACCAATATGAAAGAAGGTAAAGGAAGGAAACCTCACAGCAAAAGATCCCAGGAAGCTCAATTTCTCTTTGACATAGAATTAAACTCTGATGCTCTGTTAAAGCAATGTGTTAAAGTAATCTATTATGTTCTCTTGATGTCTGTTAAATTCTAATTGTTCAAAAACAGCTGAATTTTTATTAAGAGCTATGGGTTATTTAAATATGTGCTTTTTTCAAAAATTTGAATAATCACCTTGTAACAATGATCAAATTTGGTCTATGTTATGTCGTGATTTTAAGAAATCTTATTTCAACCAGATATTTTGGATTTTGAGCCTTCTTGGCATTCTTGACAGGCATTCAAAAAATCAAAGTTTCAAACAATCTGGTCTCCAAAATTTCCAGTAAATCCTGGACTTTGGTTTTTCCAGTTTGGGCCCAACTGAAAAAATCGAAGGACCTATGTCTCTCATCTTATAGAGACACCAACTAATCAGTCTATTTGGAGTATATTAGAAGGACTGTCAAGATGTGATGTGGTACCATACTTTAAGTTTCTATAATGGAAAATGCTATTAATACAAATGTTTGAGAATTAAAAAGTCTAATGATCTTGTGTTACTAGACATGATAGTTATCTTAATGAGAAAGCCCCAGAGGCTTAAAGGGTTAAATACTTGTAAAATCCTACAGGTGCTTTCAAAAATACTGTGAAGTATGCAAGTACCTCTTGTTGGTTGATGAGTTTATAATTTATAACATGGCGACTTAAAGTCTTTTGTCATCCACAGTTATATATGATGTGCTGCTCATAAAACTAAAGCGTTGTTGGTTCTGTGTTTAGCTGTCCTCCTATAGGTTCCTATGGACTTTTTCCAGCCACTTTTATTGTATTCAGTACTTTGGGATGGCTCTGTAAACAGATGAAGCCAATAATGTATTAACAGTACCAACTGAGAGAAAGTATGGTTAACTGAGGTTATTAAAAACAAAAAGCAATTAAAATCTATTGGCAATCTACAAAAAGAGTTAAAGATTTTAAAAGCTATTATTAAAATTGCTATATTGGTCTATTATGCTATATTATATGTGTGTACATATTGTATGTCCACATGGGGAAATTTTATTAAGAGTTTTATTTTAAATGGCTTATAGATAAGATTGTCCATAAATTTAAGCTGCTAAAATCAATCAAAGATACATTTTAATTTGTGGGACCTGAATCTGTGTATCATATGTTTTAGACTTGTTGGTAGAAAGAAACTAAAAACATTTTAGATGGTTGTGCTTAAGTTTACTGGCTAAACAAACTACACCATGTTAGATATTTAAGAGGTGTTTTCAAATACATGATTCTTAAAATTTATAGAAGGCATTGGACCTTCTGGTAAATGTTTTCTTAAGTTGTTATCTAATGGTTGAAACGGTTTGCTAAGTATTCATGTGATATTGCTATTGTCAGCAAGCGATCTAGGACTTGCTCCCTCATTTCTCTATTCTAAGCCCAACTTGTTCTTTCATTTCTCTATTCTCTTCAAGGTAGGAAACTAATTCTATTATGAAGGAATCTGTAGGATGCACAATTTAATCTTTAGACCTTATAAAAGAGATGGCTAACATTTTTCTACAATAGCATAGCCAAAATAAGAACTCAAATAATAATCTCATAGCTAGATTCACTTCGCCATCAGCCAAGTATACAGTAAATAGAAAAAACCTCCCTTTCAGACCAAAGGGAAAGAAAGTTTTCAAGTGAGAATATAATTTTCCTCATGGGCATTGTCTACCTTAGAAAAACTACTACAGAACATGCCTGTGACTATAGACTTGTAGTTCAGGCCACCGAAGATTAGAGATGGGACTTGGGCACTCCCTTGACTTGCATCCTCTGGTCTGCTTTAACACAAACCAGGAGGAAAAGAAAGCTCGGCATCAGAAGCAATGGGTGGCAGGCCTATTAATGGCTGATCTGTACAGTGATCTGCCCTCAAGGAGACCCAACAGGCCAGTCCACTGCAGTGGCTTTCAATGTGGTAAGCCTGGGCTTCAGCAGAAGTCAGCTTGTGAAGAGCCCTGGCAGCTCTGCCAAGAGTTGGATTACTGGAAATGGACCTGCCCTGGAGTCGAAGGATGCCCAGGTCAGAGCCACAGATCTTATTGGCTCTAAGCTGAAAAGCCCTTCACTCAGCCCAACTTCCAAAGTGACCACTGCAGCTGAGGGGATGGTCAAGCAGGGTCAGCAACATTGCAGGCAGAACTGTCAATTTCTTGTTAGAGATGCCCCCTGCCTTTACCTGGCCAGCTCTCCTCCCAGGCCAGCCAAGTAATGAAAGTCAACAGAGTGCCTTCCCCTAGGAGGTTCACACCTCCCTTAGGATATAACCCATGTGAAGAGATAGATAGGTCTGGGCCTCTGAATTTACAAGGCCTAAAGCCCACCAGATTATTATCAAGCCCCTTCTATCAGGTTCTATTTGCCTCTCAATCAGAAAACTTAATTGTAGCTTAGACAGCACCTTTCTTAGCTCCTCTAATAATGACTCTGTCCTTTGTTCTAGACCCTGTCTAGTGCACTTGGGCCTCATTCCTTTGTAATCATAACCTCTACTCTACCACCAATGGCTCTACTCCCAACCTGTGTGTACTGATGGTCCTCTTCCCCACTTCATGCTGTATAATTGTTCAAACCTGGTAAATGCCACTCTCAGGATCATTGGTTACTATCCTCACTCTGTCTTTTATGACCTTGTCTAAATATGATCAGAGTCAGCAAACTTGGAAGGCTTCCATAGCCTTGGCAACTCATGACGACAGCCTAGGATGGTTACTGGCGCCATAAACTAGAGTGTCAATTTGTTGGGTCAACAACAGGAGCCACTGTGCACTTGCTCCTCATGTGGGATCTCTGTCCTTAATGTGCTGTACATTGTGATTTAATGCTATAACTAATACTCAAACAGTATGTTTCACTTTGTATTTCTATGTGGGTGCAAACTGTTGAAATCTTTATACTAAATTGATCTTCTGTATATAAAGAGAATTGAAAATGAATCTTGATGCAAATGGAAGGGGAGAGGGAGCGGGAGAGGGGAGGGTTGCGGGTGGGAGGGAAGTTATGGGGGGGGGGAAGCCATTGTAATCCATAAGCTGTACACTGGAAATTTATATTCATTAAATAAAAGTTAAAAAAAAAAACAATTTGGCACTCTTGTTTATGGCGTCAGTAATCTCCCTAGGCTCTAGTCATGAGTTGCCAAGGCTATGGAGGCCTTTAGGGTTCGCTGACTTTGATCTTATTCTGACAGGGTCATAGTCAAAGTGGAAGTTCTCTCCTCCCTTCAGAGAAAAGTACCTCCTTCTTAAAGCATTGTTTCTAATAAAAAAGTTTCTCCAAGAAGGATTATACAGAAAAATGATATCAAATAAGAATAAACCAGGATGAGTCCAGTTTAAATTGGAAAAAAAAAATCAGTGATCTTATCTGCACATACCTCCTCCACACGCTGCTGTCTCTTGGCTAAGTAAGTATTGTTGTCTCATAAGAAATCAAATGGATAAAATTTTAAACCACATGAATGGACCTATTTTTTTACCTTTTAAAGGTGAACAAATTTCATGTACTTCATACATACAGATTTAGGAGCATAAACAATGTATGATAAAAGCATTAAATGTAGAGCTTTTCTTTCTAATATGATAACTATTAATCACATGGGATTAGTAGTGTCTTGAAATGTGACTAATTGAAAACACAATCTTCATTCTTGATTTTATAGACACAATTTTCAAAAGTAAAATATATTAATAATATCTTTCATACTGACACAATAATTTGGATAAATTGGATTAAATGAAATATCCATATACATTGTTAGAGTGAAGTTCATGTCTATCCTTTTTACTTTTTAAATTAGAAATTCAAAATGAAATATATGTCTCATTTTTTTACCTCAACAGTGCTGGTTTCTCAGTACTTGGGCAATTAACAGTTTTAAAATTCTTAATTATTTTAAAATTGTGTCAAATATTTATTTCCAGAAAGAAATGCCATTGAATCCTTTCTAAATGTTTATAAATTACAATTACAATGGATATGTTATAACATCATTTATCATTTCTGTTTTTCTTAGAGAGCTTTATTGTTTTAGTAAAGTATTGTCTTTCTGTATGTGTATCATTTCCAATGTGTTCTTTTTTATTTTTTGTATTCTGTGCTCATAAAAATTCTGTATGACAGTACCGAAATTTTCTTTACTGTATCTTTCATTTACTTTTCTGCCAATATCTAAGGAGAAAAATCAGCTAACGGTAACATTTCTTTATTAGATGGTTTATAATTTAGTCATTCATTCAGCACCACAGTCAAGATATCTTTGTCTTATTTGTGCAAAGTCGATACATTTATTAAAAATTAGCTATACTCAAGATAATCCTTTTAGATTTTGAGTTGCTGCTTATCCAACTTCATGAATTCATTGTGCCCTGTTAACATTTTCACTCCACTTTGGATAGTGCATCTGTGGCCAGTTGGATATGATAACTTGCATTACTCCTTGGAGACATTCAGGAAGATGATGTCAGCCCATACCCATTTTAGGCTTGATAGGCAACAGGTTTGGCTACAGCTCTTAACTGAGGTTCTCCCTCATGGAGTCAGTTTGCATTTCCCAACTGTGCACATCAACAACGGTGCCAGCTGAAGTATTCTCACAATTGTCTGCCACTGGTAAGCAGGCAGTGATGTAACTAAACACTTACTAATGTGCTGGATGGCCTCATCTGAACTGTGTAGAGAAAATAAAGTTTCCTATGTATTGCTAATGCAACAAAGAATTTGTCTACTTTTAGCTCTTCATTTTAAACAACATGGAAAAGACATTGTCAAAATCAATCTGTGTTTCTTTCTAAGCTCATGGATCTTCCTGATTACCATAATGCCTTGAAAATCATTGTTATCAGTTTTCTAATGTTACTGTTGTAAGTTATCATAAATTCAATGGCATAAACGCATTATTTATTTATTTTTTTATTTTTTATTTTTGACAGGCAGAGTGGACAGTGAGAGAGAGAGACAGAGAGAAAAGTCTTCCTTTTGCCGTTGGTTCACCCTCCAGTGGCCGCCGTGGCCAGCGTGCTGTGGCCGGCGCACCGTGCTGGTCCAATGGCAGGAGCCAGGTGCTTATCCTGGTCTCCCATGGGGTGCAGGGCTCAAGCACTTGGGCCATCCTCCACTGCACTCCATGGCCACAGCAGAGAGCTGGCCTGGAAGAGGGGCAACTGGGACAGAATCCGGCACCCGGACCGGGACTAGAACCCGGTGTGCCGGCGCCACAAGGCGGAGGATTAGCCTGTTGAGCCACAGAGCCGGCCCCAGATTTTTTATTTAATAAATATAAATTTACAAAGTACAACTTTTGAATTGTTGTGGCTTTTTCCCCCATAACCTCCTTACCACCCACAACCTTCCCATCTCCCACTCCCTCTTCCATCCCATTCTCCGTCAAGATTTATTTTCAATTAGCTTTATATACAGAAGATCAACTTAGTACATACTAAGTAAAGATTTTAACAGACTGCACCCACACAACCACACAAAACACAGAGTACTGTTAGAGTAGTAGTTTTACAGTTAATGCTCATAGTACAACTCATTAAGGGCAAAGGTTCTACATGGGGAGCAGTAGCTCAGTGACTCCAGTTGTTGATTTAACAATTGACACTCTTATTTATGACATCAGTAATCACCCGAAGCTCTAAACATATATTTTTATTGCCTTCCTGTAGTGAGAGATCTGAGGTGGACCCAGTGTGATAAAATCAAGTTTTTGGTACCTACTGCATCATATTCTGGAGACTAATCCCGTTTCTTAGCTCATGGCAGGCTTCCTTAATCTTCAAAGCTGGTGCCTTTGCATTTGTCTAACTACCATTCCATAAAATCATCTTTCTCTACTTATAGATTGCGGGATCGACCCACAAGGCCTGTGCACTGCTGGGATGGTAGGGCAATGGCGTTCTTCCTCAAGAAGCACTAGAGACAAGTTCCGGTGAACATGTCTGCTTTATTAATGACCATGCACACATTGTAAAAGGGCAGGCAGAAGGGGTGTAAGTATTCAGGGCGACATTAATTATATAGGATAGAACTGATATTGCCGCTGCTATGCTTCTTCTCCAATCAGCTTAAAGGTCACACAGCTAGGATAGCTTTCCAGGTGGTAGTGATGGACCTGGGCTGCACCCCAGAAGTTGTTTATCTGATTGGCAATTACAGGGTCCTTTAACAGGCAGCAGGGTTGAGTAAATGTGCCTGGGGCTCCCACTACCTGCCAGCAGTCAGGTTGTGGGGGCCTTCCCGGAGGCGTGGTGTGCCATGCTCTCACAACCTCCTGCATGGGCAGGGCAGGCATCACCCTAGGTACAGTATCACCCACAACAGAGGAGAGGATCTCCACTTTTAAGAGTTCAAATGATTGAATCAGCCACCACATGGCAGCAGCCTTAATTTGATCGTGGCTTTTTTTTTTTTTTTGGCAAATTCCTTTTATTAAAACACAGTAATATTTTGATGTGATTGGTGATTTCAATGGGTATGCATTTCTACAAGGGATGCCATTACTCTGCCTACTGGAATTTCTGTTGCCCTTAGTATTGCCATGCAACACACATATTAAGGGAAATGATCCATGTGTCTGTGTGTGTATGTCTATATACAACATACATTATATATATATATATATATATACACACACACACATATATATACAGCCAATACACAAACACAAAAGGCATAAAAATATATCCCTGACCATATAACTATCAAATATATTTTTAAAGATTTATTTATTTATTTATCTGCAAAGTAGAGTTATACACACACAGAGAGGGAGAGAATCAAAAACCATTTTGGAAATAATTTATGTTATAATGATACCATTAAGAAATCTAATCTTTCATTGAAATGAATATTTAAATTATGTATTTATATTATTTCAGATATATACTAACAAATAATAAAAGTTGGTAAGAAGTAATATTTATTCTTATTTTATATTCTCCTTGTAATCATGAAAATTTTATAAATATGACATTTTTACTGACAAAAGCAATTGTTAAAATCTAAAATATAAATCTTATTAAATTTGAAAATAATGGAATTTGGAAAACTTCTTGTATTTCCTGTTGGATTGATCATCTTTAAAAGAGAGTTTGTATTAATCTATCACCATGTAAAATTTGTTCATTGTATGATTCAGGGTTCTCCAACTGAGACAACCGATAGGAGATACAGTATTTCTCTATTCCTCATCTATATATCTACCCATTGTGAGACCTGGGTTAAGCAATTGGCTATCATGATGTAAGGACTAGTAAATCTGAAATATTTAGCTGGCAGGCTACAGATTGAGGTAAGGGTTTGGTGTGCAGTCCTAAATCTGTAGTCATCTGCAGTGAGATAAGAGGCAGAAAAGTCAGGTAGAGTTAGCTTGTGAGAAGCTTTGCATGTGAGATCACATGTTGTCTTGCAAACATTAGAAGGGGCTGTTAATCAGGGAAAGGCCCAAATTTGCCTTGACAGTCCTCTAAAATTTTACTATCACCTGCATAAAAGTATTCAATTCTTTATCGTGTTTCTCCTGATAAAGTGAGTTTGTGCTACCAAACAAACTATCTGGGACTGGGTAATTAGTAAGTAATGGGAATTTATTTCACACATCTTTGAAGGCTGAGAATTCCAAGCTCAAGGTGCTGGCAGGTGTGACTGGAACTGCTGTTCTCTGCTTCCAAGAAAGACTTTGGTGCTGTGTTCTGCCCGAGGTGTCAGGCTCTGCTTCCTCACCTAGCAGAAGGTCAGAAGGGAAAAAAAAGAGGAGGGAGTAGAACTGAATGCTATGTGTAACGTCTTTTATGGAGACGTTAACCCCATTCTCCAGGACTCTGCCATTATAATTTAATCACTTTCCAATAGATTGCATCTCTTAAAATCACCACACAGGAATTAAGTTCCAACACCCAAATTTAGGGGAACACATTTAGATCATGGCTCTCCTCAAACTGATGACAGGGAACACAACAACCTCCATTCAGTAGTCCTAAAGACATTAAGTGACTTAGAATATTATTTAATTGTTTTAAGAACTGTAAGTCATGGGAAAAGAATAGCTTTTTTTCTTTATCCAGTTTGACATTCATCCTAATAGATCCAGAGAAGAAAATACAAAACTGAACTAATTTCTTAACAAAACATCTCTGCAGAAAATGTTAAATGCTTGTTAGAGATGAAAGTATTTTTGGTCATGTCTGATTTCATAAGGCTTAGCTATTGAAATGTTTTACTTAGGATGCAGGCATATTAATTTGTGAGAGTATTGATTTCTATGCTGCATAATGATTTACCACAAACATAGTACCTTAAAAAATACACACACTTAGCATCTCATTTTCTATATCTCAAAAATCCAGCTACAACTCAGTTGGATTTCTCTGCATCAGGGTCTCACCAGGCTAAAATGCAGGTCTTGGTCATGGCTTCAGTCTCATCAGAGGCTCTACTAAGACAAGATTCACTTCCATGCTCTCTTGGCTTTAGTAGAATTTGACTCCCTATGTTTTAAAGGACGAAGTCTCTTGTTTTCTATCAGGTGGGAGCTGCTTACAGCTTGCAGTGGCTGCCTGTGGATTATTACTACAGGTTGCTCTCCAGAGGCCCTCTTACAAATGAATGCCTCCTTTAGGAACCACCAGGGAAATCTTACTGTTGAGCCAATGAGAATGGATTCCTAAATAATGCAATCCTGGGAGAGATGTCCTATCACCTTTGCCATATCATGTGTGATTACAATAGTGACATTCCATTACTTTTGCTACACTTAAATGGGTAGCAAGGAGGCAGAGAGCCCACCTCCACTCAAGCATAGGGGAGAACACAAAGTTAAGATTACCACAGGGAAGGATTATTTGGAATCACCCTGGGGCAATGTGCACAATGAGGTATGAAAATACGTAGAAGTCCATTATTCGAAGTCTCTACTTGTGAAGCATTCTGGATCAGTATGTTAAAAAAAAAAAATTTCCTGAGTGTCCTATTAACAGCAAAGTTGTAAAAAATGCACCAAATACTACTTTCATCAAACTATTAGGAAGTAGATTCATATTCAACTTCTTACCATAAAGAAGCTTAGGAAGAATTTGTAATCGAGGTGGAATTCTAATAACCATGAAGTCAGGTAATTATTAATCTCTTAAATTACATTTAGGTTATTTCACATTAAATATCTTTTTTTTTTTTTTTGACAGGATAGTGAGAGAGAGAGAGAGAGAGAGAGAAAGGTCTTCCTTTTTGCCATTGGTTCACCCTCCAATGGCCACTGAGGCCGGTGCATCTCGCTGATCTGAAGCCAGGAGCCAGGTGCTTCCCCTGGTCTCCCATGCGTGTGCAGGGCCCAAGGACTTGGGCCATCCTCCACTGCCTTCCTGGGCCACAGCAGAGAGCTGGCCTGGAAGAGGGGCAACCGGGATAGAATCCGGCGCCCCGACCAGGACTAGAACCCGGTGTGCCAGCGCCACAAGGTGGAGGATTAGCCTGTTAAGCCACGGCGCCGGCCTCAAATTAAATATCTTTTCTACAGTATGTAAACCTCAGTTGCATAGCTTGATTTTGCATTTATATAAAAGTATTATACATGTGTATATGAATAGTTTCATATATTTTATTTTCAATACTTGTAAGTATTGAGATGAAAGCTCATCTTGTTTCAGAATAGATATTTCTATGTTGAATCATTATCAGATTTTGCATTAAAATCTGAAAATTAATGTATCAGTTGAGATGCTGCTTTGGATGCCTGGATGCCACATCTGCACCTTGTTCTAGTCCTGGCTCTGCCTGTGACTACAGCTTCCAGATAATGTGCACCCTGGGAGGCTGCAGGTGATAACTCCAGTATTTGGGTCCTTGACACTCATTTCAAGACGTAGATTGAGTTCTTGGCTTCTGGCTTTAGCCTGGCCTATCCCTGGATATTTCAGGCATTTGGGATTGAATGACCAGGTGGAAAAATCTCACTCTGGTTGTCTCTCTATCCCTTTGCCTTTCAAAAGAAAAAAAAATCAAAAATTTATGTTTGAAAATCCAAAGTCAGATATATAATAATTCCAAATTATTTTATTATGTTAAGTTTAGTGAACCAATCTGAAGCATCTTGCAAGAGAGCAATTATTTCCAACACTCCAAGTCTTTCCAAAAACAGATTTAATTTGGATGGAATGACTACACTTATATGCACATCTGATAGCCAGAGAATACTTTTGATAAATTCTTTACAGCACAGTTATAACCATACAATAGGGAAAGGTCCATAGGACATGACCAATGCCCTGAAAGTCTTCAGGATGCTCAGTAGATATACACATAATGTCAAAATATTATATTGAAAAAGATAATTATCATTTCTACCCAATTATATTTGAGTTACCACTGCTCATTGTCTTACCTAGAAGAGCATCTTTTATGCTATGTTTGCAATCATTATGCTGTAGACCAGGATTATCATTTAACATCCATCACCCAATTGTATAAATCCTAATTTTGGATGGAATTTAAATGAAACATTAATGTGAACAATTTCTCTGTTACTGTGATTTGTATTCAATTGTCATACTAGGTTCCATTTAGAGAACTCTCAGAGTAAAAAAAAAAAGTATGATGAGCTATGCAGAATTTTCTTCAGGGAAATATTTCTTTCTTTGTAGTTCTACTGTTATTTATCTTCCTCTCAGTACTTAGCTATAAATAAATAAATAAATAAATACTTCTAATCATCCAGATCATTTTGATTTGATTAGCTTGTTCCACATGCTCTTCTCTATTTTCTGTACCCCATATTCACGTACATATATTTGAAAATGTTTCAAGTGTAATGTGTACATGAATCAAATTGTACATTTGCAAAACTTGTTACTTTATTTTAAATTTTAAATTGTATATTTGCAAAACTTGTTACTTTATTTTAAATTTTAATTAACACACAATTATTCTTAGGTGTTTAAATTTTAACTGAAAAGTGATCCCTGTTAAATAGAAGAGTGGGAAAAAGAGAGGGAGGAGACGTACATTTTGGGACATGCTCAATCAGACTTGCCCCAAATGGTGGAGTTAGAAATGTGCCAGGGGATTCCAACACAATCCCATCAAGGTGGCATGTACCAATGCCATCTCACTAGTCCAAAAGATCAATCTCAGTTCACAACTGATGACTCTAATAGGTCTAAGAGTCAAAGGGATCACACAAACAAGACTAGTGTCTGCTAATACTAACTGATAGAATCAAAAAGGGAGAGAACGATCCATCATGGGAAGCAGGATACACAGCCGACTCATAGAATGGCAGATGTCCTAAATAGCACTCTGGCCTCAGAATCAGCCCTTAAGGCATTCAGATCTGGCTGAAGAGCCCATGAGAGTATTATAGGCATGGAAAGCCAAGACACCCTGGGGGGGGGGGGGGAAGAAAAGAAAAGAAACCTAAATGAAAGATCTCTGCGAGTGAGATCCCAGTGGAAAGAACGGGGCCATCAAAGAAGGAGGTACCTTTCTCTGAAGGGAGGAGAGAACTTCCACTTTGACTATGACCCTATCGGTATAAGGTCAAAGTCGGCGAACCCTAAAGGCTTCCATAGCCTTGGCAACTCATGACTAGAGTCTAGGGAGATTACTGACACCATAAACAAGAGTGTCAAATTGTTAATTTAACAACAGGAGTCACTGTATACTAACATCTCATGTGGGATCTGTCCTTAATGTGTTGTCCAATGTGAAGTGATGCTATAACTAGTACTAAAACAGTATTTTTACACTTTGTGTTTCTGTGTGGGTGCAAACAGATGAAATATTTACTTAGTATATACTGAATTAATCTTCTGTATATAAAGATAATTGAAAATGAAAAAAAAACCTGGTGTTAAATTGGAAATGGCATAGTAAATTAATTAATTTTTTAAAAAATATCATGTAGGATCTCTGTCTTTAATTTGCTGTACACTGTTATTTAATGCTATAACTAGTACTCCAACAGTATTTTTCACTTTGTGTTGCTATGTGGGTGCAAACTGTTGAAATCTTTACTTAATATATACTAAACTGATCTTCTGTACATAAAGAGAATTTAAAATGAATCATGATGTGAATGGAAGGGGAGAGGGAGCGGGAGAGGGGAGGGATGTGGGTGGGAGGGAAGTTATGGGAGGGGGAAGCCATTGTAATCCATAAACTGTACTTTGGAAATTTATATTCATTAAGTAAAAGTTAAAAAAAAACAAATTTAAATTTATATTTTAATTTCTATTTTATTGTCTTAGTGTTCTCTATTTTCCTGTATGTCATCTATTCATAAGTACAAACTAACCAAAATGTTGTGTCTGCTTCCTGACTATACAGTAAGCTTGAAATGTTGTCTTTTAATAGTCAGATTAGACAATGCATACCTCCTGATAACATATTGAACAGGATAGATTTAAATAATTGATTAACTAACCATTAAGACAAATTGTTTCAAAGATCATTTATTTTTCATTATTTAGAAAGTGTCTAGTTCAGAGTTTAACTTTTCATCATGTACAGCATGATTTCATGTTATTGTAAATAAGAATTACATGAACTCAATATTTAATATTCTCTCAGTATCAGAGAAACTGAGCTAAAGAGTACAACCCATTGATTCCCCAATATATCACTTATTAATGGATATAGCATTAATAGAGGTTAGAATGTGTATCTGACACAACTTTGAATGCAAAGGAATGCCATAAAATGAAAAAACAGAAACTGAAATTACAAGTTCTTCTATGTCATTTGAATACATTAATTTATATTCCTGATATTCCAAATGTTTTTCTAATTAAACCTGGTTATTTCTGCCTCCTATATACTCTGCTTCCCCAGAGCTCCACCTGCCTCAGTGGTCAAGCTTCACATTTTTTTTAAAGATTTTATTTATTTATTTGAGAGGTAGAGTTACAGACAGTGAGAGGGAGAGACAGAGAGAAAGGTCTTCCTTCCATTGGTTTACCCACCAAATGGCCGCCACAGCTGGCGCTGTGCCAATCTGAAGCCAGGAGCTTCTTCCTGGTCTCCCATACGGGTGCAGGCACCCAAGCATTTGGGCCATCCTCCACTGCCCTCCTGGGCCACAGCAGAGAGCTGGACTGGAAGAGGAGCAACCGGGACTAGAACCAGCACCCATATGGGATGCCGGCACCACAAGGTGGAGGATTAGCCAAGTGAGCCATGGCGCCGGCCCCTAAGCTTCATATTATATGATCTAGACTTTCAGCTTGCTAATCATGGTGAATTAGTTACAAAGTTGATATATCACATACACTTTAATGCACAGGGACTTATAGTTTTAAAAATTAGTTTACAAAGATGATACTATGTAAGCACCCATTCTTTAGTAGAACTTTGAGGAAAGTTCTTTGTCTTTCAATGGTACATAGTTTTCCAAAATATCATTCGATTGAGGAAAATAAGAGAAGTGGTACTGTAGGCCACGTGTTCCTGAATTGCAGGATTATACTGCTGCCTATCAGTGTCTGTGATGTATTATGTAGATTAAGGACTGGGATAGGTAAGCTGGGGATAGCTGTTCTGGGAATCTGTTAAGCAAGAGAAGAATAGCAGTGTCATTATCTGAGTAAATAAAAAGGCTTTATAAACCTAGAAAATATGTCTTTTCTTGGGAAAGAAGTTGAGGTGCCAAAACATTCCAAATCAGGTTGTCATTTGTCTGTATGTGATTCATACCAGGAATAAACTGAGCATCTATTCTTCATGATATTCCATGTCAGCCATAAATGATGAACCAATTGAGGAGCAATATTATGTAACATGTGATTAACTAGTCAATCAAATTCATTTTTAATGAGTGGTGATTGCTTTATAATGGAAGCCAGAAATCACAAGGATGGAGTGATGCACTTCAGAATTTCAAGCATGTAGTCAACATCCTTACAGTACATTTTTGTTTTCTGGTGAGAACAACAGTCTTCACTTCATGTGTTCTTTCTACAATATGACATTAATAGAGTATGTGGTCTTCTCCCTGTGAATGGTTTTTTGTTACTGCCTCACATATTACCTAAAAATGTCACATCTGTCAACTTTTATCATTGGAAATGATAAAAGAGCCATCATGTTATGAAAAGAGAGCCAGCGGGCGCCGTGGTTCACTAGGCTAATCCTCCGCCTGTGGCACCGACAGAACAGGTTGTAGTCCTGGTCGGAGCGCCGGATTCTGTCCTGGTTGCTCCTCTTCCAGTCCAGCTCTCTGCTGTGGCCTGGGAGTGCAGGGGAGGATGGCCCAAGTCCTTGGGCCCTGCACCTGCATGGGAGACCAGGAGGAAGCACCTGGCTCCTGGCTTCGGATCAGCGTAGTGCGCCGACCGCAGCACAGCGGCCATTGGAGGGTGAACCAACGGAAAAGGAAGACGTTTCTCTCTGTCTCTCTCTCTCACTGTCCACTCTGCCTGTCAAAAAAAAATAATAAAGGAAAAAGAGCCACCACCATGTGATGAAGGTTCTTAAATTAAACAAATAAGAGACACTTAATGGAGAGTACGTGTACATTTTTATTTAATAGTTCAAATGATTCCCAACCGATAACTACTACTAAATCACTTTCTATCTATGTCAACCATTGTGATAGAAGATCCTCCAGTTTATAGTTCCACTGCTTCAGTCAGTCCTTTGAATCAGTACCAAGTTCTCTGCTACACCTTGTCATGTCCTGCCCCAACTACAGATCCAGGAACAAATTAAATTACTATTATTCTAGAACAGCTACATGGTTTGTATTTTCATAACATAACAGTAGATAAATAGTAAAATGAGCACAAATATGTTGTGCTATTTTTAACATTTAAGAAATTTCATTCATAAATGGTGTTTGCTATTGCAGTTTTTCTACTTGTGCCCCAGTATTACATTCGTCATGTCAGCAGTGCTTATATTTACTATTTATTCCACATGATTAAAATGAATTAGAAATAATACCAAAATTGAGTGATGATCAACTAGGAAATTAATTAAAACAGAAATTCTTAATCTAAAACTAGCAAGGTTCCTTACAGAGATGCGTTTACTTATCTCTTGATTTAGTAATATGCTGCATTTCTGATCACACTTCCTAAAAAATAATAGTAAACATGACACTTTTAAAAAGATTTGAATTTGGTTGAAAGGCAACCCCATAGAGAGAGAGAGATGAGGGGGAGAGAAAGAGAGAAAAAGAGAGAGAGAGAGAGAGAGAGAGAGAGAGAGAGAGAGAGACTTTTCCTATCTCTTGGTTCATTTCTAAATGTCTCCAACAGCTAGGACTGGGTCAGGCTAAAGCCTGGAGCTTAGAACTCAATCTTGAATCTGTTATATGGGGGGGCAAGGACCCAACTATTTGGCATCACCTGCTGCCTTCTGGGGTATTCATTAGCAGGGATCTGGAATCTGGAATGGATCCAGGTCGAGAACCAGGGCACTACCATAAGATACAGGAACCCTAACCAGTCTCCTAACTGCTATGCCAAATGTCCACCCCAATCACATTTTTATGAGGTGTTCATGAGGATGACTATGGTAGTTAAAAACATAAACTGTACTTTGGAAATTTATATTTACTAAATAAAAAACCATCATTTTTATAACTAATTATCATTTTTATAACTAACGCTATGAATATCAGATAAATCAAAACATACATAATAGAGAATGATGTATATGTGTCCATTTCATCTGTACTTCCTTATGTTGAAAACAGTCTTTGTCACCTAGAAAGTCTTGTTTTATACAGCATGAAACTTTAAATCAAAAGAAGACAATGAAGAGAAACAAATCTAGAAATTTCTTTGAGATATCTATAGATTCTGTATGTGGGTCATGCAAGGAGGAAGAAGTGTGGGTCACTATATTCCTAAATTTGTATCTATGAAATACATGAATTTTGTATACCTTAAATAAAAGGTTTCTGGGTAAAAAAATGATTCAATGAAATTTTCAAATAATCTTTCCAAATTTTGAACTAAAAAACAGATTTGACTTTCCAGTTGTACAAAACATATCAAGTCTAAAAAAGGATCTATTAAGTTTTAGCTATATAAATGTTATGGGGGACTTGATGAAGAAGGAGAGTGAGAAAATTTTAGCATATTGGACATTTGTGAGAACATTAGCATATGAAGGTGTCATTAACAGAGCAAGGGGAACAAAATGGCATCAACTCATGTAGTAATACTCTCCATAGTGACTTTCAAACCAGAACTAGTTCTAGAGTTAATTGCCATAAAGGCTAGTTTGCTGTGAATTATGTTTTCAAACAACCACAAGAATTACCTCTTCTTTATCGCACCATCTGTTTGCTCATAGCATTCTTCTCTGTCACTCATTAATTTCATAAAATCAAAAAAGCTAAATTGGAATGAAAGCTTAGTATAGCATTTAGGATTCCAGTGAAGTTGCCTGTGTTCCAGATAGGAGTGTCTGGGGGGCCGGCGCCGCAGCTCAATAGGCTAATCCTCCACCTGCAGCACCGGCACCCCAGGTTCTAGTCCAGGTCAGGGCACTGGATTCTGTCCCAGATGCCCCTCTTCCAGTCCAGCTCTCTACTGTGGCCCGGGAGTGCAGTGGAGGATGGCCCAAGTGCTTGGGCCCTGGATCTGCATGGAGAGACCAGGAGGAAGTACCTGGCTCCCGGCTTCGGATCAGCGCGGTGTGCAGGCCACAGTGCGCCACAGCCATCATTGGAGGGTGAACCAACAGAAAAAGGAAGACCTTTCTCTTGGTCTCTCTCTCTCTCACTGACCACTCTGCCTGTCAAAAAAAAAAAAAAAAAAAGAGTGTCTGTGAAGCTACAGTCTTCTAAATACATTGTAAATTAAAAATATCATAAGTTAAAAATACATTCAAAGGGGTCATGAGCACCTGTTCTTGTCCTAGCTGCTCCATTTCCAATCCAGCTCCCTGCTAATCTTCCTGGGAAAGCAGAAAATGATGGCCAAAAGTGCTTGGGCCTCTGCCAAGCTCATGAAAGACTTGGATGGCCTGGCCCAGCCTTTGCCATTGCACCCATTTGGGGAGTGAACCAACAGATGGAAGATAAGATCTCTTTGTCTCTCTGTAACTATGTCTTTAAAATTGAAAAAAAAATCATAAAAAAATTCATTCAGCACACCTACTCACTGATTTCATAGCTGACCAAAGAAAGCACATTGTAGATTATTGGTTGTTATCCCTTGTGATTGCATAGTTTACAAGAGTTTGAGTTTGAAAGAATATTTTGATGCAAGTTACCAGCCAAAAGGGAAAAAAAAAAACATAAGATTCAAAATTTGAGAAAGAGCATTTGGCATAGTGGTTAACTCACTGCTTAGGACACCTACTTCCCATAGTGAATAGCTTAGATTTTATTCCAGGATCCAATTCTGATTCCTTTCTTGCTAATGAGCACCCCTAAATGAAGGCAACAGATAATGACTATATTACTCGGCCCCTGCTCCCAACCCCAGCATGAGAGAGACCAACTTGAGTCTCTAGATATCAGCTTTGGCCTAGCCCAGACCCAGCAAGGCATTTGGGGAGTAAAACAGTAGAAAGGATAAGTGTGTGTATATGTGTCTGCTTTTCAAATAAAATTAAGAATTTAAAACTACAAAATTCTAAATACATTTTTCACTGGATGTCATTCTGTACTATTATAAAAGTCAAAATCTTAATTTGAACCATAAATCAGATACTGTGTGTATACGATGGAAAATAGGCTCACAAAAGAAACTACAATCAGGGCCAATGATGTGGTGCAGCAGGTAAAGTCACTGCCTGAAGTGCTGACATCCCATATGGGTTCTGGTTCAAGTCCCAGCTGCTCCACTTCCGATTCAGGTCTCTGCTGTGGCCTGGAAAAGCTGTAGAGGATGGCTTAAGTCCTTGGGTCCCTGCACCCGTGTGGGAGATTGAAGGAGCTCCTGGCTCCTGGCTTTGGATCAGGGCAGATCTAACCATTGCAGCCATCTGGGGATTGAACCAGTGGATGGAAGATCTTCCTCTCTCTCTCTCTCTCTCTCTCTCTCTCTCTCTCTCTCTCTCTCTCTCTCTCCATCTCTCTCCATCTCTCTCCCTTTCTTTCTCTGTAACTCTGCCTTTCAAATAAAATAAATAAATCTTAGAAAAAGGAAACCATATTCAGTTAGGTACAGGTGAATCTCCTTAGGTTAATGCCCTTGACATTTGACTGCAGGGATTCAAAGATGGCATATTAGGGAAACACACTGCGCTTTGGAAGAGATAAACAGTAGTTAAAAAACAAACAAAAACATAGGAAGCGCATGCTCATGGGGAGGATTGGAGAGAAAACCACACTGGAAATCCTACAAGAGGAAGAGGAATGTCATGGACCTGTGTGGAAGGTGTGGATGTGCAGCAAAAACATGAACACAAAACACAATTGCAGCAACTGAGAGCTGGAGCAGGTGGACTCTTGGAGACAGAGGTGAGACCAGTCTGCACCAACCTATGGTGATATAGCTGGAAGGAGAGTGTGGCATGGGTACAGACTGGAGCACTGGAGACAAGTGGTTGCTAGTGGTTGCTTGTGAACCCAGTGGAAGTACAGGGGCCATGGTTATCTCACCCCAACATCCCCACAATAGTACCTTATGCCTGGCTGAGAAAAAGCAGGTGCCATTTTGGGTTTGGGCAGTTGCTACAGAAGATTTTGTGCACATGCACAAATAAAAGAAAGGATGCCATTTTCTTGACAGTACTGGCAGCAGTGACAGGAAGAGAGCAACATTCGGCCAGTGGCTCTAGTGTCCACATGTAATGCAGAGATTCTAACAGAAGGAACAATCCACAGTCCCCACTGACTTTGACCTGGTTGAGAGGTGGCTGGATAACCACGTAGGATGATGAGGCACCTGAATCCTCCCAGGATCAAGATTCCTGGACAGAGCTGTCATGGGGAACATCTGTCTCTCTGATGACTGGTCAGGTTGGCAGGGCAGAGAGAAATTTCTGCACCCAGCAACTATGGGAGCCTTGTGTGCTGAGACCATGGAGACTTGGTGGTTACAAGAGAAGGCACAGGGTGTAGCACAGTCTCTGGGCAATCACTGGTTGTGATTCCATATGCACAGAGCTGCTTGGTTGCCTAGAGTAGGTCACTGCAGTGAGAACTGCACAGATCATTTATGCAATTCATATGATGGTGTGCAATACAATGGGGGCTAACATCCAGGCATTGAGATCTACCACACCCAACTTGAGTGTTACCCTGGACTCTCACCCCACTCTGGAACATTGACCAGAGATCCCTGTCTACACCCACCACACAACTCTTGGTATTCACTGAAAGTGCAGACATTCCACTAAGCCACAGAGGCATAGCTCAAAGATGAAAGCCATAAGGAAAAAAAAAATCTACTTCACGAATGCCTAAAAACCAATGCAGAAATTCAAGAAACAACAATAAGAAAGACACCATGACTCCCCCAAAAGGAAGACAACAACCTTTCAATATTAGAACGTGAAGATGAAAAGAGGTTGAAGGAATGCCAGAAACAAAATTCTAAAAATTATAGTAGAATCACACAAAACCAATCAGAAGCAAATTCATGAACTGAAGAAAACTCTGCATGACATGAATGAAAATTTTACCCATGAAAATGACATTTAAAAGAGAAATCATAGTGAAATATTGGAAATGAAGAATTAAATAGATCAAGTAAAAATTGTGGTGGAAAGCCTTAAGAGTAGAAATGGCAAGGCAGAAGAAAATATCCAAACTAGAAGACAAATCTTTGGAAATTTTACAATCAGATCAAGAAAAAAAAATAGAAAACATAAAAACAGTGTTGGTGATTCATAAGATACTATCAAGCAACCCAAAATACAGGACTTGGGAGTTCCTGAAGATATGGAAAGAGAGAATGGACTATAAGGCCTATTTAGTGAAATAATCACATAAAATTTCCCTACTTTAGAGAAAGAAATGGATGTCAGTGTTGAGGAAGCACATAGAACAGACATGACTGGAAAATATCTTCAACATGACACATTGTAGTCAAGCTTTCTATAGTAAAACATAAAGAAATTATTCCAAACTGTGCACAATAAAAATGCCAGATTACTTTCAGAGGATCTCCAATTAGACTTATAGCTTACTTCTCATGACAAACCCTACAGGCTAGAATGGAATGGAAAGAAATAGACCAAGTCTTTAAAAAAAAAAAAAAAAAGCTGTCAACCCAGAATATTGTACCTTGCAAAGCTCTCATTTATGAATGAAAGTGAAATAAAGACCTTCCATAAAAAAGAGTAATAAAGAATTTATTGCCACTCATCCAGTCTTTTAAAAGGTGCTTAAGGATGTGCTACACACAAACACATAAAGATAACCATCATTTTGAAAAAATAATGTAGTGAATCTCCCAGTAAAAGTATAAAAGAAATCCAAAGTAAACATAGGAATATTGATGGAAAAATGGCAGTAATTGGTTGTTACTTATCAATAGTCACCTTGAATGTAAATGGCTTCTACTCTCCCATTAAAAGATACATACTGACTGAATGGACTTAAAACAAGATCCATGGGGGCTGGAACTGTGGATCACTTGGTTAATCCTCCACCTGTTTCTCCGGCATCCCATATGGGCAGTGGGTTCTAGTCCTGGCTGCCCCTCTTACAGTCCAACTCTCTGCTGTGGCCTGGGAGGACAGCAGAGGGTGGCCCAGGTGCTTGGGCCCCTGTGCCCTCATGGGAGAGCAGGAAGAAGCACCTGGCTCTTGGCTTTGGATCGGTGCAGCACTGGCCATGGTGACCCTTTGGGGAGTGAACCAACGGAAGGAAGACCTTTCTCTCTGTCTCTCTCTCTCACTGTCTATAACACTACCTGTCAAATAAATTTTTAAAAAAATTAAAAATACCCATGCATTTTCTGCCTACAAGAAACAAATCTCACTGAAAAAGATAAATGCAGACAGGAAGTGAAAGGAGGGAAGAAGTCATTTAATGCTAACAGAAAGCAAAAAATGGCAGGTATAACCTCTTAATATAAGGCAAATTAGGCTTTAACACAAAAACTGCTAAAAGACATGAAGAAGGACACTAAGTAATGACTAAAGGATCAATTCAACAGGAAGATGTGACTATAATAAATGCATATGTACTGAATTACAGGTCACTGGGCTATTTAAAAGAAACATTAATGATTCTAAAGGGAGACATAGACTAAAATACAATATAATGGGGGATTTCAACACACACCACTTCCATTAATGGACATATTAACTAGAAAGAAATTTAAAAAGAAATAACAGAGTTAATCAACACTATGTACCAACTGGACCTAACTATTAATTATAGGACTTTTCACCCCACAGTTGCAAAAGACACATTCTTTTCATCAGTGCATAGAACTTTCTCTAGGATAGATCATATGCCAGGTCATAAAGTGAGTCTCGATAAATTTAACACAATAAAATGAAGCTGGACATCAACAATTCAGGAATCTCTTGATCATATGCAAACACATGGAGACTGAAAGACATGTTCCTGAATGAACAGTGGGTCATAGAAGAAATCAAAAGGTAAATCAGCCAATCTGGAACAAATGAAGTTGTGAAGTCAACAATACAACATATCAAACTTATGGGATACAGCATAGCAATGTTAAGAGGAAAGTTGATAGCAATAGGTGTCTACATGAAGAAATTTGGAAGGTACCAAATAAACTAGCTATGTTATGGCTGAGAAATAACATTTAAGATCATTCCTATTCACAGTAGCTCTGAAAATAATTAAAGATCTTGGAATAAACTTAATCAAGAATGTCAAAGACTTCTACAATGAAAATTATAAAATAATAAAGAAAGAAATACAAGAGGAAATTTAAAAATGAAAAAAAAAAACTTCCATGTTCATGGATTGGAAGAATCAACATCATCAAAACGTCCATACTACCAAAAGTAATTTTTAGATTTAATGCAATCCCAATAAAAATACCAATGCCATTTTTCACAGCTCTAGGAAAAAATCATGTTAAAAATCATATGGAAATACAAGATATCCCATATAGTTAAAGAAATCTTACAGAACAAAAATAAAGCTGGAGGCATCACAATATCTGATTTCAAGATGCACTACAGGAAAGTTATAATCAAAACATCTGGTTCTGGCAGAAAAACTGACTTGTAGACCAATGAAACAGAATAGAGATTCCAGAAATCAATCCATGCATCTACAACCAACTTATCTTTGAGAAAGAAGCCAAAAACAATCCCTGGAGCAAGGACAGCCTTTAACAGATGACCCTGGGGAAGATGGATCTCCACATGCAGAAGTAGGAAACCAAATGCATACTTAGCACCTCCCACAAAAATCCATTGAAAATGTATCAAAGACTTAAATCTGTGACCTGATACCTTCAAAATCCTAAAGAACATTGGGGAAACTCTGCAATACATTAGCATAGGCAAAGAGTCCTTGGAAAAGATCTTGGAAACACAGGCAATCAAGGCCAAAATTGGCAAATGGGGTTACATCAATCTGAGAAGCTTCTGCACTTTAAAAGGAACAGTGAGCAAAGTGAAGAGGCAACTGATAAAATGGGAAAAATATTTGCAAACTATAAAACTGATAAAGGATTAACATCCAGAATTTATAAAGAGCTTAAGAAATTCAACAAAAAAAGAAACAATCCAGTTAAGAAATGGGCAAAGGACTTGAACCTATGTTTTTCAATGGAGGAAATTAAAATGGCCAATAGACACTTGTAAAAATGCTCAGGATAACTAGCCATCAGGAAAATGGGAATCAAAACCACAATGAAGTTTCACCCCATTCCAGTTAGAATAGATCTCATACAGAAATCAACAAACAACAAATATTGCCGAGGATATGGGTAAAAAGATATTTTGTTCCACCGTTGGTGGAAATGTAAACTGTTGCAGCCACTGTGGAAGATACTATGGAGATTCCAAAGAAATCTGAATATAGACTTACAGATGATCCAGCTATCTCATTCCTGGGAATTTAACCAAACCAAAATACAACAGTATATGAAAGGGTTATCTTTACCCCATGTTCATTGCACCACAATTCACAGTAGCTAAGATATGGAATCAACAGTTGAGGGGATAAAGAAATTCTGGTATATACACACTATGGAGAACTTCTCAGCTGTAAAAGAAAAAGAAAAGAAAAGAAATCCTGTCTTTTGAAACAAGATGAATGCAACTAGAAACCATTATACTTAGTGAAATAGCAAGTCTCATGAAAATAGATATTGTACAGTTTACCTGATCTGAGGTAACTAATAGAGTACCTGAAACGTAATGTATTGGAGTGAAATAGACATTTTGAGAAGCAATGATTGTTTACAGCCCTTGTCTCTTCCACTGAGGAACAGGGTTTATTTTTTTTTTCTCTTCACACTATTTGAACTATTTTACTTGGTGTTGGTTTACCTATACTACCATTAAGTAAACTGAAAATAAATCTTTGTAAAAACTAAGAGTGCAAATGTGAGAGGGAGGAGGAGGTAGGATTGTAGCATGGGCAGGGGGAATTATCATTATGTTCCTAAACCTGTACATATGCAATACATTAACTTGTATAAGTTAAATAATATTTTAACAAGTGAAATAAAAATGTTAACAAATAAAACCTAAAATCCCCCCACAAAAAATGTAATCTGCAAATATGAACAAATGCCCAGTGATGGAAGATGACATTCAAAGAAAACAATACCCCAGATAAAATTATAAAATATTAATATTTAGAATTTGTGATTATTTTAGAGCAGCTAAGGCAAGATATCCTATATAGATCATAAAATGAGGTTGCATGCAGAAGCAGATACCTTATATGGAGACACATATATTTTCCATTCAATCAAATTTAGAGTTGATTATGAAAATATTAAAAAATCACAAAAACTTTCTGCAGTTGATAACATATTTGAATTTGCATTATAAAACATATTTTGTGAGCTAAATATTAAAAACAGGGAGGCCAGTAAATAAAAGAGCTTTGAAATGTTGATGAACAATGGAATAAAAAAAAATAAGTTTATATTGTTGCAGGATTTTTGAGATTCATTCATATTACAAAATATTCATGGTAAATATTTTATTAAAAACATGCATGTATTTTCATTTTTCAATAAAATAAATATCAAAATTTATCCTTTAATTTCATTTTCCATACACTTTTTTAATATCCTAATGTAGATAGTAGGTGATATTAACCCAGGAAATATGACTCTGATACACGAAGTAAATATAAAAATATTTTATTTACTGAAGGTAAGAGTTTAAAAAAAACTCCCAATGCATGACAGGACTAGTTATGCAGCAATAATGGTCAGATTGAAAGGGTGACATGAGTAATGGTAAATTCAGCTTTGTTCAGGTTATTCCTGGTTACCTTGCTTCTATTACCTAGTTTCATACACCAAAATTACTGAACACATCCATGATTTTTCTTCCTCTGCCACAACTTCAAATATCAAATATGATACAACCCAAAGCTAAGACAATGTACATCTTGTCATCTTCGCCAATCTATCTCAGACCTCAAACTGCTGCCAACTGCAGGATGATAAATTCATGTGTATGTTGATATCTACCATTCACCATCAAGCTGATGGGTTTTAAGACTGCTGAGTCCTAGGAAAAGACTGAAAGATGATGCCAGAGAGGTAGACATGAGTGTGTCTTGAATTATCAGGCTATTAGGCCATTGTTTTACACTGGGAAAGAGTCCTTTTAGTAGCCAAATGAAGCATCTGATGAATTTTTTAAACATACACTGTTGCTGTCTGGAGGATTGAATGAAGGGTTGCCAGCATAGAAATAGCTGGAAATTTCTTCCTATAACTCAAACTGAAGCTGGTGAATTTCTTTTTTAAGATTGATTTATTTATACAAAAGACATTTACAGAGAGAGTGATATCTTCCATCCACTGATTCACTGTCCAAATGGCTGCAACAGACAGGTCTAGGCCAGGCCAAAGGCAGGAGCCAGGAGCTCCACCAGGGTCTGCCATGTTGGTGTAAGCGCCCAAACACGGGCCATCTTTCCCTGCTTTCACAGGCACATTGGCAGGGAGCTGGATCAGCAGTGGAGCACCTGGGACTCTAATTTGTCCCCATATCATATGCCAGTGCTGCAGGCAGTGGCATTACCCGCTACACCACAGCTCTGGATCTTTAAATTTTAATTCTCCCTGCATTATCCTTGCTGTTTCTTTTACCTCAATGGTCTTTACCTCAAATTTTCATAGCTTATAAGTAAGATACAGTGACAGATCATCACTAGAGTTCTTCCTTCAACATTCTTCCAGAGTAACTTTACCTCTTATCATTCATTGATCAGTAATTCTGTTAGGATTTTTCAAAGCATAGAGTACTCTTTGAAGTTACATTGTTTATTTATTGGTTTCTATTTTTTTGTTTCTTCATCAGAATATAAGGCCCAAGAGGACAATTTTGTTTTTCTTACTGAGTTCTCCATGTATACCGTAGTGCTTTGACTGACATATGTATTCAATACATGCTTATGGCTAGAACCACAAATAGAACCAAAATCATCAACATATAACTTGAAATTTGGGAGTTGTCTGTATAGATAAGAAGACTGAATGTATTGTCTGAAAATAATGAATTGTTTTAGTCTTAAGGATGGGTAGGGGAGATTTGAGAGAGTAAACGAAATTATTTTTAGAATCTTGTAGAAAGTAAATTAAACTTAAAATTAATATAGAAAATGGATTTTCAGAAACAAGGCTCTGTTTTCCATAAGGCACGGTGCTAGCAACTTTATATTTTTAAATTCAAATGAGCCTCCGAGTGCTATGGCATAGATTTTTTTGTTAATTCAGAATTAAATTAAATTTGTATTTTTTAAGGTAAGTAAAGTTACATTTGTCAAAATCTATGCCCTTACATACATAGCTGTGAAAAAATACATGTAAATACCCAGCATTCACTAAATTCAATATTGATAAATATTTATCTCCTTTTAGCACTACAAATAGGAAAGTTATTTGCATTTGGAAAAATGTTTCTTGGATATGCTGGTCACTAAACGATGAAGTAACATGTCATGGATATTTTATGTTTACCTGACTTGCATAAAGCTAGATTTGACTAACAATAAAACTTCCCACTGTTAAAATGCCTGCAGAAACATTGTTCATGTTAAATTATAACCAGATACCCATGTGTACATTGCCAGGCCATCAATAAAACAATTCAAAGTTTATAGCACAGAGGTACATTGTACTCAGTGTTGTTACTGTGACATATTAGGCTACCTTGTGCTATATCATACTGTAATTCAGACATTAACTTATGTGACTGCTATTCTTTATCTGGAAAAGATAGTGTTCTCATTTCCTCCGGAAGCTGTAATGTGCATATTTCAGGCTACAAAACGTACCTGTTTTCCCAGCAGTGTCTTTTTTTACATTATTCAATAATGTACTAGTAAACCTATTTTAAATTAAATTATGAAAATAAATAAATAATATAAGCATATGAATACAAGTTAATAAGGTTCTGGGGCATATGTATATGTTATTTTTTTTTTCTTTGACAGGCAGAGTAGACAGTGAGAGAGAGAGAGAGACAGAGAGAAAGTTCATCCTTTACTGCTGGTTCACCCTCCAATGGCCGCCGCGGCCGGCGCATCACGCTGATCTGAAGCCAGGAGCCAGTGTGAAGATTAATTGCCAACTCATGATTAAATCAGAGCAAGATTTTTGTGTGTGTGTGTGTTTGTTTGTTTGGCCTTTTGGTCTTCAATGATTCCCTGAACTTTCAGAGGTAAATAAGATGGAGAAATAGTGAATTCAGTTATTTGTGGAATTCAACCGCCAAATCATATTTAAAAACAAATGCAGCTCATGTAGAGGCCTACATTGTGGCATAGTGGGTTAAGCAGCAGTGTGCAACACTGGATTCCCACAAGACATTGATTTCTTGTCCTGGCTGCTCCACTTTTGATCCAGTTCTCTGCTAATGGTCTGAGAAAAGCAATAGAGGATGACCCAAGTGTTTGGGCTTCTACCACTCACTTGAGAGACCCAGATGGAGCTTCTGGTTCCTGGTTTCGGCCCAGCCCAGCACTGGTTATTGTGGGGACTTGGGGAGTGAACCAGTGGATGAAAGTTCTCGCTCTCTCTCTTTCACTACCCTCTCATCTACCTCTCTCTCTCTCTGTAACTATGACTTTCAAATAAATAAATAAATAAATCATTTTTTAAATGAGGCTATATGAAATGTATACAGATGATAAAATGAATTTAATCACACATGCTGAATTTTCATTTGGAATAAATTAATAGCTCTGGTAATGATGCCATTTTTTATTCCATTGATACATTAAAATTTTTATGTGGAACTATACTTTGCATGGATGCTGCCAAGAAATTTAAAACCATTCTTTCTAATTCTCCTGCATATATAATTAAAAATGTTTCATCTCCACTAATATTTGCATTTTAAGAATGAAATCAGGACTTAAAAAAGTAAAGTAGTATACCTGATATTATTTAGACATTTAATTTTCGGAGAGAGGACTTCAAAGCAGATTTTCAACGTTCCATAGGGCATTTCTTTACACCACACAGCTACAAATTTTATAAAAATCTTAAGAACTCATGCTGAAGACACTTTAAATTATTGAATTTGGTTTTGTGAATACGTTTTGTGTTTCTTAAACTTTAGGGAAACTCAAGTAATTACATAAAAAAGAGATACAGAATAATGGAAAATATGATATATAAAGTAGAATTAAGAGTGTCTTGCCTGAAAGTCCTATACAAATTCAACAACTTTCCCAAGGCTTAAAAGGTTAGGCTAATTAGAGTGGTTCCAAGCATTTTACAGACAAAGCAACAGCATATATCAACTGCAAGAGATTGAAGAACAGGAAAGATCCATACTCTGGCTCTTTGTGTAACTGTTATTAAATCATTAGACTTGAAGTTTTTTGTTGTTTCTAGAATTCTTCAGAGAATAGTAAATATATTAGAAAGAAAGTATGGAAAAGAACTGTACTGCAATTTAAAAAAGCATATATTCTGGCTACAGTTCTATAACTAACTGCTTATGTGATTTTGGACTATGATGGTGGCTTTTGATATTCCTGAGTCACGTGGAAGAGAGTACATGCTTTCTAACCACGTTCTGTTGTTGAAAACCTTGATTGCATGGTCTCACCTTCCTACGAAATGGCAGTAGCAGGTAAAGAGAGGATACTTTGGTCTCCAGGGGAAAATTAATTTAGTGTGTACCGCAAAGATTCTTTGCTGCATTTCCCCATCACCCATTATTAACCCGTTTTTTTCTCATATTGGTTGACATTGACCTAGCATATCTTTTTCATTGTTTGAATGTTCTTAGCAACTGCCCTTCTCCACCCATTCAATATTATGTTCAAGTATTTCCTGCCATAGATTGAATATCTCTCTAAAACTCCCATTGCAATGTAATGGCATTGTAACAGTATTAAAATCTGGACTTTTAGGAGATGATCTGTTTTAGTCGATAAGGATCTGCCTCATGTATGAAAGTCATCATAATAAAAGTGAGTTACTTATCCTAGGAGAGAGTTTCTGATGAAAAGAATAAATTGATTGAATTTTCTTTCTCTGCTTCTATGTGTTTGCTTGCTCTTCCAATCTCACCAGATGCTGGTATTATGCTCTTGAACTTCCCAGTCTCTAGAAGAGTGAGTACAACAAAATTACACTGTTTATAAATTTCCCAGCTTGTGGTATTCTACTATAGCTGCAGAAAGTGGACTAAGATGTTTTGCTTAGTTTCTCTCAATTTCCATCACATAAAGTAGTCTCACTGGTTAATTCCAAAATGGAAAAAGAGGAACAATCCTGACTGAGCTTTCCCTCAACTATTGGCATCACCTGGGATACTAACCATTGCTTATGTTCTTCCCTTGTTTCATTCCTTTTCAGTTCCCATTGGCTTTCTGCATTTATTTAAATCCTTGTTTCAGAGTATTCAGCTCGGATGGTTTTTTTATATAGTCTTCCCTGCTGCAAACATTTTTAAGTTCTTCCTTTGCTTTTTTCACTTTGTTGCATTTGATTAGCTCTTAAAACTACCTGGAGATGTTCCTAATCCTTGTCCCTTTATATTTCCTGATTATAAATGTATTCTTGCCTCTGCAAAAACTGTTCTTTTCTCATCCCTTCCACCTTCCCAGAAACTGGTCAGTTCTTGAGAAATTGTGGAAACTTAAAAGCTCACACCTTGTTTGCCTCCATTCCTCTTGGCTTATCTGTATATGACTCCAGCTAAGTGCTTCATTAACCTTAACTCCACATATCCTCTAGTCTGAGTGAGTTGTCTTGCTTGGCCTGATGGTTTCAGGGGTAATGGATAAGGTGCTTGGGTTCAGATTCCACATTGCAGTAATATTACTTTCTTATCCAAAGTCTGTAGCCGCACTTGCTGGAAATGTTTTCCTTTTATTCTAGTCATTTTTTTTTCCTCTAGTGAGCCTTGGGGTGGGTGTTTGGCATAGTGTTTAACTTGCACCTTGGGGTGCTCACAGCCCTTAATGGAATGCATGTGGTTGAGTCCTGGCTGCATTCCTGACTTCGGCTTCAGGCTACTGCACAGCCTGGGAGGCAGATAATGGCTCAAGTAGTTGGTTTTCTCTATACACATGGAAGACATGGGTTGAGTTCCTGGCTCCTGGTTTTGACCTAGAGCAACTGTGGGTGTTTCATTTAGGAAGAACAGGCGATGGAGGGTCTCTCTCTCTCTCTCTCTTCCTCTCTCTTTCTCTCTGCCTCTAAGTTTAAAACAAATTAAATGAACAAACAAAAGAAAGATTAATAAACTTTAACTTTTTTTTTCCATGACCTAGAAATACAAATGTGTAAATCAACTAGCAGTGATCCTGGAACACAGAAAGTAATAAACAGAGACTATTATTTGTGGACTATTACTACACTGAGTTGGATTCTTATTTTATTTCCATTGAATACTTCATTGAATCTCTAAACTGAAGAATCAGCTGACTAATTATTCCCATGGTGCACTGCAACAATAACTCTTTCCCTCTTTTACCTTTTTGTGGCCTCATGTACTGTATCTCTTCTTTGGTCATTCCTTCTGGTTTCTGGTTGTTTTTCAAGTAGCAGTTTTGGACTGGATGAGAACAAGATTTACTGATATGAAGAAGAGAGAGACGGGGCAGAGAGAAAAAAACAAATGCACTGACCAAAGCAGTATATTCCTGTACACAGTAAGTGTCTCTATTGTAGAAGAATAGTGGCAAGGTTTTGACATAGACTTGGGTTTTTGAGAAACATACAGGAAAGTAAAGTTTTCTTCTTTCTTTCATCTAGTCCTTTTGATGGTCAGCTTCTCAGAACACATGACTTAATGTGTCAATTGAGGTCCATAGATCAAGCTGAAAATTTTCTTCACCATTTTTTATTATAAAAATTTAAATCATTCTCCACACAGATAGAATGCAATAATAAACTCCAAATCTACATTATTCAAATTAAGACTTATTTCACATTTTTCTAAACTTGATTCTTCTCTTTTTTAAAAAAAAGCTTTATTTATTTATTTTAAAAGAGTTACAGAGAGAGAAGGAGAGACAGAGAGAGAGAGAGAAGAAGAGAGAGAGAGAAGAAGAGAGAGAGAGAGATCTTCCATCCGCTGCTCGACTCCCCAGATGGTTGCATAAATCAGGGCTAGGCCAGGTCCAAAAGCCAAGAGGCAGGCGCTTCATGTGGGTCTCCCATGTGGGGGGCAGAGATCCATATACCTGGGCCATCTCCCACTGCTTTTCCAATCCATGAGGGACGTCAGCATCATAGGCAGAAGCTTTACCCATTAACCACAATGCCAGCCTCTGATGCTTTTCTTAATACTTCCCATATTCTCTCCTTTTCTTTTCCTTTGTGGTGAAATATTTTAAGAAAATCTCAGGATATATGACCTCTTATTCATTCATTGTGTGACTAAAAGAAACTTGGGCATTTTCTCTTGTAATCTCAATGGCATTATCATATTTAGTATACAATCAATACAATAAAATTTAGATAGAATTCATTTAATTTTTCCCATAGGTTAACATAAGGAAGTGTAAATAAAAAATCTTTGAGGTTTAGTACAGGCAAATTCATATCTGGCTTGTTTGACATTCCAGGTTGGTCTTTTTTTTAACACCTGCCTTATATATATGAGACAACTGTTTTGGGAGGGGGAAGCCGTTGTAACTCATAAGCTGTACTCTGGAAATTTATATTCATTAAATAAAAGTTTAAAAAAAAAGAAATAGAATTAAGGAGACACCAATAATAACAAAGTCCAGAGCATTTTATTTCACTAAACTCTATACATGCATCATTATGACAGAAAATTTTAAAGTATTAAAACATAGAGAAAACAATTAATAATTGTTATTATATGATACCTATATATCAATCTACTGCATTAATAAACAGGACCATTTTTATGTTTGAACCTCAAATTAAATTTTCTATGACATCATCAAAATTGATTTTCATGTCCTATTGCTACTATAGGCAAGAGCCTACTTTCTCTCCTATTGGTCAAAAATACACATTACTATTTTAATTAAATATTTTTTTATTAAACTTTTATTTAATGAATATAAATTTCCAAAGTATAGCTTATGGGTTACAATGGCTTCCCCCCTCCCATAACTTCCCTCCCGCCCGCAACCCTCCCCTTTCCCGCTCCTTTTCCCCTTCCATTCCTGTAAAGATTCATTTTCAATTCTCTTTGTATACAGAAGATCAGTTTAGTATATATTAGGTAAAGATTTCAACATTTTGCCCATATAGCAACATCAAGTGAAAAAACTACCATTGGATTACTAATTATAGCATTAAATAGCAATGTACAGCACATTAAAGACAGAGATCCTACATAATTTTTTTTTCAAATTAATTTTCTATGCCATTTCCATTTTAACACCAGGTTGTTGTTTTTTTTTTCATTTCCAGTTCTCTTTATATACAGAAGATCACTTCAGTATATAATTAGCAAAGACCTCATCAGTCTGCGCCCACACAGAAACGCAAAGTATAAAAATACTGTTTCAGTACCAGTCATAGCATCACTTGGCTTTAGACGACACATTAGGGACAGATCCCACATGGGGTGTAAGTACACAGTGACTCCTGTTGCTGACTTAAAAAAGCAAACCTACAAGCTATTAAGACAAGTATTAGGAGCCAGTGCTGTGGTGTGGTAGGTTAAGCCTCTGTCCACAGCACCAGCATCCCATCTAAGCACCAGTTCATGCCCAGGCTGCGCCTCTTGGGATCCATCTTTCTGTTGATGCCCCAGGAAAGCAGTCGAAGATGGCCCAAGAGTTTGAGCCCCTGTACCCATATGGGAGACCCAGAAGAAGCTCTTGGCTCTTGGCTTTGGATCAGCCCAGTGCTGGCCATTGTGGCCATTTGGAGAGTGAACCAGAAGATGGAAGCCCCTCCTGTCTCTCCCTCTATCTGTAACTCTGCCTTGTGAATAAACAAATAAATCTTTAAAAAATCTTAACTGTAAAGATAAGTTACTCAGAGATCCATAAGTATCCTATTTAGCAATCTGTTATTTTTTTCTACTCTGATATTTTCTATTAAAATATTTTCAATATGAAATACTTCAAGAATTTTAATTATATTTAGTAAAAACTTCTGAAGTTACTATATGTCTATAAAAATGGAAGAAAAAAGCTGAATGATAACAAACATTGACATTATTGATTCATTAATTTAGGCTGATTATCAAGTTCTTGACATAAACAATCAAAGCAATAAATGATTTCACTTTTGAAGGGTTTGGCAATATAAGGCAAGAATTCATTGTCAGTTTTTCAGGGCTCCTCTGAAATTTGATTTGATTTTTCTTCAGAAGGCTTCATTTTCTTTCTGTTGTAGTTACATAATTAATGACCCACTCTACAATTTCCATGCACTAAATTTCAAAGAATGATTTCAAAGCTTAGTGTTTCACTCTACATTGTTCAAAGCTAATTCAGGCTGTTTGCAAATATATTTTGTTTCTGATTAACCTCATTTAAAACTTCACACTAGGAAAAAAGATAACTCAGAAAAGAAAAATTGCATATACCTTTTGTATACACAATTATGTAATATTTTTGAGATTAAAACATGCACTGAAAGAAGGTGAAAGTGCTGAATTTTTACAAGCTTAACTTTCAAGCTAAATATGTGTACATGAGTATCAGTGCCTTGGACACTGTCTGGGTAAATAATACATAGAATATAATGTTTATGAATGTATAAACACCACATATGACAACAAATGTATGCTGTAGCAAGAATGTGGGCTACTGGTTAACACCCGCATCCCACACCAGTGTACTTAGGTTTGATTCTGAGCTCTAGCTCCTGAGTTTAGCTTCTGACTAATGCAGACCCTGAGAGGCAGTGGTAATGGCTGAAGAAGTTAGTTACTTGCTGCTCACATGGAAGTCCTAGTTTGTTCCCAGGTCCCAGCTTCATCCTCAGTTGGCTGTTTTAGGCATTTTGGGAAATGACCCACTGAGTGGGAAATTTCTCTACATCTCTCTGCCTCTCAAATGAATAAATAACTGTTTCCAAAAAGCTTAAGTTTGCAGATGCATTACTAAAATGTAACATCAGCTTAACAATTGTTTAAAAGTTAGACTAGCAGAACTTCTCAATTTTCTATCATTGTCGACTCATGAAAATGTTAAAATGTGGAGTGACTTTCAGTTTTATTATTATTTTAATTTTTTCACAGACATTGTGCCCCTTCTTGCCTATACCCAGAGTGAACTATTCCTGCTATGCCATTCTTAGTATACAACGTATTGACGATACACAGTTTTCACTTAGTTTTACTATAAGGAGTTTGCAAAGGTTGATTTACGGCAGTTAACGGCTCACTCATTACCTTTGGCAAAAATATTGATGCTGCCTTGATTCTCTCCTGCACTGAGTCCACTTATCACGCTGAAATTAGACTTGCAAAACGAAAATCTGTTCAGAAATCCAGCCCATCCCTCTGACTACAGTAAAAAAAAAAATTCTTGACTTGGTGCACAATCTCTTGACTTTTCATTTCCTCATCCCAAATACCTAGTTAACCTGTCTCAAGCCAAGTGCAACCCTTCCCTCTGCCTGAGTACACCAGGTTCATTCCTATTATTGACCCTTGCACATGCTGCTCCATTTTCTGAAGCTTCTGAAGATTTTGTGATGGGATTAAGGCAATTACTTTTTAAATTAATAGCCAAAGAAACATAGTAGATCCACATTTCTCATACATTTTGCAAAAATATATTTTTCTGGATTCATAGATTTAGTACCTTTTTTTAACCTCTGTTTACATTTCAGATCTTAATGATATGTCCATCACATGATGAATATAAGTTATTGTTAAAAATTATGGTATGGAGGGAGTGGTTTTGAGGCACAGTGGGTTAAGCAGCCTCTTGTGATACCAGCATCTCCTATCAGAGTGCTTGTTTGAATCACTGCTGTTCCACTTCCAATCCAGCTTCCTTGTAATGTGCTTGACAAGGCAGTGGAAGATGATTTAAATACTTGTCCCTGCCATCTATGTGATAGACCAAGATGGAGATGGAGTTCCTGGCTTTGGTTTCCAACTTCACAGCCTTGTCTGTTATGGCCATTTAGGGAGTGAACAAGCAAATGGAAGATTCTCTCTCTCTCTCTCTCTCTCTCTCTCTCTCTCTTCCTGTCTCTCTCTCTGTTGTGCCAAGTAAATACATTTTAGAAATATGAATTTGAGTTCTGTTAAGGGAAACATAATTAGATTTGTTTTGAAAAATTTCAAGAGCTGATTTAAACATAAGTGTAAGTAATTGTTCAAAATAATTCTAGAAATGTTTTAAATATATAAAGCTATTTTTAAAATGTCAGCACTTTGGTTACAGCAAGTAACTAGATTACTTTCAAATTTCTGTATCTTAACAATGTTGCTTATACATTTATATTGGTTATTTCAGCATTGTTGTAAACAAATATATTTGTATAAAATGATTTTTGAAAAAAGTAAAAATAAATCTTATCTTTTTAGAGTACCATGCTGAAAGATTTAGGGATGAAATGAGATAATTTATAGGATTTGCTTCAAAATATTATGCTAGAGTGTGATTAGATAGGAGTGCAAAAGAAAAAAAAAAGGTTGATTATTTTTATAACTATGGAAGCTGTGTGAGATCTATAGAGATGCATTTTACAGTAATTTCTACTTTTGTATATGGTTTAAATTTTTCATAGTGCAAGGCTTTTTCCAGACCATGAAATATATGTTTGTATGTGTTTATTAGTCAAGAAGTTCATGAGCAACGTGGATTATGAAAAACATTACATAAGGATTTCAGAAAAATTGTAGGAAAATAAATCCATGCTATCATACACCCAAGCAGGATCTAGTTTGAGACACTTAAAAGGTTAAGACATCAATTTGAAAGAAGCTCCTATCAGAGCAATGAAAAATATGCTAAAAAAGAAGCAAGACAAACATATAATGAATTTTGGGGGGAAAAGGGTGAAGGCACTGATGCTTCAGGAACATGTTATGAGGATAACTCCACAAAGAAATCAGCAATTTACAAATGGATAGGTGTTGAAGGATAGCACATTGTTGAAAGTGAAGCCAACAGCAATACATCATTCACATGAATTTGTGAGGAAAAAATTGTTTACATCCTCACTGAAAGATATCATTAACAATACAATGATTATCAGCACAAACAGTAGCAAATGTTAAAGACATCTCAATTGGTTACCTTAGGCAATTCTGACAGAAATAGTGAAGTGGAGCAAACATTCAGCATGATTGGTACAGAACTATTGTGCACGGATCAACCGCAGACAACAACAGAAGAGTTTTCAAAAGTAATTTTTCTTAAGTGGAATCAAGATCCTGAAGCATTTCAGAATCAGACAGCAAGAGAGGGAGAGGGAGAGGGAGAGAGAGAGGGCCAGAGATTGAGAACACCTGGAATTATGTCTATTAAAGTAAAGTCATGGCTAAAACTGATTGATTGATTAACATCTTAGAAATTCAGAAACAAGGAAATTAATTTGCTAAACTTCTATCCCAAAGCCCATTTAACTATATCCAAGTTTAGAAAAATTGCTTAGGTCTAATTAGGGTAAAATGACAAAATGTTTGTGAATATGAGTAGAGTATGTAACTTAAACTGAATTCAGTGTGGATCTGCATTACTTCAATGTCCTCATTGTGTTATAGTTGTACAGTCATGTGTTGCACGATTTTTTAGTCCATGTGAGACTCCATGTGTGCTGATATTTTAAAATTGTATGGAAAATGGAATTAAAAGATATATTAACTTTGTTGCAAAAAAACTCATAATAGATCCCATGAGATTATATCATCTAGGGAAATCATAAATGTCTTTGTGTGTGTAAATACAGTGCATTCTATGCTTACACAATGTTGAAATCTCCTAACCATGCATTTCTCAGAGCATATACCTGTTATTAAATGAAGCAGTATTGTAGAATAATTATGTAATATACCAAACTTTAAGTCCCTTGAAGGTAAGTATAATAGATATCATTTTCTATCTTTGATGTCTATAATATAGTGCACAGTACATTTGTACATGCATGTAAGTAACCTATATTATATGAACTGTCTTAGGGAACACAAAGCGTTTAAAACATGAAGAAAATTGTGTGTGTGTGTGTATTTCTTTACCTATTTCTTTTGCTGGTTCTTGCAGATATTCTGAAAAATGTATCATTATGTAAAAGATAACATTTTGCAAGAGAATGGAAAAAAATTTCTGGAAAGATAAAACTGTACTGTTTGATCCTCAGAGCATTGTAAAACAACAGTGCAGTTCTATGGGAAGGAGAGATTTTATTTTCATTCTAGGTGAACAGTACACTCTCTGTCAAGTTAATGGAAATTTTTTATCTTACCTATCTCTCAATTCCTTTCAAAGTACTGATGTGGGAACAAAATCCAGAGTGATAATTATGTTATCCGTAGCTATTTTTTCATTTTTTTTTAATCTGGGGGGAATGGCCTTATTAAGTCTAGTGTTGCAATTTTGTGTAATTTGTTTTTCCTTTAATTTTAGAGACCCTACTCAATTCCAAATTCATTCAGGTGAGCTCCTTCCCCGTTTTTCCCCTTATCTAATCCCTTCAGTGATGTTATTTCATTCATTTGCAACACAGATCGCTTTCTTACTTTCTGCATTCCATATTACGATTCCGCTAACCACTGAAATAGACTTTAATTCTGGACATTAAGACATATATTTTGTGCAGTAATGTCTAGTGGATTTTGACCAATCTGAAATGTGGTACATACACAGTATATACTATATCACACGTAACAATTTTACCTCCCTAAAAAATTCTCCTGTGCTTTGTCTGTTCAACTCTCCTTCCCACACTCCAAAACAAATCTCCCACAATTCCTGTTGACAAGAAGATGGAGTCACAGGATTTCCGTGTTGCAAAGAGAGTGTCCACTGTGATAATCACTTTGGAAAACAATTTGCAGCTGCCAGGTGAAGTTAAAGATGCATGTTTCCTTTCATCCTCAGTTCTCCTGCTCAGTGTCTGTCTTTTGACAGTGGTCTTAAACTGTAGTGTGTGTGTCCCCTGGGACCTCGTGAAGACTTGCCCAAGGGATCTGCACCAGAGGTGATTTTCTCATTTTTAATTTGCATGTATCTCATAAATACAGCATTATGTACATAGTAATTCTTCCCACCATACCTGCCCTCACACCCATTCTCCCTCTCCCTTCCTGCTCCCTCTCCTGTTTTATTCAAGAAAGAAAAAAAGAAAAGAAAGAAAAAAGGAAAAAAAAAAGAATTAATGGAGTAAACTAAGAGAAGTGTCCCTCAATAGTCTATACAAGGACTGATCTATTTTGTTGCCTCTTGAAGGTGATTTCTCTTTTTTTTTCCCTTCCTCTTTTCCTTTCCTTCCTCTCCCTTCTTTCCTTTTATCAACTTAATTGTCTCTGAAGAAGAATCTAAGGATGAAACATCTTTTGTGATAACTGTTATTTAAGAGACATAGTAATATCCTCCTTTTAATATACTAAAAGGAACTGATTTTTAAAGAACAAATTTTACTATTAAGTTTCATGGTAAAACTCTTTGAGGACAGAGGTCCTGTGTGGGAAGTTAGTGCACAGTGATTCTTGTTTGTTTAACAATTATCACTCTTATGCATGACATCAGAAATAGCCCAAGGCTCTTAACATGAGCTGCCTTGGCTATGGAAGCCTTTCAATCCGTTGGCTCAACAAGACCAAAAGCTAAGTGGAAATTCTCTCTTTCCTTCACAGAAAAGTACATCCTTCTTTGGTGGTCATTTTTTTTACTGGGGTCTCATCCACAGGAGTCCTTTATGTAGGACCTTATTTTTTTCCAGAGTGTCTTGGATTTCCATGCCTGAAATACTCTTCATGGTTTTCTAGCCAGACTGGAATGTCTTTAGGACTGATTCTGATGTCAGAATGCTATTTAAAGTGATTGCCATTCTATAAGTCTGCTGTATAGACTGCTTCTCGTGTTGGAGCCTTCACTCTTTTTTAATTTTATTATTGTTTCCATACACTTAGTCCTATTTGTATCATCACTTGATCCTATCTATATGGTCATTCTGGTACTTAATCCTATCTATTTTGTCTTTATAATACTTAAGGTGCTATTTTTTATCAGCCAGCTTAAGGGATTTTGGGATCCTGTGACAATTTTTTTTAGCTGTAGCCTTAGAAGTGAGTCTGTAGTAAATTATGTAGGACTATACTGCTTTGCAGTTATGCACTTCATGCATTTCACAATTATAGCTTTAGGATCCAGGTAATTCTTCCCACTGTGCCTGCCCTCCCACCTACAATTCCACCCCCCTTCCTCTTCCCTTTTTTACTCTCATCCATGTTCCTTACTAAGATCTGTCTTGAATTGACATATATATATATATATACATATATATATATATTATTAACTCTATATTTAGTATAGAGTTCAATGACTCGTACAACAGAAAAAGATAAGCAAAATATTATAAAGGCAAAGAAAGGTGATGATAACAAAAATATGGAATAAAAAGTGAGGAGAGCTGTTCAATATCATTCCTTCTCATAGTGTCAATTTCATTTCTACATGTTCTCTTTTAGGTGCTCTATTAGTTATCACAGGTCGAGGAGAACATATAGAATTTTTCCCATTGAGACTGGTTTATTTCACTAAGTATGATGCTTTCAGTTTTTTCCATTTTGTTGCAAATGACCAGTCTTCATTCTTTTAACTGTGTATAGTATTCCTTGTTGTACATTTCCCATAGTTTCTTTATCTAGTCTTCAGCTGAAGGATGTTTGGATTGAATCCATGCCTCTGCTATTGTGAATATAGTTGTGAAAAACATGGAGGTACAGATAGGCTTTTCATATGCTGATTTCATGCACTTTTGGGTAGACTCCCCAGGAGTGGGATGGCTGGGTCATATAGGAGGTCTATATCCATACCTCTGAGGTATCTCCACACTGTCTTCCATAGTGGCTTTACCAGTTTATATTCCCACCAACAGTGGATTAAGGTACACCTTTTTTCCCCACATCCTTGCCAGCATTTGTTGTTTGTTGATTTCTAGATGAAAGCCATTCTAATTGGGCTGAGGTGAAACTTCAATGTGGTTTTGATTTGCGTTTCTCTGATGGCTAGTGATCCAGAGCATTTTTTCATCTGTCTGTTGGCCATTTGGATTTTCTGTTTTGAGAAATGTTTGTTTAATTCCTTTGCTCATTTCTTAACTAGATTGTTTTTTTTTTTTTTTGTTGAGTTTCCTGATCTCTCTATATATATTCTGGTTATTAATCCTTTATCAGTTGTATAGTTTGCAAATATTTTTTTTCCCGTTCTCTTGGTTGTCTCTTCACTTTGCCGATTGTTTATTTTGCAGTGCAGAATCTTCTCAATTTGGTTTAATCCAATTTGTCAATTTTGGTTTCAATTGCCAGTGCTTCGAGGGTCTTTTCCAGGAACTCTTTGCCTAAGCTAATGTCTTATACAGTTTCCCCAATGTTCTCTAATAATATTATGGTGTTGAGCTCTAGATTTGGCTCTTTAGTCCATTTTGAGTGGATTTTGGTGAAAGATGTCATGTAATGGTCTTGCTTCATGCTTCTGCATGTGATGATTCAGTTTTCCCAGTACCATTTGTTGAAAAGACTGTCCTTGCTCCAGGGGTTGATTTTAGCTCCTTTTTGAATAATAGTTGGTTGTAGATATTTCGATTCTTTTCAGGTGTTTCTATTTTGTTCCTTTGGTCTATACATCTGTTTTTGTACCAGAACCAGGCTGTTTTGATTACAACTGCCCTGTAGTATGTCTTGAAATCTGGCACTGTGTTGCCCCTGGCTTTGTTTTCATTGTATAAGATCACTTTAGCTATTCAGTGTCTCCTGTGTGTCCATATGAATTTCACCATCATTTTTTTTTCTAGAAGAATGTCTTTGGTATTTTCATTGGTATCACTTTGAATCTGTAAATTGCTTTCAGTAGTATGAACATTTTAATGATATTGATCTTTCCAAGCCATGAACATGGAAGATTTTTCCATTTTGTTGTGTCTCCTATTTCTGTTTTTAATGTTTTATAATTCTCATTGTAGAGATTTTCTACATTCTTGGTTAACCTTATTCCAATGCATTTGATATTTTTGGTATCTATTTTGAATGTGGTTGATCTTAGAAGCTCTCTCTCAGCTGTGGCATTGTCTGTATATACAAAGGCTGTTGATTTTTGTGCATTGATTTTATATCCTGCTACATTTCCAAACTCTTCTGAGTTTCAACATTCCCTTGGTGGAGCTTTGCCTCCCCTATGTATAGTATTACATAATCTACAAATAGGGATAGTTTGACTCCATCCTTCTGATTTTGTCTCTTTGATTTCTTTTTCTTGTCTTATGTCTCTGGATAAAACTTCCAGGAATATTTTAAAAAGTAGTGGTAAAAGTGTACACCCTTGTCTGGTTTGAGATCTCAGTAAATTGCTACCAACACTTCCCCATTCAATAAGACACAAGCTATGGGTTTGCAATATATTGCTTTGCTTTGAGAAATGTTTCTTTTATTTTCAATTTCTTGACGTTTTCATTATGAAAGAGTGTTGCAGTTTGTCAAATGTTTTCTCTGTATCCAGTGACATAATCATACAATTTTTATTCTTCACTTTGTTAATGTGATAGATATATAGATAGATGTGTAAATATAGTATCTTGTGTTCATTTTGATGTTGAACCAATACCCAACACCTAAGCTCACTGTTTTAAATGTATCCTAAGTAAGTTATACCACATTTCAATTTTCAGCCAATTGAGTGTTTACTTACTTTTTAAATTGAAAGAATATGGGACGGGGCGCTGTGGCATAGTGGGCTCAGCCTCTACCTGTGGTGCTGGCATCCCATATGGGCAGTGGTTTGAATCCTGGCTACTCCTTTTCTGATCTAGATCTCTGCTGTGGCCTGAAAGCAGTGGAAGATGGTGCAAGTACATAGGCCCCTGGATTCATGTGACAGATCCAGAAGAAGCTCCTGGCTCCTGGCTTCAGCTCAGCACAGCTGCAACTGTTGTGGCATTGGAGAATGAACTAGAAGATAGAATACATTTTTCTCTGCCCCTCCCTCTTTCTGTTTGTAACTAAACCTCTTAAATAAATAAAATAAAATAAATATTTAAGATAATATGTTTTCTAATTATCCTACACACACACACACACACATGCACACACAAGTTAATGATGGATGAAGAGCTCTTCTTACAATTTGTTAGGAATTATTTATTTTTTTCCTCATCAGTTAGTAGAAACCACAGGGAAATATTCTTTTAGTAAATTGTTAAGATTTCCATGCACATATTGATATCCAGTAATAAATCCTTAAAAGTATTTGGAAATGAAGGTAAGGAAAGATCCTGATGTCATAGTTCAAAACTTCTTTAACTTAACATAAAGCTTGCAGTATAATTACATACTTTAAGTTGGAGAGAGTTAAGAGTATTTGAATAGTGTTCACCAGTTTTTAAGAACTTGTACTAAGATAGACATTATTACATAATATTTCTTGTGTTCTGTTTGATATTAAGTAATTTACATATTATATATTCATATAAGTATATACTTAGGCATGAAAATAAACATGCACACCCTATATTCCACACTGAATTCAGTGATGATATTTATATTACCATTTAACATTATTATGGCTTTCATGGTTGGTAACAAATGTAACAGGAAACAACAGATGTTAATAGGAAAAATGGAAATTTCTGATGAGATGGTTTGGTCTTAGAAGTGTTTTAGAAAACAAGTAAAGTGCAAAGTTTCACTAGGTCCTTCAAATAAAAATGATGTAAACCCACTGATGACAGTTTAATGGGTTTAGGCAGGAGGATGGGGCTATATAATATCGAGATAGATGGTGTTGAGTCCCATGGATAGATTCAGTTACTGGCTCTACAGATCAATAATGGCAATCATGAGGATGATTTACTGTTAGGGAAACATATTTTGGTGGTATCTAGGGCTTGTCTGACAATGCATATTCAAAAGATAGATTGAATGCCCTACAATGTTAACCCTGTCACTGATGATTTTAGTATTTTTCTGAGATGCACTAAAAAAGACTATTTTTTCTCTTAAAATTATTATACTGAATGAAAATATTTAGGCATATCAGTTCTAGCTGGAGAATTTAGTATGTTTCAAAAATATGATACTAAGGTTAAATTGCATCATTCAGATGTTTCAAAAATATGATACTAAGGTTAAATTGCATCATTCAGAATGTCTAATATTAATTTTTATTTTTTGGAATGAAAGATCACTATAGATTAGAAAATAAAGTAGCTTCACTGCTACTTAGTATATTACAAACAGAGAAAGTGACATTGAAGAATATTCATTAGACTAAAATTGCAAAATGATATATTGCATTGTATTCAGGGAAGGCATCAGGATTGTGAGAAGTTGGACATCGTTGTATCTGTTAAGAAAACAGTTGTTGACATCTTTGCTGTAAGAAAAATTGCACTTATTTCTATGGAGATTGGCAAAAATGCAATTAATCAAAGGTCAATTTCCCAGTAGCTGAAAGTCATGGATACTTCCTTGCAAGCAAGAAAGAAAGGAATATTCAGAATTTGATTCCCTTAAGTAATACATTTTTAAAGTAATTCTTATTTTCTGTCTCTATTATATACTATTGTAATAATGAAACATAAATTATGTTTCCTATATCTATTACTCTACTGACAGAGTGATACAAACATGTGACTGAACATGCCTACCAGGAAGATGTGCGATTTTTACTGGAATATCCTGGCATAGGTAGATCTCTTAATCTAAGACCTGGAACTTATAACTACCAGTAACTTATTTCCATTTCTTTGTGCTTTTGCTTCCTGAAATGTGAAATAGGGAGTGAGCTCCCTATGTGACAGGTTTCCCATAATGAGCATGTGAGCCAATAAGACAAAGGGGAAAATAATGTCAGCCTCCAATATTATCTCAGAGATGGGAATAAACTTTAAAGGAGAATATAAAACATTTATGTCATTGCTTTGATTCTTTTTCCTTTTTAAATTTTTATTAATATAAATAGAAAATAATTCTTATGTTTCATTGAAATATATTTTTCATAATGAAATAAGTACTCACTGACTTATTATAATATATTCATAATCAGTTTTTTGCTTTTATAGACATATCAACAATTTTACTTTTTCTTGAAGAGAACCTTGATGTCTTCCCATTTACCATTATCTATTACATTCTCATAATTTTCCATGCAACCCACTCCACCACCAGATCATTATAAATATCCATGTTTAGAATGAATGTATTCCTCATTTAACAAAATAACTTTCATTGATCATATATACCTCTTTTTCAGCTGCAAATCATTTTAATGGATTATCTGTCTCATTGACAAGGGTTAGTGACATAGTACATCACCGTAATCATTCCCTTGTTTATCTCATCCCTTGGTTTTAAACGCTCATTAAATTCACCTTTCTGACTACTGCATGTCTGCACTGCAGGTAGCTGAAGGTAACTATAAAATAATTGACAAGCATGTGTCCTCAGTTTTCCCATCGTCTACCTATCTTTTTTGTTCATTTTCTTTTTAAATATGACTTCCAATTTATTTATATTAAGATAATATGTTACTTTGTGTATCTATTATTTACTAGAATTATGGAATACTTGAAAAGCTCATGGAAAATCGATGAATTCATTTTGGTACAAAAATATTTTCATAATGGTTTTGCCATAACACATTTCCATGAACTTTTTGATGGCCTTTCACATCTATTTACTTAAAAAAATTTTACCCCAAATGATCTGATCCTTTTATTTCCTTTTTCCAAATATTTTAAAGTTTCCTTATCTGTCTTCACAAGGGCTGAAATTGTTTGTTTTGCTTTAATTGTATTGTTTTTCAATGACACCTCTTGAATGACAAATTTGGCAAATACTGACATAAATTTATTGAAAGAATGCATGACATTTAAAAAAATTTATATTATCATCATTAGATTCTCCAAACAATTTGGAGTTCCTGAAAGTTATTTTAGTTTGTTTTCTCTGACAATGCAAAGGCCCCTTCTATTTTCTTATATATAGTAATGTATGTGTGTGCACACGTGTGTGTGCAGCCACTGAGAGGTTGAATCAGTTTTCTTTCTCATTCCTTCACCTCACTCCAGGTAGGCATGTATAGCACTACTGAGAACCCTAGCAGACAAGTTATAATGGGCTCTGGTCAAGTACACTACTTTCTTCTAACTTCTGACTTCCAAGCAACATTCTTTCCCAAGTCTGCTTCTGGATTCTAAGTAACATTCTTTTCCAACGTTTTTGAGGGACACAAAAGAATTATTCAGAGAATGTGAAGGTGAAATATCAGTTTAATGAATCATAGTTATTACCTTTTCAAATAAGGCACTTTTCAATTATATTTTTAGTTTTCATTGTCAGTATATCTAATAATTGATACAATCTCATTAAATGGCCAAATATCACTAAATTATTTCCTTACATAAAAATGAATTATTTTCTACATTTATAGAGTTCTTGGTTGTTAACAGCAAGGAGACAATTCAGTTTTCAAATATTGTTTTATGGATAAGATAATGAAGCTTTTAACAATTAGGAAAGTTATCCAAGATTGCATATATGAAATACTTTGTACTATGAAATGATTTCCTAAAATTTATATTTCAGAAGATTAATAGAAAACATTTCTTTTTTTCTAGACTTTTATTTTATAAATATAAATTTCCAAAGTACAGTTTATGAATTACAGTGGCTCCCCCCCCATAACTTCCCTCCCACCTGCAACCCTCCCATCTCCCACTCCCTCTTCCATCCCATTCTCATCAAGATTCATTTTCAATTATCTTTAAATACAGAAGATCAATTTAGTATATATTAGGTAAAGATTTCAACAGTTTGCACCCACACAGAAACACAAAGTGTAAAGTACTGTTTGAGTACTAATTATAGTATTAATTCACATTGTACAACACATTAGGGACAGATCCCACATGAGAAGTAAGTACACAGTGACTCCTGTTGTTGACTTAACAATTTGAGGCTCTTGTTTACGGAGTCAATAATCATCCTAGGCTCCTGTCATGAGCTGCCAAGGCTATGGAAGACTTTAGAGTTTGCCGACAATGATCTTATTTAGACAAGGTCATAATCAAAGTGGAAGTTCTCTCCTCTCTTCAGAGAAAGTTACCTCCTTCTTTGATGGCCCCATTCTTTCCACTGGGATCTCACTCACAGAGATCTTTCATTTAGATTTTTTTTTTTTTTTTTTGCCAGAGTGTCTTGGCTTTCCATGCCTACAATACTCTCATGGGCTCGTCAGCCATATCCGAATGCCTTAAGGGCAGATTCTGAGGCCAGAGTGCTGTTTAGGACATCTGCCATTCTATCAGTCTGCTGTGTATCCTTATTCCTATGTTGGATCGCTCTCTCCTTTTTAATTCTATCAGTTAGTATTAGAAGACACTAGTCTTGTTTATGTGATCCCTTTGAATCCTATCCTATCATTATGATGAATTGTGAATTGAAACTGATCACTTGGACTAGTGAGATGGCAGTGGTACATGCCACCTTGATGGGATTGAATTGGAATCCCCTGGCATGTTTCTAACCCTACCGTTTGGGACAAGTCCAGTTGAGCATGTGCCAAACTGTACATCTCCTCCCTCTCTTATTCCCACTCTTATATTTAACAGGGATAACTTTTCAGTTAAATTTAAACACCTAAGAATAATTGTGTGTTAATTAAAGAGTTCAACCGATGGTATTAGTAGAACAAAAAAAATACTAAAGAGGGTAAAGTATAAAGTTGTTCATCAACAGTCAGGACAAGGGCTGATCAAGTCACTGTTTCTCATAGTGTCCATTTCAGTTCAACAGGAAAATATTTCATGAATGGGGAAATTATTCCTTCTTATCAATTTGAGAAACAAAAAATTCTTTTGAAAATATCTCATTCAGGCAGTCTTGATCTGACATTTTAACTCTACTGTCTTCATCCAGTATTATCAAAGAATTAGGTAATTACACTAGAGTCTATTAATATAAGCAGATATTTCAATATGGAAAACCAGTTTGTCTTGTAAACCAGAATATCGTAGTTAGAATAACCTGAGAGAAAAAAAATATTCTTTTATGTTAAGTCACGAATTAAAAAATTAAAGGCCTACAATTTTAATTTCTTACAAATAGTTTGTTATTCACATCACTATATACACTACTACATTTCACACAAATTCAATACAGAATTTCATATGTTTTCTCCCCGTAAGTGATTGGTAATTTCCTTCCTTAAATATATTTAATAAATTGGTTGAGATTCCATTGTGCCATACTGTGTGTTTTACTAGAATACCTCATCACTTGAAAATTGAAACTAGATGAATTGCACCTTTTGGGTTTCTTCCTCTAATTGTGTACATGAAAGGGTAACAGATCAGCTCACTGTTTCTGCTAGCTGTCTGGCCACAGCTCTGATGATCATAGTCATTACGGACTTACGTGGTCATTAAGAACTTATCAAAAAGATCATTTTATAAAGCATTCATGTATAAAATGGAAACCAAGATAAATAGAAATGAGGTTTGTGAGATATTGAATAATTTCAAATAAAGTTTTCATTCAATTAATATCCATTTGATTCTTTATAATCTTAGATGTTTCAAATTTATGAAGACCCTCTGTGGTTCTTGGGAAAATTTTTACAGATCCATCCAATTCGTTTCTTCTTACAATAGAGGGGAGCAGAGTCAATGGAATTTTAGCTCAGACAAGTTTGTGGTATGTAAACAAGTTTGTGTCATGTAAACAATGCGTACTGAAAAAAATTGGCTACCTTGTAATACACAAGTAAAATAACTTAAAAAAAAAAACCCTCTTGGCCTTAAGCATAGTTATCATTTAGTGAATGCTAATTACATTATGCTAATAACTCATTTTGCCCTCAACACATCTGTGCTAGGAAATTGATACTTAGAGAAGTTTAATATTGTGACATAGTTGAAGTCTGTGAGCAGGAAGTCTGAATGCATAACTCATTTTAAATTGCTTTTCTTTTTTGATTTAGACTGAAACTATAAAAGAGGCTAAATAATTAATATTGCAAGGCTCAATAAGCATTTTCGTAATTGTCCTAATGTCTGCTTTCCTCAGTCTTTTGTCTGAGTTTCACACAGGCAGAAGACAATTCCAGAAACAAAATGATGCTTAACGTCGATTGTTCAGAGAGCTGCTGGATGCATATTTTCATTCTTAATTGATATCAAAAATAAATATTTGTATTAACAGTGTATTGCCATTAGTAGCATTCTTGAACAATGTCTTGACTAAAAATATTTTTTTTAAATTAAGCAAGCATAAAATATTGACAATTGAATTAACAGAAGCAGAAAGGAAAACATTTTCCTTAGTGTTTTGCAAACTTAAAAGTCCATTCTCGCCTAGAAAATATGAGAAAATACATTCAAAAATATTACACATTTAGTAATCTCCACAGATCAATTAATCTAATTACTTGAATAAAATGAATGGCTGATTACTCTAAGGATTACATCAGACATAGCTTGTTTAACACAAATTTATGAGTTAAATCTCCCCTGAAATTATGAAACCCTGAAAAATAAGCCAAGGTCATGGTCTTGAATCTAACCAAGTAGGCCAATAGTGTCTCATATTAACTAACTTGAATTATTCAGATATAATCAATAGTGTCTAAAATTTTCAAATTTCTTACAACTGCAATATGGTGTTATGTTTAAATGTCTAGTCCTCCTCTGGAAGGTTCACTACATATTTGTGCTCTGTAGCCCTAGCATTCTTGACATTTGGATAGTACTCCTGTTAAGACAATTTACTCTCTACAACAAGTTATGATAACCCTAACGTTTGGGGAGAGCCGAATAATCCTCTAATGAGGAGGGTCAGTAAATAAATGGGGAGAACATTTCCTTCTACCACAAGAACACTGGCAAAGACATTCTATTTGAACATATAGAAGCAAATGGTTAACCTAAACAGAATGGAGATACCAAAGAAAAGAAAACCCAAGAAAAGATCACTGGGCTCTCTACAGTTGGAGACATTCTAGTGGAAGTGGATCTAGCACAAAAAATTTCAGAGGAAAAGCTGATAATGGAGAAAGAAACCAAAAAATGTTTCTTCCATGGACAAAAAAAAATAAGGAAAGAAAAAGTCTGGTGAATTTCTATGGACTGCAGCAAAGGGGCAAAACAAGATAATAATAATCATAGGTATGGAAATATTAGATTCATCAGTATTTGACCACAGTGCATTTGAAATGTCAGCAATATATTCATTGTTTGGTATTATTTTTTCTCCAATCACAATACATTATCATGAACATGGTGAAGAGATGTAGGAAAAGGCAGAGCTGTGATGCAATGAGAAGGCCATGCCAAGATGGCCACTGGCAAGCAAGCGTCAGTTACTTAGGAATGGCTTTGGAACCCACCTGACAAAGGAGCCTGCCTGGCAAAAGGCAGTAATTGGTTAGGGCATAAACCACCCCTTGACCAGATTGGTTGCCTCGGCTATATAAGCTGCTGTACCAACTGAAATAAACTATTCTGCGAGCTGCTCGCCTGTAGCCCACTTTCACCCGACTCCCAATGTCTGTATCGTGACTCCACGCCTCTTGCCCCCACTGTACTCCTCCTCTCAGAATGAATCCACAGCTACAGAGAGTGATCTCATAGAAGAGGGAGGTTGAGTGCAGGGTAGACAGTGGAATGAAACCTGGAAAATGATTGTGGTGGTAGTTCAATTTGTTGCATATTTGGTTTAGACGTTAGAGAAAATTAAGTGAGATCTTAGAGTGTGGAACATTCCAGGTGACAATCAAATTTAAGGAGTATAAAGGGTTTTGGTTGCTGATATAAAAATAAGGTCCTTGTATTGATCAGACAACCCACATGAAATTTGGTATTAACCGGAATGAACACAACAGTTGGTTAATCAATAAGTAGAACCAAAACATTGACAACTGGCAGTGTTGTGTTATATTTGTGCAGATATGTGTGTTTATGAGTAATGATGCTATTATTTCACCTCATGGAATATTTATATGTTAAATATGTGGAGATGTGTTGGCAACGTGTTTCATTTGTGGAGAAAAGCTTAAGGAACAATTCAGCATGCTATAAATATTTATAGTTGTAATTCTCCATCTTAAAGTAAGTAGTGTGACCTTTTCCATTTCTTTAAGTGATGTGTCCTAAAATTTTTCACAACCCTTTAATGGCATTTATATCACAAAGATAGAATGAGAATATGTAAATTAGTCTGAGGATTACTTTTCTAAGTAACCACACACACTTCCATTTTGGGGCGAGGCTCTAAAAGTAAAACTTAAGCTTACTATATTCGGTTATGTCCTAGGTGACCTTGTTGTAATGCATTGTTATAATTATACTGAATAATCAATGGAAAAACAGTAAACTTCAAAGGCTAATGAACATACACTATAGTATACAAGATAAAAGATGGCTAGCTTTTCAATGTTTTTCTCTGCATTTACAAAACTAATTTCCACCTTTCACTTGCCCAAATACTAACTGGGGTATTCTCGTGACTATTAGGCTAGTTCCTTTAATAGCTACATGAGGCTACTTCAAAGTTAGGGAAAATGCATACTATGAATAAACTATGCATGGATTTCAAAGACTTCTGCACCAAAATAACTGATCTCTTAATTCTATTTGGAAGTCTCTTCAATGCTCAAGAAAGTGTGGCTTTCATTTTTCACTCACCGCCTGTCACTACTGATTTATAAGAAACAACTTTTGTGTGATACAGGTTGCTTTTATGCTTCATGAAGACATAAATGCTGGACAAAGTAACATTTGACGGGCTTTTGTGGGACAATTAATTATGCCTGTTCACATTCTTTTTAAAAAAATATTTTTTGTTTATTTATTTGACAGGTAGAGTTACAGACAGTGAGATGGAGAAACAGAGAGAAAGGTCTTCCTTCCATTGGTTCACTCCCCACATAGCCGCTATGGCCGGAGCTACGCCGATCCGAAGCCAAGAGCCAGGTGCTTCTTCCTGGTCTCCCATGCAGGTGCAGGCGCCCAAGCACGTGGGCCATCCTCCACTGCCTTCCTGGACCACAGCAGAGAGCTGGACTAGAAGAGCAGCAACCAGGACTAGAACCCGGCGCCCATATGGGATTCCAGAGCCGCAGGCGGAGGATTAACCAAGTGAGCCATGGCGCCGACCCAACCTGTTCACATTCTTAACCTATTAGATTAACATAATAAAAAAATTAAGAATTACCACTTTTGATTTGCTACTAAAAGTCTTCATGTATGAACTGTAATACTCTTGTTTTTAAATTTTATTTCATTTGCGAGACAAAGATAAAGAACCAGAGAGACAGACAGACAGAAAGAGCTTGCCTCTGCTGGTTTAATCCTCAAACACCTGAAATGATCACAGATAAGCTAGGCCAGAGAGAGGCATCAGGAACTCAATCTAGGTCTCCCATTTGGATGGTAGGGCCTGAAAATATTATGTGCTTGTTTTTCAGAATCATTTGGTGCTTTTTTGAATATTACTGAAAGATTTTTACTAAATCAATGAATATTTACAGGAGGTTTTAAGAGCCAAGTTATAAAATAACATGTAAAAATTATATAGATATGTGGATGTTCTGTACATAGAATAATACATGCTGAATAAGCTCTGATGTAATATAACTTCTTTCCCATGCTAGAGTAAAAATTGTACAAAACTAACGCTGTTAAAAATGCATATCTTGTGTATATATATATATATATATATATATATTGACAGGCAGAGTGGACAGTGAGAGAGAGAGAGAGACAGAGAGAAAGGTCTTCCTTTTGCCGTTGGTTCACCCTCCAATGGCCGCCACGGTAGCGTGCTGCGGCCGGCGCACCGCGCTGTTCCGATGGCAGGAGCCAGGTGCTTTTCCTGGTCTCCCATGGGGTGCAGGACCCAAGGACTTGGGCCATCCTCCACTGCACTCCCGGGCCATAGCAGAGAGCTGTCCTGAAAGAGGGGCTACCGGGACAGAATCCGGCGCCCTGACCGGGACTAGAACCTGTTGTGCCGGCGCCACAGGTGGAGGATTAGCCTATTGAGCCGCAGCGCTGGCCTCATATCTTGTATATTTTAGGGATCTTATATCACAGTTCACAATATCGATAATATATAGATATAATATCGATGTTCAGTATAAACTGAACTTGAAATGAGCTTTACAGTCTTGTTTCATTGATTTACTGTTTAATTTTTATTTCCTGGATCGGTGATATTCAGTATATTTCCTCCTGCCTGAAGCAATTATGTTAAAGTTGTATTGAAACACTTGAAAAGTATCTAGCAGATATCATATCAGCATTCAGTTTGCAATTCATTTTTGGCAAAATGTTTGATTTCTCACAAGTGTCTTGTTTGCTGCTGTGACAATCAAAACATTATTCTAATGATTCCTAAAAAGTAGTTTTCTTAAAGAATCAGCCATATTAATTGCTTCATATGACTATAATAAATAACACCTTACAGATTTACTAAGTTAATGAGTGAGGAGATATTTAGTGAAGTAATAACACTGTAAAGAACCACATCCCATCATAACTGCTATGTTGTATAAACCACGGAGACACTCCTATAGTCACTTAAGATCAGAAAAGCTACATAATTTCTGTATTGTCAAATGCAGACATTAAAAGATACACAACATCATAAATCACTAATGAAATGTAAATTAAAGCCACAATGAAACATCACATCATAACTATTAATATGCCCCATATTAAAAAAGGATGACCATATTAGAGGATAAGGCAGAACTGAAACGCTCATATATTGATGATGTGAATAGGAAATTATATGATCATTTTGGAAGAAGACATAGATGACTTTTTTTTTTATTAAACCTATGAAAACCAAATGTTAATGCTACTCTACTTCTAGGCATTTGAAATGAGCAATTTGAAATATTTAATCACATTAAATTTTAAAAACATAATAAATCATCAAATTTTGCTTATATTTTTTAGCAAATAGGCTTCTTTCTATGCTTACTGACTACTTTCAAAAGTTCATTCCTATTTTATCCAAATATAAAACTATAAATCAGTTTGATAAACCATTTATAGTAGCATACAAATATAACATTTTATTTTATTTTGTTTAGAAATTATTTTTATAGTACAGATTTTACTAACATGGTTTGACTTACAACTTCTGATTTTAAGATGGTATTAAAGTAATTGCATGCAGTGGAAACCTTCTTCCAAATTTTGAATTTTGATAGTTGCCTGGGCTATTGCTATTCATTAAGGTATTCTCTGCAATACTGGACAGCAGGTGCAAGTGCCATCTTCCAGTCAGTCAAGTGATCCTGAAGGGAAACAACCTGTACTCTACAGCGTGGATTCCTAGCTAGGATTTTCAGCAGTGTAGATTTATTAAGTGGCAGTTATGGTATTTTCCAATTATGATGGGTTTATTGGAATGTTACCTGATTGTAATATAAAATAGTTGATGTGAAAAGACATAAAGATATTTGCAACACAAGGAAACAGCAATGCAGTGAAGAGATCAGTATGATCCTAGAGAATCTATTCAGTAAAGGTTGATAGTAAGATCAAGTAGGTTACAGGTTTGCGAAATTTGTTAGATTTGGATTTTGTAAAAAATGTTTTGCATTCTGATTTGTAATAGATATGCAGAATTTAGTAAGGCACAATAATAAACATGATTTATGGCAGTACCAACAAGGAACAAAGTTAGACTGTTGCTAGGTAAAACAATCAAAAAATGCGTTTTTCAAATAGGCCAGAAAAAATATTTGTGTGATTTCTTAAAAATAAACAAAGCAAAACAAAGCAAAAAGCACATCACTGCTGAGGACAGAGGAATCTTGAAAAATAACAACAGTTAAATGTAATGCAAATGTTTTCATTTTCAAGCAGTCTCCTTTGGAAGAAATGCTCACTCTTCCTGGAAGTGTGCTTTTCTTCAGTGTGGTTAATTTGGAAAAGACCGATTATGCATCCTCATCAGGGTGAGACAATGGGTCTGAGCTCTGAATTAGATCCTGTTCTCTCCTCTGACTCTTCCTGCTCTGCATGTCCCTCTGCCATCTAGGCTGCAAATTGTATCTAAACAAGCTCTTCTGTGCTATTAGCACAGTCAGAACCTGCTGGACACACCTCAAAATTTCTCTTGCCAGAAATGTGGAAGTCTGGGTCCTCAAGAATGTCAGGCTGTGCCCTGGGTTCTTTAAACAGTAGCTTTTACAATAGAATCATCACATATCCGGAATACAATCATTGACTGGTTTAAAACTCTCTGAATAACTTTCAAGAATTGTTGTACAGCAGAAAAAGCCACTGCCTGTGACAATGCTGTCCCATATGAGCTCTAGTTTGAATCCCAGTTGCTCCACTTGAGATCCACCTTACTGCGAGTGCACCTGGGAAAATAGAGGAAGATGGCCCAAGTAATCAGGCCTCTGTACCCAGGTGGGAGACCTGGATGAAGTTCCTTGCTCCTGACTTCAGCCTGGTCCAGCCCTGGCTAGTGAGGTCATTTAGGGAGTGAACCAGTGGATGGAAGTTTTCTCTGCTGTCCCACCTCAACCCCATATCTGCCTTACAGTTTATAGTTAACCAAAAAATCTTCCAAGAGAGAGAGAGAGGGAGAGAAAGAATGTGTGTGTGTGTGTCATGGCAGATACAGAAGGAATATTCTGACTCTAAACCAGCCAAATAATTTCTGTTCTCCTGAAATTATGTTAAGTACAGGACTTTCTCAAAGATGGTTCAGATCCCCTAAAAGGAGGGTAAGCCAAAGTCCCATCACATCCAAACATCCCCCTATCTGGGGAACGTCGTGCAGTTATGTGGCCCTTTCTCTACGAACCCTTCTCCTAGATTGGGGCTCAAGAACCTTAAAGCTAGCTATCTCTTTCTTCCTCCTAGCCACTTTCTACAAATAGATTAATTTCATTTCTTTGTCATATTCTTCTCTTTCAAGAAAACCGTCATCCTTCTCCTTTTTAGGGACAGGAGTTCTGTTTCAAATACGGTTAACAGACTTCAGAGAAACCCGAATTACATAAGTATTTAAAATAGGAGTAAGCATTTGGTTAAGATACTTCTTGGAATGCCTGCAGCCCATTAAGGGAGTATCTGGGTTCAATTCCTAGATTTGATCAGATTCCAGCATCTGGAATTGCATCCAGATTCAATGAGTACAGATAGGTCAGGGAAGAAAATGAAATGCATTTTACCAAAGCAAAGAGAGTATCATAGAAGAAATCTTCAGAATAATGAAACTGTTCATAAACAAGTGAAGTTTATGTCCAGGAACTGAATAAGTAATAACTTGTCACAAGCCAGAAAAGCTATGATTTGATGTGACAGTTATCAGCAAGTGACTTTGCATGGGATGGAGGTAAGTGATGCTGCTTAAGATTTGTTTCATGGTGGAAGACTGGAGAGGAGAGAAACAAGTGTAAGTGATATTGTCCAGGCACATATATATATATATATATATATATATATATATATATATAATGTTTCAATGAATCACAAGAAAATTTCTAGGTGGGAAATGTTATAAATAGATGAAAAAAATAATTGCTGAACTTAGCACTGAAACCTTTGGTGAAATCTACAGTGAAATGTTATGATAAAGTATAATCCAATAAGATAGTATTAAATAAAATAATTACAGAAACATTGGAAAGGAATCTTTCTGCTGTCTATAGTAATCAGGTTTCTATAATTGTGTCTCATTGTAGGCCTGAACTTAAAAACATAACAGATGGAACAACGGGAAATGGTCAGAGAAGAGAAACAAAGGTAATTAACCTTATGGTCACTGGAGATTTTAAATGAGTTACATATTTTTTTTTTGCTAGACAAAGAAAGGACAAGAGTGATCTGATTATAGGAATGAGTCATACATGGATTAATCAGGGGGGAAATGGAGTTTTCCACATCCACAGAAGACTAAACAAAAGGAAATGGACTTTAATAAAGCAATAATTTTATTTCCAGATATAAATGAAAATATAAAGACAACTCTCTTTAAATTCTGCTGCCAAAAGCTATGACATAGCTTACCAAGATTGTGTAGATTTGCACAGGACTGGCTTTTGAGTCCTCAGTAGTATTTGTCTGTGCTGGCTGACTGCTCACATGTTCAGAAGCAGTACTACATGTCCTCTAGGGACTGCGATTTAAGCAAATTTGCAAGAATCTCTTAACATGCTTCTGTATATTTTCTCTGAAAAATAATTGGAAACAATGCAACTGTGTCCTTTTTAAAGTCAATAGCCTCTCTCCCAGGTGCGATTTAAGTTTGAAACAAAATAGAAAAAAGAAGAGTTTATAAATTGCTTCCATTCATATCTTGCTATAAAAGAAAACACCCAAAAATATAGTCCCTAAAAACATTTCTGGTGTTCTATTGCAAAGTAGGGAAACTATGGATAAGGACAAAATACTACTTATTTTTTCAAAAGTTAAACAAGCTGGAAGAAAGGGTTTTGAATGTTTCTACCACAATTCAGTGGCAAATATTCACAGATAAATATTTTACCCTGGATTGAACATTATATGACATATATATATATATATATATATATGAAAATGTTACACAGTACCCAATAAATATGTTCAAGCTTATACATCAGTTAAAAGTTAAAAAGTAGACCCCAAAATAAATATATTATTAATCAAGAGAATTGTCAGTAATTTTTTGAGTAATTTTATGATTTTCATAACTTAACCTGTTTTAATTGTGTAGGAAAGTGGGTGCTGGCATTGTGGTGTAGCAGGTTAACACCCAGATGCTCCACTTCTGATCCAGCACCCTGTTGATAGGCCTGGGAAAGCAGCAGAAGGCCAAAGTTCTTGGATGCTTGCACCCACATAGGAGATCTGGAAGAAGCTCCAGGCTCTTAGCTTTGGTTTGGCCCAGCTCTGGTCACTGTGGCCATTTAGGAGGTGAACCAGTGCCTCGAAGATCTTTCTCTTGTTCTGTTTTTCTCCTCTCTCTGTAACTCTGACTTTCAAATAAATTAAAAAAAAAGTCTTAAAAATAATTGTATAGAAAAACCAAAAATGTTCAAGTTAAAATAGGCAATTTTAGGAAATAGTTGAAACTTCAGGATTTAACTGATTTTACTACTCTTTACAAACAAATCAAAACTTCCTATACACCACTATGAACTGTAGAGTTGTCTATGCATAAACTGGGCAAGGTATCTAAGTTCAATAAGAGGAGAATTTAAGCTCCACTTCCTGGGAGAAGCAGTTCAATGAATTTTAAAGTGCGTTAAATCCACCACATAAATGAATATTTTAATGATTTAGTCTCTGCTAGAAAATCCACATGCAGAAGAATGAAATGAGAACTCAACTCTCACCATGTGCAAAAATCAACTCAAAATAGGATAAAAACCTAAATGCAAACCTGAAACTGAAACTGCTGGAAGAAACAAAGTGAAAAATAACACTTGAGGCATTGGAATGGGCAAGGACTTAATGGATCAGACTCTGAAAGTACAGGAAACAAAAGCAAAAACTCCTAATGGGATTTCATTAAAAGAACTTCTGTACAACAACAACAACAACAAAAAACTAAGAGACAATTTATAGAATGAGATAAAATATGTGCAAACTGTGTTCTGAAAAGGGGCTGTGGGAAATGAAAATCAAAACTACTATGAAATAACAACTGAATCCATTTATGTTTGGCTATCATCAAAATTGCCAAAAGTACCAAGTGTTGGGGAGGAGGTGGAGAAATGGAACCCTTTGCATACTGTCAGTGAGAATGTAAATTAGTATAGTATTGTGGAAAAAGTATTGAAGGTCCTCAAAAGAACTAAATATAGAACTATTTATGAACAGCAATCCCACTCCTGTTCATATATCTAAAGAAACTGAAGTCTGTTGAAGTGACATTGCACAGTTGCATGTTTATTGCAGCATTATTTGCAGCAACCAGGGAATGGAAACAAGCTAAGTGTTGATCAACTGATAATAGACAAAGGAAATCTGCACATGCACACTGGAATACCACTTAAGATTTTGAAATCTTGTCAATTGCAGCATGGATGGACCTGGAGGTCATTATTTTAAATGAAGATGCACATAAAAAGACAAATATCACATGAACTCACTCACATTTGGAGTCTGGAAAAAAGGTGATTTCATAGAAATTAAGAATATAACAGTGGGTACCAGAAGTCAGGGAGAAAAGGGGATAAAGAAAGCTTTATTGACAGGCACGAGTACATCATCATTGCCAGATAGGAGAAAGATGTCCTGAGGATCTATTGCACAGTAGGATGACCATACATAATATACTGTATATTCCTCACTAAAAGCAAACAAACGAACTCATAAGGTAGGATTTTAAATCTTTTCACTATAAAGAACGTTAAATATTATGTTATGTTAACTAACTGAGCACCAAAGGGGAAACCTGCTGAAGTGAAATGAACACTATGAGAAACAGTGACTTGATCAGCCCTTGTCCTGACTGTTGATGTACAATGTAATACTTTATCCTTTTTAGTATTTTTTTTGTTCTAGTACTATTGGTTGAACTCTGTAATTAACACACAATTATTCTTAGGTGTTTAAATTTTAACTGAAAAGTGATCCCTGTTAAATATAAGAGTGGAAAAAGAGAGGGAGGAGATGTACAATTTGGGACATGCTCAATTGGACTTGCCCCAAATGGTGGAGTTAGAAACGTGCCTGGGGATTCCAATACAATCCCATCAAGGTGGCATGTACCAATGCCATCTCACTAGTCCAAGTGATCAATTTCAATTCACAATTGATCACACTGATAGGTGTAAGAGTCAAAGGGATCACACAAACAAGACTAGTGTCTGCTAATACTAACTGATAGAAACAAAAAGGGAGAGAACGATCCATCATGGGAAGCAGGATACACAGCAGACTCATAGAATGGCAGATGTCCTAAACAGCACTCTGGCCTCAGAATCAGCCCTTAAGGCATTCGGATATGGCTGAAGAGCCCATGAGAGTATTGTAGGCATGGAAAGCCAAGACACTCTAGAAAAAACAAAACAAAACAAAACAAAAAGACCTAAATGAAAGATCTCTGAGAGTGAGATCCCAGTGGAAAGAACGGGGCCATCAAAGAAGGAAGTACCTTTCTCTGAAGGGAGGAGAGAACTTCCACTTTGACTATGACCGTCTGAACAAGATCGAAGTCGGCAAACTCAAAAGGCTTCCATAGCCTTGGCAACTCATGACTAGAGCCTAGGGAGATTACTGACGCCATAAACAAGAGTGTCGAATTGTTAAGTCAACAACAGGAGTCACTGTGTACTTACGTCTCATGTGGGATCTGTCCTTAATGTGTTGTCCAATATGAAGTAATGCTATAACTAGTACTGAAACAGTATTTTACACTTTGTGTTTCTGTGTGGGTGCAGACTGATGAAATATATACTAAATTGAATCTTGATGTGAATGGAATGGGAGAACATTAAATGTTTGTCAAAGTAATTATATGTACCTTTTTACCTTGATTGGACATTACACAACACATACATGTACTAAAACATCATAGAGTACTCCATAAATATGTACAACTTTTGTATGTCTATTAAAATTTTAAAGCTTAAAAAATTAAGATTCAGGCAGGCATTTGGCATAGAGGTTTAAGTGGCTTCTTGGTACAACTATTGAAATCGGAGAAGATCCCCTAAAATTCACACTGGAATGTGGTCCCTTAAAGTTCCCTAGAAATGCTATCCGGGATGCCACATGTGCTACTGGAATTTGGGGTGCCTTATGATTTCACCACAGGCTTATTACTAAATCCCCAATATTAGTAAGCCCGAGAGGGTTCTTGCCTAATATTTAGAGAAGAATTCTAAATACCGGCACAGATAAATAAGGCAGCATGGCACGTTTTAAGCTTTTATTTAGTGAGAAAGATGCATAGGAGAGTGAGAGCTTTATTTAAGAGAGAGAGTTAATTAGGGGTTCATACCAAGCACCCGGAACCAGCCCTGTGGAAGAGCATGTAGGCCAGGAAGCCTAGAGTACATGGCCTGAAGGCCATGCGCCCTGGAGGCGCGGGGCTACAGCAAGCCCCTTCCTAGCAAGAGGCCAGGGAAAAAGAGCTGGCCGGCTGGGCCACACCATGGCCGGCTTTTAATCCACTTCCAAAGGGGAGTGGTTAATTAACCTGATTGGCTGGTGGGCACCCAGGTGTGGCCAGGTAGGGGAATGAGGCCGCACAGGGGCATGGCAAAGGCATCAGGTAGGGGTATGAGGCCACACAGGGGCATGGCGAAGGCGTGGTCTTCCAGTTCACAAATCTGATCAATTTTAAACTGTATGCCTGCCTACTTCACTATGTGTCATATCAGACTGCTTTGTTCAATATAGGCTAAATGCACTTCTAATCCAGTTCCCAACTATTGTGTATCCTGGGAAACAGTGGATGATGGCTTGGATATGAGTCCTGCCACCCACAGGTGACACTCAGATGGAATTCCTGGTTCTAGGCTTTAGCTTGCCCCAGCTTATCTGTTGCAGGCCTGTCTATTTGGGGAGTAAACCAGTGAATAGACAATATATCATCTTTCTCCCTCTCTTTTTTCTCCCTCTCTGTCTTCTCTCTCGCTCTCTCTCTCACCTCCTTTCAAATAAAATGAACATAAATAAATAAAACCTAATGAAAAGACAATATATTTCAAAACGCTTCTTCACCTTTTAAATTGACAGAAGTCCAGTCATGGAACAGGTAAAATGTCCTGTAGTGACAATCAAGAAGTTTATAGTATCAGGAACACAGGTTTCTGTGGGGAGTGGGTTGGAATTTTAATATTATGAGTCTTAAAATATTAGTTTTTAGGAAGATTGGGTAGCACATTTCAGAAGATAAAAAGCTGGAATCATACACCTCTATGGAAGAAGTAACAGGCAGCTAACAGAAGTTTGCTTGTGATTGCTTGCTTGTCTTAATGGTTTTGGGTTTTATTGTTCTGTTTGTTTTGTTATTTTAACTAAGGAATTCCAGTACCATCTGTTTAAGGCACATAAGCTTAGTTGTTTCAGTGATAGCTGGGGGTAACCTGAGATTCAGATTAAAGAGATTGCTCTAACAGCAAATTGAGACTTTGCTATTTTACCTAAATGGAACTTACAGTTCACTGTAGAAGGTAAAGAAAAGCAACATATGGATACAGAAGATTTGGAGGTAAAATTGATGGAATTAGTTGATTTATTTGATGTGGGATTTGCTATGTCCTAATACCCAAATCACAGCACTGTCTTTTTATTAAGAAGTTTCATCTAAGGGTCAAATGCTTCCAACAATGTGTATTCTATTTGTTCCTGCTTATTCGATAATGCAAACATTTTTACAGAAAGACAATTTGTGTCTCAAAGGCATTAAAAAAACTTTCACTCAACTTAGTTCCATTGTTGAACTTCCCTTTAACATGATAAATATTAATGCTAGGACTGCTTTGCATTTGGGTTTGCCATTAATTCTCTCACTTTATTATCTTCACTCTAAATTGAGGATGATTATATTAAGAGCTCTTCATCTTTTCATTATCTTACATTTATTTGACTATCCTACTTGACTACCTCCTATTTAATTGAAATACCAATTGAGTCTGGGAGTTAGAAAGAACTATTGTGTACATCTCCCTATTTGAAGCTTTTTTTGAGATTGGCAGTTTCTTTTCTTCTCTTCTGCTTTGTAGTTGCTGTATCAAAGGAGGAAAAACATCATGGATTTAATGAAATTCCACAAATGCTCAGGAGACCTTGCTTCCACTGAAATTGTTTCCCAAATATCTATGAGCACCAAAGTTGAAATCACACTCTGCAAATAAAATATATGTAACTTTTTTCAATTGAAGAATTAAAATTATAATTTAAATTCTATAATTATTCCAACAAAGCTAGAATGTTTGATATTTCTAAATTTGCCTTTCAGTTTTCATTTATTCCTGTCATTTTCAAGAAAATTACAAAATTTCACTTACAATTTAAAAAAATATTTCTTTCATTCATAACAGAAAAATATTAATCGGGAACTTAAGAATTTAATTGTAGACTAATAAAATTTAAAATGTGTGGTAGGTCAGATGATTGGCTTTGTGGTTAAGACAATTAGGAGATTGGGTTGGCATGCCCATATCACATTTTGGAGTCCTGGATTCTCTGCTCCCAGTTCCAGCTACTTGCAATGGCATTCCTTGGGAGGCAGCAGATGATCACTCAAATCTGTGGTTCCTGCCATGCAGCTGGAAGACCTGATTTGGATTCATAGTACCTGCTTTCAACCTGGCTCAGTCCCAGGCTGATGCAGGCATTCAAGGAGTTAACCAGCACCTAGGCTTGCTCTCTCTTTATAACTCTCCTTCATCTATCTTTGCCTCCTGTGTCTATTTCTGTCTCCCTGCCTGTAAAATAAATAAATACAGAAATAATTTTTTAAAATAATAACATATGTGATAACATGATTTACTGTCTTTTTGACTGTTTCTTGGATTATTTTTAATTAATTTATCATTCTGCAAACAGATAATAACAAGTTTTTCTCAAAAAGACATTTAAAATTAAGTTTGAATATTGAGCTTTTTAAATGTAATGTAAAAATTTAGCATATATTTTGGATTAATTAAAGAATTATATACCTAGAACCCAAATATATATGAACAATTAACATGAAAAAATATTTTACTATACTCTAAAGCTTAATTAAAAATTCAATATATATTTTATATTCCATGAGCAGCATTTTAATGTCTTAAAACATAATTGCATTTCTATAAAAATGCATTTGTATTTATCAGGATAATTATAATTTACATAGATCTAAGAGTTTGTGTTATAAATATGTAATATTTAATGATGTATAGTATCAATTATATGTTTCGTTAAACAAACCAATTCATTATACAGAAATAACCTTTTTTAGGTGAAGATCGGTGTAAGTCCATTCATTCATCAAAATGATTTAGCTGCTATTCACAAATACTGCATGATTTCATTTTTGTTATTTTTCTTTTTCATTATATCTGGAGAATTATTTTCATATTCATAAAATGTGATGAATTAGTCTAATTTCACTACATGTTGTAAGAAAAACTAGCTAAAATAGTCTCAAAATTCTCATTGTTTTGTGCGGGCCAGCCACACCAGTCAAACGAAACCTAAGGGAGGGAGAGGGACTGAAAAGAGGGACAAGAGATCGCAGAGAATGGAGCCAAGACAACAAGGCTGATCAAGGCTCGTTTGTTCCAATGTCTCAGTGGTATTTATACATAACCAGCACAAAGAAGCACAAAGAAGCACAAAAGATAACGACATACATAAGCAACTAATCGTGGCCCCCGGTGGCACAGATAATTTTAACAGAACGTTCTTGATTATCAACCTCCTTCAGGATGAGAGTATGTAACTTTCTTATCCCAAGAACTCCACAAGCCAAGACTGGCCTTGACTTGTCCAAAGGCTGCCTACATTGTTTAATATAGGCCATTTTGCAAAAACGCAATAATGCAATCATTCTGTCTGCCTGTATGGTGCCAATGCGTTTCCTAAATTTTATATACTTATAAAACTAATTAATTTATTAAATAAAACAAAACCCATTACTATTATGATTTTTTGTGAACACCATGTATAGATTATGAAGCATTCATAATTAAACTTAGTATTTGCCAACCAGTTCTTTAAATATTTATTTTTTATGTATTCATTCATTCATTCAAAAGTAGGCAAAAGCTAGAGAGAGAGAGAGAGAGTGAGAGAGAGCTGCAATCTGCTGGTTCACTCTCCAAATGGCCACAACATTTAGGTCTGGATCAAGTCAAAGTCAGGAGCCAGGAACTCCATTATGGTCTCCTGTATGGTTGCCAGGGGCCCAACTACTGACATTTCAGGTACATCAGTTGGAAGTAAAATTGGAAGTGGAGCCACCATACCTCAAACTAGAACCCCAATATGGATGCTGGTGTTGCAAACAACAGCTTAACCTGTTGTGCCACAATGCCAGACCATCCACAACCATTTTAATCATGCAAGTCTAACATTGAAAAAATTTTAACATTGAAATTTTTGAGCACTTACTCCAGTATTTATTTATTTATGGTTTGTACATTTAAGGTGTCTCATTGATACGCATGTATTTTGTAAAATTTTCACAATAGATTTGAAAAATAAAAATAAAAATAAGTGGTCAAGTAATGATAAACAATAATGCTACATTATTTTATATATTATTTTATATTTTTAATTTCATTCATTTTTGGCACAGAGAATCTCTCAAAGAAGCAGTTATTGACACTTCTTGGTGCTTAGTTCTTAACAATTTTGTTGACCCAGATGGCTTAACATTGTCATTAACCAGTATATCAAGGCATAGCACACTATTAGATGAGTTTCAAATGCACATTTCCAATTGTTGCAGTTGTTTTTCATCATTTCAATTTTTGTCATCCTTTCTTGAAATCTTCTTATACTGACATTTGTTTTCTTTTGAAAATTGCCTATGTTCTAGAAAAGTGAGTTTTCCATCATTTCTTCTTTGTGTTTGTATACTCTGTCTAACTCTGTTAATCTATAATTTTAGGAGCAATATTTTTCAGCTACTGATCTATTTTACATGATTTTGTTTAATTAGAAGGAGATAATACTATCAAGAAATTGATAAACCTGGAAAAGATAAGTTGTAATGCATGACAACTTGTTAGGTGAAAAAAGAAAGAAGTAAAACTGTTGCTTCTGTGCTGGCTGAACTTTCAGCTTTTTCTCATAGAACATCTTACATCATGTGAGATAATACGTCATCTGTCACTAAGATAAATAAGAGCATCAGTTTTCATTTATATTCCAGGTATTATTAAAATTGTTTTCTCTGTGTTCAGATATTACTCTTAGTGTTTTCATTTGTAACCCCAATAGATCATCTTTTTTTAATTTATTTGACAGGTAGAGTTACAGTCAGTGAGAGAGAGAGAGAGACAGAGAGAAAGGACTTCTGTTGGTTCACTACCCAAATGACCGCTACAGCCTGTGCTGCACAGATCCGAAGCCAGGAGCCAGGTGCTTCCTCCTGGTCTCCCATGTGGGTTCAGGGGCCCAAACATCTACTGCCCTCCCGGGCCACAGCAGAGAGCTGGACTGGAAGAGGAGCAACCGGGAGTAGAACCCAGCACCCATATGGGATGCCAGTGCTGCAGCTGGAGAATTAGCCATGGCGCTGACCCCAATAGATCATCTTGTTAAACACACCAGCCTATAGAGCTAACTTATTTAGAGAAAAGAAGTCCACCTCTACCATGGCCAATCATGGAGATAGTTTGAGCATTTTCAATTATGTCTGGAGTTTTCATAATGTCTGAGGAGTGTTGATAGTACACCAGGTTTTGTTAATTAGGAAGTTGTCAAATTCCAGTCTTAACAATGGATGTGAAAGTTACTCCTATTTTACCTCTATCTGTTAACAGAATGTGGCAAACTAGTTCCAGATATAGTCACATGAACTTATTCTATAATGAATGATAATATTTATCACTCAGATAAGTGGCTGATCTTGGATCTGGCACTGCTGTATCGCAGGTTAGGCCACTGCCTGCAGTGCCGGCATCCCATATGGTGCCGATCCGAGTCCCTGCTGCTCCAATTCCAATCTAACTCTCTGCTAATGCACCTGGGAAAGGCCCAGGAAAATGGACCAAGTGCTTAGGTCCCTGAGCCCACATGGGAGATCCAGATGAAGCTCCTGGCTCCTGGCTTCTGTCTGTCCCAGCCCTAGCCATTGTGACCATTTGGAGAGTGAACCAGCAGATGGAAGCCTTCTCTCTCTCTGTCTTTGCCTCTGCCTCTTCCTCTCTGTAACTTTACCTTTCCAATTAAAAAAAAAAAGTGGCTGATTTTGTCAATTTACTTCAAAAAGGAGAATGATATGCATAACTAGACTGTTTTCTGTATATACATGGACTATTAAGTTATTCAATAAATGCTATTGCTTGAATATCTGCTAATATCTGTATTCTAAGGTTAAAGCATTGGAAAAAATATGAATAGGAAAATGTGCTGTGCCTTCAACTAACCTCACAGAGTACGAAGCTATGAAGAAAACAAGGGAAAGAAATAGGGAAAAAGAGACTGATATAATTTTGTTTAAGGTGGACAGCTTCTCTAATAAGAGACATTTGAACAAATGAATGAAGGAAGGGATGAACATATATCCAGAGGACTATATTCTAGTAGGACCTCTAAAGTAAAGACTGTGGCACCTGCAATACTACTATTAAGAGCTAATAAATTTGAAGGCCTTGAGCATCGATGGGAAATTTAACAAAGTAATCAAGTATATGAATATACTTCGGAACCAGATTACTGTGGCTTAACTCCTAAAATTTTTTTGCTTTTTTTTAATTTTGCTATAGAGCTAGATAACATTTAAACATTTTATGATGTCGTATCTGTACAAACAGGGAACTTCATTACTTTACAGTTTTGAAAATTCGTGTTTATGTGTTTGTACAAGTATGTGCCAGCTTGAATGCCTTTTGACACATAGTAATCACTGTTAGTTTTAGAAATAAGAGGGAGAAAGAGATGAGCCCAAGAAGACTCCAAGGTTATGCTCTAAGCAGCAGGAGGAATGGAGGTGTTATTCACTAAAATGGGGACAACTGAAAGAGAAGTTCAAGGGAGAGTGGAAAATCAAAGTGCAAATTCGAACATGCTAAGTTTGTGATGACCCAGAGAACTGACACAAAGTTTTTAGTAGGCATACCCCACACAAGAGACACAGAATTTAGCAGAAAATTAAGTTTTCCACATTTGTATAATTTTTAAGATTATGAAACTGAATGTGATCACCAGAAAATAAGTGATTATAGTGGAGAATAAAAGAAGACCCTTTGTGTCAAGCATTAGTTGAAGAAACAAGTGAAATGAAAGAAACCTGTGCAATGTGATTTCTTTTGTGAGCAGGTGCATGCTATCCGTGGCAGCCTGACTTGGAAGATGGGTCTGTGATTACCGATCCAGTGAGAATGTGAAACTGGACAATATGTAAAACACAAAATAAAAGAGTACAAAGCGGGAAACAAAGACCCCAAATTGGGCTCTGTGCATCACGAATTTAGAGGAACAAGCAGTCAAAATTACAGAAAGGAAAAGTGAGTGGAAATTTGAAAGGAACAGATGGGACCAGCATTGTTCTGCAATAAAGTAAGCTGCCATATGCAATGCTGATATCCCATATAGGTTCTGGTTCAGGTCCCAACTACTCCACTTCCCATTCATTTACCTGCTACTGTGCTTGAGAAAGCCAAAGTAGATGGCCCAATTACTTGGGCCCTTGCCATCCACCTGAGAGACCATTAGAGTTTTCGGGTTTTTTTTTTTTTTTTTCTTTTTGACAGGCAGAGTGGACAGTGAGAGAGAGAGAGAGAGACAGAGAGAAAGGTCTTCCTTTTGCCATTGGTTCACCCTCCAATGGCCGCTGCGGCCGGTGCGCTATTGCCAGCGCACCGCACTGGTCCGATGGCAGGAGCCAGGTGCTTATCCTGGTCTCCCATGGGGTGCAGGGCCCAAGTACTTGGGCCATCCTCCACTGCACTCCCTGGCCACAGCAGAGAGCTGGCCTGGAAGAGGGGCAACCGGGACAGAATCCGGTGCCCCTACCGGGACTAGAACCCGGTGTGCCGGCGCCGCAAGGCGGAGAATTAGCCTATTGAGCCGTGGCGCCGGCTGAGTTTTCGGATCTTGACTTCCTGTCTCAGCCCTGGCTTTTGTAGCCATTTAGGGAGTGAAGTAGCAGATGGAGCATCGCCCCGCCCCCCACCCTGCTGCCTCTCTCTGTAACTCTACCTTTCAAGTAAATGAATGTATCAAAAAAAAAAAAAAAAAAAAAAAAGGAACAGATCATACAAGCCAACTAAGGAAACTATTCTGAAGAAATGAGTGATCAGCTCCTATAATTGCTTTTGATATGCAATAAAGAAGCAAATAATTGTCCAGCAGATTTAACAATCAGATTTCACTGGGGACTTTTAATTTTGGTGGTCATATTGCCTACCATGATTGAGATCAAAAAAGAACTGGAAACAGAAACATTGAGAGTTTTAATGTAAAGCACAAAGAGCAATATGGTTGTCCAAAGTGGAGAGAAAATGTCATAAAAGTATTCTAAATTTAAAGTTCAAAGCTCATTGTATGTTGAGTTTTTTTAAATGATATTAAATTCTCATGAGAATATTTAAAGTATACAACAAAATACATTGAGAGGTTATCATTTCATTGCAAAATGATAGTGTAGACTTTGGTCCTAGTTAGTAATATGGACAAGACAAACTGTAAATCAGGTACAAAGCCAGGACGTAAATAGAAATGCAGGTAGCATGGAGATAGGTCATTGAACTTTATTACATTAAACTTCTGACTCATTGTGCTTGTGAAGTTTTTTTAATGATTTTTTGTTGTTTTGTTTTGTCTTGTTTTTTAAAGAACAAAGTGTGTTGCAGTTCTTGAGATTAGAATTGGAGTAAATAAAAGGATGGTGAGAACTTGAGATCAAGAATTAAGTTGTGTTTACAGGTTATGAGTTAAAACTCAGCTCTGTCAGCATGCATTTGGATGTGTTTCTTCAGCTTCTTTGAATTGCTCAGAAGGAGGCACAGAAAAGTTAAAGAGTTAAGTAAGACTGAGATTTTTCCAAGGCCACAAAATGAAGATGGAAAAGGGAGAATAGAATTGGATGTTGATGCATCAGAGTGACCACAGTGATAAACCACAGAAACCAAAGCAGGTAAATGAAGAAAATAAAGGCAGAGTACAGCTAATAAACAGAGGTAGTTCAATGGATTGAAGCCAATTTATATAGGAAAAAAAAAGTTCTTGGAACCCTGAAGTTATGATAGAAAAGATAAGAGGTGGTGCCTGGAGAGTGTGAAGGTTCAAGTTGACATTAAGGAAGGAATGTGTTTTCTGAGAATAACAAGAATTAGAGCAGGACTTCAGAGTGAATGGCTGATGGTCAAGCTCAGTGCAGGTGAAGCAGTCACAGAACCTCTAAGGCTAGGAGCTTGAAAGGATCTTTTTATGTTAATACTAACATCATCAAACACAAGAATTCTATGGAGGAGGTAGTCTGACAGGTGGCACATATTCACACAGCAGGCATCTGGGAAATCAATTCAAAGTCATTCAAGTCAGTTATTTTACTCTAATTGTCACAAGATGATGAATATACATTTTATCATTTGGCATCAGAGTTAAGATGGTCAAGGCTATCTATGCTGGACACAGTTTAAAGTGGCCCAGGCCAAACCTTCCATCTGAGAAAGATTAGTGGAGAATATAAATGGAAATTTCCTGTAAATGGTAAGTTTATTAGCAATAATAACTTAATTATTCCCCTCTCTGTAGTAGTTGACAGCTTCTAAAATATTTTACTCTGATTTCATTTGACCCTTACAACATAGTTGACAAATATGGAGACAGTGCTAAGCTCATGGGCAGAAGAAAATAAGACTTTGAAATGATAAAAGTTTAGACAAAAGACTTATGACTACTAAATAAAAGGCAAGCCCAGAAATACATGGATTTTCTGGATAAATCTATTGCTATTTACTCAGAAACATTATGCATATTTCGTTGGTTTTCAACATTTACATATATTTAATGACAATTATAGATGAGTGAAGCTCTGTTCAAACAAACCAAAGTAAAATATCAAATGCATGAACGATCATTCTCTTTTTTTCTTAAGATTTTATTTATTTATTTGAGAGGCAGAGTTACAGATAGAGAGAGGGAGACACAAAGAGAAAAAGTCTTCCATCTATTGTTTCACTCCTCAAAGGGCCACAACAGTCTGAGTTAAGTTGATCTGAAGCCAGGAGCCAGAAGGTTCTTTCAGTTTTCCCATCTAAAATCTAGATTAAGAAGTGTATTTATACATTCCCACCAACAGTGGGTTAGTGTCCTTTTTTCCCCACATCCTCTCCAGCATCTATTGTTCGTAGATTTCTCAATATGAGCCATTGTAACTGGGGTGAGGTGAAACCTCATTGTGGTTTTGATTTGCATTTCTCTGATTGCTAGTGATCTTGAACATTTTTTCATGTGTCTGTTGGCCATTTGGATTAATTCTTTGGAAAAATGTTTATTGAGGTCCTTGGCCCATTTCTTAAGTGGGTTGTTTGTTTTGTTGTTGTGGAGTTTCTTGATGTCTTTGTAGATTCTGGTTATCAACCCTTTATCTGTAGCATAGTTTGCAAATATTTTTTTCCCACTCTGTCCGTTGCCTATTCACTTTCCTGACTGTTTCTTTTGAAGTACAGAAACTTCTCAATTTTTTTAAAAATTTATTTATTTATTTATTTATTTTTTGACAGGCAGAGTGGACAGTGAGAGAGAGAGACAGAGAGAAAGGTCTTCCTTTTGCCATTGGTTCACCCTCCAATGGCCGCTGCAGTAGGCGCGCTGCGGCCAGCGTACCGCGCTGATCCGATGGCAGGAGCCAGGGGCTACTCCTGGTCTCCCATGGGGTGCAGGGCCCAAGCACTTGGGCCATCCTCCACTGCACTCCCGGGCCATAGCAGAGAGCTGGCCTGGAAGAGGGGCAACTGGGACAGAATCCGGTGCCCTGACCGGGACTAGAACCCGGTGTGCCGGCGCCGCAAGGCGGAGGATTAGCCTAGTGAGCCGCGGCGCCGGCCAACTTCTCAATTTGATGCAATCCCAAATGTTAATTTTGGTTTTGACTGCCTGTGCTTCTGGGGTCTTTTCTAAGAAGTCTTTGCCTGTGCCTATATCTTTCAGGGTTTCTCCAATGCTCTCTAATCATTTGATGGTTTCGGGTCATAGATTTAAGTCTTTAATCCATGTTGAGTGAATTTTTGTGTAAGGTGAAAGGTAGGGGTCTTGCTTTGTGTTTCTATGTGGGTGCAAACTGATGAAATCTTTACTTAGTATATACAGAATCGATCTTCTGTATATAAAGATAATTGGAAATGAAAAAAAACTGGTGTTAAATTGGAAATTGCAGAGAAAAATTAATTAATTTTTAAAAAATATCTCTGTCTTTAATGTGCTGTACACTGTTATTTAATGCTATAACTAGTACTCCAACAATATTTTTTCACTTTGGGTTGCTATGTGGGGGCGAACTGTTGAAATCTTTACTTAATATATACTAAACTGATCTTCTGTATATAAAGATAATTGAAAATGGATCTTGATTTGAATGGAAGGGAAGAGGGAGTGGGAAAGGGGAGGGTTGCAGGCAGAAGGGAAGTTATGGGGGGAGGAGGCCATCGTAATCCATAAACTGTACTTTGGAAATTTATATTCGTTAAATAAAAGTTTTTTTTTTTAAAAGTAATGCTAAAATCCATATGTTAGCACAGGGACACCAAATAGCAAACACAATCTTAAACAGCAAAAACAAAGCTGGAGGCATCACAAGACCAGATTTTAAGACATTCTACAGGACAGTTACAATCAAAACATCCTGGTACCTGACATACATGAAGTTTGCTCTCTTTATTTTAATAAAAATGTTTCAAATGAAAAAAAAAGAAGTGTATTTATGAACCAATGGAATATTCTTTGAAACTGTATATCGTTCAAAAACTTTGACTTTTTTTTTTTAATTTGCCAAGCACAGTTAGTGAGAGAGAGAGAGACAGAGAGAGTTATAGACAGTGAGGGAGAGACAGAGAGAAAGGTCTTCCTTCCATTGGTTCACTCCCCAAATGGCTGCTATGGCCAACGCTGCGCCGATCCGAAGCCAGGATCCAGGTGCTTCTCCTGGTCTCCCATGGGGTGCAGATACCCAAGCACTTGGGCCATCCTCCACTGCCCTCCCAGGCCACAGCAGAGAGCTGGACTGGAAGAGGAGCAACTGGAACTAGTACCCAGCGCCCCAAAAGGGACTAGAACCCCAGGTGCCAGCGCTGTAGGAGGAGGAATAGCCAAGTAAGCCACGGAGCCAGCCTGAGGGTGCTTTCTAAAATTGTAGTATCTTTGTGCCTTTGCACAAAGATTTTAAAAGTTCATGGAAATGGAATTAAAAGAGAAGATTGTTTAGACATTAAAAGCTTTGAAATCCATGCATAGTTTTTTCATAATACACCTTTTGAAGCCTCCCAATAGTGTATACTATAAAGTAATAAGTTGCAAAATGCTATTAAATTCTTCCAAAACTTTTATATTTTGTCACAGGGAAGTAGTTTTCATTTCATCTTCCTCCAACATACTTATATTTTTCTATTTTTAATTTATATATATCACAGTAACTTGGATATTCTTCTGTGCTGTTAATATGTTGAAACCTGATTCCTCATTGGTAAAATTAAGAGTGTATCTCCTCAGGGCTGTGATGAAGTATAAAAAGTAACTGATGGGGCCAGTGCTCTAGTGTAGCAGGTAAAGCTTGCAGTCCTGGCAACTCATATGGGCGCCGGTTCAAGTCCTGGCTGCTCCACTTCTGATCCAGCTCTCCTCTATGGCCTGGGAAAGCAGAAGATGCCCCAAGTGCTGGGGCCCCTGCACACACGTAGGAGACCTGGAAGAAGCTCCTGGCTTCTGACTTTGGATTGGAGCAGTCCCAACCATTGCAACAAATTGGGGAGTGAACCAGTGGATGGAAGATTCTCTCTCTCTCTCTCTCTCTCTCTTTCTCTCTCTCTCCCCCCACCATCCTCTCCCAACCCTGCCTTTCAGATGAATAAAATATATAAAGATTTTATTTTAAAAATTACTTAATGGACTTGTTGCACTATGAAAAAAGTAAAATTGAGTCAGAGATAGGAATGCAGTCATAGTTGGGAGTCTAAAGAATTTGGAAGAGAAAGTAAATAGAGACAAGCTATATAAATAATATATAAACCCATAAAATTAAAAGTTACTAGAACAAATCTTTCTAATCAAATTTCCAAAATTGAAGTTGAAAAACCTATTTTGTACATTTTGTAAAAATGCATGAGAATTTTGAATTAATGGAAATCCATATGATATTTAAACCTACTTGATCATATTTGAGTAGTTATAGTTTATGTCAGGTGAAATTACAGGCACAAATATTTTTAAGAGATGTTGATTGAAGACAGCAAAACAATGGATCTGATTCAATGAGGCAACTATTAAAATTTATCAACATTATTGTGTCTTGAACTAGAAAACTGAAAATTCTCATTTGATTTCATTCATTAGTATTTCTGGGATGAGCTCATCAGCATGAATGTACAAACCTAGTCTGGATCCAAGTGCTGAACTATGTTTCAAGAAAAAGATCTTGCAGGATGCTGCAGTCAGGCCAAGGCTTGTTGACGCTAGAATCACTTCATAATTAGTATACATATTATTTTTTGAAGTGAATTCTGTTTTAAGCTAACAAGAAGAGGTTTATAAACAGATTACATCATGTCAACAATGTAGATATTAAGAGAAGAGTACTTATGTATTCATTATATGAATTCACACAGGATGTTATCAGGATATGCAATCACAATAATTAATGTACTGTATGCGATTTAGGATTTGAGTCACACAATTCTAAGAATTTTTAGATACAAAGTGTTCAAGAGGGAAAATGAATGCAAGAATGGAAATGAAAATAAAGTAATTTATGATGGAATTAATTTGCATTGATAAAAATATCAAACAATGGACTTCCTTATCATTGCTTTGTCAAAAATATTTTAATGTGTTTCTCATAAAGTCAGAGTTAAAATTTGCAATGAATGTAACAGGAATGAAAACAAAAACAAACCACTTACATTTTATTGAGAGCATCAAGTTTGCTTTTGGAAGGGGATTGTTTTTATTTCTTTATATAGGTTGAGAAAATAATAGGATTATACTTATGAAATATTATTGAAATGTTATTTATTTATATGTTATAACAGATAATATAATTACATTAATTATATATTTAGTTATATAATTTATTATTGTGTTGCGTGTCATTAAGTTAGCATTATTCTCTTATTTAATACTTAATATATTTAAAACTATCGCTGTTTCGGCTTTATTATTATGTTAGCATATAGATAATTTAGGTAGAGTTAAAAGAGTCCTATTCAAAGTGCATAAGAAAACTGAATACAAATGGAAACAAACTAAACTAATAGCTTAAGGCTAGTATTCAGCGATTTGGAGTGAAATAATGTTCAGAAAATTCTCTCATAAACCATAAAAAATTACCTGATAAAAAAAGAGATTTTCATTTTATCATCATATTGATTATAAAATTATATAGATTTTAATTTATTTATGCTAGTTTCGCATTTAATAAAACATGCAAATATTTATATTAAAATAAGAAATATTTTAATCCAGTGTATCAGCTACATACCAGAAGCCATTTTATAGACTGATAATTAAAAGCTATCTGTTTTCTAAATTAACACCTTTACAGGAGAAGTTATTGTGTACAGTTATATTTTATTGAATTCTATTTACCTCAAGTGTATCCAAATTTTTTACATAATGAACTAACACACAGTTCATGGTAACATGATTTCACTCATAAGAAAAGTATCCAGACCCAAATGACTTAGACATTAAACAAATTGACTATATAATGTAACAATAATTTTGTGATGAGTTTAGTAGCTCATAGTTTTTTTCCACATGTTGGTCCCCACATTTTGAGAGTATTGGTTAGCTTTTCTCATGGTCCTAGGATGGTAGCAGCTCCAAGCATCTCACCACACATAAAATCCACAAAAGGGATCATCACCTTCTTGTGTTGCTTGTTAAACCATAAGACCCCATTCCCAGAGGTTTTCTCACTATTCTCGACTCGCCTTCACCTTTCACTGTCATTGTGTCATGTGTGAGTCGTTGGACTTCATCTACATGCCCGTCACTGTGGTACTACTGTGGTATCACAACAGCACTACCGTAGTTTTATTTTCTTTCTTTCTAAATATTTTTAATTTCTTTTCAATGTCAGAGTTACAGAGAGAGGGGGAGACATGCACCCACCAATGCACGCGTGCTCGCACACACACACACAAACACACACATACATGCAGGAGAGAGGGGGAGAGAGAGAGAGAAACTTTTATCCGGTGGTTCACTCCCCAGATGGTGGCAGTAGCTAGAGCTGGGCCAGGCTGAAGCCAGGAGCCAGGAGCTTTTCACAGGTCTCCCACATGGATTTAGGGACCCACACACTTGGGTCATTCTCTGCTACTTTTCCCAGGACATTCGCAGGAAGCTGTACTCAAAGTGGAGCAGCCAGGTCATGAACACTGTACAGATTGTTGGTGCTTTGGGCTACAGCTTTATCCGCTGTGCCACAGCACTGTCTCCGTTAATCTTCAAATCTAAATTTTCAAGATCATATTTGGTAGGTGCAAACACTGTAAAAGAAAAATGAGGCTCTGAGGATAGGAAGAGGAAATTTGGGTGACTTCGGAGACTATTTACAGTGGGGCATATGCCATCCCAGTATAAGTCAAAGTAATAAGGGACAGTAGGAAAAAAATATAAATATAATGTATCCTGACTCAAAGGCTTTACTTCGCCAAATAAACAGATCATGTTGTGTATAAAATGTGTGTAGCAGTCAGATTCGTGCATCCACATGACTAACCCCTGGATGAATCTTTTCCTTTTCCACGTCCCCCTCAATAATGGACCCCTCCTATGGGGAAACTTTTGCTTTCGCCCCACTTTCATAATTTTTTGTCTTAGTTACTGTTTCTCACCTGTTATAAATGACCCATTGCCAGTGGTTTCCAAAATGGAGATGTAATTAAAATTATCACAACAATGACACTTTTTTTCTGGCTTTTAAAGAGAAATGAAACTGCTACATGGAAATGGAATTCTGCAGCTGGGAGACCTATCCCATGAAGATTATAAGTTGTACCAGTGGCCATGAGAATAATCTTAAATCATTCTAATAATTTCAGAAATGTATATAAGATGATTTCCAAGTAAAATTATTTGAAACTATTTCCTTAAATTAAAAATGCATCTATGCAATGACATTGTTTAAAAAAAAAGTCCTGGGTAAGTGAACTTATTTACTGATGGAACAAGAATCCCAAACACAATGGAAACACGTAGATAATAGCTTTGTGTTTCCACAATGGGCTTAGAGGAAAGTTAATCATGTCTACCAATTAAATTTTGGAAAACAGTTCAGAGAAGAGTATAGGATGTAAAGCCTGCCCTCACGAGTTGGTACAGCCACACATTTATAAGATATATCTAAACATCTATTCTTTATATTACATATAAAGTATATGTTCTTAGCCTACAGTTTAGTCTAAAATCATCCCCATAGAATCATAATCAAAGGACCTTAAAACCCTGTAAGTAAGAAAGCATAACACCCAGCATTATTTAGTTGCAGGCTAAAAGCTCTGTGGAATGGAGACAAAATAAAGTAGCATTGATGATCAAATTATTCAGAATTAAACTTACGTCCAATAAATATTTGGATATGATTATTCACAAATTTAACTTATTGGAAGTAAAGAGACTGGATACCTACTAAAATTCTTGTAACAAAATTTATTTTTGATATGGTTTTAGATATACAGAAATGTCACAAGGAGAGTAGGCTATTCCCATATACCTTGCATTCACTTCAACCTGTTGTTAATGTCTCATATTAATATTGTGTATTTTTCCAACCAATTAAATATTATTTTTTTTCAAGAATAGTCAAAGCCTTATTTGGACACTTACTGCTTTTAGTCTCATGTTCTTTTTTTCTGTTCTGGTATCCCATCCAGTTGCCAAGTAACATTTTATGGTCATGTGCCCCTAGGCACCTCTAGATGGAGACTCTGTTCCAGACTTCCTTGATTTTTAATGACTGACCGTTTTATAGAATACTGATTAGCTGTTTTTAAACTCTCCATCATGTTTTTTTTTTCCCTTAATTAGACAGGGGTTATGAATTTTTATGAGAAAGACCAGAAGTAAAGTATCATTTTAATCATACTACATCAAGGGCTCATACTTTCAACCTGGCTTCATTTTTATGCTATCCTGAATCACCTGACTGAGAGAGTTTTTGTTAAGATAGTATTTTCTTCCCCTTTTTCTGTACTTTACCCTTTAGACGTAACTCATCATGCACACCTCTATGTTGAAGACATAAGAATCTTAAGTTGTTTCAGATTAATTATACAGGCAAAAGCACTAACAGCTTGATAAGCAGAAACCTTGGTTATACAACTAGTAAACAACTTTCAAGGCACAAAAACTGCATTTACCTTCCAAAGGGACTTTCTCCAATATGATCAGGGAAAATCACCTTACAAGAAGAATTCCAGAATACGCATACGAAAATTAGTAGAACAGTTGCTTCTGAGGTACAGTGTCCTGCCCAGTGGCAGGTTGTATGCACCTTGAATAAGGCTTATTGTATGTTAGTTTTTTTTTTTTTCCTCTCTGCAAATGAGTATTCCATTCTTAATCCAAAATTTTATCTTATTTAAGGGAGAATAAACAGATTGTCTTTTGGTTATGTAAACTATTGGAACTTGCTGAACATTATCTATTGTTCATGAATATTTTGTTACTATTGTAATTTTGTGGGTGTGTTGTTTGATTCAATTTTGTTTGACTTTTTGCTAGCAATGGGAGTTTGTACCATGTATAAGAAGTGAATGAATGAACATTCAGATGGCCACAGAAATAAATGGTTTAAAAAAGGCCATTGTTTTCTTCCTCGTTGTTCATGGCAACAGACCTTTTATTGTGTTCTCTGCACATGTTGTCAGCAAATAACATAACAATTTCTTCACTCTCAAAGAGGAGAGTTTGCCTATAGGACTAAATTTTCTCAGATGAGGCATAGGTTAAAAAAGAAAAAAAAATATGTGCTTTTGGGAATGCAAATTAAATATTAATACAGAAATAGTAGGGAGGTTCCTCACAAAATTAAAACAACTCTCCTATCCAGTGACCCCACTACTGAGTGTACATACACAGGAAATATCAGTATGTCAAAGAAATATGTGCACAGCCAAGTTCATTGCAACATTCACAGTAATCAAAGTATGGAATCTAAGTATCCATAAATGGATGAATGGAAACAGAAAATGTGACATAAATACATAATGGAATACTGTTTAGTGTCAAAAAAGAAGAAAATCCTATCTTTAGCAATAATATGAATGAAACTGGAGAAATAATTTTAATGAAATAGCCACGCATAGAAAGACAAATACTGTGTGATCTTAGTATATATGTCTAATAAAGCTCTGTTGAACTCATGGAAGTGGAGAGTAGAATGATGGGTACCAGAGGATGTTATGGGACCAGATGCAGATTGGGGAAGTGTTGATGAGACGCATAACTTCAAGAGATCTAGTGTATAATTATGATATCTCCATTATCTCCATTTATTAACAACTGTTGTATCCTGGAGAATCACTGAGAGAATAGATTTTAAGTGTTCTTGGTGTAAAAAACCAAGTATATGAGGTATTTCATATGTTAATACCTTTGTTTAACCATTCTACAGCAGATACATATTTTGAAATACCATGTTGTACAAAATAAATACATATAACTTTACTTAAAATAAAAACAACAGAAAATTCATATTTTTAATGTAATGAATATAAATTTCCAAAGTACAGCTTATGGATTACAATTGCTTCCCCCCCATAACTTCCCTCCCACCTGCAACCCTCCCCTTTCCCACTCGCTCTCCCCTTCCATTCACATCAAGATTCATTTTCAATTCTCTTTATATACAGAAAATCAGTTTAGTATATATAAAGATTTCAACAGTTTGCCCTCACATAGCAACACTGAGAGAAAAAAATACTGTTGGAGTACTAGTTATAGTATTAAATAACAGTGTACAGCACATTAATGACAGAGATCCTGCATGATATTTTTTTAAAAAGATTGATTAAATTTCTATGTAATTTCCAATTTAACACAAAGGTTCTTTTTTTCATTTTCAATTATCTTTATATACAGAAGATCGCTTCAGTATATACTAAGTAAAGATTTCATCAGTTTGCACCCACACATAACCACAAAGTGTAAAAATACTGTTTCAGTACTAGCTATATCATTACTTCACATTGGACAACCCATTAAGGACAGATCCCACATGGGACATAAGTACACAGTGACTCTTGATGTTGACTTAACAATTTAACACTCTTGTTTATGGCATCAGTAATCTCCCTAGGCTCTAGTCATGAGTTGCCGAGGCTATGGAAGCCTTTAGGGTTCGCCGACTTCAATCTGATTCCGACAGGGTCATAGTCAAAGTGGAAGTTCTCTCCTCCCTTCAGAGAAAGGTACCTCCTACCTTGATGGCCCCGTTCTTTCCACTGAGATCACACGCACTGAGATCCTTCATTTAGGTCTTCTTCTTCTTCTTCTTTTTTTTTTTTTTTTTTCCAGAGTGTCTTGGCTTTCCATGCCTAAAATACTCTCATAGGCTCTTCAGCCATATCCAAATGCTTTAAGGGCTGATTCTGAGGCCAGAGTGCTGTTTAGGACATCTGCCATTCTATGAGTCTGCTGTGTCTCCTCCTTCCCATGATGGAACCTTCTCTCCCTTTTTTGGTTTTATCAGTTAGTATTAGCAGACATTAGTCTTGTTTGTGTGATCCCTTTGACTCTTAGATCTAGCAGTGTGATCAATTGTGAACTTAAATCTACGACCAGACACCATCAAATTATTAGAGAGCATTGGAGAGACCCTGCAAGATATAGGCACAGGTAAAGACTTCTTGGAAAATACCCCAGGAGCACAGGCAGTCAAAACCAAAATTAACATCTGGGATTGCATCAAATTGAGAAGTTTCTGTACTGCAAAATAAACAGTCAGGAAAGTGAATAGGAAACCAACAGAATGGGAAAAAAAATATTTGCAAACTATGCAACAGATAAAGTCAAGTACTTAAGCCATTACTGCTACTTTCTAGGAATATTAGCAGGAACCAGAATTGAAGCAAAACAGTAAGAACTTAAAGCATCATTCAAACATTGGATTTGAGAGTTTCAGTTTGGGTTTAACTCACCATACTACAAGACCTACAGCAAATCTTCATTTTCTACAAAGTCCCTGAAGTTTTCAGCTCTCTGTGAAGGACAAATTATTGCCATTTAATAAATGAATGCTCACCATGCACAGCTCAATGTAACTTTATATATATGTGTGTATATATATATATATATATATATATATATATATGATTCTTCTTGAATTTCTTTTTGACATAGTGAAAGGTGAAACTAATTTCATTTTTAAAAGATTTTTTTTTTAATTTGAATTGCAGAGAGAGGAACAGAGGTCTATTTGGTGAACAGTACACCAATCGGATTAGATAAGCACTAGATAGCACAGACTAGAATGGTTTGAGGAGAAATGATTATTACACATGTAGATGAATTATAAGGAACATTATCATGACCTGGGCTTAGCAGCAGATGAAGAATCACCAAGCCACAAGTTTGAAAGGAGAAACAGAGAAAGCAGTGATAATAACCAAGTAGAGGAGTATGGTAAAGTAGAGGCTTTCTTGGGATGAGTAATACCTATGTAACAGCCAAGTCAAAGTAACATCTTCAGGGAATAAACATTGCCTCACTCTGTGCTGCTCTAACAAAATACCTGAGATTGGGAAATTTATACACAACAGACACTGATTTCTTACAGTTCCAGACGTTGGGTAGTCCAGGACCAGGATGCTGGCAACTTCAGTGTCTGGTAAGAGTCCCTTCTCAGCTTATAAGGTTGTGCATTGAATGCTGCTCATTTGTTAAAGAGGGGGGGAAAGCAAATGTTGCATCCTCACACTGCAGAAGGCACGGATGAACACACTGAGTTACTGCTCTCCATTGAATTTATAAGGTTGCACGTGCAGGGTCTTCTCCAGTAACTTCATCATCTTCTAAAGGTCCCACCTCTTGATATCAAACTGGGCTCTTTCTGGGTTCTCCCCAGATGCCTTGATGGCACAATCTCTTATTTTACTTTCCCACTCTTTCCCTAAAAGTTTCCACGGCTTATGTTTTAAGGGCTTCATCATGCTGTTAAATCTCTGCGTTTTAGGGCATTGCCTTGCATGCACAGAGGGAACCCAGAGCATAGTCACACTGCCTAGGCATGCACAAAAAAGAGTCTCTAACAGGCAGAACCAAAAAAGCCAGAACAATAAAAAAATTCTGTATAGGAGAGGTGTTTTAGAAGCAACAGTTCCTTTAGACATGGAAATCTGAGATGGAAGCCTATGTTACCAGGCTCACCTGATTTTTCAAGCCTTTCCAGCCAAGATTTACTTTGCTGGATATCTCCACATACCAGCTTTCTCCTACCAGATTGATAAAATTTTCACACTCCACAATATTGGAGGCAGTTTGAGTCATTCTCCTGATTCATTGCTCTCAAGTAATAACAAAACCTTTCCCTTCTCAAAAGATAGGTCTCACTGAGCATGATTGGGAGTGACAATCAGTGACTCTAAACCTATATGGTTTAAATTCTAATATATCAATGTTTGGAAGGACACATAACATTCAAACCCATCTTATGTATTTAACCCAGCTAATACACCATTGCACAAGAGAAGCCTCAAATAGCTTAATAGGGTAGAAAAGGCAGGAAAGTCAATCTAAAGGAGAAAGGGATGATACACTATACAAAAAGTGAAATATCCACTTGGTGAGAAATTCAAAAAGAGAAATATGTGTGTTCTGACCTAAGCATGACATTTAACTGATTAGGTAGCCACTGTTGATGGTGCTTTGTGTTCTGACACACAAATGTGACAGAAAATTATACTTCATATTTTTCTTTTAAAAGTAGTAATACTTTATATTTCTAAGAAGTAAATTAATGTAGATAAAGGACATAAGATTACAGATCTAACACAGGAATCATGAGGCAGGGAGGATTGCATTTGTTGGCTTGAAGTGATTTGTTCAGAGTATTTGAATTTATCTGTTTGAAATCTTGCTTGAGGTGCATGTTCTTTGGTCTGGATAATTTTGGTGAGATTCACGTGGCACACTCATTAATTCTTCTTGGCTATTTTATCTTTTATACTGACACACAATACCCTGCTCAGTTCGGAAACTTTTTTTGGCTCTGGTAGTTTAGAAATCAATTTCTTTTTCTCTCCTAACCATTACCTTAAACTTATATATCAAATTAGATATATTTTATGATTGGTGACTCTCATCTCTGTGAAAGAGCCACATTATTTAAATATTTTAATTACCTAGGCACTGCTCATCTTTTCATATTGTCCTAATTGAATCTGTTTAGAAATTAATTCCTCTGCTTTATTAAAGAACATTTGTAAATATACTCGCAGTAGGTGAACTACTAGAATACTTTTCTTTTTTGTGTGTGCTCATTTTTTTAAAACATTCCAATCCTTTCACGTAAATTCATATTTAACAAAATCTACCTTACAGTGCACTTTTTTTTTTTTTGACAGGCAGAATGGACAGTGAGAGAAAGAGAGACAGAGAGAAAGGTCTTCCTTTGCCATTGGTTCACCCTCCAATGGCTGCCGTGGCCAGCGCTGAGGCTGGTGTACCGCGCTGATCTGATGGCAGGAGCCAGGTGCTTCTCCTGGTCTCCCATGGGGTGCAGGGCCCAAGCACTTGAGCCATCCTCCACTGCACTCCTGGACCATAGCAGAGAGCTGGCCTGGAAGAGGGGCAACCGGGACAGAATCTGGCGCCCCTACCGGGACTAGAACCTGGTTTGCCGGCGCTGCAAGGCGGAGGATTAGCCTGTTGAGCCGTGGCGCTGGCCTTGTAGTGCACTTTTAAGGGGAGGGATGTGTGGTATGAGAGCTCTCACCACAGTTTCAAGTTTGAACATGCATTTGTTTTACCTTTCACTATTAGTGATATTGCACCTGCATAGAACTTCTTTGTTGACAGTTTCTCCTTGATATAAACTTAAAATTTTTTAAGACTGTTTAGTTAACAATTTTTTTAACTTTCAATTATCTTTATATAGAAAAGATCAATTTAGTATATATTAAGTAAAGATTTCAACAGTTTCAACCCACAAAGACACACAAAGTATAAAGTACTGTTTGAGTACTAGTTATACAGTTCACATAGTACAACACATTAAGGACAGAGATCCTACAAGAGGAGTAAGTACACAGTGACTCCTGTTGTTGATTTAACAGTTGACACTCTTCAGCTGGCACTGTGGCTCACTAGGCTAATCCTCCCCCTTGTGGCGCCGGCACACTGGGTTCTAGTCCCGGTCGGGGCACCGATCCTGTCCCGGTTGCCCCTCTTCCAGGCCAGCTCTCTGCTGTGGCCAGGGAGTGCAGTGGAGGATGGCCCAAGTGCTTGGGCCCTGCACCCCATGGGAGACCAGGATAATCACCTGGCTCCTGCCATTGGATCATTGCGGTGCGCCGGCCACAGTGCGCCTACCGCGGCGGCCATTGGAGGGTGAACCAACGGCAAAAGGAAGACCTTTCTCTCTGTCTCTCTCTCACTGTCCACTCTGCCTGTCAAAAAAAAAAAAAAAAAGAAAAAAAAAGACACTCTTATTTATGGAGTCAGTAATCACCCGAGTCTCTTGTCATGAGCTGCCAAGGCTATGGCAGCCTCTTGAGTTTGCCAACTCTGATCTCATTTAGTCAAGGCCATAGTCAAAGAGGAAGTTCTATTCTCCCTTCAGAGAAAGGTACTTCCTTCTTTGATGGCCTGTTCTTTCCACTGGGATCTCACTCACAGAGATCTCACTTGCAGAGATCTTTCATTTAGGGTTTTTTGTTGTTGTTGTTGTTGTTGTTGTTGTTGTTTTGTTTTTCACAGTATCTTGGCTTTCCATGCCTGAAATACCCTCATGGGCTTTTTAGCTGGATCCAAATGCCTTAAGGGCTGATTCTGAGGCTAGAGTGCTGTTTAGGACATCTGCTATCCTATGAGTCTGCTGTATATCCCGCTTCCCATGTTGGATTGTTCTCTCCTTTTTAATTCTATCAGTTAGTATTTGCAGACACTAGTCTTGTTTATGTGATCCCTTTGACACTTAATCTTATTAGTATAATCAATTATGAACTTAAAAGGATCACTTTGACTAGTGAAATGGCATTGATACATGCGATCTTGATGGGATTGAATTGGAATCCTCTGGTACATTTCCAACTCTACCATTATGGATAAGTCCGATTGAGAATGTGTTGAACTGTACATCTCCTCCCTCTCTTATTCCCACTCTTATATTTAACACACTTTTCAATTAAATTTAAATTTCTAAGAATAATTGTGTGTTAATCAAAGAGTTCAATCAATGGTATTAAGTAGAACAAAAAAAAAAAACACTAAAAGGAATAAAGTAGTAAATTGTTCCTTGACAGTCAGGACAAGGGCTGATCAAGCCATTGTTACTCATAGTGTCCATGGCATAATGTTTTCCAGATTCCTCCATTTTGTTGCAAATGACTGGATTTCATTTTTTACTGCTGTATAGTATTCTGTAGAGTACATATCCCATAATTTCTTTATCCAGACTTCTGTTGACAATTATACATAGTTGTGGACTACAGTGGAACATTTCAATAAATGTATACAATGTATAGAATCAAATTTACACAATCAGAATTTGTACTTCTTTGACATACTTTTCATATAAGTATGTCCTTGGTACCTTTTTCAATAATCAATTTTCTGTATGCATGTGAATTAATTTCTTGTTTCTCTATTATGTTTCACTGATCATTTGTCAGTGTTTATGCTGGTATCATGCTATTTTAATTACTATATATTTTAAAATTAGGTATTGTGATGTCTTCAGCTTTATTTATTTTTTAATTTATGTTCAAGATCCTTTTGGTTATTTAGTACACTGACTCTGGCACATATTGATGGTAAAAAAATTACCATCATTTAATTATCACTGCTGTTTTTTGTTGTTGTTTTGTTTTGTTTTGTTTCCAGTTCTCATTCTTTTCCCTTTTCATTGTTAGTGATCTTAACTTTTTCTTGCAAAGACTCTCAGTGTATTTTTATTTGTATGTATCAATCCTGGTACTCAGTATGGTATTGTCTGAGACTTCTAATTACTTTAAAAAGTTAATAAAATATTGGTTCATTTTTATCTTGACATACTTTGCTTTATATTCCCTCTGTTTTCTTCTGGAATTCCTATTAGACTTACATTGTAGTTTTTAAATCTTGTCTATTGTTATATGGTTATTAATTTCCCTCATTGTACTGCTCTCTGGACTCAGTTCTCAAAAATGTATTTTATGCACTGATTTTTATTTATTTATTCATTGTTAATTATTTGAGATAAAGAGAAAGACGGATACACAGAGAAGAGCCCACCCATCCACTGATTCACTCCCCAAATGTCTGCAACAGCTGTTGGTGGGGATCAAGATGTGAAGCCAAGTGTGGGGAATTCAATGCAGGTCTCCCACTTTGGGAGTAGGAACCCAAATACTTGAGCTATTGCTGCTGCCCCTGGATGTTCACATTGGCAGCAAACTGGAATCAGGAGTGAGAGTAGGGAATTGAACTCAGCTACTCTGATGTGGAACACAGGCATGATATGTTCACCACTAGGACAAGTGCCCACTAATTCTTTTTAATTATCTGTGGTTTAAGAGTTATTTCATTTTTTTCTTTTTTTTATTCATCGATTATATTTTTTCACTTTGAAGGTTTCTAATGTACTTATTTTATAATAATGTATATTTCTTTCTTTCTTTCTTATAACATTCTTTGTCAATAGTACTTAATTTCTTATCCCTAGGAGTGTCTGATTTATAATAAAGTCTTTATTCTATCTGTGATGGGATAAGTGCCTCAAACTAGTTGCAAGGAAGCTCTTTCACCTCTTGTCATGTGTTGATATACCTAGAAAGTGCCTTTCTCATGAATCAAAATGAGGATCCTCACCAGAAAGCAAATCTGCCAACATCTGCATCTTAGAGTTTCAATTTCCAGAATGTGAGAAACAAATTAGTTTTATTGATAAGCCACCCATGTTATCGTTTAAGGCATTTCTCTTTTATTTTATTTTTGTCTAGCATAAATTAACCTTTCAAGAGATTTGCTACTATCCTTCTTAAGTCAATTTAGTTTCCAGATTTTGGTGGGCAAGTTCTTACTGAATAAGAGGTTATTTTTGGCATTTTTTTTTGGGGGGGGGGAGTTTTGTGTGTGTGTGTGTGTGTTTTGTTTTGTTTTTAGATGTTTGGGTTTTTTTTTCTCTTTTCTTTCTTTTTCTATGCACATGCATTCATATAATGTATATTTTGCAGCATAATTATAGTTTTCCTCACTATACTAGAAGGAGCTTATGCCATTGTGTCAGAGTCCAGTCCTTAGAGGATATTGGCACAGAGCATCCAGTGTAGTTGCGTGCATGACTGCATTATGCTTCATTCCACTTCATTGAGTGTCAGCTTTCTAGAGCAAAACCCAGCCAGAACATTCACATCTACTTCTTTCAAAATAGGAAACCACTGTCATAGCTTGACTTCAAAAATCACAAAATATTACTCTTTGGGGATTTCTTTTCATTCCTGGTATCCCTAAAGAGACCCCCTTTCCTTCTTTCACAGCTTGCTTGTTCCCAGGATCTGAAACTAGCAGGTTGCATATTTAAACCTGCTCAGAGCTTTGTGTTTGTATTCTGTTTGGCCATAGATATTTGCAGTGAACTTAGATTGATCCTGAGTAGTCTATTTTTATTTTTCTATTATTGTTGCTTAGGATGGGGTGAATGGGTGGTGGAGCTCTAATCATAACCCTTGATTCATTGTTATTGACTGTTTTCTTTCTAAGTGAATAGCAAATATGTGTGTGTATATATGCATATACATGTAATAGGCACATATAAATAGTTGTGTATAAAATAAAATTAAATGTCAGTCAACTTATGGAGAGAATTTGCTTTATTTTATAAATTTATTCAAAAAGCAGAGAGAGAGAGAGAGAGAGAGAGGAGAGAGATTAATTCCCCACCTGCTAGCTCATTCCTCAAAGACCCAAAATAGCCAAGGCTGGAACAGGCAAAAGCTAGTTGCACAGAACTCAGTCTGGTTCCCCGTGTGGGTGGCAGAGATCCAAGTACTTGAACCATCATATGCTACCTCCTAAAGTGCACATTAACAGGAAGCTCGAATATCGAAAAGATCTGGGACTGATACTCCACTGCTCTGAAGTGGAAGTTATCGATGCTCCCTAAATTCTTAAACTTCCTGCCATCACTCAATTAATTATTGCCATCATTCTGTTGATATTTCTAGAGATGAGCTGCTAAAGTGTGTCAGTGTTACTCTTAAATCTGTTTCATCAATAATTTAGCATAATATTCCAGGTGAGCATAACCAGGACATAATATGGCCCACTTATTATCTCCCTTGTTCTATATACTGAAATTTGTTTAAAAATGTGAGTTTTTAAACATTTCCTATTATGAGGATTCAGAATTTTCATCACTTCTTTTCCCAAGTAACTGATATTAAGTTATGGAATTTGGATATGATCAGTATGAAGCTATATATAGTTCAGAGAGTAAAGCTTCTTTGAAACATGCAGTCCATATTTCGCATTTTTACTTGGCTTCCCATATTGTCTCAGAGATATTTAAAATAAGTTTAATGAACTCATCTTGAAGTGTTTTCAGTGCCCTGAGATGTCATTTGTCTGAACCAGGAGTCTTAAGCACATGTAGTAAACTAGTCGACCTACAACTGTTCTCAACACATTTGATTCATTGTGTTAATTTTTCTTATCAATTGACTTTAATCTTATTCCTAAATTACAGAGAAAATGGGAGTAGAACAATTGAGAACCTTATCTTGCTTCAGTTTGTTTTTGGGCTATCTCTTTCAATTCCTACATCCAGATAGCCTATTCCTGCCCTCTGCACTTTTGTAAGGAGGAATTGTATTTTCAACTTAAAACTTTAGGTCTTAGGGGTGGGAATTTGGTCTCACAATGGAGACACCACTTGGAACACCTGCCTCTCATTTTGGAGTGCCTGGAGTAAATCCCCAGCCCCAGCTAACAATTTCAGTTTCTTGCTATTTTGCAATGTCGGCTCAGAGAGTTGGGTATTTGCCACCCACTTGGGAAAGCTGGTTTGACTTCCAGGCTCCTGACTTCAGTGTGGTACAGTTTGGGCTGTTGCTGGTATTTGAGGACTGAATCAGTGGGTGGGAGCTCTCGGTTTGCCTGTCCATCAAATTTTTAAATAAATAATTAGAAACAAACTAAAACTTTTCTTGGCAATTCCAGATTATTTTGATTTCCAAGTAACTTTAGGATTAATTTGAAAATGTCTACAAAGGTAAAATAAAAAAAAATTGGAAATTTTATGGTTAAAGGAATTTGATATAGAGCACCAAGACAGGGCCTACTCACTGAATGTATATTAAACCAGTCACTGACCAGTGGGTAGTGGAAGAAAATAGATTGATTTGCAATATGCAGAGCAAAGAGTTGATCAGCTAGGTTTCAATTCCTGAAGTTTCCAAGGAATTAATCGTAGTGAATTTTAATCACTCAAGTGGGGATTCCTTTTCATGGCATCATTCTTCTGGTCCTCCCTCTTCAGTCTTCTCTTCTATTGAAGAGTACCCCTTGATTACATTGTATACACATGGATAACCTCATCTCAAGATCAGTGGATTAGCAATTTTAATTTTATTTGTATCCTCAATTCGCCTTCCCCATTTGAGGTAACATACTCATATCCTCAGGTGTCAGGGGTTATCATCAAGTAGGTAATTTGCAAGACAGAGTTATTGTTCTGTTCAGTATTTCATTCTAAAGTCCTTCATGTTGCTAACCTTACTAGTTCTTACCTGAACACTATAATTACCAAATTACATCAGCATTTTTTGCTTGGAACTATTTGTTTTATTTTCTATTTTAGCATATCAATATGATTAATTATATTCACTGACTTCAAAGGAAAACTGAATTTGCATTTCCAAGATAATGATCATGGTGAATTTTTTTTCATATTTTTGTGTTCTTGTTGCTAAACTTTGTTATACTTTTTTTCATTTATGTTGATAAGAAATGTTGAGATGTAATTTTATTTGCTTATAATATGTTTGTTTAGATTTGGAGTTAGAGTAATTTCCTAATAGAATGACTGATTGATTTTCTGTAACCTGAGTTTCTATCAAACTATGATTTCTTTCTTAAACGTTTGGAATAATTCTCCCGTGGATGAATTCAGACAATTTATATAACAGTTATAAAACTAAACTTCTAGTATTTTAACAGATACAAAATATCCAGGCTATTTATTTCTATTTCAGTAAAATTTTGTATTGTGTATTATTCAAATAATTTGATGTTTTGAGGTTAATTTTTTGAATTTTTAAAAACATTTACTTATTTTGAGAATTAGAATTACAGAGAAAGAGGGAAAAACAGAGAGAGAGGGGTATTCCCTCTAGTCAATCACTTTCTGGCTGAAGCCAGGAGTGTCTTCCTGGGGTCCCACATGGGTGGCAGGGACTGAGCTACTTCAGCTATATTCTGATGCTTTTCCAGGCCATTAGCAGGGAGCTGGATTGGAAGTAGAGCAACTGGGACTTGAACTGGCACCCATGTGAAAGGATGGTATTGCACGCAGTCAATTAACCCACTACAACACAACACAGACCCCTTGTCGAATTTATTTGAATTAAATTGTTCATGATATTCATGATAGTTTCTAACTGTCTGTAGGGAAACTAGCTAGAGAATTACTTTTTGTTTTGCTTGCTTGGAGGATTTTTAAAATTACTTTTTTTAAAAATTGTTTACTTTCTAAAATTACTGATTTTAAAATTACTGATTCCTTTTAGTGGTGATTTGTGACTTCTGCCTTTTTTTCCTGAGAATCCTGGCTTAGAAATTTATGATTCTTTTAAAAAATATTTATTTATTTGAAAGTCAGAGTTATAAAGAGGAGAGGGAGAGACAGAGAGGAAGACATAGATCTTCTATCCACTGATTCACTCCCCATGTGGCCTCAATGGCCAGGGCTGTGCCAGGCCAGAGTCAGCAGCAAGGATCTACATCTGTGTTTCCCAAATGGATGCAGGGGTTCCAAACACTTATGCCATCTTCTGCTGCTTTCCTAGGCCATTAGAAGAAAGTAGATTAGAAGTGGAACAGCTAGGACTTGAACTGGGGCCCAAGTGGGATGCCAATATTGCAGAAAGCAGCTTTACCCACTACGCCACAGCACTGGCCCCAAGATTTATCAATTTTATTGATTTTTTTTAAAATCAGATTCCACAAATTCTATTCAAAATAATTCCAATTTCACTTTTGATTGCTTTGACACATTGGATTACTAAAAATTTGTTACTTTTCTCCATAGATCTTTCTACTATTTGCTTTTAACAATTCTGTTGTAGTCAGAAATACTTCCCATGATTACAGTCCTATTCAACTTAATGTGAATTGACATATAAACAAGGAAATGAGGAATCTTTGGGGGTAATACTGCTGAGAAGGCATCCTTATAATGTGGGGATCTTGCTGTCCTTGGAGGTCAAGATCTGCAATGGATTTCAGAGTTGCAGCAGACATTGAAAAAATAATGGAAATTATGGCTGGTGCTTTGACTTAGATAAAGCTGACACAAATGAAATAGATTAAGGCAGATATAGGAATGTATAAATAAATTCGGAACTCTACTTTTATGTATGCTATGTATAATCATTTAATATTCTATATTTCATAGCTTTTACTTTAATTTCCTGTGTTTTGCACATTTGTGCAGTACTTTATAGAAGTACATAATTTTAGCTTAGTCTTTCAGTTCATGAATTTTCAATTAAGTTTCGTTTAATGAACTCTTTTACCAATTCACTAACTTTTAGTATCAAATATATAAATATGTGCACATATTAATATATGCACAGACATAGAAATGGACACACATTTTACCATTTTGATAAAGATTCTAGTTGTAAAGGTGATGTTTCTTGTTTATTTATAAGGAATTACATATTAGTTTTGAGTTGTAATTTATGCTTGTTTTCAATAGAAAATGCACAACTTTATAATAATTATAAATTAAAAGTGGCATCTTGTTTTGTTACAAAACATTCCCAAAGCTGGTTGGAGACATTGCTATAGAACCCATAAAACCGGATTTACTCAACCAACACACAGCAAGCCAATCAATGATACTGGGGTGGTGGAAGTAAGTTTTTATTGCAAAGTGCACAGCAAGAAGCTGAGCAACTGCTGCTTAATTCACAGGTTTCCGGAGAGGTTAGAAGTAGATATTCTTCTTTTTTTTTTTTTTTTTTTTTTTACAGGCAGAGTGGATAGTGAGAGAGAGAGAAAGAGAGAGAAAGGTCTTCCTTTTTGCCGTTGGTTCACCCTCCAATGGCTGCTGCAGCCGGTGCATCGCGCTGATCGGAAGCCAGGAGCCAGGTGCTTCTGCCGGTCTCCCATGCGGGTTCAGGGCCCAAGGACTTGGGCCATCCTCCACTGCCTTCCCGGCCCATAGCAGTGAGCTGGCCTGGAAGAGGGGCAACCAGGAGAAAATCCGGCGCCCCAACCAGGACTAGAACCCGGTGTGCCGGTGCCACAAGGCGGAGGATTAGCCTGTTAAACCACGGCACTGGCCAGAAGTAGATATTCTTAATATCGTGAAGAGGGGCTGAGAAGTGTGTGTTCAACTCATGTCCAAGTTCCTGGTAGGTCTTTAGGACTCGTGGTCCTCCTTTAATTGATCAGTGATACTGGATTCTTTATGTAAATTTGGTGATGGTAAAGTGGGCTCCAGTCAGTGTAGGGGCTACATGCAGGACATAGCTACTTCTTGCACAGGCCCTAGGGTTCCTTGAAGAGAAACTCCTCAAGACAAGATTGAACATCAGATGGTTGTCTGTAGTAGAGACAAATGATATCATGAGTCTGTGTTCAGGGAAATTATTGGACCAGCTGTACCAGTCCTCAATTCAGTGAAATAATTTTAGTAAAATGTTGATTTGCTATCATTAAGAGCATGACATGGGGATTTTAAGCTAAGAAAAAAAGTTTGGGAGATCATGGGAGATCAGGGCATAATGGAATTTAACATCTACCTGAATACTATAGAGAGACTCAGTTTCAGTCACACAGTCAGACTTTGGATGAGCTCTACGCTTTTACTCATAAAAATTGTCTAAAGATGAATTACCTTATTAAAATGCCCTGATTTTCAGTTAATAATCCTATATTTATTTATTGACATTGCAATGTTTAGTACATCTGTAAATTTTGAAATTCTTTCTATTTGACAGAAGGAATAAAAGAGTAGAGTGACATATCAATAGGCTTCTATTTCTAGGGAGACAAAATTAGACAATACCTAAACCAATAACTTGAATGGAGAATGAATACAAAGTCTTTTTAAGTAAGTAAAATGATTCCTAAATCAACATGAAATGGTATGACTTGGTTAAATTACAAAGTAAGGATATGTAAATTATAGAATGGATTATTCAGCCCTAAAATACTAAGAGTAGGAATGTGAGAGGGGGAAGAAAAAGGGTTGGGGCGTGGGCGGGTTAAAGGATGGGGAGAGGGGTGTCACTATGTTCCTAAATCTGTATATATGAAATTCTTGAGACTTGTATAACTTAAATAAAATATAAAAAAAGAAAAAAAAACATTGCCCCTATTCTCAATAAAAAAAAAAATACAAAGACAGGAAAATGTGGATACTCATCTGTAGCAGAATATAATTTTTGCCAATTGTTCATTGTTCTCATATCTTCCAAAGGAGTTAAGTGCAGTATTTGGTGTGAAGAGTGGTAATGTAAACTACTTTGACTAACGGTCTGTGGAAGAGCGTTACACTTTCTACATCTGTGTTGATCCATTTTTTGTCGCTATAATGAAATATCTAATTTTGGACAATGTATAATGAAAAGAGATTTATTTAGCTCATAGTTTTGGTAGTTCAAAGTCCACAGTTTGGCCGGTCTACTTGTTTACCATCTGGTGAAAGTAAAATTCTCATGGTGGAAGGCAGCAGGATGACAGAAGTACATGTGGAGAAAAAAATATCACAAGGCCAGAAAGGGGGCCAGAGAGAGCTATAGAGGTCAGCCTCATTCTTTTATAAAAACTCAGCCTCATGGGACCTAACAGAGGTGCTGGGAGAATAATGTGAACCCCTTCTAAGGACAATATACCCCAGTGATCTAATCACACCCCACTAGGTTCTGTCTCTGTTTAAAAAATAAATTATTCATTGTCAATTTACTTGAAAGACATAGACAGACAGATATAGATCTTCTACCTGCTGACCCTCTCCTCAGAAGCCAGGGCTATGTCAGGCCAAAGCCAACAGCCTGGAACCCAATGTGAATTTCCTACATGAGTAGCAGGGAACCAACCATCTGAGCCATCACTTCCTGCCGCTAAGGGTGCACATTATCAGGAAGCTGTACTGAGAGTAGAAGAGCCTATACTTAACCAGGTGCTGCAATAGGATTGTGGTATCTCTACTTTGGCCAAGTCTCTTGTGGTTCTTACCACCTCTGAACACGTGAACCTCTGGGGACACACTTAAACAGTATTCAAATCATAGTAAGAGCTAAGCAGTGTCTTACAGTTTCATGTGGGATGTCTTCGTTCCTTGAATCTTTGTCATATGCAGAAAGCTGTCCAAGGAGTCACTGCTCTTTATTACTGAATTTTAAAATGAAAAGGACAGAGAATTAGAGCCAAAACCAACTCACAAAATAGATAAAAGCCCCCACAAGCAAGCAATGTTAGAAATCCAACATGATGGATTAGGTAATAAGTGTGGTGGTTAAGTTTTTGCTCGGGACACCAGCATCCCATATTGGAATGCCTCATGTTAGTTCCAGCTACTCTGCTTCCATTGCAGATCCTTGCTTACACACATCCTGAAAAAGCAGAAGATGACGGCTGAAGGACTTGGGTCCCTGCCACCCATGTGGGAGACCTGGATTGACTTCCCGGCTCCTGATTTTGGCCTGACAGCCCTGATCTGTTGTGGGTATTTGAGTAGTGAACCAGCAGATAGAAAATGAATCTCCCTCCTCTGTCTGTGTCTTTTTTTTCTCTCTTCCTCTTTCTGTCTCTCTGTGCCCCTCACACTCTTACTCTATTTGCCTTTAAAATAAAATTAATAAATAATGTTATAAAATATATGATGGCAATTTTAGTTAACTGAGACTTTCAGGCTGCTTGTTATGTTATAGTAGAACAACAAAAACTAACCAACATCTTCTAAAAAACTGTCAAGAGGCCGAGAGACTTTCTTCATTCCAGTTTTATTAGCAAGAGGAAATTTAATGCATGAAAAGATGTATCCAACTATTGCATATTAATTTTCTAAAACTTAATTGGTTACTTTTTATGATCTGATCATCAACAACATACTGAATATCACTTGGCTGCTAGCATAGTCTGCATACAATGAGTGATCTGGTTAATGATACACATACAAATATTCTGGCAAATATAAAGTTTTACTATTTAATATTAAATAAGTAAAATGACATTCTAACATTGGGATAGAGTCCCACAAGGAAACATTCATCTTCCTTAAGACTTGCATCACCTCCTAGTGTGCTGACATTGCGCTCTTCAGCTCACTATGTACCAACTAAAGCTCCCTCAAATTATTACAAAAATAGCTATGTGTATTGAGGAAAGTATAATATATAATATACAGGCAAATGTAACATTGAAGTATATATTGTTGCTAATAGTGATTATCTTATTCTCTGAAACTGTTTTTAAATATGTTGTTAACATATGCCATCTTTAAATAGAGTGACTTCAGAGCAAAGAGATCTGAAAGAAACTACTGTAGCTTGGTAATCAAGATTAACGTAATCAGGGGCTGGCTTTGTGGCACAATGGAGTGAGAGGCTGCCTGCATTGCTGGCATCCCGTATGGGGACCAGTTTATGTCCCAGCTACTCCACTTCCAATCCAATTCTCTGCTAATACACCTGGGAAACAATGGAAGATGGCCCAATTACTTAGGTCCTTGTATCCACGTGAGAGACTCAGATACTAAGTTCCTGGCTCCTTTTGGCCTAGCCCTTTCCTGGCTGTTACCACTGTTTGATTTGGGAAGTCAAGGAGTGGATGGAAGATCTCCTTATCTCTCCCTGTCCCTCTCCCTGTCCCTGTCCCTCTCCCTCTCCCTCTCCCTCTCCCTCTCCCTCTTCCTCTCCCTCTCCCTCCCTCTCCCTCTCTCTCTCTCTCTCTCTCTCTCTCTCTCTGTAACTCTGCCTTTAAAATATTTTTAAATTAACATTACCAGTGACAAACTATTTATCTTTGATAAATTTCACCTTATCTGTGATCCCTCTCCCTATTCTGTAACGCCAGTGTAACCTTGAGAAAAAAAAAATGAATCAAAACTAAATAGCTTGAAATTCAACCAAAAAATCAGACATGCTTGCTCAAAGCTGCCATTCTCATCACAAAGAGAGAAAATCTAAGATATAGCCAAGAGGCTTCTAAGGACAACTAAGAACTAAACATAATGTGCTATCTTGGAATCCTGGAAAGGAAGAAGGACATTATGTTAAAACTATAGCAATAGAATCAGTAGAATAATCTAAGAACTTTAGTTAATAAAGATATATTCATGTTAGCTCATTAGATGCAGCTGATGTACCACATTACAGTAAATGTCAACAGTATGATACATGTATTCAGGGTATATGGGAACTCTATATTGGAATCGTCTTTGCAATCTTTATGTAAGTTTAAAAGTATTCAAAATGAAACATTACTACAAACAAAAAATATTTATAAAGTAGAGAAGTATTTTTCATTTATGTGAAAAGAATATATCCTGTTTTGTATCAAGTAATGTTTAAAAAAAAGACAGAGATGAACTATCAAGGCATTTACTTAAATAGGAAATAGATTTGCAAATATGAACTTGGAATTCTTCCAAGCTTAGGATACCTTTCACAGGACAGATAATATTAAAATCAGATAAGTATGTCTCATTTTCTTTATTTATTAAACTTGTACATGATAAGGACTTTTAGAAGACAAAGGGGGATGGATTTCTTTCATTAAACAGGGGGCTAGTCTAATTTTATTGTGCTAGTTAGATAAACAAGAAATTAAAAAAAGTCAGATAAAGCTGAGGGATCATAATTTAATAATCTGTGAAAAAGTAACAGATTGATTATGCCATCAGACTCAAAAATCAACCTGAAAAATTTATTTGTATACTTTTTTTTAAAAAGATTTATTTATTTATTTGAAAGTCAGAGTTACACAGAGAGAGGAGGGACACATAGAGAGGGGTCTTCCATCCGATGGTTCACTTCCCAATTGGCTGCAACAGCCAGACCTGCACCAATCAGAAGCCAGGAGCCAGGAGCCAGGAGCTTCTTCCGGGTGGGTGCAGAGGCACAAGGACTTGAGCCATCTTCTACAGTTTTCTCAGGCCATAGCAGAGAGCTGGATCAGAAATGGAGCAGCTGGGACCTGAACTGACACCCATATAGGTTGCTGGCACTGCATGCAGCAGCTTTACCTGCTATGCCATAGGGCCAGCCCCATTTGCAGACTTTTATATTAAAAAATTTGAAGTACTAGGAGTAGGCATTTGGTTCAGTGGTGCAGACCCTGGTTGGGATACCAATACCCTACATAAGAGTACCTGAGTCCAGTGCCTGATTCTATTCTTGGTTCCAACTTCCTGCTGATGCAAACATTGTGAGTCAGTAGTGATGGGTAGCTGAGTCTCCATTACCCACATTAGACACCTGGATTGAGTTCCCAGCACAAGGCTTTGGCATAGCCCAGCTTCAACCATTGTGGGCATTTGGGAACTATACCAGCCGATGGGGGCTCTCCCACTTTCTTACTCTGTGCCTGTCTTCCTTTTGTCTCTCAAAATTAAGATTTTTTTCAAATTTTTTTTTCAAATGTTGCACACAAAAAGTTATGTGCAAAATTGCAACATTCAGGTAAACTTGAATAAATTTAGGACTAAGGTAGGGCTTTTCAATCATCAGTATACAATATAATACCAGGGGCTGGAGCTGTGTTGCAGTAGGTTAATCCTCCACCTATAGCACCTGCATCCCATATGGGTGCCCATTCATTTCCTTGCTGCTCTTCTTCCAATCCAGCTCTCTGTTATGGCCGGGGAAAGCAGTAGAATAGGGCCAAGGATGTACTTCATGGGAGATTGAGAAGCTCTTGGCTCCTGACCTGGATTGGCCAAGATCCAGCCATTGTGGCCGTTTAAGAAGACCATTCTCTCTGTCTCTGTCTCTCCCTCTCACTGTCTGTAACTCTACCACTCAGATAAATAAATGAAACCTTTATAAAAAAAAGAACACAATCCCAATAGTATTCAAGATGTGTATACAGGTACTTGAAAGAAAAAAAACTGATCAGTTACATTAAACATTAATCAATCATTTGATTTATTTCTTGTTTTTTTTGTATAAAATGAAGTATTTTTAAAAAGATTCATTTATTCATTTATTTGAAAGGCTGAGTGGCAGAGAGTGGAGGTGGGAGAGAGACAGAAAGAGAAATAATTTCATCTTCTGGTTTGATCCTCAAATGCCCACAAGGACCAGGGCTGAACCAGGCAGAAGACAGGAGCCTGAAACTCCATGTGAAGGTATCATCACCATGTTGTCTACTCATTCAATTTGCTGCTGCCTCTTTTCATTGATTGCAATTCTGCCCAAACTCAACCTTCTCTTTGGATGACAGTTGTTAAATGAAACCGTGTGGTCTCTAAAGTAGCATTGCCCCTGAGCAGACAACATGTTCTGCTATGCTCAGTCTTGGAGGTCACAGAATGCATGCCTTCTACATGCAAAATCACTTCCTTTGGGCCAGCATTGTGGCATAGCTGGTTAAGCAAGCATCCTGCATGGGCTCTAGTTCGAGCCCTGGCTGCTCCACTCTCAATCCAACTTCCTGCTAATGGTCTGGGGAGGCAACAGAGAATTATGGCAAACCTAGATAAAGCTCAGCCCTGGCCATGGCAAGTTTGGGGAATGGGCAACCAGGCCAAAGACCTCCCTCCCTCCCTGTCTCCCTCTCTCCGCCTCTCTCTCTCTCAACTCCTTTTTTTTTTTTTTTTTTTTCGGTCTTTCTAACTCTGCCTTTCAAATAAATAAAATAAATCTTTAAAAATTCACTTCCAAATCCAGACCGCCTTCTCTGACAGGGTATTTTGAGCATCAGCTACCTTAGAAGTTCATCCCACCTTGGACTATCTTACTGTACAATGCAGTATTTTTCCTTCACATTTTTTACACTTTGATGGATTATATGCCTATTCAACCTAAACAGGGCTGATTCCACAAGATGTTTACCCACACTTCTGAGATGACAGATGCTGTTCTGCTTCAGAATTCCAGTACTCCTACCATGAATCTGTGGATATGAAAGTGTTCCTGCCAGCTCACCACTTGGGAACCAGCAAAGTGCTTAAAAACTGCTGTAAGATAAATAAGACTCCAGTGACACAGACAGGATGAGATGTTCTGAAGGAACATCTGTCCCTATATTTTTATATCCAACTATACTTTGATGATACAGTTATTTCTGCCATCTTTGGGAATAAATTATTTTTCTACTCTCTATGAAAAAGAAGCTACAGTATCACATCAAGAATTACATTTGTTTCTTACATTTTATTTCATTTATAAATGGCATAGCATGATTTTATAAAGGAAACTATTCATTAAGCTACTATTCATTGAAACAATGAATAAAACATAGCCTTGATTTCATACCCTATCATACTGATACCTAGATTTTCTACTTCACAATGTTACAGAATAATTTGGGCTTACAATCTTATTTAGTTACTTATTTTACATCTGCTATCTTGCTTGGTTAATTTCAATTATTGGTTATTCTTGAGTATTTTGAAACCATTTGTAAAAGGTGACATCTTCTTTGGCCTGCATTTTGGCATAGTGGGAAGAACTGCCATTGATGATGCCTGCATACAGTATGGGTCCCAGTTCCTGTCGCAGCTGCTCCACTTCCTATCCAGCTCCCTGTTAACACGCCTGGGAAGGCAGCGGAAGATAGAGCAATTGTTTCGACCCCACTACCCATGTGGAGAACCGGATGATGCTTCAGGCTCCTGGCTTTGACTTGGCCAATTCTGGCTTTCGCAGCCATCTTGGGAGATAATTAATGGGTGGAAAATCTCTCTCTTTCTGTTTCTCCCACTCTCTATAACTCTGACTTTCAAATAAAGGCATAAATATTTTTTAAAAAGTGACATCTTCTCTCAAATTATGTACTAATATAACTGTCAAAACAGCCCATCTAAAACATACTGTGTTTTTTTCCCAGAATAATAGCACTAACTCTACAGATTTCGCCTGGGAAATAGGCAGGATTTAGTCATACCATTCCTGCCATTGGCTCTTATTATATCTTCTATCATATTGGGAAGAAGACCCCCAAGATGATAACAGACTATAGCACGATTGGACCTTTACCTGGGCGATACCAAGTTTCCAAGAGAGCTCTGCCTGGGATGTTTTTTCACGAGATCTGTCGTAAGGCTGATCTCTTTCTTCTGTCCATGTTACTGCTTACGTGTGGTGTCATCAAAGAGGATTTTCCACAGCCATCATCCTAAAATACATATCCCACCCTCCATCTTTTTCTGTTCCCACCTGTAAATTGTAAAATAACATTTGTTGTTTTAAATTAGAATAAACTCTATTTATTTATATACTTATTTATTTATTTATTTATTTTTATATTATTATTTTTTGACAGGCAGAGTCAGACAGTGAGAGAGAGAGACAGAGAGAAAAGTCTTCCTTTTCCGTTGGTTCACCCCCTAAGCGGCCGCTACAGCCAGCACGTTGCCGCGGGTGCACTGCGCTGATCCGAAGCCAGGAGCCAGGTGCTTTCTCCTGGTTTCCCATGCGGGTGCAGGGCCCAAGGACCTGGCCATCCTCCACTGCCTTCTCGGGCCACAGCAGAGCTGGACTGGAAGAGGAGCGACCGGGACAGAATCCGGCGCCCCAACCAGGACTAGAACCTGGGGTGCCAGCGCCGCAGGTGAAGGATTAGTCTATTGAGCCATGAAGCTGGCTATATATTTATTTATTTTTGCTCTTAGTATCAAGATATTTGTCTGGCTTACTTTGAGACCCTGATATTCTTACAAGATAAATGTGCTTTTTTGCTAATGTACATGTCTTCAGATTTTAAAGTGAAACCACCACAGAATGGAGAACATCCGTTTGAATTTCTTGGAAAACATGGATAAATTATTTGCCTGAAAGAATCACCTCAAGATTTTTACTTCCTCAGATAGTTCAAAAGTTCAAAAACTTATCAGGGGCAATTTTGAAAAAAGTAATAGAAAGCCAATCTTTCTCTTACAATGCTGAAGACCTTCCCAAGATAAAGTAAAAACTTCAATTTCAGTTTGTACTAGATTCACTCAGCAAAAATAAGAGCAAGGGGCAGACAGTGTGTCAGAGAGTGAAATGAGAATTTTTGTCTTATCTCAAGAGGTAGCAGTGTTTGGGAAGCAGTACCTGAGTACTATGCAGGTATTTATTTCAGTTTTGGAAAGAAATGTAAACATTTAAAATATAGATATCAATTAGAGACTCTGAAGATTCAATTTCAGGAAATTCATTCTACATCTTTTAAATAGGCAAAATAATTTTTGAAAAGGACCAAAACCCACAGGCCATAGGATTTTAGCCATAGAACTATGTGGTCTTGTTATTCTATTTAGTTCTTTTAGAATGATTTTTACTCTTGAATACATTTTGAGTAGTATCTTAAGAAGTTATTTTTGACATTCACTTTTGTGCTTGTTATTGGGATAAATAACATTGCACATAGCCTTAATGATAGTGAAAAAATAATAATTTATGCGGGTCATCACTGGAAAGTCAAGTTGTCAGAGGTAAGAGTTCAAGCAAGGAAATCAGGCTTATTGAAGAGGTTAGCAATTGGGAGAGAAGGGGATTTTTTTCTCAGAAGTAACTTTTTCCAATTTGCAAGCTAGTGGACTTTTAAAAAAGTCTTTAAAAGTGGACTTTTCTAAAAATTGCTTTTTTTATACTCAGTTACACTATTCGCAATACACGTCTATATGCATAAGGAGTGAAATCTAGCTGTGACAGAAAGTATCTGTTTTTATCATATTTCATGACACTCAGAGAAGTGCCTGGCCCAAAATTACTCAATTTTGTTAATTAATTATTATTGTTATTAATATTAACAATAATAATTAATAATATTGTTAATTAATCTGTAGATTGCATGCCTACTTATGCTAAAATCATAACTATCTTAGATGATGTAGTTATTTAATAATCATTTGAATTGTTGATGTATGTATGTTAATCCTCCTTTTACAAATTATGAACTGAGAGCCAAAGTTACAAAATGTTTACATTGTCACATGTGTAGAATAAAAGTCAATGCTATTTCCATTACTATATAATTTAGAAAATGATTTTAAACCACATGCATCTGATAATTGTGAAAGTTATTAATAGTGTCTTAAATTTTTTCTGCAAAGTGAAATCTAAAATATAAATACTAGGTAGGAAAGATGGCATTAGCCTTTGTGTGTGAAGGGGGCCATGGGGAAATGACAAAAAGCTCTTGAAAGAGGGAATGTAGCAGCCGTAAGGCTAGGCTTTGGAAGCAGCCCACCATTTGCACAGGGAAGTCCTGCCCATGTCCTGACCCAGACTCCCAGCCTCCTCACATATGCCATGGGAATCTCCCTGGTTGATGCCAACTGGGCTATTTTGTGGCTATCCAGTCTGATAGCATTAGATAATAAAATATTGGGAGGAATTTCACAAGCAGAAAGTCCTTTGTCCTGTAATATCCCAGAAGAGGGAGGGGGAGAAAGGAGAAATGGCAGAAAGAAGTGGTTACAGGCCCACATAAATCTGTCTAAATACACTGGGCATGCTATGAGAGGCTTCTGAGTAGTTGCCCTTTCAGCCCTCACATGCATTATTTTATTCAACTTCATTTCCTTGCTAACTGCTAGTCTGTCTCACACATGAAATTCCTTTTTTTTGCAGGCATTTAAGGACCTTTATTACAACCTTCTATGCTAACATAAAGAAAAGAGAAGAGGCCTGCACCGTGGCATAGCAGGTAAAGCCGCCAACTGTGGTGCTGGCATCCCATATGGGTGTCGATGCATGCCCCAGTTGTTCCACTTCTGATCCAGCTCTCTGCTATGGCCTGGGAAAGCAGTGGAAGATGGTCCAAGTCCTTGGGCCCCTGCCCCTATCTGGGAGACCCAGAAGTTTCTAGCTCCTGGCTTCAGATGCGCGCAGCTCTGGCCATTGTAACTAGTTGGGGAGTGAACCAGCGGATGGAAGACCTCTCTCTCTCTCTCTCTCTCTCTCTCTCTCTCTTCCTCTCTTTCTTTCTCTAACTCCGACTTTCAAACAAATAAATAAATCTTAAAAAAAAATAAATGAAAACGTGCTCAGAACAATGATTCTTAACACATACATTAAACAAGTTAATAAAAAAATAATCAGTAGCTTAGATGTTAATATTGATGGTGGAAATAAATTGTGCAAACAGAAAAACAGAATTGTAGCTATACATCTTATTTTTCAGCAAACAATGTATTTGTGACAATTTGATTGGTGCTGGTATTGTGAATAGCAATCAGGTAAAGCCACTGCCTGTGACAAAGCACTAATTTGTGTCCCAGCTCCTCCATTTCTGATCCATCTCTCTGTTAATGGCCTTGGAAAAATCTGTGGAAGGTTGTCCAAGTACTTGGATCCTTGCTACCCATATGGGAGTTCCACATGATTCTCTTAGCTCCTAGCTTTGGCCTGGCACAATGCCTGCTTTTGCAGTGATCTGGGGAGTGAATCAATGGCTGGAATAATCTCTCTTTCTCTTTCTCTCCCTCCCCTCTTTTATCTCTTCCTCTCACTATATAACTCTTCCAAATGAAATAAATATATCTTTGAAAAAAGCTGATTATGTGTTCAGTTTATTAAAGCAAGAAGATTATTATTTGTTATTATTCTTCCACATTCCCAGTGCTTACAAAATGCTTCTTTACAAACAAAATAATGAATATGGTATATAGTTATGGAATACAACATACACTTTCATATATATCAGATATATATACATGTATATATAATATATGTGTATACATATATATACATATTTATGTACATCATGGAAGGCCTAAATCAAGTAATTTAACATATAAATCATATAACTATTATATTTTTGGAGGGAAAACACAGAAAATCATAGTACATTTGTTGTTAGAATACGGTTACCATGATATATAATAATAAACTTACTCCTTTGTCTAAATTAAATGTGTATTTTAACCAGCAACTCCTAATTATTTAACTTAATGTCCTCCAAGTTCATCCATATTGTTACATAGAACAGGATTTCCTACTTTTATAAAGCTTAATAGTATTCTATTGTGTATGTACATCATGATAGAATCATCATACAATGATGGACACTGAGGTTGATTCAATATTTTAGCTATTGTGAGTAATGCTGCAATCAACATGGGTGAAGAGGTGTCTCTGAAATGCGCTGATTTCATTTTCTTCAGATATTTACTCAGAAGTGTCTTTTGGAATAATATAGAATTTCTCTTTTTAATATTTTGAAGACTTCATTCCATATGGATGTACTGATTTACATTATATACAGCAATGTACGGTGTAATGTTCCTATTCTCCCCTTCCTTGCTAACTCTTAATTTTCATCTTTTTTGGTAATAACCACCCTTACATCTGTGAGGTACTATGCCATCATCACTTTAAAGTAAATTACCATGATAATTAGTAATATTGAGCATTTTTCACAAGTCTATTAGTCATTTTTATGTCTTCTTTTAAAAAATGTCCATTCAAGCCCTTTGCCCAATTATAAATTAATTTCTTCTTACTAATGAGGTATTTGAATTCCTTTTATGATTTGAATATTAATTTTGTTGGATGGATAATTTACAAATACATCCCTTCGTTATGTGTTTCCTTTTTCATGTTGAAACTTTCTAATTTGATGTAATACCATGTGTCTATTTCTGCTTTTCATGTGTGTGCTTTGGGATCATACATAAAAAGTTGGTTCCCTGCCCAATGCCATTAAGCTTTCCTCCTATATTTTTTCCTAGACGTGTTAAAGTTCTTGATATTAAACTTAAGTATTTCATCCAGCTCAGCTAACTTTGGATATGATTTGAGAAGAATAATTAATTTCAATAGTCAGTTTATAGAGGTCTAGTTTTTCAGCACCATTTACTAAAGAGAATGGCCTTTCCCCATTGAGCAACATTAGCAAGTCAAAAACAAATCAAAAATAAATAAACATGGAAATTTATTTACATGCATATTTTCTGTCCAATGGATCTTTGTGTCTACTTTTTGTGCCAGCACGCCACTATTTTATTTACCATAGCTTTGCAGTATAATTTAAAGTTAGGTAGTGTGATGTCTCCTGCTTTGTTTTTGTTTAAGATTGCTTCGTGTACTTAGGCTCTTTTGTTGTTCTTAGTGAATTTTTTTCTATTTCTGTCAAAAGTATTCTGTGGAATTTTGAAAAGCATTGCAATGAGTCTGCACATCACTTGGAGTATGAACAATTAATGCAATAATTTTTTCCAGTCTGTGAACTCTGAATATCTTTTCATTTATCTGTGTCTTTTATCTACTTGGTTAATTTGAGTCCTATGTATATGATTTTCCATAGCTATTTTTAAAATTTTATTTACATTTTTGAAAAGCAGAGAGAACAATAGAGAGTCACAGAGAGAGACAGACACAGAAAAAGAGCTCCCATCAGTTGGCCCACTCTGTAAACGTGCACAGTGGTTGAGGCAAGGCTGGGGTTGAAGCCAGGGACTGGGAACATAATGTAGTTTTTCCTTGTGGGTGACAGAACCACAGTTACTTGAGTCATCATCACTGTCTCACAGGGTCTGAATTAGCAGGGGAGAATAATCAGGTTCCAGAACCGGGAATCTAACACATATAGAACACAAATGATTGAACCACAAGCCCAGATGTTTGCTCCCATAGATATTGTAAACAAAATTGCTTTTCTGATTTCTTTTTCAGATAATTCATTGTTCATGTATAGAAACACTACTGATTGTTGTATGCTAACTATGCATACTGTAATTTTACTGTGTTTCTTCTTTGGTTCTAACAGTTTCTTGGAGGAAAATTTAGGGTTTTCTATATATAAGATCATGACTTTGGCACACAAAAACAATTTATCTCTTTGTTTCTGGTTTTGATACCTTTTTATTTTCCTAATTCCTCTTAAATTTCCAGTTTTGTTCTTCATTCTTTTCTCTATTTCTTTGGGGTCAGCTTACTGAGAATCTATGTGTTCTTTTGGTAGTGAAGTCTCCTTATTTTTAAAAACTATTTCTATTTGATGTCTACACATTTGTTGCATCATTTACCTCTTCTAAGCTTGCATGCTAGTTTCAGTGTGGAATGATTTTCCCCCAAGGTCAGAATGATAGTCTTCCTGAATGGAGTCAGCAGTTCTAACACCAGAGGGGATGCAACTCTACTTCCCGTGCAGCTCTGTCAACTAAGGTTGATGTAGATGATGAGTAGGGTACACTCAGTAGACAATGTCATGGATGACCTTTGTGGTGGTAAGGAGTCTTTGATCTTCAGTTATGATAACTGATAAGGTCGCCTGATCTCTTATTTTCCCAACAGATAAGTTGTGGTTGAAGGGATCTCTCTTGATACTAGATTTGACATGCAGACCTATTTTGGTGGTGGTAGCCACAGTATCTGTTGAATGGGACCACTTGGGTGATGTGGAACTGATGCCAGGGTCATGGCAAGGGTGAAGGGATTGCAGCTCTGGATCTGAGGAAGTAATGGCACTAGTGCCCACTGTGCAGCAGCCTGATGCTGTGTGGTTAGCAGAATGTTAACAGTGGATGCTTCTAAGGCAGCCTAAAAGCCTCACATAGGAGAACATGTGCCTGCAGAGTTACAGTGGCTCTGGGTTTGAGTAGGGGCCAACTTATCTCTGGCAATGCAGTTGTTCCTTGAGCATGGGTGTGCAATGTAGTCACAGACCTCCACCTGGATTGTGATTACTTGAGAAGAAGCTGCAGCTCTTGGGTTGGGGCATAAGTAGGTTGGGAGAGGTGGTGGGTATTTTCTCAATGTGGTTCAACAATGATTGCTTCTTGGGGTAGGAAGAGAATCTACAGGCTCATTTCCTCCCATTTTCTGAGGTGGCTAAAATGGAGAGATATCTCCTGCGGGGCAGACTGCTGAGGACCAGGCTGGTTTCACCGACATAGATGGCTTCAGCTTTTCTTCTTCATTCCTAGCTGTATATTAGCATCTCAGATGTGCTGATATTCATGGAAATTCTTTCTGTGTGAATATTCCCCATTGTTGTTGTCCAATATGCTGCTAGAGGTTTTTTAATGGGAGTCTGAGCACTCTCAAGAATGTTTTGATTTGTGAAAAGTCTCTCCCAACATATAGAGTGTGTCAGGGGAGGAGGCTGCTATTTCTTACTCTACTGAATTGATGATGATATCATCCTTTTTAAAGGATGGGATACAAATGTTCAACAAATGCATGAAAAAATGCTCAGGATCAATAGCCAACCAGGAGAAGCAAATAAGATCCAAAAGTCCAAAATGAATTTTCTCTTCACCCCAGTTAGAATTACCATCATTGAAAAATCAAAAAAATATCAAATGCTGGTGAGGATATGGAAAAAATTACCCAAAAGAAATGAAATCAATGCATGGAAGAATTATCTGTATCTCCAATATTTATGGCAGCTCAATTCATAATAGCTAAGATATGGAATCATCCCAAATGTCTATCAACTCATGACTGGGTAAAGAAATTGTAGAGTATACATACAGTGGAATACAGTCAGACATTAAAGAATGAAATCTTGTCTTTTGTAACCAAATGGATACAGTTTCAGACCATTACACTCAGTGAAATTCGCCAGTCCCCAAAAGACAAATACCATGTTTTCTCTGATTTTTGGTAACTAATACAGAGAGTATAAAAAAGCACTGTATGTGAGTGAAATTGACATTTTGCAGTTGATTATTGCTTATAGCACTTTTTTATACTCCTGAGGAACAGTGGTTTTGCTGATTACTACTGAATTATTTGTTTAGTGATATTTAAGCTTACAATCATAAAGTAAATAGAAAGTGAGTCATTGCAGAAATTAAAAGAAAAATAATAATTGAAAGAAGAGGGTGGATGAGGTTGAGGAGGGACTGGAGGGTAGAGTGGGAAATATCATTATATTCTTTGATCTATATATATATATATAAATACATGACTTTTACCTTTATATATATATATACATATATATATATATAAGAGTTATATGTACCCCCAATGTTTATAGAGAATAAATTCATAATAGCTAAGATATGTAATCAACCTAGATATCCATTCTTGACTGGATAAGTAAATATATATATATATATATATACATATATATATAATAAATATACATATAAAACAAGTTTCTTTTCATAAAGAACACAATATTGTTTATAAATTAATTTATTTGAAACAAATATTAGGAATACACCTTAAAAGAATAGTTTTTCAAACATAAAATTACTTTGAGATAAAAAATAGGACAGATAAGTTTCTTACTTAATGTGGATGAATTCATCCCTTATCACAATACAATCAATTGAATTCATTTCTTTTGCAAAAGAAACACTCCAGTAAACAGTAAATAGCTCGTTTTAACATTGAAAGGTTACAAAAGCCATCTAGCTGTGACACAAAAAAAAATTTGGTTTCATTATAAAGCGAAACAGAAATCCTATTTAACAACAATAACTGCAATTTTCATTGCTGTTTTAGAGTTTTATTTTTTTTCAATAACTGTTTTTTAATAGGATAAATGCTTATCCCTGCAGAGGTTGGGCAGTGTGCAATACAGTGTTATACAGAATAAAATCTATGGGTATTTTACTTATGGAGATAGACTCTTCATTCTAGAGAAATACAGCTGCAAAATTCTGAAGTAAATGAGTTAGAGAAAATTCTCCCTCTATCCTTCATAGATAAGTTGGAGGCAGATTCAATTGCAGTTTGAATCATATATAACTGGCCATTGTCATGATGTAATATACCACTGCAATTATACTCAACTTTTTTCGTTGGATTTTTAGATTTAATTTCAGAAAACAAATTCATATTTAAAGCCCAGGGCACCTGGTCTATGACTAAGCCTTCATCAATACAAACAATTGGACTATTTGACGAGAGGAATACTTTTAGTTTAGTTGGAATTTTGCGACTATGGCAGCTAATTGCTAAATGGCTTGGCTGGTTTGACACATTGACAATGCTTCTGTGTATAAACCTCTTTTTAGCTATACATAGCTTACTCTGTTTTGAACGTGAGCTTCAAAGCCTAAATAGCATAGAAATTCAGTAAAACTTAGAATAGTTTCATGAGCAAAATGTGAATTTTCAAAAATTATTTTAAAGTTATACTACTACATTTTCCTTTTTCCTTTTCACGTTCTAACTTTGCTGCTAACCGCATTATTGTGATTGTAAAAAGTACATCCTTCCTTTCTTTTTGTGAAAGCAGGTGGATAGATATTAGCCTTTGTGTGTAAGAGGGGCTAAGAAAAGTTTTAAAGAAAGTAAATTTGTGTGCCATGAAATGAAGAAACAAGTCCTGAGAGCTGGACCTAGCCTCTGCTCTGTCTCTCAGCCCAAGGTATTCTTGCCTGTCCTTTATAAAAAAAAAAAAAAAAATACACTATTGGAGAGGTTGATACAGCTGGTTTGGCAAGCTTTTTCTTTTTTCCTTTTTTTTAAAGATCCATTTATTTATTTGGGGTTCAGAGTAACAGAAAGAGGGAGAGGGAGAGAAATAGAAAGATCTTCTGTTAGTTCACTCCCCAAATGGCCTCAACGGCCGGAGTTGGACCTATCTGAAGGCAGAAGCCAGGATCTTCTTCGGGGTCTCCCATGTAGATGCACAGACCCAAGCACTTGACCCATCTTCCGCTACTTTCCCAGGTCATTAGCAGGGAGCTGGATCAGAAGTGGAGCAGCTGGGACTTGAACAGGCACCCCCATGGGATCCTGGTGTTGCAGGGGGAGGCTTAACCTATGATGCTATGGTGCGGGCACCTTGGCAAGCTTCTAATCACTGGATTAAAGGACTCATTGCTTCTCTTAGATAAGAACTTCGATGATCAATATTTTTTAGAGGAGTTTGTTCAGGGGAATTTCACATCCAAAAGTCCCCCACTCATACTTTCCCAAAGAAAGAGAAGGAAAGAAGAAACTGGGGACCTATACTCATGTGCATAACAACACAGCTCTGAATGCAGACTGAGCTATCAGTCCTTTATCAGATGTAGGGATTTTTGTCTCTTTACTTTTTCCAATAAATTCTGATAAATTCATCTTCTGGTTTTCCTATTCTTAGGCTACAAACTTCCCATTGGATAAAGCAAGATCCCTGGGTTCTAATCAGAGGTAACACTTTTCATATTCTAATTAACCAATTGCTAGTTGCTAAGCTTGTATCTGGTCACAATATGTGTTGAAGCAGTTGGGAATGTAAGATTTTTAGAAGCTGATTGCAGTGAGAGAGATGGCCAGAACAGCAGACCTATGATAAGGAAGAAATTCATGACCACTACCCTCAAAATATCCCAGTTTTAAATTATAGAAGAGTCCACCCAAGTTCCATATCAAAGAAGCCTCCACTTAAGTGACATCAGTACCAATTCAAAAACCTGTGTGACAGTTTCCCCCAACTCCCTTTGTCTTTTAAACCTGTTTCCTTGCATCAAGTCTTTTCTCTGGTTTGTCGGCTGTCCAGCATTGAGAAGACTAGACCTAATTTTTACTGATAACATAAATAAGATAGAAATTTACAGAATAACTTATGATAGTTTTAGGAATATAATATATATATATATATATATATATATATATATATATATGTGTGTGTGTGTGTGTGTGTGTGTGTGTGTATACCACAATTCAAAACTAAGTGTTCATATCTGTCTGGAATCTCAGATGTCAAAAATTAGACCAAGTGAAAAGATCTGTAGGAGGTCTTAAAATAATAATAAAATACTATCTTTGCATGATTACAATTAATGATTTAAATGATTTATCAGCAACTTCAATGTTTACATTTTCATCATATATAATCTTAACTCTGTAAAAAACAATCCATACTCATTTTCACACAGATTTGTTGATTAAAGAAGTTACACAATTATGTTCCTAAAGTGCTTTCTTAGTCATAATCGAATTTAGTATTTACATCAGCAATATGAAGTAGATACTATTATTAGTGTACTATTTATACATTTAGAAAAAATTTCAATTTCCTTCTCCTCAGAGTTCTTTTACTTTCTACTAAAAATGTAGTAAAAGGGTAAGAAAGTTTATAGCAAGGGTAAGAAAGTTTATATATGTATCAAATACTATTAAATCAGAGTCTGTATTTGTGAAAATTTAAATTATTTACTAGTTTTAAAGGTAGAGACTGAGGTGGAGGGAAGAATCAGAACTCTCCCCTCTACTGGTTGACTACAAAAATGCCTGCTTCGACTAGGAGCAGGGCAGGCTGAAGTGAGGACCTGGGAACTCAATCTGGGTTTCCCACACAGGTGACAGGGACCCAACTACTTGAACCATCACCTGCTCCCTCCCATGGTGTACATTACTAGGAAGTCAGATTGGGAACAGGGCCATGACTCTAATCTAGACACTCCAACATGGATACAAGCATCCAAACTGGCATCTGAACTGTTATACCAAATGCCCACCCCAGAATCTACATTTTTAGAAAGGTTCTTCTGTGATTCATATGGACATAAAAGTTTGGATATGTTGTAGAGTACATAAAGATAATCTTTATGTGTTCTGAAAATGCACACTGGTCTATGTGATTGACCTGGATCCTTTACACAATACTTCAGATCTGACACATAGAAATGTTTTTACCCACTGAGGAAAGTATCTGGGTCATACTTCTGTACTGCGATTATCATATCCAGAGACTCATTAATAATGAGTATGCTAGTTCCTTATTCTTTATATGGTAGTTACCTAAATTCGTGCATTTTATTGGTGTATCTCAGCAGTCTGGGGACTATGCGTCATACAAAGAAGTGGTCACATAAGGAAGTAGGAGGCCATTAATTTCAGGAAGTATTTACTAAGTTTCCTTTTCTGAGAATTGGGCCTTCCCGTCTTCCTGTCTTCCTGGAGTTTGTGAAGCCTGACATGGACTTATAATTATCCCCCTTTTTTACACTGAGCATCCTGCATTAAGTCATTGAGCAAGCAGCACAGTACAGAAGCAAAAAAAGCAATTGATATTCAGCAGCAGTTAGTCCTGGATATTCTTTCATTTCAACAAAGCGATGACCACCATTTTCAAAAGAAAATCTGGAATTGACTTAAGCCACTTCAGAAACAATTGTAGACATTTAATAAACTTTTTAGAAATTACTAGTATATATTTTATTTATAAAAACAACATATTTTATTTATATAATTCTAAGCCCATAATGATGCTTCTCACCATCCCTCTTTCCTTTTTTTAAAATTTATTACTTCCTTCTTTCTTCCTTTCTTCCTTGCTTCCTTCCTTCCTTCCTTCCTTCCTTCTTTCTTTCTTCCTTCCTTCTTTCTTCCTTCCTTCGTTTCTCTCTCTCTTCTCTCTTTCTTTCTTTCTTTCAATTTTACAACAATATGATTCCAATTTACTTCATATTCACAATCTTAATCCTACACTAAAAAGAATTCAACAAGTAGAAAGATACTGAGAGTTATAAACAATAATCAAATCTTGAAATATCAATTTAACTCATATACATTGCATTGCTTATATTCTAGATATTAACTACGAATAAAGAAGATATGTGATGTGTATCTTTTTGGGAGTGGCTTATTTCACTAAGCGTAATGGTCTCCAGTTGCATTCATTTTATTGCAAAAGACAGAATTTCATTCTTTTTTATGGCTGAATAATATCCTATTGTGTGTATGTACTGTACTTTCTTTATCTAGTCTTCAAATGATGGACATCTGGGTTGATTCCATATCTTAGCTATTGTGAATGGAGCTGCTATAAACATGAGAATGCAGGTATCTCCTTTATTTGTGGATTTAACTCTTTTAGATATATTCCTATGAGTGGGACTGCCTAATCAAATAGCATATACATTTCCAGATTTTTGAGAAATCTCCACACTGTCTTCCATAATTTTTGCAGTAGTTCACATTCCCACCAACAGTGTTAGTGCATCTGATTCTACACATCTTTGTCAGCATTTGTTATTTTTTGTTTTTACATGACATTCATTCTAACTGGGGTGACATGAAATACCATTGTCGTTTTTATTTGCATTTTCTGCATGAATATGTGCTTGCTCATATGCCTTCTCAATTTCTTCACTGGATTATTGTTTTGTGGTTTCTGAGTTGAGGGCCTTATATATTTTGGATGGTTATCTTTATCAGATGAATAGTTTGCAAATATATTCTCCCATTCTGGAGGTTACCTTTTCACTTTGCTGACTGTTTCCTTTGTTGTGCATAAGTTTTGAAGCTTGATATAATTACAATTGTCTATTTTTGCTTTTATTGGCTGTGTTTTGGGGATCTTTTCCAAAATGTCTTTGCCTATGCCTATGTCTTACAGAGTTTCTTCTATTTTTCCTCTACTAATTTGGTGATTTCACATCTTAAATTTACAGCTTTGGTCCATCAGGAGTTCATTTTTGTATGGGGTGTAGGACAGGGGTCTTATTTCACACTTCTCTGCATACAGAGATCCAGTTTTCCAAACACCATTTATTGAAGTGAGTCTTTACTACCGGGAGTGATTTTAGCTTGTTTGTCAAGGATTAGTTGGTTATCAATGTGTGCATTACTGTCTGGGGGTTCTAATTGATCCATTGATCCACATGTCTATTTTTGTGCCTGTAACATGCCATTTTGATTATAACTGCCCTGTAATATGTCACAAAATCTGATATTGTGATGCTTTTGGCTTTGTTTTTATTGTTTACAATTGTGTTACGGGGCTGACATTGTGACATATCAGGTTAAGACTCTGGCTTCAACACTGACATCCCATATCCAGTTCATGAACTGGCTGCTCCATTTCTAATTCAACTCCTTGCTAATGCACCTGGGAAAGCAGTGGAAGATGTCCCAAATGCTTGAGCCTCTGCACCAATGTGGGAGATTTGGAAGAAACTCCAGGCTCCTAGGTTTTCTCTGGCCTAGGCCAAGCCACTGCATCCAATTGGGAAGTGAACCAGTGGGTGGAAGATCTCTCTCTCTCTCTCTCTCTCTCTCTCTCTCTCTCTCTCTCATCATTTCTCTTCTCTCTGTAGCTCTACTTTCCAAATACATAAAAAAAAAATCTTAAAAAAGGTTGCTTTAGATATTCAGGGTTTCTTGTGTTTTCATACCCTGTTTGTCTTTACTTTCCACTTACATGAAATATATTTTTCAATCCTTTCACATTCAGTCTATGCATTTCTGTTGGTGAATTCTGTTATTTGTATGAAGCATTTAGATGGGTTTTGATTTTTAATCCATTTAACTATTCTGTATCATTTAACTGTAGATTTTAGGCCATTTACATTCAATGTTATTATCGATAAGCAATGACTTGGTCCTGCCATTTTTCCATAAATATTCTTGTGGCTTTTGGATATATTTTACATTTTTACTAGAAAGTTTTCTGCATTTGCATTATTTCATATGATGATTGTCTTTCTCTGTTCTGTGTATTGTACATCCTCATGAGTCATTTGTAAATTTGTCTGGATTGTGACAAATTCTTTCAATTTCTGTTTTATTTTTGGTCTTTGTTTTACCTTCATATATAAATGCGAGGTTTGTGGGGTAGAGTTTTCTGGGTTGACCATTTTTTTGGTTATTTTATAACATGGACCTTGTCTCTCTACTATCCTGAAGCCTGTGTGATTTCTGGTAAGAAATTCACATCAATGTATTTGGAGTTCCCTTTATGGTAATCTGGTGTTTCTCTCTTGCAAGTTTTGGGATATTTTCTTTATTTTATTATGAATATAACATGTCATGGAGAATATATTATTCGAGATTGTCTTTTGGGGTTCTATTTGCTTCTTGTGTTTATGTCCATTTCTCCAAATTAGGGAATATTTTGGCTATTACTTCATTGACTAAATCATATAAGCTATTTTGTTTTTCTTTTCTTTCAGGAACTTCTAAGACATGTATATTTGGCCATTTGATTATTTCCTGTAGATCTTGAACTCTATTTTTGGTTTTTCCAATTCTTTCTTCTACTTTTTTTTTTTATCTGAGATATTTCTAAAGATTTGTCTTCTAACTTAGGTATTCTTTCCTCTGCTCCAGCAAGTTTGTTGTCTAAACTTTCCACTGTACTTTTTACTTAACTTACTGAATTCTTCCTTTCTAATATTTCAGTTTGGTTTTTCTTTAATATCTCTATCTCCTAGAAAAATTTTCATTCAGGTCATAAACATATTTCTTTCACTCATGTAATTACGCCATTGTGCTTTTTAGTAATCTTACAATGGTTCTTTTGACTTTCTTTTCATGTCCATTAATCTCATGTTCACAATCTAATGTGGAAGTATTATTGAGTTTCTTTTGAGGACTCATATTTTTTCCTTGTTCGTGTTTCTTATATTTCTATGCTTCTTTTAAGGGTCTAGGGAAACACTGTTGCTATCTCCTCTGAAGGCTTAGTAACTGGAAATGTGCCTTTATGGCTTACTGGAATGCTGTATCTTAGGCAGATATCCAGGAGGGTGTGGTGGGTAGGATCAGGGAACTTTGGCCAGTATTTTTGGGTAGGACCAGAATCCAGAGTGGCATCCATGTTGGTTATTGCAGATCTCTATTATCAGTAGTGATGAGTGGATGATTGTGCTGACCTGCATGTTCAGAGCCTCAGCTCTTCTCTGTACAAATATGACCCAATTGCCTTGGGTAAACTCACAGATCTGTGCACCCACTTATTCAGGGACACAAATCGCCAAAAAGATTTATATATTTCTGGGGCTGGTGCTGTGGCACAGTGGGTTAACACCCTCTTTTGAAGGGCCAGCATCCTATAAGGGTGCCGGTTTGAGACTTTGCTGCTCCACTGCCTGTCCAGCTCTGCTATGGCCCGGGATAGCAGTGGAAGATGGCTCAAGTCCTTGGGCTCCTGCACCCACATGGGAGACCGGGAAGAAGCTCCTGGCTCCTGACTTCGGATCAGCACAGCTCTGGCTGTTGCAGCCATCTTGGGAGTGAACCATGGGATGGAAAATCTCTCTCTCTCTCTCTGCCTCTCCTCTCTCTGTGTAACTCTAACTTTCATATAAATAAATAAAATCTTTAAAAAAATATTTATATATTTCATAGTGTGAGCATGGCATCCATACTCAGGGAACTCTGAGCTTCTGGAGTTGCACCCAGTGATTACCCAAAAACCTAGAGTTGTGCCATGCCCTCCTCAGTTTCCAGGTCTGCTACACAGTCACAGGATTGCTGCAGTGACACTGTGTAAGGCTCCCACAGTCATAGAGTGAAGCAGACCCGCTCTCTGTTCTATGAGCCTCCATGACCACACAGAGCCATCCTAACCTCAGGGCCAACCACCTGCCCGACAGAAGTCAGTCAGTGCTCTGCGTCTAGAAGCTGAGTCCGGTTCTTGAGTGTGGTGAGGGAAGGGTGCAATATGTGCTCCCTTCATGGTACTGCTTTGGCCTCTGACCCATTGTCAGTTCCTAGGCCAGATTCTAAGTCAGCAGGGACTGCAGATTTCTCACTCTGACAAAATCCATCAAAGGAGCATAGGAAGCAGCAGTCTTCACTTCCCTTATCCTAGGAAAATGGCACTTTCACCTGGCACCTTCCCAATGTCAGTCACTGGCTTCCTTAGTGGAGCAGTGGAGAGGAAAGCAATGTGTCTTTGCTTCACAGAAATAAGTGGGCACCTTGCTCCCTACCAATTCTTGAGGCAAGACTCAAAGTCGGTGAGTACCACAAGATGTCTAACAGTATGTGGGCTGCTGCAGCCTCTGCCCTTTTCACTCTAGAAGATGGCGTCCCCACCAGTTGCTGGGTGGGGGAGTCACTGGTACCACTTTGCAAGCTGATGTGTATTTGTACAGTCTTGGCTGTTTCATGGTCTCTCTTTCTGTAGGCTATTTACTGAAAACTCCTGTCCAACTGTCCCCTGGGAATATGGTTCCTCCTCTGTTCTGGTATTTTTCCTGTGGTCAAAATCAGCATTTATTTTCACTATACAGTCATCTTAGATTTCCTCCTTAACTTTTTAGTATTTCAAAATTTGGGCACTTTAGCATGTTCTGCCATTAAAGAAAAATCTCTTGATTTAAAATTTCCATGAAACCTATTCCCAGACTTCAAAATTTTATTTGAAAATCAAGTAATTTTGCAAGCTTAGCACTCTTTAGAATCAAATAAATGTATTTCATATACTAAAACCTAAGAAAAAATTAGTATCAGAATTCCTGATTTTTCAAAGAATTTGTTTAACCTCAACTATCATAATATATTCAGAACTTTATTACAGAAATTACAAATTTAGTTTGCCCTATCTTTAAACATAATTTTATTTATAAGGGTTAGAGCAAGGGTGAGAGTGAGAGTGAGAGTGAGAATGAGATTGAGAATGAGAGTGAGAGAGACAGAGTGAGATAGAGATTCTTTCCCCTGGTTCTCTCTTTAAATGTCCAAAATAGCCACTAGTGGACTGATCCAAAGCTGGGAACTGGAACTCATTCCATGTCTCCAACATGGAGGGCAGTGACCCAATTACTGGAGTCATCACCACTTCTGTACAGAATCTCCAATGCCAGTAAAGTGGAGACAGAAGCTGTAGCAGAGTCTTTAACCTAGGCACTCTGACATAGAACACACACATATTTGTTAACTGACATCTTAACTGCTAGTCCAAATGCCCTCCCTTGCACTAGCTCTGTAACAAATGACATATGACATTTAAAATTTTAAAAATAATATTAAGATTGTTAGATACAGGGAAATATCTCAATTCCCAGAGAATATAGAATACCATTTAGCAAGCATAGATGAGTCAGTTTTAGTGATGATTAATTAATGGAGGCCTCAGACAAATGCAACTGTGTTGTTACATATGCTGTCTCCATGACCCAATAACAGAATGAACTCTGTTGTGTTTAAAAAAGAAAGACATAAAGAAAATACTTGTCAGTGTCAGTTGTGAGCAAAAGAATTCAATTTCTCATTGGGATATGTATCCCACAACTGACCTTGTTCATCTGCCTGCTGGTCATGAGAACTGACAGGAGTTCTATAGAGAAAATAACTCATTGCCCTTGTTGGAAACCTGAGAATTTATGTGCATCTCTCAGATATACAACAGCAGAGAAGGTATGAAAATTTACCTTTCAAATATTTATTGTTTTACTGGTCATCAGACCAGTGTAGCTGCTAGAGAATTCTATCACCAGAGTGGACTCCATACGTGCTAATAAAGATTTTGATTGTTGACAATAGCTTTTCAATCTTCACCATGGTGATATGATTGTTGTTTTACAACAAAAGCTGTATCACATCCCGTGATGTCTTTGTGAACCAGATCTAAAAGAAATTTAATGTGCAAATATGGCAGCAGAGTTGAGAATACAGGATCTACCTTCTTCTTGTTGTTAAGGATGCACAAAATGTAATGTCTGCATGTTTAATTCTATTATAATTTGTGAGGTTATATTTGCACATTCAAATTTTATATTTCTACTTTTTATTATTAACATATACAAGCAAGAGCAATTTTCTGCAAATATAATAACTTAGACTTTGAATACCTGCTTTCTTGATGAAGGTAGTTGTTATTTCAGAATATGACTAAAGAAGTCACCTTTCTTTGAATCGTGAACACACAATGTAATTTCTCTTAAAATTTTTATCAAGATCCTTTATGTACCGTATGTGCTTAATAACCCATAGTGTTATGTGAAAACACAAAAGGGCATTTTACCATAAACATATAAAGTTGTTCAACTAATTTCAAGGTACATTAATAATTTATTTAAGGGAGTCTTCATTAACTTAGTGTATTAGCAACTGCTAGTATTGCTATGATTAGCAGATTATGTAATTTTTATTTCAAATGGAAAAACTCAGAATTTTTTATGAAAATAAGATTTATTTTTGAATAGTGTGATTCTGTACTCATGTTTTATAGTAAAGCTAAGTCTTGTTCCCTATATACCTGAGAAGAGTTTCCAAATAAATGTTTAGATATTTGTTATAATGCTGCAAATATTACCACAAAAGGACATAAGAAAACATTCTTGATCACTCAAATATTTTGTGAATTGTCATAAATGATCATTAAGTTTGGAACTTCAATATAAGTTAATGATACTCAATAATTCCTTTTGTAGTTCCATTGTGAAGTCTAGTTTTTAAGGAAAATTTTTCAGGTAAACCAGGACATTTAAAACATAGCAGACAGTGTTGTGGGACAAGGGGTTAAGCTGCTGCCTGTGACACTGAGCATCCAGATGAGCACTTGTTTAAGTCCTGGGTGCTCCCCTAACAATCAAGTTACATGCTAATGCAACTGGGAAATCAGTGAAAAACAACCAAGTACTTGGGACCCTGCCACACACCTGGAAGACCAGGATGGTGTTCCATAATCCTGGCAATTTGAGGAGTGAACCAGCAAGAAATGATTCTCTCTCTCTCTCTCTCTCTCGATCTCTCTCTTTAATTCTGCTTTCAAATACTTACATAAATCTTTAAAAAAATAGTATTTTGCTGAGGATAAAGAGATTAAATTATTTATTTATACATCAAAGGCTTACATAAGATAATAATTAGCAGTTCCAGTGCACAAATCAACTCAGCAACCAATATAGGCTCCTCTTAACAGAACCACCAGTATCATTTGAGTTGTAAATTTATTGCTGACTTACGTTTTTAAAAAATTTCACATATGAAAACCTCAAACCCTTGGGCTTCCAACTGAAATAATAGTCGAACATAATCACTAGACGTTCAGGGCAATGCAGCAGAGTTCTCATGCCGGAACAGGTACGCTTTTCGTCCTTCTGTGCCTGCATGCTCTAGGGTTACCAGTGGAATCTTTTCAATTTCCACTCTCCTTTGCTGCAATAAAATCTCTCTCCTTCCATTCTGATTGTCAGTGATGAATTTACCTCTCTCTTCCATTAAATGTCTTTCATATTCTATGTAATGCAGATCTATTTTTTTCTAAATTGCAATAAATATGATTTGTACCATCACTTTGCCAGATAATCTATCTGGTCTCACTGTTATTATCAACTACCCTAGAAACAGAGCTTGGGACCAGCAATGAGACAGAGACTTTAGATCGTTTCTCATATATACTACTAACCTAGGGATGCGGGAACACAGCAATGGGCAGGGTCAACTTCCGTTTGCAATCTCAGGTATACAAGGCCTGCCTGAACCCTGAAAACATACACTCACACTCTCCAATGTTGCCACCTATCTACAGGTGTGCTCGAGAGAACAGGAGTAAAGGAAATCACACATGATCTTATACTAGGTATATGTAGGTTCTGTGATTGACGGACGGGTGTATAGGGATTGTTCTAATTAGCTCTGAGATGCCTTTTAATATCCTACATATCCCACATATCCTAACAGAAAGCCTATTTAAAAGGAAGCTAGTTCTCCCCCAAGGCTGGCTGTTTAAAATCCCCTTCCAGTTAGAAACTTTTATGAGATAGTCAGTTTTCAAAGAGCATTCATAGAGCTCTCCCCCAGCTCCAAATCTCCCCTTGCCTCTTGATGCCTGTTCAGTTTTGCAGAAGTGAGTTGATATGGATACCAACACTTGTTTTTAGCCTTTGTTTGCCTGTGCTGAATAATTTCATTCCTTAGGCAACACTGACCATTTGCTCTCCTCTAGGCAGTATTGTAGGCACTAAGAACTAAACAAAAGAGGAGGAAACAATGTACTATAGGGAGTTTAACTTTTTTCCTCTGAGGGTTTGATCATTTTAGTTTATGAAATAATGCATTTATATACAGCAATATTTTAACAGAGAAAAAGCAACAAATTTATTAATGTTGAAAAACATGGGGCTGGCTCTGTGGCACAGCAGGTTAATGCCCTGGCCTGAGGCACCAGCGTCCCATATGGCAGCCGGTTCGGGACCCAGCTGCTCCACTTCCGATCCAGCTCTCTGCTATGGCCTGGGAAAGCAGCAGAAGATGGCCCTAGCCCTTGGGCCCCTGCACCTGCGTGGGAGACCTGGAAGAAGCTCCTGGCTCTTGGCTTCGGATCGACATAGCTCGACCGTTGCAGCCAATTGGGAGTGAACCATCAGATGAAAGACATCTCTCTCTCTCTCTCTCTCTCTCTCTCTCTCTCTCTCTCTCTCTCTCTCTGCCTCTCCTCTCTCTGTGCAACTCTGACTTTCAAATAAATAAATAAATAAATATTAAAAAAATAAAAGAAAACCATGACAGCTATACACAAAAGTATGAGGCTCAAAGAAGCAGCCAGAAGGTTGATACTTAAAAAGTATTTTGAGATCCAAAAAGAAATTGCGGTTTGAAGCAGCTGGGAAGTAGATTACACAAATTATTAAAGGGTCAAAGATAAAACTGGGTAAAGGTTGTCTGGGTTCATTCCTCTGACGCCACCTGTGGTAATTTCTGTTTTCTGTCTGACCAGATGTCAATCTTTTTTTTGAAAGCTCTGTTTTCCCTGATCTGTGGTAACTAATATAGTACCAAAAATGTAGGCGAGAAATTGACATTTGAAGTTCGATGACTGTTTCCAGCCATTGTACTGTTGAGGAACAATGTTTTTTTTTTTTTTTTCTTCTTCTTACTATTTGTTGAACTCTTTACTTAATGTAATGTTAATCTTATGAGTATAAAGTAAATTTAAAATAGATCTTTGTGAGAGTGAATAAGATAGGAAGGAGAGGAAGGGTGGGACTGTGCATAGGAGGGAGGGTAGTGTAGAAAATATTTCATTCCTAAATCTGTAAATATGAAATGCATGACATCTGTGTACCTTAAATAAAATATACAAACATAAAATCATAATTCATGATTTTTTAAATTTATTTTACAAACAGAGTTAGACAATGAGAGAGAGAGACAGAGAGGAAGGTCTTCCTTCAGTTGGTTCACCCCCCAAATGGCCATTACAACCGGAACTACGCGGATCCAAAGCGAGGAGCCAGGTGCTTCTTCCTGATCTCCCATGCCGGTGCAGGTGCCCAAGCACTTGGGCCATCCTCCACTGCCCTTCCAGGCTACAGCAGAGAGCTGGACTGGAAGAGGAGCAACCAGGACTGGAACCCGGTGCCCATATGGGATGTCAGCACCGCAGGTGGAGGATTGGGCAAGTGAGCCATGGTGCCGACCCCATAATTCCTGATTTTGAAAAAAGGAAGTTCCTTCCTAGGGAGATAGGCAAATGTCAGACAGAAAACTCTTGCTTACAGCTGTAGGTTTCTAAAGGTAAACTTCTTTTTTTTAAAGATTTTTTAAAATTTATTTATTTGACAGGTAGAGTTACAGACAATGAGAGGGAGAGACAGAGAGAAAGGTCTTCCTTCCATTGGTTCACCCCCCAAAAGGCCGCTACAGCCAGAGCTATGCCTATCCAAAGCCAGGATCCAGGCGTTTCTTCTTGGTATCCCATGCGGGTGCAGGCACCCAAGCACTTGGGCCATCCTCCACTGCTTTCCCGGGCCACAGCAGAGAGCTGGACTGGAAGAGGAGCAACCAGGAGCAACCATATGGGATTCCGGCGCCGAAGGTGGAGGATTAGCCAAATGAGCCAGGGCGCCGGCCCCTCTAAGGTAAACTTCTAATTCAAAAAGGCACCTTTTCCTGGCCATTCTTCTGCCCAGTACTTCTGAATAGCCATTGGTAAATATATTAGAAGTTTATATTTTATTGTGGCCTATTTTGAAATCCTTTATCTCTTTGATCTTAGAAACAAACAAAAAGTAGCTCTTAAATATATATCGTATTGCATAATGATAAGGGCTATGGCAAGACACTGTGATGTGCATATGTGTGAGTAAGTAGAACTGAAATTTTAGACAGAGTATTCAAATAAGACAACCTTTAGAAGAGAGTTTGAGTAAATATCTTAGGTGATGGGGACATGCTGATATTAGGTAAGATCTTTTCAGACAACTTATCACCTGTTAAATGTGTCTTTAAATAAGAGCATTCTTGCATGTCTGAGGAATTATGTGGAAATAAGTGCAACAGAATCAATTGAATTGGCTTAAGAAGATTGAAATGGATAGGATGGTGATGGCAGAGAAGGACTACATGCCATTGGTAGGATTTGGGGTGTCTACAAAAACTCTTGAATTTTTACTCCAATGAGATAAGAAATCATTGGGGTCTTTTGAGCAAAGAATGTTAATGAACCTGCTAATTATACTTTAAAGTGGCCTTTGTAATGCTGTATTGAATATATTCTGCAAAGGGCAAGGACAGGAATTAGAAGCACTAGATCCAGCATCAACCCTGGTGAGAGGAAATGTGACTTTACTAGGAGGATGTAAAATGAAAGTGATGAGAAGGTGTTCAGTTGGCTATACATTTTCAAGGTGGAGCCAGTCCAGTTCACTGAAAACTAGAAATGTATGGCGAAAGAAAAGCAAATAGAATAGTGTAGGGACATCCAAGGAGTGAGACCGCAGGAGCAGGCCTGGGAGGAGGACAGCTGGGATTCATGTAAATTTGGAGATGATGCAGATTGTATACATATTGGCAGGTTTCAGTTATGGTGTTAAATATGCATCTGAACGTCAGCGAGTAAATCAGCTCCTCAAATGCTCCTCATCCAGTCTCAGTTCTACAACCAAAACAGAGAACAGTGATCATCAGTGTTTTAATCTGATGCCTTTCCATGTGCATTGCCTCATTTGATCCTAATGTAAAATGAGTTTAAGGCTTATATTGTTTCCCCAATTTAACCAATTAGGAGAAAGAGATTCTAAAACTTGTTAGAAATTTTGTCCTTCCAGATAACAGATAAAATTTCTTAATATATGTCTCATTGAGAGCACAAATGGTTAAAATGAAAGTGCTAGTTGTGGCAAGTCACTCCCATGTCCAGGGTCAAAGAATTTTTGAAGAGTGAAGCTGTTTTTCTAACAATTCTCTTTCTTAAGGTGCATTTTCTGTATCCGGGTAACAAACATATTTTTAAATAAATTCTTTTTTCGAATTTCACAGGACAGAAAGAAAGAGCTAGAGGGTATGCCTGCAAGAGAAAGAAATCACCCATCTGCTGGTTTGCTCCCTGAGTGAATGTAAACGTCAGACAGGGCCAGCTTAAAGCTAGTAGCCTGGAACTCAACCCAGGTATCCCATGTAACTAGCAGGGACTCAGCTACTTGAGCCTTCAACTATTGCTCTGTAGGATAAAGATTAGAAGGAAACTGGAATTTGGAGCAGACCTGGGATCTGAAAGCAGACATTCTGAAATAGAATGCAGGCCACTGTGCCAAACACTATTCCAGAAATTTTGTTGATATGGATTAAAACTAATTCGGTAACTTGAACCAGTGGCCACAGGATTTTTTAAGATAGGTTTTTGGTTTTTTTTTTTTTATTTTAACTTGTCAATTACTTTCTTTATTCATATTATAAAATGCATATGTAAGAATATCATGATTAGATTCTATATTATTAAGCTTGAAAATCAACAAACATTTGAAACACAGATTTCACTACATTCTTTCATTTTAAAAGTATTTATTTACTATAAAAGCAGAATTACAGAGAAACACAGAGACAGAAATAGAGAGAGCTTTCTGCTGTTGGTTAACTCCCCAGATGTCCACAATAGCTAGGACAGCACCAAGGTGAAGCCAGGATTCTGGCACATCACCCAGATTGTTCACATGGTTATTATGGGGGCCCATTAATACTTTAATGAGCATATTTTTATTTTCTCACAGATCTGGAAACTAAAGCTCCATAATAAAGCTTCCTGCAGTAGTTATTTCTGGTAAGGACTTTCTTCCTGGCTTGCAAGTAGCCATCTTCTGTGTCCTCATAACGGCCTTTGTTGTGTATAAATGTGGACTGAGAGCTTTGGTGACTCTTCCTCGTATAATGACATCAGTCCTTTGAGATTGGGTCTTATGGAAATGGCTTCCAATTCTATGGCCTCATTTAACTTCCATTACTGAAATGAAGTCACAGCAAACAGATTTTAGTAGGGCATCGTTCAGTCCATGGCAGGACTCATGTCATGTGGCTAAATGCTGCCTGATAGAAAACTCAGAACATGAATTTCCAGTGAAATTCTATCATGAGAAGGACATACTCTTTGATAAATTGAACTTTACAAATACAGGAAGCATTTTGTCACATTTTGGACCACCAAAAGTATGAAAAATTTCATTTGCACTGTATATAACAGAAATAAAATATTTCCTGTATGTATGGACAGTTACAAATGAGGTTTCACAATCCAGAAAGCTATAACAAAAGAAAGTCTCCATATGAGGTACCAAAGCATAACATAGCATAGTATATTTATTTGGCTAGAAGATTTAAATATTGGATATATTGTTACATATTTTCATAGATATTTTCAGGAATTCATTCTAGTTAATGATTTATGTAAAATAATGGGAGCCAGCTGGCGCCGTGGCTTAACAGGCTAATCTTCCGCCTTGCGGCGCCGGCACACCGGGTTCTAGTCCCGGTCGGGGCACCGATCCTGTCCCAGTTGCCCCTCTTCCAGGCCAGCTCTCTGCTGTGGCCAGGGAGTGCAGTGGAGGATGGCCCAAGTTCTTGGGCCCTGCACCCCATGGGAGACCAGGAGAAGCACCTGGCTCCTGCCATCGGAACAGCGCGGTGCACCGGCCACAGCGCCTACCGCGGCGGCCATTGGAGGGTGAACCAACGGCAAAAAGGAAGACCTTTCTCTCTGTCTCTCTCTCACTGTCCACTCTGCCTGTCAAAAAAAAATATAATGGGAGCCAGTCTAATTTAACATATAAAAAATATAATGACGACAGCCTAGGGTGGTTACTGGCGCCATAAACTAGAGTGTCAATTTGTTGGGTCAACAACAGGAGCCACTGTGCGCTTGCTCCTGATGTGGGATCTCTGTCCTTAATGTACTGTACATTTTGATTTAATGCTATAACTAGTACTCAAACAGTATGTTTCACTTTGTGTTTCTATGTGGGTGCAAACTGTTGAAGTATTTATACTAAATTGATCTTCTGTATATAAATAGAATTGAAAATGAATCTTGATGTGAATGGAAAGGGAGAGGGAGCGGGAGAGGGGAGGGTTGCGGGTGGGAGGGAAATTATGGGAAGGGGAAGCCATTGTAATCCATAAGCTGTATACTGGAAATTTATATTCATTAAATAAAAGTTAAAAAAAATATAATATATTTTCCTGATGACATATATTATGTCATTCTAAATTACATAATACATCTACCAAAGCACGGTAATTCAGTTTCTCTGAGAAATATATAACAAATGAAAATAATAATATGATTGAAATGTTTACTCCTTTTTTACAAATAACAATGTTTTAGAAGTCTGTGAAGACATTTGATAGCTTTAATGAAAGCTAATTTGGAGATAACAAGGTATCGATTATAAATATAACACAATGAAAGCATATTACAGATTATTATAAATTCTCAATGTTGGTCAGTAATGTCTAAAATTGACTTATTGACTAATAAGAAAGATGGGTAGTTGACATGTAATAAAAATTTTAATAATCCTATCATACTAAACTTTAGATCTCCACATATACAACATGGGCATAATAAAAGAAAGGAATTTTATAATGCTAAATTTTAAAAGCAAAGAGCATTCATTTTTATGTAGTAGATAAAAATAAACAAACTCAGGATCCCTCAGCACATGTAAATTCATTTCTAGAAATGAAATATTTATAAACATCGTTGTTCACCACAGGAATTTCATAGTAAAAAAAAGGGATACTGAGGATGGAATAAGTCATATTGTCTTTAGCAAGAAATATATGCAACTGGAAACCATTATACTTAGTGAAATAAGCCAGTCCCAGAAAGATATTATATATTTGCCCTGATCTAGGGTAACTAATAGAGTACCTAAAACATAATGAATTAGAATGAAATTGACATTTTGAGATTCAATGATTGTTTAAATCCATTCTCATAAAATTATTTTTCATATATATTTCTAAGTATGTCAAAGTTAAAGATTCCTAGTGTTAAAGTTTCTTGATCCTTTTGAAAGCCCCACGTACATCTCCTGTAGAGAGAAGTGGTTCTATGCTGGGATCCTTTAAAACTTCGTATAAGGTTTTGATTATCAACACAAATTCTGAGATCCATAAAAATTTTGCCATTCCCAAGAATGCCCTTAGCTGTCTTTGTCATTTTGGACTTATTCATAAGATATTTTCTTTTCTCTTAAGTGAAAGAGTTTTATTTCCAGTGGTTAGAATATATCTTAAGTATTTACCTCTTGTTTTGAAATATGAACATTGGTTGGGGAAACTGAACCCCCAATTCCCAAAAAAAAATTAAGACACGGATGGTGTTTTTATCTGCATCCCACTTGGAAGAACTGCAAATGAAAAGATCATCTACATACTACAAAATGTTTCCAGTCTTTAATTGAAACACTCAGTTCCTTCAAAATTGCCAAACAAATGAGGACTATGTTTGAAACCATGAGGAAGAACTGTCCAGGTATAACAACACCATAGTTGAAGTCCTCATCGAGTTTCTGGGTGTATGCAGGTACTGACATCAGTGAGGATATGTGGGCTCATCCTTTAAGATGACTCAGACCGTCACAGCATGTGTAGCCTGTACTGGTGTTCCCTGCTCCCGGACTTGAGGATCTATTTTTATTTTATTCCAATAGGAAGATCATCCAGAGTTGGATCCGCCTTGGTGCCATTAACATTATGCAAAATGGCTTAAACATAGCAACATTATTTTAAAAATATTTATTTGAAAGCTGAGTTACAGAGAGAGAGAGAGAGAAAGGAAGAATTAGAGAGAGAGAGAGAGAGAGAGAGAGAGAGGATGGTCTTTCATACACTGATTCACTCTCTAAGTGGCTATAATGGTCAAGGCTGGACTAGGCCTAATCCAGGATCCAGGAGATTCATATGTGTCACCCATATGGGTGCATGGTGCCAAATATTTTGTCATCCTTTGCTGCTTTCCCAAGTAAATGAGCAGGGATCTGTATCAGAAGTGGAACAGCTAGGACTCAAAATCTGCACCTATATGGAATGCCAGTTCTGCAAGCAGTGGTTAAACCTGCTGTTCCAAAGCACTATCTCTAAACATAGGAGCACCTGACTTGAAAGATACCAAAAAGTGATCACAAATCTCTCTAAGTAAAGTAGTCGGACATTCAGACATCTCCAAAAACAGGAGAGAGAGAATATCCTCTATTCAGGGCCAGTGTTGTGGTACTGTGGGTTAAATTGTTGCCTGTGATGTCAGCATCCCATATGAGAACTGGTTCAAGAACTGGCTGCTCCATTTCCAATCCAACTCCATGGTAATATACCTGCTAAAGCAGCAGAAGATAGTCCAAAGTGCTTTGTTCCTACATCCCATGTGGGAGACCCAAGTGGAGTTCTGGGGTTCTGGTCTAGCCCTAGTCATTGCAGTAATTTATGTAGTAACTAGCAAATGGAATATCTATCTCTCTATCTATCTATCTATTAAATAAATCTCTTTCGTTGAAGAAAGAGTATCCCCCATTTGAGACACTAAAGGTAAACTACATCTTTTGAGTGAGATTTACCACCAGCAATTTTTTGAAGATTGAGTTTCTTCGTGGGAAGTTAACACAACGTACGTGGTGCCAGTGTCAACCAGAAAATTAATATTCTTGCCTGAATTGTGAAAAATCACCTGGGGCTTTTGGCATGAGATAGTAATTTTCTGAGGAGCACCTGAGTCCCCAGATCACATCAGTTTTCAGACAATTAAGTGGCCTGCCTGGACTGTTTCCTATGTTGGAATTCCCCTCCCTCTTTATTTTTGTCACCTGGCTCACAGGAGTTTGCGGGCCCATAGCATGTTTCTGAAACTTCCCTTAGGACTGGGTACATATGAATTAATGCAGAATAACCCATGGCTGAAAAGTCTTTTTGCATCCTGGAATGACAAAATCAGACTTGACTTTCCTTAAGAATATGACTTGGGGTCTGGAGTCTGGGGAAAACTTCCTTTTTTTACCCATAAATGAGTTTCATTTCTCAGCCCACTTCAGAGCTCCCTGTAGGTTGATGTAAGTCTGAAGTGCTCTCTAAGACTTGAGATACTACTGCTCAGTATACAAATATTTTGGTGGACCTTGATCACTATGCCTAGGGTTCCTGGCTTCTAAGGGGCACACTGTGTGACAGTGCAAGTAAACCATTGGAAGCATTCTTATGATGCATACCTCAGAGATTTTCCTGGTGCCCCAAGTATTTTTGGGAACTCTTATCACAACACCTAAGGCTTTGAACTCTAGGGGCATTGAATCCCATGCCTGGAGTCTGCTCCATGATAAAAACAGTGGTAAGCTAAAAACCTGTAGCAGTTGTCAAAATTTTTGGAGGTATGGGACCAGAACTGCCTTGCACCATGATATAGAGGGAGGACTATACATCTTCTACAACAAAAGGATATTCTATCCTCCACAGACAGATTGCAACCTCTACTCCCTGGTAGGTGGGCAGAAAAACAGCTGTTTTCATCCTTGCCCCTTTCATCAGGTTAAGCTCTTGAATTAGAAAAGTTGTGTTCTGATTTGAATATATTATGAAGAAAGCCAAGTCAGAATGTGAAACAAAACTTGAATCAGCCTCGTGGAGTGAATCCATGAGGGTTCAGGTCTATGAGCTGTCCTATCTCATAGTAGTCACGAACTCCAAAAAAAGCATACTTTCGGCAGACTGCAGTGCTCATGCATCATCAGTGGATAGCCAAGATCTGGCTTATTTTCTCTCTGTGTTACCATCAGCATCCCCTTAATACCAGCAGCCTATAAGTCTTGTTCCCCTGCTATTAGCATTAAAAATATGAGTATACAGATTTCAATTTTATAAGATCTGCCTGAAAGTATGAATAGAGACAGTGAGAGGAGGGAGAGAAATTTTAACATTTTCTACAAGCAACTAGGAGCTGCTTGTAGCTGAGAGAGATTTAAATCACATACCAACTGTGTGGTTGGGAATCACAATCTGCTGGATCACCAATAGGATGAGAAAGGGAGTAATAACCTTACTCTAGGCTTCTGTTTAGACAAAAATAAGATAACTAAGTACATACACATATAAGGTGCCCAGAGTGATAGTAAAAATTTATTCAAAGTTGATAAAATTAACACATAGTTGCATGCGCATGAGTTTCCTCATATGGATAAATTCCTGTTATGAGTGGGCCAGAGGATTGTCTGATGGGAGGAGAGGTGGAGAAGAGGAGACAGAGAGAGCACCTGTGCAGCACTTCAGTCATCGTCAGCAGTAAAAAAGAGAGTTTTCTCCCTCAGTTGTTGAACCCGTTTATGAGATAGAGGGTGTTGCCTCTATAGGCATGAATCAACCTGAGAATTTTATGATACCCACACAATTTTTACATGAAATTTAATATCCATAATTTCACGACATCCCCTCAAAAGTCTTGGATGAATCAGTTGCATCATGGGAAAGGGGGCATTTTTATCTACAAGTAAGGGGATGGAATATTTGGAGGGCTTCTACAGACTTCTAGCTCATGTAAATCTTAACTAGTTACATCACATGAGAACCTGAGCTCTGATGTGGAATCTCATTATTGCAAGACATGCTTAATCTGGTGTGCCACAGTGCCAACCACTCCCTGCTACTGTCCTTTTGACATTTATTTGAAAGAAACTAAAAACATTCGTTAATGGTTCACAGTCCTTGGCGAGTTTCTACTTACATACTTGAGTATAGGAATATGTACTGTTGGCATTGAAAAGCAGTATTTTTGTTAGGAAATTATCATGAAATACCATTTTGGTCAATGAGAATGGAAATGTAGAATTGGCAAAGAGATAATTAAATAAAAATAGTACCATACTGCTGTACATATGACAATATAACTGTTAATGAAACTGAGGACTACAAGGGTGGTTCAGAGAAGAGAAAATGGTTAGGAGAAAAGATGTCACAAAAAATAAAATTTGAATACAGACCTACCATATGATCCAGCAATCCCATTCCTGGGAATTTACCCAAAACAAAAGAAATCAGTATAGGAAAGAATTATCTGTACCCCCATGTTTATTGCAACAAAATTCACAGTAACTATGATGTGGAATAAACCTAGATGTCCATTGACTGTTGAGTGGATAAAAAAACATTATATATATATATATATATATATATATATATATATACTATGGAATACTACTCATAATATTATGATTGATATATATATATATATATATACACACACACATTATGGAATACTATTCAGCTGTAAAATAAAATAAAGTAAAATCCTGTCTTTCACAATAACATGATTGCAACTGGAAACCATTATATGTAGTGAAATAAGCCAGTCCCCAAAAGAGAGATATCATGTTTTCCCTGACCTGAGGTAACTAATAGCATACCTGAAATATGATGTATTGGAGTGAAATAGACATTTTGAGAACAGATGACTATTTATAGCCCTTGTCTTTTCCATTGAGGAAGTGTTTTGCTTGTTTTTTGTTTTCTTTCTCTTTATACTATTTGTTGAACTCTTTTACTTAGAATAGCGTTGACAATACAATCATTAAGTATACTGAAAATAGATCATTATGAAAGTTAAGAGTGGGAATCTGAGAGGGAGGGAGAATGGGAGGAAAGCTTCACTATGTTCCTAAATCTGTATATATGAAATGTATGGAACTTGTATAACTTAAATACAATTTTAAAAAATACATCTGTGGATGCATTTTAAAAAAGTGAACTTTTTCTCCTATCCTAGGATTAATGATATAATGAAAATGAAGAGTTGGCCAGCGCCGCGGTTCAATAGGCTAATCCTCCACCTTGCGGCGCCGGCACACCGGGTTCTAGTCCCGGTTGGGGTGCCGGATTCTGTCCTGGTTGCCCCTCTTCCAGGCCAGCTCTCTGCTGTGGCCCAGGATTGCAGTGGAGGATGGCCCAAGTGCTTGGGCCCTGCACCCCAGGGGAGACCAGGAGAAGCACCTGGCTTCTGGTTTCGGAACAGCGCGGTGCGCCGGCCGCAGCGGCCATTGGAAGGTGAACCAACGGCAAAGGAAGACCTTTCTCTCTGTCTCTCTCTCATTGTCCACTCTGCCTGTCAAAAAAAAAAAAAAAAAATGAAGAGTAGCCTTTTTCTTTTCTAGTTACAATTGCAATGATTCAATGGTGTTAGTATATTTCATTTTTACAAGATATATTTAAACTAATCAAGATTTAATAAGTATATTTAGAAATAAATCAAACAAATCAATGTATGTGTGTATATCAAAAATTAACTTGGTAATATTTTGTATATATATACATATATATATATATATATATGTTAGTTGAAGATCTGTTTTTAGGAACTTTTATTCTCCACTGAATGCTTAGCAATCATTTTATTTTTTCTATGTATTTATTTTCTTAAGAGAACTTGACAGATAATGTCCTTAATGTGAGCTCTTTGAATTTATGAAATAAAATTAGCAAAAAAATGTTTAACTTATATTCCAATCATATTGACATATTTTCAGAATGAATAAATCAATGTATTAAAGTTTTATATTCTCAGAAAATATTTCTGCATGATTAAATTTGATATTGGTAACTAATGTCTAGGATCACATTTCCACAGCCTTCTTACTTTGCTTAAATTTGTCAGGCTGCTTTAGAGACAGAATTGATGGTGTATTTCTTCAGTTGTGAACTCATACTTAGTATAGAGTTAACCTTATATAAAGTATACTGAAAATAGATGTTTGTAAAAACTTAAGAGTGGGAATGGGAGGCGGAGGAGGAAGAGGGTTGGAGCATGGGTAGGAGGGATGGTAGGGTGGGAAGTATCATTGTGTTCCTAAATCTGTATATATGAAATACATGAAACTTATATAACTTAAATGAAATTAAAAAGACTCATTTTCTGAAAGAGAATAAAACAACTTCTAGAAGTTTCATGTATTATATGTTACATTCTGCATTAGTGGAGAAAGGAAAATGTGAAGAAGAGGTAGACTGAGTGGGTTTTATGGAATGTCTTGTCATTCGTATACTTTTTCAAGATTTATTTATTTGAAAGTCAGAGTTGCAGAGAGATAAGGAGAGGCAGAGAGGGGGGGGGGGGGAGTCTTTCATCAGCTGTTTCAATCCCCAATTGGCCGTAACAGCCGGAGCTGTTTCAATCTGAATCCAGGGTCCAGGAGCTTCCTCCAGATCTTCCCACGCAGGTGCAGTGACCCACAGACTTAGCCTATGTTCTATTGCTTTCCTAGGCCATATTAGAGAACTGGATTAGAAGTGGGGTAGCTGGGACATGAACCAGTGCCCATAAGATACCGGCACTGAAGGTGGAGACTTTACCTGTTACAACACAGCATTAGCCTCCATTCTTCTATTAATATTGAGTAATAAAAGGTTTTTAAACAAAAATTTTTTTAAAAAAGTATACATGTTTAAATTTAACTGAAAAGTGATCCCTGTTAAATATAAGAGTGGGAATAAGAAAGGGAGGAGATGTACAATTTGGGACATGCTCAATCGGACTTACTTCTAATGGTAAAGTTAGAAACGTGCCAGGGGATTCCAATTCAGTCCCATCAAGGTGGCATGTACCAATGCCATCTCACTAGCCGAAGTGATCAGTTTTAGTTCATAATTGATCATAATGATATGATTACGTGTCAAAGGGATCACATAAATAAGACCAATGTCTGCTAATAATGATAGAATTAAAAAGGAGAGAACAATCCAACATGGGAAGTGGGATACACAGCAGACTCATCAAATGACAGATGTCCTAAACAGCATTCTGGCCTCAGAATCAGCCCTTAAGGCTGATATTGCTTGCTATTTGTTATTATTTATATTATTCTCACTTTCAGCTAAATATTCAGATGGTATTCATACAATTCAGGTCATCGCATTGTTGTTTACTGATACAAATTTTAGTTAGTGTTGGCTTTGGCATTATTGCCACGTATAATTTTATTTATTAAATATTTTAATAGAGATAAAAATTATGTGAGTCATCTCATAAATACTGACAGGTACTCTAATGTTACTTTCCTTATCTTAAATATAGCAATCCCAATGGTGAATTTTATTTGCCAGGCGGTTATAGTGTTTTAGATCCCTTCTGTCCATCAAATATTGCTAAGCATTTAGAATAGGGACAGGCATGATATTAAGTGTTGAGAAAACAGGGACAAATAGAATATCAACATAGCCCTTCAGGAATTATTCATTTGGGAGGAATAATTGCAATTCCAAGGAATTACTAGTTCATAATGCTGATTATTTCACTCTTACTTCTACTGTAGCCTATTTCAATACCACCTTAACTGTTATGAAGTTGATAGAAAGGCCTTCTGGTTGCCTAGACTACAGAATTGTTTTATATATTAGCAGAAATATTTCTTTGTTCCTGGTATCTCCAACAGATCATCAGTGACCCACTTTGGTCTCCTTCCATGTTGTAAATCCTGTGCAGTTATATAGAGTATGCCTAAAAGTAGAAGTCATCAGATTGTAAATGATAATGCAGACTTCATCTGTTTTGCTTACACCACTTTAAACAATTACCTTTTAAATATATACTTTCTAAACATAACAAATCAATAAATGCACTCTTCCTTTAAATACACTAAAATTCAAGAATGTTGTATTTTACAAAATACAGAAATTCAACATGTTTCCATAAAATTAAAAACTGTAAGGTTTCTTTATAAAAATTGATTAAAGAATCATATTTCTTACTGTTTGTGTTTTGTTACAAATATTTCCTTACAAGTAGAATAGAGATCAAGGTCATGATACACAAGTGATATGAATGACATACAAATGATGTAAAAATATTAATTTATATAAAAAGCATATAGCATCCTTAAGTTTTGGAGCATGATAATACCATCAACTGAATTCTTAATTATGTATAATTGACTTTAGAATAGCAAACCTATATTCAGTTCAGGAAAAATACTCATTTTTTGACCCTGAATATATCTATTACACTTTCCATGCAACAATTATTGCTTATAGTATTTTTTTATGAGAGCAACTTAATGATATAGTACAACTGAGTCCATATACACATAAATAATTAGCAGTATGTCTAGTGACAGATATTATAAAAACTACATAATTTTTTTCATCTAAGATATCTACTTAAAATCAGTATTCTTTTTTAATTCACTTGCAAATAACTTTTCAAGATTATATTTGACATATATGGTCATGATCTTAATCAGCTTTATTGTATTTAGTTTCAAATATCAGCACTTTTAGACACATAATAATTAAATATGGTTGACAAAACCTTTTCTGGCATTAATATGGTACATTGGAGTGCACAATTCACAATAAAACACTAAAAATTAAGGTGACAATTGGTAGCCAGATGGCTTTTCTGAAGTTCTCAAATACACATGAAAGCTTTTATTAATTTAACCACCATATGGCATACAGTTGAAATTAGCAGCCATTGGCAGGTAAATCTAGTTATAACCTGGATGTAACATTATGTTCTACTCCTGCTTCTGCTGTTTTCCTCTCTGATGACACTACATAAAATCATTTTAATCCTTCTTTCTCATGTGCATAAAGGAAAAGAATATTTATCTTCTGTCCTGGTGATATTTAAAATACTTGAAAATGAAAGTGGTTACTGATTTTTATATAAACCCTATATCACTGCTCCCCAATGTCTATTAAGTTACATAATTTAACAATTAATATCAATTTATTTCATCTTTATTGGCTTCTAAATTTTTGAATATAAAGCAAAATTTTCAAATAATAAAAATGTAAGTGACGATTTTCTTTTTTTCAATTTTATTTACATTCTACAAATTTCATATATACAGATTTAGGAACATACTGATACTTCCCACCTAACCCTCCCTCCTGCCCATGCTCTAAACTTTCTTCCTCCTCCCTATCCCATTCCCAGTAATTTTTACAAAGATCTACTTCCAGTTTGCTTAATGATCATAAAGTTAACCCTACCCTAAGCATGAGAATTCAACAAATAATATTAAGAAAAAAATACACTGTTCCTCAAGAGAAGAGACAAAAGCTATAAACAATTGTCAAATGTCAAAATGTTCATTTCACTCCAATACATTACATTTTCAGTACTCTATTAGTTACTGCAGATTAGAGAAAGCACATGCTATCTGTCTTTTTGGGACTTGCTTATTTCACAAAGTATAGGGTTTCCAGTTGCATCCGTTATGTTACAAAGATAGAACTTCTTTTTTTTTTTTTTTTTTTGCAACTGAGTAGTACTCCATAGTGTTATATACCGTTTCTTTATACAGTCAACAGTTGATGGACATCTGGGTTGATTCCATAGCTTAGCTATTGTGAATTGTGCCACAATGAATATGGGAGTACAGATAAAACTTTCAGATGCTGATTTCTTTTGGTTTGGATAAATTCCCCGAAGTGGGATGGCTGGGTCATATGATATGTACATATTCAGATTTCTTAGATATCTCCATACTGTCTTCAACAATGGCTGCATCAGTTTACATTTCTGCCAACAGTGAATTAGGGTACCTTTTTTCCCCACATCCTTGCCAGCATTTATTTGTTGATTTCTGTATGACAGCCATTATAACTGCAGTGAGCTAGAACCTAATTTTGGTTTTCATTTGCATTTACCTGATGGCTAGTGATCCTGAGAATTTTTTCAAATATATATTGGCCATATGAATTTCCTTTTTTTAAAATATTCCTGTTCAAGTCATTTGCCCATTACTTAACTGGATTGATTTATTGTTGTTGAAATTCTTGAGCTCTTTATAGATTCTATATATTAACCCTTTATCAGTCGCATAGTCTGCAAATGTTTTCTCCCATTCTATTGGATGTTTCTTTGCTAATTGTTTATTTTGTAGTGCAGAAGCTTCTCAGAATGATGTAATCCCATTTGTCAATTTTGGCTTTGATTGCCCGAGGGTCTTTTCAAAGAAATTTCTGCCAATGCCATTTTCTTACAGAGTTTCTCTAAATTTCTCCAGTAATTTTATGGTATTTAAGTCTTCTATCCATTTGGAGTGGATTTTATGTCTAAGGTATATATAAGGGATCTAGCTTCATAGTTTTGCCCACGGAGATACAGTTGTCCCAGCACCATTCATTTGTTGTAAAGATTGTACTTGCCCCAGGGATTGATCATAGCTCCTTTGCCAAAGAAAAAATTTGTTTTAGACATGTGAATTGATTTCTGGAGTTCCTATTCTGTTCCATTGGTCTGTGCATCTGTTTTTGTGCTAGTACAAGCCTATTTTGATGACAACTGACTTGTAGTGTGTTGAAAAATGATATTGTGATATGTCTGTCTTTATTTTTTGTATAAGATTGTTTTATCTATTCAGAGTGTCTTGTGTTTCTATGTGAATATCAGCATCTTTTCTAGATTTGAGAAGAATGTGTTTGATATTTTGGTTGGGATTTCATTAAATCTATAAATTACTTTTGGTAGTATAGACATTTTCATGATATTGATACTTCCAATCCATGAACATGGAAGATTTTTCCCTTTTTAATGTCTTCTTCTACCCTTTCTTTAGTGTTCTATAATTTTCTTCATAGAGATTTTGATAATCTTAGTTAAATTTATGCCAAGGTATTTAGTACTCTAAATCGGAATGATTTAAAAAGTTCTTTCTCAGCAGTGGTGCTGTCTGTATATAAAAAAGCTACTGAATTTTGTGTTTATTTTATATTCTGCCAGATTACCAAACATGTTTATTGGTTTCAATAGTCTCTCAATGGAATCTTTTGAATCTCCTGTATAGTGATTCATGTCATCTGCAAACAGCAGTTGTTTAACTTCTTCCTTTCCAATTTGTATCCCTTTGATTTCTTTTTCTTGCTTAATGACTCTGGTTAAACTTTAGGACAATACTGAATAGTAGTGATGACAATGGGCATTCTTATCAGGTTCCAGATTTTAAAGGGAAAATATTTCCACTTTTAAGTTACATGCTTTAACAGTGAACATTAATTAATTTCACATTCACTGGCTCCTGAAATTTTTTATATGAAGCAAAATTTTCAAATAATAAAATTGCAAGTGACACTTTTCTAAAATGAGTATAAACTTGCAAACTGGATAAGATCTGATTTTTCTAATGGCATTCTGTCCTTGGGTAAGCAAGTTCAGCCTTCATCAAGTGTGATACAATTTTTCATCTGTTAACTTAGAGAGATAAAGCTGTAAATGGCAGTACACCAGGCCCTGGTAAAAAGATTCATAAGACAAACCCTCTTTGCTCTATGTTTTTGCACTGCCTGGTGTTCTTTCTTTGCAAGTTAAAGATGTGTGGGAAAAAAACAATGACTATTAACAATAATAGTATGCAACAGGGATTATATATATAAGTTTAAGAAGCCCAGATTATTTATTATCTGGCCTCTGACAGGAAGACTCTAACTCTTCTAGTAGATTACAAAATGTTGATTTACATCTGTTGAAGTCAATACATATATTAAACATTAATGATTTGACAAATATAAAAAAATACACAATAGAAATCACCCTACACAAATATGGTAGAGTTTTAAGTTGACAGGTACTAAGAGAGTTTTAAGTTGAAAGTTACTAAAAGTTCCTGAATGTGATAATCAACAATTCTGCAGTAACTCTGTGTGTTGTAAACTCTATTCCTCTGAAGGGCCTCATTGGATATTTGCAGATACCACATATTTATATATGAGATTTAATATTAAGTTATAGAGTGATTTAGTGAAAAAAACTTGAGTGCTTGAGGATAATTAATTCAAGTTTTCTGTCTCTAAGCCCATACATTTTACTTAACATAAAGTTATGCTATATCAAACAAAACAAATAAATAAACATAATGAAAGAAGAAATTGTGAAATAGCTTAATTAATCTTATTAAGGGAAGTAACAATTCAAATGCATATATTTATTAGCACAATAATCTCAAATGAAAAGTTATTTATATGTTTAAATAAATAATGAAATTATTTTTATTTATTAAGGGCTCCATTTTTCAGTTAATATAGATGAATAGAACAAAATAGAATGAAAATCCATAACTTCTATGGTATAGAATATCTGTTCATTTTTAAAAAAAGTATAAGTCACCTCTCACAAAATCATCTTAGACATTTCTACTCACAAATGAGGAAATTTGACAATGCTTTATCATGCCCTAATTGAGATAATTGGAAGAGTATAAATAGTGTATTTGCTTAGCTCATATATTTTGTAAACCACAAAATGCAGAGTAAAATATGTGATAAAATATTAACATTTTCCTTTAATTTTTTGGTTAAATATCTTTCATACAAATGAAATATGAACAAATCACTTAATTCACGATCATTAATATCATATGTTTCAGTACAGTAAAGGGTATGAGATAAGATTTCCTCACTGCTATTCATTAACCTAATGTAAAGTAAAAGTTACGGTATATCTGAGTCATGTAGATTTCTTTTTGCCACAACCATTAGGGTTGGTTTGTAAAACTATAGCTTTATTACTCCACTAAAATCTTTTATACACCATTATATAATATGGAGCACTCTAGCTTTCCCTGTGGTGTATAATCTTCTACACTTTTAGGCATTTATAAACTTAACAAATAAAATGCTCTCCAATTTACTGATTTTTTTAATATATAACTTTAAATCTCAATAGCACACACATTTGGTGAAATAACCAGATTTTTCAATAGGCTTTTGTAGCTTCACTGTGTAGCCTCAGTTTCAAACCATGTTTCCTAAAATTTGAGGTAAGTTTTGTCTTTTAGACTTGCAGCTAAGGGATGAGGTCTCTACCACAGTTTGTTTTTAGCCTGTAGTCTAAAGGTATTCATTATCAGTTTGCTACTAGCTAAACGTATGATTGTATGTTTCATCTTCCCATTAAAAAACAAAAAGTAAAAATTATATTTCATATGCTTTGGGTAGTTTTCATGGTCCAAACTTTACACAGTATTTTAACATTATCAAACACTTTACATATGCAACCAAAGAAAATATTGACTTTGAAAAAAAGATGCTAATCAATTCCTAAACAAATCCAAGTATGTTTACTAAGTTCTGACTCATTTGATCCATAAAGAACTTCCTACTTTTGCTTAGCAGAATTCTTATGTTGATTTTCCTACTGTCAACTCAGTGGAGAATTTAATGAAGACATTGTTCTATCTATCTATTCGTGTAACAATAACCAAGAGTCAATTCTGTTTATTTGTTTTTTGCAGCTTACAGTCTTTTTGTGGGTAACAGTTCTGCTCCTGCACATGGCATTGTCTTAATTTTCTAACTTTTAAAAAGAGAAAGTTATGGCCTAAATAAAGAGCAAATATCCTTAAAGGACTTAGTTTTTCAGGGAAAATACAATGCAAAATAAATATATTTAAGTATAATTTGGTCATCTCTACACTATGATGATTTTAGAAAATTATTTAATCTTCAGGGTATTATGGGGAAAAGAAATGAACACAATGAAAATTCCAAATAATCCCAGTACATAAAGTAAAATACTCCTCCAGGCTGGCGCCACAGCTCACTAGGCTAATCTTCCACCTGCGTTGCCGGCACCCCGGGTTCTAGTCCCTTTTGGGGCGCTGGATTCTGTCTCGGTTGCTCCTCTTCCAGTCCAGCTCTCTGCTGTGGCCTGGGAGTGCAGTGGAGGATGGCCCAGGTCCTTGGGCCCTGCACCCACATGGGAGACCAGGAGGAAGCACCTGGTTCCTGGCTTCAGATCGGCGCAGTGTGCTGGCCTTAGCGGCCATTTGGGGGATGAACCAACTGAAGGAAGACCTTTCTCTCTGTCTCTCTCTCTCACTGTCTAACTCTGCCTGTCAAAAAAAAAAAAAAAAGTAAAATACTCCCTGGAGAGATGAGAAATTTAGCAACTCAGAAAGATGGGTATATAAACAACTTATAAATTCAGTTTTATTAAATATATTTTCACAAAAATTCTTACAGGGTATCCAAGAAGTCTCCAGTTGCATAGTTTTCCATCTGTTTTTTCTCTAAAACGATATGAATTTCCTTCTAATAGTAACAGATGAGTCAATCCCTCCAGCAGCTGAATATCTAGGGTGCATCCTCTGGGTCATTTCAGCCTCTAGTATCAGGACAAGTATGTTCACAGCACATTCCTGCCACTTACATAATCTCAGATAGGATTAGATCTTATATATGAGGCCTAGTTGTGTCCTATATAAGTGAATTTGAAAATATAACATTGATAGGGATTAAATGATACATGTGAAATATTTAGGGTAGCAATTGTTACATATTGTTGTCATATCACTATTTCCCATTATAGTTAGTTTTCTGTCATTTAGGGTTCATGTCTCTACACGTGGATGTATGTACATTTAAATTAGCATAAGAATGCTCGTTTACTATAATTACAATAATTATTAATCTGACAGTCAGTGTCACAGAGAGGTGGCCAGGAGTCTTTTCCAGATCTCCCACGTGGGTCCTGGGGCCCAAATACCTGGGCTATCATTTGCTGCTTTTCCCAGACCACCATCAGGGAACTGGATTAGAAGTGGAGCAGCCAGGACTTGAACCATGGGATCCTGGGATCTTTTATTTTATTTTTTTTTTTAATTTCAGGCAGAGTGGATAGTAAGAGAGAGACAGAGAGAAAGGTCTTCCTTTTTGCCATTGGTTCACCCTCCAATGGCCGCTGCGGCCGGCGCATCGTGCTGATCCGAAGCCAGGAGCCAGGTGCAGGGACCAAGCACTTGGGCCATCCTCCACTGCCTTCCCAGGCCATAGCAGAGAGCTGGCCTGAAAGAGGGGCAACCAGGATAGAATCCGGCGCCCCGAATGGAACTAGAACCCCGTGTGCTGGCACCGTAAGGCGGAGGATTAGCCTGTTAAGCCACAGCGCCGGCCTAGGGATCCTGGGATCGTAAGAGGAGGCTTAACCTGCTACTCCACAATGCCTGTCCCAGCATGCTCGCTTTTAAACAATGTTGAATTGTCAACACATACTCAACATGTTAGGCTTTGCTTTTACTCCCTGTGGATACATATGTTCCATTATAATATAATCTAAGTATTCATTATAATAGTTTAGATGCTGTTCTGTTTCGTTCATTTTTGTTCATTTTATCACTGAGCACCTATTAAGCAATGTGTTGAGTGAATACATAAGCACTAATTTAATTAAAACTTAAATTTTAGAGCCAGATTTTAAACTTTGGGGCAATGAACACCCTACTTCCCAGTCCTCTAGGCAATAAACATTGCACAGTGGAAATAATGTGTATACAACACCCTGGTATATGTGCCTTTATGAAGTACACAAATAATGTAGTTAATTAAAACAGTATTTAAATTAAATTGATTGTATTCTTCAGTTACTGGTGCATAATTGTTGAAAATATTACATTAGTCTAAAATAATACAAAATACAGTATCATTTTTATTACAGATGTTCAACTTATGTTTCCAATAGATAAAATACAGAGTATATATGTTTTTCACATTTCATAAAGAGTACTGATCTTCCCTTCATGGAAGATAACTGAATTCCCGACATTGCCAATATTATAATTTTAAAAGAGGAACCTGATATATTCTATGTTACAATGAGAAGTGGAATAAACGAGTGAGCAGGACATATTTCTTTGCAAATTCTAAGTTGAAAATAATGTTACATGAAGTATTCATCTCTTCCCACATTAGATGTTGAGGATTTATAGCTTTGAGATTGGTTCAATTACCCAAGGAGTATAATGTATGGCAATGATGAGACAAAAATTAGAGATAAAATCATTGTGTGATCTAAATAATATTCATATTGAAATTATCTAAATGGCATATTAATGAATAGATCCTGATAAGACAAATGGAATTAGAGTCCTTGTAAGCACAGATACTGATTGTCAATGGTATAGTTTTGGAAGAAATTAATTTCTTATTTCTAATGCATAATTTAAAATTATTACAAGCAAGCATTCTTCCAGTTTTTCATTAAGGTTTTATACATTTAATCATTCACTTTTTTAGAATAAAAATAAAGTTCCTACAATAATAGCAGCTAGCTTTTCTTAAATTCTTCTTTTAGTAGTCATCAGCTAAGATGTTACATTCAATCCTCACAAAATCTCATCTCAATCAGAAATATTTTGATCTCCATCTTGTTTAGATTGAATCTGAGGCTTAGACAAAAGAAGAAATATCTTCCAAATGTCACTTAGCTTCAGAAAGCCAGGTTTTCTTTTTTGGAGGGCAATTCTCTGATAAAACACTGTTTTCTGGCTTTCATTGTTTAGAAGGCTGTATTTTAAATCAATAAACATGCTCAGTGCAAAAATCCTATGGAGTCATAAAATGTGCTTACATGAGGGAAAAAAAAAACTCATAGAGATATATAAAATCTATCCCCTCCCTCTGAAATTCTTGGAATCGAAATTTGACATCACTGTTACTACATTTTGTTAAAATGTGATTTTTTAAAATATGACTATTTTAAACTGAGAAGACCTGGGTCATGTGTTTCACCTTCACAGAAACTGGAGAACAAATTTAGAATTGCACACTATTTTTCCTTATATTGATATCTTCTTTTCTTGAAGAATACCCAAATTTTAAAAAGGAAAGTAGTGGGGGCAACACTGTTGCGTATTGATTAAAGCTGCCATCTCTGATGCTGTTATCCCATGTGGGTGCTGGTTCAAGTCCTGACTGCTTCACTTCTAATCCAACTCCCTACTAACGGCCTGCAAACACAATGGAAAATGGTCCAAGTGCTTAGGCAGTGGCATCCACATGAGAGACACAGATGAAGCTCCTGGCCCTGGCTGTTTCTGCTATTTGGGGAACAAAAAAATGGATGGGAATCTCTCTCTGCCTTTCTCTCTCTCTCTCTCTCTCTCTCTCTCTCTCTCTGTAGCTGACTTCCAAATAAATGAATAAATCCTTAAAATATAATAAAAATAAAATATAAAACATCAACAAAAATGAAATAACATGAAAGGATCGCATCACAGTAAAATGGATCATAAACATTATAGATTTTATTATTATTCAGCTATTAATTTCTTTGTTTTACAGATAAGGCAAATAAGCAACTTCCCATGTTACCACAATGAGTAAACGAAAGAATTGGCATTTGGACCCATGTATGTTTGATTTTAACTCTGTGATTGACTAGTAAGGAAAGTAATGTAAAGGTTTGTATAAAGAAGCCAAAGAAATTGTCGGTAATTCATTTGAAAGGATGGAACGACAAAAGTGATTACCAGAAATTGCCCTTCTGGGGAACAGGTGACAAAATATTTAACTATTTTGTTTGGTGGCAATGGGTATTAGTAGCCTTCTGTGAGCAATGTTTTATGTAGACCAAGAGATGTGGTTTTATAATTCTTTTTTTAAATGCAGTGAGAACAAATATTACATAGACACAGATATCAGTACAGACTTAGGGAACTTCATGCATTTATGTATGAATTATAATGGAATTCACACAAAAAGATATCTTTGAGATAGGAAAAAATGAACTCAGGAAGATCTAGTTTTACACGTTGCATGCTTTCTCTCTCAAGGAAAATATAATATCTTCTTAAGCTGTAAGGTTTGTTCAGTTAAGCTCTAATATATTGCTTTTCCTACCATGGTATGAAGATCTTTGTATGTACTTAAGACAATGAAATCAAAGGACTTAGAGCCTATTTTAATATAGCAATTTGGAAAGAGTGTTCTAGCCTCAAAGATTAAAAAATCTGCATGCACTATTAAGCAGACAACTGAGAATGTTACTCTTGAAGATCAACTTTTCTACAACATTTTCTTAATTTTATGATTATCGTGCCATGTTTAGTGTAATACCTGAGCTTAAAATTTGTTGCAAAAGAATAACCTTACGAACCAATTGCAAGCACACTCTTTGTTTTGACATGACATTTGTAAACAGAATATGAGACTTTTAAAACATCAGAGGCTCTAATTCCATGTTAGTGGAAATGAGACTTCAGGGATTTGACCTGGTGGTGGAGAAACAAAGAAAAGATCAATTTAAATGAAGTCAGAAGCACAACAAAGGATTTTCCATTTAGTCTACCTATATATCCTCAAGCTTATATTCATGAAGCTCCTAATAAAACCTGAAGAGAAGTAGGGGAAATCTGTAGCTCCTCTCTTCTTCAGTAACTGGAGACTAGATAAACTAAACAGACAAATAAACATATCATTCTGCTTCTGAACTTATTAGTAAGACAGATGCCTGAATTCCATTGTATTCCAGAACATTTGGCTCATAGTTGTACTTACATAGTTAGTATTTTCATAACGTTAGCCGTGAAAATTACAATTTCCAAAGCAATATTTTTATGACAGATACCATGTAATATGCTTTAAGTATATTCATTTAGATAGAGCATGTTGCTTTTCCTGTTTTGTTTATAAAAATCTGAAATACAAAGTGCTTAGTAACATGTTTAAACTCACACAAATAACAACTGAGGAAGAGGCTAGAGTGAAAATTCAAACACCCTACTATGTTGATGTTGAGTCATCTATGTCTATATGTGTGTGTGTGTGTGTATGTGAGTGTACATGCATGGATAAGTACATACAGTAAAATTATATAGACACAAATGTATTTATGTATACAGACAGATATAAACTATTTTTCTATTACATATAAGATCTCAAAATTTTTTGTTTGTCTATTGAGTATGTGTATGTGTATACACACAAACCTGCAAGTATGTATGTTTCTTTCTTTGCAATGTTAGGTTGGCACATAATCCAGCATTATGTTTTTCAAGGAAATGAAACCTTTAAGCATATCTATCTATCTAATATCTATCTATCTATCTATCTATCCCTTTATCTCTATGTAAACCATTATGTTTTTCAGGGAAATGAAATCTTTAAGCATATCTATCTCCCTCTCTATCTACCCCTATATCTCTATGTAAATATATGATTTGATCTATATGATTATAGAGGCTGGTAGTCCCAAAATCAATAAGACTGGCAGTTCTATGAAAAGAGCCTATGCTACAATCTTCAGAATTCCTTCTTCTTATGAAAACTATTTTGTCCTTAAGGCCTTTGAAATGATTAAATGATGTCCAGATAGTGTATCAAAAACAATCTCTTTTACAAAAAGTCAGTTGATTATAGATTTAGCTGCATGTACAAAATATCTTCACAGCAACTCTTATATCAGTCATTGACTAAATATCTGGATACCACAGAGTATACAAATCTACAATTTAAAATAAACCACCATAATTGGCAAATAAAAGAGAAAAGGTCAGAACTGCATGGAACAGGGGTAGAGGTTGCGGGAGGGAGGGAGGTTATCGGGGGAAAATGCCACTATAATCCAAAAGTAGGACTTTGAAAATTAATATTTATTAAATAAAAGTTAAAAAAAGAAAATAGATGTAAGCCTGCTGAAAAGGGTTTGAAGATCTTTAAACAAATGGTGCTGTAGGCCGAACAAATAGATCAATATGGTTAATAAATATTATCTGTCTATTAATAAAAAAAAGATGAGCATTAAGTAGATTGCTCTATCATGAGCCAAACAGATATTTTGTTTTACTAGGACAGTAAGCGCCATTGTAATTAATGTTGAGAGATTTCTAACTTCCCAGTTGGAGAATATGGCAAAAAGAATGGTGACATCTGCATTACTGGGGAACAGCCTTGGCTTTAACTGCTATGCTAATGCCTTGCCAGGTTTTACTGATAAACCCCATAGCTAAATATGCTTTCTTGAACTTTCTTTGGGATAAAGTCCCAATAAACTTCAAATATCTGAGAATGAGGAAGACCTTTTAACAGAGAGAAATTAAGGACAAGATCATAAAAATCAAGAAAAATAATATTAAGAATAAAAATAGAATAGAATAAGAAAATCAAATGGTGGGAAAATGTAGTAGAGAACAATGAGAAAATAATGAAGTAAGCATAAAATGGAAGATAATAAAATAAAGTCTTGTGATACCTCACAACAAGTAGAGATACATAAAAATAACAGACATGTTTTGAGACAAAATGTTCATCATAAAGCTTTATATTTCTTGAAGGAGCAAATAAACTAAGACACTTGGAATTAAATGTATGTATTATAGAACAATATAGGGATTCTGCAGTTATGTTATTAACTTGATAAATACCCATCATCAAACAATTTAGTACTACCTTCACTTTAGTGCTTGTAATTCCATGGGGTCAGCTAACCAAATAATTTGGAAACCCCACAATTCTATCTTTTGAGTAAATAAAATCTTAGTAGTAACCATGATGTATTTAATATGGATACAGTTATATTTAATAAAATGCATATATGCATAGTGTGATCAATTAAAATTAAAATAATCTATTTAAATACAATAACATCTTAATGACCAAGACTTAAAGTAATCAATGAAATATTCATAATAGTATTATTGACAGTGTCATGGTTTATTCATATTGAGGCATTTCTATAGAAATGGATAAAGCATAACTACTTGTCAAGGACAACCTGTAAAGCACTATTGAGAAATAAATGTGTACCACTTGGCATCTAGAACAGTGAAACTCTGTGAAGAGCTCAGCAGCTTCTGTGAACTGTCATAACTTGAAAATTATGCAAATTATATGTCATTATAATTAGAAAAAGGCCAAAATATTTGTTACAGAAATATCCAGCTTTCTAATAATGTGTTTTTTATTGTAGAATATAAGACTTGTCAGAATAAATGCAGGGGCCAATAATATTGCAGCCTGAGGCTCATGATTTCCTTCCATAGATTATAAGAAAAAAATTTAAAAAAAGGATGAAAAACATGTGAACTGATTCCATGTCAAGTTTTCCTTGCTTAACAACCTAGGTAGAAAAGGAACTAGGCAGGTAAATTACTGATTTTGGAATGCAATTAACCCAAAAATATTATTCCTTTTGAATTAATGCTCAAGCAATACATACATAATTTCCTTTAGTCTCGTTATGCAAGTCTCATATCATTTATCCTCTGATTTATGAAAGATTTTGTGTAAGGTTCACGTTATATCTTCTATGAATATTAAGCAAACCTCAATTTCAAACCCATCTTAGTTTGGTGTTTTTTTAAGGGAATATCTGAAATTATAGGTGAAGTGCCTTGAAGTTATTAGAAAGGTCTATGCTATCTATATTCAAGCAGATTCTGTTTTGGTGAGTTTTAATTTTCTAAATATCTATGTATTTCAGCTCTGGGTGGCCTTGCATGATCCAGTTCTGTCCCCCTCTCCATTTTTCCCTTGTAGTTCTCAAAAATAATTACAGGAAGTGCTAGAAATGTATCATCCCGCCATATACTCAGAAACAACCCAGGCTGGATTTCTGTCCTCTAGAAATAGAATGTCCTTCAGTGCTTTTGGCCAGCTTGTTAAGTGTTCCTACAGTAATAACACCTAGGTTATGGTGATTTCTAGAGTCTGTCAGCTGTAGTGCATTAGTGGAGACACTATTTGCCCCTGACAGCTTTCATGGGACTTGTGAGACTAGTTTCCAATAATCCCTAGACATTGTTTGACCCTTACTGACTGTAAGTGACAAATCAGCTGTAGGTAACTTGTGTATGACTTTGTTCTGTGCCACCAGACCAGGAGGAGTTAGAGATCAGTGCAAATTGCTTCCTCCCCAGGGTCAGTTGATCTCATTTCAGTTTTGAATTGCACTTCCCTAGTGATTAGTGATATTCAGCAAATTTTCCAATACCATTTATATTTTCTTTGGAGAACTATTTATTGAAATGTCTAGCTTATTTTTTGATTAAATTATCTTTGCTGAGTTTTGGGAGTCCCCTTTGTGATTTAGATATAACATCTCTGATGTTTCGCATATGTTTTCTATTTAATAGGTGATATTTCATTGTATTGATATCTCAGTTGGAACAAATAGTTATATTTGTGTAAAATTTTAACTCATTGTAGACAGGGAGTAATATCAACCTTTGTTTAAGTTTGCTATTTTGGCAACTGTTCCAGGTTTTCTGGAAATGATGCTGAAGTTTCTGTTCTACAGATGTCCAAGCCTTTTAACCACTCCATTCAGATTTTTCATCTATTAAGTATTTTTTTTTTGCTGACTCTAAAACTTACTAATAGAAGTGTGTTAAAATATCTGCTCAAAATAGAAAATTCATTGATTTTCCCTTATGTTATGTGGTTTTATATAATTATAGTAGACTGCTTGCATTAGTAATCTTGATCCTTCACATTTCTCTGAATCCATACACTTTGTTTAACCTTTTAATGCTTTCCCATTTAGCACTAGTCTTCATCATTTTTGGCCAATGAAATTTTAAACATGACATGAGCTTGAACAGAGTTTGATAAATAGTACTTGATTCATGCTTTCTGCTGAATACAATGACTGCATACCCTGATGAGTCTCTTTCAGACACCACAGCCAAGACTATCCAGACTGCTTGTCAGTTTCCTGATGACAGTTGTATATGTAAAATCACTTGAGTCTAGAAAAACTTCATGTTCAACATAAGCCTAAAAGCTAACCTGTTGAGTCATGAGAAAATAAACTATTTATTTATTTAATTACTTGAGAGAGAGACAGATAGGGAAAGACAAAGAAAACACAGAGAGGTCCAATCTGCCAGTTTACTTGCCCAAATACCCACAATGATTACAGCCTTGGGTGAAAGCCAGAAACTCAACCCAGATCTCCCACATGAGGAGCAGGAGCCAAATCATTTGAGCCATCACCACAGCCTTTAAGGATGTGAATTGCCATGAATCCGGTATCAGGAGCCACTCATTCTAATGTGTGGCTACAGGCTTCTTAATAATATTTAAAGTGCTGGCTCCAGGTACACCCCAAATATGGTTTTGTAAATGCCACTGACATCATGTGTGTATGTGATCTACATGTATTTTTCCATTTACAGAGTTATTGTAACAGAAATATTATATTTTAAAATTTTATGTATACATATTTTCATGAAATGATTCATATTTTTCCAGATTTTGTTATTACATAAAGACACTCCTGAAGAAGAGCAATTTTTTTCATATTTTAGATTTTTTTCTGCTGAAATATTTTTTGCTTCTTTATATTTAATTTTTCTTCTCTATGTTTCATGTTTTTCTTTTATATAATGAGGTAGAGAGAAAAATGTCCTTTATTGTCAATAGAAATTACTTATGGCTTATACTGACTTATTGTGCTACTTGCAACACTGAAAAGACCATAAGCAACATGAATAAAACAGAGTTTGAAGATCTTTTACCTGCTTGGAATTTAATTTTATGTCTTATTACCAAGAATTCTGATATCATCAAAATATTCACACCGATAGTTATGATGACTAATTTTTGGTGTCAACTTGACTGGATTAAAAGATACTCAGCTACTGAAGGATTATTTCTGGTTGTATTTGTGAGGATGTGAGGCCCTGCCAATGGGCTGCCCAGTGGTAAAACAAAAACGCACAGAGGAAGGCAAATTCATTCTATCCCCTGGAGCTGGGAAATCCCATCTCCTTTACTTTGAAATCACAACTCCAAGTTCTCCAGTCTTTGGACTCTGGTGTTTGTACCAGTGGGTTGCCAGGTCTTTGGCTTTGGACTGGGCCATACCACAGTAGCTTCCTTATACTAAAGGCTTCAGATATGCAATGAGCCACACTACTGGGTTCCCTGGGGTATCTACCTTGCAGACAGTCTCTCATGGGACATTCTCAGCCTCCATAATTGTATGAGCCAATTCTCTGAATAAATTCTCTCCCATATATTTTTCTGTTTATATATCCTATTGATTATGTCTTTCTGGAGAACACTAATTCAATGTTAACACGTTTGTGCTTTAGGCTATAGTATAATAGTTAGAAGACTGAATCTATATAAAGCTATTCAAATAAATTGAGCACCTTGCCAACAAATGGACTATGCTCTATGAAGTTCTTTCATTCATCTCTATTTCATAGGAATGTGTATCCTGAAAATTCACATTTTATTATAAATCTGTCTTGTATTCTGTACTTGTGTTAAGGGATCCATTAACCATAAATCGTATCAACTCCACCAACACTAAGAATATACTTGGCTGAGCATGTCAGTGATTCTGTGACATGTAGGACTGTGGAGCTTTAAGAGACTGATATATTAGGGTTGATTTGGCATACCAAATTAAGCCACCACTTGTGATGCCAACATTCCATATGGACATTCGTTCGAGTCCCAGCTACTCTACTTCCAATCCAGCTTACTACTAATGTGCCTGGGAAAGCAGTAGATGATAGCCTAAGTTCTTGGATCCCTGTACCCATGTGGAAGACCCAGATGAAGCTCCTGGCTCCTGTTATGGCCATTTGGGGAAAGAACCAAGGGATGAAACATCTCTATTTCTCTCTGTCTCTCCCGCTATCTCACTGTAACTGCATTTCAAATTAACAAACTAAATCTTTAACAAGATAAAAATTAAAAAAGAAAGACACACATACGGTTCTACTGCCATGTAGTAGCTGTAGCTTAGGAAGGTAGAGTGAGTTAACCTGTAGCATCCATTTGCAGGGTTGAGAACAGAGTGGCACAAGTGAGGTACTACCATGGATTGCAAAATCTAAGAAATACAAAAAAGATAAATATTTTAACCCAATTAATAATATTTCGGCATCATAAGTGTTCAAAAATAAAAGTTCATGCAAAATGAATGAAGAATCTAATATCAAATTTTTAAATTTTAAACAACATCAGGAGCTGATGAACACTTTTCCTACATAAATATAGAACCATTTGTCAACTATTATCTATAAAAATGTTTTTGGAGATGGGATATCAGGGTTGTTCTCATGTATAAAATAGAATCTGGGGCCAGTATTGTGGATACCAGAATAAGCTGCCACTTGGGATACCTGTATTCAGTATCAGAGTGCCTGTTTTGAATCTCAGTGCTTCTGATTCAGCTTCCTGCTGAATGTGCCTGAGGGACAGCAAATGGTAGTTCAAGAATCTGGATTCTTCAGACCCGTGTGGGAGACCAGGATGGATTTCCCGGCTCCTGGCTTCCGCCTGATCCAGTCCCAGGTGCTGTGACCATTTGGATGATTGAAACAGTGGATAGAAGATTCTCTCTCTCTCTCTTTCTCTCTCTCTCTCTCCCTCTCTCTCTCTTTCTCTGTCTTTCAAATAAATAAACACATAATTCTTCATTTTTTTCCTATTGAGAAAATCCTCAACACTCAAAACATGCTCAGTAAATAATACTCTTTAAAAATACACTCTCTCAAAACTAAACAAAGCCATTGCTGATATCACTTATCAAATATACAAAAATCCACTTCACACAAAAAGTGATATATGAAATGGATGATACATGAACCTATCTTTTTCCATTTATCAAACTTTATTTGTTTTCTAGGTACAAATAGATAACTGTGTTATCTCCCAGTGGTATACATATGAAAGCAGAGCACTATCTAAAAGCAGATGAAAAATAAATGTACCTATTCAAGTGAAAAAGTACAGCAAATGCATCTATTATTTATGGCAACAATTATGTTATGAATTTGCTGCTTTGTTTTCAATATAAAAATGACAAATAAGGGCCATACTACCTTTGCATACAGCCTATGTCTACATATACAAATCATAACAGACATTGCAGAGATTCACACACACCCATAGATCAGGCAAAAAGTGCTGTCTCACCTGAAATATGAGTAAAGATAAATAAATAAAATTTTATTATCATGAATTATTTTTTAATATTTGAATTTATAAATTGGGATATGTAGACATTGAGCAAATTATTAAATTCTATGTGCACTCAAAAATAATATGTAAGTAAATCTTCACACATGCACATACAGCTAAACACACATTTGGAACTGGACATTTCTATGAGAACAGAGATAGTTACATGATGTCATGAAACTAAGATATATTGTTGAAATTTATGAGCCTTTCTACTCATTGCAACAATACATTCATCTTATTATATCATATTATATTGTCAAAGTGAAAAATTTATAATACATTATATTATAAAACATGAATTTATCAAAATACATTTTGTAAAGTACAGAAAATATTATTTTGTAGGTGGTCATTTAATACAGCAGTTAAGATACCACTTGTGATACCTGCATTGCATATCAGAGTGCTTTGATTCTAGTCCTCACTTCTCTGCTGATCCACCTGCCTGTTAATGTGCGCCCTGGGAGGCAGTTGGTGATGGGACAGGTATTTGGATTCCTGACACCCATGTAGGACAACCAGATTAAGGTCTCTGATCCTGACCTCAGCCTGACACAGTCCCAGATATTGTAGGCAACTGGGTAGTGAGCTAGTAGATTAAAGATATCTCTTTCTCTCTCTATTCTTTCTCTCTCTCTCTCTCTCTTTCTCTTTCTCTCTCTCTTCCTCTCTCTTTCTCTGCCACTCTACTTTTCTAATAAATAAAAATTAATAAAGTTATTTCAGTATGACAATTTCTTAACACTATTTTATATTCAATTATAAGATTAACATAATGCTGAAATAATGCTTACAACTTAAATTTTTCACATACTATGTTTTATATTTATTTTACAGATATTCATTTAAATATAATTGTTTATCAATTTGAAAGGCAGAGTAATAGACAAAAGAGGAGAATTAAAGAAACAGAGATTTTTCCATCTACTGGTTGACTTTCCAAATTCTTCAACAACACCTGGGAATAAAACAAGCTAAATCCAGGAGCCAGAATTTCCTTTGAAACTCCAATGTGGGTGGTTAGAATCCAAGTTCTCTGAGTCGTCATCCACTGCCTCCCAGGTATATGAACAGGAAGGTGGATCATAAGCCTAGAAGACCCAGGACTTGAACCAGGCACTCCAAAATGGGATGAGAGTATGACAAGAAACAAATTATTCCAATGTACCACTTGTGTTCCTTGTATATTTCATATTTAATTAGCTTCCATACATGGAAAATGTATTTAAATTATGTTAACTATCTGAGTCACTATAAGAAAAAAGCTGTATTATTCTGTGCTAAGAGTTAGGTTAAATGGAAAATGCTATGTTTGAAAATATGTCCTAAAATGTTGTTATTGTATATATGATTTGAAAATACAAAGTATTCAGAAATAAAGCCATGATAAACCATGAGAATGTGGTGTTTGATATGGAATAACCATCAGGTTATTTTTACATTTTAAGAATTATTAATATGAGAGATTGTGAAGAAAATATATGGCAAGAGGAACAAATGGAAGACTTATTAATTCACTATATAAATTATACAAAACAATTCAATGGAACAGATTGATGTGCTAAATGTTATTGTATTGTTTAATATATCAATTTCCTCATACACATTTAAAACAAAGGTAGTTCCTGTCCTGGATGATTCGCCTCACCCCCTACTGTCTTGTATCATAGTATTTATTTATTTATTTATTTATTGTAAAGACTTATTTGTTTGAAAGGAAGAGTGACAGAAAGAGGAAGGGTAAAAAGAAATCATCCTTCTAATGGTTCATTTCCTGAATGGAAAAAAACTGCCAAGGCTGTGCCAGGCCAGAGCCAGAAGACAGGAACTCCGTGCTGTCTCACACATGAGTGGCAGCAGCCCCAGTGCCTGGGCCATCATTTGTGCCTTCCCTGGCACATTAACAGGCGGCTGGATGGCAAGCACAAGAGAGGGACTGGAGCCCATAGTTTGATTTTGGAAGTCTGTGTTGTAAGTGGTGCTACACCAGGTTATTTTTATATAAGTTTAATTTTGTTTTTAAATTGACTTGAAAGGCAGGCAGACAGAGATGTCACATTCGCTGCATCACTCCCCAAATGCCCAGAACAGCAGATATCAGAAGCCTAGAAATGAAATCCTGGTCTCCCACATGAGTGGCATGGCCCAACATCACAGATTACGTCCAAGAGTGCACGTTATCAAGAAGATAGAATTGGAAACAGAACTGGCACTCAAACCCAGGTAATCTGAAACAATATGTGAGTGTCATAAGGGGAGTCAACAGCTGTGCCAAAATCCTGCCCTCTCTCCTTTGAAAATGAACTTTACCTGCAGCGTAATTATTCTTTCTTCAAGTCACACAGAGTTTCAAATGACATTCTTTATTTTCAGTTGAAGGCCAATGATTTCAGGATAAAAGCTGGAGCTGATATATCTTCAAATTTGGAGCTGAAGAGAAAAATATTACTCAGGACCGCTGCCAGATTATATAATTGATGTTCTAAAAGCTTGTACAAGAACCAAATATTTTCTGGAATTTTTTTTTACTTGACATCAAAGTATGTCATGTCAAAGTATGCTATGGAAAAGGTGGGGTGTAAGTTGGACTTTTTGGCAAATACACCTGAAAACACACACGTGGTGTTTATAAGTCATTATATATATATATATGTATATGTATATGTAAGATATACAAATAATGTGTTTATATGTCCAAAACCATAAGTACTTTACATAACTTTAAATGTTTGTAAATACTAATCCAAAAGTTGTTCTCAGTAACTAATTCCTTTTAACTATGATTACTCAGTAAACATATTGGAAAAATATGAGAATTTTTAATAGATATTTGTACTTGCACTAATATTCCAACATAAATGAATAAAGTAAAATATGTCAGATTGGTGGGAGGCACCGTAACATTCCCAGAGCTCAGAGCCTGTAAAGATCTTAGTACAGAGCTTTATCAGCAGCCATGAGAGTGAATCAAGAGTCCCTCTTAGCAAGAAAAAACAGAATTTCTTAGTATAAAATAGCAAAGATGAGAAAAGGAAGTGAGGTTAGGTTGGGTTGCTGCTCTCCACCTTTGTTCCTGTCTTATTCTTTGAGGTGTAGCATTCAGGGTAGCTATCTTCTGGGTTTCACCTGTAGAGCAGGTAGTTTTCAACACTTGTGCTATGCACAGTTCTTTTTTACCTAACATCAGTAGGCAATTTTCTTCTCCAGTTTCTCTGAAGCACACTGTTCTTTATTAAGAGCACCAGTGAGAGGCTGATATGTGACCTGAATTCTTAACAAGGTGGCAAAACAAATATAACTCTTCAGAGACTTCTAATATGCATTGGGGCTATGCTTTTTTGAAATACTGGTTTCTTTTCAGACAATACTTGGGGCCAACCTACTTTACTTTACAACCTGATTGGTATACTTCTCTGCTGTTAGACAGAAATAACTCCTAGATATCTTTTCCATTTCAGTGGAGATAACGATGCACTGAAATAGCTCTCAGGTGTACCTGAAACCATGACATTGCAAGGAAGTTTATATTTAAAAGGAAAGAAGTTACATTCCATTAGGTGTTAGTGTCTAATAAATATGCAGTGTACTGAGAGATTTTCGAGAAAGATGGAGTTGGTACATATTTCCAAAATTGTTTGACAGACATTAAAAGTGATATAAATCACAATAAAATAGACACGAAAACTTCATCTACAGTAAAACTAGACAAGTTTCCATCGTCATCCCACACATTGTGAAATATCAACCTGACTCAATGAAATTTAGATGAAGCTGAGAGAAGATACCAGGAACTAACATTTGATTTTCTGGCAAGTGGGACAATACAACTGTAAAACTACATGCAGTTTTTTTTTTTTTTTAAAGCACAGTAATGTTTGTTACCCTGGAGGTGTGAGAGCTGAAACACGTGTGCAGAATATCAAGAGCTTATAAAGCAAACTTTGGAAATCAGTCTTGTAGGCAGGCGTGGAATAGAAGGCTCTCACTGAAAGCAATGATTCTTAGTGTGTCTGAGAATTCTCTGAATGGTCTGTGAAACAGACAACTGTGTTCCGCTCTTAAGATTTCCTTTTACTTCCTTGAGTTTATGTGAAAGACAAGGGTGGGGGGAGGAAAAATGAGAGAGAGAAAGAGAGAGAGAAACACGTCTCATTCATGGGTCCATACTCCAAATATGCATAGCAGCCAGGGCTGGACCAGGTTGAGGGCAAGTACCTGAAACTCAATTTGGATCTTCATGTAGTGGCTGTGACCCAGGCACCTGAGTCATCAGGGCTGTCTTCTGGGGTCTGCACCAGCAGGAAGCTGACACTGGAGAGGTACCTGGACTTGAACCAAGGCTCTTTGATGGAGGATGCTGCTGGTTCCAACTTGTGGCAATACATGCACCAATTGCTCACCCCACTGCTCTCAAAATTTTAGATTCAGTCATTGGTAGGGGTGTGGTGGTGTGCCTGAATATTTGCCTCTTTAAAAAATCCCCAGGTGGGGCAGGTGCTGTGGAATAGTAGATTAAGCCTCTGCACACAGTCCTGGCATCCCATAAGGGTTCCAGATCGAGGCCTGGCTGCTCCACTTCTGATCCAGCTCCATGCTAATGGCCTGGGAAAGTAAGAGAAGTTTGCTCAAGAGCTTGGGCCCCTGAACCCGCATAGGGGACTGAAAGAAGCTCCTGGCTTCTGGCTTCCTATTGGATCAGCTCCAGTTGTTGCGGCCATTTGGGAAGTGACCCAGTGGATGGCAAACCTTTCTATTTGTCACTCCTTCTCTCTGTCTGTGGCTCTACTTCTCAAATAAATAAATAAAACCTTAAAAAAATGAAAGTTCTCAGGACAACAGAGATACTATTTGTGGTTACAAGTTGAGATATGAATGAGGTTTTTTTTTTGTTTTTTTTTTTTTTTGTTGTTTTGTTTTGTTTTGTTTTTTGACAGGCAGAGTGGACAGTGAGAGAGAGACAGAGAGAAAGGTCTTCCTTTTGCCGTTGGTTCACCCTCCAATGGCCGCCACGGTAGTGTGCTGCGGCCGGCGCACCGTGCTGATCTGATGGCAGGAGCTAGGTGCTTCTCCTGGTCTCCCATGGGGTGCAGGGCCCAAGGACTTGGGCCATCCTCCACTGCACTCCCTGGCCACAGCAGAGAGCTGGCCTGGAAGAGGGGCAACCGGGACAGAATCGGTGCCCCGACTGGGACTAGAACCCGGTGTGCCGGCGCCTCAAGGCAGAGGATTAGCCTAGTGAGCCGCGGCGCCGGCCTTGAATGAGGTTATTTATTAATTAATTAACTTGACAGGCAGATAGACAGTGAGAGAGAGAGAGAGACAGAGAGAATGGTCTTCCTTCCATTGGTTCATCCCTCAAATGGCCACTACGGCTGGCACTGCGCCGATCTGAAGCCAGGAGCTGGGTGCTTCTTCCTGGTCTCCCATGTGGGTTCAGGAGCCCAAGCACTTGGGCCATCCTCCACTGCCCTCCTGGGCCACAGCGGAGTTCTGGACTGGAAGAGGGGCAGCCAGGACTAGAACCTGGTGCCCATATGGGATGCTGGTGCCACAGGGGAGGATTAACCAAGTGAGCCATGGTGGCAGCCCTGAGATATGAATGGGTTTTAAAAATAATTTTGCTTTTGTCTTTGATTTAATTTCCCAAAGAGGATTGTAAACAAGGCAACAAGCTTACTCTGGGATGAGAAACTTGAAGATGTTATTCTGAAAAGCTATACTGCTTTCATATAACAAAAGTCAGAGTCATGCTGAGATGACCCTGTGCTACATCAGCTTAGCCATCTGAAGTGCTCTTTCCCAAATTTGCCTTTCTAATGTGCTGTGAGATAGCTAAGCTATATATCGTAAGCATCAATATGACTGTTCTAAAATTTAAACTAAATAATTCTAAGCATCATCAATTTAATAAATATATTCTAAATTTACAATAAGAAAAAATCCATAAGCAGAATTATAATCATGATTAACTATGCAAAACATAACACCTTTAAAGGAGTAGTCAATTTAAGAGATCAGAGAAAGGGAAAGGAAATAAAATAAAATAGAAACTACTCTGTTTTTAAAATATTTTCTTATAGGTAGAATAGAAAGGCATAAAGGTAGGTTTATAGAAAAGCAATAAAGCTTGCTCTATGTAAGAGGAAAAAAAAGGTAATGTATTTTAACAACTTGGAGACGAAAAACATGCTGTGTTGCAATCAGTGATTGGAGTCGTATCACAAAGCCATTTATAGAACCATTATGAGAATCCAATCCTGATCAATTGAAGTCATTAAAGAAATCAAAGTTGGCTGGCACCACGGCTCATTTGGTTAATCCTCCGCCTGAGGCGCTGGCACCCCGGGATCTACTCCTGGTTGGGGCGCCGGATTCTGTCCCGGTTGCTCCTCTTCCAGTCCAGCTTTCTGCTGTGGCCCAGGAGGGCAGTGGAGGACGGCCCAAGTGCTTGGGTCCCTGCATTCGCATAGGAGACCAGGAGGAAGCACCTGGCTCCTGGCTTTGGATCGGAGTAACACGCCAGCCGTAGTGCACCGGCCGTAGCGGTCATTTCGGGGGGTGAACCAACGGAAAGGATGACATTTCTCTCTGTCTCTCTCTCTCTTACTGTCTAACTCTGCCTGTCAAAAAAAAAAAAAAAAAGGCTAATCTGAAGTTGTATCTGTAAGATAAGACTTAATTTAAAACTAATTTGTTAATAATGTACACATACACACACATATTTATTTATCTAAATAATAGGGATTTAAGAAAAATTCATTTCCACTGGGTGTCTTCACTTAACTGACTAGGATTTCTGGAATAAGTGAGATAAAACAAAAAATATTTTAAAGTTTTGAACAAGTGTGAGTGAAAGCAAATGAAGAGTAAAGAATAAGATTGACTCTGGTTCAAGAAAAAAAAATTTTCAACTTTTATTTAATAAATATAAATTTCCAAAGTACAACTCTTGGATTATAGCGACTTTTCCCCCTTTAACCTCCCTCCCACCTGCAACCATCCTATCTACCACTCCCTCTACCATCCCATTCTTCATCAAGATTCATTTTCAATTATTTTTATATACAGAAGATCAACTTAGTATATGCTAAGTAAAGATTTCAACAGACTGCATCCATATAGACACACAAAATATAGAGTACTGTTTGAGTAGTAGTTTTACCATTAATTCTCATAGTCTAACACATTAAGGACAGAGATCCTATATGGGGAGTAAGTGCACAGTGAATCCCATTGTTGATTTAACAATTGACACTCTTATTTATGATGTCAGTAATCACCCAAGGCTCTTATCATGAGCTGCCAAGGATATGGAAGCCTCTTGGTTCAAGTTTACAATTTTTAGAGGATGGAGTTCTACAATACTATTTTAAAACACAAACATTTGAAAGAAGCAACATTATTGCTGATAACTTTGATTTACATAGAGCTGTATATCTCAATTAGATAATCCTGAATATATGCTTTATAATTCAATTTTTTTGTTTTACCAATGATTTCTGACATAATGCAAGAATAAAAAGATATTGAAAGAAGTCCCATTTGTGAAATTCAGCTTTTCAGAAGATACATGCCTTGATTTAGCTCTCGATAAATTGTATTCCTCTGTTTCAGATAACATTGATAAATGAAGAAATATTCATTAGAGGAGTATTTGGTTTCACATTTGTAATGGTTTGGTTACAAGTTTTAAATATCTGTCCATCAAACTAGCAGAATTTTTTTCTCTCAGGCTAATGAGGGTGGCACAATTCTGAAAGAAATGTTTCTAGAACAGATGAAGAAGAAGCAGATTATGTTAATACGGAATTTATAGAACTAAAAGCTAAATAATGATGGCCCTTTAGGCCTTCATTTTCAGGTGTTCCCACGATTTACCTACACTCTGTGAGACTCTTTTGAATTGCTTTGAGAATAAAAATATGGAGAGTCTCTGGGGAAAAAAACAAATGCACACAGAGGTAAGCAAAAGAACATTTACATTGGTCATTCTCTAAAAGGTAAGACTTTTTGTAACTTTTGTTCTAAAACAATGATTATTGTCTTAACATGTGCATAGGGAAAGGACGTATTCCAAACAGGAAGAGATATTCACAGTAACTCCAAATATACTAATAACCTGTCTCCTACCCCTTGGTACAATTGATCTGGACTGGACATTTTGGCATGTAGCACCAGTCATTTTAGAATAGGATTTATCTAAAGAAAATGGAATTCAAACTCTCTCACACTCTGAGAAACACACACAAACACCAAGTATTCTTTGGTTGAATGAACTTTAATCTGGCTCTGAGCCTTCTTGTGTGCACTTCATTGTAAAATGCTGTTTTTGTAAAATCATGCCTAAGGGATTTTAGCCATAACTCCCAACTCTCAAGATCTGATCAAGGTCCTCCACCATCGAATCTTACTGGTCTATTTTCAGGAAGAACTCTGTCACGTTGGCATCTAACATCTTATTTCTGATGTTTCCACTTGATAATTTCCATCCATTCTCTCCTACCCTATTCATTGGCTATAAATTCCTACTTGTTCATGCTATATTTGGAATCCGACTTGCCCATGCTATATATAATGTTGAGCATAGTATCAATGCGCAATAGCAAAGTCCACATTGCTCTTGTCCCTATACTTACTGAGATGGTCCTGTATAAAATCTCCCATACTATGGTTTAATAAACATACTTGCATGATTATTCTTTAACACACAAAACTGTCAAAATAAAATACTTTAACATATTATTGAGTCCAAATATGTTAAAATATATAAAAATATGTGCCCTTTGTTTAAAAACATTTTTCCTAAGTCAACAAATTAAATTTTAGAAACCATTTTATGAGAATGATATAGGTCCAGTTTTAGTTTCCAAAAGATTAAGATTCTTCCTGTGACACCACTTTGATTCTCAGCTGTTTTTTCAATCCAACTTACTGCACCTAGGAAAGCAACACATGAGCAAATGCTTGGGACCCTCCACCAATGTTGGAGAACCAAATGGTGTTCTGAGCTCCTGGCTTCAGCCTGGCCCAGTCCCCGCCATTGCTGCCATATGGGGGCGAGGAGGATTGGACTAGTGCATAGATGATCTCTCTCTTTTTGTCTTCTCTTCACTTTCTTTCTATCTGCTTTCAAATATATAAATATTTTTAAAACACAAAAGAAACTATTTGCACAGTATTTTCTTTTCATTCCATTTGCTTTTCTTTATCGACCAACTAATCTCTGTTTTGGTAATTGCCCATATTTTATTAACCTATCAATGCTAATTAACTATTGTGCAAAAATTTCCACCTCCCTGTGATGGTTATGAATACCTTTTGATAGAAATTTGGCACACAGATCTCTGTCATACAGTATCTCTCCACTAATGTGCATTTAGGATACACAATGAAATGAATACTCTTCACTATTGTGCTTAATGACTTGCACAGATGTGAAACTTTACTTCGTATCTCCACCTAGTGATAGAGTTGAGAATACAGCAAGAGGAGTCATAATAAACCTCAATATGTAAGGCAATCCATGCATTCCTGAACACTTCAGAATGTCTGTCAAAATCAAATACTATAAAAAATGAAACTTTAATTTTTCCTGCATTAGAGTGCATAGGGCAAATCTAATCTCTGTTTTGTTTACAAATGTGTGGGTCAGTATTTTAACTTGGCTTTTGTTCCCTGTGAAATGGAAGAAAGGCTATCTGTATATTCTATATATTTTACAACCTTATTGTAAATATCAAGTGTTTTTTTTTTTTTTTTTTTGACAGGTAGAGTGGATAGTGAGAGAGAGAGAGAGAGACAGAGAGAAAGGTCTTCCTTTTTGCCATTGGTTCACCCTCCAATGGCTGCCGCGGCCGGCGCACCGCGCTGATCCGAAGCCAGGAGCCAGGTGTTTATCCTGGTCTCCCATGGGGTGCAGGGCCCAAGCACTTGGGCCATTCTCCACTGCACTCCCTGGCCACAGCAGAGAGCTGGCCTGGAAGAGGGGCAACCGGGATAGAATCCGGCACCCTGACCAGGACTAGAACCCGGTGTGCCGGCGGCGCCGCAAGGTGGAGGATTAGCCTGTTGAGCCACGGTGCCGGGTATATCAAGTGTTTTTATTGTTGTTGGTAGTAGTAATATTAGTAGTAAAAGGATTACTAATCACTTCCATTTTAATTTCCTCCAAGCTTGGTAACGGTTTAATCCATTCTGTAATTCACCTTAACCTGCAAATATATCACTAAAAGAGGAAATGGCCAAAGGTGGGTAAGGAAAAGGGTAAGGAGCATCAAATAGTTATGAGGGACTGGACAGGTGAGATCTGAAAGAAAATGCTGGACCAGGGGCCTGGAGAGTTCAGAAAATTTCCCTGTGCCTCCTTGTTATTTCTTCCAGTAGCTTCTTTATTTCCAGTAAGTCTGTTGGAGTATTGTCAGTAAAAATACTTTTAGTGGGGTGTTACAATGCTTGCAGTGTGCATCAGCATGAATATGCTTTTCTGTAAGTGGGTAGGTAGTGAAGCCTGAAAGCACAGAGTGCAGCATTTATATAGTGCTCATCGTGTAGGGAGGCATACACCCTGGAAGACAGAAACAATTGCATTTGACCCCGATAACTGAATAGGTTACAGGCACCCAAACCTCGCTCTTTAAAACAAAATAATAAAAATGTGCCTTAGAGGAGATAAATGACTTCCCACAGAGGGGGCAAAAGACAGGCTCCACTGTGAGCTCTAAAGTGTTACTTATAAGAAAGAGAGATTCTTATCCCTACAATGCCCTGAGGAGGAAATGCGTGAGGGAATCAAGAAGATAGGCACAACATGAGTTCTGGGAACATTTTCATTTCAGGGAGCATATGCTGACAGACAGTAAATCCAGTGATAACTGTCACGCCGCGTGGGTGTCTTTCTTTCTAGTAAGCATGGTGAGAGCACCTTATACCTCCTGGCATAATTGTTCTTGTTCCATTTGGCATAAGGAGGATTTAAAACTACAAGAGAAGCTAAAAGGCAAAGAAAAATGGGACTTTATTGAAATAGCAGAGCTATTTCTAACAAACTTTCTTTGGATGCAACCTTTCCTTACAATTCTGTAATTTCGCAAAGTTGTATAGCATGTTTCACAAATATCTTGAAATTTAGTTTATATCCAGAGGAAGACCCTTTATGTGTGTACTGTTACTTGCAAAAGACGGAATGGAAGAACATAAGAAAGAATAGTGAAAATAATGATGCTGCTTTGTCTGCCGAGGACTTGATGGACAAGAATTGCTTAGAGAAAAATGTAATTGCTTGTTTCAACCTGCATGTGTTAAAAAAAGGTCATAGACATTTTAGATTTACAGTTAGATAGAGGCTGTTTCTGAAGAATAAAATACCATTCTCTCTTGGAGGTACTTATTATTTTTTTTTCTTGAAACTGAACAAAATTTTCAACTCTATAAAACATTTAGTTATACATAATACAACAAATTGCACTGAAGTAATGTATTACATAACATATAATAAGTTAAGGGTGAGAATATTGATAATAATTAACTACTAATATAAATGTTATAGTTATGGTGTTTATTGAGTTCTCTAATTGTACAATATGAGTAATGACACTTGATATTTATTGGATTGCCTATAACTGGGACCTGTTCTATATTTAATTACTCATACTCTGTGATATCCAATCACAACAGTATCACACCAACATGAACAAAATTATTACATTGTTATTCTCTCTCAAGGGTTGTTTTTTTCTACATATATTATTTGTTTGTTTTTATTTATTGAAAAGGCAGAGAGAGAGAAAGAGAAATATTGAGTTCACTGGGTAACTTCCAAAATGCCCACAAGAGGCAAGGTTGGGCCAGGCCAAAGCCAAGAGCCTGGAATTGCATCTAGGTCTCCTTTGTGGGCCGTAGGGACCCAAGTACTTGAGCCATCATCTGCTGCCTCCAAGGATGTACATTAGTAGCAAGTAGTCAGCAAACCAGGGACTCCAGTATGTGATACTGATGTGCCAAGCAGCAGCTTAACACGCCATGCCACAGTGCTTTTCCGAGGACTGTTCTAACCGAAATTTGGTCTTGACAGAACTCTGAGTAAGTCTTTCAATCTCCATTCTAGCGTGACATAATTCCCTTTCTATGGTAGAAGTAGTTTTAGTTTATTGATTCTAGCAATTGAAATATGTGGCTTCAAAATGCCTAGGAAAAACTAAGGGTTGTGGAGGTCAAGAAGTATTTTATCAGTGGAGATTACATGTATACTACAGAGATTTGCTGTCAGAGTTAATTTTTCTCACTGAAGAGCCTCCAGAAATCATTTAAATATTTTACTTTGTCATTACCATGCTGCAGAGCATCCTACAGAACTCAGGACTCGGTCTACTTTGGGGCACTTCCCAGGGCTTGAGTACTGACACCCGTCATTGATAAATAACACTTGTTAACTAATCACACGCTGTCAGGTCAGGTGTCTGAATAATTTGCTGTGTAATTTTCTCACATTAGTCAAATTAAAACGTGTAAATGCATATACTATTCTAGCCAGTTAACTTAATGATAGGTGAAATGTTAAAATTAATTATCTGCCATGTCCTATTACTCCAAATTTGAATGAGTTTCCCATTTGACCTAAAGATTTGCAAACACTGTGTAAATACGAACGGGTGACTAATTTATTCCATATACATATATGTATATATTAAATGGATAGTACTACTGTTTTTCAATATATTACGAAGTTCTTTCCATACTTTTCTATAGAATGGAGATGCAACCAGGTCCTTAGAGAACTATGTTCACAGGGTTCAGAGTATATGAACTAGTAAAGGAGCAGCAGAACGGACAGCATGTCCCAAACTCTAATTATTCTGCAGTCTAGGATTCTATAGATGTGTATTCTGTGTGCAGCACAGCCAAGGTTCTCGGAGGGATGCCTGCCTCAATCCAACAAGCTGAACTTGCCAAAAAGAGCTTCTTCAGGACTGATCCCTGCCCAGCTGCAGTGTTCCATGTAGATAGGTTAGCATAAAAGTTGCAAAAGAACACTTAGTTTTTGTAAGTTACAAGAACTCTGTCAGGAGGATCAAGTGTTGTGGTGTAGTGGGTAAAGCTATTTCCTGTGAAGCTGGCATCCAATATGGGCATGGGTGCCAGTTCCTGTCCCAGCTGCTCTACTTCCTATCCAGCTTGCTGTTAATGGACTAGGAAAAGCAGTGGATGATGGCCCAAGTGTTTGGGCCCCTGCCACCCAAGTGGCAGACCTGAATGAATCTCCATGCTCCAGGCTTCTGTCTGGCCCAGCCATGGCCATTGAGGCTGTCTGGGGAATGAATGAGTAAATGCAGCAAATGGAAAATTTCTCTCTCTCTCTCTCTCTCTCTCTCTCTCTCTCTCTCTCTCTCTCTCTTTCTCTCCCTCTCCCCCCACCTCTCTCTCTCTCCCCCCCACCTCTCTCTCTCTCCTTCTCCTCCCATCTCTCTCTCTCTCTCTCTCTCTCCACACACACACACTCTCTCTCTCTCCTTGCTCTCTCTGTAACCCTTTCAAAATAAATAAATCTTTAAAAAACAAAATAAATCTAGGGAATAGTTTCCCTAGCTAACAAGCCAACACCTTGCTGCCTCTTTTCAGACTGCTCAGTCCAGACAAGCCATCTTTAGCAAAAAACAGGTAGGGGAAGGCAGTATGCCTGCAGGGTTATATAGATTGGTCCTTCATCAGAGCGCCTGTTGGCTCTTGGGGGGATCATTAAATATAAGTATCACAATTAACTCTGATTTATAGTGGGTTTCCAGTGCTGTCTGAGAGTAGTGTCGTTTTCTCAATGTAGTCTGGTATGCTCGATAGTCAGAATCATCAATTGAACAACAATAAGGAGGTGGTAACTTGCAAGGCAAGATGGGAAATGACACATCAAAATTTCTGAGAATTTGCCTTATGAGTAATTGTCAAGATTGGTTGGATGTTTGGCAATGCTTATTCATATCAATAACAGAATTTTTATTTACTCTTAATCTCTTATTCATTTCCCAGGGATGAGCATAAATAAGTAAATCTGTCATGAACTCTTTTTGTTTAAAGATACGTTTATTTGATTTGAAAGGCAGAGTTACAAAAATGGGGAGAGCGAGAGAAGAAAAGGGTGAGGGAGAGAGAGAGTGAGAGTGAGAGCGAGAGCAAGAGAGAGAGAGAGAGAGAGAATCTTCCTTCTGCTGACTCACTCCTCAAATGGCTACAATGGCTAGGTCTGGGCCAGGCCTAAGTGAGGAGCTTCATCTATGTCTCCCATGTGAGTGGCAGGGGCCTACACAATTGACCCTCTTCCACTGCTTTCCCAGGCACATTAGCAGGGAGCTGGATTGGAAGTGGAATAGCCTGGAAACCAGCACCCATTTGCAATGCCAGTGTCATAGACAGCAGCTCAATCTGCTATGACACAATGCTTGTTTTTTCTTCTCTTCCTTCTTCTCCTTCTCCTCCTTCTTTGAGTTATTTGAGGGGCTGGAATTGTGGTGTACTTGGTAAAGCCACTGCCTGTGACGCCAGTATCTCATAAGAACACAACTTTGATTTGTGTCCTGGTTGCCCTACTTCTCATCCAACTCCTTGCTAATGAGCCTGGGAATGTAGCAAAAGATGGCCAAGTGTTTGGGTCCCTGCCACTCACTTGGGAGACCTGAAGAAGCTCCTGGCTCCTGGCTTTGAACTGACTGGCCCTGTCTGTTGTAGACATCTGGAAAGTGAACCAGTGGATGGAAAATTGATCTCTGTATCTCTCCCTCTCCCTCTCTCTATGTAATTCTGACTTTCAAATAAATAAATAAATAATATTAAGAGATTTATAATAATGGTAGAGTGACAGAAATAGGAAGAGATAGAGAGAAAAAGGGATCTTTCCTCTCCTGGTTCTTTCTTCTCATGGCTGTGGTTAGGCCATACTGAAGCCAGGAACCAAGAAATCCATGCAGATCATTGAAGTGTGAGGCAGGGACTGATTTGGGGTCATCTTCCACTGCTTTCTCATTAGCATTAGCAGGGAGCTGGATGGGAAGTAGAACAGATGGGTCTCAAACCAGTGCTCCTGTATGGGATACCATCAAAGGTGTTGGCTTAACCTGCTGTCCCACAACCCTGGCCCCTGATGACCTCTTGAGGGTGAAGCAGATTTTAAGTTTTGTAACTATAGCTTCTTTGTTGTATTATCATTTTATTATCATAAATGAACTCAGAGGGAAGCATAGGGTGGTCTGAGGATCAGATGAGAAGACAACCTTGCCCAAGTTCATGTCTGCTCCCAAGTATCCTTGATCAAGGCATGAGACCTGTCCATTGATATCCTTACATCAAAGTGAGCACCGTTTTCAGAGGTTTCAGATACAGCAGGACTATCTTATTTTGAAAAGGAAGGAATCCTACTATTTGTTCTAAAATCAAAATTGCAAATAAGAGAAAAACACTATTGTTAAGTGGTGAGAAGTGTAGCAAGAACTCAGTGGAGCAGGAGAATGCTGCCAAGAGTAGGAGTAAACTCTTAAGCAAAATAACATAGCCATCACTTATTGTGATACCATGAGCAGGAGATTCAGCAGGAGAAAGTACCATTCTCCCCTCAATTTACTTTTCCCTAAACAACTGTAGCATCGAAGGTGAGGTGGGATAGCACAGTGTAATTCTCTTATTTATAAAAAATAAAAACAGAAACATGGCACTAGAGTGAGTAAAGTATGGCTATATTTGGAACTAATGTCTTCCAAGGGCAGACCTGAAACACACTAGTGTCTCATGGTGCAGCTACAATAAGTTTTATTGGGAGAAAGCTTACAGTGAAGTGGCTTAGTTTATAATGTACCCTCACTCCTTATTCCACAGATTTGGTTGGGCATCATTGTTCTGTGTACTTTTGCCAAGATTCTAAGCCAGTGGGTTAGACATGTGACTGAAAGTATCTCATGAAAGACAGCAAGCTGGATTCCTTCCCTGACTTTTACACCTATAGAATAGGCTAAGAGGCACTAGGAACACATCTCCAGTCCCAGGAATATATTTAGAGGACGTGTGCAGTGAGGGCCATGTTTACGTACCAAAAGCCCTGAGAACAATTTTGCAGAGCTGGAAAACATATGTCAGGCAAAGGTGCTGTCTCTCCACACAATAATTAGTCTAGCAAATCTGTTCTGCTCAGCTACCAACATGGACAAGAAATCATCCTCCAGGGACACCAAGATTGAGTTCTCATCATATACATACATATATATATATATATATGTATATATTTATACATAAACACATAAATACATATATAATTTTTATCATAATTTTTATGTCAGAACAAAATCATGATTTAAAAATTAATACTTTTCTGAGTTTTGATTAAATAGAAGCTTCCTAACGTAGTTGATCTCAATATTTGTTTATTTAGAAGTGAAGGGCCAATTTTTCCCATCATTCCTTTATTCTTTTACCAAGATCAGCTCACTAGGTCTAGCAGATCACTAGATCTGCTATGTGTTAGATTATTTTGGTTGGTGTTAAAGATACAAAAATAAATAAAGCCAAATTCTAGACTTTGAGAATTTTAGAATAATATAGGACTCAATATATTAGAAGAAGAGGAACACATAATATATAGGGGGATACTCTTATAGACATGGCTTTCCAAATGACTGAAAATGTCTAAAAATTGCAGAATGCAGCTGAGAACCATAAGGGAAAGAGTTGCTAGACTACTTAGGGGAGGTAGGTGCATCTATGAAGTTTTTAAAAGCAAAGGTGCGAGTTAAAAAAAAAATGTAACACAAAAGGAAATAGGCACTTTACTGATGGAAGTGGTTAGAAGTGGATTTTAGGCTGAGGTTCGCTATGCATAAATTCATGGACTTATTGAAAAGCAGATCATAGGGGAATTTAACCTACTTCACAGAATGCCTGAAGCATAGGGTGTGTGGAGAAGAGAAAGGGAGAGATAAAGTTAATGGATACACCAGGGCTCCATCATACCTTGCTAAGAAATTCATCTTTCAGTTTTGTGTCATGGTCAGCTACTGACAGACTTGATGCAAGGGAGAGACTTAAATAGGATTGCATTTATAAAGAATACATGGGAGAAATATGGAAGAAGGATTAAAGGGGAGTAAAATTAACCTTGAGGAGGCAACTGTAGGGGACTGAATGAGTTACTATTTTCTTTCATGTAGCCTTCTAAACTTATTACAATTGTTTTATTATCAGCACAGATTTTAAACACTTGTAATTTAACTTCTGTCCACAATTGTATTCAATTTTGAACGAATAGAACCCTAGAGCCAAAATTTGGCAGTGGGAGAAAGACAGAAAAATCTGTGTGACAAACACTTAAATATATAAACAAATTGGAAGGAAAATGTCTACAAACAAGGGAAAATGATTTCTTTAAAAATAAATAATATGGAAGTTCAGGCAACATAATTAAATTAACCACCACCACTCCAAATTATAAGCAAATACTCTGAACTCAAATAAATAAAAAGGAAAAGTATGTTGTAAATAATATACTTTTCCTTTTTATTACAGAAAATATTCAAATAAAATGATCAAAATCACTGCCAGCTTGAATATAAAACATTATCACATAAGGGACCTGTCCCTATTTATCTCTAAAATCTCAACATTACTTCCAAGGGCATGAGGCCTTGAATCTCCTAAGAAACTATAGGTCACCTTGACCTAGATGTGATTTTGATCAGATGGCCATCTTTGTTGAGGGTATCATCCCTCAGGTAGTATATGTCCTGATAAGGTAAGCTATCTACTGTTGTGAAAAAAAAAATCATATCTTACAAAGGTTGCACAGGAAAATTCTCCATTATAAGAGGAACCTCAGAGATACAGATGCATTACACCTGCAGATTAATGTTTTGGCTCCCCCTGGAGGATATGAGAATGCCACAAAATTTGCTAAAGCAATGCATAGAGTCAAAGCCATCTTTGCCCAAACAATATAAGGTTGAAAAGATAAAATGAAAGAGCAACAACAGTCAAAAAATTCTGCTTCTATGAAAAAGTAACATTTTGGCCTTGACATGTTACAGTAAAGAACTTTAAAGGTAGACAGAGCATGTGAGATAATTATTTTCAGTCAACATAAAACAACCAATAAAAGCTTTATCCCGAAGGGAAAGGAAAATTGAGGTGAACCTCAATTCTTGCACGGTGAAAATTTCCCCAAAAGTGGACCACAAGCCGGAGTGCTCACAGAGCCTGGTGTTACTAATGACCTCAAGAGGCAGACATGAAAATTCAGACCAGCAAACTGGAATCTGCAGGGCAGAGCACGAGAACAAGATCTTCAAACTGTGGAGGAGAGGGAGGTAGAAATCTACATGCAGACTTCCTATGATAAATGTCTTCACTGAATGTACAGAGCAAGACTGCATAAAACTTACAACCTAGCAGCTGTTGCCAAATTGAGAACAAAAGAACAAATAACAGATTTCAGAGCTGAGAGACATTAACATTGTGGCTCAGCTGAAGGGTAGAGAGTTCTTTAAACATCCCTGTATTCCAAGGTGTGTAGCCAGAGATCATGGACATGTTATATTATCATTTGGTAATTAGGATAATGCTCAGATATTACATGTTAAAATTAAAGATACATCATGGCTAAGTGTAAAAAAATACATAATGCTGAGCCAGTAAACACAGGAAAGTTTTATGACTATTATTATCATATAAAATTTATAAGAGTTAGATAGGAAATCTAGAGAAATATATTTTTATTATAAAGGGACAATTCATTAGAAGGACCTAAAATTTCTAAATATGTATGCACTAACAATAGATCTTGAAAATACATGATACAAAAACTAACAGAATTAAATAAGAGACAGACATAAATTTGAGATTTGAACATCTCTCTTTCAGTAATTAATATAATAAGTAGACAAAAATCTAGTATTAATATAGGAGATGAAGATAATATTATCAATCAACCTGGCCTAATTGACACATAGGACACTAAGCCTAACAATTGCAACCATACATAACTTAAAAATGTGCATAGAAATTAACAGATATTGGCTCATAAAACAAAGTTCAAAAATTTTAAAAAATAAACTTTACATATGGAATATATCTGACGAAAATGTATTCAATTAGAAAGCCACAAAATAAGAAATATGAAAATCCCAAGTATTTGTGAATTACATAACATGTTTCTAAGTAACCCACAGGTAAAAGACAAAAGTTCCAGGAATATTTAAAAAGTATTGCAAATTGAATAAGAAAATCCCAGATATTCAATTTTTTAGGATCCAGGATATAAGTAGTGCTCAGAGGCACAGTTATAGATTTAAATTCATGTATTTTAAAAGAAAAAATTTTAAGTAATTTATTTATTTGAAAGGCAGAGTTACAGAGATGCAGAGGCAGAGAGAGAGAGAGGAGAGAGAGAGAGAGAGAGAGAGAGAGAGAGAGAGAGGTCTTCCATTTACTGGTTCACTCCCCAAATGGCTGCAACAGCAGGAGCTGAGCCGATCTGAAGCCAGGAGCCAGGAATTCTTCCAGGTCTTCCATGCAGGTGCAGGGTACCATAGAAACAGACCATATTTGGAAATTGCATCTCTGATAATATAATATGTTAAAATTAAATTACGATTAGATCATTCTTGGTTAAAATGTGTGTTCATCTACTAATTGATTTATTTATAAGGAGAAAAAACACAGACACAGGTACAACAATATGCATGATTATGGAGGCAGAGATTGGAGTGTTACCTCCACAAGCCCAGGACAACCAATGGTTGCCAGAACCCACCAGAAACTAGGAAGAGGCAGGAAAGACTAAGAGAGCACAGTCCTGGTAACACTTTAATTTAGGACTTCCAACATCCAAACAGTCGGATAGGAGAGAATCTATTTCCGTTGTTTAGAGCCATTCATTCTGTGGTTCTTTGTCATGGCGCGCTGACAACTAATTGTAGATGTTTGTTCACAGGCGTGAAGTACTGCTGTCACAAATAACTCAGAATGCTGAAGTGGTTTTGGAACTGGATGGAGGCTAAAAGACTTTGAGGTGCTTAATGAGAAAAGACCATTTTCCGACGAAGAGAGAGTTGGCAGCAATCCGAATGTTACAAATGGTTCTGCTGAGGGCTCAAAAAAGTGAGGTGAGTTGCAGAGAATGTTCTCTCATCTTAGAGAATGCGTACATTGTCATGAACAAATGTGGTTAGAAATATGATTGATAAGGGTGCCTCTGGTGATGGCAGGTTGTGAGGAACGCGTTATTGGACATAGTGGAAGCTATATAAAAATATGGCAGGACATTTGGATTAATTGTGTTCTTGTTGGGTAAAGGTAGACTTTGTAAGTGTGGAATTTGGATGTTGAGCTAATGCTTGCAAGTAGACTGTAGAAAGGGGAGCATGATTTCTTCTTGTTTATCATAAAATGTGAGCGAAAACAAATGTGTCAATGTTCTGCTTAGCAAAAGGAAGCAAGCACTTGGTGATTTGGAAAATTCTTCATTAAAAAATACTTCAAGAAATTTGCAATTAATTTTTGAAAAAAATAGAATTACTGATGCTCTAAAACCCATGGCAGTTAAACATCATATTCAGGTGCTGACTCAATGTCATTTCTCCTTCAGTTTGCTATTTTCTGTCTGCCTTTTTCTTTCCATTTCTCAGAGTTGTTGACTACTGCATTATTTGCAGAATGTATAATTGGACTTACCAGTGAGAAGCAGGGAAAAATGAGACTATACAATCTTGCCTGGATAGTAATTTTCTATTTTCATTTTATGACACTTAAGAAATAATACCAATATTTCATAAATACTTTCAGGAATTAGAAGAGGTGGAAAAATATCCAAATTCATTTTTACAAAGCCAAGGTAACCCTAAAAACAAAGCTAATAAAGAGACTAAAAATGTTTCAAAATATTCTATCCATAGTTATGGGAACGTCCTAAACAAAATACTATCAAATAAATCCAATAACATATGAGAAATTTAAGAAATTTTCACCCAGAAAAGTTTTATCTGAGGAATTCTTGAAATTTTCAATATTTTAAATCAGTCACTGTACTTGAATATATGATCATAATTTAAAAATCACAGCATTTTCTCAATAAATACTGAAGTAGACAAAAGTCACAAAAAACACGTACAATATTGATGATGAAAGAGATATAATGGAAATATTTTCATTTTTCTTTATTTATATTTTAATTTATTTTAAAAGAGAGAGAGAGAGATAAAGGAAAATCTTCAGTCTTCTGGTTTACTCCCCAAAGGCTTACAACAGCTGGGGATGGATCAGGCTGAAACCAGGAGACAGGCGCTCAGTCTGGGTTTCCTATGTTGGGAGGAACGGAACCCCTTGAGTTATCACCTGCTGCCTCCCAAGCTGATCATTTGCAAGAACCTGGAATAAGAAACAGAACCAGGATTGAGCCAGGCACTTCAATAAGGATTGTGGGTATCACAAGCAATGATTTAACTGCTGTGCCAAACACCCACATTTAATTGAAATATTTTAAAATCTGCCTTGCATGTAACCTGATATCTGTTGGTGACTCAAAAATAGAGACAATTTTTTTCATTGAGATGATTAAATAAATGTACACATTATAACTAATGAAATCTAGAATTCAACTTCCCTGATTCTATTACCTATGATCCTGCGATACTTATTAGAAATAAGCTACCAATATGATAGTTAAGACCATATAATAAATAGTATAATATAAAATAATAAAATATTATTTCTGATTAGTTAAGATAAGAGATTTCATAATGCCAGATGGATGCAAGGGTGAAAAGAAGCAGTCAATTTTCACACTCCAAGTGTATCTTGGTGATATTATGGATTTAATTCCAGACTACTGTAATAAAACAAATAACACAATAAAGAGAGTTACAAAACTATTTTTTGTTTTCTCAGTGACTATAAGGTATGCTTACACTAGATTGTAGTCTATTGTACAATGATATTTTATCTAAAATAATGTATATTTAAAAAGGCTACATTTTCCACAAATCTCTTGAAGCTCTCTTGTACCTTAATTTAAGATGACTTTATTGCTAAGCAATGCTAATCATAATCTCAGTTGTTGGAAAAATAGCACTGAAAGATGTCCATGATGAAGAAGCGGCGTGAATGGCAATTTCTTAAAAATGTAGTATCTGAAAAGTGTGCTAAAGTAAGCACAATACATGAAGTATTCCTGTGCTGGTAAAAGTGTAAATTATATCATGACCTTGACATTTTTGAAGAGTACAAATCAGTACTTTTGTAGAATGTCTTTCAATTTGGGTTTGGCTTATACATTTTTAAAAGTATAAAATATTTACTGTGAGGGAGTTGGGAAATTCATGTTGCTTTAGAAACCCATCCCTTCAAACTGATTGACTTATGTGGACTCCAATACATGAAACACTAAAGGGATTTAATCTCTGAATTTTGACAAATGGTTCTTGAGCCATTTCATGCATTTGCATACTTTGGCCTTTGTTCTTAAATAAAAATAGTAGTTAGCATCATAATTTGAAAAGTGTAGCTCACTTTTAAGGGAAAAGTACATTCTTGATTTTAGTAAGCATTGCTAATAGAATTGTCGTCCGCCCCCCCCCCCCCCCCCCCCCCCGTTTAGCTCTTTGTCTCACTTTGTCTTGAGCAATAGCAATAGAAAGGAGCAAGGAGGAGTTGCAACCAAAATGTTCATGAGGGGTTGAACAGGTAATTGAACTGGTTTATTGAAAAAGTCCATGAAGATGTGCTGTCCATGGTAGGCCTTTTTTGAGGGAAACCTGGCCCATTGCTATTCAGGGATTTGTTTTTTAATTCAAGACTTCTCTTCTTCACTCATGTCTTTGTTTTGTACTCTTCAAAAATGTCAAGGTCATGACAAAGACAGACTGGGGACTGTTCCCAATTGAAGGGGACTACAGAGTTGAATGCAATGAAGCACCTGGGATTTCCTTTTGCTATAAAGGATACTATTAGGAAAATTAGCAAAATTTGAATAAAGTAGATTGGATAATATTATGTCAGTGCTAATGTTCTGATTTCGATGATTGTACTGTAGTTAAGTAAGAGAATACCTTGTTTTAGGAAATATTCATTGAAATATTAAGGGTATAGTCACACCATACTTGCAAATTACTATTCAGAAAGCAAGTCAGAAGGAAATAATTACAAGCATAAATGTATGTATATATACATTGTACACATCTACACACCAAATTGGAAGCAGAGTAAAGCTAATATGGTATAATATAAAAATACAGAGAATCTAACTGAAAAGTAAAAAAAAAAAGTGTAAATTATAGAAAATGTTATATAGGAAAAATTTAATAAGTTCTATTAAAACACACAATATAATGAACCATTGATTCTGAAATTCTACTAGAAATATGTGTATACTATGGAGTTATGTGTGTAAATGTAAAATCTAAGTGGTTGGATAAACAATTACTATTTATGATGCTTTAAAGACAATGGAATACTGTGTTATCATTAAAAATAAGAAAATTATATCTGCACATATGGAAATATTTTAAGACACATATGAGATTACCTGTAAAAAAAAGTATGTGTATTTCTAAGTTCATATTATAGACAGACTTGCAAGATGTTTTCAACAGTGATCATTTCTGGAGGAATGGAACTGATACCTTTGTGGGAAACAGAAAATTTTAAAATATACTATTTTATTGTTTGTTTTACTTATTTTTCAGAGAAATGACTAATTTATTTTAGGTCAGGAAGCGGAGAGAGAGAGAGCTCTGTTCTGCTGATTGGTTCACTCTCTAAATGCCTACAATGGCTAAGACATTGCCAAGCAATAGCCAGGATCTAATAGCTCAATCCAGGTCTCCCATGAGGATGACAGCAACTCAACCATGTGAAGCATCAGCTGCTTCATTCCATATTCTGCATTAGAAGGAAGATGGAGTTGGGAGTGTGGCTGGGACTTAAATCTAGACACCTTAGGTTGATATATAAGAGTTCCAGCATGTGTCTTAATCCCTGGACCAAATGCCCACTCTAAGAGATGTGATTATAAAGATGAAAAAGAAAGTTGAACAAATAAGGAAGTGGAAGAATTCTCTAGAGTAATTATGCTGAAACTTGAATATTACCTTCCATCTAAAATTATATTTGATCTGGTTATAGTAGCTTCTTGGAAAAATATTGAAGATTTTTATTCCTAGAATTAACATTCAGAAGAGATTTCATGATATTTTAAGGCAACCAATGTGCAGGAACTAGAATATAATTATTCCTCTGATAGTTTGTTGTTTTCTAAAATTCTTAACTTAATCCACTTAGTAGTCAAAAAACTGTGTAAAGTTTATGGGCTTTGGATTGCTCATGTATACAAGAATAATGACCTAATGCACTCCAAGTTATTGGAATATTGGTTATATAATCCATGGGATTTTAAGTCTGCTTTAAAAAACTGTCTACATAATTCAACTGCACTGAAAAAGAATGCTTGTATTTGAAATTCTTTGTAAAAGGTTTTTCACGAGCTACTATGCTTGGCACAATTGGTACTATAATACTAATATTACCTAAGGTAAATATAAATCCAAAATGGTTCTTCTTATTATTAGAATTTAAAAAATTAACAATTTAAATTAATGAAAAGATACAATATTTTTCCAAAACTAAACCAAATTATTTACTATAAAATTAGCTCATATAAAGCTAATTAAAAAATCAAACTAGTTGTAAAAATTTACGCTAGAAACATTTATGTTTAGCTATCACTGGAAAACATTAATTTCACATGCAAGGAAACTATGGCTTTTTAATGTAGATGCCCCCAGTTCTTAGGGCTTCTTGCAGGATTTAAATGTCTCCTGCAAAATGACCCTACCTCCTCCGTTTCATACATCACATCACAGCTCTCTGCCAGAGCACTCTAGAAGCCATACATCTTTACTGCCTCATTGACCAGAACTGGTTCTGAATGGCACTTAGACACAAGCTGATCCTGACAGAGGTGACAAATTATTGTTGAAGGGGTACACGTGCACATTAAGGAGGAGGGAATCAACATTTTTAGTTGTGAGATCAAAAGGAAATAATGAAAGAATCGGTTTTTTTATTCTAAAAAATAATTAAATGAATGTTATATAAGAACTTCATTATATGTTTAAAGGATTGAAGAAAAGTTAGTATCTTGTTATTACACACACAAGTAGCACTAACTAAATAAGGGCACTCATATAAGATTAAAGTAGTATATTTCATATATCTTAAGTTTAACAGAGGGAATGTAACAATAAATAAAAAAGAGGCTAAATAATATCTTACTGAGAATAGCATAAGGCATTTGCAGTCATTTTGAAATACCTGCCTTTCCAGACTAATGCTACAAAAGTCTACAAGCTTCAACAAGGTTGTTGTGACTTTGTTTTGAGCCCTGGACTTGGTGACCTGAAACAGAACAAAGATGTAGAAATGACATTCACACCTCTTAATTGGTATCATTAAGACTTTTTTTTTTTTTTTTCATGCCAGAGGACAAGTGAGAGACCTCCTTGAGATTACTATGCTCTTGGGAAAATTGAAACTGTCTTCTAATGAGAACACAATGCGTATAGCTCTTAAAAAGGCACCAATTAACATTTGCTATATACTTTAAAACAGATATTTTGCTCCGAAAGTATTCTAAGTAGTCCGATGTCCCGGAAGGGGAATGGGAAGAGCAGTGAAGGAAGATAAAATAGTGCATGCTGACTGAAGAGATGACAGAAAATTTGAAAAGGGAAAGGAAATTTCATGTTTGTGTGTGTGAGCATGTATCTGAACATGTTGAGTTGGAGAGATGTTTAATAAATATTCTGACTTATAGTGCATTGTCACACTGGAAACTGATACCTTCTGCAAAATATACGTGAACAATGGTGTGACGATATTGTCAGAAACAAGTTTTGTTTTTCATATAAATATAATTCTTGAAGATGATCCCCAGGCATGACATGGTTTATTATATCTACAAATATTTTTAAAATGCTGTAAATATTTAAAATTTTTATTTACTTGAAAATCAGTGCAAAAGAGAGACTGAGAGACAAAGAGAGTTCTTTCATTTACCAGTTCACCATCCAGATGGCCACAAGAGACAGGGCTGGCTCAGATGAAAGCCAGGTGCCAGGAACTCCATTCAATTTTCCCACGTGGGTGGGAGGAACTTGACTACTTGAGCCGTTACCCATTGCTTCCCAAGTATATGAGTCACCAATGGAACTGACCAGGTGTATCTGATTTTAGAGATATTATTATTTTAGGATGCTGTTTCTTCCTTATCATATTTTTTGTGACTTAAAAAGTTGAAATTATTTTCCCAGTAACATTATAAGTGAACAGACAGATGTATAAATTTTTCATTTAACCATGCATTCTTATAAACCACATTAGCATAATACTCCACGGTGTAAGAGGGGTAAAAAGGCAAAAGAGGGCCACCATTGATATGAGAACTGCCCTGAAATTCTTCTCTATATGCAGTAAAATTGGAATTTTTCCTGAAGCTAAATATATTTCCAAGTTTTCCATTTTTAAATTATATTCATTCCACTTTCATACTGTAGTTGGCTAAAATATTTAATATTTAATTTAATTTTAAATATATTCATACCCCAGGAATTGCCTTGACACTAGAAAATATTTTCAGGAAAAAATATATTCTTACAACTTTGCATAGATCATCATAGGAAAAATGCTCCATAGATCAGTTATGTATTACCATGCCAGGAATATTTTTGATGGGGAAGAAATATATAGAAAACTTTTCTAAGACTTGATATCTTCTGTAGTTTCATTATTTAAAATTTGGAAACAAATATTCATTGAACAAAAATTTTAGAAAACTAGTGCAATGTTATGTGTAATATATTAAAGTAGATAATATTAAAATCTTTGTCCATGTGTAATAATAAAATGATAGTTGCTGTCATTCTTGTTCACAATTCTTCAACTAATGTAGAATATTTAAGCATTTTATGAATTATAAGTTAATAGATGTGAGAACTGCACCTAGCAATGCACATAATGAGCAACTAAAATGTACTAAGACAATTCCTGAAAGTTAATAGAAGCTCTTGAAAGTAAATATTTTGTTTTCTTACTCCCACAAGAGACTCTACTTAGTTTTGGATTTTCTCTTTACATTTTGCCAGAGTTATGCTTATGCATAGAAAAATTAAATGTTTATAAACTTTACAACTTGTACTATGTTTACATAGTACAGTATATATCATGTGCTGTACATTTTGATTTAATGCTATAACTAGTACTCCAACAGTATGTTTCACTTTGTGCTTCTATGTGGGTGCAAACTGTTGAAATCTTTATACTAAATTGATATTCTGTATATAAAGAGAATTGAAAATGAATCTTGATGTGAATGGAAGGGGAGAGGGAGCAGGAGAGGGGAGGGTTGCGGGTGGGAGGGAAGTTATGGGAGAGGGAAGCCATTGTAATCTATAAGCTGTACACTGGAAATTTATATTCATTAAATAAAATTTAAAAAAAAGAATTTACACATTAAAAAATAAATTAGTTAATTGGGAAAAAATATTTGTTTACCTATTTTAATTTATTTGAAAGACAATGTTAAGGGATGGGTGAAGGAGAGAGAATGAAAGAGAGAGGGGGAGAGAAGAATTTTCCCAAAATGCTTATTGCAGTCAGAGATAGGCAAGGTGAAGCCAAGAGCCAGGACTCAATCCAAGTCTCAGATGTAGGTGGCGGGGACCCAAGTACTTGACTCATCATTTGCTGTTTCCCAAGTTGCACATTAGCAGGATACTGGATTGAAAGCAGAGTCCGAACTTGAACCCAGGTATTTTGTCTGATACATGATGCAAGCATTTCAAGTGGCAGCTTAAGTACTCAGCTACAACATACTCCCCAGTTCTGATGTTTTATGAATTCTGTGTATCTCTCAGAGGCTGATTCATATATTACAAACTTTCTTCAAGGGATTGTTAAAATATTACAACAAAAATCAAAAATAAAATAAAATAAAAAACTCTGAGTTATCTTACTTAAGATATGAATGCATATAAGATTTCCTTTTTATCATTTCTCTGCTTTGAACCATGTTATTATTAGATATATTAGAGAATTTTGAGTTTTGCGAACTGGAGAAGACCATTTAATACTGACTCCATTCAAGATATGGACTTTTTAAAAAAATATTTTATTTATTTATTTGACAAGTAAAGTTACAGACAGTGAGAGAGAGAGACAGAGAAAAAGGTCTTCAGGAAGTTCACTCACCAAATGGCCGCTACGTCCAGGAGCTGCGCAGATCTGAAGCCAGGAGCCAAGTGCTTCCTCCTGGTCTCCCAAGCTGGTGCAGGGCCCAAGCACTTGGGCTATCCTCCACTCCTTCTCGGGCCACAGCAGAGAGCTGGACTGGAAGAGGAACAACTGGGACAGAATCCGGCACCCCAACAGGGACTAAAACCTGGGGTGCCGGCGCCACAGGCAGAGGATTAGCCTAGTGAGCCATGGCGCCAGCCTATTACAACTTTTTAAAAAGATATTTTTTATTTATTTTTGAAAAAGTTACAGATAGAGAGGGAGAGAAAGGGAAAGAGAGAGATCTTCCATCCAGATTTACTTCTGAGATGGTGCCAGTAGCCAAAGCCAGGAGTTAAGAGCTTCATCAAGGTATAACAAATGGATTGCAAGGACCCAAGCACTTGGGTCTTCTTCTTCTGCTTTTCCCAAGCCATCAGCAGGGAGCTGGATTAAAAGTGGAGGATCTGGTTCACAAACCGCTCCCATATGGGATACTGGTGTTGCAGATGGTGGCTTTACCCACTATGCCACAACTCCAGGTCGACTTACACATTTTTGAAGATTTGTATTCAGAGTCTCACTCTAGCAGTTGTAGGGAGAACAGATATTAGAGGAAGAAGGCAGATAAATATGTATTATTGGCCTTCTGATCTGTAAAAAGTGAAACTGTGCAGTAATTTGGGTATGGATGGCATCAGGAGATGGAGAGAAGTGGTCACATATTGTGCACTGAGCCAGCATAATTTATTCATGCATGAATTTCTGATTTCTCATGGATATAGTATACAGATACAAGCAGCATATAATATTTTGTCTACACAGAAAAACTTTTTAGAATTGAAGAACTCACTAAAATAATTTTTAAAATATGATGTAATAGTTATTTTCTTAAGTATATATTGATTTTATTATATTTGTTGTCTATATTACAGTTATATTTTAAAAAGTTAAATTTTCATTTAAGTAAATATAAAATCTATATGTATAAAGATAAAATCAAAAATGAAATATTGTCAAGTTTATAAGTATTAAAATGTAATATAAGGCCAGTGCCATGGTTCATTAGGCTAATCCTCTGCCTGTGGTGCCAGTACCCCAGGTTGTAGTCCCGGTTGGGGGCTCGGATTCTGTCCTGGTTGCTCCTCTTCCGGTCCAGCTCTCTGCTGTGGCCCCGGAAGGCAGTAGAGGATGGCCCAAGTGCTTGGGCCCTGCACCCGCATGGGAGACCAGGAGGAGGCACCTGGCTCCTAGCTTCGGATCAGCGCAGCGTGCCCACCATAGCAACCATTTAAGGAGCGAACCAATGGAAGGAAGACCTTTCTCTCTGTATCTCTCTCTCACTGTCTAACTCTGTCAAAAAATATGTAATATAAGCAGAATAATTTTTCATCATACAATGTCACATTTTATTATTCTTTTAGCTATATTTGTGTATTCAAGGGTGTCACTGCATTTTTGGACCAGTAATAACTTTAAAACAGGGTTATTTCTATTTTACTCTCATATATTTCTCTTCAATGTGGTTCAAATTTGTATTTTCATGCTTCATACATTTAAATTTCTATACTTAATTTATTCCACTCTTTGTAAAATAACACGCTTAATTGAGAATTAACTCTATAAAATTTGAGACACCTGGTAAACTCAGAAAATTCTGCCAGAGGATATTTCCTATTCTACATTTTTTTCATTTTATAGCAATAATATTTCTGTTAAAATTATATGTCATGTAGGTCACTTTGCCTTTATTTATGACATTGTTTTTTTAAGGGACAGGTTCCCGAGACATGATTTCTCAAATAATTGATCTTTTTTTTATTTGAATACATTGGCAACTAAAGATACTAATAATTATTATCATCAATTTTACTTTAAACAGTATATAACTAATCCAGATAAAAATAGATTCTCTAGCCAATGATTCTTAATATAAAACACCGTAGCCCTTTTTACTGTGTTTTTTACTGAAGTAAGTTCAATTTTTCTTGTTTGGAATCTTTTTCTTCAGTTACTGAATGTTTTTGAGTTTCAAAAGTGGAAATTTTACATTATACTCGTCCAATATTTTGCTTAAATATTCATAACTAATATAGAAAAATAAAGTGAAATTAAATTAGAAGACCAATTTGCAATAATGTTCAAAACCATTAATGGGACATTTAGGTTGATTTACAAAGTAATTCATCAACTTTTCTAATGTTTGTTTCTTAAATGAACAGAAAAGAAAAATTGCATACTTGTAACATCCAAGATTTCTTCTTTTGCATTCAACATAATTTATAAGAACAAAAAAGTTAGCAGCTCAATATTGCATGTATGTATATTTAAAAAATACAAATTTTAAATTTTAGCTTGTATTTTGATTGGCAAAACACTGAGGTTTGTCTGGGTAAAATATAAATAATGTATCGATCACAATCAATTCTACGTCATTTCTCCTGTGAGGATTTCTTAACCTTTGTGTTATTAATGTAGGAAGTAATAATTTTAGCTTTGATTTGCAAATTCTTATATGGCTTAAAATTTATGATAGTATTCAAAATGTATCAAGAATTTACCTTTGTAAGATTAAGTTTTAAAGTATTACTTTGAGTCACTGAATTGGCTGAAAAAAATCCACTTACTATTTGAGTTTACTAAGCTGATTTTCTGCTTGGAGCTCAGAATTGTGCTGAGGCCTTTATTTAATTTTGTGCTAAAGAAGTTACCATACTAATAGCTATCACTACATTTTCTGTGTTTGTGAAAAATGCTATTTGAATGAAAATGCAACAAATAAATTAGAAGATCAATTATTTGTCCAAATTAAAAAAAATTACAGGATAATATATGAATTTACCTACTGTGATTTGATTTGTCTCCTTTTAAAATAGAAATTTTTATAGTATAAATGGATATGTCTGATTTTTTTAAGATTTATTTTATTTATTTGAAAGACAAAGTTACAGAGAGAAGTAGAGGCAGAGAGAGAAGTCTTCCATCCACTGGTTCACTCTCCAAATGGCCGCATCAGTTGGAGCTGAGCCGATCTGAAGTCAGGAGCCAGAAGATTCTTCCAGGGTTCCCCTATGAGTGCAGGGGCCCGAGGACTTGGGCCATCTTCCACTGCTTTCCCAGGAGATTTAGCAGGGAGCTAGATTGGAAGTGGAGCTGCTGGGATTTGAACTGGTGCCTATATGGGATGCCCGTGCTGTATGTTGGGGCTTTAAACCACTGAGCAACATGTCTTTCATGTGATTATTGGTTTCAGTATGGCCCCCAAGGTGTGTGATAAACTTCAAAAAAGACGCTATGCAGGTTAAATGCTCAACACTGATTTCCTCAAGAAACTAATTAAGTATTTAATTTTCCACTTAGCACACTCCTTTACTTTTTTGGGTTAATTGCTGCCTAAAGATTTTTTGGAAACAAAAACTTTTAGAAGTGTTCCTAATGATAAAATAGTGAATATTTTAGAATATCCAATAACTGAACACAGTGTAGCAAGATTGGTTACATTATTCGCTTTGTATTCCATAGGAATACAACTTACTCTCTATTTCTTGCACATATGATATGACTATGTAATAGATGATTATTCTAATTTTTACTAGTTCTAGAACTTGAAATCTTGTAATGCATTGAAAAAAAAAAAAACAAACAGGCCATATTGATTTGGATAAGTGACCAACAGGGGCAACTGAGTGGCAAGATTTGCACTCTACCATCACAATCTGGAAGTCCTTGGCTGAATTCTGTGACATTTGTGCCCTCACTTTTTCTGTTTGTTTTCAAAGAGCACCTTGCATAGCATGAATGATAGAAAAATGTTAACTGTGTTTGTTTGGAAAATTTTTAGAAACGAGAGATGTTTTATCACTATACATCTTTCAGATATAACACATGTTCGTTTGGGAAATCTGTTCACTGCACCTGTGTTACGATCACTTATAGATGAGATCATCACAGAATCTGTAATTCAATAAAAGCCACCTTATCTTGGTTTTTGAAACTATTAGGAAGACTACTTCATTAAAAATGATAATAAATATTCAATAGATGAGTTGGAACGGCTGTGACAAAACAAGAACAAACTAAGATACCCCAGACAAATCAATCTGCTTGGTGATACTAGGTATGAAACAAAGTCATAAGTCAAGGACAACTTGAATTTTTGCTTTTTAATATAACTTTTTAAAATAAAAGGAGTTATCGATGCTAAGAATAAAGCAAGGGCATAGTTTTGTCAAACAGCCTCAGCTCATTAACTCACTTGAGAAGGAAACAATACTGAACGCAAGTAGTCCAACATCTGTGATGCAAAGATAGAGGCAAGGATGGTGGATATCCTCTGGGCCAGAACACTGGGCACTTTGAATCTGTATTTTTAGTTGCATTATAAAATAGATTTCCATAATTCCTTACACAATGGGAGGAAAAAAAATTCAAAAACAAAAACCAAAAACAAAGAACATGATGGGCAGCAGATGTCCTAAGAAATGTCCACAAGGCAGATGGCAACAACAGATGAATAACAAACAGATCTAAAGGACAGAACAACACGATGCACATGATTTGGAAGAATGTGCTGAATTATTTCATATTTCCTTTTAAAAATTAACAACTTTTTGACTGCTTGGGAATTGTATAGATAGGACAATTAGAGAAGAGTGATAGGATGGAGAAAAAGAGAGAGTGAGTGAGCTTGCAAAAGGAAGATTCCAAATAATCCAAATATCCAAATAATCAGCTTTAGAATTGGATCTATTTTTTTATGTAAACTGAACTGAAATGTTTGACTGTATTAGACTCAGTTACCAAAAGCTTGTATGAATAGACAATTACGTTTTAGCTCAATCAATATCACCTTCCACTTATTAACACAATATTTTGTGTTAATTATGGTCCATACTTCCACAATATTATGACTTTCCCTCACTCTGTGTACGCAGGTGCAATATCATAATTTCATTTTTATCATTTTCCATATTGAAAGATGAGATTTAGGACAAGAAATCTATTTTAGTCTGCATAATAAATATAGTTTAACATATTTATTAATTCAAAAGTAATTTATTACAAATACCTTGAAAAATCCACTTGCTTGAAAATGTATGTAACATTGGTTCAAATATTGAAAACTGATTATATACTGAACTGCTGAGCAGTAGAACTTGTGATCAGACAAGGGAGAATATTTAGAATAATGGATTCATCATTTAGTTCATAAATAACATTCATGGACCATTTTATCTTGACACAAATATATTTGCCTTTAAATGGCTTCACCAATTTACATGTAGACTCAGTGCAAAGATGTTATTATTTAGCAACCATAATATCTTTTTCATTAAAAACTTTTTGTGTAACTCGCATTAAGCATCTTTCCTGTCATCTAAGTTTGTAACTTTATCTAAAATGTCCATAACTCCCATGTGCATTGATATGAACATTATCAATGCAATGACTGTAGTTTATGCTAAAATTATACTATACTAGTTGTATAAAGACTGAATTACACAGTAAAAATATTAAATCTTCATCTTAATGTGGCAAGTGGCAATTTGCTGGTAAATCTATCTGTACTTGCTCTCTTCAAATATTAGGGCTTATTACCACAGAAAAAATAGGAACTTCCAATTTTCCAGCCAGCAACCTGTAAAGTACAATTCATTGAGCAAATAGCATGTGACTTTTTTTTTTGCATTTCTTCTTTTAATATTTTTAGTACCTCTATTTGAAAGAAAATGTATTTCCAAAGCAGGATAATTATACGGTTCTGTGGATTAAAACAACTGAGAGAGAGAGAGAGACAGACAGAAAGGTCTTTCTTTTTCCATTGGTTCACTCCACAGGTGGCCGCTACGGCTGGTGTGTTGCAGCCAGAGCGATGTGCCGATCCAAAGCCAGGAGCCAGATGCTTCCTCCTGGTCTCCCATGCGTGTGCTTAAATGGTTACTTGAACAAGTCTATTCATCATTATATCATAATAACTGTTTCATCGAACATTTATCAGTAAGTCATATTCTAGCAAGTTATTTTGAAAGTAATATTATTTTAAATATATTTTATATGCAGATATTCTGGTGAATATGAACTGAAATATTGAATAGTGATCAAGAATAAATAAATATAAATATCTGTTTACAGATGTATGTAGAACAACATACATCTTCCTTTGAAAACTACAAATATTATTTAAAAGTTTAGATGAAACGAAATGTAGTTTTATTGAAACTTTAATACAACTGAGCAAGGCATTTTCTTTACATTTTCTAAAAGCTTTTAGTAATTAAAATATAACTGAGAATTTATTTTTCCATGAGAGTAAGGGCAGGACTGAAAATCAGTTTTTGTTTTTCATTTCATTTTAACTGTCTGCATTTGTTTTGACTTTGTCTATTGGAAATGGCTTAAATAATCATGACTTAAAAAAAAGAAAAGCTTACTTCTCTAACAAGCAATGTCCAAATATGTGGAGTAGTTAAATGAATCCCAGAGTTCCAGTTTCCTCTTTTCTTTCTGGTGTGATGTGATATCCAAAGAGTGCAGTGCCCAACTGACAGTCCAAGGTATTTGCTCTAACTGGAGCTGTCATTTCAGTATTCCACCCAGATAAAAGGAGAAAAGGATGTTTTTTCTTTCTAATAATTTATGGAACTTAAGTGCATTGTATATTTCTACTGACATCTCAGAGGTAAGAAGGAAGTCAAAGGGCTATTCCTCATGTGAGCACTCAAGTATCCAGCAAAAATCAAAAGTTATTACCATCTTGAGAATAATGGAAGCATTACTTATTTCTGATACAATTATATACCAGTGTATTTCCAGGTACTAAAGTAATGATATTAATAGCAACATGTACTAAATATGAAAATCAAATAGAACATATTTTTAAAATCATGTCCCTACTGTCCCCTGTGATCTTCTTACTACAAGATTGTTGATTTAAAGTTCAATTTTCATATGCATTTAATGTTTAATCAGAACTTCAGTCTATTTTTCTTTAATTTTTAAAATTTAATTTACTCATAAAATTAAATTTCTGTTACTTTCAGATCTTTAGCTATGAAATAATTCAATTAGTATAGTTAGTGATTAGGAGAAGGGGATCTAGAGGCAGGCTGAATCTTTCTAATACAGCTGCTGACATGGCATTGGGGCAGTTTTATAAGCACTTTGTGATTCAGTTTTCTTCTATTTAAAAATATTAAAAACCACAATTAGCAGAATTTTCTTAGACTAGTACTATGGCAGACATACCCTAAGGGCACCCAATGCTCCATCTCTGTGATAGTCAGGTTCTTTTGCAATTCCCTCTCCTAGCGTTTGTAGATCCTGTGGCTAGCTTCTTACTGTAGAACACAGTGGAGTTATTAGGGTGCATTTAATCATGAATCTGTTATTATCTGATTACTTTATTGCCTTATATACCATTGTGATACCAAGTTTGCAGAATAACTCCGTTGCCCTTGTTGACTTTGAGGAATCTGAAGGGAATATCAGGGAAGCATTCTGGGCAAGGAACTGAGAATGGTCTGTTGCTGACAACTATCAAAACACCAAAGACCTCAGTGTGACAATCCACAGGGCACTGAATGGTGCCAACAAGCATCCACCATTAGAAGCAGATCCTTCCCCAGCTGAGCTTCACTTGAGACCATAGCTTTGGCCAATACTTTGTAGTCATTGAATGTAAAATATTGAATTGATGGATTCAGGAAAGTTGTACCCTAACTGATGAGCTACAGAAAATGCAAGGTAATATATGTATGTTTTTTAGCAGCTAAAGTTGTGGCAATGCTGTTAAGCAGCCGAGGATAACTAATTCAAGCACCTGACACGTAGGGAATGCTGACACAGCACTAGCTATTATTCCACTATAAAACTGTAGGCTTTGCAATTACACAAATTTGAATTTTTAAAAAAAGTTTCTCTAACTGGTGCTAAGTCTGTAAAAATACTGCCTGAGTAAACATTTCTTAATCTGAAAATAGATATAATTGTAATAAATAAGCTTGTTTGGGGTGATAAAATAATTAAAATAAATACTAACATTATATTGTAATGAGTGTACATGATTCTTTTATATTATCCCAATTCATTCTTTAGGGAATATTGTTAAGCTTTTATTATAAATGCTATGGATATTTACAAATAAGGAAATTAAATTATTGAGAAAATAAATAGTTTCAATAAGTTGGCAGTTATTGAATATTGACAGGGTACCTTTGTAAGTCTGACTTTAGGGTCAAAACCATACTCTGCCAGCTAGAATTGGTGATGGCAAATCTCCTTCACCAGGCAGTCTACTGATACAAATGCTAATCTCTTTAAAGAACATCTGCATGGCATATCCAGAGAAATGGTTAGAGGCCAGAGCTGTGGCATAGAGCATAAAGTCACCGCCTGCAGTGCCGGTATCCCATACGGACGCTGGTTCCAGACTCAGCAGCTCTACTTCTGATCCAGCTCTGTGCTATGGCCTGGGAAAGCAGTAGAAGATGGCCTAAATCCTTGGGCCCCTGCACCCACCTGAGAAGACCCAGAGGAAGCTCCTGGATCCTGGCTTTGGATTAGTGCAGCTCTGGCCATTGAGGACAATTGAAGAGTGAACCAGCGGATGGAAGACCTCTCTCTCTCTCTCTTTCTCTCTCTGGCTCTCCTTCTCTCTCTGTGTAACTCTGATTTTCAAATAAACAAATAAATCTTTAAAAAAAGAGAAATGTTTAACCCATTCTCTGTATATCCCTTCACCCAGCCAAGTCAACATATAGAAACCATCACATCATCTAAACAATCCAGGAGACAAGGACTAATAACTATCAGAAGTAATATGGATATTTTTTCAAGTGTCCTTTGGCCATTTGGATTTTTTCTTTTGAAAAAGGCCTGTGTAACTTTTGACTTTCAAGTAAATAAATAAATCTTAAAAAAAAGAAAAATGCCTGTTTATGTCTGCCCTTTCCTTAACTGGGTCGTTTGTTTTGTTGTTGCTAAGTTTCTTGAGCACTTTATAGAGTCTGGTTATTAATCCTTTATCAGTTGCATAGTTTACAAATAATTTCTCCCATTCTGTCAGTTGCCTTTTCACTCTGCTGAGTGTTTCTTTTGCAGTACAGAAACTTCTCAATTTGATGTAATCCCCTTTGTCAATTTTGGCTATGACTGCCTGTGTCTCTGGGATCTGTTCCAAGAACTCTGCCTATGCCAATGTCTTGCAGAGTTTCCCCAAATTTCTCTAATAGTTTGATGGTATGGGTCGAAGATTTAGGTGTTTAAATGATTTCGAGTAGAGTTTTGCTTAAGGTATAAAGTAGAGGTCATGTTTCATACTTCCTTATGTGGAGAATCAGTTTTCCCAGCACTGCTTGTTGAAGAGACTGAAGGAACTGATTTTAGCTCCTTTGTCAAAGATAAGTTGGTTGTAGATGCAAGGGTTGATTTCTATTCTGTTCCACTGGTCTATCCATCTGCTTTTGTACCAGTCCTAGACTGTTTTCATTATAACTGCCCTGCAGTATGGATTTGAGTAGAGAAAGTGGCATTCCGTGGACCACAATATTAAGAAGAAATAGATTACATGGGTAGGTTTTCTGTAAGTTATGAACAGAGTAGCTTCTGAAAGGTGCATTGAAGGTTAAATGGTAGCTTAGACAATTCTGATGGTTTGCAAATAAAATCATATGCATGACTGAAGATGGAGACAGAGAAGCAGAGACCATAGGAGAAAGAAGATTTTAAATAATATCTCAAAGAGCAGACTGATTAAGTAAAACCAGGGTCAAGCAATATTAAGGGCATATAGCAGGTTACGAATTATGTATTTAAAATGCAAATATTGGGCCGGCGCTGCGGCTTACTAGGCTAATCCTCCGCCTTGAGGCGCCGGCACACCGGGTTCTAGTCCCGGTCGGGGCACCGATCCTGTCCCGGTTGCCCCTCTACCAGGCCAGCTCTCTGCTGTGGCCAGGGAGTGCAGTGGAGGATGGCCCAAGTGCTTGGGCCCTGCACCCCATGGGAGACCAGGAAAAGCACCTGGCTCCTGCCATCGGATCAGCGCGGTGCGCTGGCCGCAGCGCGTTACCGCGGTGGCCATTGGAGGGTGAACCAACAAAAAGGAAGACCTTTCTCTCTGTTTCTCTCTCTCACTGTCCACTCTGCCTGTCAAAAATTAAAAAAAAAATGCAAATATTGTTTCTGTGTTTTTCATCCAGCTATGTTCAGCTTTCCAAATGCATATGTAGTATGAGAGTGGTTGTATTTAATCCTAAGTGGATTTTTTTCCAGGTAATTATGATACAATGAGATCAAAGCAAAGAAGTTGACAGTTTTTACAATCACAATTGACCATGCAGTTTAAGCTGGAGAAGAATGAATGCATGTCAATGATAAAAGACAGTGAAAATATGATAACATCATTTGGAGTTAAGTTCTAACTATTGTTAGTGTTAATAAGATGGATCTGGGATAATAAAATGTGTTGGACTATGAGAGAGGAATGTACAATTGAGGTAGTGGAAATGTTGCAGTTATTGCTGATAGCATATTCTTGTGTGTGGTCATATAATAAAAGTTTGGGATAAAGTGTAGAAAAAAGAAAAATAAGCTTACTGAAATAATGGATATTTCAGCAATTACTGAAGAATTCAGTTGCATGAGCTCCAAGGCAAGAGTTGCAAAAGCTATCTAGTGGTTACTGGAATTACTAACAACTATGTCAAAGTACTTTCAGAGATAGTAAGAGTAAACCAAGAATTAAACCCCTCAGAGAATAAAGAAAGACCTAGAGTTTCGTAAAACTAATAGTGAGAACTTATACTTGTGTATGCTATAGGGATGTGGTTTCTAAAACTGACCTGCAATTAAAGCATCAGTGGAAGCATGCTAAGAATGCTAATGCCAAGCCCATACTGATTATTGATAAAAAAAAAATTCTCAGTAGGGCTCAGAAATCTCTATGTTTTTCAAATAAATATTTATACAAAGGATAGACAGACAGACTGACAGAACTCCCAGGTATTCCCTAAGCCCACAGGGCCAGGGTTGAGTCAGGGCGGGAGACAGCATCTCAAAACTCATCCTGGGTCTACTACATGGGTGGTAGATACACAACTACCTAAGCCATCATTGCTATCTCCAAAATTTGCATTGCAAAGAAGTTGGAATTGGAGGCTGATACTGGGAATTGAACACAGGCTATTTGATGTAGGATGTGGGTGTCTTTACCAAGGTCTTGATCACTAGATGAAACACTGAATCCCCACCACCACCTCCAGAAATTTCTATTTTAACAGGCATTCCTGGTGATTACAATGTATACTAAAATTTGAAAACCTCTAATATAATGTAGTGACAAACTGGGAATTTTAGAGCTGATGAGAAAGTATGTTCTAGATGCACAAAGAGAAGGTCATTGAGCATCTACCCAATATGTGGGCCTAATGGACAGAGAGGGGGCATATGTTGTTTATAATAAGTTCAAGTGCTAGCCTCTATTGTCTACTTGCTGTATACTAGTCAATGTGCTGATCACTTTACTGAATTATCTAATTTAATCATAAGAACTTCTCTCTTGGTTGAGTACTATTGGGATCAATTTTGCAGAGGAGGGAAACAAAATGACACCATATTAAATGACTTACCTAAAGCCATGCAGCTTAAAGCATTTCCTTTCTTCTTTACTTTTATATATTTTTAAGTCAAATCAAATATTTATTTCACTGATCTTCAGCTCAGGTTTTAGCAACCACTGAAAACTGTTCTGCTCTTCTAGAATTACTCTGATGGGATTTTATTTTCCACATAATGTCAAATGGGGACTGTGAAAGCTGCCCTAATTCATCCTCTAGGATACTTGTGAAGGCTCACTTGAATAGTAGACTTAGAGGGGAAATTCTAACTTATCTGCTATGCTTTCTCTTTTATACAAGGCTCAGGAAATTGGCACTTGACAAATGCAGTGTCAACAGCAGAGTTTGAGGAAGAATTTTGACCCCTATTAAACTTATTTTTCTATTTTACAGCCCACTCCAATCCTTCAGCTGAAAAATATTCAGATGAGGTCACTCATGCTATGCCTAACTTCTTGCTCATGCTTGCTGTTAATCCATGGCTGAAAATATAATTTTCCAGAAATGTGCCACCCCCAAATTCCTGCCTACACACAGGTGCCAGAGTCATTTAACTAAAATGCACAACTGATCATGTTAGTTCGCTGATTAAAACTCCTTTAAAATGCCCTATTGCTTACAGCTGTGTGGGTTTTTTAAACAATTTTTTTTTCTGTTTTAACAGAGAGAAAAGTGACAGAATGCTATGTAATCTCCAAAACTGATTTTCTTTCTCCCTCCTCCCAATTCCCCTATCTTTCTCAGCTCTTGATAAACTCTACTTTGCGGCCTCTCTGGAAGTTATGGGAGGACTCGCTGACTGGATCTTAACCATGGAAAACAAACTGAGAAGAGAATATCACTTCTAGCATAAGCTCGCCAGGGAACAGGCCTTCTACTCTCACCCATTCTCCTCAAATCATCACCTGGATGACATGGGGACAGTGCTGAAGACAGAAGACTGTGATTCCTGGGTGACTCAGTGGAACAGTCAATTCTGACTGCCCTGGGCACTGATCAGAAATGCCATCTCTGACCATGGTGGGATTGAAAAATAAACTTTTATTACATGAACACGTGGATATTCCAGTATTTACCTTTAATAACTAGTCTGCTACTTTATTTTTTTTAAACTTTTATTTAATGAATATAAATTTCCAGTGTACAGCTTATGGATTACAATGGTTTCCCCCTCCCATAACTTCCCTCCCACCCGCAACCCTCCCCTCTCCCGCTCCCTCTCCCCTTCCATTCACATCAAGATTCATTTTCAATTCTCTTTATATACAGAAGATCAATTTAGTATAAAGATTTCAACAGTTTGCACCCACATAGAAACTGTTTGCTAAGTATTCATGTAACATTACTATTGTCAGCAAGTGATCTAGGACTTGCTCCCTCATTTCTCTATTCTAAGCCCAACTTGTTCTTTCATTTCTCTATTCTCTTCAAGGTAGGAAACTAATTCTATTATGAAGGAATCTGCAGGACGCACTATTTAATCTTTAGACCTTATAAAGAGATGGCTAACATTTTTCTATAATAGCATAGACAAAATAAGAACTTAAATAATAATCTCATAGCTAGATTTACTTCGCCATCAGTGAAGTAAACAGTAAGTAGAAAAAAACTCCCTTTCAGACCAAAGGGAAAGAAAGTTTTTAAGTGAGAAAATAATTTTCCTCATGGGCATTGTCTACCTTAGAAAAACTACTACAGAACATGCCTGTGACTATAAACTTGTAGTTCAGGCCACCGAAGATTAGAGATGGGACTTGGGCACTCCCTTGACTTGCATCCTCTGGTCTGCTTTAACACAAACCAGGAGGAAAAGAAAGCTAGGCATCAGAAGCAATGAGTGGCCGGCCTATTAATGGCTGATCTGTACAGTGATCTGCCCTCAAGGAGACCCAACAGGCCAGTCTACTGCAGTGGCTTTCAATGTGGTAAGCCTGGGCTTCAGCAGAAGTCAGCTTGTGAAGAGCCCTGGCAGCTCTGCCAAGAGTTGGATCACTGGAAATGGACCTGCCCTGGAGTCGAAGGATGCCCAGGTCAGAGCCACAGATCTTATTGGCTCTAAGCTGAAAAGCCCTTCCCTCAGCCCAACTTCCAAAGTGACCACTGCAGCTGAGGGGATGGCCAAGTAGGGTCAGCAACATTGCAGGCAGAACTGTAAATTTCTTGTTAGAGATGCCCCCTGCCTTTACCTGGCCAGCTCTCCTCCCAGGCCAGCCAAGTAATGAAAGTCAACAGAGTGCCTTCCCCTAGGAGGTTCACACCTCCCTTAGGATAAACCCTATGTGAAGAGATAGATAGGTCTGGGCCTCTTAACTTACAAGGCCTAAAGCCCAACAGATTATTATCAAGCCCCTTCTATCAGGTTCTTTTTGCCTCTCAATCAGAAAACTTAATTGTAGCTTAGACAGCACCTTTCTTAGCTCCTCTAATATTGACTCTGTCCTTTGTTCTAGACCCTGTCTAGTGCACTTGGGCCTCATTCCTTCATAATCATAACCTCTACTCTACCACCAATGGCTCTACTCCCAACCTGTGTGTACTCATGGTCCTCTTCCCCACTTAATGCTGTATAATTGTTCAGACCTGGTAAATGCCACTCTTAGGATCATTGGTTACTATCCTCACTCTGTCTTTTATGACCTTGTCTAAATATGATCAGAGTCAGCAAACTTGGAAGGCTGCCATAGCCTTGGCAACTCATGACGAGGGCCTAGGGTGGTTACTGGCGCCATAAACTAGAGTGTCAATTTGTTGGGTCAACAACAGGAGTCACTGTGCACTTGCTCCTCATGTGGGATCTCTGTCCTTAATGTGCTGTACATTTTGATTTAATGCTATAACTAGTAATCAAATAGTCTGCTACTTTAATTATAAAGTCCTCCTACTTATGACTCCAGAATGCTCCGTGAACACTTCACATTTTTTTTTAACTTTTATTTAATGAATATAAATTTCCAGTGTACAGCTTATGGATTACAATGGCTTCCCCCTCCCATAAATTCCCTCCCACCCACAACCCTCCCCTCTCCCGTTCTCTTTCCCCTTCCATTTGCATCAAGATTCATTTTCAATTCTCTTTATATACAGAAGATCAATTTAGTATAAAGATTTCAACAGTTTGCACCCACATAGAAACACAAAGTGAAACATACTGTTTGAGTACTAGTTATAGCATTAAATCAAAATGTACAGCACATTAAGGACAGAGATCCCGCATGAGGATTTTTAATATAAATTACCTATTTGTGAATCTATTCCAGTCATCAAACTGCAAGGTTTTTAATAAAGACATGATGTATGGATTCATCTGTAAATATCTGCTATGGTTTGTGCCCTCTAAAACTCAACTTGAAATTCAATTCACATTGTGAGATATTAAGAAGATGAAAACTTAGTCTGACTATTGTATTAAAAAGTGAAACCTTTAGGAGGTAATTATGATTAGATGAGGTCCTCAGGGTGAATCCTCTTTATTGAAGACTAGTGGCTCTATAAGAAGAGGGAAAGAAAGCCGGGGAAGCATATCCTTGGATATCACTATGTGGTGTCCCTGACCACTTTGGGACTCTGCTAATAAGAAAACCATCAACCAGAGCTTAGAGTCTAAATGAAATTCTTTTTCTTTATAACTTTCTGATTATATGTTGTTGGCAACAGAAAACACAGAATGCATCAATACAATATAATTGTGGTAGGATATCCAAAGCTGTCTCTAGATGTTAAATACTTCACTTGTTTGTGTCAAATGCATCAGTAAACACAATTAAAGTGCACAGTTTAAAGTCTTTATACTTCTGAAATTTAAATGACATATATGTATGAATTTTTTAATTTGTGTGAAGCAGTTGAAAATATTACTGGAATTACCTATTTGGAAAGCACCATTGCTTTAAATGGCATTGTAAAATACATATTTTATTTTGTTATCTCAAAGGAAGCTTATGATGACATAAAAGGTTATACTTATATTTTTAAGACACAATTATGTCTTCCACTTCTTTTGGTTTCAGTATGTTTACATGAAATGGATTCACCAGGGCAGCAGTTAGTGTATTGTAAGATGTCATTTACTAAATGGATGGGAAATCACATGGACAAACACTTTGCACTCAAAAACAAATGTACTAAAAAAATCAATACCTATGTCTTGTTTGGCTCTAAGTGTTTTATGAAATATAACCTGAATGAGTTGTAGAAACACAATCACTGTTGCACACTGTGACTTTCTTTAATAAAAAGCAATATGCAGCTGGTTAACCTAGGTTTTGTTGAATTGCACACATTTATAAGTTCTATATTTAATGAATTTAAGAATTACTAGGAGGAAACAGAAGGTAAATTTTTTACAATTTGTTCATATCCTGATTCTCATTAAATGGACATCATAAAAATCATAATTTTAATAATTAAGAATTATCAGTTAAGCAGGAGATTATCTGAGGTATTTATTACTGTTTAATGGGATTTAGGAGTGAGAACTCAAGTAAGTTATAAGGTCCATTACCAATACTTTTCATTGGATGTAGTGGATGTAGGAAGGATGGAGGAACTCTAACAGCTTGCCTTACAGTTCACTTGGGTTTCAAGTGAACACTGTACACTTAAGAAAGTGAAACATGTGTTTATAATTGTCAGTACTAGAATCAATTTAAAACAAATATCAACAAAAATTATTATTTTAAGTTCTAATTTTTACAAAATTTCCTCCAAATAAAAATTCCCTTAAATCAAGTGAAAATTCAAAAGGTTTTAAGAATGATTTCCCATCTTGGAAATACAATCCCTAATAACAATGCTGCTTTTAGTATTTGAATCACCAATACAACTCCATCCATAAGTCCAATAATTTGTGCCTTCATCACTTTTTTTTTAGGATTTATTTATTTATTTGAAAGACAGAGTTACAGAGAGAAAGAAGGGGGAGACAGACAGGCACTTCTTCCATTTGTTGGTTTACTCTCCAAATGGCTGCAACAGCCAGTAGCTTCTTCCATGTCTCCCACATGGGTGGCAGGGACCCAAGTACTTGGGTCATCTTCCACTGCTTTTTCAGGCACATTAGCTGGGAGCTGAATCAGAAGTGGAACAGCCAGGACTTGAATCAGCATGGGTTTGGGCATTGCAGATGGTGGCTATAAGCCCCATCTACAACACTGGTCTCACACTCATCACATCTTATAAACATTTACTTCTGTTCCTTTATAGATTGAAATTAGTCTTCAAGTACTATATATCATTTTTAAAGAATTTATTCTTTATATTATAATATTTTGTTGATATTTATAATGTGTGTTTAGGTAAGTTCAGCATGTCAACATTTTATTTCAGGGTAATAAAGGAAACATTAATGTTTAAATCAATATTTTTATTTGAATGTGAAGCCATTATAACTGAAGATTTCATTTGAAACTTCTTTAAATACATTTTTCCCTCAAGATGCCTTAAAACTAAAACAACATATTTCTGAATATATGTTTAGGAACTATACTATAATGAGTGGAATCAAAATAGCTACACTTGACTACCTTTCTGAGGAATCACACTTATAATTCTCTCAGAAATGAGTCCTCTCCATTATGAATAGCCAAGATATAGAAATCCTATTTTTTGTTGCTCATTGACTAGGAATTACTACTGAAAGCTATGAGTTAAGAAAGGTAATGGCTATAAAGTCACAAAGCTCTGATTATTAATCATAATTTTTTCATTTATTTTCACTTAATAGATAGCTTTCCACATGTTTCACATATTTAATGGGTTATAATCTGACCTGGAGAGGTTTAAAATATTCTATTTCACTCTTATTTTTAAGACTTGATTCTTTTCTTTCTTTCTTTTTTCTTTATTAATTTATAGGTGAGACAGAGTTATAGACAGAGAGAGGGAGAGACACAGAGAGAGGATTTTCAATCTGCTTGTCTTCCCTAAATGGCTACAATGGCCAGAACTGAGGCGATCCAAAGCCAGGAGCCATCAGTTTCTTCTGGGTATCTCATGCAGGTACAGGAGCCCAAGCACTAGGGCCATCTTCCACTACTTTTCCAGGCCATAGCAGAGACCTGGATTGGAAGTGCGGCAGGAGGGACTTGAACTGGTGCCCTTAAGGGATGCCAGTGCCACAGGAGAAGGCTTAACCTACTACACCACAGTGCTGGCCCAGACATGTTGCTTTTCAAGACACCACTGTACTCTATTTCAATTTTGTATTTTATTTCCTAATATATAGTAGTCTTAGATTTTACAGGCCAAACTATGACATGAGAAACATGAGCTTTGTGATAATTTAACAGAATTATGTTCTTCATAATTTATATTAAGCAAATATTTGCATCTCATATGTATGTATACTCAAGAGTACTTCAAAATGTTCGTGGAATGTGGAATTGAAATATTAATGTTCGGTGCAAAATTGTAAATCTGTACATACTGTGAATCCACTATTAGTTCATGGAAAATACATATTATGTTAATGGTGCATTAATCTTTTGATTATAAAATAAATTAAAATTATGTTTATGCAAAAATTAAAGAAAAAAAGGAACAAAGGAGGGCACTTGAGAGAGGGAGAGGAGTATGGTTATCTTCTTAGAATTATATCTTTGAGATACATGAAATATGTTCCCTTATTTTAATATAATTTTTTTAAAAAGAAAACATTTTTAAACATTTGTACCAAAATAAACTTATGTTTCCACTCCATTTATCCACAAACTTTTTGACTACCCTCATACTTAGTGTACCCAAGCAAATACATGCATACACATACACACACCCACACACATATGCATGTTCTCTCCAATATTGTCTTCAATCATGAGTTGTCATGATTTTACTGTCACTTAGTTATCTATTGGAAAATTCTATAGATTTTTTAGGCAGTTAGGACTTAAAACAGTACACTAAGTTTAAATTTTCCCATTTTTAAACTTTGGTTTCATGTTATTATATCATGTCCATTACTAATGAGATCTAAGGTTCTTCGAACAGAAAATAATGGAATTTGTCCTTTCAAACTGTGTTCCCTTCTCTGTTTCTTTGGAAACCCTCTCTCAGCTATTATATTGGAGTCTGGAAGAGAAGATGAGGATGCGGAAACACTTTTTCCTGACTTTGCTTTTGCAACCATCTCCTAATTGTGGAGGAATATGCTTCCAGTATGCTGTGACCTCAGTGGAAGTGATTATAGAAAGTCTGGATCTTAGCAAGAAAGGAATACAGACAAATTAGCACCATTTTTGATACTTACCTCTGCTATGGTCTGGTTGGTTTGTACCACATATCTATTGGTCCAAAGAAAAAATTAAATGAGCACTGGAGAGCAAACATTGTAGGGTAACTACTGCAGTATTTAATTGCTCCAGAATTCTACCACAGCTACTGAATTCTTTATTTTCTGCTATGTGATTAGTTTGATGAAATAGCAGGAAAAGTTTGGTAAACTCTTTAGGATAACAGAGAAATATATCTGACAATTCTTTTTTAAATTCAAAGACACTAAACTACAATTGGTTTCACCTTTAAGGATCTATCTATAATGGTAGAACAAGAGGAAATGTTCTTGTCATCTCACATCACACACACATTTACTGATTGGACAATAGTTTCTAAATTTCTTGATTTGGGAATTTATTAATGATTTTGCTCCTATGTTGCCTAGATGTTGCATGTGTAATCTGTTTAATTAGGGTTTTTATTCGAATCTGTAATTTTACTCTTCTTGACATAATGAAGGTCACTATATGCTTGCGGTTTTTTGGGGGTGTGTGGAGGTTCTTTCCTTTCTTTAAACATCTGTTTTTAAATTGTGTTTTTGCTTTTAGATGGTAGAACTTCGTCAAATGGGTTCATGAAAGTCAATTATTAAATTTTCAAGAATTTTGCTAGGTGATTGCTAAACCCAGCTATTGCTAGAAATTGCTATTAGCTTAATAATAAATAAATATCAACATCATAAACATTTTAATTATTTTACTATATATCTCACCAGGTTGTTTAAATATATTGTATCTGTGTGGTGAAATCTATATTGAAATCTTTATGCTAACAATGCTATATAATGTTGTACTACTGAGCATCTCTTTCTAACTCCTCTGCTAGTAACATCATGCTGGGTCTTAGTCCACCCATACAGGATGGACTGGGTCCGAGGAAAGGTAAGTGCGCCGCTTGCCCGTTCCCCAGCCTCCAGTTCCGGAGACAATCAGACGCAGCGGGGAGCCAAGTCTAGCAAGGACTCATTTACCTTTTGCATAATAGTACCAAAACTGCAGAGTCATTGGGGCAGGGCTAAGGGCCAACCAATCACTTAAAAAATCACCTTATGGGGGGATTTCTATAGGACTAGCCCTATGTCTATACACTTGTTACTAGTTTTGTTACCTCCCTTGATGTTGCGCAGCCAATTAGTTTTAGTGGTAAACAACTTTGGATTCCACCCATCTTACTTCCTCTGGGCGCCATCTTACTTGGCTCCACGCGGCTTTGTTCCGCGCAGCTCGGGCGGGGGCACCCGGGCCTGGCCTGGCCACGCCATGGCCGCGCTCATGCCCCACAGCATCACATTGACAGCATGAAACTGGCTACTGGGGAAGTATTTATACCACAGAATTGACAAATGTATAAATCACTGCTCAGTTCACTCTCCTTTCCTAGTCTGATTTGTTATAGATAATCAGATATCATAATATATGTACTATGCTAGTTATTAACTAGGAGTTAAAATGACCCTGAACATGCTACATGGTTTATATTTTAAGTATTTAATCAATCCTTCATGTGCACTTTTCTTTATGAGAAAAAGATCTTTGGTATCGATAAAGACACATCTTAAGTACAAAACTTTCAGTCTTTAGATAATGTTCCATTTGGTCACATTTCTGAACAAGCTCCTTAATTTAATAAGGATTTCCCAACCAGTAATAATTGCCCCCCATAACAAAGAAAAGCCCAAGACCAAATGATTTCACTGCTGAATTTTAAAGAACTAATCCCAATCTTTGTTAATTCAAAACATTTGAAAGGGAAGGAATGTTCTACTCCATGAGACCAGCATCACATTAATTTCAAAATCTGAAAAAATGTAAAAAAGAAAGAGAACTATAGACCAATATTCTTGGTGAAGATAGATGCAAAAACCCTCTAAAAAACTAGCTAATTGAATCCAACAACACATCAAAACGATTATCAACCCAGCTCAATTTGTATTTATCCCAGAAATGCAGGAATAGTTTAACACAGACAAATCAATAAATGTGATACATCACATAAACAAATTGAAGAATAAAAGCTATATGATTATCAGTAGAAGCAGAGAAAACATTTGGTAAAATACAACATCCTTTTATGACAAGAACCTTAAGCCAACTGGATATAGAAGGAACATACCTATACACAATCAAGGCAATATATGACAAAACCAAATCCAACAAATTTGGAAGGGGAAAAGTTGGAAGCATATCTACAAAGGTCAGATAAGGATTAACACCCTCACCATTACTATTCAATATAGTTCTGAAAGCTTTAGCCAGCACCAAGCTAAAGAAATCAAAGAGGTGCAAATTGGAAAGGAAAAAGCCAAATCATCCCTGCTTGCTGATTACATGGGAAACCAAAAGACTCCTGTAAGACACTCACTGTTGGAACTCAATAAGAGTTCAGCAAAGTTGCAGGATATAAAAGTTATAGACAAAAATCAATACATGTGTATACACTAAAAATGCCATGGCTGGAAAAAACTTATGAATATAAAGTAAACTGAAAACAGATCTTTGGAAAAATTATAAGTGGGAATAGGAAAGGGAGGAAGAAGAAGGACAGTGTCGGGGGGAGGGTGGGTTGAGCAGGTGGTGTCACTATGTTCCTAAATCTGTATATATGAAATACATGAAATGTGTATACCTTAAATAAAATTTAAAAAATAAAGACTTTCATTAACTTAAAAAATAATATTCTTCAAAGTGAAAAGCGGATTAATACAACATTGTCAGAGGCTCTCCAAAAACATGCTTCTGGTATATTGTTCTATCATCAAAAATCTTATTAAGAAAGTACAAATATAAAAGCTATTCCTAAATTTGCCACAGCAACAGTTTTGATGACATTTTGATGACAGCAACAGTTTTGATGACTCATTTTGTTCCTCATTATCGGCATATAAGGTACAATGTGATGATACTATTTTAGGTCTTTGTGATATGCTATTTCCTCTCTCATCTTACTAAGACCAATGAAATGATATGTCTCCATTTTACTTTGGCTTTTGTAAAACTGGGTCAAACTGAAGGTTAATTAAGCAAATTTTTAATCTACATCCTTGTGCTGTGTCTTTCCCAAGTATTTAAATTTCCTGTATTTTCCTATATATTATACCAACACAAAGTGAAACAAAACAAGAAATAAAGTTAATGAGAAAACCCAATGACACTTTAGTGGTTATTTTAGTTTATTAGCATATGTCTCTGTCTTGCTGGCTAAGGAAACCATACAGACAGATAAAGCAAGAGTGATAGTTAAAGTAATAATAATGTTGATTTTACCTTGACAAATAGCATTTAAGGAAAAAATGAGTATATGTACACACACACATACACAAACTATATCAAAGATACATGTGATTTTATGTTTAAATAAAGAAATAAGTGGAGGCGGGTGTGGCATAGCAGGTAAAGCATCTGCCTATGATGCCGGCATTCCATGTAGTTACCAGTTCTTAGTGCCAGTTGATCCTTTTCCAATCAAACTCCCTGCTAGTGTGCCTGCGAAGGCAATGGAGGATGGCCCAAGTCCTTGGGTCCTTGCACCCACATAGGAGACCTAGAAGAAGCTCCTGGTTCCTGGCTCTTGGTTCCTGGCTCCTGGCTCCTGGCTTCAGCTTAGCCCAGCACGGACAATTGCGAACATTTGGGGAGTGAACAAGCAGAAGGAAGATATCTCTGCAAACTTTGCCTTTCAAATAAATTAATAATTAAAAAAAAAACAGAAATCACTGAAGTACATTTTGTTGATCAAAAAACGCATGTACCAATGATTTTTATTTTTGGCTTGATTACATAAACAGTAAACTATCAGGTGGAAAATATATTGTCCTTGACAATTTTACAGATGCCTTTTAACATTATGCTACAAAGTTTAACAAGCCCTTGGTCTTTTTTTTTTTTCTTTCTGTTTGTTTATTGTCTAAGATGTCTATGGGAATATTCACATAGGTGTTTTTCCAACTGGACAGTTAAAGTTATTGCTGTTACTCTTTTGTTTAGCAGAAGCAAGACTTTATTTATGGCCCTAACTAACGATACTCTGGAATAGAGTAGTCAGACTGAAATATATTAGAGCTGTTTGTCATTTCTATATAAAAATATTCCTTTCATATGATAACACCTTCATCAGGATACTGGTGTCAGCCACAGCAGGACAGTGAAGAGCAGCAATTAAAGTTGCTGGGGTGAAGAAGGAACTCAACATGAGCTATATTAATAGTGCATCACTATAACACCAAGTAGTATAACAAATGCATCTGGTAATGCAATTTCTTTTCAAACGACAGTTTAAAAAGATTAATGATTCCCTAACATTCATCTTGCAATCAAGACTCAGCAATTTGATTTCTTTTGCCTATTCTCTTTATTCTGATATGTGTCCTGAATCTCTTTATAAAAATGTCACATTAATACTATTTCTACTTTAGAAGCTCATCATCCCAAGTCTACTGTTTTGCAGATGACTACGGCTACAGAATTGCAGCTGCTTTGCTGAGTGTTGTCATGTTCTTAAAGTGATATTTTCTTTCAGAGGGACACTATTTATTAATCCACTCAGCACTCCCAGAAGTGTTTATACGGTGTTAGGGTGTTAGTAGAATGTTACTCTGATGGTGCCATGTTTACAAAGGAGGTTTCTAACTAAAGTGACATTTTCTTCAACAAAGATTCAATAACCTGTGTTGTATTGGTAAATAACTTGATTTATTTTACCATGTACATAGTGAAATCTCTGATTTAGAAAGTGCTCTTTGCTATATTGAGGTACAGAAAATGGGGGATTTTTTGAATTTTCTAGATATATAACATGAAAATGTTTAATGTTGAATGGGATTCTGTTTATTTTCTTGTAAACACGATCACACTTTGGCTGTTAGATGAGGCTAGAGGAAGTTTTAACTTATTTGCCTCAGAGAAAAATAATTAAGGATACATTTTTAGTAATTCAAACTAATTTTGCTTAATACCTTTGTATTAAACTGGCTTGGAATATCATTTTGAACAAAAAGTTGTTAACTATGAGGACTAATGCTAAAGAATAAAAAGTAGTTCTTTTAAGTGTTTCAGATATCAAAAGTCTTATGTAAGATGCTGTTCTGAGTATTTGTGAAACATTAGATATTCAAAACATTAGTTCTTTTACAGATAGCTTATATTTTAATAGATGTGACATACAAAAAAGATATATATATATATATATATACATACAAAGATATATATAGATACACATACAAGAGAGTCACAGTTGTGATGAATCAGAGAGAAGGAATTCTAATTTCGACAGGATAGTCAGAGAGGATCACTCTGAAAGTTGAATTTAAGAAGAAAGCCCATAGAGGGAAAACACAAAGCTCAGACACCAGCACACCTTCCATGTCTAGGGTACAGTAAGTGCAAAGATCGTGAGGTGCTGTGACAAAGAGGGAAAACAGTGTCTGGAGCAAAAGGAGGAGGGGGGGTGGTCCAAATTTCTGAGTTGGGGATATTGAGGCTAGTTCTCATCTTTTTTTTTTTTTAATTAAAAATGTCTCTATTCAAAGTTGTGGGGGGTATTTCAGATGAAATATATCTCAGCTCCTTAAATTTTTACCATGACACTGAAAAATCATCAAACACATTTAAAGAGACTTGACAAATGCTACTGAGAACATTTTTAATGTGGTCAATTTAGTTGGACATAAAAGTCATTTTCAACACATTAAAATGCATAAAAGTAATGGGCAATGAATTAAATTGACTTGAGAAACTGTGAGATATAGATTTAATCTTATGCCAAGAATTTAATCACAGTTTATTAAAAAAAAAAGTCCAGTCCATCCAAAATTAACCAAAAAACTAGAGGAACAATAGGAAAATAAAGAATTAAGAAAAGTATATTGAAAAATGTGATGTAAATATGTAGACCAAGGAAATTGAGTCTATTTATTAAAAAAATTGAATTCCAGAAATGACAGTGAAGACTCTACTGTAACAAACTGTGTTCCTAATACAAGGAAAAAAAATGAGAGTTGTATGAAAGAAAAAGCAAAAATAATGTGTTTTTAAAACATTCAATTATTTTTAATGAAATAAATTCTAGTAGGCAATGGGAAGAGACACTGGCATTTTTACAGAAATCCAAAGAGATAAGGAAACATATGTTGTGAATGAAAACTGCTCTATACAGACCAATATATCTTACTGAGTGAAAGTAACATAAAAATTTACAAAAGTCAGAAGAATTCAGAAAGTTTGAGTACTGACTTGAAGTTGTAATCTAAAACAATAAAAGACATATGACAATAAAATATACTAGAAGATAATATGACTTCGGTTTTGAAACTAATATGAGAGTAACTCAAATTAAATGAAAAATGTAATTAAAAATTTTTAAAGTCATGCCTAATTTTAATAATTTGCATTTCAATGAACCTTTTGAAGTCCACTTGTATAAATACATACAAATGTGATAATTCATTTGCACATGTTTACAGAACCTATTTTATCTCTTTACTGTGAATGAAGTAGGGTAAGTTGCTTGAAATTAAAGGTGTGGGGGGAATGTATGTGGTCAAGTGGTTAAAAAGCAATTAAGAGGGTTTGGCGCTGTGGCGCAGCAGGTTAAAACCCTGGCCTGAAGTGCCAGTATCCCATATGGGTGCCGGTTCGAAACCCGGCTGCTCCACTTCTGATCCAGCTCTCTGCTGTGGCCTGGGAAAGCAGTGGAAGATGGCCTAACTCCTTGGGCCCCTGTACCCACGTGGGAGACTCAGAAGAAGCTCCTGGCTCTTAACTTCGGATTGGTGCATCTGGCCATGCGGCCACCTGGGGAGTGAACCAGCAGATGGAAGACCTCTCTCTCTCTCTTTACCTCTCTCTGTATCTCTGTCTTTCAAATAAATAAAATTGATCTTTAAAAAAATAAAGCGATTTAGAAACACTAAAGTCCTTTATTGGGATTGGTTTGAGTTCTGGCTCTAGTGTTAATTTAAGATTTTAGTTATTACATACCTCGGAAGACAACAAGTGACTATGCAACTGAGTCTCTGTTACCCATGCAGGACTGAATTCTAGTTCATGGTATCAGCCTATACTAACCCCATCCATTGTTGAGTATTTTGAGAACGAATCAGAAAATGCAATATCTTTCTCTGTTTATGTCTTTATCTCTGTTTCTGTCTCTGTCTCTCTGCCTTTCAAATAAATACATATATACATAAATGTAAACAAATAAATAAAATTAAGGATGTGCAGATTATAATCCCATTTAATTTCAAACCCATTTTAAAAATATATTTAAAATACAAAATCTTATTTATTAAAGTTTACTGTTCTTCCAAATATAACATCCTCTTATTTTCAATGTTAACAAAATCATTAAAGTTTAGTTTTAGAGTAATATAAGAACTAAGGAACAATTTCAAATGTTTAATTCTGAAGTTCATAAAAAATGACAAAAAGCCAAAGGAAAAGTAATACTGCTTCACTTCTGTATTGATATTTCCAACAAAAATACCACAATGCTTGCTAAACACATGAACAACTGAAATCCAGGGACATTAATTTATTTCTGTTTCATCTGATGGCGAATTGTGAATGCTGTGTGGGATTGTATCTTACTCAGTGGATCATCTTCCTATTTAACTTCCTCTGAGAAGTCACTGAGTCTGGTTCATTGCTCAGTTACCCAACTTTTTAGATTGCTGAAACTTTTTTTTTTAAAGATTCATTTATTTAATATTTGAAATGCAGAGTTACAGAGATGCAGAGGCAGAGAGTGAGAGAGATCGTCCATCTGCTGGTTCACTCCCCAAGTGTCCGCAATGGTCAGAGCTGAGCCAATCTGAAGCCAGGAGCCAGGAACTTCTTTCAGGTCTCTCCTGCAGGTGCAGGGGCCTAAGCACTTGGGCCATCTTCTAATGCATTTCCAGGCCATAGCAGAGAGCTGGATTAGAACTGGAGCAACCAGGACTCAGACAGGTGCCCATATGGGATGCTGGAATGCAGGTGGTGGCTTTACCAGCTAGAGTGCAGTGCCAGCCCTGATTTCTGGAATTCTTTCCACCTACCTGACCAAATGTTACACAGATCTCACTTTCACCTTAGATGTCTCTTCCTCTGAGAAGCTGGAGCAGATTTCTCTTATGTGAGCAAATACAACTCCCAAAGTCTCTCCTATCAGAGTTCTTATTACCCGGCATAGTACTGATATATTTGGTCATGTCCTCCACTGAATATGAAAAGAATCTGTCTGGTAAGGTTCTGTTCTCAGCTAACCCCAGTGTAAGACAAGAACTAAGGAATTCATAAACGTTTGTTGAGATAATTTATGAACAAAATGATTAAACACTATTAAGAATGTATCTATCTGTTATTGTAATATAACACTAAAAGTGTGTATTTGGAGGGTTATTTTCTGTGACTTTTATTGATTTAAAAACATTGTAATAAATAGTTCTATTCTGATTTCATTTTGACTTGCACTCATAAATGTTTACAACTTTTTGTTGAAACTGTTCACTTGTTTGTTCTGTCATTTCAAAGGAAGTCTAAATCTTTTATTTGACTATTTTAGCATCTAGGGGCATATGGGTACAGCACTCTGCTTACCAACAAATAATAGTTTTCACATTTTTTAATGTAAGAGAAAGCCATTGTTTTTATTGTCTTTTTCAATCTCTTTATCACTTTTTCCTCAACTTTGAGAACTCACAAATATCTTTACCATATTCTAATTTGTAATATTTAGTGATTATTATATCAGAATAACAAATAAAAAGCTCTGAAACAAAAGAACCTTTTATCTTTCTTAAGGAATATCCTTAATTAATTGGAAGAATAAGACTAGGTAGTCTGGAGCCAGTGCTGTGCTATAGTGGGTAAAGCAGCCTCCTGTGATGCCAGCATCTTATACAGGCACCAGTTCAAGTCCCAGCTGCTCCATTTCTGATACAGCTTTCTGCCATGGCCTAGAAGCAGTGTAAAGATGGCCCTGGTGCTTTGGCCCCTGCACCTGCAGGGGAGATCCGGAAGAGGCTCCTGGCTCGTGGCTTTGATTGGCCCAGCTCTGGCCATTTCGGCCATTTGGGGAGTGAACCAGAGGATGGCAGACTTCTCTCTCTCTCTCTCTCTCTCTCTCTCTCTCCTTCTCCCCTTCCCTCTCCCTCTTCCTCTCCCTCTTTGTAACTCTGCCTCTCAAATAATAAATAAATAATTTTTAAATAAAAAAGACTAGGCAAGTAAATATTATGTTTAGCTTCTGATGTTTTAGTCAGGATTACTGAAGAAACATGTAATGTAAATAAACATAATAAAAGGAAACAAATAGCATTATATTAGCAATTAACAGGAAATTATGTTCTATTTCATGTTATGCCAGGATTTTCTGTTATAATTTTTCTTTATTATCCTATTGTATGAGTCACACAAGTAACATTTTGTAAATTAATAGGCCACTGAGGATGAATTGCACTGTAAGGGAATGAATTGTATAATTCAGATTATATTTATTTATAGGAAAACATGAATACTTAAAAATAAATAATGAGCGTGTGCTAGGCAGAATAATGGTCCCCAAGAGGAATCTATGACTGTTTCCTTGTCTGGTAAAGGAACTTTATGTGCATGGGATCTTTTGTAACTTTATGTAAAATAGGGATCTTCAGATGCAGAGATCATTCTGGATTGTCCATTTGGGCCTGATGTAATTATAAGGATCCTTACAAATGAAAGAGAGGTAGAAGGGTCAGAGGCAGAGGATAGTTTAGAATGCTATGCTCGTGATATTGAGGGTCAAAGAAGGAGCTGAACCATAGAGTTCAGACAGCTATGAGGGTGGAAAGAGAAAGAAATGGCTGTCTCTTAGAATCTCCAAAAGAAAACAGTCTTGACCCAGCACCTTGATTTTAGCCCAATAAGACCCTTACAGGATTTCTGACTTTCAGAACTGTTATATAATCAATTTACATTATCAAAACTCACCAAGCTTTTGGTAAATTTTATGGAATCAACAGGAAATCAAAACTTATATCAAATTAATGTGCCTCTTTGTTTTAGAAAATGAAATTACAGCATTGCTTCTTAAAAAACATATATTAGCCCAAACTGCAAAAACCAAAGTCTAGGATTTATTGGAAATATTAGACACCAGATTGTTTGAAACTTTGATTTTTTGAATGCCTGTCAAGAATGCCAAGAAGGCTCAAAATCCAAAATATCTGGTTGAGATAAGATTCCTTAAAATCATGACATGAGTAGGCTGTGAATACACTTAGACCACTGCAGCTGAGGGTATGGTCAAGTAGGGTCAGCAACATTGCAGGCAGAACTGTAAATTTCTTGTTAGAGATGCCACCTGCCTTTACCTGGCCAGCTTTCCTCCCAGGCCAGTCAAGTAATGAAAGTCAACAGAGTGCCTTCCCCTAGGAGGTTCACACCTCCCTTAGGATAAACCCCATGTGAGAGATAGATAGGTCTGGGCCTCTTAACTTACAAGGCCTAAAGCCCACCAGATTATTATCAAGCCCCTTCTGTCAAGTTCTATTTGCCTCTCAATCAGAAAACTTAATTGTAGCTTAGACAGCACCTTTCTTAGCTCCTCTAATAATGACTCTGTCCTTTGTTCTAGACCCTGTCTAGCGCACTTGGGCCTCATTCCTTTGTAATCATAACCTCTACTCTACCACCAATGGCTCTACTCCCAACCTGTGTGTACTGATGGTCCTCTTCCCCACTTAATGCTGTATAATTGTTCAGACCTGGTAAATGCCACTCTTAGGATCATTGGTTACTATCCTCAACCTGTCTTTTATGACCTTGTCTAAATACGATATGAGTCGGCGAACTTGGAAGGCTTCCATAGCCTTGGCAACTCATGATGAGTGCCTAGGGTGGTTACTGGTGCCACAAACTAGAGTGTCAATTTGTTGGGTCAACACCAGGAGTCACTGTGCACTTGCTCCTCATGTGGGATCTCTGTCCTTAATGTGCTGTACATTTTGATTTAATGCTATAACTAGTACTCAAACAGTATGTTTCACTTTGTGTTTGTATGTGGGTGCAAACTGTTGAAATCTTTATACTAAATTGATCTTCTGTATATAAAGAGAATTGAAAATGAATCTTGATGTGAATGGAAGGGGAGAGGGAGCGGGAGAGGGGAGGGTTGCGGGTGGGAGGGAAGTTATGGAAGTAATCCATAAGCTGTACACTGGAAATTTATATTCATTAAATAAAAGTTTAAAAAAAAACATATATTAGCAACAAGAAGGTCTAAGAGTCAACGGGATCACACAAACAAGACTAGTGTCTGCTAATACTAACTGATAGAATCAAAAAGGGAGAGAATGAGCCATCATGGGAAGTGGGATACACAGCAGACTCATTGAAGGGCATATGTCCTAAATAGCACTCTGGCCTCATAATCAGCCCTTAAGGCATTCGGATCTGGCTGAAGAGCCCATGAGAGTATTTTAGACATGGAAAGCCAAGTCACTCTGGGGAAAAAAAAAAAAAAAGACCTAAATGAAAGATCTCTGTGAGTGAGATCCCAGTGGAAAGAAGGGGGCCATTAAAGAAACAGGTACCTTTCTCTGAAGAGAGGAGAGAACTTCCACTTTGACTATGACCCTGTCGGAATAAGATCAAAGTCAGCGAGCTCAAAAGGCTTCCATATCCTTGGCAACTCATGACTAGAGCCTAGGGATATTACTGACGCCATAAACAAGAGTGTCAAATTGTTAAGTCAACAACAGGAGTCACTGTGTACTTACACCCCATGTGGGATCTGTCCTTAATGTGTTGTCTAATGTGAAGTAATGCTATAACTAGTACTGAAACAGTATTCTACACTTTGTGTTTCTGTGTGGGTGCAAACTAATGAAATCTTTACTTAATGTATTCTAAATTGATCTTCTGTATATAAAGAGAATTGAAAATGAATCTTGATGTGAATGGAATGGGAGAGGGAGCAGGAGATGGGAGGGGTGCGAGTGGGAGGGAAATTATGGGGGGGGGGAGCCATTGTAATCCATAAACTGTACTTTGGAAATTTATATTTACTAAATAAAAAAAATATATAGTAGTCTTTTATTTGTTGGTTTCAACTTATCTAACTCAGTACAATTTAATTCTCATTCAATTCATCTAGTTTCCTTTTAAAATAGCCTAAAAATCTCCTAAGTGAATCTTTTATTCCCTTGAAATTTGCAATTAATATGTACTGGTTACTAAGGAGATAATTTCAGACTCTTGTCATCTTAAAATCCCAATTACATATATTTTTTTACTTATTCATGAATCACTATTTTTTGCTCATTTAGTTATTAAACATCATCTTGTTTCTCATATGATTTTTCTTTTTTCTGAAGAAATTAACTACCACTACCATTTCGGAATTTAAGCTCAATGTGCATACTAACATTAATCATGATCATGATATGTAATATCGGCTAGTGAAACTACATCAAAAGGAAGAAGCTAAAACAAAAAGTCTTCTATACAGTGTCTATAAGTAGCATCAACTTAACTTAGTAACATTCCAGAAATGGAAAATCCATTAAAAATTTTAAAAGAAGACAGTAATTTATGTTTTCCCTATTGAGTTTAGCACCTTTTGATAGATGAGCTTTAGAAAAATGAAGAGAACACAGACTGTGATAGTCGGTGCTGCCTAATATAAAAGGCATTCTAGTCGTTATTGCCTAGGCACTGGTGATGGAGTATTCATTCTATATCTGCTATTAGTATTGGATATGAGAAGGTGCATAGCTATAATTTCACAGCAGCTTTGGAGTCACCTCTTATATGACTCAGTCTCCAAACTGCTGTTACCTGCCAATCATTTTTATTATGGCAAAACTCATTTTTATTTAAATAATTTGGGTTGTTGCTACTGCTCTCTAATTTATTTTGTATTTTCTCCTTTCCTTTGGATTTTGTAAATCTTAACTTATAAGTTGTGTTATTTAACAATATTTAATTTACTTTTTTGATTTTTATAACAAAAATTTATAGACAAGTATTATTTCTTCCAGTGCTTCAATTATGATTGTATTTTCATTTGATTATTGAGGGATTTCATAACAAAAACCAAAATACTTAATGTTATAAATATCATAGAAATAAAAATATATGACTGTACACCACTTTATTTATGTACTTATCTGAAGGCAATGTGTATGTGTGTGTGTGTGTGTTTGAGAGAGAGAGAGAAAGACAGACAGACAGAGATCTCTCATCTTACATCCACACTGATTCTTGCCCCAAATTCCTAACATAGCCAGGTCTGGGCCAATGTGAATCCAGGAGCCAAGAACTCCTTCTGGGTCTCCCACAAGGACGGCAGGGACCCAAATACTTAGAGCATCATCTACTGCTTTCTCAGGTGCATTAGAGCAAGCGGGGTTGGAAGCCGAGCTGTCAGAACCCAAACCACCCTCTGATATAAGATGTTGGTATTGAAAGCAATGACTCAACCTACTGCAGTACAATGCTGTCACTTGCTTTTATTTCTCTTCAGCTGATTTTTAACCAAATATCTCTATTATTTATAACTTCCACTTCATTAAAATTGAAATTTTTCATCTTCTATTCACATTTCCACCTCTGTATAGCCTGTCTCCTGTTTTCTATTTTATCACTTAAGCAATTTTATTTATTTGAAAGAGAGAGAGGGAGAGACAGAAAGAAAGATGAGAGAGATGTGAGGGAGAGAGAGCAAGTGAGCTCCTATCTGCTAGTTCTCTCTAAAAGGCTTGTGATGGTGGGGGCTGGATGAGGCTGGAGTTGGGAGTTGGAAACTCAATACAGATATCCTACATGGGAAGCAGGGACCCAACTACTTGAATCATCATTGATGTCTTCCAGGGTATGACTTAGCAGAAGATGGAGTCATGAGCCAGAGATGGGCATGAAACTCAGGCACTTTGATACAGGACATGAGTATCTCAAATGGTATCTTAACCACCAGGTCAAATAGAATTCCACCATGTCCATTTTATTTTTGTAGAGAGTATTTCAGCTACATACCTTGAGCCAATCCCTTTTTCATTCACATATTTATTTCAGAAATTTATTGATTAAAAACTTCTAATGAAAATGTGCTATATAACACAATAGAATACTATTCAGTTTTTTAAAAAGGAGGAAATTCTGCCACTTGAGATAACAGGTAAGGACCTGGAGGATATTTTGCTAAGTGAAGTAAGCTGGGCATAGAAAGACAAGATCACTACTTCCACATACTTATGGAATCTAACAAAAATTAACTAATAAAACTAGATGTGAAAGGGGTATACTGTATATTGATTATAAATTTAATTGAGCCAGCGTCAGAAAACCCACCACACACAACAAATTATTTAACAGATTTCTTAGTTGCATATGTTCTCAAGGAACAATGGAAGTCTAGGAACCATTGTGAGCCGTTCTCCAAGGTGCAATAAAGCTTCTCATTGTTAATGGAATCTTGACTATGTGTCTTCTACTTTCATCATGACAGGGGGCCCTGGAAGGCAGTTCACTTCGAGTTGTATGCCTCAGGAGCAACGTAAATCACTAGAGAAATCACTGAAGGGCATTCTACTTCCAGAGCTGAGACGGAAAAGCTGAAGGTGTCCTAGCAGTGCATCCCTAACCCAAGATGTTAAATTCCCTGTGAGGGACAGGAAGAAGACCCAAGCTGTTTTAGACAGTTCTCAATAACTCAATATAGTACATTCCTAGCAGAGTTTACAATTATTCTTGAGACTACCAGCTAAAGAGAAGGAAGAATTGATTGGCCCAAGTCCTCCTAGAGGACTATCCAATAGTGGAGAGTACAATGGTTGTTACCAGGGGTGAGGGTTGGTTGTATATAAAGAAAGAGAAGGTGGGCCGGTGCTGTGGCTCACTTGGTTAATCCTCTGCCTGTGGCTCTGGCACCTCATATGGGTGCCGGGTTCTAGTCCTGGTTGCTCCTCTTCCCTGTGACCCAGGAAGGCAGTGGAGGATGGCCCAGGTGCTTGGGCCCCTGCCCCTGCATGGGAGACCAGGAAAAAAGGGAAGGTATTAATCAAAGGGTAAAAGTTTTCCTTTAGAATAATATCTAGTGAACTGCTGAATAGCATGGTGAGTGCAGTTAATAATAATGGATTCTGGGGCTAGTGTTGGACAGTGGGTTAAACCATCACTTGTAGTGCTCTTCACATATTGGAGCACTGGTTCAAGTCACAACAACTTTTTTTCCAATCCAATCCACTTTTCTACTAATATGCTTCAGAAAGCAGAAGTAGATGTATTAAGTGTCCTGCTGCTCATATGGGAGGACCAGATGGACTTTGGGGCTCGTAGTTTCCACCTAGATCAGAGGTTCCTGGCTGTTGCCATCATTTGGGAAGTTAGCCAGTAAATGGAAGATTTTTGTCTGTATCTCTTTCTCTGTCTCTCGCTCTCCCTCTGTTGATATATCAGTTTGCCTTTCAAAATAAATAAATATTTTTAAAAATAATGGGTTGCATATTTTTGAATTGTTAAAAAGTAGATATTAAGTGAAGGGCTTTTCAGCTTAGAGCCAATAAGATCTGTGGCTCTGACCTGGGCATCCTTGGACTCCAGGGCAGGTCCATTTCCAGTGATCCAACTCTTGGCAGAGCTGCCAGGGCTCTTCACAAGCTGACTTCTGCTGAAGCCCAGGCTTACCACATTGAAAGCCACTGCAGTGGACTGGCCTGTTGGGTCTCCTTGAGGGCAGATCACTGTACAGATCAGCCATTAATAGGCCTGCCAGCCATTGCTTCTTCTTTTTTTTTTTTAACTTTTATTTAATGAATATAAATTTCCAATGTAAAGCTTATGGATTACATTGTCTTCCCCCTCCCAGCTTCCAAAGTGACACCGCAGCTGAGGGGACGGCCAAGTAGGGTCAGCAACATTGCAGGCAGAACTGTAAATTTCTTGTTAGAGATGCCACCTGCCTTTACTTGACCAGCTCTACTCCCAGGCCAGCCAAGTAATGAAAGTCAACAGGGTGCCTTCCCCCAGGAGGTTCATACCTCCCTTAGGATGTACCCCATGTGAAGAGATAGATAGGTCTGGGCCTCTTAACTTACAAGGCCTAAAGCCCACCAGATTATTATCAAGCCCCTTCTATCAGGTTCTATTTGCCTCTCAATCAGAAAACTTAATTGTAGCTTAGACAGCACCTTTCTTAGCTCCTCTAATAATGACTCTGTCCTTTGTTCTAGACCCTGTCTAGCGCACTTGGGCCTCATTCCTTTGTAATCATAACCTCTACCACCAATGGCTCTACTCCCAACCTGTGTGTACTGATGGTCCTCTTCCCCACTTAATGCTGTATAATTGTTCAGACCTGGTAAATGCCACTCTTAGGATCATTGGTTACTATCCTCAACCTGTCTTTTATGACCTTGTCTAAATACGATATGAGTCGGCGAACTTGGAAGGCTTCCATAGCCTTGGCAACTCATGATGAGCGCCTAGGGTGGTTACTGGCGCCATAAACTAGAGTGTCAATTTGTTGGGTCAACAACAGGAGTCACTGTGCACTTGCTCCTCATGTGGGATCTCTATCCTTAATGTGCTATACATTGTGATTTACTGCTATAACTAATACTCCAACAGTGTTGTGTGTTTCTATGTGGGTGCAAACTGTTGAAATCTTTACTTAATATATACTAAGTTGATCTTCTGTATATAAAGAGAATTGAAAATGAATCTTGATGTGAATGGAAGGCAAGAGGGAGCGGGAGAGGGGAGGGTTGCGGGTGGGAGGGAAGTTATGGGGGGAGAAGCCATTGTAATCCATAAGCTGTACATTGGAAATTTATATTCATTAAATAAAAGTAAAAAAAAAAAGAATTGAAAGAAAAAAAAAGTAGATATTAAGTATTCTCACCACAAAGAAATAAGTATGTGAGGTAACTGGTATGCTAATTAGCCTGATTTAATAATTCTGTAGTGTATATATGTATCATGACCTGAAGTTGTACACCATAAATATATAAAACTATTATTTTATTTGTCAATTAACAAATTTTAAAAGGTAATCAGCATGTAGTTGAACTTGAAAAATAATCCGAAACCATCACAATCTCTCTCCCTCAGCAACTAATAATCTTTCTGTGGATACAAATTAATCAAAGCTTTAATTACATTCGTGCTAAACACACTGATGTTATATAAAAGGCAGAATTTATATTCTCTCAAGTTAAGGAGGCTCTCCAAAGAGTTGACAAAACAGAAGTATAAATCAGAAGTATTACTGCTGACTGAAATTTTCAACAGCCTGGATTCTGCCAATTCATTAAAAATATTAGGTATTATTCCTTTCTTGGTTTATAATAGGTAAACAGGTACAGTTTTATAAAAAGTATTACAGGAGTATCACAAGGGTTTCTTGGGATAATAATCTTTTTCAACTGATTGGTACTAATTCTGAGAATGGGTTTGAATCTGGAGACTGAGTGGCTGATCATGATTTTCCATTGTGTTAAGAATAATTATTCTTGAGTTTCATATGTTGCTAAACAACAACACGTCATATCAACATCTATCACACCTTTAAGAGTGCTATAGCATATTAGAATCCACTACAGATCGCTGGGAAACACAGCATCTTGATTTCTCCCTGTGTTGTTTCCCATTAGAATGCAATTCTGATTCTTCTCTGATAAGTAAGAGTAGCCACCTTGGTTCTGCCATTCTGTAATTCTCTCATCCCTAGTGAAATGTAGAAATCCAATTCCATAGCAACATTTCTTACAGCCACTGTTCACCTTAATGATGCCAGCACCCTATTTGTATGATGCCAGCACCCTATTTGTTCAATTTTTATTGTCTTCATGTAAGCAAATTCCTCTGAGCTAAACTGGAAAAGTATAGTTCGATGATAAAGTATTCAACATTTTATTAAAAACCCATTTTTCAAGTACCTTCCTTGAGTTTTCTTACCTATTCTCCAATAGTCTGATGAATCTGAAATCGCTAAAATTGCATTTATTAGAGTCCATATTTAATTTTAAGGTTCATGAACCTATACTAACAGTCTTTTAGGAACAGTCCCAGGTGCCCTTGTCAAGATGTTAAAATTTGACCCACAGAAAAGAGAATAAATATGGATAAGCTAAATTTACTTGACCAATACATCTAACAAACTCAACATCCTCTCTCACAAGTATCCCTCTTTTTTGCAGCTGACACATAATTATCAGTTCCTACAACATTTTATTTTGTTCTTCTTGTTTAAAGTTTTATTTTATTTTGAAATTCAGAGTTACAGTGAGAGATGGAGACACACACACACACACACAGAGACAGAGAGAGAACCTATCAGCTGGGTCACTCCCCAGATGTCTGCAATGTCCTGCGCTGGACCAGCTGAATCTGAGTCTTTCATGTGGATGATAGGGACTCAAACTCTTGGACCATCTTCCATTACTTTTCCCAGGCAGCAAGGAGTTGGATCAGTAAAGGAGCAGCCAGGACAAGAATCAGAGCTATATGGGATCCAGTGTAGCAAGTGGTAGCTTACTGTGCCACAATGCCACAAAGTCAGCCACAAATGCAAAATTTTCTGTAAGTGAATTTCCTAATCCCTGCAGGGAATACATTGTTGTTGTGTTTTGTTGAGAACTAAATCCAGTTATTTAGACAATGGCAGGAATAAGGGTGTGCCTAATTTTTAAAATGTGCTTTATTAAAGGGGATTCCTCTCTTCCCCTGCTTTTTTTTTTTTTTTTTTTAGAAATAAGGAAATAAGGGACACATGGGAGTCTACTGTATTGTAGAAATGAAGTGTGTGCTGCTGGTGCCAGTCCTGAGTGATTTGGGGAATCTGGGTTCAAGCGTCTCTCTCATCTCCTGCCAGATCCCAGGTTTCAATATAAGTGAGGATAAATCCATGTATTGTTGTGTTTATCATTCCTCATTCTGGTTAAATCTGGACACTGATTTGTAGCACTCTGCTCTATGGCTACAAAACTGTTGCAGGTCTCATTAAATTCTTCCTTGGAGGTCTTCTTCCTCCTGAATCTTGTCTGGAGTTACTGTTTGATTCACTTAAGCCTTTTTATTTAAGACTTCCAAGGTTTACAGTCAACTTCTTAGTCTTCACAGTTGCTGGTGATTCATTCTTTTTAAGTGCTACAAATGCAGAATAACACAGCTGTTTCCCTTTTACCTGTTCTTCAATGCAGGACTTTGGAAGTTGATGATCTGGATCACGGTGCTAGGTATACTTTGGATTAATGTCGGCATACTTCCCTTTACCAACGTGACCTTTACCACCAACTGATATAGGTGAGCATGCCAAACTGAGGGTCTCCTTTCTATTGCCACTTTGCTATGACAGATTTGTTTAACCTCTTGAAAACAAAAAGTCCATTTTTTTTTTTTCTGGAGAATTTCGTTGTGACAAGTGAATCCTTGAAATAAAATGTGTTGTTGTTTCTTGGAAGGTCACATGATAAAAATCATTAATTCCACATTCTGTTGTTTTTCGAACATATCTCTTTCCCCTCCATGTTGCATCAACTAATACAAGTCTACATATGACCCTTCATTACATCATAAATTAATCATGTTATTTGCATTATTTCCCTTTCATGCATGAAACGATGTTCATTTGAATTACTTTTTTAAATTTTTAAAATAAATTACATATTAGAGAGAAGCAGCCTTATCAACTAAATCCTTATCAATGTAATATTATAGGTTATATATTCAAGTGAAATACAGTCATAGTAAACAATAACTGTACTTTTTTGTCAATTACATTGTAAATTCATTTTTTAGTTTATTAGTGTCTTAGATCAGAGATAAATATTCCTATATTTCAGGTTGTGATGGGCAGTGATATACCTCTTTTTAACATGTGTTTCATTGCCTACATTTTAACAAATGGTGAGGATCAAAATACATATTTTATTATGATTTAATTATAAATTATCTAAAGTATTTATATAGATGTGTAATACATTCTTATGAAGCAAAAAAAAAATTAGTCTATAAGAAAAAAGATGTTCCACAACAAGAACTCTTCATTTATCAATAGCAAGTGCTATGAATGTGCACACAAGATGTGTTGAATGATATATCTTACTAAAATTCTCCAATCATAAATTTGAATATGTCATAAATATCAACACTCACAAATCTTTTGAATGCATTACTCTGTTTTAATCTACAATTTATAATATGTAAGAAAATACAGTTTCAATGCCAAGTACTTATATTTTGCAACATGTATATGGAACATTCTAGAGTGAAATTTAAATAGTTTCCTAAAATTATTTCTGATATGTAATATATCTGTTTAAATTAATTCAAATTGATAATTAAAACAAATCTACCCCTGCAATAGCATATTTTCTAAAGCTGTGAAAATTCAAACCCCTTACAAAGTAATTAGGAAGTATTGTAGAATCCTGTGTTCCATTATCTTGGAATAACACCAAAGTCAATTGAGTCCCAAGCATGTGGTTCCTCAAAAATATACTGTTGGTAAGCTTCGTTCATCAGAAGGGACCATTTAACTTTGCTCTGGTCTGATCTAGCATTTCTTTGTAGAGGACACTTTATCTCTTAGAACATGATCTACTTGTTAGAAGATTAGTGAGGGAGTATATGAGGTCTCAAAAGTCATCGGATATCATTAGAGGCTTCCACAAGTCATAATTAGATTCATGTTTGAAGAAGAGAACCACAGGGTCACCAATAACACATTCTGGGAAGGCAGCCAGGGCACTACCATGGGAGTCATGATGCCTAGTTGTAAATTGAGTAGGCTGGAATTGCAATGTATACTGATCAGGAGAGAGACAGCTATGAACATGGCAAGGGACACAGAATGTCGAATAACAGGAGCAGATGTCTTGGAAAGACTGCAACATTAACCTTAAACATCATGACTACAGCACGCATGCTCTCAAGCAGACATGATTCTCTCCTAGAATCAGCTTCTAGTACATGACAAGAACTATTTAAGGGTAAAGAGAGGGGCCTAGTTCCCTGCAGTTGGCATGAAATCAGCAAGATATTGAGATGACCAAAAACATGATGAAACTCCTTTTTGTAAACAATTTATTTGAAGATTTTGGGGGCCAAGATTTCTTCATTCATTCATTGGGACAGAGAGGGTAAATTCATTACCTGGGACATTAGCACCCCATACCTAAATGTCTGGTTCTAGTCCCAGCTAATCTGAATTTCTCATTCTACTTCCTGCTGCTTTGCATAGGAGGCAATGGATGATGGCCCAATAACATCAGTCCTTGGCAACCACATGGGAGATTTGGTGGAATTTTTGGCTCCTAGCTTCAACCTGGCGCAGCTCTGACTGTTGCGAGCATTTAGGGAATAAATCTGTAGGTGGAAGATTTTTCTCTCTGTCTTTTCCTTTCACTTTGTTACTTCACCTTTCAAATACATAAATAATTATTTTGAAAAAGTAGTCATGCAGTAGATCAACAGCTCTATTTTCAAGTATTTATATTGCATTGCTCAATTGCCACTATTTGAAAAACAGGAAAGTTGGAGTTTGCCCAATATTACTTTCCCCTTGATTTTTGCATTTTTTAGACTGTTTTCCTTTTTTGGTATTTCCCAAGTTCACTTTATGTTGATGTTCTGTGTTTGACTCTGCAGCTACTGCTCAACCCTCTCCTAATCTTTCAGTGAATAATTTGATGTGGTAGTGTCATGTACTTCATTTTAAAAAGATGACCACACTGCAAAGCATCATTTAATGGGAAAGAGACTTATTCGGGGGAATAATTGTCATAAATATTTTGCATTGTCAATGTAAATGAAACTTTTAACTCAAAAGTTAGTATCCAAAATTCAAGGATGTTATCCAGGTACTCCAAATTGAGAGTTGGATATCATTAAGCTAAACATGTGCTTCCTAACTTGGAACTTTCAAAATACCACAAAGCAATAGCAAACTGTTCTTGAACATCTCTATCTCACACTAAACCATTTTTAAAAGAAAATTATTATTGATTTATTGATTTGAAAGGCAGAAAAAGAAACACAAGAAGAGACAAAGATTTCCCATCTACTGGTTCTCTGTCCAAATGCTCGCAGAAACTGGGGCTGGACAAGGCCAATGCCAGAAGCCTGGAACTCAATATCTCAATGAAAGACCCAACCACTCAAATCATCACCCACTGCCTCCAGGACAAAAAGTATAATGAAAATGAAATTGGGAGCAAGGCCAGCACTCAAACTTAGGCTCTGAAATAGTATCTGGGGATTCCAAACTTCATCTTAACTATTATACCAATACCCACTTATTTTTCTGAAATATAAAATAACACACACACACAGAGTCACAGATTGCATAGTGGTATTTGGATCAATGATGAATTGTATTTGTTATGGAAAACTCTAAGACTAAATGAAGCTGAAAAATATATTTCACCTAGTGATGTAGTCATTGTAACATTATAGCACAACACATTGCTCATATTTGTAGTGATGCTGGTGTGAACAAACCTATTGAACTGTCAATTACATAAAAATATACACATGCATTTCAGTAATGCAGTGCATAACACTTTATGATAATAAATGACCATGTTATTCCTTTATATACTTACTATGCTTTTATGATTGTTTTAGTGTGTACTTCCACTTATTGAAGCAAGTTTGCTATCATAATTTAGTGATTGACTAATGCCATCTATGTTTCTCTAAGTACAAATTATGATGTTCACACAACAATAAAATAGCATAACAACTCATTTATTATAGTTTTCCCCAGAGTTAAATGGCAAAAGTTGAAAAAATCCACATGAGCTCCTTTAAATTCACTACTGAATTCTCAATACACCAATGTTGTTTTATTCCTACTCATTCACCCCTTGTCCATTATCCCACTTTTGAATTTCAGGTAATATATCAAGACATCACATGCCATTTCTTCAGATTAACTTATATCCAGTATCCTCCTAAATGAATAATATGTATATCAATATAAAATGGCCAAATGTGTACAGACCTGTCTAAAAAGGAAAATATGAATTTTTTAAAGTTGGAAGAGCTCTATTCTTTATCTGTTTGCATTTTTGCTTACTTTGTAGAGCTCACAGTAGGATGCACCATGAAGTTCCTATTGACATTTAGGATAACACTCAATGAAGATAGTGTTTTTAACGTTATATAGCAAACTATATCCTATTTTGACTTAACACAGGATCTGTAATTCAAATATTGGAAAATAAACAACATTTACATCCAAGTTTACATAAAGTAAATATAGAAAACTCAAGACACACACTATTAAAAAGTCAGCATTACTGTGAAATATATTATCCCCCCTCTGGAGAACTATAATACCATTGTGTTTATTCCACTTATGACAAATTGTTCACATGAATTTTCATTAGATCATTCAAATTTGTTTTTACTCTCTGGAACATTAGTTTGAAATCAGAATAAAAAAATACAAAGATCCTTATATGCAAATATATAACAATTATGAAGAAACAAAATGAATGATGTGTCTTGAAAAAATGCTAATAAAACATAATGAAGGCAAATCTTTTCAGAAATACAATATTTAGACTCTCTTTCTTTATTGTATAAAAATTAAGAGATTCTCAGAAGGTGAGAGTGACCCCCATTTTCTTCATGAAAGAATAGACCTGTGCCTACTAGAGTATTATTATACTAAGTATAAAAATACAAATTTATGAAATATTGAGCATGTTGTCAGGCATTTAGTGTAGTTTAAGACACTGTTTGAAATAAGTGCATCTCACATTAGAGCGTCTAGGTTTGAGTACTGGCTCTGCTTCAGATGCCACCTTCCTGCCAAATGAACCCTGGGAAGCAGCAGGTGATGGATCAAATACTTCAAACCTTAACACCTATGTGGATTGGATTAAGTTCTTGGCTCCTGACATCAGCCAAAACAAGCCCTAAGTGTCATGGGCATTTGGAGTGTGAACCAGTGGATAGAATAATACTCTCTGACCATGTCCTTCTCTCTACCTTCCAAATAAAATTGTAAAATATCTAAATAATTTTAAGCATATTGAATTAATATTGTTTCTAGAATTTTAAAATATACATTAGGATATTTAATGAAAAAAATGTGGAATGTTTATGCATATACTTGTGACTGTTTTCATGGTCTAGTCTTCAGGCTTTCTAAATCTCTTTGCAGTTATTGGGACTGAAGTACTTCTAGGATGCAAAAGGCATATGTACCACAACAGAAGATTCCAAGAGAATCCAAGGAACATGGAGAAAACTAGGCTTAAATTCAGCATTTATCACACTGACCTAACAAGGCAATTAGCAACAAATCTCACATATTTTTTTTTTCTCCCCTTATTCCCAGGGAGGTTAAATACTACTTTTCAGTAATGACATATTCTATGATGGAATAAAGAATCGCTTGACTTTTTATATGACAACTCTGTCTTTTCTTTGTTAAGATTTGTTTATTTATTTGAAAATCAGAGTTACAGAATGAGAGGGAGAGACAGAGAGGAAATTTCCATCTACTTGTTCACTCACCAGAAGGCCACAACAGCTATGATTGGGCCAGGTTAAAGCCAGCAGCCTACATGGGTGGCAGGAGCCCAAGTACTTGGGCCATCTTCCAATACTTTCCCTGGCCATTAGCAGAGAGCTGGATTGGAAGTGGAGCAGTAGGGACTCAGGACTCGGGACTCCAACTAGCACCCATATGGGATGCTGGGATTGAAGCAGCAGCTTTATCTGCTGTACCACATTGCAGGCCCCAACAACTCTGTCTTTTACTAAAATACTTGGTTGGCAGAAGTCTCTGTATTTTTCTTTTTGCTTCATCTTTGTTTTACTTTTATCAAATGTTTTGGAACACAAAAGGCAAAAGGTAGAGAATAAAAGATATCTGAAGCAGTGTTCTGTACTACAGGGACTGAATAATGACATTTAATTACAAGGCACTACGTTAAATCTGATCCCTCAGCTCCACAGAGAAAAAGAGAAGAAAACAACATGAGGCAGTAGAATAGCAAAACCATAAAGGAAAAAATTATAATCTGAAAAATTTGAGAAATTTGACTACGGATGTTATTTTTGACAAGAGTTCTCTAATAACTTTATACATTGGAGAATGTATTTCCTCACTTAAGAGAAACATGCTGCAGGATACAAGATTAAAATATAATATCCCCAATTTACATTGAGATTTTGCAATAAAATGACTTTTGTTTTCATTTACAACTTGAAAAACGACACAAACATGTGAAAGAGAAAGAAAGCAGACAAATGTGGCAAATATTCTTTTTTTATTATTTTTGCAAACATTTGATTATCTGATTTTGTTTTAAGAGCAGAGGGAGGGGGCTAGTGCCATGGCTCACTTGGTTAATCCTCTGCCTACGGCGCCGGCATCCCATATGGGCGCTGGTTCTAGTCCCAGCTGCTCCTCTTCCAGTCCAGTTCTCTGCTGTGGCCCAGGAGTGCAGTGGAGGATGGCCTAAGTGTCTGGGCCCTACACACGTATGGTAGACCAGGAGGAAGCCACTGGCTCCTGGCTTCAGATCAGCATAGCCCCGGCCATAGCGGCCATTGGAGAGTGAACCACCAGAAGGATGATCTTTCTCTCTGTCTCCCTCTTTCACTGTCTAACTCTATCTGTCAAAAAAAAAAAAAAAAAAAAAAAAGAAGAAGAAGTAGAGAGAGAGAAAAAGAGAAAGAGAGAGAAAGCAAGTGAGCACTAAGTCACTGGTTCAGTCCCCAAAATAAGCAATATTCTGGCTGGGTCAGGCTGAAGCGAGGAGCACAGAACTCAGTTCAGATCTCATACATGGGGGTCAGTGACTCAACTATTTGGTCTTCTACCTGCTGCCTTCTAGGCTGCATATTAGTAAGAAGCTAGATTCAGAAACAGAGCCAGAACCTGAACCCAGGAATCCCTATATGGAATGTGGAGATCCCAACTGGAATAACAGCTATGTCAAACATGACTTTTTTCTGGCAGTTTAAAAAGAAATTTCAAGTCCTTTAAATTTGGAAAAATTATACAAAGTTTATTAGGCAAATCTCAACCATTTAATAGAATTAATAGTTATATATAAGAAAAATAAGACTTATTGCCATAAATTCACCCATACTATACATACATGAATAAGATTGAAGATATATTCCCTCAGAAGAAATACACATATTTGAGGGTATAATCTCACACTAATTGAGTCATTGAGCCAGAAAAATCACAGGTTAATTATTATAGACAGGAGTGGTAAGTGTAGGACGTGAAGACTAGCAAAAGTAACCAAATATTTATGGAAACTCAATATTTATAGAGTGAAAGACATTAATAGGAGTTTTAATTAAGAACTATAAGGGGCTATGCAGAAATAATTGACTGAGGAATGAATGAAATGATCCTATGCAATGATTTTAATTCATGCACATATGAAATACTCATTCTCATAAAGAATTTTGTGACAGGGTATCAATTTTGAAGGACGTACTTAGAAGAATAAAGAAATTTAAATGCAAGAATAAGAACTTATCAAGCTGTTCCACTGAAGTTTGTATCAAATTTCCACATCTTTTTCTCCCATATTATTTTCCAGTTTGTCTCTGCCCTCAACTATTTAAGTGTCATAAAATATTTCCCAGGGAGCCTCTGTGTTTTGACACATGGTAATTACTTCATTTCTCTTTGAATGTCTGTTTATGCTCTTTAAAAGTATAGTTAAAGGGATTATCTAGGGAAATTGAAGAGAATGTTCTTAGTGCTTTAGCACAATTCATAAACATGAAGTGCTAACAAACTGCAATCCTGATAGGTTATTATAGCATTTAATTTTATAAAAGTTGTGAAAAAGTGATAGCACCATTACAAAAATGGTTAGAAGTCAAACATATTTTCAGAAAATTCATTAACTAAAGGTTAAATATCAAGATTGGATTACTATGTCTATTCATTCTATACACTTCTGTAAGTAGTAGGAATTCGAGTCCCTAATAGTATATAAAAGAGTGCTTCTGTTTAACATTGCACAGCACTTTCCTTGGTTAAACACTTCCCCACACAAGTGATGAAGAACATAGGGAATCTCTATTACTTAGATGTCTTTCATTTGTCCTGTTCTAGAGGTTTATTCCTGCTAAGAAGATTAGCTTTGCATGATTTGGTTCACTTCCATAGTGGGAGTCATAAATCCATCAAAATATATAAAAGAGAATGTTGGCTGCCTAATTAAAGCTTGAATTTATGATAGAGACACTCAGGGAAATTCCTCATGGAGTAACAAAGTAAGAAATACTTATTTCTATTATTAGGTTGTGACTTTTAGTTTGAATGCATAAAATGAAGATACTTGAAACATATATGTAATTAATATAAACAAATTAAAAGCAAAATATTGTGGCCAGTGCTGTGGCACAGAAGGTTAAAGCCCTGGCCTGAAGCACCGGCATCCCATATGGGTGCTAGTTCTTGTCCTAGCTGCTCCTCTTCCAATCCAGCTCTCTGCTATCCCAGGCCATGGGATATATGGACCAAGTCCTTGGACCCCTGCACCCACGTGGGAGACCGGAAGAAACTCCTGGCTCCTGACTTCGGATTGACGCAGCTCTGGCCATTATGGTCATCTGGGGAGTGAACCAGCGGTTGGAAGACCTCTTTCTCTGTCTCTACCTCTCTCTGTAACTATGTCTTTCAAATAAATAAAATAAATAAAAAAAAACCACAAAATAATGACATTTAAACACAAAAAAATTTAAGAATTATTGAGTATAAAACAATTGGTACAGACCTCAAGATGGGTGAATACAGGGCATTACACTCAGCTTTGCCATATAGAAGAACCACAACAACAAAGGAAAGACTGGATTTCTAAGACACTGACTGAGGGAAAATTTCAGTGAAGAAGTGGTGGGGACTTTCTACAATACAGACTTGGAGAGTACAGAAAGGGGAACAAAACACATCGCAGCTCCTACCTTGTCCCCTCAACCAGAGAGACTTCAAGCTGCAAGGGAAAGATAAGCAGAAGACTCCAAAACTGACACCATTGCTAAAGACAGGCAACCATTACTACAGGAGAATTCCACAGCCACCAATGGCCTTGAAAGCTGAGAGCAGTCCAGCCACCAATGACCTTAAAAGCTGACAGGAGTCTGAGTGACTATTTTGTTTCAAGAAAGAAATCCATATTGCCTTTCTTCTGACCCTAACTACAATGGCACAATTACTGTTAAACTCCAGTATATGTTAGGGGACAATAATCAGCCTTTTGCAATTAGAAGCCACCAGAATTGGAACCAGAGCACTTCGCAGGGCGAAGGTCTGGCTCCTCAGTGACTTGTACCTGTGATATTCCTGGGCACAAGCCCTGGATTCAAGCTTGCATGCCCTATGCAATCAAGGAAGCTTCCCCTTGCTTCTAGAGGCTTAGTGCCACCAGAAGACAATATACAAGCTAGGAGGACTAGAGTGAAGAATTTTCCTTTTGTATCTCTTAGCACAGGGTGCTGAGTAGCAAGAGGACAAGCCCTGGCACCACCTTTGCATGCCATTTGGAAACTGGAGGCTGTCATGTCCATGTTCTGCAGCTCTGCACTGGAGAAACCTGAGCTGACAAGTGAGACCTGGAGGCCTGTATCTACATTCTTCTGCACCAGGCTTATGGCTACCAGCCCATAATCTTCAGCATAACCTGCATTCACCCTGTAAGGCCTGAGTAAGGGACACACTGCACTGCATCCAGAAGCCCTGGTGCTGTAACTGATGGTTTTATAAATCCCAGAGACACCTGCATTTCCTTGTAGTACCTCTGGGTAGCCCGATCTGAAGTTCTTTACTCCAAGTCGGCACTGTTCATGCACAATCCTCAGTATAATGTGTGATCACCGTGTGGGACCCGGGTAGGGTAACCTGTGAGTCCTCCAACCCTGGATCTAGGACTATGTGAACTATATTCCACAGTCACCCAAGTTTACATTGAGGCACCTGAGTAAGGACTCTACTGCATGGAGAAATTCTGGGTCAGTGATTGTTCTATAAGTCCCATGGACACATATGCTCACCCATGGGGTTGGGAAAAGTTTGATCCAAACTTGCACCAGCTGATACAGAGCTCCCATAACCTGTGGAAACCATTTAGGGTGGATAAGGTATCCTCTGAGGCCTGTAGCTCTGGGAATAAGACTGTTGGCACTTTATTGCACAGTCACTTGATTCCAATATGTGGGACTGGGGGAAAATCTTACCAGTACCATACAGCTCGAAAATCATGCACGCTGGAATACACTTCCTAAAGTAAACTTCACATGTAACAGGGAATCTGGGTAAGTTCTCTGCTGCATCCTGTAGCCCTAGGACTGTGGCTGTTGGCTCTATAAGTTTTGTAAGCAACTTAGTTGCCATGTGTGACCTGGAAAGGATTTATCTCCATTCCACTATGGGGCGGGGGGGGGGGGTCACGGCTGCTAGTGCCGAACCCTCAGCAAAGCCTACACTTTCCTATGGGACTTGGAAAAAGTACCCTTTCTTCTCTGAAGCTCCAAGATTTTGACTGTTAGTACCATATTCCTCAGAGTAACCTGAACCTAACTTGAGGAACTTGGGGAACTCCTGCTGAGGCACAGTCCCCGTCATATCTAGTACTTACCCATGGTGACAGGATGCTCTTCAAATCTTCCAGTTCTTATAAAGGAATGTTGGGTTCTATAAGCCCTAGCATCACTTACACCCATCCAGTAGGACCTAGGAAAGGTCTCATACACATTACAAAGTTGTAGTATCATAGCTAATGGTATCACAGACACAGCAAACTAAGGTCTGCCTGGTGGGACAAAGGATCCGTCCCCTCCCCCCAACCTACTGTGTCCTCCAGCAACAGTAATATGGTTACTGCCATCCAAATGACTAGGGTAATTAACTTTAACAATGCTGAGGCCTGAAGACACACCTTTAAAAGCCTTTGCCCACTTCAAAATAATACACAACCTCAATGAACTGTTACAAAATAGATAACTGAGACACTCACAGACATTGCTGACATTGATTATAAATGAAGAAATCTTTCAGAGATTACAATTCTGGGCTCATCTAGAAACAAACTCAAAGCAACTACTCAACTGACTGATACACAATACTCCTTTTAAACACAAAAGTCATTTCTAGTGAAAATTACACCACATGTATGAACACATACACAGGTACACAGAAATATGAAAATCAAGGAAGTATGGCACCTATAAAAGAACACAAAAGTTCTACAGAATAGAGCATGACTTGAAGGAAATCTATTAAATGTCTGAACAAAATTAAAAATAATTATCCTAAAGTAACTAAATAGTATAAAGAAACTACATATAGACAATTCAAAGACATGAAGAAAAGAGTATATGGCATGAATAAGAAATTAAACAAATAAAAATAATAAAAAAGAATCAATCAGAAATATGGATCTGAAAATTTTGATTAGAGAAATAAAAAGTACAAGTGAAAGCTTCAGTAATAGAATAGACCAAACAGAAGAAATAATTTCTAAACTCGAAAGCAAAATTTTTAAAATAACTTAGATGAAAATAAAGATGAGAGAATGAAAAGTAATAAACAAATTCTAAGAGATACAAATAAGTGAACAAATATTCACATCCTAGGGATAACTGCAGTAGAAGGAAAAAGAAAGGCATTGAGAACCTAGTTAATTAAACAATAGTTGAAAATTTGAAAATTTTGCAAGTCGTGAGAGATATATAGACACACAGATACAAGAAGATCAAAGGAACCCCAATTAGACACAAATATATATATATATATAACAATTGTATATACATATATGAAACAAAAGTCCACTGAAACATATTAGAAAATATTTTACGTCTAAAGAGAGAGACAAACTCTAATACAAGTGATGAAAAGACAAGAACAGGGAGGAACCATAAAGGGCCAAAGGAGTAACAGCAGAAGGTAACAAAAAGAACAATAGAGAATTTACATGGAGTTTGAACAGTTTCAACTATATGCAAAAAGGATCATTCAAGAACTTAAAAACAATGTCAAAAATTTTTCATGAAACAAATACAAATGAAAATAAGACATAAAATTCGTGGAATAAAACAAAAGCAGTGCAAAGAGGGAAATTTATAGCAGTAAGTGTATACATTAATAAAATTAGAAAGATTTAAGATCGACAGTTCAAGGGATGCATCTCAAAGACATAAGCAAGAAAAAAAACAAAACCAAAATTAGCAGGTGGCAAAAAAATAATAAGGATCAAATCATAAATAAATAAATTTGAAACTTAAAAAAACAAATGATAAATAAAATTAATTTATATTTCAGAACAATTAGAAAGAGCTTTAGCCAGATTAGCAAAGAAAAAAAGAGGAAAATACTCAAGAAAATAAAATTAGAGATGAAAAAGGAGAAATTATAAATTACGTAACAGAAATACAAAGAATAATAGACAATTACCATGAAAAATTATATGCTAACAAATTGGATAATCTTAACAAAATTAGTAAGTTCCAAGATGCATATGATAACATTCAACACCCCTTCATAATAATAGTCTCTGGACAAATTAGACATACAAAGAACATACCTCAAAATTATTAAGGCTATATATGACAAACCCATAACTAATATGTTTAATGGAGAAAAGCTGAATGCATTTCCTCTCAGATATAGAACAAGACAATAATGTCTCCTTTCACATTTTTATTCAATATTGCATTGGAAGTATTAGCAAGAGCAATTGGGGAAGAGAAGGAAATAAAGGCATCAGAATCAGAAACGAGTCAGAATATACATATTTGCAAACAGCTTGATGTTGTACATGGAATAACCCAAGCACCCATCAAAAAGCTGTTAGAACAGATAAGCAAATTCAAAAAAGTCACAGGATAGATGATAAAAATATGAAAATAGTAGCATTTTTTGTACACAAATATGGATCGGACTGAAAGGGAAACCATGAAACCAATCCCAGTAAATAGCTATAAAATAGTTAAATATTGAGGAATAAGTTACAGGAATGTAAGATCTCTACAATGAAAATTATAAATCATAGGTGAAATAAAATGCCAGGAACACACAGCAAATAAAACATTCCTTGTTCGTGGATTGGAAAAATATTGTTAAAATGTCCATGTCACTTAAATTTATCTACAGATACAGATACAGTCCAAATTACCCTATCAAAATACCAATGTTATTTTTAAAATTTTTAAAAAAAATTATTTGACAAGTGGAGTTACAGACAGTGAGAGAGAGAGACAGAGAGAAAGGTCTTCCTTCCGTTGGTTCACCCCCCAAATGGCCACAACGGCCTGAACTGCACCGATCTGAAGCCAGGAGCCAAGTGCTTCCTTCTGGTCTCCCAGGCGGGTGCAGGGGCCCAAGGTCTTGGGCCATCCTCCACTGCCTTCCTGGGCCACAGCAGAGAGCTAGACTGGAAGAGGAGCAGCTGGGACTAGAATCAGTGCCCATATGGGATGCCGGCACTGCAGGTGGAGGATTAACCAAGTGAGCCATGGCGCCGGCCCTCTATTTTTATAAAATTAAAAAAAGAATCATACATTCATACGGAACCCTCAAAGACCCAGGATACCCCAAACTGTCCTTAGCAGAAAAACTAAGCTGCAGACATTACGGTATCTGATTTGAAAGCATACTACAAAGCTATAGCAAGTAAACAATACAGGACTGGCATAAAAACTAATACATAAATCAATGGAGCAGAATTGAAAACCCAGAAATTAATCCCCATATATACAGCAAACACATTTTTGATGAAGGTGCCAAGAACATACATCGGAGAAAGGATAATCTTTACAATAAATGATGCAGACAAAACAATATTCACAGTCAAAAGAATAAAATTCTATTGCTACCTCTAATTATAGGCAAAACCATGCCAAGATGGATCAAAGACTTTAATATAAGTCCTGAAACTATGAAACTGCCAGAGGAAATATAAGAGAAACATTTTAAGGCATTGATGTATGCAATGATTTTTTTGGATTAGACACCAAATGTGGAGGTAATGAAAATAAAATTATCAAAATGGTTTATATTGAACTCAGAAGCATCTGCACAGAAAAGGAAACAATGAAGAGACAACAACAGGAATGGGAGGAAATACTTTTATCTACTGTTACGTGTCAAATATTAATACGCAGTCTATATCAGGAACTCAAAAACTCAACAAGAAATCAACCAATATAGTTCTATGAAATGGGCAAATGACCTGATTAGATATTTCTCAACAGAAAAAATACAAACCATTAGCAAAAACTCTGATGCACTGTTTATAGTAATGTAAATTAGCAGAGCCACTGTGCCAAACAGTATGCAGAGCTCTTAAAGAACTAGAAACAGAACTTTCATGTGATCCAGCAATTCCACTACAGCGTATATGTCCAAAAGGCATGAAAACAGTAACCACGTGCTCTACCATGTTTCATGCAGGACAGTTCAAAATAGCCAACACATGGAATCAGCCAAAGTGTCTCTCATTAGATGAATGGATAATGAACGTGTAGTATATTATTCAACCTTCAAAAGAATGACATACTGTCATTTGCAGCGAACTTGGTAGAACTAGAGAACATAATGATAAATGAAATAATCCAGACACAAAATGAGCAATGCTATAAATCTTCTCTCATCTGTGAAAGCTACCCAAGCCAAACCAAAACAGAACAAAGGAAAACAAAAACAAAAACAGAACAAAAGCATCCTCTTCCAGTCCAGCTCTCTGTTGAGCCCAGGAATGCAGTGGAGGATGGCCCAAGTGCTTGGGCCTTCCACCCGCATGGGAGACCAGGAGGAAACACCTGACTCCTGGCTTTGGATCAGTGCAGTGCACCGGCCATAGCGGCCATTTTGGGGGGTGAACCAATGGAAAAGGAAGACCTTTCTCTCTGTCTCTCTCTCTCACTGTCTAATTCTGGCTGTCAAGAAAAAAAGAAAATTGAAGTGATGAATTAATACAGAAAAATTGTTACCCTGGATCTAGAGCAAATTAATTGGTTATGCTTCCTTCGAATGATGAAATGAATGGGAGTATAGTCATAGTTGTTGGAAAAGTCATTTTGTTTTCAAAATTAATTTGATGAATAAGGTTTTTTTTTTAAAAGATTTTTATTTATTTGTTTGAGAGAGTTACAGACAGTGAGAGAGAGAGACAAAGAGAAGGATCTTCCTTCTGTTGGTTCACTTCCCAAATGGCTGCAACAGCTGGAGCTAAACTGATCCAAAGCCAGAAGCCAAGAGCTTCTGGGCTTACCACACAAGTGAAGGGGCCCAAGGACTTGGGCCATCTTCTACTGCTTTCCCAGGCCAGAGCAGAGAGCTAGATTAGAAGAGCAATAGCCAGGAGTAGAACTGGCACCCATACAGGATGCCAGCACCACAAGCAGAGGATTGACCTACTGCACCATGGTGCCAGCCCCGATGAATAAGTTATTTAAAAAATTATGTGATGGTTATTTAAATCTCATAATCCAGAAATCACAGACTCATTGCAAGCTATGTGGTAAAAGAGTTTAAAAATGAAGGCCTTAGTGTGGGTGTTATGTTTTTTTTTTCAAAGATTTATTTATTTATTTGAAAGTCCAAGTTACACAGAGAGAGGAGAGGCAGGGAGAGAGAGGTCTTCTGTCTGATGGTTTACTCCCCAAATGGCTGCAGCAGCTGGAGCTATACCAATCCGAAGCCAGGAGCCAGGAGCTTCTTCCTGGTCTCCCATGTGGGTGCAGGGGCCCAAGGATTTGGGCCATCTTCTACAGCTTTCCCAGGCCATAGCAGAGAGCTGGGTTAGAAGAGTAGCAGCCAGGACTAGAACCAGCACCCATATGGGATGCCGGTACCACAAGCAGTGGATTATCTTACTGCACCATGCTGCCAGCCCAATGAATAAGTTATTTAAAAAATTAAGTGATGGTTATTTAAATCTTATAACCCAGAAATCACAAACTCATTGCAAGCTACATGGTGAAAAGAATTTAAAAATGGAAGAAAAAATGGTGTTATGTTGTAGTGAGTTAAGCTTCCACTTGGGATATCTTCATCCTATGATGGAGTACATGGAATCTTATCTTGTCACCACTCCAGTCTAGCTTCTTGTTGATGCTGAAGAATGAGAAGCAACATACGATGGTCCACTTCCTTAGATTCTATTCTGTCCAGCAATATGAGAGAACCTGGTTCCTGAGTCCGCATGGCCCAGTTTCATTTGGGAAGAAAACCAACAGATGGAAGATTGTCTATCTTTTTCTTTGTTCATTTTCCCTCTTTTGTTCACTTTTTCAAGTAAATGAATCAGAGAAAAAAATTTTTTTGAATGAAGAGACTTAAAAGTGATCAAATGCTTGCTGTTTTCTTTAAGTGAACAAAATGGAGTGGACAGAAAGCAGATGTGATTTGTTAATGTAAATCCATTTAGCCAGCTCTGTGAGTGGCGATTTCTATGAGGACTTTTTTCTTTAAGATGGCATGATAGGAGCCAGGTCATGACATCTCATTCCTAGTCATCTTACAAATTAGATCCCTTTGCTCCTCACACAACATCAGAGGTGATTGTAGCCATTGTCTGAGTTCTTTGCAGGATTAGGATTGAGGAACAGAGATTTACCATTGACTCAATATGATACGTGCTCATCTCTCTTCTTGCCTTTGCTTGAGACCAAATGTAAGAATTTCCCCCTTTGAATCAATTTGTATTCTCACCAGAGGAAGGCACCTTGGTATTACCTTTCTCTGTACTAGAGGAAGAATCTCTGGACCCTGTTACCAGTTGTTGGCACCCAGTTTAAGAACTGGTATCCCAGCAGACTCATAGAATGGCAGATGTCCTAAACAACACTCTGGCCTCAGAATCAGCCCTTAAGGCATTCGGATCTGGCTGAAGAGCCCATGAGAGTATTGTAGGCGTGGAAACCCAAGATACCATGGAAAAGAAAAAAAAAGAAGACCTAAATGAAAGATCTCTGTTAGTGAGATCCCAGTGGAAAGAATGGGGCCATCAAAGAAGGAGGTACCTTTCTCTGAAGGGAGGAGAGAACTTCCACTTTGACTATGACCCTATCGGAATAAGATCAAAGTCAGCGAACTCTAAAGGCTTCCATAGCCCTGGCAACTCATGACTAGAGCCTAGGGAGATTACTGACGCCATGAACAAGAGTGTCAAATTATTAAGTCAGCAACAGAAGTCACTGTGTACTTACATCCCATGTGAGATCTGTCCTTAATGTGTTGTCTAATGTGCAGTGATGCTATAACTAGTACTGAAACAGTATTTTTACACTTTGTGTTTCTGCGTGGGTACAAACTGATGAGATCTTTACTAATTATATACTGAATCGATCTTCTGTATATAAAGATACTTGGAAATGAAAAAAAAAACCTGGTGTTAAATTGGAAATGGCATAGAAAATTAATTAATTTTTTTTAAAAAATATTATGTAGGATCTCTGTCTTTAATGTGCTGTACACTTATTTAATGCTATAACTAGTACTCCAACTGTATTTTTTTTTCACTTTGTGTTGTTATATGGGGGCAAACTGTTGAAATTGTTACCTAATATATACTAAACTGATCTTGTGTATATAAAGAGAATTGAAAATGAATCATGATGTGATTGGAAGGGGAGAGGGAGCGGGAAAGGGGAGGGTTGTGGGTGGGAGGGAAGTTTTGGGAGGGGGAAGCCATTGTAACCCATAAACTGGACTTTGGAAATTTATATTCATTAAATAAAATTTTAATAAAAAAAAAGCAAAAAGTCTCCTTCTAAACACTGAATGGTGACTACTAGAGGTTGGGAGGCTTAGCAGTAGGTAGAGGGAGTTTGGATAACAGGCTCCAAATCACAGATTGAAGGAGTAGGTCTCAGTGTTATATAGCATAGTAGATAGACTGTAGCTCATAATAGCCTAGTAGATATTATATGAACAAATAGAAAAAAGTTCCATGCCTTCAACCATGAAGTAATGTCAGCAAGGAGGAAATGTTGATTACTCTGTTTTGATTAGTGCATATTTTATACATATATTAAAATGTCACAATGTAGCCCATCGATATGTACATGTATTAAAGATTTATTTTATATATTTAAAAGGCAGAATGACAGAGAGGGACGAAAGGAGGTAGGGAGGGGAGAGAGAGAGAGTGATAGTTTTTGCATCAACTGGTTCACTCCCCAGATAGCGTCAATGTCTATTGAGTGGTCACAATGAAGCCAGGACCCTGAAATTACATCTAGGTCTGCCACATGGGTGGCAGGGAAGCAAGCAAGCACTTTGGTCATTTTTCCACTGCTTTAGCAGTTCCTAAAATTTAAAAATATATTTGTGCAAGAATGATCAGAAATAACAAATGAGAGAATGTCACTACTGATAGAAAATGAATTTGACTCATGTGGAGAATCCTGATTAACTAGGCTTTATTTTAAAAAAAATGTTTCAAATAAACTTGAGGCAGAATATCTACATAGATAATTTTACCTGTTATCATACTGTTATCTCTATCAAAAATGTCCTTGGTTGAATCTCCTGAAGTAAATTCCTATCTACTTGTGATCCTGTGAAACCAAATAAGACATGCATTTCCAAAATACATCAATGGAATGGGCAAATAATTTGTGTGTATGTGTGTGTGTGTGTGTGTACTCACATAGGAGGCCCAGGGGAAGCTCCTGGCTCCTGACTTCAGATTGACACAACTCCAGCTGTTGCAGCCAGCTGGAGAGTGAACCAGCAGTTGGACAACCTCTCTCTGCCTCTCCTTCTCCCACTGTGTAACTCTGACTTTCAAATAAAATAAATACATCTTTAAAAAAAAAAGAAATAAATTGAAAGGAGGGAGTAATGTGTACTGAATGGATCCAAAATGGAATGAGGCAAATTGCATTAGATCTAAATATCAGGCATAATCCATTTCAGCTTGATGCCCAGCCTACCAGAACCACAGGGGTGAACGTACTGTCTTGGAAGCTTTACTGGGTAGGGGATGGAAATGCTACCCTCACAGCTTTAAGTGAGACCAAATCTGAGACAGCACTAAGAATAGTTTTTACAGCCCTCTGAAGATGGCACTCTGAGTGTGTAGCTTTTGCCAGAAGCCCCATCTTCTTTGTCTAGGAAGAGGCACCCTAGTCCCCAGGTTCCTGCTGTGTGAAACTCTCCTTGCACTGAAGCCTAGCAGAGCACATCTGGAGCAGCCTAGTGTGAGGAGTGCAGTCTAAAAGTGCGCATCACCATGACAGCTGCTGTGAGGTCCATCTTTTGAAACTGTTCTGTCCCTAGGGCTCTGGTAGTCTAGGCCTGCTATGGGAGTAGAAGTCCAAATTTCTGAATCGACCTCAGTGTCATTCTTCCATTGACTTATGAAATAACTTTTGTCCTCTATCAAAATGGCTGTCCAATCCTCTTATCAAACTGCTGTTTAGTGGCTCCCTAATGTGACAATTCTTCATGTACTTTTAAAAGACTTATTTATTTATTCATTTGAAAGGCATGAGGCATTTGAAAGGATGAGGTGACAGAGACAGAAAGAGAGAGAGAGAGAGAGAGAGAGAGAGAGCTCTTCATTCCACTGGTTCACACCTCAAATGGCCACAAAGGCCAGAGCTGGGCCTGTCCAAAGCCAGGAGCCAGGAACTTCTTCCAGGTCTCCCATGTGGGTGTAGGGACTCAAGCACTTAGGGCCCCCTGCTGCTTTCCCAGGTGCATTAGCAGGCAGCTGGATCGGAGGTGGAGCAGCCAGGGCTCAAACCAGCACGCATTTGGGATGCGTTGTTGTTGGCAGTGGCTTTTCCCGCTATGCCACAATGCTGGCCCTGGCCCCATTCTTCATATTTTTTTTATAAAATGCAAAGACAGTTTTGAATAACAATTCCATCTTTGTATCTTATATCTTTTCTTTCTTTTTTTTTTCATTTTGCAATAATCTCTCATGAGAAACGGAGGCTATTTTTCAACTCTCTGCTTAGCATTTTCTTGGCAAAATGTTCAATTCCACTGCTCACAAATTCTACCTACCTCAGAACACTAGAACAGAAACACAATTAAGCCAGGTTTTTGGGTTTTTTGACAGTTTATATCAAGGATGTTTTCCCTCCATCTGTTCCTCATTTCTATTTGAAATCTCATCATTGGAGCCTAGTACCAACTATATTTCTGTCGGTATTCTGTTCAGGATTACTTAAGTATTTGCTAATAGGACTGAGAATTTTTCTCCAGTTTCTCATTTACTTCTGAGGTCTCCCAGGAATTTCCCCTAAAGATCTGTTCATAGTAATGTAGGTTTTTTCTAGTACACACCTCAAAACTCTAGACTCTACCATGGCCCAGATCCAAAGCTGTTTCCATTTTTAATATTTGTAATAGCAGCAGCTCCACTATTCTGAACCTATTTTTTATCTTAGTATACTTAGGTTGGTACAAAGAAAAATCAGAAACTGGGTAAGTTATGGACAATAGAAATTTTTTTCCTGAATTCTGAATATGAAGAGCAGAAACACAATTGTTCAAGATGCTTGCAGATTTGGTGTTGCTGATTCCTAGTTTCTGGTGAAAACATAGCCATTTCCTCACTGTGTCTTAACAATGTAAAGGGACACAGGAGTTCCCCGCAGTCTCTCTAGTTTTTTTTTTTTTTTAACCATCTGATACTTTATTTTTTCGTGTTAATGTGGCATTAATACAAAGAGAACAGATTTAATATAATTCACAGTTACAATTCTAAGAATATAATCAGAACATTTTCTCCCTCCCTCTCCCTTTATTGCAATCTCTTCTGTAAGGGCAGTATTCCATTCATAAGAGCCATGCCCTCATGATTTAATCTCCTCTACAAGTCCCCATCACCAAATATAACCACACTGAGAATGAATTGCAACATACAAGTGGGCAGGGCATAAAAGTTCCATTTATAGGTGACCATTGTGGCACAGTGGGTTAAGCCAGCTCTTGGAAATCCCACATGCTGTACTGGAATGTCTGACCCTGAGTCCGTTTTTTAAAACCATTTTTTTTAATTGAAAGTCAGAGTTACAGACAGGGAGGAAGACACACACACACACACACAGAGAGAGAGAGAGAGAGAATTACATCAACTGGTACACTTCCCAGATGGCCAGGGCTGGACCAGGCCGAAGTTAGGAACCAGAAGCTTCTTCTGGGTCTCCCATATGGATGGAAAGGGACCAATAATGTGGGGCATCATCTGTGGGTTTTCCAGGCCATTGGAAGGGAGTTGTTTCAGAAGAGGAGCAGCTGGGACATGAAATGGTGTCCATATGGAATGTTGTGTTGCAGACTGTAGATTTACCTGCTACACCATGCCAGCCCACTGAAATTCAGCCCTAATTCTGCTTCTAATGCAACTTTATGTTAATGTATTTGCAAAGAAGCAAATGATGTTCCAATCACTCAAGTTCCTGCCATCCTTGTTGGAGAGCTGGATGGAATTCCTGGCTTCTGACGTAAACCTGGCCCAGTGTGGACTGTTGTGGGAGTTTTACAAGTGAACTCGAGGATGAAATCTCTCTCTCTCTTTCTCTCTCCTATTCCTCTCTTTCTCTTTGTGATCTTGCCTTTCAAATCAATAAGTAAATATATTTTTTAGAAAATATAAAATATGAATATATAAAGTATGTATTCAGTCTATAGCAAGCAACAAAATGTATTTTAAAAATATTTACTTATTTTTTAATTTTATTAAAATATATAGATGTATATATGTCTTCACATTTATATATATACACACACATACATACACATATTTTACGCACACACACACATACATACACATATTTTACACACATACACGCACACATACATACAAGCAAACACAAACAGATGTTCTATCTGCTGGTTCACACAGACAGGTCTGGGACAGACTGAAGTCAAGAGACTGAATCCCCATTTAGATTTCCCATTACTTCACAATTCTGGGCCCTGGATGGCTGTGACTCAAGTACTTGAGCCACCACCTGTTGCCTCCCAGGATGCATGTTATCAGGATGCTGGATATGAAGTGCAAGAGCTAGGATACCAACACAGGCACTCCAACATAAAATACAGACATGCAAGTGTCAAGTTAACTTCTGTGCCAAATGCATGCCCCTACCATCTTTTTTAGAATATGTATATAATGGATGAAAGCATATGCAAGTAAAGTCATAGAAAAATAATTTTTAGTTTATACTCACATATTTTTGAGAGTTTCTGATGTGATAATCATTTCTCTGCAATGTTGTTAGACTATACAATATTCCTAATGGTCATGATTAATATTATAGAGTTGAAAAACATACAAATATTATGTGCATTTTAGCATTCCATATTTTATTATTCTGCTTGTGCTGAAGAAGCCAGAATTTAGTATTTTTTAGTTTATACATTTGAAAGTTTTTTAAATTAATTTTGTAGAAATTGTCATATGCAATGATTTTAAAATACAAGTTTCAATTTATCTGGCAGAAGAATATAGTCAAATGATGAAAGGGACACAAAATTCAGAAAAAAAGAAACAAATATTTTTTCTATGTGAATTAGAACAAATATTAAAAAATTAATTCATACAAAAACACATATTTTGCTTGCTTCTTTTTTTGATACCGTGTAAAATAAATTAGGCTGCTTATTTTCATTTTTCATCAGTTAAAACAGAAATGAATTGACTAATCAAAAAAGTTGCCATTGAATGAATGTAAGTAACATGAGATTCAAGTGAATGTGTTCTAAATCCTACATTCCTACTCAATTATATTATTTATATGTTCATTCCTGTTTGTAATGTGATAGTTTATATTGTTTTCTATTAATTAAAAACATAGCACTGTATTATAAAATATTTTTAACACTTTATTGTGAAATAAACTTTACACTTGATCTTAGCCAAAAGGCCGAGAAGCGATGTGTGCAATAAACTTTAAAGAAAAGACATTTTTTATTCTGGTTCTGCACTGCATATCATGAAAGACCATGGAATCCAATATCTTCCTTGAGTACTGAGTAGTTTAGAGAGATGAGTATGTTCAAAATGTGTTCAAAACATAGGTACGTTTCTCAATTTAATACATAATTTTAATGAATGGAAATAGTATATTTTAAAATAGGCCAATTAAACCTGTTATCAGGGTCTGTTGCTGTAGCATAGTAGGCTAAGCCTCTGCCTGCAGAACCAGCAATCCATATGGGTGCCAGTTCCTATCCTGGCTGCTTCTCTTCTGATCCAGCTCTCTGCTATGGCCTGGGAAAGCAAAGGAAGATGGCCCAAGTACTGAGACCTAGAAGAAGCTCCTGGCTCCTGGCTTCAGTTAGGCTCAGCTCCAACCATTTTGGTCATTTATTAAAAATACATAGCTTTATATATGACTATACACACACACACACACACACAGATACCCCTTTACACACACACGCGCACACACAGATAGAAGATCTTCCTCTCTCTTTCTCCCTGTCTGTAGTTCTCAAATAAACAAAATATTTTCTGAAAAAGACTATAATCAGCAAAAGCAATGTTTCTATTACTGTGAATTGACTGGCACCCCTTCTTTTATAGTAGAACACTATAATTCCATTATGGATATTTATGATTCCTTAGAATGTCTATTTCTAAAACATAACTTTAAAGGTATCTTTTCATAATCTCAATGAAAGACACGACTTTAAATATTTTGCAATTCATAAGAATAATTTATTTGTCAAATACAGAGTTTAAATATTCTCTGTTTGGTCATACTAGCAGTTCCCTAGATAAGTAACATTTCAGGTAACTGATTCGCACTTGTTTTCAAGGTGTAAGTACTAACCAGAATTGGTTTATGTATGGAAGTTCTCTCCTCCCTTCAGAGAAAGGTACCTCCTTCTTTGATGTCTTTGATGGCCCCATTCTTTCCACTGGGATCTCACTCACAGAGATCTTTCATTTAGTTGTTGTTGTTTTTTTTTTTTTTTTTTTTTTTTTTTTTTTTTTTTTTTTTTTTTTTTTTTTTTTTTTTGCCAGAGTGTCTTGGTTTTCCATGCCTAAAATACTCTCATGGGCTCTTCAGCCAGATCCAAATGCCTTAAGGGCTGATTCTGAGGCCAGAGTGTAATTTAGGACATCTGCCATTCTATGAGTCTGCTGTGTATCCCGCTTCCCATGATGGATCGTTTTTTCCCTAGAGCATATGCAAACACATGGAGATTGAACAACATGACCCTGAATGAACAATGGGTCATAGAAGAAATAAAAAGAGAAATCAAAAATTTTCTGGAAGTGAATGAGGATAAAAGCACAACATACCAAAAGCTATGAGATACAACAAAAGCAGTGTTAAGAGGAAAGTTTATATCAATAGGTGCCTACATCAAGAAATTGGAAAGGCACCAAATAGATGAGCTTTCAAGTCACCTCAAGGATCTAGAAAATCTGCAGCAAACCAAACCCAAATCTAGTAGGAGAAGAGAAATAATTAAAATCAGAGAAGAAATCATCACGAGTGAATCAAAAAAAAAAAATTACAAAAAATCAGCCAAACAAGGAGCTGGTTTTTTGAAAAAATAAACAAAATTGACACCCCATTGGCCCAACAAACTAAAAAAAAAGAAGAGAAAAGACCCAAATCAATAAAATCAGAGTTGAAAAAGGAAACGTAGCAATAGACACCACAGAGATAAAATGAATCCTCAGAAATTACTACAAGGACTTGTATGCCAGCAAACAGGGAAATCAATCAGAAACAGACAGATTCCTGGACACTTACAACCTACCTAAATTGAGCCAGGAAGACATAGAAAACATTAACAGACCCATAACTGAGACAGAAATTGAAACAGTAATAAAGGCCATCCCAACAAAGAAAAGCCCAGGACCAGATGGATTCACCGCTGAATTCTACCAGACATTTAGAGAAGAGCTAACTACAATTCTCCTCAAACTATTCAGAACAATCAAAAAAGAGGGAATCCTCCGAAATACTTTCTATGAAGCCAGCATCACCTTAATTCCTAAGCCAGAAAAAGATGCAGCATTGAAAGAGAATTACAGACCAATATCCCTGATGAACATAGATGCAAAAATACTCAATAAAATTCTGGCCAATAGAATGAAACAACACATCAGAAAGATCATCCACCCAGACCAAGTGGGATTTATCCCTGGTATGCAGGGATGGTTCAATGTTCACAAAACAATCAATGTGATACACCACATTAACAGACTGCAGAAGAAAAACCATATGATTCTCTCAATAGACGCAGAGAAAGCATTTGATAAAATACAACACCCTTTCAACATGAAAATTCTAAGCACACTGGTTATGGAAAGAACATTCCTAAATACAATCAAAGCAATTTATGAAAAACCCATGGCCAACATCATCTGGTACCAGACAGGGGTGCCTACTCTCACCACTGCTATTCAATATAGTTCTGGAAGTTTTAGCCAGAGCTATTAGGCAAGAAAAAGAAATTAAAGGGATACAAATTGGGAAGGAAGAACTCAAACTATCCCTCTTTGCAGATGATATGATTCTGTATTTGGGGAACACAAAGAACTCTACTAAGAGACTATTGGAACTCATAGAAGAGTTTGGGAAATTAGCAGGATATAAAATCAATCCACAAAAATCAATAGCCTTTGTATACACAGGCAATGCCATGGCTGAGGAAGAACTTCTAAGATCAATCCCATTCACAATAGCTACAAAAACAATCAAATACCTTGGAATAAACTTAACCAAGGACGTTAAAGATCTCTATGATGAAAATTACAAAACCTTCAAGAAAGAAATAGAAGAGGATACCAAAACATGGAGAAATCTTCCATGCTCATGGATTGGAAGAATCAATATCATCAAAATGTCTATTCTCCCAAAAGCAATTTATACATTCAATGTAATACCAATCAAGATACCAAAGACATTCTTCGCAGATCTGGAAAAAATGATGCTGAAATTCATATGGAGACACAGGAGACCTTGAATAGTCAAAGCAATCTTGTACAACAAAAACAAAGCTGGAGGCATCACAGTACCAGATTTCAGGACATACTACAGGGCAGTTGTTATCAAAACAGCATGGTACTGGTACAGAAACAGATGGATAGACCAATGGAACAGAATAGAAACACCAGAAATCAATCCAAACATCTACAGCCAATGTATATTTGATCAAGGATCCAAAACCAATCCCTGGAGTAAGGACAGCCTATTCAATAAATGGTGCTGGGAAAATTGGATTTCCACATGCAGAATCATGAAGCAAGACCCCTACCTTTCACCTTACACAAAAATTCACTCAACATGGATTAAAGACTTAAATCTACAACCCGAAAACATCAAATTATTAGAGAGCATTGGAGAAACCCTGCAAGATATAGGTACAGGCAAAGACTTCTTGGAAAATACCCCAGAAGCACAGGCAGTCAAAACCAAAATTAACATTTGGGATTGCATCAAATTGATAAGTTTCTGTACTGCAAAAGAAATAGTCATGGGAGTGAAGAGGCAACCGACAGAATGGGAAAAAATATTTGCAAACTATACTGCAGATAAAGGGTCAATAACCGTTATCTACAAAGAGATTAAGAAACTCCACAACAACAAACAACCCACTTAAGAGATGGGCCAAGGACCTCAATAGACATTTTTCGAAAGAGGAAATCCAAATGGCCAACAGACACATGAAAAAATGTTCAAGATCACTAGCAATCAGGGAAATGCAAATCAAAATCACAATGAGGTTTAACCTCACCCCGGTGAGAATGGCTCACATTCAGAAATCTACCAACAATAGATGCTGGAGAGGATGTGGGGAAAAAGGGACACTAACCCACTGTTGGTGGGAATGCAAACTGGTTAAACCATGTATATTTTATTTTTAACAAAAAAATATTATCATGATTTCTGTAAATTATCTTTTTAAAGGAACTTCAATAACAACAAGTTTTCTTACAAAAATTCTTTTAAAATTATATTTGATATTTTTAGAGCAATGATAACCTATTTGATATGAGACTTTTCTATTTTACATTATGGTAAATCTCTGTACAAAATAAGTTATGATATATATGATGATAGGTAAAATATTATGATGATAAAATTTATTATCTAAATGTACACAATTTGATGATTTTATGATATTTCATTCATTTTTTTTTTGACAGGCAGAGTGGACAGTGAGAGAGAGAGACAGAGAGAAAGGTCTTACTTTTTCTGTTGGTTCACCTTCCAATGGCCACTGCAGCCGGCGCATCGTGCTGATCCAAAGCCAGGAGTCAGGTGCTTCTCCTGGTCTCCCATGCGGGTGCAGGGCCCAAGAACTTGGGCCATCCTCCACTGCACTCCCGGGCCACAGCAGAGATCTGGCCTGGAAGAGGAGCAACTGGGACAGAATCTGGCACCCTGACCGGGACTAGAACCCAGTGTGCTGGCTCCACAGGCGGAGGATTAGCCTATTGAGCCGCGGCGCCGGCCAGATATTTCATTCTAATAGGTGTGAATTTAAAATATTCTTTTTTTTTAACTTTTATTTAATGAATATAAATTTTCAGTGTACAGCTTATGGATTACAATGGCTTCCCCCTCCCATAACTTCCCTCCCACCCACAACCCTCCCCTCTCCCGCTCCCTCTCCCCTTCCATTTGCATCAAGATTCATTTTCAATTCTCTTTATATACAGAAGATCAATTTAGTATAAAGATTTCAACAGTTTGCACCCACATAGAAACACAAAGTGAAACATACTGTTTGAGTACTAGTTATAGCATTAAATCAAAATGTACAGCACATTAAGGACAGAGATCCCACATGAGGAGCAAGTGCACAGTGGCTCCTGTTGTTGACCCAACAAATTGACACTCTAGTTTATGGCTCATGACGACAGCCTAGGATGGTTACTGGCGCCATAAACTAGAGTGAATTTAAAATATTCTAAAAACAATTTAAAAAATCCAAAACCTACAAAAAGAATAAGAATAATTAAAAAAAATATGACTGTGGTTAATTTTGGAATTGTTGTCCTCCTCACCATTCAGATAATGCATTTGAATATAATCTTTATATGAAGATGATGTTAATATTTCCAGGAGTGTGAAGTGATAATAACTTAAATTCAAGACAGGAAATTCAGATTATACAATATAAAACAACTCTGAATATCTTATATATTCATTCAATATTGCTTTCTAAATATTAAGTACTAACTGAATTATTGTTATTATTCACTCTTGGAAGTGTTCTCTTATAGAAAACTCCAGAAGAATATTCTTCTATATAGGGACCACATATAAAAATACAAGTGATGTTTTTCAATCTCATCCCAACCTATTGTAGGATAACATCTCATTATAATCACCTGAAACAAAACCTTCAACATTCTTCAATCATTTTTGAATTCTTATAGGGTAAAATTTTTGTCTGAACGCAAATATTAATGCAATTTTGAAAACCAAGAGTATATAAATAGTTATCTTTTATATTTGATTCTATAGATCATACAGAATTTTTAGCTTTTAATTCTTGGTATTGGATTTCAAAACCATGTCCTTGAGGGAAAGAGATTTGTATTCATCTACAACCACTGTCACAAGTAATTTAATGGTCAGTGTACTTTTCCTTGCTGTTACCCAAGTAACCAAAAAAGGTCACACTTTGATTGAACAAAGTAAAGGAAAGAAAATTAATAGCTCAGGTTACAAGAAGAAAAATTTAGCACTCCACAATTCTTGCCATATAAAAATATGATTTTATATGTAGTCTTTAAATTTATAAGCATACTGTTAGTCAAGACTAACCTGAATTCTATAATGCTACTCTGATTTCTTGAATTGTCCTTGTTTTATTTTTCTTTCTTTCTTCCTTTTCTTCCTCCATTTCTTTCTATCAATCATAATCATCATCATCACTTAATGATTATCTGGTTTTGTGTCATTCATCTACTCTATAGGTTTCAAAGTAAGAGACAGTATGGTGATGTATTTAAGCTACAAAACAATTATATAAGCTCTGAATTCAAATCTTAAATCTTTTCCACTTTCAAGCTATTTGAGTTAAACAAGTCACAGAAGCATCCTTTGACTCATCACACTTAACACTGATACAATATCAAGAGTAACTGTAATATGTCTTACCCTACATGTTTTGTGAGAATATAGGCTAAATCATTTCATTAAAGCACTAGGTAATAGTGCACAAATTACCTATATGTAGATAACATACATTGAATATTTGTAACAAGTCAAATCTTGTTTTAAACAGACTACATGATTTAATTATCTAAATTTTAGCAACATTTAAGAGGAACATAATAGGGATGTGGTATTTCTAAGAACACAAAAGTGGTGGAAATTTGTTTTTAAATGAAACAAAAGTAACACAAAGGGAGTAGATTCAATGTTGTTCACAGACACAATTATAAGAATATAATATCACCATCTTCACTCCCTCCCTTCTCCCTTTCCTCACATTCTCCCTTCATTTCTTTTGTTTTCCCTCCCCTCCCCTCCCCTCCCCTCCCCTTCCCTTCCCTTCCCTTCCCTTCCCTTCCCTTCCCTTCCCTTCCCTTCCCTCCCCTCCCCTCCCCTTCCCTTCCCTTCCCTTCCCTTCCCTTCCCTTCCTTTCCCTTCCCTTCCCTTCTCTTCTGCTGTCCTCTTTCCTCCCCTCCCTCCCTCTCTCTCTCTCTTTCTTTTTTTCCTTCCTTCCTCCCTCCCTCCCTCCCTTCTTTCTCTCTCTTTCTTTCTTTCTTTCCTTCTTTCCTTCTTTGTAGGTCAATCTGTTCCTTTTATTTTAGTTGTTAAGATAACATATTTCTTTAAAGATTTCATTTATTTATTTGAGAGGTAGAGTTACAGACAGTGAGAGGGAGAGACAGAGAGAAAGGTCTTCCTTCCATTGGTTCACTCCCCAAGTGGCAACAGTGGACAGAGCTGTGCAGATCTGAAGCCAGGAGCCAGGAGCCAGGAGCTTCTTCCTGGACTCCCACGACAGTGCAAGAGCCCAAGCACTTGGGCCATCTTCTACTGCTTTCCCAGGCCATGGCAGAAAGCTGGATTGGAAGAGGAGCAGCCGGAATTAGAACCGGTGCCCGTGTTGGATGCTGGCACCGCAAGCAGAGGATTAACCTACTGTGCCACAGTGCGGGCCCAGAGATAACATATTTTTAATTTACATTACAGTCACTGTCTAAATGCTCTACTATATAAAGGATTCAAAAAGTAAAAAGACCATAGTTCAGTGGGAAAACAGGCAAGGACTATAAACAATAATCAAATGGAAAGATGACCATTTCACCCACACACAGTAAAGCTTGAAATAATTACTGATCTTTAAAATTACAGTAGTATATCATTCTTAGCAGCTTTTTGAAAATGACTTAAAGCAAACTTTAAAAAATTATATTTGCAGCAATACTGATATGCTCAAGCATTTCTTTTTTATTTTTATTTATTTATTTATTTTTTTAAATTTTAGCTCTCACATACAAGGTAAAACATGTAGTATTTGCCTTTCTGTGTCTCACTTATTTCACACAAAATGATGTCTTCCAGTCCTACAGTTTCATCCATTTTGATGCAAAAGGTAGAATTTAATTATTTTAGCTGAATAATAATCCATTTATAGCTGAATAATAATCCATTATATATATAGACTATATATACCACAATTTTTTATCATTTATCTGATGATGGATATCTTGGTTGAACCCATATTTTAGCTATTGTGAATAATTCTGCTATGAGCATGTTGGTGTAGGTATCTTTGGTTCAGTGTGTTCATGTATTTTGGGTATATACCTAGTAGTTTGATGGCTGGGTCATGTGGCAGGTTTAGTTAGAGTGTTTTTAAGGAAATCTCTACACTATTTTCCAGGGTGACTGCACTAATTTGGACTCCTACTAACAATGTGTAAATCTTTCCTTTTCCCCTCATCTTTGTCAACATATATTACTCTCTGCCTTTTGGATTTTAGCCATTCTGACAGGGGTGACATCATATGTCACTGTAGTTTTGAATTGCATTTCCCTGATGGCTAGTTATATTGAACATTTTTCATATATCTATTGGCTGTTTGCATTTGTTCTTTTGAGAACCGTCTATTGAGGTCCATTGCCTATTTGTTAAGTGGATTGACTGATTTGTTGTTGTTGAGTTTTTTGAGTTGCTGATATATTCTGGGTATAATCCATTGTTGGATAGATTGCTCACAATTTTTTTTTATCATTCTGTTTGATGTCTCTTCACTCTATTGATCACCTCCTTTGTTGTGAAAAAGCTTCTGTATTTGCTGCAATAAAATTTGTTTAGTTTTGCTTTTGTTGCCTGTGCTTTGAGGGTCCTGTCCATAAAGTTGTCACATACACCAACATCTTGAGGGTTCTCTTATGATTTTTTCCACAAATTTCAATGTCTCACACCTTAAATTTAGGTCTTTGTTGCATCTTGAGTTGATTCTGGTATATGGTGAGATGGATGGATATAATTTCATTCTTCTATATATATACAATCAATTTTGCCAGCATCATTTATTGAAGACATTAAAAAAAAAAAAAGATTTAGTTGTGTGAAAGGCAGTGTTACCGAGAGAGAGAAGGAGAGACAAGGAGAGATCTCCCATTCTTCTGGTTCACTCCCCAAATTCAACAAAATATTGGCCTGTTTTTAAAGCTATTTCTAGCCCTGGTGCTAGAAAAAGGAAAGCATAGAAAGAAAAAAATAGAAGGAGGTTGGCGTAGTGGCATAGTGGGTAAGAGCTACTACCTGTGACAATGACATTCCATTTGCGTGTCGGTTTGAGTCCTGGCTGTTCCACTTCTGATCCGTCTACCCTGCTAATGCACCTGGAAAGTAAGAGGTGATGGCCCAAATTCTTGGGCCCCTGTAGCAATCTCAAATTAGGGTGGGGGAGGATGGGAGAAGCTCCTGGTTCCTAACTTCCTTATGATCCAGCTCTGGCAATCTGGAAAGTCAACCAGTAGGTGGGTGATTTCTCTCTCTGTCTCTCTCTCTCTCTCTCTCTCTCTCCCTCTCTCTCCCATACAAACACACACCCGCTGTGCCACAGTGATGACCCCAGCAATATTTTCTTGACATTTCATTAATACACAAGTGGCAATTATGCATTTTTACATTTTCCTAGTAAATGCTATGTATTTAAAGCTTTCAAAATTTTTATAATATGGAATATTAGTTTTACTATTATCATTTTTGAGTCATGAAACTGACAAAATACAGCATTTCTGAAATTATTACCTAAAACTTCATCTTGCATGTGCATTTAATTATTTCAAGGGGCTGATTCTGTGGCATAGCTGGTAAAGCCGCCTTCTGCAGTGCCGGCATCCCATATGGGTGATGGCTGGTGTCCCAGTTGCTCCGCTTCCAATACAGCTCCCTGCTATGACCTGGGAAAGCAGTAGAAGTTTGCCCAAGTCCTTAGGCCCCTGCACCCACGTGGGAGACCCAGAAGAAGCTCCTGGCTCCTGGCTTCGGATGAGTCCAGCTCTGGCCGTTGTGGCCAACTGGGGAGTGAACCAGTGGATGGAAGATCTCTCTCTGTCTCTCTCTCTCTCCCTCTCTCTCTCTCTGCCTCTGCCTCTCATTAACTCTGCCATTCAAATAAATAAATCTGTTAAAAAATTCAAAAGACAAAAGTTCCAAGAAAAAATTATCAGAAGCCTGTTTTGCAAAATTCAAATTTGGCTAAAATATGACTTTTCATCATAAATATTATTCTTTATCATTTGGACATTTGACATTTGGGAAACAAATCTTTATGATGTATATTCTTTTTTATTCACATTCATTTTTATTCTTCTCTTCATTATCATCCTTTTCACAACTGTGAGTACCGCACTAAGGAGTTTAAAAGGACCTCTTATGATCACCTTATCAAAAAATCAGAGAAAGTTCCATGTAATGTTTCTGAGTTATTTGCTTCTTTATGAGTGAATGAAAATATATTAGTTTATTCTATTCCATTAATGTTAGAGTACTTATCTACCATATTTCTACTACAGCAAGTATCCTAAGTTTTAAAAATCCCTAAATTTGTCAATTTGCTAGTAGTACTAGAAAATTAGTTGGTGAGGATGATATAGCATTTTATTAATGTCATATATGGAAGAAAATGCTTCCATGATACCCAGAGATTTCTCTTTCTTAGACCAAATACTACTAATGTTTTTCCTAATAGAACTTTTTAGATCTTTATGTTCATCTAGGTACACATTCTAAAGTCCTCTTGGAAATTTTGATAAAAAATGCACTAAAACTTTGGGAGCTTAAAAACAAAAGATTTTTAAGACAGGCACTACCATATAGAAACAATTGCCCAAATGATTGGGCACAATCACACCTGTTCAGTCTTTATAACAACCCAGAAATTCTAACTAGGATGAAATTAAAGTTTTAAAAAAGTTTGATATGAAACAGCAGCTTTGCTGGATGAATCAGAAGCAGACATTTCTTATAGGTCTCAAAAATAAAGCTACTTTAAAAAATTCTGTAGGGACCTGTGCTGCAGTGTAGTAAGCTAACCTATGCCTGCAGGGCCAGCATCTCATGTGGGTGACAGTTCTAGGCTCAGCTGTGCCTTTTCGGATCCAGCCCTCTGTGTATAGCCTGGGAAAGCAGTAGATGGCCCAAGTGCTTGGTCTGCTTCCACCCATGTGGGAGACCTGGAAGGAGCTCTTGGCTCCTGGCTTTGGATCAGATGAGCTCCTGCCATTGTGGCCATTTGGGGAGTGAACCAGTGGATGGAAGACCTCTCTCTCTGTCTCTACGTTTTTCTGTCTGTAACTCTACTCCTCAAATACATAAATAAAATCTTAAAAAATAAAAAAGTGTAAAAATAAGTTCAAAATATGTTTATATTGGTTCAAATGCTGAAATCTGTTCATAGTTGTTTCATAACTCATATTTTTCATGAAAACTTTGAGGGCCCTGCATATGCATGAATTTCAAAAATTTTTGCAACAAAATAAACATATTTTAATTCTATTTTTGCATAAAAGTTTTGAAGTATCCTTATCTTTTAATTTAATAAGATGTATTATTCCATTTGGGGCTAATGCTAACAACATCACAGTCCCAGAGTGAGTGCTCCAGTTAGTGTGGCTTGCTCAGTACTGCTCCAGTCTTCCCCTGCGCCTGACTGTACATGCCTCATTCTGTGTGGGCTGCACAGTCCTGTTTCCCAACAGTCCCTCAGTTGTAACAGCTGAATGCGGGCATGCATGAGGGCTTCTGTAGCTGCTTCTCAAACCCATAATGGCACCCACCCTCTCTCTGCTGGGTGCAGTAGGAGCCCAAGTCCTGGGGCCCCTGCACCCATCTGAGAGACCCATAAGAAGTTCCTGGATCCTTGCTTCGGATGGGCACAGCTCCAGCCATTGCGGTCATCTGCTGGGGAGTGAACCAGTGAATGGAAGAGCCCCCTCTCTCTCAATCTCTCTCTCTCTCTCTCTCTCTCTCTCTCTCTCTCTCTCTCTTTCTCTGTGCCTCTGCCTCTCTATAACTCTTTCAACTGTCTTTCAAATAAAAAAAAATCTTAAAAAATAATAGCCAGTCTGTAAGATAGGTATGGATAAGAAAAATAAAAAGTTGTAGATAACTATATCATTTTAAAAAGACAGATAGAGGCAGGCGTTTTGTACAGCAGTTAAGATACCACATGAGATGTCTGTATATCATATATTGAATAGGTTTGTGTCCTGATTCCAGCTTCCTGCTAATATGTATGTATCCTGAGAGGCGGCAAGTGGTGATTTTTAAGTAGTTGTGACCCTGCCATTTGTGATATAGTCAGAGGACGAGTGTAGCATGAGTCCACCCTGGAGTCCTAGGGATTAGTGGGTACCCGCAGAAACAGTGGAAGTAAAATGGGGCAGGATTCTCTCACCCCATCCTCCTCACAACAGCACCCAGGCACCCAGCAGAGAGAGGGTGGGTACCATTCTGGGTTTGAGAAGCAGCTACAGAAGCCCTCGTGCATGCCTGCAGCAACTGGCTGAGACAGGATGCCATCTCTTCATCAGTATTGGGGGCAGTGGCCAGTCACTCTTGTATATGCATATGATCCAGAGATTCTATCTGACATAAAAATCCACAGCCTTCAATGACTTTGAGCCTGGCTGGGAGGAAAGACAGGTGGCTGGGCACCCACATATGAGTGTGCAGCACCCTCAGCCTCTGAACATACCATAGGCTCTGCAGCTCAAGGCACTTAGGTGGAGCACCTAGAGACAGACAGCTTGGGGAACACCTGCCTTTCTGTGGACCAGACAGGCTGGCAGAGCGGAACAGAACCTCTGCACCCAGCAGCTGTGGGAGTTTTGTATGCTGAGACTGTGGGGACTTGGTGGCTACAGAGAAGGTGTATTGCTGTGTTGTAGGGAAATTATTCTGGGGCTACAGTTGCACAGAGTTCCTTGATTGCTTGGGGTGGGTTGCAGGGTATCTGTGCTCAGAGTGAGAACAGTTCATTTGCCCAATGCATGCAGTGGCATGGCTGAGTGTTGCACACACTGGGGTCTAAAACCTGGGCATTGATCACTACAGAGGAGAGGAGGTGAGAACACAATGACACAAACAGAGCTGATCATTCTCCCCTTCCTATTAACAATAGGAGATCTACCACAGCCAACCAGGGTGTTATCCTGGATTTGCATCCTACCCTGGAGCACTGACCAGAGCTCCCTGGCCATACCCAGGGCATACCTGTGGGGATTCTCTGAAAGTGCAGATATTCCACTAAGCCACAGAGTCAAGTTCAAAGATAAAAACCAGTAGAGAAAAAAATCAACAAATATCTCCAAAAATGCTTAAAAATAAATGCAGAAATTCAAGAAACAAGAATAAAGAAGACCGTATGACCCTTCTCCTCAAAGGAACATGAGGACGTTTCAATATTAGAATGTGAAGATGAAGAGATTGATGAAACACTAGGAAACAGAATTCAAAAGATTAATCAAAAGATTACTCAAAAGTGATCAGAAGCAAATCCGCAAACTAAAGAAATCCATACATGACATGAATGAAAATTTTTCTGATGGTATTGAGACTTTAAAGATAAATTAAAATGAAATATTAAAAATGAAGAAAGGCTGGCGCCGTGACTCACTGGGCTAATCCTCCGCCTTGCGGCGCCGGCACACCGGGTTCTAGTCCCGGTCGGGGCACCGATCCTGTCCCGGTTGCCCCTCTTCCAGGCCAGCTCTCTGCTGTGGCCAGGGAGTGCAGTGGAGGATGGCCCAAGTGCTTGGGCCCTGCACCCCATGGGAGACCAGGAGAAGCACCTGGATCCTGCCATCGGATCTGCATGGTGCGCCAGCCGCAGCGCGCCAGCCGAGGCGGCCATTGCAGGGTGAATCAATGGCAAAGGAAGACCTTTCTCTCTGTCTCTCTCTCTCACTGTCCACTCTGCCTGTCAAAAGAAAAAAATGAAGAACGTGGTAGATCAAATAAAAAATGCAATGGAAAGCCTTAACAACAGACTTGGTGAAGGAGAAGAAAAACATCTAAGCTAGAAGACAAATCTTAAAAAATTTTTCAGTTAGAACAAAAAAGAAAAGAAGAAGAAATTAGAAAAATTAAAAAGTTTTTTGTAAATCTGTGGAATGCTATTAAACAACACAATATAAGGGTTTTACTCATTCCTGAAGGTATGGAAGAAGGGAATAAACTAGAAGGCCTATTTATTGAAATGATTACATAATACATCCCCTATTTGCTGAAAGAAAGGGATATTCAAGCACATAGAACTCATAATAAATATGACCAGAATAGATCTTCACCCATGACTTATGGTAGTCAAACTTTCCATAGTAAAACATACAGAAAAGGATTCTAAAATGTGCATGAGAGAAAAGCCAGTTTACTTTCAGTGGATCTCCAATTAGATTCACAGCTGACTTCTCATCAGAAAACCTATAGGCTAGAAGAGAATGGTGACATACATTCCAAACCTTAAGGGAAAATAAAACTGTCAACTCAGAGTACTGTACCCAACAAAGCTCTCAATTATGAATGAAGATGAAATACTTTCCATAACAAATAGAAATTGAATGAATTTGTCATCACTAATCCAGCCTTACCAATGATGCTTAAAAATGTGCTACACAGAAAAACAGCCTTTATTATGAAGAATGTGAAGGCAGACAATCTCCTGATAAAAATCCAGAGAAAATGCCAAGTAAAAATAGGAAAAACATGAAAAAATGGCAGGGCAAAGTCATTACTTATCAAGTCACCTTGAATGTATGTGGCCTCAACTCTCCAGTTAAAAAAAACAAGTCCCATCTATCTGCTGCCTACAAGAAACACATATCACCAACAAGGATATCAGTAGAATGAAAGTGAAAGGATGGAAAAAGTTATCCTATGCTAACAGAAACCAAAAAAGAGCTGATGCAGTCATCCTAACTTCAGACAAAGTATATTTTCACACAAAAACTGTTAAAAGAGACAACAAAGGGTATTATGTAATGATTAAGGCATCAATTCAACAAAAGGATGTGATTAAAAAAATATGCATCCAATTACGGGGTACCTGTCTATTTAATGGAATTGTTAATGGATCTAAACGAAGACATGGACACCAATACAATAGATTTAGGAGACTTCAAGAACCCAAATCCAACAATGGGCATATCAATCAGACAGAAAATCAGCAAGGAAACAAGAGTTAATTGACACTATAGACCAAATGGACCTAATAGTAAATTAGAGAATTTAGATAATTAATATTGTGGCATAGTAAGGATTTGTTTGTAAAACAAACAGCTCCAGTTAATATGGTCTGAGTTTAGGTTAAAGAAATTTAATATTCTTTGCTAACAGGATAGTTCAAATTTGTGTTTAGGGAAAAATTAAAAAATGAAGTACATATTTGAGATGACATCTACAGAATTTAAAACTCATTAAACAAGCAAGTGATGCACAAAAATGAATCAGTGATGCTTTCTGCGTTTTCCTTTCAAAAGTAGCTGATAGGTTCATGAATTCAAGAGAAAAGGAGGTTCTAGTTTGTTACATGAGCATAATAATTTAGCAACGTCCAGTGTTTTATGTATCTCTTTAGATAGTAGAGTGCCTTGATATTTCAGTACTATCAGAATTGTATAAATGTATATGGAAGCCCGAGAATAGATTAGATAACAAAAAACATGGTATTTCTTAGCAGAGAGAGAGAGAGAGAGAGAGAGAGAGAGAGAGAGAGAGATTTACAAAATATTTTCAAAATATTCAATCAGTTCCTGGATCCTGGCTTTGGATTGGCCCAAATCCAGCAGTTGAGGCCATTTGTTGTCTCTCCCTCTGTCTGTAACTCTACCTCTCAAATAGATAAATAAAATATTTTAAAAACTCAGTCGCCTCAAAACTTTAAGCATACTCTGTCATCATCTACTTAATAAATAAGGAATGTAAGGAGAAAGAAATGAAGTATCAAAAACAATACTTATTCTAAACATACTCTCAATTATAAAAAAACAATTAGACATGGTTTAAGCCATAAATATACTTACGTACAATATATTCACACTGGTAATCAAGAAATGATAATTTTTCTATTTAGTATATTCATAAATTAAACATTGGTGTATATTTTAAATAAAAATTACTTGAAAAGATATGAAATCGTTTTCTGCTGTTACTTTTGTAATTAAATATGCAAAACTTGTTTCTCTTGGTCTCCAGAATTCTTTATTCTCTGCCATTTTGTGACATTTTGAAAACAGTATACCAAATAGAAAAGGCATGATCTGCCCTTTCGAAAACAATGGCGCAAAATGCTTATATTTTCAAGGCTGAACAAATGACTTGAAAGGGATGAAATCTGCTCTAAAAGAAGCCAATATATCATACGTCACAAAACACTAATCTAATTGGCTTTGAAATGATTTATTTTCCTGAAGCTTTCCTTTTCATAAATACTATTTTGTCTTAGAATATGGTAACTTTTAATGACAAAATTCCTAAGTCACCTAGATGTTTCCTGGTGCCAAAACAAGGCAAAATTTGTTTCAAATTCAGGCTACAGGGCAGGTTTCTCCAATAGAAAACAGATTTTAACTAACCTTTCCCTTTATTATCTGAAGTAAATAATTTGTTAACATGAGTACAAGATAATTCAAGAAGCATAGAAATTCAAAAGGGACTTATTTGAATATAAGGAAACATTGGGTTTATTTTGACCATATTTTCCTTTTACACAATGTGAAACTAAGTGGTCAGTATTTCATCAGCTTACAAATTGCAGCATAACTGATTGTTGTATTAGGATAAATGAGGTAATATATGAAAAGCACTCAGATATGGAAGTTATTTTTACTATTGTTACAGTCTCCATATTTTGGAATGCAGTCAGCCTGGTTGGTTTTAATAGCAATTCCAGTGATATTTGATGTAATCTCTTCTCAATTGTAATGTTCTGACCATAACCTGATTTACTTTATGATGCTATTGTAACAGTAAGTTATAGCTTTAGATATGAAAATACTGATACTGTATTCAATACTTGACTCTCACTATATTGCTGATCACTTCCAAGCTTTTTGAAGTTGAATTATTTCATATGTGCTTAGATGCTAACAGAACCCCCCCCCCCAAAAAAAAAACAGGTTTTTTGAAATACCTGATGATAAAAGTCTTTTTTTTTAATTTTTAAAAATATTTATTTGTTTTATTTGAAAGGCAGAGAGGCAGAGACAGACGCAGAAAGAGAGGGAGTCTTCCATCTGCTAGTTCACTTCTCAGATGGCCACAACAGCCAGAGCTGTGCTGATCCGAAGTCAGGAGCTTCCTCTGGGTTTCTCCCTAGAGTGCAGGGGCTCAAGGACTTAGGCCATCCTCTACTGCTTTCCCAAGCCTTAGCAGAGCGCTGGATCAAAGGTAGAGCAGCCAGGACTCGAACTGGTGCCCATATGGGATGCCAGCAGTGCAGGTGGTGGCTTTACCCGTTCATCACAGCACTGGCCACTAAAAATTCTTTTAAAGTGGATAGTTATATAAGCTATAGTATGTTGTTATTGAAGTACTTTTATATAGAATTAATAGTATACTGTCTTCACATTTTTTGAGAAATAACATCACTATTCATGATTCATTAGGCATTAGTTATTAGTCTCACTGACAGTTTCTAATTGCACAAAAATTGTAACCTTCTAATACAGAATAAATGCCTGTGTGTCATGTTTACATAACCTTTTTACCCAGGCTACACTTGTATCATATTTTTAAAGCAGACTTTTTTCTCTACTGCATAATTTATGTCCCATGTATCGTGTATACATATTTGTAGTCTCCAGGAGTCTAGGTTATCAGGAAGCTGGAATTGGGAGTAAAACCAGTACTCCAACCCATCATTCTTACATGAGATGTGGCCATCTAAAGCAGTGTTATAGCAGCTAAGACATATGCCCATTTCCATATTATTTTGAAATGTATCAGCTCTAATAATTTAAAATGCAGGTGAGCACGATCATTATTTTTTCACTGTAAAAACCAAGAAACTTATTATTCTTAACATCCTTAATTTACATTAATCAAGAAGACATTATCTGTGATTGTAATTGTGCACTTGAATTTAGAAAAGTTCAGACATATGATTTGATGAAAACTTATTCTAAATAATTTTCTAAGTAACATTTATTTTATCAAGAGAATGCTTAAGTACTTATTATTAAAACAATAGGTGTTCCGTCAGTTCACACTCACTCTTAAGATTGTTACATTTATAATTTTAACAGTGAACTTGAATATCTATTGTGTAACATTTCAGATTAGCACATGCCTATTAAATTTTTGCCCTGAAAATTAAGGATACAATTGACTTAAATCTTGATTGTTGTTCTCCAAACCATCACAAGAATTGACATTTATATAATTACATATATTTATTTTAATTTAATTACTTTAGGCAATCTGTATTTTTAATGAATTTTCAGTAATGACTCATTCTAAGACAGGTAAAGGCATGAGGGCTCATTCTCATGCAGTCATTCTACTTCAGTTCTTACGTTTGAAGAATGTATTAATCACTATACTCTTCTCTGACTACTAGTTATATTTTGTTCTTGGTTGTAGTTGATTCTAAAAAATAAAAATTTAAAACTAATTTACATTATAATAACGTGTCTATTATTCACTACATAGTTAAATATACTTTACTCCAGTATTGCAAATCCTAGACCAATTGAAAGAGAATGTTATTAGCATCAAAAATAACACTAGTCAGAATCTAATGTTTTTGAATTAGCAATATTTCTTAAATTTTTTGATGGCTATTTTCACCATTTTTTTAGTTAATTTTCTAAAATTGTAGACGTTCTGGTTTAGGCATAGATCTAAGTGAATCATCCATTTCAATGATAATTAGAAAGCCACTATGACTTTGATATTTAGGAAGATTTCCTCAATTATTTCTTTATGATTTCCTCTTTTGTATTCTTTTGTATTTTTAATTTTATAAACTCCATATTACTTTGATCTTTTCTATGTTTACATAACTTATACATAGCATCATTACACATATATCCTTTATATTTGTATATAGTTTTATGTCTAAATAATACTCTGAATATTTCAGCAATTTGTAATTTTGAATACACACACATACAAATACTCACGCTTGTATACATGTATATATATATATGGAATGTTAATAAAATGTATGTATGATAACTGTGTTTCATAACTTATATTTTATAACCTACATATTTTATAATCTTCCTTATTTTACAATGTACTGTCCAACATGCTTCAGGAAGCAAAGCATTTTATTTTAGGGTCTGGCTCTATTTTTATTTCAATGCCTGGATTTATGCAACTTATTTATGTTAACCTGTGACTTAATATCACTATTAATTTTATTAAGGGAAATTAGATTAATATTATATAAAATTGTAAAAAAATATTAGAAATGGTGAAATATTTTGATTATTATAGTCCTATAGTCACTGAACATGAATTTTGAGTTTTTGTTCTGTTTTTGGTTTGCTCTTTATTACTCTTCCATTCTTTCAAATTTGTCTCTCTTACAGTCTTTTTTTTTTTTTTGACAGGCAGAGTGGACAGTGAGAGAGAGAGAGAGACAGAGAGAAAGGTCTTCCTTTTGCCGTTGGTTCACCCTCCAATGGCCGCCGCAGCCGGCACACTGCGCTGATCCGAAGGCAGGAGCCAGGTGCTACTCCTGGTCTCCCATGGGGTGCAGGGCCCAAGCACTTGGGCCATCCTCCTCTGCACTCCCGGGCCATAGCAAAGAGCTGGCCTGGAAGAGGGGCAACCGGCCAGGTGATCCGAAGGCAGGAGCCAGATGCTTTTCCTGGTCTCCCACGGGGTGCAGGGCCCAAGCACTTGGGCCATCCTCCACTGCACTCCCAGGCCATAGCAGAGTGCTGGCCTGGAAGAGGGGCAACTGGGACAGAATCTGGCACCCAGACCGGGACTAGAACCCGGTGTGCCGGCGCCGCTAGGTGGAAGATTAGCCTGTTGAGCCACGGCGCCGGCTCCCTTACAGTCTTAAATTGAGTTTATCATGATTGTGCTTTCTTACCACAAGTTGTACTAGTATTTCTCTTTATTCTTAGCAGTCTTAGGTATCTGTTGATCCTTAAGAACACAAATTTAGTTTGCAAATAGGATGTTGCTGGAAAATAAAAAAGAATAAATTATGAATATAACAGTTTTACTTATATTTAAAAACCATTTACTTACATGTAAAGGCCATGGGGGGTGACAGAGAGAGAGAGAGAGAAGAAAGAGCAAATAAAAGTCCACTGAATGAAGAGCTCTTCTCAGGCAGATGAGTGCATCATTACTTTCCTATTACATCATCACAGTTAGCAAGTCAATCAATACTTGCTCATTACCTCAAAAGTCGATGGCTCAGGAATCCAGGTCTGGATGCATCTCACAAGATTGAAATCATGATGTTGGATCTACTGAGCTCATTCTTGAGACTCTGAGGAAGAATCCATTGTCAGATTTATTCGGGTGGCATAAAATCTAATTTCTTCCAAAGGCTGAAGTCTCAGTTTTATTTTTGGCATCATCTGGGCCACTTTCATCTTTTAAAGGCTTCTCTCCAGTCCCTCATCTCAGTGTCACACATAGATACAACCCCTCATACCAACAATGGAAAACTCATCTCTCATCACCCCACCCCTCACATTCTACATTACTGACATCTGCTACCAGCTAATGGAAACTACATGATTTTAAGAAACCTCACCTGGCACTTGATTTGGCAAAGCTCATCCACATAACACCCACATCTTAAGGTTAGGTGATAGGAATTCTAAAGAAACAGTTATATAAACTCCCATCATAGCTGTATCTTGATTAATATTTGATTAAGTAACCATGGGGCATAGATTTGGGACTGGGTGCATCTTCCAAATCACATCTACTACAGTCCACCATCTGGTTTCCAAAAGATTTATTTCCACCCAAAATGTGAAATGCATTGCCACATCCAAATATCTTCAAAAATCTCACATATTTGCAAGCATCAGCACAGATTCTCAAACTTCAATCTATAAATTATTAGCTTATGGGGCTGGCTCCGTGGCTCACTTGGTTAATCCTCCGCCTGCGGCCCTGGCATCCTATATGGGCGCCAGGTTCTAGTCCCGGCTATTCCTCTTCCAGTCCAGCTCTCTGCTGTGGCCCGGGAAGGCAGTGGAGGATGGCGCAAGTACTTGGGCACCTGCACCCGCATGGGAGACTAGGAGGAGGCCCCTGGCTCCTGGCTTTGGATCGGCATAGTTCCAGCCGTGACAGCCATTTGGGGAGTGAACCAACGGAAAAGGAAGACCTTTCTCTCTGTTTCTCTCTCTCACTGTCTGTGACTCTACCTGTCAAATAAATAAAATCTTAAAAATAAATAAATAAATTATTAGCTTATAACTAAAATTTAAATTTCATCAACATTCCCCTTAGAGTACTTCTCATCTCAGCCCCTTAGTATAAAATAGTGAAGACAGGCATACTTTCAGTTACATAGCTGAATAAATAAAAAGTTGTGGTTATAAAAAATGAAGATGGTAAAATATACATATATGTGCCAATATCTTCTAATATAAATAATTATGTGCTTATAGCATATACATGGTGATACCCCTGTTGCAATTAAAGGAACACAGTGCTGACGTCTGCATGAGTGAATTGTAGATAATTATATATAATATGTAGTTATATATTGTAAAAAATTATATATTCTGCTCAAATAACAGTTTAAGGATACTTTTAAGGGTTGTGGCGTTTAATTTAGTGTTAAGAAGCCTGCATCCCACATAGGAGTACCATAGATTAATACCTGGCTCCAGTTTCTGAGTACAGCTTTTAATTAATGCAGACCCTGGAACACAGTGGCGACATTTCAAGAATTTGAGTTCCTGCCACTCATGTGTGAGGACTGCATTGAGTTTCATGGTTCCGGCTTCTGCCCCAGCCCTATCCTGGATATTGTAGGCACCTGGATAATAGCTCTGTCTCTGTCTCTCCCTCTTTCAAATTAATAAATAAAATAAAGAAAGATAAATGTAAGGATACAGTAATTTTATTATTTTATGTTAATTTCTTTACAAAGGAGTATAATGGACCAATGTTAGGCACTTATGTTTAGAAGAACCAACAGGGGCCAGCGCTATAGCATAGATGGTAAAGCTGCCCCCTCAGTGCCGGCATCAAATATGGGTGCCAATTTGTGTCCCAACTGCTCCACTTCTGATCCAGCTCTCTGTTGTGGCCTGGGAATGCAGTAGAGGATGTCCCAAGTCCTTGGGCCCCTGCACCTGTGTTGGAGACCTGAAAGAAGCTCCTGGATCATGGCTTCAGATCAGCTCAGCTCTGCCCATTGCAGCCATTTGGTGAGTGAACCAGGGGGTGGAGGACTTCTCTCTCTTTTTCTGCCTCTCCATCTCTGTAACTCTGCCTTTGAAATGAATAAATAAATCTTATTTTTTTTAAAAAGGAAGAATAAAAAGGGAAATATCATTAAGGATACTTACTAAAATTTGATTATTTCAAGTGAGATACATGGAAATTTTCTAAAATAGTTTAGTGACAGTAAAAATGATAATTTTTACTTTTACTACAAAATTGTATTTTTTATCTTTGATCTTTATAAGAGAAAGAAGAATATTTTAATAACACATTTCATAACTTTGATTAATGGATACAAAAAACATTGTCACTGGGTTTATCTTTCATGCACCAGCATTTTCATCACTTTGAGAAGAATGCAAATTTTAAGTTCATGATCAACTGCTTTGGGAACTCTTTTCATATTCCTTCCTATTCCCCTATTTCCTTTTATTTAAAAATTGCTTTGAAATTAGTCTGTTAGCTATAAATTATAATTTAGTTATAATTTTCACAGATTGTCTGACTTGAATAGGCATTAAACATTAGTTTTGAAACAATAGTTCTTAAGCTAGAGAAATGAAACAATAATCATAGAAAATCTTGTCATAAAACTGAATGAAATGTGGTGAGAAATGGGTGACACTCATGTTTTAATCACAAACTCAGACAACATAAAATGGCTGTGCACAGAAAATATGTATTTTTGAAACACTGTGGATGAGTTTTGATTTTTGAAAGGGTCGGCATTGCAGCATCGAAAGTTAAGCCTCTACCTGCAGTGTCAGCATCCCATGTGGAGCGCTGGCTCCACTTCTGATCCAGCTCCTTGCTAATGTGCCTGGGAAAGCAACAGAGGACAGCCTGAGATAAAGAGAAAGAAAGAAAGAGAGAGAGAGAGGAGCCCAAAAGCCCACAGTGGCCCAGGATAGCCCAGACCAAAACTAGGAGCCCAGAACCCAATTCAGGTCTCCCGTAAGGTGTTAGGGACACAAGTACTTGAACCATCACCTGCTGCCTCCCAGCGTTCACATGAACAGGAAGTTGGATCAGAAACAGATTGTCAATAGGGGATGCAGGAACCCTACACCCTAAGTAACAGCTTAAACTCTGCACCAAATGCCTGCCCCCACTCTTTGTATCCAAGGGTCAATCAAAATTTATGAAATAAATCAAGATTTACTGTCACAGAAGTCCAAACTTATATATTAGATAAAAACCTGTATACAGGCATATCACACTTTTTTGATGCAATCTTTTCTGACAGGACACTAACCATAATAAAATTACCACAAGCTGGAAACAAAATTTTCCAACTGTGGCCGGCGCCACGGCTCACTAGGCTAATCCTCCTCCTGCGGCGCTGGCACCCCGGGTTCTAGTCCCGGTCGGGACACCAGATTCTGTCCCAGTTGCTCCTAAGGACCCAGACCATCTTCTATAGCCTTCCCAGGTGCATTAGCAAGGAGCTGGATTAGAAGTGAAACAACCAGGACAAAAACTGGAAGGGGAGAGGGAGTAGGAGAGGGGAGGGTTGCGGGTGGGAGGGAAGTTATGGGAGGGGGAAGCCATTGTAATCCATAAGCTGTACACTGGAATTTTATATGCATTAAATAAAAGTTAAAAAAAAAACTGGCCTGATATGAGATGATGGCATTGCAGGCAGCAGTTTAACCTGTTGCACTACTATAATACCAGCCCTTACCTTTCCTTATTTAAAATATTTTTGGTTGTTCAATGGAAAAAAATCAATATAAAAATAGGGAGATAAACTAAAAATTAATGAATAACTATAAACCAGAGAGAATCAGCTAAATGTTGTCAATATTTTGGTTGATATCATTTCTGATATCTATCTGGGGGTAAAAATAAATCATTCATGGACTTAGTAGCACTAATTATATGTGAAATAAATGATTATGTGATTGCTTTATTTTCTTTACCTTTTTCTAAGATGAAGATGTGCCTCCTATCCCATGCAGGACTCCAGTCTTTGCACCATGGGGAAACATTATCTGCATGCTATTTCATAGCTTTGATTGACTATTGCACAAGTATATGTTTTTGATCACCAAGTTCACAACGAGAAGCTGGACAGAGAAGAGAGAAGTCACTGGTTGCTTCTGGTTTCTGAAGCAATAGGGTCCTTTGATGGTTCATGAAGCACAGTTGTTACACATTGGCTGTTTTTCTCAAAAGAACTTTTAACTTTGCTCCCAGTTAATTTGGAGACTTCAAAAAAGTCATGATTTCTCGGTGCACAATTGGGGTAGTTTTGAAAGCAACTTACTGCATTCCATTTTTATGCATAAAACAACCTTTTATTCTACAGCATACACTTTCATAATCTAGCTATGAATGATTGATTAATTAGATACCACAAATTATATATTTCAGACTACTATTGGTTTGAATGCCCAATAAAAGGAAACTATAGAAATCAGTAAATTCAAAGGCATTCTCAGATCCATCATTGACCCTGTCACTCTTCTGTATTCTTCTGGACCTGGTAAGCGGGGCTGCAACAAAAATAGAGTAAGGTTAAGGGCAAAGGTGATAGAAACGTGTGTTCAGCTTGAAAAGGAGTGATCTTCCTTTTTATTTTTTCAGTTTTGACCTCTATAATTTGGATTTTCTTGTAATAATGAAATAGTTATTACTGAAGTTATGGAACAAAGTTGGTTATTGCCTGGGTGACCTGTCTAACTGAAGCAAAAAGTTTTAAAATCTTTCCAGATCATAGAAAGTTTTTCAGAAATGTAACAATGGCATTATCAGAGGACTGTATTTTTATTTCTTAAAACAACTAAAAATATCATCAGTTATGTCTAAAATTTACATGAATACATAACACAATTGATTTTGTAAGTTATTGATTCTGGAATAATGTGAAAATGTAATTATGAGACATCAGATATAATGTACCATATATATTTTCATGCTCCCATATATAAATCACTAAAGTATAATTTCTAAAAATTTATATATTTATTTATTTGAGAGCCAGAGTTACACAGAGAGGGAGAGATGGAGAGAAAGGTCTTCTATCTGCTGGTTCACTCTTCAAATGGCTGCAACAGCCAGACCTGGGCAGATCCAAAGCCAGGAATCAGGAGATTCCTCAGGGTCTTCCACGTGGGCTCAGGGGCCCAAGCATTTGGATCATCCTCTACTGCCTTCCCACGTCATAAGCAAAGAGCGGGATCAGAAGAGGAGCAGCTGGGACATGAACCGACTCTCATACGGGATGACGGTATAACAGAGAGAGGCATAGCCAAAGTGCCGGGCCCTAAAATATAATTTTGAAAACAATGAGTTTAATAAGAGAATATATGTGAACTTATAAATATATACTTATATTTATAATTGCAGATAGTCCCCAATCTATAAAAGTACAACCCATGATATTTCAGCATTATGATTAATTTATTGGGATAGCATATATTTTTCACAATATTTTCTATGTATGATGTGTTTTTTTAAAAGATTTTATTTATTTATTTGAAAGAGTTACACACACAGAGAGAGAAGGAGAGCTAAAGAGAAAGGTCTTCCATCTGCTGGTTCACTCCCCAATTGGCCACAATGGCCAGAGCTGTGCCGATCTGAAGCCAGAAGCCGGGAGACTCTTCTGGGTCTCCCACATGGGTGCAGGGGCCCAAGGACCTGGGCCATAGTCCACTGCCTTCCCCAGCCATAGCAAAGAGCCAGATAAGAAGTGGAGCAGCCAGGACTTGAACCGGTGCCCATATGGGATGCCAACACTGCAGGTGGTAGCTTTACCCATGATGCCACGGTGCCTGCCCCATGATGTGTTTATTGAAATGTAATTACATTGTAACTTCAGGAGCATGTTTATATGTATTTTAATTATAGATTTGTTTTATTCATTATTGTTAAAAAGTATTTTCTTCTTTATGAATTTTAAAAATTGAGACTTTGTGATCTGCTTAATTTATATAAACACATTTAATATTTGGTTATATATTTTTGTCATAAATTCACTGTTTTAAAAAGTAGTCTACAGGTTTTTTTAAAAGACAAAGAATCTTAAAATAGGCCAAAATTTCTTTTCATTAAAAATTATTATATCCTGGGTTAAAGCCCTGCCTGAAGCGCAGACATTCCATATGGGTGCCAGTTCTTGTCTCAGCTACTCCTCTTCTGATCCAGCTCTCTGCTATGGTCTGGGATAGCAGTGGAAGATGGCACAAGTTCTTGGGCCCCTGCACCCATGTGGGAGACCTTGAGGAAGCTCCTGGCTCCTGGCTTCGGATCAGCACAGCTCTGGCCGTTGTGTCCATCTGTGGAGTGAACCAGCATATGGAAGACCTCTCTCTCTGTCTCTGCCTCTCTCTATAACTCTGTCTTTCAAATAAGTAAAATAAATCTAAAAAAAAAATATTACATCCTGGACCTGCTCTGTGGAGCAGTCAGTTAATCCTCTGCCTAAAAAGCCTGCATTCCATTTGGGCACCGGTTCTTGTCCCAGCTGTTCCTCTTCTGATTCAGCTCTTTGCTATGGCCTGGGAAAACAGTAGAAGATGGCTCAAGTCCGTGGGCTCCTACACCTGCATAGGAGACCTGGAAGAAGCTCCTGGCTGCTGGTTCTTAATTGGTTCATCTCTAGCTGTCGTGGCCAGTTGGGGAATGAACCAGTGGATAGAAGACCTCTCTCTGTTCCTTCCTTTCACTGCACCTCTACCTCTCAAATAAATAAATCAATTCTTTAAAAATAATTAATGTATCCTTGACTATTCTACTAACTACTAACAATATTAGAACTCTATATCATAATCACGATTAACATCAATCTTATTTTAACAATATTGATTGAAACATTAATTAGACTATTCACGTCAAAACAAAAAGCTTTGGTTGGGTAAAATTTTCAAATAATTTAAGTTAAAAGGTAACATTATTTACTTCACTTACAATTTGTCCATTACTTTCATTAATGTATTCTAAACTTAGCAAGAAAGTGACAGAAACTTTTATCTCAAAAATAAGTACATTTTCCTTATGTATATTTTCATAATAATATATAGCAACATAACTCTCATAAATACTTTATAGTATCTAGGCTTTGTCTTTTTTATCAATATATTTATGTGTTTTTGTAACTTGTAGTCTCATGAGAAAGAAAAAAAATGGTCTAAATTGTATAAGCACTAACTTCATTGTAGTGCAACAGAGGCTAGAGACTTGCCCTGGAAAACAGCTCAGTGCATGCCCCACAGGTCACCCAGCCACCATGGTGGTATCATGAGACAAGGTACATGCTATGCTTATGTTTATCCCACACTCTGTGATGTAGATTTTATTTTGAAATCTGGTACACAAAATGGAAAACTTATAAATGCATCCATCCTGAGTGACTTATATCGTCTATATGGACAAAATGATTTTACCAAAGTACTGTTAATCAAAATTGGAACTGTATACATAAGAAAAAATGAAAATTAACTGGTTGGAAATTGACTAGTTAGTTTATGGTGTACATAATCACTATTGAAATTAATATAAAGTAAAAATAAAACAATACAGTTATCAAAATGAAAAATTCCTGTTGTATCAAATTTTGATGCTGCATCCACCTGTTTTCTTTTTTTTTTAACTTTTATTTAATGAATATAAATTTCCAGTGTACAGCTTATGGATTACAATGGCTTCCCCCTCCCATAACTTCCCTCCCACCCACAACCCTCCCCTCTCCCGCTCCCTCTCCCCTTCCATTCACATCAAGATTCATTTTCAATTCTCTTTATATACAGAAGATCAATTTAGTATAAAGATTTCAACAGTTTGCACCCACATAGAAACACAAAGTGAAACATACTGTTTGAGAACTAGTTATAGCATTAAATCAAAATGTACAGCACATTATGGACAGAGATTCCACATGAGGAGCAAGTGCACAGTGACTCCTGTTGTTAACCCAACAAATTGACACTCTAGTTTATGGTGCCAGTAACCACCCTAGGCTGTCGTCTTGAGTTGCCAAGGCTATGGAAGCCTTCCAAGTTTGCCAACCTGATCATATTTAGACAAGGTCATAAAAGATAGGGTGAGGATAGTAACCAATGATCCTAAGAGAGGCATTAACCAGGTCTGAACAATTATACAGCATTAAGTGGGGAAGAGGACCATCAGTACACACAGGTTGGGAGTAGAGCCATTGGTGGTAGAGTAGAGGTTATGATTACAATGGAATGAGGCCCAAGTGCACTAAACAGGGTCTAGAACAAAGGACAGAGTCATTATTAGAGGAGCTAAGAAAGGTGCTGTCTAAGCTACAATTAAGTTTTCTGATTGAGAGGCAAGTAGAACCTGATAGAAGGGGCTTGATAATAATATGTTGGGCTTTAGGCTTTGTAAGTTAAGAGGCCCAGACCTATCCATCTGTTCACATGTGGTATATCCTAAGGGAGGTGTGAACCTCCTAGGAGAAGGCACTCTGTTGACTTTCACTACTTGGCTGGCCTGGGAGGAGAGCTGGCCAGGTCAAGGCAGGTGGCATCTCTAACAAGAAATTTACAGTTCTGCCTGCAATGTTGCTGACCCTACTTGGCCATCCCCTCAGCTGCAGTGGTCACTTTGGAAGTTGGGCTGAGTGAAGGGCTTTTCAGCTTAGAGCCAATAAGATCTGTGGCTCTGACCTGGGCATCCTTCGACTCCAGGGCAGGTCTATTTCCAGTGACCCAACTCTTGGCAGAGCTGCCAGGGCTCTTCACAAGCTGATTTCTGCTGAAGCCCAGGCTTACCACATTGAAAGCCACTGCAGTGGACTGGCCTGTTGGGTCTCCTTGAGGGCAGATCACTGTACAGATCAGCCATTAATAGGCCTGCCACCCATTGCTTCTGATGCCTAGCTTTCTTTTCCTCCTGGTTTGTGTTAAAGCAGACCAGAGGATGCAAGTCAAGGGTGTGCCCGTATCCCATCTCTAATCTTCGGTGGCTTGAACTACAAGTCTATAGTCACAGGCATGTTCTGTAGTAGTTTTTCTAAGGTAGACAATGCCCATGAGGAAAATTATATTCTCACTTTAAAATTTTCTTTCCCTTTGGTCTGAAAGGGAGGTTTTTTTTCTACTTACTGTGTACTTCACTGATGGCGAAGTAAATCTAGCTATGAGATTATTATTTAAGTTCTTATTTTGGCTATGCTATTACAGAAAAATGTTAGCTATCTCTTTTATAAGGTCTAAAGATTAAATTGTGCATCCTACAGATTCCTTCATAATAGAATTAGTTTCCTACCTTGAGAATAGATTAATGGAAGAACAAGTTGGGCTTAGAATAGAGAAATGAGGGAGCAAGTCCTAGATCGCTTGCTGACAATAGGAATATCACATGAATACTTAGCAAACAGTTTCAACCATTAGATAACAACTTAAGAAAACATTTACCAGAAGGTCCAATGCCTTCTATAAATTTTAAGAATCATGTATTTCAAAACACCTCTTAAATATCTAACATGGTATAGTTTGTTTAACCAGTAAACTTAAGCACAACCATATAAAATGTTGTTAGTTTGTTTCTACTAACAAGTTTAAAACATATGATACACAGATTCAGGTCACACAAATTAAAATGTATCTTTGATTAAATTTAGCAGCTTAAATTTATGTGCAATCTAATCATAAGCCAATTAAAATAAAACTCTTAATAAAATTTTCCCATGTGGACATACAATATATACACACATATAACATAGCATAATAGTCCAATATAGCAATTTTAATAATAGCTTTTAAAATCTTTAACTCTTTTTGTATATTGCCAATTGATTTGAATTGCTTTTTGTTTTTAGTAACCTCAGTTAACCATACTTTCTCTCAGTTGGTACTGTTAATACATTATTGGCTTCATCTGTTTACAGAGCCATCCCAAAATACTGAATACAATAGAAGTGGCTGGAAAAAGTCCATAGGAACCTATAGGAGGACAGCTAAACACAGAACCAACAACGCTTTAGTTTTATGAGCAGCAAATCATATATAACTGTGGATGACAAAAGACTTTAAGTCGCCATGTTTAAAATTATAAACTCATCAACCAACAAGAGGCACTTGCTTACTTCACAGTATTTTTGAAAGCACCTGTAGGATTTTACAAGTATTTAACCCTTTAGGCCTCTGGGGCTTTCTCATTAAGATAACTATCATGTCTAGTAACACAAGATCATTAGACTTTTTAATTCTCAAACATTTGTATTAATAGCATTTTCCATTATAGAAACTTAAAATTTGGTACCACATCACATCTTGACAGTACTTCTAATATAATCCAAATAGCCTGATTAGTTGGTGTCTCTATAAGATAAGAGACATAGGTCCTTCGATTTTTTCAGTTGGGCCCAAACTGGAAAAACCAAAGTCCAGGATTTACTGGAAATTTTAGCGTCCAGATTGTTTGGAACTTTGATTTTTTGAATGCCTGTCAAGAATGCCAAGAAGGCTCAAAATCCAAAATATCTGGTTGAAATAAGATTCCTTAAAATCATGACATAACATAGACCAAATTTGATCATTGTTACAAGGTGATTATTCAAATCTTTGAAAATAAGCACATATTTAAATAAGCCATAGCTCTTAACGAAAATTCAGCTGTTTTTGAACAATTAGAATTTAACAGACATCAAGAGAACATAATAGATTACTATAACACATTGATTTAACAGAGCATCAGAGTTTAATTCTATGTCAAAGAGAAATTGAGCTTCCTGTGATCTTTTGCTGTGAGGTTTCCTTCCTTTACCTTCTTCATATTGGTGACCATGTTTCTGTGTTTCTGTGTGTAACACATCTTTAAGCATCTTTTGCAGGGCAGGATGAGTGGCGACAAATTCTTTCAGTTTCTGTTTGCTATGAAAAGTCTTAATTTTACCTTCATTCACAAAATGAGAGCTTTGCAGGATATAATATTCTGGGCTGGCAGTTTTTATCTCTTAGTGCCTGGGCTATGTCTCGCCATTCCCTTCTAGCTTGTAGGGTTTCTGATGAGAAGTCTGCTGTGAGTCTAATTGGAGATCCTCTGAGAGTAATCTGACGTTTCTCTCTTGCACCTTTTAGAATCTTTTCTTTATGTTTCACTGTGGTGAGTTTGATTACAACATCTCGTGGTGAGGATCTCTTTTGGTCATGTTTATTAGGGGTTCTCTAAGCTTCCTGTACTAAGATGCCTCTGTCCTTCTCCAAACCTGGGAAATTTTCTGCTAGTATCTCACTGAAAATGCCTTCTAATCCTTTCTCCTTCTCCATGCCTTCAGGAACTCCTAGAACCCGGATGTTAGGTTTTTTAATAGTATCCTGTAGATTCCCGACAATATTTTTTAGATTTCTAATTTCTTCTTCTTTTCTTTGGTTTGCCTGTTTCCTTTCCTGTTCTCTGTCTTCTAAGTCTGATATTCTCTCTTCTGCTTCGCCCATTCTGTTTTTAAGGCTCTCTAATGTGTTTGTCATTTGATCTATTGAATTCTTCATTTCATTATGATTTCTCTTCACTATCACAGTTTCTTGTTCTACTAGTTGTTTCATTTCATTTTGATTCCTCCTTAGGATTTCATTTTCACGAGAGAGATTTTCTATCTTGTCCATTAAGGATTTCTGTAGTTCAAGAATTTGTTTTTGAGAACTTATTAATGTTCTTATCAATTTTTTGAGATCTGCTTTTTGCATTTCTTCTATCTCATCATCTTCATAATCTTGAATTGGTGTGTCTTTTTCATTTGGGAGCATCATAGTGTCTTCCTTGTTCTTGTTACCTCGGTTTTTGCGTTTGTTGTTTGGCATGTTGGAGATATTTGGTTTCTTCACTGTGTTGTTTTTTCTTGTTACACTATGGCTCTAGATTAAGTGGACTGTCTGCTTTCGGTGGAGCCTTAGAGGCTTGAAATGAGTGTGGCCTGAGAGCTGTGTTTGGTTCCTCAGGGTTGAGGGTGTGTCAAAGATGACACTCCCAGGTTAGGTGTGGTAAATCTCTCTTTCTTTCTTTCTTTCTTTTTTTTTTTTTTTTTTGATTCAAAAGGGAAGTAATTCCATACAACTGAATGTAATTGGAGGTAGTTAGCAGGTGAATGATATACCCACAGGAGCCAGAGATCAGAAGCTCTTTCCCAAGAACCACACAGGGAATCTCTGCTGGCCTCAGTGTGGGCTCCAATTCTCCTGCAGTTTCCCACTGGGTTGCCAAGTTAGATCCTAATCTCCTGTTATTTCACCCCTCCCCCCAGAGTCAGGTTTTTCTGCTAGACTCAGGGCCCGTGCAGACCTGAGGTCGCCCTGCTTATGACGTATTTCCAAAATGGCGACTGCTCTTTGTCTTGTTAGCCTTTGAGGGGTGAGCGGAGAGAGAGAAACTCGTGTCCGTATTGGTCACTTTTTTTTTCCTCTCTCTCTTCTAGTTAGCCTGGTGAACTTTTCCCCACAGAGTTTCAAGCCTCACTCCCTCTAGTCTCCTCTTTCTGCTTTCCCGCTGGTGTCTCGGGCTATTGAGGTTCGGCTCACCTCGCATTCCAGCGCTGGTGCGTTGATTCTGCCGCTGGTGTCCCGAACTTGGGCTCCCACGCTCTCCACGCAGGTCCACTGTGAATCACTACTTCCGGAAGAGTTTCCTCTGCTGTTTCTTCCCCTACTCTTCCTTGACCCTGCAGTATCTTCACTGTTATTAACCTGTGTGTTTCCGAACTATCAATGTGCTCACTTCCTATTCCACATCCACCTGTTTTCTACTTACAACAATTGGCTTCATCTCACTTGTCCCCTGAGCTTTGGCAACTTGCTGAATATTGGACCCTGACTACCTCCATTATGACCTTATGTTCCAGCATCATCTTCATTGTCATCCTCTCCAGAGGAAGTCATTGCAACTACCCTGTTTGTATTACAAAAAGGCATCTATCATATTTTCCATAAAAATTCCTTAGTTTTCAACTTTTTCTATCTAGAAGTTCAGTGACACTCTCCATTGCAAAACAAAGCCAAGTGCTCAACTTTTTCTCTACAGATATTTAATAGTATTTATAAAAATTCATTCTATTAAAATATTGATTTAATTTATGTGATAGAAGCCAATATTTCCACCAAAATAAGACTTTCTTTTGTTTAAGTATTAATTTTCTACTCCCAATTGCTTTCTCTTTTTTATTTATATAAAGGGAACAAATTTCAGGTATTTCATATACATAATATTAAGAGCATAATAATACTTCCAACCCTATCCTTCATCCCTCCCTCCCTCAATCCTACCCTCCATCATTCTTTTCTTGTTATTCTTTTAATTGTTACAATGACATATTTTGAATTTACTTTATAATCACAAGCTCAATCCTCCACTACATGAAGAAATCAATAAATAGTAAATAGAAAAAACATGAGTACAGACAAGGGCCATAAACAATATTCAAATCTCAAAATGTCAATTTTGCTCATATACACTCTACATATTATGCACCACAAATCCGAGAAAACATACTTGTGTTTTAGGGACTGGCTTATTTCACAAAACATAATAGTCTCCACTTGCATCCATTTTGCTGCAAAACACAGGATTTCATTTTTTTATGTCTGAGAGTAGTAATCCATCATGTATTAATATCACATTTCCCTTGTCTTGCTGTTGGCTGAATGACATCACAGTTGATTCTGTATCTTATCTACTGTGACTTGGTTGAGCTGCTATGAACACGGGGGTACAGACAACTCTTTTGTATGCTGATATCATTTCTTTTGACTAAATTCCAGAAGTGGAATGGCTAGGTCATATGATAGATCTATTCTCAGGTTTCTGATGAATCTCCACACTAGTTTTGCTAGTTTATATTTTCACCAACAGTGTATTAGGGTACATTTTACTCTATATTCTTGCCAGAATTATTATTTTTTTTTTTATTTTAGGATGGTAGCCATTCTAACAGGAGTAGGGTGAGCTATCATTGTGGTATTTATTTGCATTTCTCTGATAGCTAGTGATCTTGAACATCTTTTCATGGGTCTTATTGGCCATTTTTATTTAATCCTTTGAAAAATATCTGTTCATATCTTTAGCCTATTTCTTAACTGGATTTTTTTTTTATTTTGTTGTTGTTGAGTTTCTTGAGATCCTTATATATTCTGAATATTAAAGCTTTATCAGACATGTAATTTGCAAATATTTTCTTCCATTTGGTCATTTGCCTTTTTACTTGTTGAGTGTTTCAGTGTTTGTGCAGAAGCTTAGCCTGATGAGGTCCCATTTGTCTATCTTTGACTTTATTGCTTGTGCTTCTGAGGTCTTATCCAAAGCCCAGCTTATCCAACTCTGGCAAAATCTTGCAGGGTTTCCCTAGTGTTCCCCTCTAATAATTTCATGGTATCAGGTCATAGATTTAGATTTTTGATCCCCTGAGTTGATTTTTTTCATAAGGTGTAAGATAGGTGTCTTTTTTCATAGTTCTGCATGAATAGATCCAATTTTCTCAACATCATTTATTGAAGAGACTGTCTCCCCCAGGGAGCGATTTTCACTTCTTTTTCAAAGTTTAGTTAGTTGTAGATGTGTGAGTTAATTTCTGGGGTCTCTAGTCTGCTCCATTGGTCAGCATGTCTATTCTTGTAACAGTACCAAGCTGTTTGGATTATAACTTCCCTGTAGTATGTCTTGAAATCTAGTATCATGATGCCTCCAGCTTTGTTTTTATTGCTTTGGATCTTGTGGTGTGTCTCTTGTGATTCCATCTGAGTTTTAGATCTGAGAACAGCTGGCAGTTTGATTGGTACCACAGTGAACCATACTTTTGGTAATATGAACATCTGGATAATATTTATTCTTCCAATTCATGGATATGGAAGATTTTTCCAATTTTTTTGTGTCTTCTATTTCTTGTAGCTATTGTGAATGGAACTGATCTTGTAAGTTTTTTTTTTCTTTTCTGAGCTATACATTGTTTGTGTAGACAAAGGGTATTGATTTTTGCGTGTTGATTTTTATATTCTAAAAGTTTGCCAACCTCTACTATGAATTACAATAATATCTTAGTAGATTCTTTTAGTTCACATATGTACAGGACCATATCATCTGTAAACAGGGATAATTTGTCAGAAATGATAACACAGAGAAAACTATGTGTGAAAAGCCAATTTTTTGCAAAGTTATTTTCTCATCTAAGTAAATGATTTAAGTCTATTTTTAATCTACTCTTGTTGGTATTTGCGTTGACCTGTCAATTCCGGCAAATATTTGTCACCTACTAGATTGTTTCTTGATCTAGCCTTCTGTGTACAGGTGTATGCTTCTTTGAATGATATCACTAAATGATAAAATATCAGAGAAAGATTAGGAGAGACTGTACATGATAATTCCTGAAGGCAACACTACTTTAAGAGCACATCAGGCATTGCTTTGTTGAATTCAGAAGAAGACAGTGTCTTCAATGTAAACCTTATGACAGAAAGAACATTGGATAGAATGCTAATGACATTGTCTATTATTCTCTATAGTGAGGAATGAGATCAGGGAATATTCTTTCATCTTACAATTTTGTTGTCTCGATTTGGCAATGAGAGACTTGGACAAGTCTTCTCTAGAGTTTACTCTAATTGCAAGCTTTTGGAAATTAAACAGATTTATAAATAAATCAAAGTTTGTTTCTAAAGCATAGTATTCAAGTAGCATTGAATAGCTTAAATGAATAATATTGAGTCAAAAGAGTCCCAAAAGTCTTTAAAAACAAAAAAGAAAGAGGGAAACATACCACTGAGGAACAGCAAAATGATTTTTCTTCCCATTTATTATTAAAAGTCTTAATTTTTTATTTCTTATTTGATATGACTTTATGTAAGTCAGTATAAATTCCTCTTAGTTTTATTGTTTTAATTTTCCAAATCTTATAAGGAACATAGCAGATAAGTAAATAAATTGGACATTCTAAATATGCACTTTGATAATTCTGCATCAGGGTGTACTTGTAACTGCATCTGTTAATAAACTTTCTTAGGTTGAAATGAGAGAAAGTTCAATAACCAGTGCTAGAGTGTGATTTGAATTAACTTGTTATTGTAGCTTTTCTCACAAGTTGTTAAAAAGCTAAGATCAGTTCAACCTCTTTTCTCTAATTCAAGTGAATTCATAGGTTAGAGATAGCATTTCTATGGCTAAAATTATCAAGAAGAAAGCAGTAAGTATATGTAGCCTTTTTTTTTTATGAAAGAACTGAAAGCTCAAGAAAATTTTAGAGTCAGTGTCAGAATAAATAAATATATATAGAAAGAATGCTGCTAATTCATTTTTATGAATTAAAAATACACACTTATGAAATAATACATTTTTAATTTTTTTAAACTTTTATTTAATGAATATAAATTTCCAAAGTACAGCTTATGGATTATAATGGCTTCCCCCCCATAACTTCCTTCCCACCCGCAACCCTCCCCTTTCCCACTCCCTCTCCCCTTCCATTCACATCAAGATTCATTTTCAACTCTCTTTATATACAGAAGATCAGTTTAGTATATATTAAGATTTCAACAGTTTGCCCTCACATAGCAATGTAAAATGAAAAATACTGTTGGAGTACTAGTTATAGCATTAAATCACAATCGTCAGGTGGGAAAGAATACATTTTTAAACATTTATTTGATAAATATAAATTCAAAAGTACGACTTTTGGATTATAGCGGCTTTTCCCCTCATAACTTCCCTCCCACCAGCAACCATCCTATCTCCCAATCTCTCTCCCACCCCATTCCTCATCAAGATTTATTTTCAATTATCATTATATACAGAAGAACAACTTAGTATATACTAAGTAAAGATTTCAACAGTTTGCACCCACACAGATACACAAAGTATAAAGTACTGTTTGAGCAGAAGTTTTACCATTAATTCACATAGTACAGCACATTAAGGACAGAGATCCTACATGGGGAGTAAATGTGCAGTGACTCCTGTTGCTGATTTAGCAATTGACACTGAAAGGATACAGTTTTACACATGGTTTTATTGTTTGTACTTAAACAGTGAAACATAGATGTCAGTACCATGACTTTGCCCTTTATCATGTACGTCAGATTAGACTTTAAAATTCTTTTCTAGTAAAAAAAAAATACTAGAATTTTCTCAATATTTCTACGAATTTTTGATGATTATTTTGTATGTATTCATCGGACAGCCATATTTTATTACACATTGTCCTGGATAGCTAACCCACTGTGGTCTGGAAGTAATACAATGGGATCTTCTGAATGCAGATGTATAACTGAGATTTACACTAAATTCGAAATCAATTTAAAAATCAAACTAAAAAAATAAATCAACTCTGATTTCAATTAAAAATAAGAAACAAGCAACAAAAGAGAGAGACAGAGAAAGAAAGAAAGACAGAGAGAGAGAAAGGAAGAAAGAAAGAAAGAAAGAAAGAAAGAAAGAAAGAAAGAAAGAAAGAAAGAAAAAGAAAGAAAGAAAAAGAAAGAAAGGAAGGAAGGAAGGAAGGAAGGAAGGGAGGGAGGGAGGGAGGGAGGGAGGGAGGGAGAGAGGGATTAAGGAAGGAAGGAAGGGAGGGAGGAAGGAAGGAAGGAAGAAAAGAGAGGGAGAAGAGGAAAGGGAAAAGGAAGAGGAAGGGGAAGGGAGGGGAAAGGAAGGGGAGGGAAGGAAAGAAAAAAGGAGACACAAAATAGGGGAGGGAGAGATCAAATCCAATGAGAACATATTACAATCTGACAATTTGGGGGTCCATAATTTGAGGTTTATAATTTAGGGCTATAATTCAACATGGAAATGAACAGCTCTGCAAAGAGAAGGCTGCTCCAGTGCTCTGAAGTATTGTGTTTGCCTTACTAGCAAGCTAACAATTTGGCTTGCCACAATTGCCTGCATACTAGCAGAAGGCAAGACTTTATTGGTTCTGTGAAAATAACTATTTCTCCTGGCAGAGTAGACAGCAGAGATTCATGTTTGTTTAGGCTCCCCTTGACGTACAAGTCTCTCTAGGGCTACCCAGAGGGTGGTTCCAACTGGATAGTGTCCATATACAGGCTTTGGACCCCAGATAAGGAAGCCCAACCTCAGGAAATGCCAGCTACTCTATGGGGCTGCAAGCAAACCTCACAATCTCTACAATAGAGAGCAAAGTTACTTTTCTTCTCCTGGACTAAACACAAATCAGTCCTCTGCTGAGGAGCAAGACATTCTGTCTATTTTGCAATGTATATTGTTATACTCAAACATCCTGGAAAACACCTTCTAGAACTAAGCCTTCAGGAATTCTGCTCAGAAAACTTACACAAATGGGAAAAAAAAGTGTAGAGAATAGTGCTTCCATTGTCATATTTAATGAGTTCTCCAAAATAATGTGAAAATCATGGAGATTCTGAACCTTATACCCATCTTTTTTTTCTTTCTAAGTCTGCTTTATTTTATCCCTTAAATCCTTTTTATTTCTAATGTTAAGATAACTGATCTATATCATTGGTCATAGTAAAGTTTTCAGAATCTTGTATTTTATTCCAAGAGATAGAAAAATTGATACTTAGTTTTATTAAAATGAATTTTCTGTTTCAGAGTGGAATTACATTCCTAGCTAAAAAGGAACTCTTTTTTCCATACGGTGTCAATAATATATCTGCCAAATCTACAGATCACAAATTTTGTATTTATTTCTGTATCATTTCAAAGTAAGGTTGATGGATCTATAGGGATTCTTCTCATAACACAGAAAAATAATTTTGCATTTAAATAAATGCTGGAGGACTTCAGATTAAATTAACAATAACTGAATCAGAATTCCTAGATCTAAGTTAGATCAAAAAAGTCATTCACCTGTATCATAGAATTAACAAATGAAAATGAATTATGTGAGAGTTTGAATTTGAGTCTAGATATTTCAAACATATAGGTACTACATCAAAATTGCCAGAATTAGAAAGTAAAAGCAATTAGATAAATTGATATGGGAAAGTAGATATGTAATAATAAACAAAAATACAAGTAACTAATATATAAATAGATGAAACAAAATTAAGTAAATCGAGTACTTTTTTAAATCATAAATTGTTCTATACATTTAATTTATCAATGAAGACACTGGTTAGAATGTTGCCGTCCTGTATCAGAGTTCTTGGGTTCAATTCATGGCTCCAGCTCCCAATTCCATCTTTTATTTGCCAGCACAAACTGCTGGAGATAGCAGTCAGTGTCTCAAGTGGTAGGGTTCCTGCCAGTTGTTTGGGAAACTTGGATTGAATTCCCAATTCTTTGGCCATTGTCCAGTCTAGTCCTAGCCATTATGGGCATTTGGGGACCCTTTGTCTTTAACTCTGTCTTTCTGTCTCTGCCTCTGCCTCTGGAATAAATGCATTATTAAAAAATATGACGCTAGATGGCAAAACAAAATTTTAAGACAGAAAGAGAAATTCTAGTTTCGAAATTCAGTACCTGCATCATGAGGAAATGCAAATATGCAAGAAATGTTTTGATAGTATTTTTAAAAAAGATTTATTTATTTATTTACTTGAGAGCTACACAGAGAGAGGAAGAGAGGTAGAGAGGTAGAGAGAGAGAGAGAGAGAGAGAGAGAGAGAGGTCTTCCATCTACCAGTTTACTCCCTGAATAGCTTCAACAGCCAGAGCTGAGCAGATCCAAAGCCAGGAGTGAGGAACTTCCTCCAGGTCTTCCGACACGGGTGCAGGGGCCCAAGGACTTGGGCCATCTTCTACTGCTTTCCCAGGCCATAGCAGAAAGCTGGATCGGAAGTGGAGCAGCCAGGACTAGAACAGGCGGCCATATGGGATGCTGGAGCTGCTTTACCCGCTATGCAATAGGTCTGGCCTCAGATAGTATTTCTTAATAAGGAAAAAAAAAAAAAGATTTGTATAACATTTACAAAAATAATAAAATCTAGGAAAGCCATTAAGGAAATGTAAGAGAAATGTAAAGTAGATAACCAGTTTCAAGCATCAAAATAGAATCATTCTTCACGAAACTTACAAACTTCAGAAAGATATTAAAAGAATTTCTCTGTTACAAAACTGAGAAACCTCAGTAAGATACTAGAGAACTTTCTGAAATACTTAGAATTTAAAAGAGATCCAAGGTGTTACATTTTTGGAAATCAATTTACCAAAACATATTTAATTCATAACATAAAAGATTGCTATGTAAAATAGATGAATTTAACATGTAGGAGACATGGATTGAATTCTTGGTTCCTGGATTTGGTCTGCACACGTCTTGAATGTTACAGGCATTTGGGGAAGTAAATCAATGGATAGAAAATTCTCTATCTGCCTCTGTCAGATTTTCAAATTAAAGAATGATTAATTTGTTAAGTAAATTTTTACATCACCTTAATTTATGATGTATAGCGGCAATAATCTATTTTTTGTGATACGTAATTAGTAAATGCAAGTAAAGGAAAGACAGTGAATTAGCTGATTTTTGAAAAGTGATTTAGCCATGAAATCACAAGAAAATAGGGACTAAAGGAGAATAGTTATGTAGAATTATTCTGAATTTTCTGGGGACTTTAACATTTCATTCTCAGAGTTGTTTTTCATTGTGCTTCAATATTTTTCCATGTCATTTCATTTTCTTTATGTAGATCATTTCTGAAGCATCGAAATGATTCACAGGAATATGATTTCTGAAGTTTCTGTAAAAATGTAAATTTTGTAAAAATTTAAGAAAGAAAAAATAATTCAACCAAATACATGTTCAACAATACATTACAAGTCATAGGGGACCTGAGAAAACATTATTTATGAACACTGTATTACACAAAATACAAGGTTATCTTAATTAAAACAGCTAGCATAACAAGGAAATTAAAAATAATTTATTTATATCATGTAGTATTTTCTTTAGATATAGGAAAGCAGTGCAATATTCAGCTAATGTGAACCACTGTAAGATATTCTAGAAGATGGTTAAGACAATGGAGAACTGGATGTGATCACTAGAAGACTCACATTCTGTAATACCCAGTATTTTGTTCAGTTCCACTTTAGTTAACAGACTACAGTGTGTCTATAATCCACGAAGAATCCCAATCCCAGCTACTTTCTCAAATAAAAGCTATCAATAAGCTACCAGGATCAAGAAAGCCATTCATTAAACCTGAAGCTTTAAAAAAAGAGTTTCATAAGATAAATCGGTGTTAAACTTTACTTTGAATTTCGAAAATTAAAGAATTTCAACTAAATATTAGCAATAAACAGCTGATCGTTAAATGTCACCAAATATTAAGAACAAAAGAAACTTCTAGAGAGAACTTACACATTATACACTATTATATTATATATATTATATATTATGATGTATAATATATATATATTGTATTATACATTATAATGTATAAGCGCTAAAGGGAGAAATCCTTTTAATTTATTTCATTCTTTGAACCTAGAAGTTTGAGGAACATATTCATGATTAATAATGAATATTTCTTGAAAAGGATGAACAAGACAATAGCCTGTTTCTAAAATGTCACACATTGTTTAAATTGTGATATGCAAGTTTATTTCTTGTTCAGAAGAAGCAGAAGAGAGAATATCAGACTTAGAAGACAGAGAACAGGAAAGGAAACAGGCAAACCAAAGAAAAGAAGAAGAAATTAGAAATCTAAAAAATATTGTCGGGAATCTACAGGATACTATTAAAAAACCCAACATTCGGGTTCTAGGAGTTCCTGAAGGCATGGAGAGGGAGAAAGGATTAGAAGGCATTTTCAGTGAGATACTAGCAGAAAATTTCCCAGGTTTGGAGAAGGACAGAGGCATCTTAGTACAGGAAGCTTATAGAACCCCTAATAAACATGACCAAAAGAGATCCTCACCACGACACGTTGTAATCAAACTCACCACAGTGAAACATAAAAGATTCTAAAAGGTGCAAAGAGAAACGTCAGATTACTCTCAGAGGATCTCCAATTAGACTCACAGCATATTTCTCATCAGAAACCCTACAAGCTAGAAGGGAATGGCGAGACATAGCCCAGATACTAAGAGAGAAAAACCGCCAGCCCAGAATATTATATCCTGCAAAGCTCTCATTTGTGAATGAAGGTGAAATTAAGACTTTTCATAGCAAACAGAAACTGAAAGAATTTGTTGCCACACATCCTGCCCTGCAAAAGATGCTTAAAGATGTGTTACACACAGAAACACAGAAACATGGTCACCAGTATGAAAGAAGGTAAAGGAAGGAAACCTCACAGCAAAAGATCACAGGAAGCTCAATTTCTCTTTGACATAGAATTAAACTCTGATGCTCTGTTAAAGCAATGTGTTAAAGTAATCTATTATGTTCTCTTGATGTCTGTTAAATTCTAATTGTTCAAAAACAGCTGAATTTTTATTAAGAGCTATGGGTTATTTAAATATGTGCTTTTTTCAAAAATTTGAATAATCACCTTGTAACAATGATCAAATTTGGTCTATGTTATGTCATGATTTTAAGAAATCTTATTTCAACCAGATATTTTGGAGACATGATAGTTATCTTAATGAGAAAGCCCCAGAGGCTTAAAGGGTTAAATACTTGTAAAATCCTACAGGTGCTTTCAAAAATACTGTGAAGTAAGCAAGTGCCTCTTGTTGGTTGATGAGTTTATAATTTTAAATTGTCAGCAAGCGATCTAGGACTTGCTCCCTCATTTCTCTATTCTAAGCCCAACTTGTTCTTTCATTTCTCTATTCTCTTCAAGGTAGGAAACTAACTCTATTATGAAGGAATCTGTAGGATGCACAATTTAATCTTTAGACCTTATAAAAGAGATGGCTAACATTTTTCTGCAATAGCATAGCCAAAATAAGAACTCAAATAATAATCTCATAGCTAGATTCACTTTGCCATCAGCGAAGTATACAGTAAGTAGAAAAAAACCTCCCTTTCAGACCAAAGGGAAAAAAGTTTTAAAGTGAGAATATAATTTTCCTCATGGGCATTGTCTACCTTAGAAAAACTACTACAGAACATGCCTGTGACTATAGACTTGTAGTTCAGGCCACCGAAGATTAGAGATGGGAAACGGGCACTCCCTTGACTTGCATCCTCTGGTCTGCTTTAACACAAACCAGGAGGAAAAGAAAGCTCGGCATCAGAAGCAATGGGTGGCAGGCCTATTAATGGCTGATCTGTACAGTGATCTGCCCTCAAGGAGACCCAACAGGCCAGTCCACTGCAGTGGCTTTCAATGTGGTAAGCCTGGGCTTCAGCAGAAGTCAGCTTGTGAAGAGCCCTGGCAGCTCTGCCAAGAGTTGGATCACTGGAAATGGACCTGCTCTGGAGTCGAAGGATGCCCAGGTCAGAGCCACAGATCTTATTGGCTCTAAGCTGAAAAGCCCTTCACTCAGCCCAACTTCCAAAGTGACCACTGCAGCTGAGGGGATGGTCAAGTAGGGTCAGCAACATTGCAGGCAGAACTGTAAATTTCTTGTTAGAGATGCCCCCTGCCTTTACCTGGCCAGCTCTCCTCCCAGGCCAGCCAAGTAATGAAAGTCAACAGAGTGCCTTCCCCTAGGAGGTTCACACCTCCCTTAGGATATACCCCATGTGAAGAGATAGATAGGTCTTGGCCTCTGAATTTACAAGGCCTGAAGCCCACCAGATTATTATCAAGCCCCTTCTATCAGGTTCTATTTGCCTCTCAATCAGAAAACTTCATTGTAGCTTAGACAGCACCTTTCTTAGCTCCTCTAATAATGACTCTGTCCTTTGTTCTAGGCCCTGTCTAGTGCACTTGGGCCTCATTCCTTTGTAATCATAACCTCTACTCTACCACCAATGGCCCTACTCCCAACATGTGTGTACTGATGGTCCTCTTCCCCACTTAATGCTGTATAATTGTTCAAACCTGGTAAATGCCACTCTTAGGATCATTGGTTACTATCCTCACTCTGTCTTTTATGACCTTGTCTAAATATGATCAGAGTCGGCAAACTTGGAAGGCTTCCATAGCCTTGGCAACTCAAGACGACAGCCTAGGGTGGTTACTGGCGCCATAAACTAGAGTGTCAATTTGTTGGGTCAACAACAGGAGCCACTGTGCACTTGCTCCTCATGTGGGATCTCTGTCCTTAATGTGCTGTACATTGTGATTTAATGCTATAACTAGTTCTCAAACAGTATGTTTCACTTTGTGTTTCTATGTGGGTGCAAACTGTTGAAATCTTTATACTAAATTGATCTTCTGTATATAAAGAGAATTGAAAATGAATCTTGATGCAAATGGAAGGGGAGAGGGAGCAGGAGAGGGGAGGGTTGCGGGTGGGAGGGAAGTTATGGGGGGGGGGAAGCCATTGTAATCCATAAGCTGTACACTGGAAATTTATATTCATTAAATAAAAGTTAAAAAAAAAGATAAAAAAAAAAGAAGAAATGTATGCAAGTCTTCTAAATTATGAAATGTATTCACTATCTTTGACCTTCTAAAATTGCTGAAATATTTTTGTCTTTTTCAAATGGCGGTTAAGTTACCTTCAATTAAAGACAGTTGATTTAACGAATCTGCTTTCCTTAATAACGAATCTGCTTTCCTCAATTCCCATCAATAAGAACAACAGATCTTCAAAAGAGGGAAGCATGAATCTCACCAGGGCAAAGCAAACAAGATACAAACAGCAAGGTGACATATTTTCTTGAAAGTTGAGAATCAAATAATTTGGGCGATAACTGATTTAGATTGAGAGAGAAAAACGGCTGGAACCTCAGATTTCACCTCAGGGACCTGCAGAATTAGAGCAAAGTCAGGTTCTTATGTCGCCAAGCACCTGCCCAGGTTTCCTAAGACATATTTTTATGACACCAAGCACATCAGCGGATCTAAAAAGGAAAGAGGATTTGAGAGATACAAATAAACTTCTAGAGAATTAACTGCAAGAGGAAATGTGGACTTCAGGAAATCAGGCACATCTGAGTTGCAACACACATGTTGAAAACAGAAGAATCAGAAGAAAATATATCAATTAAGTGACATGGCCATTCTTCTTTGCCTCTTTCCTACTTTGCACCCTGCATTCTGACACCCATGCTTTCACCTCGTCTCAAGTAGAATGATAGCTATTCTATAATGAAACTAGTGAAACCTAAGAAAGACATCTATATATTGGCATTTGATTATTCTCCAGGGGAAAACCCCATCATATCACCCTCTGATTATAGACCCCTTTCATAAGCCTTCCTGTGCAAGTATAAATCAATAATCTTGTCTAGATTGTCTTATTTTTCAACATTACCTATCACCTAATATCATCAGGAATTAGAGAAAACACATGCTATGAGACAAATTAAAATCAGGTTAAATGATTTCAATGAATCAGCAGATAGCCCAAGCAAAATCAGAAAATATAATACCAAGTCATTATCTTCATTAAGACAAAAGAAGATAAAACAGTTATGGATCCAGAACAAATAAACAAATGAACAAACAAAAATGAAAGCAAAACACTTGTTTTACATAAAAAAGTAGATATCATGTTTTTGTACTTTAAAAACTGAAATCAGATATGATTACTTTTTCTTGTGGAAATATGTATATTACTAGATCCCTCCATATTTATCAAAGTTAGTAGCAGAAGTGTCAAATACATCTAAAACTTTTTAGCAAGTTTATTATAGTAAAGTAATTATTTCGCTATGCTCTATCACCCAACATATATCAGCTTTTCAGTTAGAAAGGAATTAAAATGATGAATGTATTTCAGAAAGAGCATAATACGTTCGTAGATTTATAATTCTAACAACAAAATACTCAGAGTCAATAGAACTTGGATCAAAACTGGAAATAATGTTTTTTTTTTAATTTTAAAATACTTAAAACACTAGTTTATTATAGGCTTATAATCTTAAAAAGAAAGTATTCTGTTGTCAGTGAATAGATTTAACATTTAAATTCTTAAAGTAGATTGTCTAAACTTAGCACAGTGTTTACATATTTGTAGGAGGTATAAAACTGAGTATATTATACACATTTAAAGTTGCATCGTTGGTGAGGTGCTGTAGTGTAGTTGGGGCACCAGCATCCCATATGGCCACTGGTACCTGTCCCAGCTGCTCTTCTTCCGATCCAGCTCTCCATTTATGGCCTGATAAAGCAGTGCAAGATGGTTCAAGTGTTTGGGCCCCTGCAACCACATGGGAGACCTGGAAGAAGTTCCTGGCTGCTGGCTTCAATTAGGCTCAGCTCCAGTAATTGCATCCATTTGAGTAATGAACAAGCGGATAGAAGACATTTCTCTCTGTCTCTCCCTCTCTCTCTCTGTAACTCTACCTCTCAAATAAATAAATTAAAAAAAAAAACCAGGTCTTTAAAACCAGCATTTTGACATTATAAAGAGTAAGCTAAAATTACATAAGCTCAAAAATGAAAAATATCAAGGAATGATATAATAATCATAATACTACTAACCAGGTTTTTAAAAATTAACAAAAGATCTAACTGTGGGAATGACATAGCTATTATAAGTGATTTTGTTTGCTTGAATTATTCAAAATTGAATAAAAACATAATTAACTGTGAATAGTATGACTTGTTTTGCCAAGGAAAGTAATGAAAACTCTAATTTGGTTTATTTAAATTCTGCACCGAAAGTAAAATAAAAGTATTTGGTATAAAACAATCCTGAAATGTTTCTAAATTTCTACATTTTTACTTTGTATATTGATATGTTTAAATGTATAAGGAATCTTAGCTATAGTAGTGAAAAAAGCCAGTTTACATTTATGCAAGCAACTTTTTTCTCTTTCCAGTAACAGCTTAAAATTGTCATTTTGGAAAACACCATACAATTTAATTATTATTGAACAGAGTCAGAAGGATTAGTTGGGAGAGAATATAAATCAGCACTTTTATTGGAGCATGAAATTAAGTACCTCATATAGAAGATGGAAGCCCCAAGAGTTTAAAGATGATGCTATTGACATATCAATTCATTCTAATGTAAGTGATTAGTAGTTGCCTTTATATAAATGGATGGAAGAGTCTAGTTGTATTAAATGCATGCACCAAATAATTCTATTAAACTTTTAAATATCCTGAGCTTATATTAATTTAACAGCTCAATTGCATATTCTCATTCAGATAAAACACCTAGGTTGAATTTTCATAACCAAGGGAAATGAGAAATTGAGATGATTAACCCAGTAAGTCAAACTAAAAGTCTCACTTGGGGTTCTAAGGAACTGGAAAGTAGGAGCAATTTATACTTTGAATATGAGAAGTAATATCTATGATAGCTTCCAAATTAATGTGGTCAACTCTTTTGGCTCAAATGTTTCTTTGCAAATGTGAGGAGAGGGTATTAGTTTATTTTCAAAGTAACCTTTGTGAAAGGGATGGCCGGGAAAATGGGCAATTGTTAGCAATTGTTAGCAGGTTTGCAGATGTTCTATAGTTCCATGATGTCCTATAGTTCCATGATGTTCTAAAAGACTGCATTTTCTCCTCTGTTACCAGAAAATCCCAATAATATATGGATCAGCAGATATCATGTTTTTTTTTGTTTTGTTTTTTTTGTTTTTTTTTTTTTTTTTCAAAACACCACACACTGCTGATTGATTGCTTCCTTTACAATGCAGAATTTTTCCACTATTCACTATTCTGGCTTTCATTTGTTTTCCCTGCTTTTGGGTAATTTTCCAAAAAGCTGTTGCCTACACCAGTGTTTGGAAGTATCTTCCCTGTTTTCTTCTAATAGTTTCATTGTTTGATCAATTTGGAGTAAAATTTTTCCTATATGGTGAGAGGTAGGGGTCAAATTTAAATATTCTGTATATATATCCAGTTCTCTCAGTTTCATTTATTGAACAGATTTATTTCTCCAATGTGTGTTTCTGGATTCTTTCTCAAAAGTTAGTTGGCTGCATATGCATAAGTTCATTTCTGGGATTTCTGTTCTGTTCCACTGGTCTGTGTCTGATTCTAACGCCAGTCCCATGCTGCATTAGTTACAACAGCTCTGTAGTATGTCTCTAAGTCATGTTAGGTGATGCCTGCAATGACCATAGATCACAATAATGTATTATTGTACTGCTTGAAGAACTGAAGGAGAGGAACTTGTGGGCTCTGAACCTGAAGGGAGCATTGGGAAGTAGAGGCGATTGCTTTGTTCATGATATATTTTTGTGTTGAAATATTACACTATACCCTACAGAGATATACATGTAAAATTAATAAATAAATAATAAATTAAGGCTGAAAGAAGTCACAAAATAAGCTCTATAAAATTAAGAAAATATCTAATGTCTATACAATGAAGAATAAATCTAACATAGACATTGCCTGAGAGGTTTAATGTCTAAATACATTCTTCTTATAAGATGACCACACGTTTTATGTTGCGTATTTGAAAGCAACATAATTTTGAAACTTTCTCTAATACTATTGTTTTGCCTTCATAAGCAGAGTGTTTCACTACTCACAGATTAGGAAACAGGGACAAAAGAATACACAGGAGGAAGGGAAGGGGAGGCAAAATAGGGTAAAAGAGAAGAGAGCAGAAAAATAAAGCTTTTTGTAATTTTGGTAATTTACTGTGAGACAATGCAAAGCTTTAGTTTTGTTTGTCTAAATTTGTAATTACTGCAATGTAAGATCTTGCCACAGCTATTCACCTAGATGTCTTTGACTATATTGTTTCTAAATATCTAATTTAATTGACTTTTTGGTATTGAAAATACAATTTAAATACTTATTTATCTAAATATGTCAATAAAATTCTCAAACATAGAGATGCCACTTAAAGCACAATGGAACAGTTAAATGACTCTCACCTTAAAACTATCTCTTTAAACTAGTTGAAGGCATAATTACCAATCTCATTTTTTGTAAGACACAAAAACAGAAAAAAGAAATATGTAACATTTAAAGGTAGACTTGATTGTCAAATCTCAATTCTTAGAGAAAAAACTGGTTGTTATGAAGTGAATGTGTTCCTTCAAATACACACACACACACACACACATACACTGACTCACACATATACACACATGCATATCTGAGAGGCAGAGACAGAGAGAGATCTTCTAACATTTTGTTCACTCCCCAAATGGCTGCAACCATCAGGAATGAGCTGGATTAAAGCCAGGAGCCAGAAACTCTGCATCTTGGCCTCCCACAAGGGTTACAGGGGCATAAGCATTTAGGCTATCATCTGTTGTTTTCCAAGTCAAATCAGCAGGAAGCTGTATAGGAAGCAGAGCTGCCTGGACTCAAAGCTTCACTCTAATATGGCATGCAAGTATTGCAAGCAGTGGTTTCATGCACCGTGCCACAGTGCTGGGCCCTCCTTCAAATTGCGTATGTGGAAATCTAAGTCCTGAGGTTTTTTACAAGTAGGGATTTGAATGGTAACTAGTTCATGAAGGTGGAATTATTATCAATGTCAACAATATCTTTATACAAAGAGGCCACAGGGGCCAGTATTGTAGCACAAAAGGTGTTATGGTGTAACTGGTTGAGCCTCTGGCTGCAATGTCTGTGTTCTAGCTGCTCCACCTCTGCTCCTTGCTTATGCACCTGGGAAAGCAGCAGATGACACAAGTGGTTGGGCTCCTGTGCCCATGTCGGGGACTGGAAGACATTCCTGGCTCCGGCTTCAGCCTGGCCAAGCTCCTGTCATTGCAGCCATTTGAGGAGTGAAGCAACAAATGGAAGATTTCTTTGTTTCTTCTTCTTCTCTCTCTCTAACTCTGCCTTTCAATAAATACAATAAATGTTTAAAAAAGAAGGCCACAAAGCCAGTGTTATCTATTCTGCTTTGCTAACAAAGATACAAAGAAAAGTCACAGTCCATGATTGTGAAGAAGGCCTTGTGAGAACCTGAGCATGCTGGCACCTTGATCTCCAACTTCTATCCTCCAAAACTGTAAGAAATCAGTGTGTGGTAACTTTTTATAATTGTAGCCTTTCCCTCAAGCATTTAAGCACCTGGAAAATCACAAAATGGTTTCAGATTATTTTCAGTATCTTTAGCAGATATTTAAGAAAATATCCAACTTTAAATTAGACTGGATATGTTATGTTATTCTGTTTTCAGACATCTTTTGATTATAGCCTTTCATTAATTAAAAAAACAAGTTCAGCCACTTTATTTGCTTAATTTTTGTGGTTTATGGTATCCAGATATAAATGAATATTAGTTAATTACGAATATAAGAGACATTGGAGGCAGTGAGAAAATTTGACAAATCCCAGTTGAAAGCAATGGAAGAAATTAAACACTCTTCTGGCAACAGTATTTCTTCATTTTAATTGATTGAACTTTTCATATAAATCTAGGATTGCCAAGCAATCAAAATATTCTCAAAACATCATGAAGACTGTCAACTGTATTACTGCACTCTGACTTAAATACAATTGGATATTTTTCATGATTTTGATCTCTTCCTTCTTCATGAAGAAGAGCAAAACAAAACAAAATTCTAACCATTTGTACATATTTCAAATAGATAAAATCCATCACCATAAAAAGGTAAAACAAACATGTGAGTAGCCATAATTTCACTGAAGAAATAAAATATCAATAGGGCCTTTTAAGTCCAGCATGTACTCCTTTCAAATCATATTGCACACCTTCTTCCCCAGAGATAATCAACTTTCCACTTCCCAATTATTGTTATTTTAATTACTCCCTTGTTTTCTTTGTGGTTTTTTGCTTGATTGCTTAGTTTTGCCCTATGGTGACCCCAGCAGGTCTAAGACTATTATATGGATTCTCTTATGATTTGGCTTCTTAAGAAACATCATAATGCATTCATGTGCTGTGATTTGAATATGATTTACATTTACTAAAAATCATAAGGAAACAATTCCTTAAACCTCCAGTATCTGAAGATAGGGACCTGGGGCACTGTTTATGTTATAGTGCCCCCACCCTTGTGAATGAAGGTTTTTCTTCCAAGATTGGGTTAGTTTAACTCTTGAGGCCATGAGTTAGGTCTCACCGGACTGGATTAGTTACCACAAAAGTGGGTTCTTATAAAGTGTTCCTAGCACCTCCTCTTGGTCTCTATTTTGTTGGATTTTTTTAAAAGATTTATTCGTTTACTTATTTATTTGAAAGGTGGAGTTACAGTAAGTGAGGGAGACACACGCACACATGCAATAGATGTTGCCTCCATTGATTTCCTCTCCAAAGGGTCCCAATGACTGATATTGGGCCAGACTGATGCCAGGAACTTGGGACTCCATTTGAGTCTCCCATATGACAGGGACCCAAGCACTTGGATCATCTTTGTTGCCTGCCCAGGCCCACTGGCAGGGAGCTGCATTGGAAATGGAGAATCTGGGACTTGAACCAGTTCTCATATGGGGTACTGGGATTGAAGGCAGCAGCTTACCTTGCTGCCCCACAGTTCTGACTACCCAACTTTGTCTTTCTTGCACATTTACTTTTTCATAGGCACCCACTATCTATACATACCTTCAACTCAAAGCTCTTACCAAAATCTCAGCACATGCAGTCACCTGATCTTGTATAGAACCATGAGCCAAAATAAACTTTTTAAATAAATTACACAGATTCATATTCTTACATATTATTGTCATATTGTTGCAAAACAAAATGAACTAAGATACCATCTTAATATTTATATCTGGGTCTCATTTTTTCTTTTTTCTTTTTTTTAAAGACATTTATTTATTTGAAAGGCAGTTACAGAAAGGAAGAGGCAGAGACAGAGAGCTTCCATGCACTGGTTTACTCCCCAATTGGCCGCAACAGCCAGGACTGGACAAGACTGATGCCAGGCATCAAGAACTTCATCCAGGTCTTCCACGTGGGTGCAGGTGCCCAAGCACTCGCAACATTCTCTGTTCCTTTTCCAGACACATTAGCAGGGAGTTGGATCAGAAGTGGGCCAGCCGAAACTTGAATTGGCACCCATATTGGGATGCTGGCACTGCAAGCAGTGGATTGATCTACTTTGACATAGCACTGGCGCCATGTCTCACTCTATTTCATTATTTCGTAGATATCTAATATTCAAATTTATCACCATCTGATTACCATTTTATCATCTATACTTTTTTTTGTTTCTTTTTCACTATTTTGTTATTACAAAAATCTTTTGCTTTTAGTATCATATTGCCTTTACATATCCACACAAAATTGGCCCGGGATATATATATATATATAGGATTTGAAATTCTGTGTGTTCTCTATATGTGTTCATATTCACCCTTTTAGTATATAAGCAGTTTTTGCATTTTTGTCATATGCTCATTCTGAAAGTGATAGCATGAGAGTATGAGTATTATATTATTTCAAATTATGTGGAATTTAATATCCAGTTATTTTATTTATTTATTCATTTATTTTTTCATGATCTGAATAGTGAATGTGAAATTCTATCTCATGGTGACTTTGAATATTATTTCCAAGATTTAAAAAGTACATCTTTAAAAAGATTACTTACTATTTTTATTTATTTATTTTGAAATATATTGTATATTTCTTTATTGTTTTATTACCAAGTAGTTAGTAGTTTTCAATAAAAGGAGTCCTTTTCATACTCTGATGTTCAATGTTTTCTAAGTTATTATTTTTGAGTCACATGTGTAACTAATATCTTCTCCAGATTGTGACCTGCATTTCCAATATCCTATGGTATCTTCAGATCACGATATTCCCCAAATGTATTTACTTTTACCACTTGTTGCCTTTTGTAATTTTGCATGTATTAATTAGAAAATAATTCACATGAAATTAAGAAATTTAAATGAATTCACGGCTGAGTCTGTGTGAACGAGAACTATATATAAACTAATAATCATCTGAAGGTTATAATAGATGAATATATATATATATATATACACACGCATATGTATGTCAATATACTCACATAGTTGTAAAATGTAGGAAAATGATAGGAAACCAGGAAGGAAAAAATGCACATTAACTTAGCATCAATTCCTGTTTGAAAAATACATGAAAATACTAATTTTACTATATTTGTCTAAACTTTCAGGATGCTTTTATGAAGTACATTAGAATTATGTTTAGTTAAATAAGTCAGTCTCAAAAACACAAATATCATGAATCATTTTCCTGATTTGTTATAACTAATATACAGAACACAAAAAATGCAATGGATATTAGTACAATTGAGATCTTGAGATTTGATTATTGTTTATATACCTTGTCTACACTCTTTTTTTAAAGATTTTTTTTAATCAGAGTTACAGAGAGAAAAGGAGAGACAGAAAAGGAGAACTTCTATCTGCTGGTTCACTACCCAGATGATCACAACAGCCAGTGATGTTCGAGGCTCATGCCAGAAGTCAGAAGCTTCTTCCAGGTCTCTCACAAAGCTAGCAGGTACCCAAGCACTTTGGCCAACTTTCTGCTGCTTTTCCCATGCCAGTAAGGGAGTTAAATGGGAAATGGAACAGTTTGCATGTGAACCGGTGCCCATATGGGATTCTGGCAGTGCAGGAGGAGGTTTTATGTGCTACCTCAAAACACTGCCTCCCCTTTGTCTACACTCTTGAAGAACAGTGATTTTTCTATTTACTACTTGTTGAATTCTTTATTTAGTGCAGGGTTAAGCTTGTGATTAGAAAGGAAATTAAAAGTATGTCATTGTAAAAATTAAAGAAAAATAAGAAAAGAAGGATGATGGTCGGTGGGAGTGAGGGAGGAAGAGAGTGTAAGATTGGAAGTATAATTTTGCTCTTAAAACTAAATATACAAAATACATGACACTTGTTCCCTTTATATAAATAAAAAAGAAAAAGAAAAAACTAAAGAACAAGTGTATAAGCGTCTAATGGACAAGAAAATATGATATTGAAATGTGATAAGTTCTCATCTTCTACACTTTCAATTTGCAGTGGTATAAAATGGGAAAATTTGCTGCCATCTTTACTGGTTTGTCAATTAGAGGAAAGTAAACACTCTTTGTCAACATAAACATTTAGAAAGAGAGATAACACGGTCAAAGATCAAATTTTTGTTTGTAAGTAAATGACTCTGGCATGAAGAGTAAACCACATCAGAACACCAATAAATTGGAGATGGATTATCACTAATCACCATCAAGAACACTTCCATGAAGTAACTGTTTTGCTTATATTCCTACTCAAAAAATTCTAAATTATACTAAAATAACTTTAGCAGTCAAGTTGTTTAAATTTAACATTTAAATTCTAATATTTTATACTCTTGTGTGAATAAAACGTAAAGCAAAGTAAGTATTTTCAAGCAGTAATAGCTTTACACTTTTTTTTCAGGTAAGTGCCAGTGCTGATTTTGGGTGTTAAATGCATTACATATAGTTTTAAGCTGTTGAATGTAGCAAGTCTGTTAAAATTTTCTTTCCAAGCACTTAATATTTCTGAGCTGTGTTAGAGGAGAATGGTGTGTTTTGTTAAACAAACACATTTTCATTTGCAGCTTATTTATGTCTAAAATGTGTTGTGGGTTCAGTTAGTTTCAGAAACTCAGACTATTTGATCTTTGCTTAGACTCATCTTTGCCAGAAGAATGAGCAATGTATCATCTTCCCACATGGTCTTACTGAAACAGTTTGCTTTAGGGAAGTCTGATTCTTTTTTGTTTTTTTATACTGCATAAGTGGATTTATTTAAAGTAAAAAGTGTTATTAACCTGTGATAATAAAATTAGTGGTTATCTTTATTTTTCCTACTTTTTCTATTTATACAAAGTGAACAAATTTCATGTATTTCTTTCTTTCTTTTTCCTTCTTTTTTTTTCTTTTTTGGACAGGCAGAGTGGACAGTGAGAGAGAGAGAGACAGAGAGAAAGGTCCTCCTTTTCCCCTTGGTTCACCCCCCAGTGGCCGCCACGGCCAGCACGCTGCGGCCAGCGCACCACGCTGATCCGAAGCCAGGAGCCAGGGGCCTCCTCCTGGTCTCCCATGTGGGTGCAGGGCCCAAGGACTTGGCCATCCTCCACTGCACTCCTGGGCCACAGCGGAGAGCTGGACTGGAAGAGGAGCAACCAGGACAGAATCCGGTGCCTGACTGGGACTAGAACCCCGTGTGCCAACGCCGCAGGTGGAGGATTAACCTATTGAACCGTGGTGCCGGCCCTCATGTATTTCTTTTAATCAGATTTTGGAGCACAGTGATACTTTCCACTCCACCCTCCTTCCTGCCCATGTTCCCACCCTCCCGCCTCCTTACTGTTTTTATTTTTTATTTTACTTTTTACAATGACTTCTTTCAGTTCATTTTATAAGCTTAACCCCCCAGGAAGTAAAGAATTAAACAGAAAGAAAAAAAATAAAAAACCTGTTCCACAACAATAGAGACAAGGGCTGTAAACAATAATCCAACAACAATCAAATCTATTTTTTTAAGATTTATTTATTTTATTTGAAAGTCAGAGTTATACAGAGAAAGGAGAGGCAGAGAGAGAGAGAAAAGTCTTTCATTCCATGGTTCACTCCCCAGTTGGCTGCAACACCCGGAGCTACACTGATACAAAGCCAGGAGCCAGGAGCTTCTTCTGGGTCTCTCACATGTGTGCAGGGGCCCAAGAACTTGGGCTATCTTCCACTGCTTTCCCAGGCCATAGCAGAGAGCTGGATTGGAAGTGAACCAGCTGATGGAAGATGTCTCTCTCTCTCTCTCTCTCTCTCTCTCTCTCTCTTTCTCTCTCTGCCTCTCCTTATCTCTCTGTAACTCCAACTTTTAAATAAACAATAAAAATAGAAACATTTCTTTGTCTCCTATAATCTGGTCGTCCCCTACAATATGGGAATGGGATGCCTAAACTGACTAGGTCATTGTGAGTGATTATAAGTCAGAGCATATTACTTGATTACAAGTCCATAGCTATCTCACACGGAGAATACAATGTATTTAATTCAGCATGTGTTTTCCATCAGGAAGGGTGCTACTCTATATTTGCCTGCTAATACTTTCTTTTTTTTAAGATTTATTTTATTTATTTGAAAGGCAGAGTTATAGAGAGACAGAGGAAGCTGCAGGGGTGGAGGGTGGTCTTCCATCCACTGGTTCACTCTACAGATGGCTGCATTGGCTGGAACTTGGCCAATCTGAAGTCAGGAGACAAGAGCTTCTTCTGGGTTTCCCACATGGGTACAGGAGCCCAAGGACTTGGGCCCTCTTCTACTGCTTTCTCGGGTCATAGCAGAGAGCTGGATCGGAAGTGGAGCAGCCAGGACTCAAATGGGAGCGCATATGGGATGCCAGCACTGCAGGCAGTGGTTTTACCTGCTACGCCACAGTGCTGCGTCTTGCCGGGTAATACTTAAGTTTACTTTATCAATGCATTCGACAGACCATTTAAAGTATTCTGAAGGTCAAAGCTTCTGGTGGTATGGAATGACCAGTGGATATTTTGGACCTAACTCTCTTCCTCATCTTTTCTGTTATGTGCATGTCTTGGTCCTACGTGATATCTTATGGAATCTTGTATTAGTAGCACTTAGATACTGGTATCACTAAAGCTCTGTGTTTGAGAAAGAGAAACTCACACCCTAGGTACATATGACAATAAGCAATTTATCATGTCAGAGTTAAAAAAATATTCTAAGCAGCTTGATATCAAGAGGGCTTTTAGTCTACTTCAGAATTGAATCTCAGGGCCAGCGCTGTGGCAGAGCAGGTAAAGCTGCAGCCTGGAGTGCTGGCATTCCATATGGACACTAATTTCTTCAATATTATATTATTTTTAATTTGGTCATTCTTAACAGGTTGTCCAGGACAAGATTCATTGACAAGGAGTTTCTGCATAAAAGCAGATACACCACCTGGAGCTCTGCCCACAGATGGGATTTGTATCCACTCTGTTTTCAGGGCCACACTGAGTGAGGCTGTAGTCCACTGTCAACCATTCATGACTTGCACTGTACAGGAATGGGAACCTTCACATATGCTCATTAATAGTGGAAGCATCTCCACCATTTTCCTTGATGGAGATATTTCCCCCTGACTTCATTTGAATGCATTGTTCTAATGGTGTTCTCAAGCAGGAAAGGGAAACAAAAATATCAGTATAGTTTCCACAGACAAACTGTGTATGTAGAAAATCCAGTTGCATAACTTATAGAATATTTATAATGAAGAGGTTAATTTATAATGTTGGATCTAAATTCAATCTTAAATTAATTTAAAATAAAGTTTATTTCTATATAACAAAAATAATACTTGACAGTGAAGTTTTAGAATAAAGATTTCAGTTGCAAATGTTTTAACAGTTTAATAATGAATCTAACAAGAAGAATAAGATGTCTATAAAGGAAATAGTATAAATTCAGTAAATAAATTGAGTACTATCAATGTTAGTAATTGAAAACATGTAAAAATTTACATTTTGAAAATAATCATAGTTTCCATTCAATAATACAAAAACTCTTGTAGTAGTTACTATGAATATTGAAAAATAAATATTAAAATTTGTGGCCGGCGCCACGGCTCAGTAGGCTAATCCTCCACCTTGCGGCGCCGGCACACCGGGTTCTAGTCCAGGTCGGGGCGCTGGATTCTATCCCGGTTGCTCCTCTTCCAGGCCAGCTCTCTGCTGTGGCCCGGGAAGGCAGTGGAGGATGACCCAGGTGCTTGGGCCCTGCACCCGCATGGGAGACCAGGAGAGGCACCTGGCTCCTGGCTTCGGATCAGCGAGATGTGCTGACCGCAGCGGCCATTGGAGGGTGAACCAACGGCAAAAAGGAAGACCTTTCTCTCTATCTCTCTCCCTCACTATCCACTCTGCCTGTCAAAAAAATAAAAATAAAATTTAAAAAAAAATACTAAAATTTGTAAAAAAAAAAAAGGAAAGGAAAAAGTGGTCAAAAATGTCAGGATACATTTTAGGAAAACAAGATAACATATATTCTTCATTATTAACAGTAAAGTTTGTTATGAACTGTAATAGATAGCAAGTGGTAGTACAAGGGTAGCTACAGGGGTAGCACAAGAGTAGACCAAGCAGTGAAACAATCAAATCTCTAGAAACAGACCTAAGTATAAATATCACTGATTTTTAATAAAGCACAACTATAGGTACAAGAAAATTACTTTACATGAAGACCTGTGCTTCAGTTAGATAAAAGCAACCCTACCTCCCCTTCATGATCAGGATTAAGTACTCTCGATGATAATGGTGGCTGTTTTTATTGCCTGTTTATCTCTGGCCTTGCAGTATATGATAAAATTTATGGATCTCATGGATACATATCTATTGTCATATATCCTTTGTCATAAAGAAGGTCTTTTGGTTTAAAGAATGGTTTTGCAGGATCACCAGACCAGTATTATAAACATATAATAAATCCTTGGATCATAGAGCTGAGCAAAGCACTGCGCAGAGATAAGGCATACTCCAACTCTTATAATGAAAAATTAGCTCCCATTCCAGGTTTGGAGTGTTCAGTGTAACTGAATTTTGATCGAGTATTTGAAAATTTTCCTTTAAAAATGATACTATATAAAAGGTACTATTTGTCTCTCTTCCTTGGAGATATGCTATTCGCAAGAACATTAGCTCAATTAGCTTAAGTGAATGAGAAGTTACGGAGTTGAGCTGCGGATGGCTTCCATCTCTGATGCTCTAACTACTCTGCATATGCAGTTTTGCACTTTGTGCCTTCCATAGGATGGCTAATGACATAGCCACTCTAAATTACAACCTTGTAAGTTAGAGTTTATATGTGATTGTTTAGGACTGATTCTTCAATGATGGATGCTTATTGGTATATAATATTGCAATAAGAGAGTTCTTCAAAAAATTCATGCAAAATATGTACTATGAAAAAACTACATAGGGATTTTCAAAACATGTAACAAGATAAACTTACTATTTTAATTCATTTTCTGGGTTTATTTTCTTAGCCACATGAATCTTTAATATTTATTATAATAATGTGATATTACTACAAAGAGAACAGATTGAATTTAGTTCATAAATATAATTCTGACTATAATGGTATTCCCTTCTTCCCTCACTCCTTCACTCCCATTCTCCATCTTCCTCTCTTTCTCTCTCTTGTTCTTTCCATTTTAATTACAGTTTTTCCACAAAAATTTTGAAGCACTCTCGTACAATGATCTTCATAACTTATCCTGAATCACGTGGATTCACCTGCACATTTCTTTCACAAATGTGCATTTCTAGTATCCAAACATTTTCTTTTCAGGTTTTTACCAAACATCTACGTCATTTTTCACTATCCATAGGTGCAATTTTCCTTAATTTGAGATACTTATATTTCTGCAATAAATGAGTCTGCTGCCAAGTGGTCTCTTCTGTTGGGTGATTTCCCCAGTTAGCAGACTCTGAAGCAGGAATGCAGATTTATTGGAGAGTTCTATTCCTGAAAATTGTAAGGATGTGAGGGAAGCAGAATTTGAAGAAACAAAATGTTTGATTAAAATACAGTTGTAAAGAAGACTATAATAATTCTGTAGCAATGATTAGAGATGGGATAAGACAGAATTTTCTCTATTGAGGAGATGATCTAAATTTTTCATTCGAAATGGATCACTAAACATTTGCAGACTGCCCATGAGGAGGGATAATATGAGGGAGACAGTTCCCTTGTGTAGACTGCTTTTTCCTGTAGGCTAGTATAAGAGTACCCCACCACTAGAGGAAGGATATGAGAAGCACAATGAAATATTCACTTTGGTAAGAGTATCACTCTAAATGGGAAAAATGTGCAAGGCCACCATGTAAATAGGACAATGTTTGAAGACTGCTGACATTCTGAAATGATCTTTTTGTAGTTAAACGAAGGAATGCATGTAAAAGTACTCTGGATATTATAAGCATAGCACGAATATAAAGTGCTATTATTATTAGATAGCCTTGAGGCAGTATCTATCTTTATTTAGCTGATGTACTACTGCAAATAAGTTATTGTCAGCAAGCATGTGAGGGGAATAAATAATTTAAAGCTTTGTGATGGTGGCTAATAAAAATATAAGAAAGAAGAAGTCATTTTTTTTGCCTGTTTAAAATCTGTCAGTCTTTCTTTAAAACTTCTAACAAACTAGATATTGAGCAAACTTCGGTTCATCACAAAACCTGATAGTGACAAAGAAAGATAACTTCAGAATTTTAGAGCATCTTATATTACTATGATATATTCTTGCAATTAATGAGTAATATTGTGTTACTAACTAAGGGTTATTCAGATTGTCTTAGTTTTTTCCTCAATGTCTCTTTGCTATTCCAGGGTCCCCATGAGGATTTAATTGTCATGTTCATTAACAGCCTCTTGGCCATGAGTTTCTCGGGTTTGTTTTCCATAAGCCTATCATTTTTGAAATATACTGGTCAGTTATTTTATGAAGTGTCCCTCTGTTAGGAATTTTCTGATAATCTCATTTCTGATGATAACCACTGAGGATAGTTCTTTTCAATATGGCGATGACAGAGGCAAAATGTCATGTTTATTTTATTGTTTCAAGAGTATGCATAATCAAAATGATATCACTGTTGATAATATCAGCAATATGATTAAGTATTTATCAGATTTCATTAATGGGAAATTAATACCCCCATTCCTTTTCATAGTATAGGCTTTGGAAAGAAGTTATGCTGTGCAGCCTACACTTAATGGCTATGAATCATATTCCATATCTATAAGTGCAGAGTATGTAGCTTAACTATTTGGAATTCTTTTACATCAGGAATGTCTCTGTTCTCTGCCATTTATCTTTTATTCATTTACTTATTTATATTACTATAGAGTCAATCTTACTTATTTTTTTACTTTGAGATATAATGCAATACTATTTTATTTATTTTTTCTTACAATGCTATAGATTTGATCATGGGGTTCTTTTACTGGCTCTGTGTTCCTTTGTCATAACTCTAACTATTGTGTTGGTTCATTTTAACATGTAATACTTTCTGGAATTACAAATACTGCATGCTTATTTTTTATATTTCCTGTCAGTTCAGGATCAGGTATTTCTCCAAGGATCAGTGTTCCTTTTATTTGAGAATATTATTAGAAATAAAGGTCTGTGTTTTAAGTGTTATTGTTGTTGGTGTATTGCTGCTCTTAGGTCATTTCTACTGACAGAACAAGGAAATATATGAGTGGCTATTAAGTCATATATATATATATTATATATAACTAAATATAAGTATATAACTTCCTAAGTATTTCAATATGTAGACATCTCTACCTATATATGAGTTCATACTGATATGTCTGACTGTGATTCATTACCATGTAGATTATTCTAGTATCTTCCCCTCATGTATTGGTAAACTTCCACTCCAACATTGTCAATTCCACTATGCACGTATATCATTATCAACATTGTTAACCCACATCCTCATGAACACAGCTTTGTCAGCTAGAGTATCATGATTATTTACAGTTTCTTTTACTATCTTTAGTCCAGCAGACTACTCATTTCCAAAGTTATTTAAGACAGCACTGCCTTCCTCCTCACTGTCATGAGGTTGTTTTAGACAATTCTAAGACTGTTAGATAGCTTTATGGAATTGTCAATTCACAATAGCTAAGACCTGGAACCAACCCAAATGCCCATCAACAGTAGACTGGATAAAGAAATTATGGGACATGTACTCCATAGAATACTATACAGCAGTAAGAAACAACGAAACCCAGTCATTTGCAACAAGATGGAGCAATCTGGAAAACATCATGCTGAGTGAATTAAGCCAGTCCCAAAGAGAAAAATATCATTTGTTTTCCCTGATCGGTGACAACTGAGCGCCAAAGGGGAAACCTGTTAAGTGAAATGGACACTATAAGCAACAATGAACTGATCAGCTCCTGTCCTGACTTTAGATGTACAATGTAATACTTTATCCTTTTTAGTATTCGTTGTTGTTGTTGTTGTTCTAGTACTATTGGTTGAACTCAGTAATTAACACACAATTATTCTTAGGTGTTTAAATTTTAACTGAAAAGTGATCCCCGTTAAATCTAAGAGTGGAAAAAGAGAGGGAGGAGATGAACAATTTGGAACATGCTCAATCGGACTGGCCGCAAATGGTGGAGTTAGAAATGTGCCAGGGGATTCCAACACAATCCCATCAAGATGGCATGTACCAATGCCATCGCACTAGTCCAAGTGATCAATTTCAGCTCACAATTGATAGCTCTGATAGGTCTATGAGTCAAAGAGATCACACAAACAAGGCAAGTATCTGCTAATACTAACTGATAGAATCAAAAAGGGAGAGAAAGATCCAACATGGGAAGTGGGATACACAGCAGACTCATAGGATGGCAGATGTCCTAAACAACACTCTGGCCTCAGAATCAGCCCTCAAGGCATTCAGATCTGGCTGAAGAGCCCATGAGAGTATAGCAGGCATGGAAAGCCAAGATATCATGGAAAAAAAAAAAAAGACCTAAATGAATGATCTCTGTGAGTGAGATCCCAGTGGAAAGAACAGAGCCATCAAAGAAGGAGGTACCCTTCTCCGAAGGGAGGAGAGAACTTCCACTTTGACTATGACCCTATCGGAATAAGATCAAAGTCAGTGAACTCTAAAGGCTTCCATAGCCCTGGCAACTCATGACTAGAGCCTAGGGAGATTACTGACGCCATGAACAGGAGTGTCAAATTGTTAAATCAGCAACAGGAGTCACTGTGTACTTACACCCCATGTGGGATCTGTCCCTAATGTGTCGTCTAAAGCCAAGTGATGCTATAACTAGTACTGAAACAGTATTTTTATACTTTGCGTTTCTGTGTGGGCACAAACTGATGAGGTCTTTACTAATTATATACTGAAGTGATCTTCTGTATATAAAGAGAATTGGAAATGAAAAAAAAAAAACAAAAACAAAAAACAACCTGGTGTTAAAATGGAAATGGCATAGAAAATTAATTAATTTGAAAAAAAATTATGTAGGATCTCTGTCTTTAATGTGCTGTACATTGCTATTTAATGCTATAATTAGTAATCCAATGGTAGTTTTTTCACTTTATGTTGCTATATGGGCAAAATGTTGAAATCTTTACCTAATATATACTAAACTGATCTTCTGTATACAAAGAGAATTGAAAATGAATCTTTACATGAATGGAAGGAGAAAGGGAGCGGGAAAGGGGAGGGTTGCGGGCGGGAGGGAAGTTATGGGAGGGGGGAAGCCATTGTAACACATAAGCTATACTTTGGAAATTTATATTCATTAAATAAAAGTTTAATAAAAAAAAAAGAAATTGTCCATTCCTCCCCAGATCGTATGCTAATCTAAATTACTTTTCAATGATTTGAATATATTAAGGTTAACTGTGCTGGTTTGTTGTATGAGCTCACTCATTGTGTTGTAAAGTTCTATGAGGTTTGACAGATGCATAGTGTTGTACATCCTTCACAGTATTGTAGAGTCTAGTTTCATCACCTTAAATAAATCTTCAGTTCACTTTTTAATCCTCCATCCTCACTTGAAACCGTGGAAACTACTGACATTTATAAGATCTCTCTAGCTTTGTCTTTTCCAGACTGTCACATAATTTGAGTCATACACTCTGTAGTCTTTTCACATTGGCTGTTTTCACTTTATAAAATTCATTAATATGTACTCATGTATATTTGGGTTTGATTCTCCATTTATTGTACATACCTAACAATATTTTATTTTGTCTATATTACCAGCATTTCTTTACCCATTCACCTATTTAAAGGCATCTAGGTGCTTCTGGTTCAGGACGATTTTGAAGAAAGTGGCTATAAAAATAAATAGGCAGGTTCTTATGTTAGCAAAAGTTGCAAATCAGTTAAGTAAAAATTTAAAGGCATGGTTGTATCATAGCATAAGATTATATTTAGCTTTTCAAGAAAATGTCTTCCAAAAGTGCCTGTCATTTTTATATTTATGCCAGCAATGAAAGAGTGTTCCTGTCCATCAGCATGCTGGCCTGCAATTGATATTGCCAGGTTTGTTACATTGCTCATCTTTATAGTTATATAACATTTCTTCTTATTGTTCTAATTCACAATTACATTATGGCACATGATGTTGGACATTTTTCATATGAAAGTTTCTCAGGTGCATGTCAGTATAAAACACATTTTTTCATCATTTGTTAATTGGATTGTATATAACTTCTGTAGGCCTGTGATAACAATTTAGCACATATAACAAGACTAAAACAGCAGAATTTATTTTCATCATAGTGTTGAGAAAAGTTTTGAGGAATAAAGATACTAACAGTAATTAATTTGTTTTTCTTCTAAATTTTTGAGTATTTGACACTTTATATCTTCACATGGCTTTATCTCTGAGAGTTTCTGTGTTCTAATCTTCTATTCATGTACACTCAGAATATTAGACTAGTGCTAATCCAACTAAGCTAATGTTTCCTTAGTTCCTTCTTTCAAGACCCTATCTTCAAATATGATCATATTCTGAGTACTGAGGGTTAGGACTTCAACATGTGAAGCTTGTGGGGAACATTCAATCCATAAAAGGTTTATTTATTTCTTGAATTTCAAAACTCTTCACTGAAGTTTTGTATATCTATGCTCTTAATAGATAATGGTATGTTTTGTACTTCTTTTTATGATACTTTTATTTGATTTTGATCCTAGAATCTTAGTCTCATAAAGAGTTTGGAAGAGACCTCTCTGCTTATATTTTTTGGAAAAAACTGTGGGGAATTGGTATAATTTCTTCCTTAATTTTTGTAGAATTCTCTCCAAAACTATCTTAATAAAAATATGATTGCATTATTTTGAAAACATAATTTTCAAAAAATTAATTTTAAATAATACAGTTTTTTTTATTTTTGCAATTTCCATGCTATCAATAACAGAGATTTATCAGTTGTATTTTTCTCTTTATACATATATAACATTCTTCCTTTTCTGTAATCTGCATTCTATTCAATTTTTTCTCTTTTATTGGAGTAGAGTTTATGGCTTAGATGGGCAAGGTTTCACTTGGCTTCTTGCTTTGGCTTTGGTTCTAGATGTGTCCACTAGTGTAGTCTCTGAGTGATTTCTTTTGTTTTAATCAATGTCAGTTGTGTCTATAAGTGACATTGTGTTCTAGTCTGCTGCAGTTCAAAGTGATCGAAGTGTGGCTTTGAAGTGAATGTGGGTGAGCATTTCCAGTCCACAGAGATTTTAATGTCAGTCAACCTGAGGATTGTGACAGCCAGGGCCTTGTCTTTGGTGCTGAGGGAGATGAGGGTGGCTGCTCCTTTGTCCCACTGCTAAACCTGAGTGGTGCTGGGGCTTGAGGTACCAATTCTTGTGGCTCTAGGATTGTATGATATGGGTGGACCCTTCCTCAGATTTTGCTAGGAGAGTGCAGCGGATGTGGTTTATGGCACCACCTGTCCTAGTGCTGAGACTGGGGGATGTGAACTTAAAACTTTTGCAGTCCTACAGGACTGTCACCTACAGGGTGTTGCCTAAAGGGTAGCCAGGAGATTTTTGCTCTGGCAGGTTAAAGTCCATTGAATTGGAAGGCAGCCAAGATCTTTCCTAGATCTTCCAGGTAGATTCCAGTGGGAATGATGAAAATAGAATAAATTGTTTTACTCTTGGTGTTGCAGGATATAATGGGGTCATTTCCCAGATCTCCCGGGGGGAAGCAAATTTTTATGGACCACTGGTGCTAGCCCCCAGAAGCTAATAGGAAGCCTCTGGCTCACATAGAGTGAGCGAGCATAGCTCTAGGGCTAATGTCCCAAAATCTCCCACAGTTGCAGAATGTGGAGCTGTCCTCAACTCCACAAGTTGCCTTGATTCTGTCTCTGATTACTTCTGTTAGCAATGGAACAGATCCACTGAATGACTTTTTACAACAGAGTCAGTGCTCTGTGTAAGTGGGGGAGGAGAAGGGGCAATGTGGTTCAGACCCCAGTCAACACCCCAGGCTGGAGTGAATGTAGGTGATTGTGTTTTCTTTTGTCAGCTAAAGTTGTGGGTGGTGGCATATGTGGCAATTTCTTCCTACCTTTCTTGACTTTAAAGGATGGTGACTCCTAGCCTGCACAGCAACAAGCTGCATCTCAGTCCTTCCTCTCTCTCTCTCTCTCTCTCTCTCTCTCTCTCTCTCTTTCTCGCTTTTAACTTCTCCATTGAAAATTTATGTCAGACAGACCCCTGGAAAAATGGGGTTTCCTTTGTTTTATTCACATCCCAGGGCAGCTTAATTTAGCATGAGTGCTCTTTTGTTCACCCATCTTGGATCTCTGTGTCCTTTTCTGAAATCTGATTTATTTATATCTGATGTAACTACTATAGTTTCTGTTGGACTGTGTAAGCATAGTATATTTTTTAAATCTCTTAACATATCTCATTATTTACTTTTAATGTGGGTTTCTCACAGAAAATAATACATAAATCTGTGCTATTTTTAAAACTACTATGACATCTTTTGTTTCAATTGGTATATTTATAGCACTGAATTCTATAGTGTTTATTGATGCATTTGAGTCAATATCTACTGATGATAAAAATTCTCCATTTGATCCTTAACGACATTGATGTTACTGATTTCTTATACCCATTCTCAATAATCAACCAAGGCATTGTATAATTTTTAAAGTGTTACCTCTTAGGTAATTAATAAACTATTTACCTGGGGGCAGTATTGTGGCACAGCAGATTAAACTGCTATCTGTGATGCTGGCATCCCACATGATCATGTTAGTGTCCCAGCTATTCTAGTTCTTTTTTTTAAGATATATTTATTTATTTGAAAGGCAGAGTTACAGAGAGGCAGAAAGGGGGGGGGGGGATCTTCCATATGCTGGTTCACTACCTGAATAGGCACAATAGCTGGAGCTGGGCATATCTGAAGCCAGGAGCCTGGAGCTTTTTTCCAGGTCTCCCATGTGGGTGCAGTTGCCCAAGCACTTGGGCCATCTTCTACTGCTTTCCTAGGCAATAGCAGAGAGTTGGATTCGAAGTGGCGCAGCCAGAATTTGAACTGGTGCCCACATGGGATGCTAGCACTGCAGGCGGCAACTTTACCTGCTGCACCACAGCACCAGCCCTTATTCTACTTTGATCCAGGCCCCTGATACTGTAACTGGGAAAGCAGTAGAAGCTGGACCAAGTCTATGGGTGTGTGCTACCCACATGAGAGATCCAGATGGAGGTTCAGATTTCTGGCTTAAGCCTGGCCCAAACCTGGCCATTGTGACCATTTGGGGAGTGAACCAATAGGTAAAGAATCTCTCCCTCTCTCTCTCTCTCTCTCTCTCTCTCTCTCTCTCTCTCTCTCTAACTCTGCCTTAAAAATAAATAAACTGTTTTAATTTACCATAATTTATCTTTTTCAGGCATTCCTTCTTACTGTATAAAGATCTGAATTCATAACCTGTATCATTTTCTTATCACTGAAAATTTCCTTTTAATGATTTCAGAACAGAGCTACTGGAAATGGATTCCTATGTTTTAATTTGTCTGAGAAACTCTTTCTACTCCTTCAGTGTTAAAGGATATTTTATTGTTATCTAACTATAATTTTTTTTTCTTTTTTGTTTAACTCTGAGATAGTTCATCCTATTCTATCTTATTTACAAAGTTTCAGATGAGGAGTTTTCAAAAACTTCTGTTCATCCCTTTGTAAATTCTTGTATGCACTCTCCCCTCAAATGCTCTTAGACTGTTTTCAAGATTTCCCTTGTCAGAGGTTTATGTCAGTTCCTATGTGATACAAGTAGATAATATTTGATTGTTTAGTTTCTGTCTTAATTTTGGTACTTGTTGGTTCTCTGAATTTCAAGGATCTCTGGTTTGGTTCTGTGATTAATTCTGGAAAGTTCTCAATCAGTATTATTTCAAATATGTGTATCTTTTCCTCTTTTTCTTTATCTTCTAGTATCGCAATCACTGATTATTACCTATACTGTTTGAAATTGTTCCACAGTTCTGAGATGTTAGGTCCTGTTTTTCTTTTAATTCTTCTAATTTGCTAATTTGGAAACTTTCCAATAAAATATTTTCAAGGTCACTGCTTCTTTCCTTGGATATGTCAAAGAAAATCTTTATTTCTTTGATGGCATCTTGACATCCTTCATTTTTAAATTTTCTACTGGGGATTCTAGCTTTCATTTTACATTATCCATCTTCTTTTTTCTTAGTTTTTTTTTTTTTTTTTTTTTTTTTTTGGACAGGCAGAGTGGATAGTGAGAGAGAAAGAGACAGAGAGAAAGGTCTTCCTTTTTGCCGCTGGTTCACCCTCCAATGGCCGCTGCGGCCAGCGCATCTCACTGATCTGAAGCCAGGAGCCATTTGCTTCTCCTGGTCTCCCATGCAGGTGCAGGGCCCAAGCACTTGGGCCATCCTCCACTGCCTTCCTGGGCCATAGCAGAGAGCAGGCCTGGAAGAGGGGCAACCGGGATAGAATCCGGCGCCCCAACCGGGACTAGAACCTGGTGTGCCGGCGCCACAAGGCGGAGGATTAGCCTGTTGAGCCACGGCACCGGCCTTTTTTCTTAGTTTTAATGAAATTTTTAGACTGAATATTTATTTGTTAACAAAATTTAGTATTTATTTACGTAATTGAAAGAGAGATAGGTAGATAAAAACATCTTCCATTTGCTGGTACACTACTCAAATGACCACAACAGCCAAGGCTGGGCTCATCTTGAGACAGGATACAGGAAATTCATCCTAGTGGTTCACAAGAATGGCAGGGGCCCAAGCACTTGGGTCCTCTCTCAGTGCCTTCCAGGTGCATTACCATAGATGTGGATGAGAAATGGAGTAGCCAAGACTCAAAGCAACACTCCAAAATGGTATACCAACATCAGAAGCATAGGCTTAACCCACTGGGCCACAATCCCAGCCCTTATCCATTGGTTCTTGCAATTTCTCCATGTTTTTCCATGGTAGCCTTAACATACTAAATATAATGACTGAATTTCCCATCTGATAACTCTGTCATCTATTTCATACATAAGCTTAGTCCTAATGTTCAATTTGTGGAATTGTTTTGCCTTCAAGCATGCTTTGTGAGTTTTTGTAGAAGTCATTGCCCTGAAAGGTAGAGTTAGAAATATGACTGGGGATTCCAATTCAATCCCATCAGGGTGGCATGTACCAATGTCATCTAACTAGTCAAAATGATCAGTTTCAGTTCATAATTGATCATAATGATAGGATTGAGAGTCAAAGGAATCATATAAACAAGACTAGTGTCTGCTAATACTAACTGATAGAATTAAAAAGGAGAGAACGATCCAACATGGGAAGTGGGATACACAGCAGACTCATAGAATGGCAGATGTCCTAAACAGCACTCTGGCCTCAGAATCAGCCCTTAAGGCATTCAGATCTGGCTAAAAAGCCTATGGGAGTATTTCAGGCATGGAAAGCCAAGAAATTGTGCCAAAAAAAAAAATCCCTAAATGAAAGATCTCTGTGAGAGAGATCCCAGTGGAAAGAAAGGGGCCATTAAAGAAGGAGGTACCTTTCTCTGAAGGGAGGAGAGAACTTCCACTTTGACTATGATCTTGTCTGAATAAGATCGTAGTTGGCGAACTCAAAGGCTTCTATAGCCTTGGCAACTTATGACAAGAACTTCGGGTGATTACTGACGCCATAAACAAGAATGTCAATTGCTAAATCAACAACTGGAATCACTGTGCAACTGCTCCCCATGTAGAACTTCTGTCCTTAATGTGTTGTGCTAAGTGAATCAATGGTATAACTAGTACTCAAACAGTACTTTACATTTTGTGTTTCTGTGTGGGTGCAAACTGTTGAAATCTTTACTTAGTATATACTAAATTGATCTTCTTTATATAAAGATAATTGAAAATGAATCGATGTGAATAGGTGTAAGACTCCTGCTAAAAGTAAATATTAAAATAATATTATAGTAAAGGGTTAAAAAGTTTAGCTGCTGGCAGTAGACATCCCTTAAGATAACTGTGTCTCCACCCGCCTGCATAATAACCTTGGGAAACTGGCTTGTGTAACTGCTCTGTGTAACTGTCTTACTCGATAATGCTTGCAGATGTCCAAAAGAGCTGCAATAAGTTTCTGTAACTTAGTGACCATTGTATAAACCTACCCCCTCCCAACACGGGCGCCAAATGTACCCTAGATTAGCGAGCAATTGCGTCAAGAGCTTGCATGCCTGTTGCCCTTAATCAGGTGGCTGTTGTCTTTAAAAACTGCCTGTAACCCCTGCTCTGGGCTCTCTCCACCTGTGGTGCTGGGGAGCCCGTTTGCACAAACGTTCAATAAACCGCCTCGTGTTCTTTGCGTCATCTGGCCTGAGGTCTGGGTCTCTGGAGTCGCCATCCTGACAACCACGAAATTGGGGTCGTTCTAATTGAATGATTGAAAATGAATCTTGATGTGAATGGGATTGGAGAGGGAGTGGGAGATAGGAGGGTTGCAGGTGGGAGGGAAGTTGTGGGGGGGAAATCCACTGTAATCCAAAGATGTACTTTGGAAATTTATATTTATTAAATGTGTTAAAAAATTCATGGGTATTGTATCTGGCAAAAGTAATGAAGTATCTGGGTGTTTTATAAAATTGCTAAAAGTGTATGAATAATAACTTCTATTCTCCTTATATGTTGGGGTTAAAGTTAAGAAACTTTGCTACTGAGCACACAGCAGTGAGCAAAAGAAAAATGAATGACTCTTCTTCAGGTAATTAGGAATAATGTCTGACATAGAAATTTTCATTACACTGTCTTAAATTATTTACAAAAAACAACAAAAATACTAAATAAGAAAAAACATTCTATTTTCTTGTCAGTCAATAAGGTGAATATGCACATGTTTGTAAATGATGTAACTCAATTATCCTTGAAAGGTTAACTTCCCTGGGACTTTCCATATGCATGTCAGGATGTATGTTCTGACTTTGATTTGTTGATTTCCAAATAACACCATTATACTGCCCTCATAATGCATTATGTTTGATGACAATATAATGTGATAATTCTCTTTTCTATGTGCATCTTTTCAATCCTCTAAATTTGTGAATGTGATTATAACACAAATATTATATAAAGTAAGGTATAAACACTTCAGTGGCATACGATAATGAAAAAATAAAAAAAGAATAAACATATCTTTTTATATTTGAATAAAAAAGAAAATATTTCTGTGGCCAAAGTGCTGCAGAAGGTATTCAAAAAATTGACATCTAAAATGATATAAATCTTAAATATTTCACTACATTGTGAGGAATATTGAGATATTTTATTTTTATTCTTTAAGACTACAACATCAACTCCAAACCAGCCCCTTCTATTATAATTTCATGCAAAGTGTTATTAATAAAACTTATCAAGCCAAACACATTCTAATATCACAAGATAAGCTGTTCTGTGTTTGCTATAGAATAATACACAGGTTACAGTTACTATTTATGAATAAAACCATATTTTATACATGATAGATTGTTTTAAAAAATTATATGACAAATTTCCTTTAATACTAACTTCTTGAAAATCATGTAATAAAAATAAAATCTAACAATGTTAAAATTGTTCAGAATTTAAAACACTATTATATAATACCATATGATCCTTTTCAGCATACATTTTTTTCATTAATGATATGGGTATAGACTCACATCATATACAATAAACATAACCATGTGATAATTCATAGAAATAATAAACTATTTTTATTCAATACCAACAGAACTTATAACAAATGTAACTTGCTATATTCACTAATAAAATTGATTATTTTGTGGGTGAAATTCTCCTTTTATAAGTTTTGGGAACTAATGCAAGTAAAGCAGACAGCTTGCCTAGTCTTTTGTTTACATAATTGGAGGGAAGGATAAATCTTACACATGGATATCTATAGTAGCAGGAAAGGAATAAGCAATATGTTTATGTCTAAAAATGTAAATCAGATCATATGTAACATATTATAAAGTAATGCACACAGTACCTCATGTAGTCAGTACCACTCAGAAACCCTGTGAGAAGGAGGGATTTTTAACTAATTTTTCTAGAAAAAATGCAGAAGTCTTGGGAAAAATGTTTTAGCTTCTGGGGAAAAATGCATCTAAAATCATTACACATCTTAATCTGCTCCTCCAATATCAATTTGACTTTGAAAAGTATTTCTTATTAGATGATCACCATCAGGTGAACTTTCAATTTATTTTCTAGAGAACAGCTGGAGGACAGATACATCTGAAAAGCAAAATGTTTTCAAAGGTCATGAAAAGGCGAATGCTGACAAAAGATAATAGGACATTCTTCTAGGGAATGCCTTACATGATAATTTAATTTCTTCAAATACTCAATTGAGAAGGAAATTTTTCACCCTGGGTTTTACCTGTAAAGACCAAGAGGGCCAAGTTTCCAGTAAGGAGGCACAAACATTGAAAATGATTTAAAGTTTGAACCTATAGTTTTGACATATGCTTTGACATAATATTTTCTTATTAATTTACTGAACTATTAAATCTACCTACATCAGCACTATAACTAATGTACAGCTCATACTATACATATTCATTTTGTTCTTTAATTTTGAATATATGCCTAGAATTAGATGATTTTTCATACAAATAAATAAATGTTGAAACAAACATGACTGAAATCAAAGAAGTAAAAGACAATGAATTTAAAATAATTAACACTAATGTTCAATCACTTTATTCTTAAAAAAGATTATTGTGAGGCAAGAGTTTAAAGAAATTTTTAAGATGATAGTTCGAATGCCATTTATATTTCCTATTAGAAATCTTTATGTTTAACACATTATATAATAATAGTACTGTTAATTGGGTACACATAGATTTTGAACAGCAATTAGTTAATATACTCGTTTGTGCCTGATAGTCTACCATGTCTGTATAAAAACATTACACCACATTTTTCTATTGCATCCGAGTCTCTACCTTTTCCATATTTTGAATATAGATATAATTGTCTCTTTGACATGGATCAAGTGGTCTCATATGTGAGCATTTCAAATTTGCAGAAAAAGCTCAATTTCTAAGTGTTAATATATCAGAGAGAATCTCCAATTTTGACAAAAGCCTAAACACATTGACTTGCCATCATCATTTCATTCTTCAGTTGAAAAATTTAGCCTATGTGCTGAGATAAAGCTGAGTATAAAGAATGTCATTTTAATAATGTGGGTCTCCTTTTTGTATTTTGTATTATTTCTATGCTTGAATTTAGCCAAAAGGCTGTTATTTCTTTAATGTTTACAACTACATAAACATAAATTTTTGTGAGATTTATATAGAAGAAATATATTTATAAGAAAAATCTAATACCCATATTTCTGCATCCATTATTATGGCATGAGAGATTTAAAGAGAGATTGAAAAATAATGAATACAACTTGATGAAAATATTGGCTGCTAAAAATCAGTGGAAGAATTAGAAACATGCACCATAACGAGAAAAAATATTATCTACTGTTTTCCAAGGATCTGAGGTGATATTTGAACATAATTTCTAATATATTAGATGATATATCAAGACTGTCTATTTTGTAGGTAGCATAATACTGAGATCAGTTTTGTTTTAAATTATCAATCTATTTTTTGACCATGATGTTTATAACACATGCAATTAATATCAATTAAATACAGCTTCCTTTAAATTTATCACTGTGCTGTTTAGCTTTGGTTATTACCCAGTAGAATCCAGAGTGGTTTTTATATCTCCTTTTTAGTATATTTGCACTCAAAACACTTTTTATTTCCCATAGTCTCAACCCCTTCTAAGCTCATATTTTTATCTTCTACTGTAAACAGCTTGATTCAATTTATTCCTGAGCCAGTATTCTGGAAAATGCCCCCAAGCAAAAACATAGGGTGATTGTGGAGCTCATCTCAAACATTTCCCTCTTCTCAGGGATTTTGTCCCATGAAGCCTGTTTTTTAATTTCTAAAAATAGTTATTTTATATGTGTTGTCTAGTTTTCTATTTTCTTTAGAAAAAGGGGGATGTGACTCCAACAATGTGTCCTTAAGCCACTCTACTACAGTATCAGCTGACGTAAGACTTGAGAAACTGACAATAACCAGAAAGTAGGTCTCTATGTCATTTATAAATTAATTCTGATAGGATTTTTTCTCTCAACCCAATTCACATATGAAAACAAACAATTTCAAAGAGATAATATAAAGGATAAACAGTTCACAGAAATAGGCTCTAATGTGATAACAATTGAAGGATTAATTGACATCATCACTGTTGCATGACATAAGATGGAATGATCACTGATTTCTAGTCACTTTGGCAATATGTATTTTTGTTAATGTATAAGTTATCTTCAAAAACTTCATAGAAATGTGCATTATCTGTCAAATCCATTTCCCATAAATGTTTTGAAGTACCCTGGTATATATCTTTTTTTGTAATTGTAGCTCTTACTTTCTTTAAGAATTTATTGGCTGCTAAAACTCCATTCTATATGCATGTTCCATATATCTGAGAGACACAAATTCCAGTTGTGAGCCAGTTAATTTAATTTTATGTATCTTAAAATATGCTAGCTTTCTTACAAGAATTTGACAGTATAATTGACTCACTAATAGATAGAAAATATAAGCCTCAGAAAAAAAATATGGCCGGAGCCGTGGCTTAACAGGCTAATCCTCCGCCTTGCGGCGCCAGCACACCGGGTTCTAGTCCCTGTTGGGGCACCGGATTCTATGCCGGTTGCCCCTCTTCCAGGCCAGCTCTCTGCTATGGCCCAGGAAGGCAGTGGAGGATGGCCCAAGTGCTTGGGCCCTGCACCCGCATGGGAGACCAGGAGAAGCAAATGGCTCCTGGCTTCAGATCAGTGAGATGTGCCGGCCGCAGCGGCCATTGGAGGGTGAACCAGCGGCAAAAAGGAAGACCTTTCTCTCTGTCTCTCTCTCTCTCACTATCCACTCTGCCTGTCAAAAAAAAAAAAAAAAAAAAAAAAAAAAACAGAAACAGAAACATAAGAGAAAGCTTACTGTATATTCTGGAAAGGAAATATAAACATGCAGAATTTTGAGGATTGACACAAATTTGCAGCAGAGATTAACACAAGAATTTCATGTTTTATGGTTTTCCTGAAAATTTCCGTACTAAATTGATATGATGCTAGAAAGCCAAAACTTCCAGAGAAACTACTTTTTCTTGGAGAGAGTAGTCTGGGGTGGGGTAGGGGGGTGGGGAACAACGCTTATGGAAATTATGTTTGATTGTGAAGGAGTTATCCTTAAGAGGAAATAGGCATACAAAGGAGATATCAAAATCTGTGTATTTAAAATGTTTAAGGGGGGCTGGCACTGTGGTGCAGTGAGTTAACACTCTGGCCTGAAGCACCAGAATCCCATATGGGTGCCTGTTCGAGACCCTGCTGCTCCACTTCCGATCAAGCTCTCTGCTATGGCCTGGGAAAAAAGTAGAAGATGGACCAACTTCTTGGGACCCTGTACCCCCATGGGAGACCCGGAGGAAGCTCCTGGCTCCTGGCTTCAGATTGGTGCAATTCCAGCCATTGCAGCCAATTGGTGAGTGAACAATCGGATGGAAGACCTCTCTCTCTCTCTGCCTCTCCTCTCTTTGTGTAACTCTGACTTTCAAATAAATAAATAAATCTTTAAAAAAAAGTCTAAGGGACTAATGTTGTGTTGCAGCATGTTAAGCTACAACTTGCAATACCAACATCCCATATCAGACAGTAGGTTCATTCAAGCCTTGGGTACCCACTTTAATTCTAATTTTAGTGTATGTGCCGCCAAAGTGAGCACATGGCTACCCACTTTCAATCCAGCTTCCTGCTAATGTGTCTGAGAATGCAGCAGATGGACCAGTTGCTTGGATCCTTGCCATGAATATGGAAGACCCGGATGCAGTTCTGGAATCCTTGCTTCAGCCTGGCCAGAACTGGCTGTTGCAGGCATTTGAGGCTCAGATCAACAGGTAGAATAGCTCTCATTCTCTGTGTGTCACTATGCCACTCAAATAAATACATATAATCTTCAAAAAAGACACACTGTTTCTCTGGATGTTTTAATCCATCCAGTGCCACTGTAATATAAGGTAGATATATCTGAGACTAGGTACATTTTAATAAACAGAAATTTATTTCCTCACAATTCTGAAGGCTTGGAATTCCAAAATCAGGATGCTAGCTAAGGCTTTTTGATGAAATAGTACATGACAGAAGGCACAAGGACAGACTTAAAGTGGGGCCAGTCTTACTTGCTCAGAATGGCATAAATCCCACCCATGAATGCATTGACTCAAACATCACCCAAAGATCCCATCTCCCAACATCACCACAATGAAAACCAAACTTCAACATGATTTTGGGAGGAGATAAACATTCAAACCACAGCACTTGAGACCCTGAGAAACAAAATGCATACAAGCTAAAAGTGGTCTGGAATAAGAGATGACTTTGAACCACCACAGAAAAGACGAAGAGTATATCTAATCTAACTAAAATGATTGCCTATTGAAACAAGTGTATCAATTTATTTCAAAGGAATATAAAAAAAAGAAGTCATCACAACACGTTCCTCACAATATTCTGAACATAATCCAAAGTCATTCAAAGTAGCAATAACAGGAAAATTTAATGTAGACGCAAATGTAAAGGCAATAGTAACCAAACCCAACATAACTCTTAGGTTAGATTTATGATTAGTCATTTCAATCAATATTTATAACTATGAGAAATTAAATAAGAAAGCAAAATTATAATGAATGAAATCATGAGAAATCTAATAATCACCTAGAAAAAAGTAAGATAAAATTTTTGAAAAAAAAAACAAAATTAAAATTCTGATTCTTTATTGTTTCCATATGTTGTACAATTTATGAAGGTACAAATGGAATTTAAAGTTAAGTTCATTTTACTGTAAAATAATTTTGAAATTAACTCATAGTTCTTTCATAATACACAAATTCCATGAGCTTTGCGATGATTCCTCAAATATAACAAATCTCTGTAATATTAGTGATGTTATTGCTCCATCCGATGAATGCTACTCTAACAAAAAAAAAATCACTGAATTATTTTTGTACTGTCTCTAAGGATCATACATTTTTAAGACTTTCATCACTACTTTTCTTTGTTTTGACTTTTCCTCATACTCTAAAAATGTACTATATGTATTTCTACCTGTCTATACACATACATTACTTTTGTAGATGTGTATATAAATATATAATCATTTATTTTTGTCATGGACAGAATAATTTTGCCCCCCCCCAATCTAAATGTTTTAATATATCTCAAATGTAGCAGTATTTACAGATGGGTACCTTGGTAAGTAATCAGGATTAGATGAGGTCCTTAAGGTTGAACCCTTGTGAATTAGATTGTTCCCTTATAACAGTGACTAGAGAACTTGCGTCCATTCTCTGGCACATGAGGAAACAATGGGAAGTCAGCCAACTGCAATTTGGAAGAACCTGACAAAGAACCCAATCTGGCTCTCTGATCTCAAGCATTCAGACTTCAAGCTGTATGAAGAAAATTTCTGTTGTTATAATCCACTTGGCCTCATGTGGTGTGTCAACATTTGTGTACATTTTGCAACACCCAGAGTATACATGCCAATTTTTTCAGACATTTATCATTTATTTATGCTGAAAACATTAAAATATGTTCTTTTAACCCTTATTAACCCTAGAAAAATAAATAATAAACTATCATTGTCTATTGTCATTCTCCTGTGCAGAATGCCAGAACTTCTTACTCCTAACAAACTATATCATGGTACCTGTAAATAGCCACTCTCTGTCTTTCTTATTCCTCCTAATATTCTCAAATTATTTGAGCTCAAAGATTTTAGATTACCGAGCATGTGGTAATTCTTGAGTAAATTCATTTAACATAATGACCTCCAACTCCATCCATGTTGCTACAAATAATAGGATTTGGTACTTTCATAGCTAAATAATATTCCATTCTATATATGCACCATATTTTCTTTATTCATTAGTCCTCTGAGTGAAGGACCCTTATGGGGGGAGAGGGACAAGAAACTAGGCCTGGGCAGATATCAGGGGCTTCTTAAGAGGTTAGATGTTCCCCAGGGTCCAGCGGGCACGTTCTCTGGGAAGGAAAAGTCTATCCCCTTTAGAGAACCTCTAGGCATGCCCAGAGCAGAGCTGCCACTCCCCTTCGGAGAGTCTCAGTACTCTCCTCAGCATTCTCCTCAGCTGGTTCCCTCAGCACTCTCCTCAGCATTCTCTTCAGCTGGTTCCCTCAGCACTCTCCTCAGCATTCTCCTCAGCTGGTTCCCTCAGCACTCTCCTCAGCACTTTCCAGTATGCTAATTGTCCCTCCAAACAGGCCAATCCCATATGCTAATTTGTTGACTATATAACATGTGTGAAACTGCCGCTCAGGGCTCCTCACCGCCTTAGGTGGGGGCCCGTTTGCGCAAACGTACAATAAATACCTCATGCTTTTTGCATTAACTGGTCTGGAGTCTGGATTTTTGGGCGTCCTCTCGAGCAAGTGGGCATCTCTACAACTGAGAGGTCCAACATTTTGGCGCCCAACGTGGGGCTCGAGGTCGCCCTCAGACCCATTCTCTGCAGGACCAGTTGGAGGTATAATTAAGTGTTTTCTGTTTGTTGTTCTTCGTCTTGAGTATTCTGACTGGAGTATTCTGACTGGCCAGTACCTGACCTGACTCTGTGGGACCAGTGGGGGAGGCAGGCGTGCCCAGCAACCCCTGGTCCATTCCCCGGAGGACGCTCCGGGTTATGAGGGGAAACCCTCGGTCCGTTCCCCCGGAAGACGCTCCCGGGGTGGTCTGGAGGTGGGTCGGAGACCAAGTCTCCCTCCTTCCCGGGGAGGGCTGGTCAGGCAGCCGCTCCCAAAAAACTAGCGCAATAGCGTTTGATTTGTCTTAGCCATGTGGTTTGTCTTGCTTATTGTATATGTCTGTGCATTGGCTGTTCTTTTTGTTTGGGTTGAAATCCTTGCACACATGGGTCAACAAATAACCACCCCTTTAAGTCTCACTCTAGATCACTGGAAGGACGTTCGAGAACGCGCGCGCCACCTCTCAGTGGAGATTAAAAGGAAACAATGGGCAAAATTCTGTTCCTCAGAGTGGCCGGCCTTCGAGGTCGGCTGGCCAAGGAACGGCACTTTTAACCTCGATATTATTTTACAAATTAAGGCGCGAGTCTTTCAGCCAGGATCCAATGGACACCCTGATCAGGTGCCCTACATTACTACGTGGGAGGATCTTTCACGTAATCCCCCTCCCTGGATAGAACCCTTCTCCTTCCCGACGGAGCCCATATGGACCCCGTTACCCCCTCCTCCTATCCCGGTTGTGCCAACCTCCTCCCTATACCCTCTGAAGGAGATTCGAGATCCAAAACCTGACAAGCCACCGGTTCTTCCGGCTGATCAGGACTTTCTGCTCTTTGACTCTCCCCCACCCTATCTTCCCGGCCAGCCTGCTCCCCCGCAGGGACTCCCACAACAACCAGAGCGGGATGTGCAACCTTCTGCACCATCCCCTGATTCCACGAGGGCAGGGGAAGAAGTCTCAGTGCCTTCCCCGCCCTCCAGCCGCCTGCGCCTCCGTCGGGGGCAGGCAGGGGGCTCGGGAAGCGTTTGGACTTCACAGGCTTTTCCTCTTCGCTCGGTGGCTGGCCAGATGCAGTACTGGCCATTTTCTGCTTCCGATCTTTACAATTGGAAAACCCATAACCCCTCTTTCTCTCAGGACCCCCAGGCTCTGACTGGGCTGATCGAGTCAATTTTATTGACTCATCAGCCCACCTGGGATGATTGTCAGCAGCTTCTGCAGACCCTCCTCACTACTGAGGAAAAGCAGCGTGTCTACCTTGAGGCACGGAAAAACGTCCCTGGAGCAGATGGCCGACCGACCCTACTGCTAAACGAAATCGAGGAGGCGTTTCCCTCAACCCGTCCTGATTGGGACTACACCACCGTTGCTGGTAGGGAGCGACTTCGTCTTTACCACCAGATTCTCCTTGCGGGTCTCAGAGGGGCTGGAAAGCGCCCCACCAATTTGGCCAAGGTACGTGCAGTAGTACAGGGGGCTGAGGAAACGCCGGCAGGCTTCCTAGAAAGATTAATGGAAGCCTACCGTATGTATACCCCGTTTGACCCCCTGGCAGAGGACCGGCAGGGAGATGTAATCATGTCCTTTATAGGACAGTCAGCGCCGGACATCCGCAATAAATTGCAGCGGCTAGAGGGGCTTCAGGGGTATACTATACAAAATTTAATGAAGGAGGCAGAAAAGATTTACAACAAAAGGGAGACCCGAGAGGAGAAGGAGGAAAGGATCCGCAAGGAGCAGGAGGAAAGGGAAGACAAAAGAGACAAAAGACGTAATCGAGAGCTTAGTAGAATTTTGGCCACCGTAGTGCAGGATATAGAAAGGAGTAGACCAGGACAGAATAGGGACTTGGGAGACAAACGAAAGCCTCGGGTGGAAAGAGATCAATGTGCCTATTGTAAAGAAAGAGGACACTGGGTCAAAGACTGCCCGAAGAAAACACAGGGACCAAAGAGGAGACCAGTTCCAATCCTGTCCCTGGAAGAAGACGACTAGGTGAGTCAGGGCCAGGAGCCCCCCCCCTGAGCCCAGGATAACCCTTGAAGTGGGGGGCAGACCGGTAACCTTCCTGATTGACACGGGAGTCCAGCACTCGGTACTGACTTCAGAAAAAGGGCCTTTAAGCTCCAAGATTTTCCTCAGGCCTGGGCAGAGACTGCGGGAATAGGGCTGGCCGTCAACCGGCCTCCCTTGATCATAGATCTGAAGCCCACGGCCATTCCCGTGTCAGTTTGTCAATATCCGATGGGCAAGGAAGCTAAGGAAGGTATCCGGCCACATATCCAGAGATTGTTACACCGAGGCATTTTAAAACCTTGTCGTTCACCTTGGAACACCCCCCTACTACCAGTAAAGAAGCCTGGTACAGGTGACTACCGCCCGGTACAGGACTTGCGGGAGGTTAACAGGAGAACGGAGGATATGCATCCCACAGTGCCCAACCCCTACAATCTGCTAAGTACCTTGCCTCCGACCCACGTATGGTACACAGTGTTAGATCTAAAAGATGCATTCTTTTGTTTAAGACTGAGCCCTCAGAGCCAATCCATCTTTGCTTTTGAGTGGAAAGACCCAGAGACCGGGTTTTTAGGACAACTCACCTGGACAAGGTTGCCCCAAGGATTTAAAAACTCGCCTACTTTGTTTGATGAAGCTCTGCACCTAGATTTGGCCGACTTCCGAGTCAACCATCCGGACCTGGTCCTCCTGCAATATGTGGACGACCTCCTCCTTGCCGCTGAAACTGAGCAGGACTGCCTAAAAGGTACCGGGGCCCTGCTACAGAGACTGGGGGAATTGGGCTATCGAGCCTCCGCGAAAAAGGCCCAAATATGTCAGAAACAGGTGGCCTACCTAGGCTACCTCCTAGAAGGAGGGCAACGGTGGCTGACGGAGAGCCGAAAAAGGGCGGTTGCTCTAATTCCACCCCCCACCGATGCCAGAAAGATGCGGGAATTCCTCGGGAGTGCGGGATTCTGCCGCCTTTGGATTCCTGGGTTTGCGGAGCTGGCAGCCCCATTGTACCCCCTCACGAAGTCCAATGCTCCCTTTCAATGGAGAGAAGAGCAACAGCGGGCGTTTGACAACATAAAAAAAGGCCCTATTGTCAGCCCCAGCCCTGAGCCTCCCTGATATGACCAAGCCCTTCACATTATACGTGGATGAGAACAAGGGAGTGGCGAAGGGAGTGCTAACACAAATGCTTGGACCCTGGAAAAAGCCGGTGGCATACTTTTCAAAAAAGCTAGACAATGTAGCGGCCGGCTGGCCTCCGTGCCTCCGCATGATAGCGGCCGTGGCAGTTCTGGTGAAAGACTCGGATAAATTGACTCTAGGCCAACCTCTCACCGTAGTGGCACCTCATGCTGTGGAGACAGTTATCCATCAGCCACCAGACCGGTGGCTCTCAAATGCTCGGATAACTCATTACCAGACTATGTTATTAAAGTCAGAGCGGGTCCGGTTTGGGACTGCCACCTCTTTAAACCCGGCCACCCTGCTCCTGGAACTGGGGCCCCAGGCCCAGGTAATCCATAACTGTCACCAAATCCTGGCTGAGGCCCACGGCACCCGAAAAGACCTAACCGACCAGCCTCTGCCGGATGCTGAAATGACCTGGTTCACGGATGGGAGCAGCTTTCTACAGAACGGTGAGCGGAGGGCTGGGGCAGCGGTGGTGGATGGAAAAACTGTTATCTGGTCAAGTGCCTTAAAGCCTGGAACTTCTGCTCAAAAAGCCGAGCTCATAGCCTTAACTCAAGCTTTAAAACTGGCACAAGACAAAAAGGTCAACATTTATACAGACAGTCGGTATGCTTTCACCACTGCCCATGTACATGGGGAGATATACCGGCTAAGGGGCCTTTTAACCTCGGCAGGCAAGGACATTAAAAATAAGCAGGAAATCCTAGATCTTCTACAGGCCCTGTTCCTGCCCAAAATGTTGAGTATAATTCATTGCCCCGGGCACCAACGAGGAGACGACCCCGTAGCAAGGGGAAACAGGATGGCAGACGAGGCCGCTAAGGCGGCAGCCCTGAGCCAACAGGTGCTCCCGTTAAAGACAATTGAGCCCACCCAAGTATCGAGGGAACCACCTTTCCTCTATTCGGACCAAGACTTAGATACGATTCAGCGGCTCGGTGCAGAGTATGATGAACAAATAAGGGTTTGGAGGCTCGGAGAGAAAATAGTCCTGCCACACCAATTGGCTAAAGAAATAATTACCAGCCTCCATCAATGGACTCATTTGGGACACAAAAAGCTAAAAGCAGCCTTACAGGAAGATAGGCAGTCTTACTACATCCCCGGACTTGACTCTTTAGCCCAGCAGGTGACTGAATCCTGTGTTCCGTGTGCCAAGGTAAATGCCAGACACCTCAAGCTCCCGGAGGGAGCTAGGGTAAGAGGAGACCGACCAGGAATCAACTGGGAGGTCGATTTCACTGAGATAAGGCCGGGCAGTTATGGGAATAAGTATCTTCTAGTTTTTGTAGACACCTTCTCCGGATGGACTGAGGCATTCCCCACAAAACGGGAAACCGCCCAGGTGGTCGTCAAGAAGATCATAGAGGAGATCTTCCCCCGGTTCGGCTTGCCTAAGGTAATCGGGTCCGACAATGGCCCAGCGTTTGTCTCCCAGGTAAGTCAGTTGGTGGCCAAAGCATTAGGCATAAATTGGAAATTGCATTGTGCCTATAGACCCCAAAGTTCAGGACAGGTAGAAAGAATGAACAGAATAATTAAAGAGACTTTGACCAAATTAGCGTTGGAGACTGGTGTTAAAGACTGGGTCCAACTCCTCCCTATGGTGTTGTTCCGGGTCCGAAACACGCCCTCTCATTGCGGGCTGACACCATACGAAATCCTTTATGGAGGGCCCCCACCAGTAGCAGGCTTGCTTGACCTTGCCAGTGACTCCGTTGCCGATGCCCCTAAGTTACAGGCCCGGTTGAGAGCACTCCAGATCATCCAGAACCAGGTCTGGAAACCTCTTGCAGCAGCCTACCAACCCGAGACGACAACCATCCCACATCCTTTCCAAATCGGTGATGCTGTGTATGTCCGAAGGCACCAATCTAAGACTCTAGAGCCCCGGTGGAAAGGCCCCTTCACTGTGCTGTTGACAACTCCCACCGCTCTCAAGGTCGACGGAATCGCTGCTTGGGTCCACGCCTCACACGTGAAGCGAGCACCACCTCCCCAGGGCCCCGAGGATCCGGATAAACCTGCCAAATGGAAGCTCCAGCGCACTCAGAACCCACTCAAGTTAAGACTTTCAAAAACTGTTTAATATTTATGATGTTCCTGGCCTTTCCCCATTGTTTTTCCAATCCCCATGCTCCGCAATTGTTAACGTGGAACCTAACCCAGTCCAGCAAGAACAGAGTTTCCTCCCTCCAGTGAGGCAGGTTCTCCCCAGGCCGGTCCAATAGATTTTAGGATTAAAATCTTTGCAAAAAGAAAAGGAGGGAATGAAGGACCCTTATGGGGGGAGAGGGACAAGAAACTAGGCCTGGGCAGATATCAGGGGCTTCTTAAGAGGTTAGATGTTCCCCAGGGTCCAGCGGGCACGTTCTCTGGGAAGGAAAAGTCTATCCCCTTTAGAGAACCTCTAGGCATGCCCAGAGCAGAGCTGCCACTCCCCTTCGGAGAGTCTCAGTACTCTCCTCAGCATTCTCCTCAGCTGGTTCCCTCAGCACTCTCCTCAGCATTCTCTTCAGCTGGTTCCCTCAGCACTCTCCTCAGCATTCTCCTCAGCTGGTTCCCTCAGCACTCTCCTCAGCACTTTCCAGTATGCTAATTGTCCCTCCAAACAGGCCAATCCCATATGCTAATTTGTTGACTATATAACCTGTGTGAAACTGCCGCTCAGGGCTCCTCACCGCCTTAGGTGGGGGCCCGTTTGCGCAAACGTACAATAAATACCTCATGCTTTTTGCATCAACTGGTCTGGAGTCTGGATTTTTGGGAGTCCTCTCGAGCAAGTGGGCATCTCTACAACTGAGAGGTCCAACATGAGGAACAATTAGGTTGTTTCCCTTTCTTGGGTATAGTGCTGCTATAAACATGAGAGTATAGAAGTATCAACAGACTGCTTTTATTTCCCTTGAATGCATATCCAGAATTGGAATTGCTAGGTCATCTGGTTTTATTTTTAGTGTGTTGAAGAGTCTCCATACTATTTTCTAAAGTGTCTATATTAATTTATATCCCCACCAACAATGTACGAGACTTCTTTTTTGTATACATTGTTGCCAACACTTGTTATCTTTCTGATAATAACTAATGTAACTAGAGTGAGGTGCTATCTCAGGCAGTTTTGATTTGAATTTTCCTGATGATCAATGATATTGAGCATATTTGTGTTCCCATTGTCCATTTTTATGCATTCTTTGAAAAGTTTCTATTTAGATTTACTGTAATTTTAAAGAAAAGGCATTATAATTAAAAATAAAATTTATTATCAGAAATAAAGAATTATAATCATTATCAGAAAGAGAAGCATGATTTGGATAGGAAATATGAGAATATTCAGTGGCAGGTGGCAAGGAACAGAGAGGATAGCCATGCAAATCCAGCCTTAGAAAGGTTACAACGGGAAACTGCACAAATCACCTCACGTCTTTCATCTTTCATAAAATGTGAAAGTATGTTGTGAGTAATAAAGACAACATATGCAACACTGAGTTGATAAACTATAATTTTCACCATTTAGATGACTATAAATGGAGTGGAAAAAGATTCTAACCTCCTTACCCTTCAATTCTCTTGTGATTGTAGTCTTAATTAGAGGATCATTGCAGCTGTGCCCCACACTGGGTAAAGGTCAATGATACACACTCAAAATTGCTCCATTTTTTTTGTTTTGTCAACCCACAAGCTAAAAGAGTGGAGAGAGCTCTTCACAAACCACAATCTGGCTAAGCTAGCAACCTTTGGTCTTCAATTTCTTCCATAATTTCCATGTTCTTCCTCATTTATAATTGTTTTATCATAGGATGCATCAACATAATTAGTTTTAGTGACAATATACTCTCCAGCTCGATGAATCTTTAACTTAATTATCAAAGTGTACATGTGAAAGGGAACCAAACACATTACTATATAATGGGAAAACAAGTGAATCTGGTAAATATTATGCAATAATTATTTAAAAAGGAGTAAGTTATTGTATCAATGGAAAAAGAATTCCAATGGACAAATTTTTTTATTAAACTTTTATTTAATGAATATAAATTTCCAAAGTATAGCTTATGGGTTACAATGGCTTCCCCCCTCCCATAACTTCCCTCCCGCCCGCAACCCTCCCCTTTCCCGCTCCCTTTCCCCTTCCATTCCTGTAAAGATTCATTTTCAATTCTCTTTGTATACAGAAGATCAGTTTAGTATATATTAGGTAAAGATTTCATCATTTTGCCCATATAGCAACATAAAGTGAAAAAACTAACATTGGATGACTAATTATAGTATTAAATAGCAATGTACAGCACATTAAAGACAGAGATCCTACATAATTTTTTTTTCAAATTAATTAATTTTCTATGCCATTTCCATTTTAACACCAGGTTGTTTATTTTTCCATTTCCAATTATCTTTATATACAGAAGATCACTTCAGTATATAATTAGTAAAGACCTCATCAGTTTGTGCCCACACAGAAACGCAAAGTATAAAAATACTGTTTCAGTACTAGTTATAGCATCACTTCACTTTAGACGACACATTAGGGACAGATCCCACATGGGGTGTAAGTACACAGTGACTCCTGTTGCTGATTTAACAATTTGACACTCCTGTTCATGGCATCAGTAATCTCCCTAGGCTCTAGTCATGAGTTGCCAGGGCTATGGAAGCCTTTAGAGTTCGCTGACTTTGATCTTATCAATGGACAAATTTTTTTAAATCCTATATTTCATCAAATGGACAATTTTTTTTAAATCCTATATTTCATCAAATTTTATTGGTACTTAAAGCTCAATTTACCTAAAATTATCTGAAAATTTAAGAAATAAGTTTATGTAATCTCTAGCAACTCAAAATGTTTTTAACTACTTAAATTATTTTGTATTGAGGAAAAGGAATAAACAGACTCATGACCTTAACAAGGAGCTGTTCAAACATTTTTTTAAACTTGAAAATTGTTAAATTTATTATTTTCTATTTTAATATTGTTAAATGGCTATTAATTTCTTTCTTCTTCTTTTTTTTTTTTTTGACAGGCAGAGTGGACAGAGAGAGAAACAGACAGAAAGGTCTTCCTTTGTCGTTGGTTCACCCTCCAATGGCCGCCGCAGCCGGCGCACTGCGGCCGGCGCTTGGTGCTGATCTGAAGCCAGGAGCCAGGTGCTTCTCCTGGTGTCCCATGGGGTGCAGGGCCTAAGCACTTGGGCCATCCTCCACTGCACTCCCGGGCCACAGCAGAGAGCTGGCCTGGAAGAGAGGCAACTGGGACAGAATCCAGCACCCCGACCAGGACTAGAACCCGGTGTGCCGGCGCCGCAGGCGGAGGATTAGCCTATTGAGCCGCGGCGCTGTCCAATGTCTATTAATTTCATTTCACGATATTTAAGAGCTGTGACATAAGATATGACAAACTGAAATTTAATTCACAAAGCAAGTACTTAATTTAACTCTTTTGCATTTAAAAATTAAGATTCTGGATCTCCAGATAATTAGATCTAATGCAAAATGCATCAGTGTTTTGTGGTAGGCATTACATAAGCACGTTTCTCAAGAAATCCAAACACAATGGGTCATAATGTCAAATCTGCAGAATAATTCATGAATCAACTCATTATTGAAGTATCTTTGACATATGTTTACTTGCTAAACATTTGGCTCTAACTCTAGTGAGCTTATTTTAAAAATTATAGGTTTACAGCTTTTCCTCCCCCCATGCCCATCTCTTCCTTTCAAATAATTACAATAAATGAATATGTAATTATAAAAGATATGACTGTTTGGTGTGCCAGATAGATGCTACTTGGGAAGGCCTTATTCCATATAGTAGGACCTGAGTTTGAGTCTCACTTCTGCTCTCGATTATAGCTTCCTGATAATGTGTGCAACAAATGATGGCCTAAGTAGCTTGGTTTCCTTCACCCACTTGAAATATTCAAATTGATCTGGGCTCCTGGTTTTGGTATGGGTCCAATCCCTGTTGTTGTAGGCAATTGAGGAGTGAGCTAGTGGACAAAACAGATGTCTGTCTCTGTCACTCCCTCTCTCTCTCTGACATTGAAATAATTAAATGATACATTAGAGGTTTCAAAAGATTTTATACACACACACATACACACACACAGAGTCCTTGGGTTACACTTACCAAGTAAGTGTAGTCATTTGTAGTCATTCCACATTTCCATTTTCATTTGATTTTTTATAATAAAATGAGAGGAAATTTTTGTTGTACCTATATATGCACACTTTTCTATATAATCTTTCTACATTAGTGTATGTTTAATGCAGTTATAATTCTCACTTATATATACAAATGTATAATTTACATTGATTACATACACATTTATTTAATATTATTTTGATTCTATTTAATATTTATTGCATTTATTTGAAAGGTAAAGTGAGAGAGAGAGAGAGAGAAATTTTCCATCTGCTAATTCATTCCACAAATGGCAGCAACAGCTGGGGCTGGACTAGGCCAAAGCTAAGAGCCTGAACTCCATCCTGTCTGCTATGTTCATGACATGGGCCCAAGTACTTGAGTCATGTTCTGCCGCTTTCCCAGGCATATTAGCTTGGCATTGGATTGGAAGTGGAGCAGTAGGACTTGAACCTGTGCTGATATGGGAGCCTGCATCATAGTAGGCAGTTTAACCATCACACCAGAATGTTTCCCCTACACTTTTGATTATTAATTTTGACTTAGTGGCTTTTTTCCTACGTGGGAGATTTTTTCTTTTTTTGATTAAAAAAACATGACAAATTATTAGAGGATGGAATCTCCTCATTTTTCTCATTTCTATCAATGATCCTTTTAGAAAGCTCCTTTATTCCTCCAGGCCTGAAATTTAAATAGTTTTTCACTTGCTTAGGGATTCATACTAAACTAATAGGTACACTTTGGTAATGAAAAGCAATCAAATATGTTTTATAAGGGGTCGGCATTGTACCATAGTGGGTAAATCCTCCACCTGCGACTCTGGAATCCATATGGGCAAGTGTTGATGTCTCAGCTCTTCCACTTCTGATCCAGCTCCCTACTGACAGCCTGGGAAAGCAGCGGAAGATGGATGAAGTCCTTGAGCTCCTGCACACACGTGGTAGACCTGGAAGAATCTCCTGGCTCCCGGCTTTAGCCCATCCCAGCCCTGCCTGTTGCAGCTATCCAGGCAGTGAATCAGCAGATGGGAGATGTTTCTCTGTCTGACTCTCTGTCTCTCTGTCTCTGACACTCTCTCTCTCTTTCAAATAAATAAATAAATCTTTAAAAAAATCTTTTGTAATGTACAAAATTACTTGAGTTACATGTTAGGAAAAGAGACAATTCTTTCCCTAGTATCAATTTATTCATCAATCTTATACAGAGGTGTGGATATCAAAGATCTAGTTTTTCAGTAGACTAAATTTCAGTGAATGTCTAATCAGAAATTCAAAGACAGGCCAATGAACTACATGACTACTAAAGTCATGCAACTCTGGTGCTCTTAAAAAACATCTGGTATAGATCAATGAAACAAAATAGCACAAAAATTAACCCACTAACATATACAAAGTGATTTTAACATAAATGCTCAAAATGTACACTGGAAAAAGGATAGTATTTTCAATAAATGAGCCTGGCAAAAGTGGACATATATAAGTAGAAGAATAAAATTAGATCCTTACCTCTTATCATACACAAAAATCAACTCAAGTTGGATCAAAGATGTAAATTTAAGAACTTGAAATTATGAAGTTACTAGATGCAAATATAGTAGGACCTCTTCAAGATATTGATGTAGGTGATGATTTCTTGGATAAGACTCCAAAAGTGAAAGCAACAAAAGCAAAACTAGACAAATAGGATTATATCAAACTCAGAATCTGTCTCAGAGCAAAAGAAACAATCCATGGGATGAAGAGACAGCTGATAGAATAGGAATATATATATATATATATATATATATACTATTAGACATAGAATTAATATTCAGAATCCAAAAGGAATTTAAAAACTAAGAACAAGAAGCTAACAATCCAGTTAAGAAACAGATAAAGATTCTGAATAGGCAGTTTTCTTCATTTCCAGCAAATGGATGGAAGTCGAGAACATCATGTTGAGGGAAATAAGCCTGACACTGGAAGACAAATACCACATGTTCAGAGTTAGGAGCTAAAATTTAAAAAATAAATAAATAAAGCTAATTGCAATCAAAAACAGAATACTGGGGCCGGCACTGTGGCTTAGTGGGTAAAGCCACCGCCTACAATGCCTGCATCCCATTTGGGTGCTCGTTTGAGTCCAGGCTGTTCCACTTCCGATCCAGCTCTCTGCTATGGCCTGAGAAAGCAGTAAAAGATGACCCAAGTCGTTGGGCCCCTGCACCCTCATCAGAGACCTGGAGGAAGCTTCTGGCTCCTGGTTTTGGATCAGCACAGCTCCGGTCATTGTGGCCAATTGGGGAGTGAATCAGCGGATGCAAGATCTCTCTCTGCCTCTCTCTCTCTGTAACTGACTTTCAAATAAATAAATAAATCTTTAAACAAAAAGAGAATATTGATTACTAAAAGCTGGGAGGTATGGGAGTGATAAAAAAATTTGAATAAAGAAAAATAGGAGAATCCAGATATGGTTCACTAATTGTGACAATTATGCTACTATGAGATATTACTAATAGGGTAACTGGAGTGAGGAAAAACTTTATTTTACCCCATATTTTTTTAATTAAAACTGTTCTGAGTATATTACTTAAAAAAGTCAAGCATTATTCCAAAGTTCTGTTTAGTTTATTTAGGGATCATGTTGCATTTTGCTAGAATGATAGCATCATTTGCTTCACAACACAATTTGTGACTGTGTCATTTAAAGTGAAATTAGAAGGAACTAAAAACAACAACAAATAAACAAACAAAATCTATATTTTCCTTAAATCACCTTGCTCTCAGGCAATTCTAGGCCAAAATTCAGTTACTATCTCTTGCTTGTCATACAACAAATCAATAAAGGAGTTTTTGATATATAAATTATAAAATGACTCAAGACTAGCAAACAGTTAATATCCACTAGCTCATAATTAAGAATCATATACTTTATAATATTGTCTGACTTCTGAATATGTTAGATTTAAAAACATCACTGTTTTGAAGTAGGAATTGCATATACAAGCTGTTTTATTTAGCTGGTGATAAGTGTATGTTAGTAAAATGGTGCCATCTTACCTGTGATGCTATCTATGCCCCAGATGCCATCTTGGGCTCTGGCCCCCTTTGCCACTTTTCACAATAAGCTCTGTCCTAAGCCCCATGGCCCAACCACAGGTGTCAGCTCCACCCCCACCTTAATGGGATTCACTGCTCCTACTTCCCTGATCCCTGGCAAAGGTATAACAGGACCTGCTTTCAGCACACCTTTTCTCTTTACTGATCCCTCTCTCTATTGCTCTCTTTCCCTCTTCCCTCTGTCCATTGGGCTTCCCCTACCCCACAATAAACCTTTCCCTTAACTCCATTGTTTGATGTGTTTTGTGGTGGCCTTACAGTATACACCTATGAAACCCTAATTAGCAACACATCCAGTTCCCATTATCATTATTGTCATTACCATTTGTTTGAACACTTATTATAGGTCCTACTCCTTTAGGAAATATTAAGTAAACAAAATGGTACTATTAACTACAGGATTCATGCTATAAAGTTAACCTCCATAACTTACTAGGCTTGTATAACTCAAACATGTAAGCCCTGATAATCACTTCTCCACAGCCCTCTTCTCCAGCCTCTAGCAATCACAATCCCACTCTGTTACTATGAGTTTTGGTAATTCCAACAGGATCATGCAGTGCCTGTTGGATTCAACCTTTATTTCCCTTTGAATTTGGTTCTCCTAGCTTATCCATTTCCATTCACACAAGAGAAAATTCTTCTTTAGTGATGCTGAATAGCATTCAACTGCATACAAATACCATATTTTCTTTGTCCAGTCAGCCCCATTGAGGATATTAAAGTTGTTTTGCATATCTTGGCAATTATGGATAATGTTGCACTTCCACTTTCATGTGAAAATATAGCTATCTCTCTGCGATTCTATCTTCTATTTCCTTGGATATATATCCAGAAATGGGATTACTGGGTTATATAGTGCTAGTTTTAGTTTTCTGGGGACCCACCATACTGTTTTCCATAATGGCTATACTAATTTGAATTACCACCAACAGTGTACAAGGGTCATCTTGATAGTCTCAGTAACATCTACTTTTCAACACACATAAAACCATCCTTATAGGTGAAATGCATTATAGTTTTGATGAATATGGTTGCTGCCTAAGTTTTCATAGACATGTTGCCCATTTGTATGTCTTTGGAGAAACATCTATTGAAATCCATTGTCCTCTTAAAAAATTTTACTACTGGGACCAGTGCTATGGCACAACAGGTCATGTAACTGTTAGGAAAATGGCACAGTCTTATCTATGGTGCGATCTACACCCTGATTTACATCCTAGGCCCTAGCCCCTGCCACCATTGCTGAAAGCCAGCTGGCCACACGGCCCAACCACCGGTGTCTAGTTCCACCCCCATCCTAATGGGATTTGCTGCTCCTGCTTCCCTGCCCACCCTCAGGCAGTTTCAAAAGAATTTCTTCCTGAACATGTGGTTCTCTCTCTCTAGCCTCCTCTTCTCCCTCACTCCCCTCTTTCCTCTCCTCTCTCCTCTTTCTCTCTTACTCTCCTTTTCCCTCTTTTGCCCCTTCCCTCTGGTTTGCTGGGTTCTCCCCAATAAACCCTTTCCCTTACTCCAGTGTTTGGTGTGTTTTGTGACGGCAACATTGGTGGGTTGGCTGGGAAAACCTTACATTGGTGATCCAGTGTCCCCCAGTGACTTTGTTCTCCGTTTGGAGATCTGTGAGCTGCTCTGGTCCTGGATTTCTGCTGTCACAAAACACACCCCCGGAACTCCTTCCATGCCACTGAATGCCTCATGATCTCCATCCATACATCACCCTTCCAAATTCTGAGGTAAGACACAAACGTGAAATTCTCATGGCAATTCCTACCTTGATTTTGAAAAACCTGAGGGACCCTTACTCTGGTGTTTGGTGTGCTTTATGGGAGTGTGGCTAAGAGCTAATTGCAGATCTCTTGCTTCTGTACACATCAGCTTTGCTTGCTAATGCTTGGGGATAAGAATGTTGCCAAACTAAAAACAAGGAACTGGTCCTGAGAATAAGAAAGAGGGCCCTATCTCAGGCAGGTTTCACAGATGCCCTTCCCAGATGTTCCACCGAGATTAACGGGCAGAACATTCCTCGGGTATTCCGAGAAAATAGCCCCCTTACCCCCGCCCGGGGCAGCCACTCCCCATCTAAAAGGACTCAATGAGTACCCATGGTAACCTTTAAACTAGCAAATCAAGCCAAACCCCAAGAAATATATTAATCCTGTGGTTTTTGCCTTTAAAAAATGCTTGTAACTGCTGTTCAGGGCTTCTCTTCGCCTCTGGTGATAGGGAGCCCATTTGCGCAAACACCTAATAAAAATCCTCTTGCTTTTGCATCTACCTGTCTGGAGTTTGGGTCTTTGGGCGACCACCCGAGTGCATTGGATTCCCAAACTAGGGGTCCATCAATTTGTGGTCTGCTGTTGTCTGCTTGTCTGAGGCCTTTCTAAGTTGTAGTACTAGACACTAACCACAACTCCTACTTAAGGCTTTTAGTCTCTATGGACACTGTGTCTGGGCAATAGTGGGTGTGAGTGACGACTCAACCTCTGTTCTCCTTTTTACAGGCTAAGCCATGGGCTTCAGTGGGCACTTGGGTGGCGACTCTGCCTTCTGCTCCCTTTCCTCTGTTAGTCAGACAGCCGGGATTCAAGGACGCTTGCAATCCATGGATCTGACTCTACAGGATGCAATGGGAACTTTTCTCTAACCACATTCTGTCTGATTCTTTAAGTAATATGGTCCCTCTCAAATTGGCTCCAGCCCTCAAATGTCAATGCCTCATCTTTAAAGTGGCCCCTCCATGGTGGCACATTTGGCCCTCAGGGATTGGCCCAAAATTCGAATGGTTTGACCATGATATTATTCCAGATCTTTATCACTTCTGTGAGTGTTCTGGAAAATGGAAGGATATCCCATATGCTCAAGTCTTTATGTGTACTGTTCTCTGATCCAGGTCCTATTGGCCTCCAAAGTCTCCACTAGAGGTCAAGTACCTAAGCCAAAACCTCTGCCTTTCAAGTTTGTGGCCCCAAATTTTCACTATCTCAGCTCACTATACCCCTCCTCCCACCCAGGAATTCAGACTTTATCTTAGACCCAGGCCTGGTCCAAAGTCTACTCTCTCTGTCTTATCAGTTTTGGAATGATTGTCTCCATGCTTTCGCTCTCCAGCCCTTGTTTTCCAACCTGTCTTTTGTCTCTCCCTCTCTTGTTCCAGTTTTACAATAAAAATAGCAAGGGAGTAGTAATCTGTCCTTTTGGGCTCCCTGCTTATTGAGAAACAAATTAGGTATCCCACACTTCTGATGGCTCTTTTGTTTTATCATCAGCAAGCCAGACAGGAAAATCAGGTTTGGTGCATTGACCTCTGGCCCACTGTACCTTTGGGAATTGTCTTGATGCAATCCTAAGTGGCTGACTATGATGTCATGGGCCTAAGGTGCTCCTAGGAAAAAGGCAAATGTAACTAGACACTGAGTTTGAACGATTTTCTCTTTGAATCTAGGAAGTTCACTACCTTTAAAAATATTGCTTTGTAACTTGCTGAATTATTTTGCAATTTATTTTAACAGGTTTCTGGGTAATCAATATTCAATAAAACAACAATGGATAACTAGTATTTGTTTAAGATGAATGCAATTTTAATTTATTTGAAATCAGATAGAGATATATCAGCATCTTAAGTCATTTAAGTGTAACTGCTAATTTAAATTGGGTAAAGGCAAATGAAATAAATGCCTCTAAATATAAACTTTTGTATACTCAGCATGTTATATTCTGTAAAAAACTATTTGGGTTAGTTCATAAACTGTGTGAAAATAGTCAACATTGCTTAGAGTAACTCAGGCTGAAATTTGATTTGTTACCTTATTTAAAAATGTCTTAATTTGGAGATTTTTAACAGGTTATTTCAAAATGTAAATCAAAGACATTGGCAGATGGGAAACATCACAAATATACTAATCTATTTCACCTTTGACATAGAATCTGATCCTCTGTTAAAACAATGACTTAAAGTATCTATTATGTTCTCTTGATGTCTCTGTTAAATTCTAATTATTTGAAAACAAGTGAGTTTTTATTAAGAGCTATGGGTTATTTAAATATGCACTTATTTTCATACACTTGTTTTTTTAAAATTTTATTTAATGAATATAAATTTCCAGTGTACAGCTTATGGATTACAATGGCTTCCCCCTCCCATAACTTCCCTCCCACCCGCAAACCTCCCCTCTCCCGCTCTCTCTCCCCTTCCATTTGCATCAAGATTCATTTTCAATTCTCTTTATATACAGAAGATCAATTTAGTATAAAGATTTCAACAGTTTGCACCCACATAGAAACACAAAGTGAAACATACTGTTTGAGTACTAGTTATAGCATTAAATCAAAATGTACAGCACATTAAAGACAGAGATCCCACATGAGGAGCAAGTGCACAGTGGCTCCTGTTGTTCACCCAACAAATTGACACTCTAGTTTATGGCACCAGTAACCACCCTAGGATGTCGTCATGAGTTGCCAAGGCTATGGAAGCCTTCCAAGTTCCCCGACTCTGATCATATTTAGACAAGGTCATAAAAGACAGAGTGAGGATAGTAACCAATGATCCTAAGAGTGGCCTTAACCAGGTCTGAACAATTATACAGCATGAAGTGGGGAAGAAGACCATCAGTACACACAGGTTGGGAGTAGAGCCATTGGTGGTAGAGTAGAGGTTATGATTACAAAGGAATGAGGCCCAAGTACGCTAGACAGGGTCTAGAACAAAGGACAGAGTCATTATTAGAGGAGCTAAGAAAGGTGCTGTCTAAGCTACAATTAAGTATTCTGATTGAGAGGCAAATAGAACCTGATAGAAGGGGCTTGATAATAATCTGGTGGGCTTTAGGCCTTGTAAGTTAAGAAGCCCAGACCTATCTATCTCTTCACATGGGGTATATCCTAAGGGAGGTGTGAACCTCCTAGGGGAAGGCACTCTGTTGACTTTCACTACTTGGCTGGCCTGGGAGGAGAGCTGGCCAGGTAAAGGCAGGGGGCATCTCTAACAAGAAATTTACAGTTCTGCCTGCAATGTTCCTGACCCTATTTGACCATCCCCTCAGCTGCAGTGGTCACTTTGGAAGTTGGGCTGAGTGGAGGGCTTTTCAGCTTAGAGCCAATAAGATCTGTGGCTCTGACCTGGGCATCCTTCGACTCCAGGGCAGGTCCATTTCCAGTGATCCAACTCTTGGCAGAGCTGCCAGGGCTCTTCACAAGCTGACTTCTGCTGAAGCCCACGCTTACCACTTTGAAAGCCACTGCAGTGGCTGTTGGGTCTCCTTGAGGGCAGATCACTGTACAGATCAGCCATTAATAGGCCTGCCACCCATTGCTTCTGATGCCTAGCTTTCTTTTCCTCCTGGTTTGTGTTAAAGCCGACCAGAGGATGCAAGACAAGGGAGTGCCCAAGTCCCATCTCTAATCTTCGGTGGCCTGAACTACAAGTCTATAGTCACAGGCATGTTCTGTAGAAGTTTTTCTAAGGTAGACAATGCCCATGAGGAAAATTATATTCTCACTTTAAAACTTTCTTTCCCTTTGGTCTGAAAGGGAGGTTTTTTCTACTTACTGTATACTTCGCTGATGGCGAAGTGAATCTAGCTATGAGATTATTATTTAAGTTCTTATTTTGGCTATGCTATTACAGAAAAATGTTAGCCATCTCTTTTATAAGGTCTAAAGATTAAATTGTGCGTCCTACAGATTCCTTCATAATAGAATTAGTTTCCTACCTTGAAGAGAATAGAGAAATGAAAGAACAAGTTGGGCTTAGAATAGAGAAATGAGGGAGCAAGTCCTAGATCGCTTGCTGACAATAGCAATATCACATGAATACTTAGCAAACAGTTTCAACCATTAGATACCAACTTAAGAAAACATTTACCAGAAGGTCCAATGCCTTCTATAAATTTTAAGAATCATGTATTTGGAAACACCTCTTAAATATCTAACATGGTGTAGTTTGTTTAACCAGTAAACTTAAGCACAACCATATAAAATGTTGTTAGTTTCTTTCTACCAACAAGTTTAAAATATATGATACAGAGATTCAGGTCACACAAATTAAAATGTATCTTTGATTGATTTTAGCAGCTTAAATTTATGGACAATCTTATCTATAAGCCATTTAAAATAAAACTCTTAATAAAATTTCCCCATGTGGACATACAATATGTACACACATATAACGTAGCATAATAGACCAATATAGCAATTTTAATAATACCTTTTAAAATCTTTAACTCTTTTTGTAGATTGCCAATAGATTTGAATTGCTTTTTGTTTTTAGTAACCTCAGTTAACCATAATTTCTCTCAGTTGGTACTGTTAATACATTATTGGCTTCATCTGTTTACAGAGCCATCCCAAAGTACTGAATCCAATAGAAGTGGCTGGAAAAGTCCATAGCAACCTATAGGAGGACAGCTAAACACAGAACCAACAACGCTTTAGTTTTATGAGCAGCAAATCATATATAACTGTGGATGACAAAAGACTTTAAGTCGCCATGTTTAAAATTATAAACTCATCAACCAACAAGAGGCACTTGCTTACTTCACAGTATTTTTGAAAGCACCTGTAGGATTTTACAAGTATTTAGCCCTTTAGGCCTCTGGGGCTTTCTCATTAAGATAACTATCATGTCTAGTAACACAAGATCATTAGACTTTTTAATTCTCAAACATTTGTATTAATAGCATTTTCCATTATAGAAACTTAAAGTTTGGTACCACATCACATCTTGACAGTACTTCTAATATGATCCAAATAGCCTGATTAGTTGGTGTCTCTATAAGATGAGAGACATAGGTCCTTCGATTTTTTCAGTTGGGCCCAAGCTGGAAAAACCAAAGTCCAGGATTTACTGGAAATTTTAGAGACCAGATTGTTTGGAACTTTGATTTTTTGAATGCCTGTCAAGAATGCCAAGAAGGCTCAAAATCCAAAATATCTGGTTGAAATAAGATTCCTTAAAATCATGACATAACATAGACCAAATCTGATCACTGTTACAAGGTGATTATTCAAATCTTTGAAAATAAGCACACATTTAAATAACCCATAGCTCTTAATAAAAATTCAGCTGTTTTTGAACAATTAGAATTTAACAGACATCAAGAGAACATAATAGATTACTTTAACACATTGCTTTAACAGAGCATCAGAGTTTAATTCTATGTCAAAGAGAAATTGAGCTTCCTGTGATCTTTTGCTGTGAGGTTTCCTTCCTTTACCTTCTTTCATATTGCTGACCATGTTTCTGTGTTTCTGTATGTAACATATCTTTAAGCATCTTTTGCAGGGCAGGATGAGTGGCAACAAATTCTTTCAATTTCTGTTTGCTATGAAAAGTCTTAATTTCATCTTCATTCACAAATGAGAGCTTTGCAGGATATAATATTCTGGGCTGGCAGTTTTTCTCTCTTAGTACCTGGGCTATGTCTCGCCATTCCCTTCTAGCTTGTAGGGTTTCTGATGAGAAGTCTGCTGTGAGTCTAATTGGAGATCCTCTGAGAGTAATCTGACGTTTCTCTCTTGCACATTTTAGGATCTTTTCTTTATGTTTCACTGTGGTGAGTTTGATTACAACATGTCGTGGTGAGGATCTCTTTTGGTCATGTTTATTAGGGGTTCTATAAGCTTCCTGTACTAAGATGCCTCTGTCCTTCTCCAAACCTGGGAAATTTTCTGCTAGTATCTCACTGAAAATGCCTTCTAATCCTTTCTCACTCTCCATGCCTTCAGGAACTCCTAGAACCCAAATGTTGGGTTTTTTAATAGTATCCTGTAGATTCCCGACAATATTTTTTTAGATTTCTAATTTCTTCTTCTTTTCTTTGCTTTGCCTGTTTCCTTTCCTGTTCTCTGTCTTCTAAGTCTGATATTCTCTCTTCTGCTTCGCCCATTCTGTTTTTAAGGCTCTCTAATGTGTTTGTCATTTGATCTATTGAGTTCTTCATTTCGTTGTGGTTTTTTGTCACTATCACAGTTTCCTGTTCTACTAGTTGTTTCATTTCATTTTGATTCCTCCTTAGGATTTTGTTTTCACGAGAGAGATTTTCTATCTTGTCCATTAAGGATTTCTGTAGTTCAAGAATTTGTTTTTGAGAGCTTCTTAATGTTCTTATCCATTTTTTGAGACCCACTTCTTGCATTTCTTCTATGTCATCATCTTCATAATCTTGAATTGGGGTGTCTTTTTCATTTGGGGGCGTCATAGTGTTTTCCTTGTTCTTGTCACCTTGGTTTTTGCGTTTGTTGTTTGGCATGTTGGAGATATTTGGTTTCTTCACTGTGGTGTGTTTTCTTGTTACACTTTGGCTCTATATTAAGTGGACTGTCTGCTTTCAGTGGAGTCTTAGAGGCTTGAGATGAGTGTAGACTGAGAGCTGTGTTTGGTTCCTCAGGGTTGAGGGTGTGTCAAAGATGACACTCCCATGTTAGGTGTGGTAAATCTCTCTTTCTTTCTTTTTTTGATTCAAAAGGGAAGTAATTCCGCACAGCTGAAAGTAATTGGAGGTAGTTAGCAGGCAAATAATATACCCACAGGAGCCAGAGATCAGAAGCTCTTTCCCAAGGACCACACAGGGAATATGTGCCGCCCTCAGTGTGGGCTCCAATTCTCCTGCAGTCTCCCACTGGGTTGCCAAGTTAGATGCTAATCTCCTGTTATTTCACCCCTCCCCTCAGAGTCAGGTTTTTCTGCTAGGCTCAGGGCTGGTGCAGACCTGAGGTCACCCTGCTTATGACGTATGTCCAAAATTGTGCCTGCTCTTTGTCTTGCTCGCCTTTGAGAGGTGAGCGGAGAGAGAAACTTGTGTCCGTATCGGTCACTTTTTTTTCCCTCTCTCTCTTCTAGTTAGCCTGGTGAACTTTTCCTCACGTAGTTTCAAGCCTCGTTCCCTCTAGTCTCCTCTTTCTGCTTGCCCGCTGGTGTCTTGGGCTATTGAGGTTCGGCTCACTTTGCGTTCCAGTGCTGGTGTGTTGATTCTGCCGCTGGTGTCCCAAACTTGGGCTCCCACGCTCTCCAGGCAGGTCCACTGTGAATCAATAGTTCCAGAAGTGTTTCCTCTGCTGTTTCTTCCCCTACTCTTCCTTGACCCTGCAGTATCTCCACTTTTATTAAACTGCCTCTCCCCTGGATTAATAGTGTGCTCCCTTCCTATTCCGCCATCTTGCCGCTCTCCTCAAATTTCTGATTCATGTCCCATAATTTCTTTATCCAGTCTGCTGTTGATGGGCATTTGGGTTGGTTCCAGGTCTTAGCTATTGTGAATTGAGCTGCAATAAACATTGAGGTGCAGCCAGATCTTTTATTCACTAATTTAATTTCCTTTTGGTAAATTCCAAGGAGTGGGATGGCTGGGTTGTATGGTAGGGTTCTATTCAGGTTTCTGAGGAATCTCCAGACTGACTTCCATAGTGGTTTAACCAGTTTGCATTCCCACCAAGAGTGGGCTAGTGTCCCTTTTTCCCCACATCCTCTCAAGCATCTATTGTTGGTAGATTTCTGAATGTGAGCCATTGTAACCAGGATGAGGTGAAACCTCATTGTGGTTTTGATTTGCATTTCCTTGATTGCTAGTGATCTTGAACATTTTTTCATATGCCTGTTGGCCATTTGGATTTCCTCTTTTGAAAAATATCTGAAGAGGTCCTTGGCCCATCCCTTAAGTGGGTTGTTTGTTTTGATGTTGTGGAGTTTCTTGATTTCTTTGTAGATTCTGGTTATCAACCCTTTATCTGTTGCATAGTTTGCAAATATTTTTTCTCATTCTGTCGGTTGCCTCTTCACTTTCCTGACTGTTTCTTTTGAAGTACAGAAACTTCTCAAATTGATGCAATCCCAAATGTTAATTTTGGCTTTGACTACCTGTGCTTCTGGGGTATTTTTCAAGAAGTCTTTGCCGGTACCTCTATCTTGCAGGGTTTCTCCAGTGCTCTCTAATAATTTGATGGTGTTTGGAAGCAGATTTAAGTCTTTAATCCATGTTGAGTGAATTTTTGTGTAAGGTGAAAGGTAGGGTTCTTGCTTCATGATTCTGTACATGGAAATCCAATTTTCCCTGCACCATTTATTGAATGGACTGTCTTTACTCCAGGGGTTGGTTTTGGATCCTTGATCAAATATACGTTGGCTGAAGATGTTTGGATTGATTTCTTGTGTTTCTATTCTATTCCATTGGTCTATCCATCTGTTTCTGTACCAGTACAAGTACCATGCTGTTTTGATAACAACTGCCCTGTAGTATGTCCTGAAATCTGGTATTGTGATGGCTTCAGCTTTGTTTTTGTTGTACAAGATTGCTTTAGCTATTCGAGGTCTCCTGTGTCTCCATATGAATTTCAGCATCATTTTTTCCAGATCTGAGAAGAAGGTCTTCGGTATCTTGATTGGTATTGCATTGAATCTGTAAATTGCTTTTGGGAGAATGAACATTTTGATGATGTTGATTCTTCTAATCCATGAGCATGGAAGATTTTTCCATTTTTTGGTATCCTCTTCTATTTCTTTAAGTTTTTGTAATTTTCATCGTACAGATCTTTAAAGTCCTTGGTTAAGTTTATTCCAAGGTATTTGATTGTTTTTGTAGCTATTGTGAATGGGATTGATCTTAGAAGTTCTACCTCAGCCATGGCATTGCCTGCATATACAAAGGCTTTTGATTTTTGTGCATTGATTTTATATCCTGCTACTTTGGCAAACTCTTCTATGAGTTCCAATAGTCTCTTAGTAGAGTTCTTTGGGTCCCCTAAATAAAGAATCATATCATCTGCAAAGAGGGATAATTTGAGTTCTTCCTTCCCGATTTGTATCCCTTTAATTTCTTTTTCTTGCCTAATAGCTCTGGCTAAAACTTCCAGAACTATGTTGAATAGCAGTGGAGAGAGTGGGCATCTCTGTCTGGTACCAGATTTCAGTGGAAATACTTCCACTTTTTCCCCATTCAATAGGATGTTGGCTGTGGGTTTTTCATAAATTGCTTTGATTGTATTGGGGAATGTTCCTTCTATAAACAGTTTGCTTAGAGTTTTCATCATGAAAGGGTGTTGTATTTTATCAAATGCTTTCTCTGCATCTACTTTGATAATCACATTGTTTTTCTTCTGTAGTTTGTTAATGTGGTGTATCACATTGATTGTTTTGCATACATTGAACCATCCCTGCACACCAGGGATAAGTCCCACTTGGTCTGGGTGGATGATCTTTCTGATGTGTTGTTGCATTCTATTGGCGAGAATTTTATTGAGGATTTTTGTGTCTATGTTCATCAGGGATATTGGTCTGTAATACTCTTTCAATGCTGCATCTTTTTCTGGCTTAGGGATTAAGGTGATGCTGGCTTCATAGAAAGAATTTGGGAGGATTCCCTCTTTTTCGATTGTTCTGAATAGTTTGAGAAGAATTGGAGCTAGTTCTTCTTTGAATTTCTGGTAGAATTCAGCAGTGAATCCATCTGGTCCTGGGCTTTTCTTTGTTGGAGGGCCTTTAATACTGTTTCAATATCTGTCTTAATTATGGGTCTGTTTAGGTTTTCTATGTCTTCCTGATTCAATTTAGGTAGGATGTATGTGTCCAGGAATCTATCCATTTCTGATAGATTTCCTTGTTTGTTGGCATACAAGCCCTTGTAGTAATTTCTGATGATTCTTTTTATTTCTGTGGTGTCTGTTGTTACGTTTCCTTTTTCATCTCTGATTTTATTGATTTGGGTCTTTTCTCTTCTTTTTTTAGTTAGTTGGGCAACAGGGTGTCAATTTTGCTTATTTTTTCAAAATACCAGCTCCCCATTTGGCTGAGTTTTTGTAATTTTTTTTTTGATTCAATCCTGTAGATTTCTTCTCCGATTTTAACTATTTCTCTTCTCCTACTAGATTTGGGTCTGGTTTGCTGCAGATTTTCTGGATCTTTGAGATGAATTGGAAGCTCATCTATTTGGTGCCTTTCTGATTTCTTGATGTAGGCACCTATTGATATAAACTTTCCTCTTAACGCTGCTTTTGTTGTATTCCATAGGTTTTGGTATGTTGTGTTGTTATCCTCATTTACTTCCAGAAAATTTTTGACTTCTCTTTAATTTCTTGTATGCCCCATTGTTCATTCAAGAGCATGTTGTTCAATCTCCATGTGTTTGCATATGCTCTAGGGATTCCTGAGTTACTAATTTCCAACTTCATTCCTTTATGGTCTGAGAAACTACATGGTATGATTCTAATTCTTTTGAATTTGCTGAGACTTGCTTTATGGCCTAGTATGTGGTCAATCCTAGAGAAGGTTCCATGTACTGCTGAGAAGAATGTAACTTCTTTATGTGTAGGATGAAAAGTTCTGTAGTTATCTGTTAGATCCATTTGGGCTATGGTGTCATTTAAATCTGCTGTCTCCTTGCTGATCTTCTGTCCTGTTGATCTGTCTATTCCTGAGAGAGGAGTATTGAAGTCCCCCAGTACTATTGTATTGGGGTCTAAGTCTCCCTTTAAGTCCCTTAACAAATCTTTTAAATAAACTGGTGCCCTGTAATTAGGTGCAGATACATTGATAATCATTATATCTTCCTGTTGAATGGATCCCTGAATCATTATATAGTGCCCCTCTTTGTCTCTCTTAGATTTTGTGTTAAAGGTTATTTTGTCTGTTATTAAGATGGCTATGCCCGCACTTTTATCATTTCTGTTGGCATAGTATATCTTTTTCCAGCCCTTCACTTTCAGTCTGTATGTATCTTTGTTGGAAACATGTGTTCCCTATAAGCAGCAAAAAGATGGGTTTTGTTCCTTAATCCATTCAGCCAATCTGTGTCTTTTAACTGGACAGTTCAGGCCATTAACGTTCAATGTGACAAATGATAAGGAGCAACTTTGCCCTGCCATTTGCCAAAGATATATTCCAATATACGTTTTGAATTTCCTGTGATCTTTTGCTGTGAGGTTTCCTTCCTTTACCTTCTTGCATATTGATGACAGTGTTTCTGTGTTTCTGTGTGTAACACATCTTTAAGCATCTTTTGCAGGGCAGGATGAATGGCGACAAATTCTTTCAATTTCCATTTGCTGTGAAAGGTCTTTATTTCACCTTCATTCACAAATGAGAGCTTTGCAGGATGTAGTATTCTGGGCTGGCAGTTTTTCTCTCTTAGTACCTGGGCTATATCTCGCTATTCCCTCCTAGCTTGTAGGGTTTCTGATGATAAGTCAGCTGTGAGTCTGATTGGAGATCCTCTGAGAGTAATCTGACGTTTCTCTCTTGCACATTTTAGGATCTTCTGTTTATGTTTCACTGTGGTGAGTTTAATTACAACATGTCATGGTGAGGATCTCTTTCGGTCATGTTTATTAGGATTTCTATGAGCTTCCTGTACTAGGATGTCTCTGTCCTCCTAATCTGGGAAATTTTCTGCTAGTATCTCACTGAAAATGCCTTCTAATCCTTTCTCACTCTCCATGCCTTCAGGAACTCCTAGAACCCAAATGTTGGGTTTTTTAATAGTATCCTGTAGATTCCCAACAATATTTTTTAGATTTCTAATTTCTTCTTCTTTTCTTTGCTTTGCCTGTTTCCTTTCCTGTTCTCTGTCTTCTGAGTCCGATATTCTCTCTTCTGCTTCACCCTTTCTGTTTTTAAGGCTCTGTAATGTGTTTGTCATTTGATCTATTGAATTCTTCATTTCATTATGATTTCTTTTCACTATCACAGTTTCATGTTCTACTAGTTGTTTCATTTCATTTTGATTCCTCCTTAGGATTTCATTTTCACGAGAGAGATTTTCTATCTTGTCCTTTAAGGATTTATGTAGTTCAAGAATTTGTTTCTGAGAACTTCTTAATTTTCTTATCCATTTTTTGAGACCCACTTCTTGCATTTCTTCTATGTCATCATCTTCATAATCTTGAATTGGGGTGTCTTTTTCATTTGGGGGCATCATAGTGTCTTCCTTGTTCTTGTTACCTTGGTGTCTGCATTTGTTTGGCATATTGGAGATATTCTTTGGTTTATTCACTATGGTGCTTTTTCTTGTAATCCTATGACTCTATTTTTAAGTGGACTGTCTGCTTTTGATGGATCCTTAGAGGCTGTGATGGATGTGGCCAGAGAGCTCTGTTTGGTTCTTCGTGGTTAAGGGTGTGCCAAAGGTGACTCACCCAAATTGTTCTCTTACTCACTCGCTCTCTCTCTCTCTCTCTCTCTCTCTTTTTTTTTTTTTTTTTTTTTGTTGACTCAGTTGGGAAGTAATTCCACACAGCTGCGTGGAATTGAGGATAGTGGATGTATGAAATCTGGACCCTGTGGGTATTCGTCTTGATCTACCACTGGGACCACACAAAGAATTTATGCAGCCCTCAGAGTGGTCTCAAATTTCTCTGCAGACTCTCACCAGGTTTCCATGGTAACTGAGTTTGTGTACTCGGTGATTTCTCTAACCCCCCCCCCCCCCACAGATTTTCACAGTCTCAGTTTGTTAGCTCCGCACTTTCACTAAATCCTAACCTCCTGTTATTTATCCCCACCAGAATCAGGTTTTTCTGCTTTGCTAATGTAAAACAGCACCTGCCGTTTGTCTTGCTCGGCTTTGTTAGGTGAGTGGAGAGAGAGTCTAGTGTCTGTGCTGGTTCCCCTTATTTATTTGTTTTTTTTCTCTCCTCTGGTCAGCCTTGTGAACTTTCCGCAGTTGGGCCTCAGGCCTCGTTCTGCCTTTCTCCGCCAATGTCTCAGGTTACTGAGGTTTTTATCTCACCTCCCCTTTCAGTGCTGGTGAGCAGACTCTGCAGCTGGGCTTCCACGCAGTGGCCAACCTTGCTCTCCCCATAGGGCCTCCGTGTCACATCTACTAGATCCTGAAGAGTTTCCTCTGCAGTTTTTTCCTGAGGCTACAGTAACTCCACTTTTATTAAACTATCTTTTCCTGGACTATTGGTGCATGCCCTCAGTATTCCGCCATCTTGGCTCCGCCTCTCAATTAATCTTTTTTGAAAAAATATACAAAATTGACACCCCATTGGCCCAACTAACTAAAAAAAGAAGAGAAAAAACCAAAATCAGTAAAATCAGAGATGAAAAAGGAAACGTAACAACAGACACCACAGAAATAGAAAGAATCATCAGAAATTACTACAAAGAGTTGTATGCCAGCAACAGGGAAATCTATCAGAAATGTACAGATTTTTGGACACATACAACCTACCTAAATTTAACCACGAAGACAGAGAAAACCTAAACAGACCCATAACCGAGTCAGAAATATAATCAGTAATAAAGGGCCTCTCAAGAAAGAAAAGCCCAGGACTGAATGGATTGACTGCTGAATTCTTTTTTTTTTTTTTTTTGACAGGCAGAGTGGACAGTGAGAGAGAGACAGAGAGGAAGGTCTTCCTTTGCTGTTGGTTCACCCTCCAATGGCCGCCGCGGTAGCGCGCTGCGGCCGGCGCACCGCACTGTTCCGATGGCAGGAGCCAGGTGCTTCTCCTGGTCTCCCATGGTGTGTAGGGCCCAAGCACTTGGGCCATCCTCCACTGCACTCCCTGGCCACAGCAGAGAGCTGGCCTGGAAGAGGGGCAACCGGGACAGGATCGGTGCCCCGACCGGGACTAGAACCCGGTGTGCCGGCGCCGCAAGGCGGAGGATTAGCCTGTTGAGCCACGGCGCCGGCCCTTTTTTTTTTTTTTTTTTTTTTGACAGGCAAAGTGGACAGTGAGAGAGAGAGACAGAGAGAAAGGTCTTCCTTTTGCCGTTGGTTCACCCTCCAATGGCCACTGTGGCTGGCAAGCTGCGGCAGGCTCATTGCGCTGATCTGAAGGCAGGAGCCAGGTGCATCTCCTGGTCTCCCATGGGGTGCAGGGCCCAAGGACTTGGGCCATCCTCCACTGCACTGCTGGGCCACAGCAGAGAGCTGGCCTGTAAGAGGGGCAACCAGGACAGAATCCGGTGCCCTGACCGGGGCTAGAACCCGGTGTGCTGGCACCGCAGGTGGAGGATTAGCCTACTGCGCTGCGGTACCGGCCAACTGCTGAATTCTAACAGACATTTAAAGAACTAACTCCAATTCTTCTCAAACTCTTCAGAACAATCAAAAAAGAGGGAATCCTCCCAAATTCTTTGTATGAAGCCAGCATCACCTTAACCCTAAACCTGAAAAAGATGTAGCAGAGAAAGCAAATTACAGACCAATTTCTCCTAAATAAAGAATCATATCATTTGCAAAGAGGGATAGTTTGACTTCTTCCTTCCCAATTTGTATCCCTTTAATTGTTTTTTCTTACCTAATGGTTCTGACTAAAACTTCCAGAACTATATTGAATAGCAGTGGTGAGAGTGGGCATCCCTGTCTGGAACCAGATCTCGGTGGAAATGCTTCCAACTTTTCCCCACTTAATTGGATGCTGGCTGTGGGTTTTTTCATAAATTGCTTTACTTGTATTCAGGAATGTTCTTTCTATATCAAATTTGTTTAGAGTTTTCATAATGAAAGGGTATTGTATTTTATCAAATGCTTTCTCTGCATCTATTGAGATAATCATATGGCTTTTCTTCTGCAGTTTGTTAATGTGGTGTATCACATTGATTGATTTGCGAATATTGAACCATCTCTGCGTACCAGGGATAAATCCCACTTGGTCTGGGTGGATGACCTTTCTGATGTGTTGTCGTATTCTATTGGCCAGAATTTTATTGAGGATTTTTGCATCTATGTTCACCAGGGATATTGATCCCTGAACAGTGACAACTAACCAAGCACCAAAAGGAAACCTGTAGAAGTGAAATGGACACTATGAGAAACGATGACTTGATCACCCTTATCCTGACTGTCGAGGAACAACTTAATACTTTATCCCTTCTAGAAGAAATACTACCAGCATCAAGGAATATTACAAAGGAGTGGTAAAATTAGAAAGTGTGAGGCCTCTATCTTGTTCTGTCTCAAGAGTGCTTTGGATATTTGAGTCTTTTTTTATTTCCTATTATTTTTTGTTAAGTTTTCTTTTTTATTTGAAAAGTAGTATGACAAAAAGAAAGGAGTGATAGAGATGGATGAGAGAGAGAGAAAACAAACTCATCTTCCATCCCCAGGTCTTCTCTTCATATAACTACAATGTCTGGAGCTGGTTCATGTTGAAGGCAGTCTTCACATGGATAACAATGTCACCTGGTGATATGGGCCATCTTCCTCACCTTTTTCATATGCATTAGCAGGAGCTTGATCAAAAGCAGAGCAGCCAGGATAGTAACCAGAACTCCAACATGGAACGAGAACATTACAAGTGTATACTTATTCCACTGTACTACAGTGCCAGACCTCCATATGAATTTTAGGACTAATTTTACTGTTTTTGAAAGAAACACTGTTTACTTTTAACATCACTTTTTTGTAGATTGGGCACTTTAACAATATTAATTTCCACTCATTGAACACAGAATAGTCTTCCAATTGTTTGTTTAGGATTAATTTATTTCAACATGCTGAAAGTTGAGATATCACCAGTTGTCTCCTAAGCCCTGCATTAGCAGCAAGCTAGGATCAGTAACAGGGCCAGGACTTGAATCCAGACACATCAGCATGGGATGTGGGCATCCCAAACAGTGTCTTAACAATAACTTTGCTATCTCTCTGCCCCTATCTAGCTTCTAATGAAATATACATTTCCATTTGGTACCATATCAGACTGCTTTTGGTCATTCTTATTGTTATCAAAAATTTGTTCATGATTACTTATGTATTCATTAAGAGGATGGAAATTCACTGTAATATTTGACTTATTCCTTGCTAGTCAGTAACAATACCATCAAAATTCACTTGATAACAGTAGGACCCTTATTGAATATTTCTAACTTCTATTCATTACCCAGTTCCAAAGCTGATTTCATATTATCAGGTATTTTTTTATATTAGCACCCACTCCTGGTATAATTTATGTCTTAATTGTTCATCCATAATAATATCAATATAAAACCAACATACCAATTTAGAATGCTTAGAGGAATGGAGCAATAAAATCTCAAATATTAAAATTTCTCATACAGAGGAGGTAATTAATTAACCACACATATATCCAAATACAGTGAACATTTAAATATTAGATGTAAACCAAGGTAAATTTATATTTGGTTGTTTTCTCTATGATCATTAACAGGAGCTCAAGTTACAAAGAAAAATAAAGTTTCTAAGAATACTAAGCTTTAGATCCAAATTATTATTAACATTATATTAAATTCATTCCATATATTTTTCAACACCTATGTATGTAGAGAAGTAATGATGGCATAAGAAAAATAGTTGAATTTTTATATAAATGGGGTTGTTACTAGTACTACTTATATAATTATTATTACTGCTTGTATATTTATCATACTTCTTTGGTGTGATATTTCCCAGTTGTTACATAACTTTGGTCAACAGAAGAAATTTAAGTGAAAAAATTATGCCTTTAATATTGTTTAATTGATAAAAGATTTGTTGATAAAACAATAAACTCAGCACTCCAAACTAAAAAGATTATGGGATTCTTAATAGACTGTACAAATCAAGTTCTAGTACTTTCTTTCATTTTCACTTCATGTATTCCTTACACCTCCCTTGACTCCAATTACCAGTCCTCTGGAAACATTTGCTTTGATGATGGTACTAGCTGTGGAGTTAGTGAGGATGGACCGAACATTGCCTTTGAATTCAGGTAATTTTGCATTTTAAGCTGTCTCCAAATACACCTGGCTTCATAGCATCAGAATTTTCAATACTTGAGTCAGAGATTTCTTATATTTTTTTCTAAAGTGGGAGTGAATGACAAATACATATTGCCTTTTGTTTGTTAGTTAAAAAGGAAACAATTTTTTTAAATGTAAAAACAATTTGATATGTGCTTTAGTCGGGAGGTGTATCCTGAGGCTTGCAGGGAAAGGACTCTTGAATCCAGGCATAAAAAATATATACATATATATATATATATATACAGATTTCATTAATGGCAGCTGAGTGATAAAATCAGAATATTATATTGGATGTTAAATATGTCTTCAAAAATTTGTTTAATCATTTGTCTTAATTTCCTTTGGAATATTTAATATTTGAGCTTTTTTAAAAAATTTGTACGGCAAAATCTCAACTCACTTAACATAGCAATAATTTGTAATAATCCAATGAAAGAAAACACCTTGAGTGCAAAACAAATAATTATGAAATGATGAGTTCTCTGATAATTCCTAAGACTTCTTATGAGATTTCTAAAATAAACATAGAAATTTATCACTAATGAGAAAATCAGTGTTTCTTTAAACACAAGCATTACATCATTCACCTATTCAGTAACATCATGCAATTTGATAAGATGGTGTATCAACATGACAACTTTAATAACAGGTTAATACAACTAAAATAAACTGGAGTTTTTTATGATAGAGGATGTATAATTGACGGATACTTATCTGAGGAATATAAAAACAGAAAATTCTATTGTGACTATTTAGATAAATTGAGAAACAATATTAAATTTCCTAACCTAAATGGTAACATTCACCAGGGTGTGTAGGATATTCTAGAGTGAAGATTAGAGTCTTCTCTTGACGTGGTTAGATAAATGAGCACAGGTCCATTGTTCTTGCATTTCATTACCTCCCATAGTGGAACACGGTACTATGATATTTTATTCTTATGTGGTCCTAAGAAATCTTATAAACGTCATTTCTTATATACCATACCAGTAAATGTTTTAAAAATATTACAGAAAGACTTTTGAAAAGTAATTAATGCTTATCTCAAAAAATATTTTTACTTCTTAAAAATATTTGGGACCAATGTTGTGGTGTAGCGGGTGAAGCCACTGTCTGGGGTGCTGGTATACCATATGGGTGCTAGTTTGAATCCTGGATGCCCCACTTCCAATCCAGCTCCTTGCTAATGGCCTGGGAAAGCAGTGGTGGATATCCCAAGCACTTGGGCCGCTGCACTCATGTGGAAGACCCACATGAAGCCACTGACTTCCTGGCGTCAATCTGGCTCAGCACTGGCCATTGTGGCCATCTGGGGAGTGAGCTATCGGATTAAAGATCTCTCTCTCTCTCTCTCTCTCTCTCTCTCTTTATCCCTCTCTCTGCCTTGGCCTCTCTTTCTCTGTCACTCTGACTTTCAAATAAATAAATAAATCTAAAAAAATTTAGCTTATTGGCATTATAGTCATAATTATACATTCCACATTATAAGATTAAAATGAGAACTTAACACAGTAATTTTACATTTTCTAGGAACATATTCAATGTATGAGATTAAAACCTGTATTATACCTATGTCTACATAAAAGCTATGCCTTAGAAGAATAAATAAGACATTGTAATAAAATGCTTTTGTCCTAAATACATATTTATCATACAATTTATTTTATCTATTTTCTGCCATTCATAACAGCATATAAAGAATGTAATACTTTTGGAGCATTCAGATAAAAAACCAAAGCCATCAGAAAATATATGTTTAGGAGGGAGAATGTGATTATCATGTTGATTATTCATACACATTTACTATACATTTCTACCCATATACATCTAGAGTAGAATGTAATCTCCCATAAAGGACACATTTCCAATTATTTTACTCACTGTTTCCTTCTTAATTACTGGAAATACGTCTGATATAAAATATGTTCAGTGAATAAATGCATATATAGAAAAAAAGGGCAGAAGGGACATAATGGTCACTGTAAACATAGAAACCCACTATGAGTGAAAAATGCTGAGGACAAGTTTGTAACTATTGAATCCATGCTGTGTATTTCTGGGAGAAACAGGTTTGAAAACATGAAGGACAAAAGACAACAACATTGGGTATTACAACTTGTAGGGGAAAAGAAATCTATTTGGATACAATAGGCATCATTGATACACATGGTACCAAACAAAAAGAAGGAAGCATGTGACAGGAATGAAGAAACCTAAAGTACGACAAATATGAACATACACTATTAAACATTATCAATTAATGACTCTGCATGTGAATCTAGCATATAATAAAAGATTCATATTTTATATAATCAAAATATAACTGCAATAAGAAAAATAGAGTATGGACTATAAATAAGTGAAAATAGATACTAATGATTAACTTTTCTGGATTGGTAATTGAATCAATGAAGAAAAGTAAATTGGATCAAATAACTTGGACATAGTGCTCTGACAGTATTCTCACAGCAGAATGTAATTGAAGGAATGCCTCAATGTGGACTTGAATCACTAAAACTGATTATTACTCTATTTATAACTGTACTCATTACCTCAAATGTATTTACATGTATAAATAAATTTGTATACACTATATGTGTATATTTAAATACATAAAAGGATACTCAAAGTCTTTGTGGAAATCATTTAAAACATAAGCTTATATTGGTGCTTAAAATTTTTGAAATTATATATACGTTTTCATAATATAAATTTCCCATGAATTTTTGGAGATCCCTTATATACATGCATTTTTAACTTTGCAGTAAAATAAAATTTCTATTACTTAAAAATTTTCTTGAACATTTTGAAATACCCATATGTATGTTTATATGTGTGTATGTATTTAAATATAAAATATGATTGAAAATATTGGAGATTTTTAATGATTTGTAAAATAATATGAGAATATGAAAAAACTCAAAGATAATTATGCACAAATTATTTTATTATTTCAACACAAAATTGAAACTGTGGTGTTTTAAGTGCCTGAATTCTATCCAAGCACGAGTTAGTGGTTGCTTTGAGATCTATTTTCCTGCTATGTGGTCTTTCAGGATGCTTCACAGTAATGATTCAAGATTAAGATATTAAGATAAAATATTTTAAAGTTTTAAAATCTTAAATAAACAGAATTTTATCTACAGAATTAAATCAATTACCTTTAATCCTATATGATGTCATGTTGTAGTACAATTGTGAATAAATCCTATTCTAACATATTGATGTAAGTTTTCGTCATTTTTAAGATGCATGGACAAAATACTTACACAGTGAATGCCATTTCTTTAAAAAAGTAGAAAAAATTAGCTATAGGAGAGAAATATCACTTTACTATACAAAATATACTCATTTGAAACAATTATTTTGATGAGAAGCTTTGTAGAGCAAGCTACATCATTCTCTTTTAAGAACTGCCTATTCATGGTATCATATAGTAACTTATTCTTTTCAGAGTCTTTAATTTGGCATTGTGATGAGACAAGCTGTGAGATTCAATATATTTAAAACTGAATGACAAAAAAGGGAATGCTTGTGTAGTGCATTTGAAACTGAAGAATATCAGAGTTAAATATAAAATTTAGAAAAGTTGTCACTGCATATTTTGTTGGACGTCTTAACTATGAAACTATAGAAACTCATTTTTACTCTGATATCTGGAAGAATGTTAAATATTATCCTATTATTGCATTTTAAGCTTAAGGTTTTAGTTATTATTAAGCTTTTAAAGGACATATGATTTGTTTTATATGGCCATATCATACAAATCACACTGTGAATAAGGGTTATTTACTTAAAAATAAATATAGTGATTTGTATGGAAATAGAAAATGAAAACTGAGAGGAATGCAAATCTACTTTTGATGTTTATAAGCTAAATACTAATAGAATTCTAAAATCCTTTAGGGAAAAGGAGGAAAGATGACAAGGTTCTCTGGAGACAGATTGGTAGAGTTTTAATTCTGAATGGAAAGAGAAAATAAATACACATAGATGATGCAGTAAAAGGTGTTGATGGGATGAATGGAAGAATGTACCATCACTATTATCATTTAAGTTAGAATACCTCAATATATATTGTTTGATTAAAGTTAAAGCCCATCCCCACACCTGTATTTGTTTTATGGGTATAATATTTTCAACTTAGTTTACCACTTAATTAATGCCTAAGTTTTAATTTTTCTGTAGCTATTGAAAACTACTGGAGAAGTGGTTACCATCCATCTTTTTAGACTCTATTGCTAAAGCACAGGAATTAACTGAAAAATATTTCTGGAAGTATACAAAAATATACAGTCAAGGAGTATTGAGTACATCCATAGCATACAGTATGGAGCACATCCATAGCATACTGTAAATTTCCATTCCATTTGTAGATTAAAAAAGGGCTTCTTTTCCTAGTCACATTACAAAATGCAGCAAAATACATAAATTAAAACTGGGGACAAAATTTAACTGAGTACCAGGAACAAGAAATTCCACTGCCTCTTTCGGGATTTCTATCCTCCATTCTCATGGTATACTACTCTCATAATTTTCCTCTTAAATCTGTAGCAGATATTCCTCTCCTTTTTTTCTCTTTTCTTTCTTTTTTTTTTTTTTTTTTTTTTGGACAGGCAGAGTGGACAGTGAGAGAGAGAGACGGAGAGAAAGGTCTTCCTTTTCCGTTGGTTCACCCTCCAACGGCCGCTGCAGCCGGCGCACTGCGGCCAGCGCACCGCGCTGATCTGATGGCAGGAGCCAGGTGCTTCTCCTGGTCTCCCATGGGGTGCAGGGCCCAAGGACTTGGGCCATCCTCCACTGCGCTCCCGGGCCACAGCAGAGAGCTGGCCTGAAAGAGGGGCAACCGGGACAGAATCCAGTCCCCCGACCAGGATTAGAACCCGGAGTGCCAGCGCCACAGGCGGAAGATTAGCCTATTGAGCCGTGGCGCCGGCCAAGATATTCCTCTCCTATTGACACTTCCTTTCTATTGGTTATACCTGAATGTCAGAATTTATCCTGCCTTTTTTCTCCTGTCCCTTTAGTGACTAATAGATTCTTGTATCTGACAATGCTATGCAACTACATACTAACATCTAACCATTTACACATCTAAAATATTATATTCTCAGCCCAAACACATCCTGCCTAGCCTTCCAAAAATGCCACTACATTCTTCTAGTTCGAACATCAAATGTCATCTTTACATAAATTCTTGATTTATTCTTGGTTCCTTATATGTGTTCTCTTACAGAATCTATAGATATCCTTAGAAAATTATTAAATGGACCATATCAGCCAGTGCCACGGCTCACTCACTAGGTGAATCCTCTGCCTGCGGTGCCAGCACCCTGGGTTCTAGTCCCGGTTGGGGCACTGGATTCTGTCCCGGTTGCCCCTCTTCCAGTCCAGCTCTCTGCTGTGTCCCGGGAAGGCAGTGGAGGATGGCTCAAGTGCTTGGGCCCCTGCACCAGCATGGGAGACCAGGAGAAGCACCTGGCTCCTGGCTCCAGGCTTCGGATTCTTGAATCCAGGCATAAAAAACATATACCGGCCTGGCGCCATGACTCACTAGGTTAATCCTCTGCCTGCGGTGCTGGCACCCTGGGTTCTAGTCCCGGTTGGGGTGCCAGATTCTGTCCTGATTGCTCCTCTTCCAGTCCAGCTCTCTGCTGTGGCCCGGGAAGGCAGTGGAGGATGGCGCAAGTCCTTGAACCCTGCACCCACATGGGAGACCAGGAGAAGCACCTGGCTCCTGGCTTCGGGTCGGCATAGCATGCCGGCTGTGGCAGCCATTTGTGGGGTGAACCAACGGAAGGAAGACCTTTCTCTCTGTCTCTCTCTCACACTGTCTAACTCTGCCTGTCCAAAAAAAAAAAAAGGACCATATCATTATGTTTAATGGTATCCATTGACTTCAAACAAAGCCTATTTTTGTTACTGTGGTCCAAAAGTTGTGTTGTACCTGGATCCTTCCTATCTTCCCAACCACATATGAATCTATTGTATGTTGGTTGCACATAACATTAAGGGGAACAGCCTTCTTTCATTTTCTGCAAAACACTGAATACTGTCCTAGTTTAAGTTCTTTCCCTATGCCTGTCTTTTGCTTAGATACTTGCAGCAAGTTTTCATACTGCTGAGTTGGCTGTTCTGCAGGCCCGCAGTTAAATATGACCACGTCAGAGAAATTTTCCATTAAGTTGCAGCCATTCAAAACGTATCCTTATTCTCTACCTCAATAATCTATTATTGTGTTTACAAGGATTATTGCAATTCATTGTCTGCCTTCCTGACTACAAGCTCTATAACAGTAAGGACTAGAACAGGTGATTGCCCTGTGAAGTTTTAGTTTTAGCAAAGCATATCAAATATTATCAAAGGCATAATAAATATTTGTGACATTCTCACAAATGCTATGGGAATTTGTTTATCTTTGTTGTACATTATCCATCCCATGATCTTTAATCATATTTTCATTTTTGCTAATTATTACATATGGTCTTGAGGTTCCTATAAAGCAGATGATCTTCATTTTGATATAAAAGTATAGAGTAGCAAAGAGCCTCCATTACTTGTATTTATATCTTCAGCCAAACAAAAGTAAAAATACTTTTCATAGAATTGCTTAACGCTTCATCCTTATGTGACTGTGGTTACCTGAGTCTATCTTCATGGTATTTTTGAATTAGGATTCTATGATCATATGCATTACCATCCCTTGTAGATTTTATTAACCAGGTTTAGTTGAGCTGATTTTGCCTGTGATACAATATCTAGCTGAAGTGACTTTCCCAGCAAAAAAATATTTATTCTCTCACTTTAGATAAAATTCTAAGGTACTGTAGCTCCTAAGTACAGTGAGTTTAGAGGCTCAATGCTATCATCATAAACACATTTTTTCTTCCTTCTCAATATTTTCTTATTTTTATCTCTCTTCAGAGTCACAAAATATATGAAGGAAAACAAATACTTTATTTTATATACACAAGTTCAAAGATTAAAAACAGATTTTTAAGGCTTTAAAATTTTATTGGCCTTTTTATGTATATAAAGTAAACAACTTAATCTATTCAATATATACAATTTTAGGGGTATAATGATACTTCCCAAATCACCCTCCCTCCCTCAGTCTCCTCCACTCTTCCTCTTGCTTCCTTTTTATTCTTTCTTTTAATTTTTACAGTGACATGCTTTCTTTTTTTTTAACTTTTATTTAATGAATATAAATTTCCAAAGTACAGCTTTTGGATTACAGTGGCTTTCCCCCCCATAACTTCCCTCCCACTAGCAAACCTCCCATCTCCCACTCTCTCTCCCATCCCATTCACATCAAGATTCATTTTCAATTATCTTTATATACAGAAGATCAATTTAGTAAATATTAAGTAAAGATTTCAACAGTTTGCACCCACATAGAAACACAAAGGGTACTGTTTGAGTACTAGTTATAGCATTGATTCACATAGTACAGCACATTAAGGACAGAGATCCTACATGGGGAGAAAGTTCACAGTGACTCCTGTTGTTGATTTAACAAGTGGCACTCTTGTTATGGTGTCAGTAATCACCTTAGGCTCTTGTCATGAGCTGCCAAGGCTATGGAAGCCTTTTAAGGATGCCAACTCCAATCTTACTTAGACAAGGTCATAGTCAAAGTGAAAGTTCTCTCCTCCCTTCAGAGAAAGGTATGTCCTTCTTTGATGGCCTGTTTTTAATCTGAGGAATTGTGGAAAATTGTACCAAATATTTAGCACAATTGTATTAATCAAAATAGAGATAAAGTCAGTTCAAGGATGTGTAGCAGATTTCAAATCAGGGGGAAAAGCATATGATTTTTATGACCAAGGATACTTCTCAAAGAGTTGTCCTCCAGGTGGATTTCACTACTCTTATCATTCCTGATTGGAAATCTTGCTACACATCCTTGAAAAATAAAGTAGTTTAGATTATTTTTATTTCCTAAAATTAGATCATTTCTCCTTTACTTTAAAGTAAAAGCTGTTTGAAGTTGTGCAATGTGGTTCAATTTTGAACCAATATAGATCTCTCAAAATAGTGATTAGGAAGTTTAAAGTACATGAAATCAAGTAACAACATAGTCACAGGAAAGTATTGGGATGTTTGTCATTGTGAGATGTTGAGTTTTATATGGTGAATACGCAAATACAATTAAAGTCCAATGAAAAATAGAAAGTTTGAGCATGAGTTTGTGAACTCCACTAATCCACTCAATTTTATTAGTATTATTTAAGTTAAACATCACAACAGCTTTATGAGTAAATATTGCTCAGAGGAAGGAGAGAGGGAAGGAGGAAATAAATTACATTCCTAAAATTGTATCCACAAATAATATTAAAACTATTAAAAAATTAAAATTTGTTAAAAAATTTAAAATTTTGCTCAGAGGGATAAAGCTACTTGTCAAGTTAGTAATGTACTGTTAGTTCAGTTAGTAATGAAGGAGAAATTTACAATTTCACCTGATTTTAATGCTTATTCAAACTTAAGTTGATTCATGAACTGTTCCATACATAGGAACACTGCAAAGAAAAATGAGAAGACATCTTTAGAGAAGGGGATGTTTGAAGAATATTTGTATAGCATTGCACACCCCAGTCTAGAATTTCCATGTCACAACTGAAAATATTCACTGATGCCAGGTAAAAGACCCAAGCTGTCATAATTACACTGGGAAAGTAAATTTCCTAGGTTGAAGAACAGGTGAAATCTGTGTTCTAAAAGTCAAAGAGTTGCTACTAGAAAATGTCACTTACTGCTGACATTACCAAAGATAGCGAGGAATGATAACTGAAAATTACTTTTGGATGATTGATGAGATCAATGATTACTTTTAACCGTTTGAAGGATTAATTAAGTCAGAAGCACAATTTAAGATTTTATGATGTAATTGAAAAGAAAATGTAGAAAAAGAATAAAATATATTCTGATTAAAAGTTTTATACACATTTATTCATCTTTGAATTTATTATATTTGTCAAAGAAGGGAAAATTTAAGGAGTTCATAAGAATAAATCATAGCTAGGAATAAATTCTTGAAGAGTGAGAATGAACCAATCCCACTATAAATGTGAAAAACAGAAAATAATTGGTAAACATTAGGAAAAAGTTAAATGAGATGAAAATATTTTTAAAAGTTTTATAAGATATAAAAGACTGTTCACACTAACGTAAGCAGTATAGTTATCAGCCAAATGAGAAAAAGAAGGGGGTATGAGTCTCCTTTGTCAGAGCAGAGGTCTGAAATAGTTATGTGGAAGAGTCAAGAGCCAATCAATTAAAGGAGAAGCGAGCATTGCTAAGCAGTTTTAGCAACAGCTTGATATATGAACTTGTCAGTCTCCCAAATAGTAATACTAAATTTCTCTTGATTTCATTATAAACTGTTGAAATTGACCTCTACAAAAAAATTGGAGGAAAAGAGAATATATGGTGTTATTAAGTCTCAGAAGGACAGACTTGTACAAAGAACTTAATGCAAGGATATTTTCAGATGATAAAGGAGGCCTTTCTTCAATATCTCCTACTGATTGAAAAATCTATAACAATGCTGGTCCTCAAGGCCATCATGGATTATCTCAAAATACTTAGTGCTTGCCTTCATTTACATGCTACCTACCAAGGTGCTCCAAACTCCAGTCTACGTAATTATCTGAGAACCCCTAATATGTTCTATGACACTGTGCATTTGTCCCTACAATCCATATCATTTCAGACTATTCCTATGCAACTCCATCCATAAATCAACTTTTTAACTTTCCAGGACTACCACAGATAACTCTTTGACTGGTGCATTGCTCATTTTCTAACCACATATAATCACTATTTGGATATTTATAATCATTTCATCTGCATATATGTTAAACTTTATTGTGTACTTTGAGGTATAGTGATGTGTGTTTCTCTCTGTTTCTCTCCACTCTATATTTTTAAGGATTATTTATTTACTTGAAAGACAGAGTTACAGAGATGTAGAGTCAGAGAGAGAGAGAGAACTTCCATCCATTGGTTGATCCCTAGATGGCCGCAACAGCTGGAGTTGAGCCGATCCAAGGCCAGGAGCTAGCAGCTTCCTCTGGATCTCCCATGTGGATGCAGGGGCCCAAGGACTTGGGTCATCTTCTACTACCTTCCCAGGCCATAGCAGAGAGCTGGATCAGAAGTGGAGCAACTGGGATTTGAACTGGCAGTCATATGGGATGCCAGCACTGCAGGCCAGGGCTTTAACCCACGGCACCACAGCATCAGCCCCCATTCTGTTAATAAACACTAGAAAAATAAAGTGTCTTGATCATCTCTGGATCCTAAATCAAATATTTTTGAATTATAATCCATATATAACCCAATATTATTTTCTAGTCAGACTAACATCTATTCCTTTCTCATTTATATTGTCTCCTTGACATTTTTTTCTTTCTACTCATTTGACATTTTTATACAAATGCTTAACATAAAAGAAAAACACTATTCCTGTGATTAGTAACAATCTTCTTCAAAGATTAAAATGAAATTTGTTTAAATGTTCTTGTGAGCTGTATAATGAGCTGCCATTAAATTTTAATATATATAACTAATTTTCAAAGGGAATTAATTTAAGTTTATCTATATTTTCTGAATTATCTTACACTTAAGACAAATTTAAGTAAAATTATTGAAAATTTATGGACAGAAATCTTGGAAGCTTAATGTGATTTTCATTAATTTTCTACACCTCTTTAGATTAAAAGGCTTGTAAGTTATTATGAAACAATTATCATCTGAAAAGTATAATATATCAAGCAGCAATTTCTAATTCAACAATTTGTATGTTCACATAATGATATTGTCATACTTTTAATAAATGCCTAACATGAAAAATATTTCAGAAAATCTCACAATGAAATATATAATTGTAATTGTGAATCAGTTTTAAATAATCAAGAAGAATGTATCAGAATAGAATGTTTAGAAATATTTATGCTTAACAAAATTTCCCAACAAATGTTTAATTTTTAAATGCATATGCAGCAAATGCTTTTTTCTGATTCAGAAATTCATGTTCTAAAAGTGTTTATGTATTCAGATTATGATTGTGCTAATTTCAATATTTTTGAATAGAACATATAGCTAATTGTATTTCACCTCAGCAGTATTTTCAATCTGGTTTCTATTTGTTCATTTTTTTTTCTCCCTTAACACTCATTTGACTTGTTAGTGCAGAAAGCACAAGATGAGACTAGGACTTTTTTAAGGAAAATTAACGTAATCCATAAATGTCTTAGATTGCTGATTCTACACTTGATCTTAGCCAAAAGGCCGAGAAGCGATAGATTGCTGATTCTAAAATATGTAGAATGTGCCATGCTTTATGAGAGATCTCTAATCTAATTAGTGTGGCTTCTTTATTATTTTACTGAGGGTTCTATGAAACTTCTACTTCATATTTTATTGTCATCTGATATGTAATCTTGTAAGAAATTCTCAAATATTAAGGTTGACAATATTCCTGTTTAGATACTGACTTTTTAAGTTGTGTAGCCAGCAAATATTGAAATGTCTTAGTAAGTCTTAGCAGGTGGCCGGCACTGTGGCTCACTAGGCTAATCTTCCACTTGCGGCACCGGTAATCTGGGATCCTAGTCCCGGTCAGGGCGCCAGATTCTGTCCTGGATGCTCCTCTTCTATTTCAGCTCTCTACTGTGGCCCGGGAGTGCAGTGGAGGATGGCCCAAGTGCTTGAGCCCTGTACCCGCATGGGAGACCAGGAGGAAGCACCTGGCTCCTGGCTCCAGATTGGCACAGTGTGCCAGCCGTAGCGGCCATTTGGGGGTGAACCAACAGAAAGAAGACCTTTCTCTCTGTTCTCTCTCTCTCTCTCTCTCTCTCTCATTAACTCTCCCTGTCCAAAAAAAAAAAAAAAAGTCTTATCGGTCAAAATTGAAATAGTATAAAATGAGAAAATCAAGCACAGTAATTAAATGTATACCTCATACATGTTGATTCTACATTTGAAAGAGAAAGGTAATCCAACAATTTTATATAAGTATTATATACGTAAAATAAAATTGATTAAAACAAGACATATTTGTATTCTATTTTACCTATTTTCATCTGTTGAGGAAAAGGTATACAGATCAGAGAGGAGACAATATGAACTCACCATCATAATGAATTTATTCAAGAAAAATAAATTTGCAGAGTTGGGTGACCAACTGGCAGGGTGCAGACAGACCGAACACATGGTAGACGACCAGATTTCAGCTGACTGGACTTTGTACATCTTGGTGTGGGCTAGTGGACCAGAGGGGAGGTGGACCAGAGGGGAGGTGGGGGTTACAGATGCAGTTGAGTTTCTTCATGCAGGCTCTTCAAGGTCAGCACCTCAGGCCTCCAAACATGGAGAAGAATTCCTGGGGGTGGGGCACAATACAGGGTGTGAGGCTGAATAGGGATGCAAGGATAAGGGATAAATTTTGATTTTATCTTTTCAGGAAAGGAGCCAGAATGGCTGAGGCTTATGTCTTTGTCCCATCATCATCATTTAAAGCTTATTTACTCATCTACATATATACTTACAGGAGTTTTAATGAGGGTAAAATACAGTAAAGTAGTATTTATGGATATCGAGATGTAGTAGGATGCTATGTGATTATAACACAGAATGAAATAGTAGTGAATTCTTTGGTTATTTGATAACAACTGACAGTCTTGTCTTTACAAGTATACCCCAAAAAGTTGCTAGTTCAAGGAACCCTAAATGTTCACCAGCTCTTAACTGATAATTTACCACTGCTAAGGTAATAATCCACAAAACCAAAAGAAAATTCAAAGGGTAATTTTATAAGAATATTTCTTAAGTGCGATGAATATATTTATGTTAATGACTCAAGTATAAATAAATCATATATCAAGAAGATATGGAGCAGTTCCAAGATGGCAGAGTAGCAACAGGACGTGGGGTGAAACCAATATTTAAAAAAAGGAGGAAGAGTACACTCTCAGGATAAAGCTGCAGGAGAGCCACGGTGGGAGACCCCACCAGAGCAGTGGAGGCAGTCAGCATGCATGCTGAGAGAGCAAAAACGTAGCAGAAAACTGAGTGACTAGGATCTGGGGAGGAGGACATCTAACCCAGCAAGCCAGGTGACAGGGGACTCCACAGGCTCACAGTGCAGCTGATATAATGAGAGGGAGAGCTTAGTGAACTGCAACAGCCAGGGCTGTGCTACACCCAGCAATTCAGAGGAAGCCGAGGAAGAGGGCCTCCACCATGCAGGTTGCTCTGCACCATTTACCTGGCAATGAGAGGGGTGGGGGAGCTGCCCCTACGGAGGGGAAGTGCCACTGCAGGACTATCCTACCTGCCCATCACAACTGAAAAGCAAGCAGGACCACAGCAGGTGGGTACCTCTCACACCTGCAAACCCCAGATAGAACCAGAGAGAAAAACTCACCTTCCCCACTAACAGCTGTGAGGACCACACCCAGACAATGGCTCTGAGAACACCTTAGTTTCCTAATAGCCAGGACTGGTTAGCAGGGCAAAGAGGCTGGTTCACTCCCCACATGGCAGCAACAGCTGGAGCTGGGCTGATCTGAAGCCAGAAGCCAGGAGCTTCTTCCGGGTCTCCCATGCAGATGCAGAACCCTTGGGCTATATTCCACTGCTTTCCCAGTCCATAGCAGAGAGCTGGATTGGAAGTGGAGCAGCCAGGACTCGTACTGGTGCCCATTTGGGAGGCCAGCACTGCAGGCAGTGGCTTTACCCACTAAGCTACAGTGCCAGCCACTAAAACCTATTTTATATATAAAAAAAAAAAATGAGTCTGTTTTACTTGTAATGCAGTATTGAGGACATCCCTGCCTCCCAGTCATAGCTAAATGTGCTGCTTAAGTATAGGCTGATTTTGTTTGCAACTAATGAACAAAGTCTCATCAAAATCACTGTTTTTTTTTTTTTTGATAGGAGCTTTTGGAGCTGATAATTATCCTTTAATCAAGTTAACAATGCTAAGATGCAATAATGAAGAACAAAGTAACAATTTTTAATGCTACTTTTTTCTTTTAATGTCATAATTAAATAAGCTTTTTTTTCAAAGTGATGAATTTTCTTTATATTCAAAGAGCTAATAAAGACTATAGGGAAAAACATTATCATGATTTCCAAACTTTTTTCTGTATTTCGTGTGAGTAGAGAGCAATATTAATATTTGATATGAAATATAATAAGGCTGATATGTATGTATATTTCAAGTAACAAGAATAAATAACTAAATAAAATCCAGCTAAATATTAGGCATATTTACAAGTTACTTTTATTTGTTTTCTTTTTCATTGAAAAATGTTAATCATCTAAAAATGCTAATTCACATTTTATGTATCTGTTTTTGGTATTGTGCCTGTGAAAGTGATGACAAAGTCATAGTTCTTAAGACCTATATTTTAGGCCGGTGCCACGGCTCACTAGGCTAATCCTCTGCCTGCGGCGCTGGCACTCTGGGTTTTAGTCCCGCTCAGGGCGCCAGATTCTGTCCTGGATGCTCCTCTTCTATTTCAGCTCTCTGCCATGGCCCGGGAAGGCAGTGGAGGATGGTCCAAGTGCTTGGGCCCTGCACCTGCAAGGAAGACCAGAAGGAAGCACCTAGCTCCTGGCTTCGGATAAGCACGGCGTGCCGGCCGCAGTGGCCATTTGGGGGGTGAACCAATGGAAGGAAGACCTTTCTCTCTGTTCTCTCTGTCTCTCTCTCTCTCTCTCACTGTCTAACTCTGCTTGTCAAATTAAAAAAAAAAAAAACCTATATTCTGGCGAATTGAAATAAATGAATATCTTAAGACTGAAAGATAATTCAAATAGTTTTAGATTATAGAAACGTAGTGGATATTTTTTAATTAATTAATTCAAGAAGTTCTCTTTTATTATTATCTTAAGGATAATATGAAAATTGTAGGGGTAGAAAGTTAACAGTTCCTGGGACTTGAATCCAGCAGAAACTGGGTTGGCACCCTCCAAATGTAGTCACCAGGTAAGTAGGGCAGAGTAGATAAGCTTTTAACACAAGTTCATGTTCTTGGCAGGAATAATAAGAAGCCATTCAGAGTGACACGATCAGAAAGATTATTCCAGTTATTGTGTGAAGAGTGAATTGTAGAGAGAATCAAATTTAGATAAGTATATGAATGAAGAGACTCTTGCAACAGTTCACTGATAATGACTTTATTTTATTTTTTAACTTTATTTAAAGTAAACAAATTTCATGTATTTCATATACACAGATTTAGGAACATAGTGATAGTTCCTTCCTTGCCTCCCTCCTGTCCATGTTCCCACACTTCCTCCTACTTTCTTTCTTATTCTCTCTCTTAATTTTTACAAAGATCTACTTTCAGATTACTTTGTACATGTAAGACAAAAAGTAAGTAGAAAAAAGGACTGCTCCTCAGTAGCAGAGACAAGGGCTATAAACAAAGGCTAGATTTTAGATCCAAGTATTGGAGACAGAAACATGGGGATAAATTTACCACATCTTGTTAGGGAAATTAGTGCTGCACTGATATAAATGCTTTAGGAATGAAGAAAACATTGTTTCATAAAGTTTTTTGTCTTTTGAGAAAATTTTTTAAAAATTGCATTTCTATATTTAGTTTTTTTTTAATACAAGCAGGAGATGCTTCCTTAGATTGCCAAAAGGAGATAAGGGTTAGAAATACAACAAGAATAGGTTAACACAGAAGCAGTAGAGATAGATGATTTTCAAAGCCATCTTTTTACCTCCTATAAACCATCTCAGTATTTTGAATAAGAATCCTTTATACTTTTACTGTGGTTTAATATAAATGAATAAGGAATTGTGTTTTATAATTGATGCATTTTCACCAGCAGGCATACAAATGAGGAAGCAGAACACTACAAGGACAGCAAAACTTTTCTCTTCTCTTCTGCTACTCACCTGTTTCTCATTTCCCAGCTAAACATTATCCTGGCTTCCAAAAATATAGAATAATTTTATGTTTTTGCACACCTTATACAAAGAGGAATCACAATTTGCATACTCTTTTGTGTCTTGTTTTTTGCTCAACATTATTTAAGTGGTATATTTACATTGAGTTGCAATTTAAGGACTTCAAATCAAAGTTAAGCTTATAATTGTTTACAAGAGCAGAATTTTTCTAATTTTTAAGTACTTGAGTGTTTTGTGTTGATCTGTGACTATTTATCGAGCAAAGGAATTCAAGCAACTTTTAAAAAGTGTATGCAGGCAACTTAAATTTCCTACTTATGTTTTACTTGGAATTGAAGATGCACATTTAAAACTGAAACACTCAAATTCTAATAGAAATTCATTCATTATACAGCATGTAAATCTGCCACCCAAATTCAGAAAGATGAAGTCATAAAGATGAAACACATGACAAATTTTATGTCTAATTTTTTTTATTTTAAATATATTCTAAAATATGACTCAGAGATATGCTTACTTCCTGCATTATATATTACCTGTGGTAAGTCTATATCTATCTTTGCATTTAGCATGTGAGGTACATTTGCAATCTCCTTTGTCTTTATCTTTACAGAAAAACTGGATAGATCTAATATATTGTCCTACCATTTATAAATATGAGAACTGGTTTACTATTTTATATGATAAGTACATCATATATATGTAACATCATATAACATTATTTATATGATGTTGAGTACACCACAACTAACTTTTTTGAATACATAAAAGGTTGCCTTAAAAATTTGTGATTAAGGGCTAGTGTTGTGGCATAGTAGGTAAAGTCACTGCTTGCAGTGCCCACATCCCATATGTGTGCCCGTTCAAGTCCTGTCTGCTCCACTTCTAATCCAGCTCCTTGCTAACGAGCCAGGGAAAGCAGTCAAGGATGGGCCAAGTGGATGGGCCCCTGAACACATGTGGGAGAGCAGGAAGAAGCACTTTGTCATTTTTTTCTTCTCTTCAACTTTTATTTAATAAATATAAATTTCCAAAGTAGAACTTTTGGATTATAGCGGCCCCTCCCCCCACAACCTCCCTCCCATCCACAACCATCCCATCTCCCACTCCCTCTCCCATCCCACTCTTCATCAGGATTCATCTTCAATTATCTTTATATACAGAAGATCAACTTAGTATATACTAAGTAAAGATTCAACAGACCACACCCACAGACACATAAAGTATAGAGCACTGCTTGAGTAGTAGTTTTACTGTTAATTTGCATAGTACAACACACCAAGAAAGAGATCCCACATGGGGAGCAGGTGCACAGCCACTCCCATTGTTGATTTAACAATTGACACTCTTATTTATGACGTCAGTAATCACTGGAGGCTCTTATCATGAGTTGCCAAGGCTATGGAAACCTCTTGAGTTCACAAACTCTGATCTTATTTAGACAAGGGCATAGTCAAAGTGTAAGTTCTCTCCTCCCTTCAGTGAAAGGTACCTCAGAAGTGCTTTGTTCTAGCTTTGGCTTAGCTCCACCCTAACTTTGTGGCCATTTGGGGCATGAACAAGGGGGTGGAAGAGTTCGTTCTCTGCGTCTCTCCCTCTATAACTGCTTTTCAAGTAAATAAATAAATAAATATTTTTAAAAATGTGTGCTTAAATGAAATAAAAGGTAATTTAGTCTGGAACAAACATTTTTGAAATGCTTGAAAAGTTTTTTTTTTTTTTAATATGTAATACCCATTTGCATGAACTTTTTGAAGACCCCTCATATGTATCTGCATCTTCAGATTTCTTACTTTTAAAATTGTCTCAAATGTCTTCTGAAGTTATTCATTCTACTATATAGTTATGCAGAATAGAACTCAGCTACTTCTAAAACCATTAATTCCTTTATAACCTGTACCTGTAAAATATCCAGTGGACTATTAATGGAACATCTCAAAATGAGCATGGAAAAATACTAAAACTTCTTACCTATGAAACTATGGATATTTATTACAGAAGGTAGATCACTGGAAATGGCAATTACATAACCACATAACCCGGGTTAGAATGGCTTACATACAGAAATCAACTAACAACAGATGCTGGTGAGGATGTGAGGAAAAAGGCACACTAATCCACTGTTGGTGGGAATGCAAACTGGTAAAGGCCACTGTGGAAGACAGTTTGGAGATTGATTCCTCAGAAACCTGATTATAGCCCTACCATACAACCCACCCATCACACTCCTTGGAATTTACCAAAAGGAAATTAAATTAGTGAATAAAAGATCTGTCTGCACCTCAATGTTTATTGCAGCTCAATTCACAATAGCTAAGACCTGGAATCAACCTAAATGCCCATCAATAGTAGACTGGATAAATAAATTATGGGATATGTACTCCATAGAATACTATACAGCAGAAAAAAATGAAATCCAGTCATTTGCAACAAAATGGAGGAAAATGGAAAACATCATGCTGAGTGAAATAAGCCAGTCCCAAAGGGACAAATATCATATGTCCTCCCTGATCTGTGGCAACTAACTGAGCACCTAAATGGAAATCTGTAGAAGTGAAACGAACACTATGAGAAACAAGGACTTGATTAGCCCTTGTACTGACTGTCGAGGAACAACTTACAATTTTGTTCCTTTTAGTATTTTGTTCTACTTAATATCATTGGTTGAACTCTTTGATTAACACACAGTTTTTCTTAGGTGTTTAAATTTAACTGAAAAGTGATCCCTGTTAAATTTGAGTGGGAATAAGAGAGGGAGACAATGTATAGTTTGGCACATGCTCAATCGGACTTACCCCTAAAGGTAGATCTACATCGTGCCAGGGTATTTCAAATCAATCCCATGAAGGTGGCATGCACCAATGTCATCTCACTAGTCAAAGTGATCAGTTTCACTTCATAACTGATCATAATGATAGGATTACGTGTCAAAGGGATCACATAAACAAGAATAGTGTCTGCTAATAATAACAGAATTAAAAAGGAGAGAACAATCCAACATGGGAAGCAGGATACACAGCAGACTCATAGAATGGCAGATGCCCTAAACAGGACTCTGGCCTTAGAATCAGCCCTTAAGGCATTCAGATCTGGCTAAAAAGCCCATGAGAGTATTTTAGGCATGAAAAGCCAAGACATTGTGGCAAAAAAAAAACAACAACAACAAAAAAAAACACCTAAATGAAAGACCTCTGTGAGTGAGTGAAATCCCAGCAGAAAGAACAGGCCATCAAAGAAGGAGGTAACTTTTTCTGAAGGGAGGTGAGAACTTCCACTTTGATTATGGCCTTGTCTAAATAAGGTTGCAGTTTGTAAACTCAAGAGGCTTCCATAGCCTTGGTAGCTCATGACAAGAGCCTTGGGTGATTAGTGACATCATAAATAAGAGTGTCAGTGTTAAATCAACAACAGGAGTCACTGTGCACTTACTCCCCATGTAGGATCTCTGTCCTAATGTGTTGTACATTAATTACATAGTAATTAATAGTAAAACTAGTACTCAAACAGTACTTTATATTTTGTGTATCTGTATGAGTGCAAACTGTTGAAATCTTTACTTGGTATATACTAAGTTGATCTTCTGTATATAAAGATAATTGAAAATGAATTTTGAATATTGGGATGGGAGAGGGAGTGGGAGAAGGGATGGTTGCGGGTAGGAGGGAGGATAGGGGAGAAAAATCGCTATAATCCAAAAGTTGTACTTTCAAAATTTATATTTATTAAATAAAAGTTCAAAAAAGAAAATATGGATATTTATTGCAGAATGTAGGTCACTGGAAATGGCAATTACATAAGAATATACAATTATATCATATTTTATTACTGATAAAAATTTTAAAAACACAATTGCTTAACAAAATAATAATAATAAAATTAGTGTAGGGTTCAATGTCTAGCTATCTATATCCATGAATATGTATAATGTAAGTTAATAGAAGACCATTAATAGCACATGAGCCAGGCAGGAAGAAACTGAAGTACTTATATGTAAGTGTCTTTATATCAATTAAAGATAGAGTTTGGCAAATTACAATACATATTATAAGCTCCATAATAACTGAACTAAAAATAATTAAAGAGGAGTTTTTTGATCAGGAAAAAAAAGAATAGATAAGACTGATTTTAAAAATAGTAAAATGATAGGCTTAAACATAATCATTTAAAAATTAATCATTGATAGCAAAAAAAGACTTCACTTAATGGGCAAATATTGGGGTTGGTGCTTTGTGGAAGACCTACCCAGAGTTCCCAGCTTCACTTTAGCCTGGACCAACCTCAGCTGTGTGGTCAGTTGAGGAATGAACCAGTGGATAGTTTCATGTGTCTCCCCTCTTCTCTCTCACTGTCTTTCTGCCTGTCAAATAAACAAATCAATCTTAAAAAGGCAAAGATTGGATGAAATATTCAAGACTTTTGAACTACATCCTGACACAGAAAAATACTTTCCATATAAAGAAAAGCTGTAAAAAATAAATAGAAAAATGGAAAATATAGCTTATACCATAGATTGGGCAATAATTACACAAATTATGTGAGTATAAACATTATTTATCTCAAATTTTCAAATTAAAACTTGACCAATATCACATTTTTATTTAATTGTATAAATCTAGGAACATACACTTTACATAACCAGAAATTTTTATAGTAAGAAGGAGAGATAAGCAAGGGGAATTCAAAATAAAGTATGATAATGCTCACCAGGTTTTTATTGGTATGCTGTGTTTCATCACACTAATATGTTACATCTTCAGTTGTGACAGAGCCTTCAGAGGTTAAGGGGAAAAATGAAAGGAATTTATAAATTTAACTTTTCAGTGTCCAGATAAACACACCAATACACTTACATTTCTTTTAATTTTTCAGTCACTATTTCATTCAAAATAATGTATAGACTAGGAAATACACTAAATACCACAAGCAAATCCACAAAAAAAAAAATACTTGAAAGACAAATCATGCTGCCAAATTGCCAACAGATTTGTGAAGGACTCAATAAAGTTAGTAAGTTTTTCAGTAGGGTGTGACTTTTGCAGGATGTGAAATCAAGATATGCTCAAAGTGCTGCAAGAACACAGAATACAGGTGGTGAATGCAAACTGGGAAAGACAGCCATGCACCTCTAGTCTGTGTGATTGAGAGCTATGTAGGCATCTTAAAAGAATAAAAGTAAATATCAGAGGAAAAATGATCTGTGCCAAAGTGTACATGAAAAAGGGCAAGGTCTGTGGATCTGAGACGTTGGAACTGTTCCATGTAAGTGGAACAGAGCCTGGTATAGAAGATTGTGGTAAACACCAGCCAGATCAGGAAACCTTGCTTGTGTTGTGCTACTTTTTTATGGCTTCTCCTCATTTGTGTTTTTCAGATTTTGTATTTCATATATTTTTCAAATACCTCATGTTAATTTTAGAGGTGTCAGTGGAGAAAATTTTATTTCTTTGATTCTGAAAATTTTATTCCAGCCTTTCTACTTGCTTACCATAAAATGATGATGAAGTCACTTAACCTATTCAAGATTCTGATATTTCTTTTGCTACAAGAACAAAATTACATACACAATTCTGGCAATAATACAGAAAAAAAATCATTAATTGCATATGACAAAGTGCTCTAGAGAAATCAATGTGATCCATAGGCTTAAATGAGCATTACTACCACTGCTAATTTTTACATTAAGTGATTATGTATTGTTGATAAATCAGAAATGTCAATTGGATTATGTAAATGAGATGAAGAGCAGGGGGATATTCTTAGGTATTCTAAAATAGTGCATAATTCAGTATTTGTCTTTCCCAGCAACAACTATCAAATTCTTATAAAAGCTACGCACAATTCAGGGTAACTGACATTATTTTAAATTGCCCGTCGTCAAGGAAACTGGTTCTTTGGGGTTTCTGGTAGAAAAGATCTTTCCAAATCAATTAGATACCCCATAGGTGCCAGATAACCACCTGGTACATTATAGATTTGCTTTTTGATTCCATACTCCAAGGGAACAATTATTATTCAGATAGTATACGTAGGACATCTCCAAATCCTGAGATAATTTTAAATTTAAATTTTAGTTTTAATTGACACTTAATAATTGTGTATATTTATGGGATATAGTGTGATGTTTTCATAGATGGACTGTATAATGATCGTATCAGGGTAATTAGTGCAAATCAAAGAGTAGGACATGGCACACTTGAAGTCACTTGGTTGCTGATGCTACATCAAATATCTTCCATCTGGTTCTATTTAATCACTTGATGAGTCCTGGATGTACCACTTCCAATCCAGCTCCTTGCTAATGTGCCTGGGAAAGCAGTGGAAGTTGGTTCAAGTACTTGGGCCCAGGCACCCATGTAGGAGACCTTGTTGGAGTTTCAGGTTCTTAGCTTCAACCTGGCCCAGACTCAGCTGTTGGAGCTATTTGGGGAGAGAAACAGTAAATGGAAGATTCTCTCTCTCTCTCTCTCTCTCTCTCTCTCTCTCTCAACTCTGTCTCTCACTGTCTCTAACTCTGCCTTTCAAGTATGTAAATAAATCTTTAAAAATAAGACAAAATATAGAAATATGTATTCAATACTTTGCACTACTTTTAGAGAACTAGAAGAGAAGAAATATAAGTAAAAAATCAAGGAAATGAAGTAAAGTCTCAATGGCATGTGTATTTGATGTGGCTATCATTAATTTTTGTTAACACACAGAAATAGAAAAACTTTAAATGAAAATGGAGTCTATTCCTCAATGTAACTACTGTTACTTAAGTGTAAATCTCATCTCCACTATCAAGTTTCCTTTTGAATACTTGCCTTTACGAAACTTTACACAAATTGAAGGACTTGGCAAGCAGTTAAAAGGTGATTATTCTAATCTTTTCAACATGATCATTTTCCAAGCCTTGATTTTTTTTATATCTACAATATCTCAATTTGTTTTAGTGAGAATGATGACAATAGAATAGACAATGTTTAATACTAAAGGACAACTACCTAGAGTTTTCTGAATATAGAGCAGCAAAGAAGATAATCATCTTTAGTGTGTATTGAAGTAGACTGCCTTCAGCCTGTTTCTAATCCATGGGTTAAAGCCTGAAAAGGCACCTCTGTAAGCAGAGGTAATCTATAGAGATCCAAACCTTTAATGAAGATCATCAGCTGGTTTTTGGTCTCAAATTATCATTTTTGAGTCCAATCTCTATGAATACGTTGCATAATCTGGAACATTTCTGAGAAGAACCAGAGCTCAGTAATCCTCACAAAACACTGTTTTTGTGATTAGCAACTGGATTTGGAAATTCTGAAAAACATGGAAAAATTTCAGGATTTCAGTACAATTTAGATGATGGTCATGTATGAGACTGGTTTTAAATGAATAACTGAATACATATTATTGTACAGGTACATTATGATTTATTAAATATTATTATTACAACATGTCTGTTAGAAAATCAGAGAAAACTATCACGTATTAAGTACAATGACAATTTAAAATAAACACCAGAGACTTTCACTTTTAAAGATATTGAAATATGGCCGGCACCGCGGCTCACTAGGCTAATCCTCCGCCTTGCGGCGCCAGCACACCGGGTTCTAGTCCCGGTCGGGGCGCCGGTTCTGTCCCGGCTGCCCCTCTTCCAGGCCAGCTCTCTGCTGTGGCCAGGGAGTGCAGTGGAGGATGGTCCAAGTGTTTGGGTCCTGCACCCCATGGGAGACCAGGAGAAGCACCTGGCTCCTGCCATCGGATCAGCGCGGTGCGCCGGCCGCAGCGCGCCTACCGTGGTGGCCATTGGAGAGTGAACCAACGGCAAAGGAAGACCTTTCTCTCTGTCTCTCTCTCTCACTGTCCACTCTGCCTGTCAAAAAATAAAAATAAATAAATAAAAAAGATATTGAAATAGAGAATGTTCAAAGCACAATTAAAAATTGTTAGGAAATTAAAGGTAACTAACATATTCTATGATTTTTCTTTGTTAAGAAAAATATTTTTCATTAGCCAGCAATAATTCCACCTTAGATAAACTTAACTGGCTGCTATCTGCTACTGTGCAAAGTCTGTAATTACTAATGTGACCTCCAAAACAACCACCAAAAATTTAACTAGATGTATTAAAATATCCATAAATAAATCAAAATAGATGTATCCTAATGGAGTGATGCTGAATGAAAAAAATCAATCAAAAAACCTTAAATGTTCTACATGACTTTGTATCACCTTGAAATTATAAAGTGATAGAGATAGACAATAGAGTAGGAATTGAGAAGGGAGAGGGGGAGAGGCAAACATGTAACTAAAAGGATGTAGCACAATGGGATTTTCTGTGGTAATGGGATAGTTGTTGTTGTTGTTGTTGTTTTTTTTTTTTTTTTTTTTTTTTTTTTTTTTTTGCCAGAGTAGATAGTGAGAAAGAGAGAGACAGAGAGAAAGGTCTCCCTTTGCCGCTGGTTCACCCTCCAATGGCAGCCGCGGCCGGCGCACTGCGGCCAGCACACTGCGCTGATCCGAAGCCAGGAGCCAGGTGTTTCTCCTGGTCTCCCATGTGGGTGCAGGGCCCAAGGACTGGGCCATCCTCCTCTGCACTCCTGGGCCATAGCAGAGAGCTGGCCTGGAAGAAGGGCAACCGGGACAGAATCCGGCGCCCCGACGGGGACTAGAACCCGGTGTGCCAGCGCCGCAAGGTGGAGGATTAGCCTATTGAGCCGTGGCGCTGGCAGGGATAGTTCTTAATGATTGTGGTGGAGGTTACACAAATCACACATCCTAAAATCATATATAAGTGTAAATGCACACAAATGAATGTGTGTGTAATTACGAAACCTGACTGAATTCCATGAATTATACCAAAAACAAATTTCCTGAATTTTATATTGTATTACAGTTATTCAAGATGTTAACCTTAGAGAGAATCGAGTAAATATTAGACAAAATCTACAATACGTTCACATCTTGTGAGTACAAACATATTTTAAAACACTTCTATAGTGACTTTCATAGGATTATATGTTGTTCATTTGTAGCAATGGAAGCAGTCTAGGCCATAAATCATGTCTCTACCACGATAATGAACAGAGGCAACTTCTATATCATTGCCCTAACATCTCACTTGCAAGAGCTACCATGAGATCTGAGATGGCTTCTAGTGGCCACAACTGCACTTTGACCAATACCTGGCAGGAAGATAAGGAGAAGATGGCTTGCTTTCATGACACTTTCCAAGGATTCATCATTGTACCAGTGCATTTTATGGTGCTTTAACAGAATAGCTGAGACTGTGTAATTCGTAATGAACTGAAATGTATTGAGAAAGAGTTCTGGAGGCTGGGGAGCCCAATATCAATTAATGACATCTGACAAGAGTATCTTTACTCTCTGTTCACATGGTGAAACATGGGGGTTGGGGGGGGGCACAAAACTTAGCCTTTTGCAATCAATCCTACCCAGGAAGCTGAAACCCTCATGGCCTAAAGGCATTATGAATGCCTCACCTCTTAACATTGTTACAAAAGCAATTACATTCCAACTTGAGTTTCAGAGGACACTTTTCAAACAATAGTACTAAAGAATCTTCTAATATGCATTGGCTATATTTTTAGTTACATGGCTATATGTAAGTTAAAGGGAATCTGGGAAGTGGAGTTTATAACGCAATCAACTTTGTAATTAGCTAAAGTCCAAGAAGAAAATGAATGATGAGAGATGAATAACAGCCTCTATAAAATCTTCCACAGCTTATTCAAATTTGCATACCCATCGAAAGTTAACAACAGCGTACTAGAATAACATTTAATAATACAATATCTATTCTCTAAATTATTTTTTCACCAATCTACACCCTTTTATATTTCGAAGTTATGTTTTCCTTACTTGTATATTTCAAAACATTTTAAAAATACGAGACATTTGGTATTGTAATTGCAAATATTTGCTTCTTATTTTTAATTTTCTTTTTAAACTTTGCTTAAATACTTTTGGTTATATATAATAAACATATAAGTATATTGGAAGTGTGAGTGTAAAAGAAATATATATGTAGTGCATATATTCATTCTGCCTGAAATATCCAGATTTGCATTTAGAAAAAATATATATATATTTTTTTTTTCCTTTGTGATACTTGAAGGTAATGTCTTAGTTTGAAAAAATTTTCAATAATCTTACATTTTCATTTTTGTGTACTCTCAAGATTTATATGTTTCTACATTTAAGTATACATTCCAGTACATTTTGAGTTTATTTTGCAATATAAGTGGGAGTTCATGCCCCACCTCAAGCTTATCTTTTCTGTGACATTTATTGAAAAACAAATATGTACTAAAAATTCAAAATGGTACTTTAATAGATTCAAATTTTTCATGTGTTTGAACTACTTTTTGATACTCAATGTTTTACCAGTCTATTCCTTTCACAATCTAATTCACCTCATACTAATAGTGTAATACTGGAAAATGTGTTATGCTCTTCCATCACTTTCATTTCCATTTTAAATAACTTTACTCAATATTGTGAAGTTTTTATCCTGTGTTTTATGATCATTTTCTCAATAATAATTCTTTTCATTATTCTATTGGATTGCCAAAGTTTATAAGTTAAAGGAGACTGCTCTGAGTATTTTAAAATATTATCTACTCAGGGAAGAATAATTATTTCTATGCAAATCTTCTTTAATGTTTCTCTGTACAAGTTCATATTTTCTTCAAAAACATAGGACGAGGTTGGTGGCCAGAGTTGTGTTTGAGTTGTTAAAGCCACCCCCTACAACTCCAGCAATCTATAAGGGTGACAGTTCATGTTCTGACTGGTCCACTTCTGATCCAGCTACCTGCTAAGGGCCTGGGAAAAACAGCAGAAGATAGCAAAGTGCTTGCTTGCCTGATATATCCACATGGGAGACTTGAGTGAAGACTTTGGCTCCTGGCTTCACTCTGAGCCAACCCGGACTTTTATTTATTTATTTATTTATTTTTTTGAGCCATTTAGGTAGTGAGCCAGTGGATGGAAGATCTCTCTGTGTCTCTTCGTCTATACAATTCTGACTTTCAAAGGAATAAACAAATCTTTAAAACAGATGTCATTTTAAGGTTTATTTGTTCATATTGCTATTTTATTCAATATTTTAAGTGATATGTAATTCATGTATAGTACTTGTATATTATCCCATGTTAATGAGAATGGTTATGCATTTCTATTTTCAATGCAAAATCTTACTGAGTGCACATGCTGTTCATACTCTTTACCGTTGGTCTTCTTCAGAACTGAACACATAGGCTGTTATACATAAATAAAAATGTTCTTTGTATTTCCAATTTTATCCCTAATATTTTCATTCTTTCAAGTAGATTGGTCAGTAATTATAAAATAATAAAAATAGTAAGATGAATAAATCATGTCTTTCTTAAAAATAACAAGTTACATACAAGTATACATACTTTTATGGCTTCAGTTTTATCTTTATACAGTTATATAAAATTTATCATAAAACTTTACATCAATATTCTGAATTATATGCACAAAGTTTGAATTTAGTTATATATTCTAAATTTCTTCTTAACAATATATTGGGAGCTAGAGGAACTGGCTTTGTGGTGAAACCAGTTAAACTGCTGCTTATGAGGGTGGCAACTGGTATCTGAACACCAGCTTGAGTTCTAGTTACTCTGCTTCCTATCCAGCTCCATGTTAATGGGTCTGGGAAGGCAGTCAGAACATTGTCCAAGTAATTGAGCCCCTACAACCTATGTATGAGAAAAATATGGAATGAAGTTCCTGGTTCCAGGCTTCAGCTTGGACCAACCCTGTTATTACAACCATTTGCAAAGTGAGTCATCTGATGGAATCATGTGCTCTTCCTCTGTTCATCTCCCTTCCAAATACATAAATAAATCTTTAAAAAAAATTGGGGTGGGGGTAGAATAAGATTACAGCTGGATAAGGCACTCTAGCAAATATATACAAATACAGTACAAAGGCCTCCATCCTCAAGGCAGTGCTAATAGACAACATAGAGATTTGCCTGTGAAGCTCAGTGCTGGCTCCACAGCAGCAAGACCTAGCACTGGATAGAGACCAGAGGTCCTAATCCCCAAGCATTTCCTCAAAGACAAATCCTCTAGATAGACAACATATCAAGTGCAGACTTGTACCATTGAACAAATGAGTGTTTCAGCTGTATAATTCCAATGTCACCTGGCCCTGGCTTGTATTCCAAAAGAGTATGGGGCTCTGTGGCTGCAAGACTCAGGCTCAACTCATATCAGTGTTAGCCTGGGAATCCAGAGGACTGCTTTCACCACCTCATTCCCAAATGTGCACAGATGACAATGAGTGAGATACCAGCCACTTGAGGAGTAAGGCAGCAGAGTGAATAGAGTACTTCAACTTGGATCTGGTAAAAACCATCACTGAGTAGATATTAACATTCCCTATCTCCTAGATCAGTACATGTGGATGGACTTCTTGGATCTGCCCAAATACCATTTGGAGACCTCTGGTCAGAGGCAATGGTACTTATATTCTGGTCAGCATCACCTGGGATTGGTTGCAGTGACCTTGGGCTGCAAGCTCCCCGCAACTCTTCAAGCAGCAGACAACCCATAGCACACTGTGTCTTAGCTCTATCAAGTGTTGTGCTGGGCTTGGCAGACTATGGATTCTGTGTGCGATCTAGAATAATGACATAGATAGCCAGATGACTGCTCACTCAATTTATCTCCCAACCCCAGGGAGTAAAATATGGCTAGAATTATTGTCCATATGGGAGAATACAAAATGGGCAATTGTCAAGACATTGCATAGACACCTGGGACTGGTACTGTGGAGCTGATATTCCCATAATCACAGGAATACCCCTACCAATAATGATAGCTGGTCACTCCCTCTGGAGATTTACACCAATATTCCCACAACTTTAGCCTCAGTAGACCAATACTTGTTACCTGCATGATCCTGGGTTCTGCCTCACAGTCACCTTTGGTACAGCTTTGGTGGGATTAGGAAGAATGCCCTATGTCTTCCTGCCACTACCATCAATTTTTGTGGAAGAAGTTATAGGAAGATAAAATACTCAACTACAAATAAAGCAAAATAGCCTGTCAATGTGAGGTTGGGGGTTTCGTGATGCAGTGAGCTAAGATGCTACTTGAGACGTCAAACTCATATCAGAATACCAGTTAGAGTTCTGGCTACTCTGCTTCTGCAGATGAGAGCTCAGGTGTTTGAGTTCCTGCCACCCCTGTGGGAGACATTGATGGATTTTCTGGCTCCTGGCTTCAGCCTGTCTGAGCCGCGGCTATTGCAGACACTTGAGAAGTGAACCAGCAGATGGAATCTATCCCTCTCCATGTCTCTCCCTCCCTCTCTCTTTCTGTCACTGCTCTTCAAATAAATAAACAAATGAAATCTTTTTTTTCAAAGCCACACAATCAGGAAAAAGCCTTTTATTCAAAAATCCATTCATGAAAAGTGATAGTTCATGACCGGCACTGTGGCATAGCGGGTAAAGCCATCACCTACAGTGCCAACATCCCATATGGGTGTCGGTTCAGGTCCTGGCTGCTCCACTTCTGATCCAGATCTCTGGTATGGTCTGGGAAAGCAGTAAAAGATGACCCAAGTCCTTGGGCCCCTGCATCCACGTGGGAGACCTGAAAGAAGCTTCTGGCTCCTGGCTTCAGATCAATGCAGCTCCAGCTGTTGCGACCAATTGGGGAGTGAACCAGCGGATGGAAGACCTCTCTCTCTACCTCTCCTTCACTCTGTGTGTAACTCTGATTTTCATGTAAATACATAAATCTTTTAAAAAAAGAAGTGATAGTTCAAAAAATTCAATAAAAATGGAAACAATCCAGCTAAGCAGTGGGGAAAGGATCTGTCAAAAAACAAAGAAAAAAAGGGGGGGGGGGAGAATACAAATATTCCAAAAATACACACAAAATGTTCAAATTAACTAGCTATAAAGAAAATGGGAAAATGCAAGTCAAAATCACAATGAGATATTTCTGAGTAGAATGTGTGTCACCATAAAGACAAAAAAATTAACCAGTACTAAAGAGGGTTTGGAACAAAGGGAACTCATACACTATTGTTGGGAATGAAAATAAGTACAGTCATTACAGAGAACAAATTGGATGTTCATTCTTTATGTTTCACTGTGGTGAGTTTGATTACAACGTGTCATGGTGAGGGTCTCTATTGTTCATGTTTATTGGGGGTTCTATCTGCTTCCTATATTTGGATCTCTCATTCCTTCTCCAAACTCAGGAAGTTTTCTGCTAGTATCTCACTAAAAAGGCCTTTTAATCCTTTCTCTCTCTCCATGCCTTCAGGCACTCCTAGAACCTGAATGTTGTGTTTTCTTTTTTTTTTTTCTAATTTTTTAACTTTTATTTAATGAATATAAATTTCCAGTGTATAGCTTATAGATTACAATGGCTTCCCCCTCCCATAACTTCCCTCCCACCCACAACCCTCCCCTCTCCTGCCCCCTCTCCCCTTCCATTCACATCAAGATTCATTTTCAATTCTATTTATATACAGAAGATCAATTTAGTATAAAGATTTCAACAGTTTGCACCCACATAGAAACACAAAGTGAAACATACTGTTTGAGTACTAGTTATAGCATTAAATCACAATGTACAGCATATTAAGGACAGAGATCCCACATGAGGAGCAACTGCACAGTGACACCTGTCGTTGACCCAACAAATTGACACTCTAGTTTATGGCGCCAGTAACCATCCTAGGCTGTCGTCATGAGTTGCCAAGGCTATGGAAGCCTTCCAAGTTTGCTGACTCTGATCATATTTAGACAAGGTCATAAAAGACAGAGTGAGGATAGTAACCAATGATCCTAAGCGTGGCATTGACCAGGTCTGAACCATTATACAGCATTAAGTGGGGAAGAGGACCATCAGTACACACAGGTTGGGAGTAGAGCCATTGGTGGTAGAGTAGAGGTTATGATTACAAAGGAATGAGGCCCAAGTGCACTAGACAGGGTCTAGAACAAAGGACAGAGTCATTATTAGAGGAGCTAAGAAAGGTGCTGTCTAAGCTACAATTAAGTTTTCTGATTGAGAGGCAAATAGAACCTGATAGAAGGGGCTTGATAATAATCTGTTGGGCTTTAGGCCTTGTAAGTTAAGAGGCTCAGACCTATCTATCTCTTCACTTGGGGTACATCCTAAGGGAGGTGTGAACCTCCTAGGGTAAGGCACTCTGTTGACTTTCATTACTTGGCTGGGCTGGGAGGGGAGCTGGCCTGGTAAAGGCAGGTGGCATCTCTAACAAGAAATTGACAGTTCTGCCTGCAATGTTGCTGACCCTACTTGACCATCCCCTCAGCTGCAGTGGTCACTTTGGAAGTTGGGCTGAGTGAAGGGCTTTTCAGCTTAGAGCCAATAAGATCTGTGGCTCTGACCTGGGCATCCTTCGACTCCAGGGCAGGTCCATTTCCAGTGATCCAACTCTTGGCAGAGCTGCCAGGGCTCTTCACAAGCTGACTTCTGCTGAAGCCCAGGCTTACCACATTGAAAGCCACTGCAGTGGAAGGGCCTGTTGGGTCTCCTTGAGGGCAGATCACTGTACAGATCAGCCATTAATAGGCCTGCCACCCATTGCTTCTGATGCCGAGCTTTCTTTTCCTCCTGGTTTGTGTTAAAGCAGACCAGAGGATGCAAGTCAAGGGAGTGCCCGTTTCCCATCTCTAATCTTCGGTGGCCTGAACTACAAGTCTATAGTCACAGGCATGTTCTGTAGTAGTTTTTCTAAGGTAGACAATGCCCATGAGGAAAATTATATTCTCACTTTAAAACTTTCTTTCCCTTTGGTCTGAAAGGGAGGTTTTTTCTACTTACTGTATACTTCGCTGATGGCGAAGTGAATCTAGCTATGAGATTATTATTTAAGTTCTTATTTTGGCTATGCTATTACAGAAAAATGTTAGCCGTCTCTTTTATAAGGTCTAAAGATTAAATTGTGTGTCCTACAGATTCCTTCATAATAGAATTAGTTTCCTACCTTGAAGAGAATAGAGAAATGAAACAACAAGTTGGGCTTAGAATAGAGAAATGAGGGAGCAAGTCCTAGATCGCTTGCTGACAATAGCAATATTACATGAATACTTAGCAAACCGTTTCAATCATTAGATAACCACTTAAGAAAACATTTACCAGAAGGTCCAATGTCTTCTATAAATTTTAAGAATCATGTATTTGAAAACACCTCTTAAATATCTAACATGGTGTAGTTTGTTTAACCAGTAAACTTAGGCACAACCATATAAAATGTTTTTAGTTTCTTTCTACCAACAAGTTTAAAACATATGATACACAGATTCAGGTCATACAAATTAAAATGTATCTTTGATTGATTTTAGCAGCTTAAATTTATGGACAATCTTATCTATAAGCCATTTAAAATAAAACTCTTAATAAAATTTCCCCAGAATGTTGTGTTTTCTAATTGTATCCTGTAGATTCCCAACAATATTTTTTTTAGATTTTTAATTTCCTCTTCTTTTCTTTGGTTTGACTGTATACTTTCTTGTGCTCTGTCTTCTAAGACTGATATTCTCTCTTCTGCCTCACCGATTCTGTTTTTAAGGCTCTCAAATGTGTTTTTTATTTGTTCTATTGAATTCTTCATTTCATTTTGATTTATCTTCAATATCTCAATTTCATGTTTTACTCAATTCCTCATTTCATTTTGATTCCTCCTTAAGATTTCATTTTCACGATAGAGATTTTCTGTCCTCTCCTGTATAGATTTCTGGAGTTCATGCATTTGTTTTTGATAACTTCTAAATGATCTTATCATAAATTTTTTGAAATCTGTATCTTGTATTTCTTCTATCTCATCATCTTGGATGCCGACTCAATTGGAAGTTCTTTCTAACCTAAAAATAGAGATATTATATGACCAAGATATGTTTCTTCTGGGTACATTTCTGAAGGAAAAAGCATCAACATATGAAATAGTTATGAGCACACTCACGTTCACTGAAGAATTGATATCAATATCATGGTAGGGAATCATCCCAAATGTCTCTTAATGGGTTAATGGACAAATCAAAATTGTTATACAATAGAATATTATTTAACCTTGAAGAACAATGAAATTTTGACATTCACAGCCTTGCAGATGGAAATAGAGGTCACCAGTTAAGTGAAATAGGCAGACATATAATTATAAATATTGTATATCCTCCTTCATATGGGAAGTCAGAAAATAGTCTATCTAAACTTAAAATAGTGATTACTAGTAATTGGAAAGGTAGAGAAAAGAGAAATGAAGGGACTGGTTAACATGCACCAAAACACAGTCAGTAGCAACTAACAAGTTAGCACCAAGGGTTAACTACAATTCACAATAACTTATATAAAGAATTGAAAAAGAGGAAATAATAATCTTAAAAACAAAGAAAATTAAGGACCTGGAAAGTCTAGTTGCCTGGTTTATCTGATTTATTATTTGAATTGTTTGAAATATTGCATTTTACCCCCCAAAAATGTAAGAGCTTTAGAAGTTAATAAATGATTTTAAAAATTAAATAATTTACAAAAAAACTTGTAAGGATTTTGGAAAAATCAAATTAACATAAGTAATTCAAAGAAATAAAAAAATGCAAACAATATCCTAATCATTAATTTAATTTAGTTTTACATTCTCTTTCACTCTTCTTTCTATCAATAAGATATATTTTAAATAGAAAATTTTTCTTATTTTAATGATATTGAATGCATTCTGACCTATAATATTTTAATATTCAATATCATTCTTTATATATATCAGTTTTTCTGGTAATGTCTTATTTCACAATAATGTCTATAGTTGATTTTTTATTTTGATCACTTTTTATTTTTTTAATTTGTTGAATGTCACTTAGTTACTAATTAGTAGAATTACAATTTAAATCCAAAAGCAAACTTCAGAGCCCATATGCCTAACTATTATAGTAAACTATTTGTGAGTAACACTTAATTGTTTTTAACTGCAGTTCCCTGGGTTTCATGACATTGACCATGTGATGAGTTAAGGAAAAGTTGTCACTTTATTTGTCTGACTTTGAGATATATCATACTAAAAACATATTTCTCTTCTAATATTTTTCATACACATTCCAATAACTTCAAGGTTTCTATATTCCACAGTTTTCTCATTGTGAAAATAATTTTAAGAACTGAGCTTTCTTTAACGATTTTTATAAACAGATATTTTTTAAAAATTTACAGAAAACTAGCTTACTACCAAAAAAATGAGACTTTGTTTCTTTAATGAGTAGAAGGATCTTACAATACCATAACTCAATAGGAATTCTAAACAAAAGCAAGAAAATGAAGCTCTCACTAGGAGCTCATTAAATATTTGTATATACACACAAAAAAAATAGCCAGTGGTTTTCCAAATAGTTTATGAGTATGAACTCAGTGATTTGCTAACTAGAATCTTGAAATTTTGGCAAAAGATATGAAGGCTCATCCTTCCAAGTAAAAATTTTAGATAGTTGTACTGAAAACTGCTGCTCATCTGAAGAGTACCTCTGTTCATAGCTCTCTGTGCAGAAATTGAGGATACTGAGTGTAGGCATGTGTAGGGGTTGTACTAGGAATATCTTCTCCTTAAGAGTAATTTGAAGAATTACCCACAGAGACATAAAAAAGAATTGCTGACTCAACAGATTTCACCCCTCCTCTAGGCTTGAAATTTCCATTGATGGAAATATGCTTTTAAAGCATTCTCGATATTTAATGTTCTAGTTGACATTTGTCTAAAAAATCTTATGCTTCTAGTACAAAATAATTGTGTCTATAATAGCAGCCTCTGTGATGGTTTTGAGAGCTCCTTTCCTCTGTTTTGATTCTGTCTGAAGTTTGATAGATGCAGTTCTTTCTCTGATTTTTATCTCTGGAGCATATTGAATGGAAAGAATGGCAGCTTATTTAGATGACTTCAAAATCAAAATTCCATCTTTGTTTTAATGTCTGAATTTTTAGATGCTTGAATATAAGAAATAAATTTGAAAAGAATAACAAAGTATTTTACCATATTACAAGCTTCACATTCAATGGAAGGAAAGCAGGAACATTGCAGCTGTACAGTTTTAAAAAAAGGACACTTTAAGCCATCATTGTTCACAGTTAGGAAAATGGATATTAGCTGAGGAATCATGTAATTTTCTCTACTTTCCAGCCTCTGCTGTTGAATTTCAAAATATATTTCTGGATGAAGTGGGACTGCTTTCATTATTTGTCATCCCTCTTATTCACAGAAAGAGCTCACAACTGTTTACAAAGAAAATATATTTCAAAAATGTAGTTCTAATTTTAAAAATTATTATTGATGAGCATTACATAGAGTAAAAACTCAATAAATAGGAGTAACTGACATTTTCCCAGACATTTGTTAAAGACAGACATCATTTATACACTGAAATATATTGACAAGCAAAGGGCAAGAGAGAGAGAAGGGAGAGCACGTGCATCCTCTGGTTGACTGACTCCCCAAATGGCTGCAATGGCCAAGTCTGGGCCAAGCTGAAGTCGGGATCCTGGAACTCCATTTGGGTCTCTCATGTGGCTGACACGGGCCCCTGTACCTGGGACATCTTTTTCTGCTTTCCCAGGCACATCAGCAGGGAGCTGAATCAGAAAAGCAGCAGCTGGGACTTGAACCAAAGCTCAAATGAGATCTGGCATCACTGGCAGTGGCTTAACCCTCTGTGCTACAAATGCCAGCCCCAGGCACATTTTTCTTTATGAATCAATAATATTCCCAGAATTGTAGATACTATAAATTTCCCAAGAGGCTAAGCCAGAATTTTCTTATACCTTGTGACAGTGAAAGTTTTTCAGCTGAATTACCTCTTCATTACTGTTCCCTCTGCTGTTTTCAAATGCAGATGTGCACACGTGTAACTGCTAATATCTAAGCATGGTGACCTTCAGTTCCAAAGGGTTTGCTACTCATTTAGCTAACCTGTGATGCATGCTTGACCATTAAAGAGTTCATTCAGCTGGAGCTGTAGCTTCTTACAGTATAACTGTTTTTCATGTTTTATACTGAAAAAAAAACATGTTTTTCAATATATGCATATATATTGAATATATATAATATATGTATGTATTTTTTCTCACATTGCCTCATACTCAACTTATTAAAATGATGGAATAGTTGAAGAGTATAGCTGAAATCACATCGCCATACACACTGAACAAGTATTAATTTGTGAGGACTGTAGGCTATACACAAAATCCAGAAGAGTTGTCTGGACTTAAAAAAAAAAAAATGTTTACTGTGAGTGTGATCATCTTTTGAAGAACTTTCCCCACATACATACAATTTAAGAACACATTCACCTACGCACTGTGCTTGATGTATAATCATGTAAAAGTTATCTGTACAGAAAATGATTCTTTTCATAAAGAAACTCTGTGAGTACACCTGAAATATTATGTACTAAGTGCAATCTGAAGTACATAGCTATTATGTTAGGTGAACTATCACTCGTGGGAAGGAAATATAGCACAAATTAGAGTAAATGAAATAAATAACATCTAACAAAAATTGCATAACAAATTGCATAACAGGAATTGGTGTGAATTGTTTTAGTTAAAGTGTGTTTTGTTTGCTTGACTACAGGATACCAAAATAAATTTGTCCATTACTTATTCATGGCTAAAATGAAAGTACTTATTACAGGCATTAAAAAATACTCTTCAGCAGCACCTAATTTTTACCATGAAGCTCAGTTTATTTCTGAGAATTTGATATTACCAAAAAAGGAAAAATTAATGAGCAGAATCTTGAAACTATATGTAAATGAGTATTAAATAACTAACATGTGCTTTTCAATGTAAATTTTAGAGTGTAACTATGTCTCTATGAATATTTTTCAGTTAAATTTCAAAAAACTTGTTTTTTCACTTTGTGTTGCTTTATGGGGCAAACTGTTGAAATCTTTACCTAATATATACGAAACTGATCTTCTGTATATAAAGAGAATTGAAAATGAATCTTGATGTGAATAGAAGGGGAGAGGGAGCGGGAAAGGGGAGGGTTGTGGGTGGGAGGGAAGTTATGGGAGGGGGGAAGCCATTGTAACCCATAAGCTGTACTTTGGAAATTTATATTCATTAAATAAAAGTTTAAGAAATGAAAAAAAATTTAAAAAACTTAGAACTATGATTCAGATAAAATTAAATTTTGGTTCAAAAATATTAAAAGGAAATTTCTAAAAGATTAGGCTAGATATGAAAAATATCCCACTTGCTAAATATATCAAGAGCAACGAAATTTCCTGTTTAGCATGTTTTTTTTTCTTATTACAATATTTATTTATTTAATATTTTTTATTTCATAAATGTGAATTTACAAAGTGCAACTTTTGTATTGTTGTGGCTTCCCCACCACCAATCCCTCCCTCCCGTGGCCCTCCCCTCTCCCTCTCCCATCCCGCCCTTTATCGAGTTTCATTTTCAATTACCTTCATATACTGAAGATCAACTTAGTATATATACTAAGCAAGGATTTCAACAGGCTGCACTCACTCAACCGCACAAGGTATAGGGTATTGTTCGACTAGTAGTGTTTTCAAATTTCATAGTAAAACACATTAAGGACAGAGATCCTACGTGGGGAGCATGTACCCAGTGACTCCCGTCATTGATTTAACAATTGGCACTCTTATTTATGATGTCAGTAATCATCTGAGACTCTTGCTATGAGCTGTCTAGGCTATGGAAGCCCCTTAAGTTCACCGACTCTGAACTTGTTTAGTCAAGGCCGTGTCACAGTCAGTGGAGGTTCCTTTCTCCCTTCAGAGAATGTTTAATCATGATTTAATTATTTTTGTGAATTACACTTTTGCAAAATTCCTTTGAAAATATTGCTTGTTTTTATAAGCTTTCTAAGACACATTCATACAAATATCTTATTGCTTAACCATAGTTTTCTTTCATAATAAAAGTATTTTTGGCTAGGGTCTTCCTTTAATTATAGTTGTAGTCATTAGGGCAACAGACCAACTGTAGAATCCATGCTGTTTATTCAATAGAAGTCGCTCCATGTGTTTCATGTTTAATTCATTCTAATTCCCTGGTTCACAAAGCATGAAAACTTTTATGCTATTCTGTATTTTTCTTGGACCTCAGACTCAATCAGTTTCCAAGGAATAAGACATACATGTGAGTTATATCTCCTCTAAGAATATTCTTTCCTGGAAATACTTAGTTTTTAATAACCATTGTGGATCCACTAGGTTAAGCACACATACATGCCTATTTGTGCAAATGTGTTTTAATTAATGGCCTTAAACCTTTATGTGCATGAGTAAAAGAATATTGGGAAAGTACTTTTACAATTCTAAATATGTCTTTTTGTAAGGCTAATTTGACTTAATTGTTTGAGTAAAATAATGCTGGTTTCCAAATAACTTTCATCAGCACTTTGACAAAGGTGTTCCTTCTATTCAGCCTATCCTCTACAGCATGCTGACTCCCATGTTCATAATGTGGGCCTCTCTTGCAGACAGTTTTAGTTGGCAGATCCCTGAGGAGTAATGGCAGGAGTTTTGCAGTTGGGAAGAACACATAGCCCAGCTTTCTTGGTAGCATACAGTGCACCAAGCATTGTAGCACTAGAGACGTTCTGCTTTATCGGCTGCCAACAGGTTTCAATCCATGAACTTTGATATAAACAATGAAGAGTAATCTTGGCATACCCAGCATGTAATTTGTCACTAATTAAAACTGCTTATATTTTCATACCTCATTATAGATGTTGCTGTGGATAGCATGAAATAAATTGAATGCAGGACAGTTGTCTGAATGTTCTTGGGCTGACACAGTTCTTTTTCTCACAGTTCTTAAGAATATCTAGAATGTTCTGAGAATTCATGTCTTTTGATAAGAATGGAATGAACAATATGTTTTCTTAATGTTTTCACACAGTGATCATAGAGTCCTGTGTGTGAAACCCAAGGTGTGAAGCTTTCTGTGTTCTCTTAGCTGTGGTACAAGTGGAGCACTCACAGATGAAAGATCCATCCCCTCTGGTTAGCTTTTCTAAGTCTGAATCTGAACATTAGCCTTCTGTTTTCCCTTGCTGCTTTTCTCGCATGTACAGACATTACTGTCACTTAAGAATCAATTATTTTATGTATCAAAGTGAATATATATATATATAACTGCATTTTAATGGTTTGATTTTTGCATTTCAAAATGTACTGTAATACTCATAACCATATTTCATTTTATAAATTTGCAAAACTCACAGTGAGTGGGGCTGGAGTAGGGGCATAGCATGTAAAGCTGCTGCTTGTGAAACCAGCATCCAATATGAACACTGATTTGAGTTTCAGCTGCTCCTCTTTTGATCCAGCTCTCAGCTAATGCACCTGGGAGAGCAATGGAAGATGGCCCAAGTAAGTGGGTCCCTTCACTCACGTGGGAAACCCTGGTGCAGCCATGGCTGTTGCAGCCACTTAGGAAGTGAACAACCGGATGGAAGATTTCTCTCTCCTCTCTCTCTCTCTCTGTGTGTGTATGTGTGTCTTCTTCTCTCTGTAACTCTGACTTTTAAGTAAATAAATCTTCTAGTAAGAGCACAGGCAACAAATGCAAAAATAGACAAATGGAATTACATCAACATAAAAACTTTTTTTTCATTGAAGAATAGAATCAACATAGAGAAAAAATATAGATTTGATAAAATATTTGCAAAACATAAATTTGTTAAATGGTTAATTTCTAGAAGATATAAAGAACTCCTACAACTCAAGAAAGTAACAAGTATTACAACCCCAAAATGGACTATGATATGAATAGTCATTTTTCCAAAAATGATAAACACATGGCAAACACACACATGAAAAGACACTCATAGAAATCAGGTCACTATGAAATAATACCACACATTCATTAGCATGAATATTAATCAAAACAAGCAAAACCAGAAAATAAGTGCTAGTGGGAATATAGGAAAATTGGAGGCCTTAAGTATTGATGCTGAATTAGATTGTAAAATTGCATAACCTCTATGAAAAAAGTATTTTGATTTTTCAAAAATATCAAAACATAAATACTGTACTATAATTAGCAACTGAAATTTTGAATATTTGCACAAAATAATTGAAAAGGAGATCTCAAAGTGTTATTTGTATAAGCATGTCCAAGCAGCACTGTTCACAACAGCAGGGCAGTGAAGGAAAGCTCCATGTCCATTGGTGGATGAACGGATAAACAAAATGTGATTTAAAAGAAAAGAAGGGGCCAGTGTTGTTGCAGTGGAGCAGGTAAAGCGGCTGTCTGTGATGTCGGTGCCCTGTATGGGCACCAGGTAGAGTCCCAGCTGTTCTACTTCTTATCTAGCTCCCTGCTGTTGGCCTGTGAAGAGCAGAGGATGATGACCCACATGTTTTGGCTCTTGCCACCAATGAGAAAGACCTAGATGAAACTTCTGGCTCCTGGCTGAGCCCTAGCTATTAGTGCCTTTTGGGGAGTCAACCAGGAGATAGAAAATCTCTCTCTCTCTCTCTCTCTCTCTCTCTCTTTCTCTGTTTCTTCCCCCTCTGTAATTCTTTCAAAATAAATAAATTAATATTTTTAAAAAGAAATAAAAGGAAATTCTGTTACAAACTACAATACAGATGAACCTTGAAGACATTATGGAAAATGAAATAGAATAATAGCAAAAAGACAAATATTCTGTGATTCTAATCATATGTATAATGAGAGTAGCCAAACCAATAGACATAGAAAATGAAATAGTCATGAGCAGAGACTAGGAAGCGGGGATTTTTGTTTAACAATTGGAGAGTTTAATTTTTAAGATGAAATGTTGTATAGATTGTTTCACAATGTAAATATGCTTAATATCAATGAACTGTATGTTCTAAAGTGGCAACTTTTATATGTAGATTTTGTCTCAATGAAATATATAGAATGATCATGTGGGCTTCTATGAATTTTGCAAATCTCTGTTGATTATTATGATGGGTACAAATTCCTAGCCTAGACCAATATTATACAATATTGTATAATGATTTGCTCATTCACACTGATGCTATCATCACAATTAGTTCATCAGTTTTAGTCTTCAGGGATGATTCATCATGTAACTGATCAGGTAATAAAAAGATTTCAGGTTACTCTAGAATTATGAAATGGCAATAGTGTAATAAATAACAGAGTCATTTGAGATCACCATGTATACTCATTGGTAAAAGATTTGGAAATAATCAGAAAGAAATTTCTCACTTCCCTTACTAATAGAATATCTACCACTCCTAAAAGTTTCCACATATATTATAGATTTATATAAGAGTTTTTAAATTCTTTTTTTTTTTTTTTGACAGGCAGAGTGGACAGAGAGAGAGAGAGAGAGAGAGAGAGAAAGGTCTTCCTTTGCCATTGGTTCACCCTCCAATGGCCACTGCGGCTGGCGCGCTGCGGCCTGCGCACCGCGCTGATCCAAAGGCAGGAGCCAGGGGCTTCTCCTGGTCTCCCATGGGGTGCAGGGCCCAAGCACTTGGGCCATCCTCCACTGCACTCCCAGGCCAGAGCAGAGAGCTGGCCTGCAAGAGGGGCTACCAGGACAGAATCCGGCGCCCCGACCGGGACTAGAACCTGGTGTGCCGGTGCCGCTAGGCAGAGGATTAGCCTGTTGAGCCACAGCGCCGGCAAGAGTTTTTAAATTCTTACAGGGAGAACATGATTTCATCTTTTTATCAATTTCAGGTAAGTGGATACATGATCGCATTATATAATTAGAGCTGTGTTTCTGTGACTGAGCTTTTGAATTAGCATATTCTTGTACTTTATAAAATCTTTTACTGCTTATTCTTCGTTTCTCCTGAAAAAGACACAAAATATAATGGGAGTTTATAAGTTTCATCTCAGATATAAGTAATGACTTAAAATATAGGGAAGATGATGTTAATTATCTTCACATCCCTATAGAACAATTATGAATGATAATGGTGATCCAAATTGGAAGCCCTTTGAATACAGGTAACTGGTTATAAAAGCTGAAACTTCAATGATTAGTTCACATGTAATCATATGTATTACAGAACATTCAAAAATGATGGAAGTAATAATTCAAGAGAAAGTATTAAATTGGATTTAGCCTAGGAGTTTATGTTTGAGAACTATGTTTCATATCAGTAGTCATTGAAAGAAATAGTTAAAAGATTCAAATATTATAACTATTTTTGGAAAAAAATGAATTCTTAGCATAAATTGTCTTAATCTGTGCTACTAATTATTATAGTCAATGATGAAGTGCTATACCTTTGTGAGTTAGATTGTGCTATTCCTGAAAAATAGAAACCTAGAAAGGGATTGAGTCAAATCACTTTCTTGGTTGCTGATTTCAAAAAGCAAAATTGAGATACAGAGAGAGTAAATCAAGAAGGAAGGAAACTTACCACAAATGTCTGCAATTGTAGATAATACCTGTGCAATTGGAACCTAGTTCTATTGTTACTTCCTAAGTGATGTATTGCCTGCGTTCTTGTATTTCAAACTGAAAGAATCTTGAAACATTTAATAAGTGTCCTCTGTCCCCATTAGTTGATGCTTCCGAAATACAATCTCTGCCACATCACCAGGTCAAATGTACACTCCTGATGAATGGGATCCTAATTTGATAAAGGAGTATCAAGAGAAGAAGTGAAAAAAAAAAAAAAAAGAATGATTCACACTTGAAGAACTGTTTTGTCAGCATTAGAGCAGCCTGAGCTGAGGTAAAGAAGTCTGTTGAAATGAGGGCTGCACCAAGTAGGGATAATAAAGGAGAACAAAACTTTCTGCCACTGCCCACTTTTTATACTACTCGAACCCAACCAGTCCACCCCCTCCCCCATGTATCTGCCAAAAATCAATAAGCTACAACTCTTAGAAACACTAAATACAAGGTGATGGTGGGAACTGTTCCTGATGCTGCAACTGATAGCAACTCCATCATTTGCGACACTCTAGATTTTACATATTGCTTGTTCTGGGTTCCATCAGCCAGATACTTTCCATGTCCTTGGGAAGAAACAAGTGCTAAAAATTTTCCTAAATAGTTTTTACCGAATCTGGATTCAACAAGAAGAAATTTTCCCTGACATCCTTTTCCTTTCCCTCATTCTATATCTGTAACCGTAGCTTTCCCCCTCTGGGACACAGAAGTTTTAATCTAGCAGAGATTTTACTTAAAGGGCAAGTAGATTAAACTATGGGAAACTGCAGGGCAATGAGAAAGACAACCTTGTTGTCACACACTTCCCACTGTTGGAGGTATGCATCTTAGTCATTGGTTAAATGAAAATACTGCATCTTGAATTACGGAGTTTCAAAGGTTTTGTCCCTGGGATGATAAATTAGCTGTCCCAATAAAAGGACATTCTATTATTCTATTAATTTAGCTGCAACCTGATGATGTGATGTGTGCTTGTAAAAATGGAATCTCTGGTCAGGAATAAAATGAAAAAACTTTTTCAAATGAATTGTGCACTGGTTCTTGGGCTATGTTGCACATGAGTGCATAATGGTTAATTTGGCATTCTGTAAGTGATTGTATCATAACCACAGCTTCAATTATACTCAAAATAAAAACTGCTACTACATGTTTAAGATAAGTAGGTTGAATATTATATGTTGTTTTGTGGTAATAACACTCAAGGTGTAATCTCTTAGAAAATTTAAAATATACAATAGAGTATTATTGACCAAAGCTGAGGCAAGGCTGTATAGTTGTTCCTAGCCATGAAAATCTATTGTCTTTTTACAGATAAATGACATTGAAGCCAACATAGGTTCTTTTTTTACATTTTTTTTAAATCATTTGAAAGATTTACAGAGAAATATAGGGAGAGAAAGAGAGAGACATCGCCCATCTGCTAGTTCACTCTTCATATATCCTCAACAGCCAGGGACCAGATCAGGTTGAAGCCAAGAGCCAAGACTTCTTCCTGCTCTCCCACATGTATGCAAGAGGCCCAAGTACTTGGGCCATTCTCTGCTGCTTTCCAAGGTGCTTTAGCAGGGAGCTGGATCAGAAATGGAACAGCTGTGATTCAAACTGGTTCCTAAATGCAATGCTGGCATTGCAGGCAGCGGTTTAACCTGACACTACACTGGCCCTTGCAACCTAGATTCTTGTTAGACATGGAAGAATTTTTACTCAGATGAAACAGCGAAAAAAGAAAAATGTATTTAAATTAGAAATTTCTTTTTGGAGCAGTCAGTAGAGGCTCCAAGGAAAGAGTTGCTCCTGAAACTTATATATACCATATGACCCAGCAATCCCACTTCTATGGAATTTACCCATGGAAAATGAAATTAGCATATGAAAGATTATCTGTACCCCATATTTATTGCAACCCAGTTCACAATAGCTAAGATATGGAATCAACCCAGATGTCCATTAACTGCTGACTAGATAAAGAAATGATGGTATATACACATTATTTATTACCTTGTCATAAAAAAGAATGAAATCCTATCTTTTGCAACAAAATGGATGAAATGGAAATCATTATATTTAGCGAAATAAACCAGTCTCAAATGACAAATATCATATATTTTCCCTGATCTGAAGTAACTAATGAATTATGAAAAATATAATAATAGGAGTGAAATTGGCATCTTGAGATTACATGATTGTTTACAGCCCTGTCTTTTTTTTTTTTTTTTTTGACAGGCAGAGTGGATAGATAGATAGAGAGAGACAGAGAGAAATGTCTTCCTTTACCATTGGTTCACCCTCCAATGGCCACTGCGTCTGGCGCACTGTGGCCGGTGCACCGTGCTGATCCAAAGGTAGGAGCCAGGTGCTTCTCCTGGTTTCCCATGCGGGTGCAGGGCCCAAGCACTTGGGCCATCCTCCACTGCACTCCTGGGCCACAGCAGAGAGGTGGACTGGAAGAGGGGCAACTGGGACAGAATCCAGTGCCCCGACCGGGACTAGAACCTGGTGTGCCAGCACCGCAAGGCAGAGGATTAGCCTATTGAGCCTCGGCACTGGCCCAACCCTGTCTTTACATTGAGGAGTGGTGTTTTGCTTTTTCTTCTCACTGTTTGTTGAACTCTTTACTTACTGTAAGATTAATCTTATGAGTATAAAGTAAACTGAAATTATATCAAATTAAAATTTAACAGAAGGAATAAGAGATAAAGGAGGAGAAAAGTGGAAGTATGGGCATGAGGGAGGGTAGGGTGGTAGTATCACTGTCCCTAAGTATGTATATATGAAATACACGAAACTTCTATATATCTTAATTTGAAACCAAAAATCTATATTATAAAAGCAAGACCAAGGTTCCTGTCTGTCTCCCTTAACCCAAGGTGTTCCTCCCTGTCCTTTATTAAAAGGTACTCACTGACTTAAGTGAATGAACCAGCTGGCCCTAAAATGTTCTAATCACTGGACTCAATGAGTCATTTGCTTCAACAATAAATAAGAACTTTGATGGCCAACATTGTCCTAGGGTGGTTTGTGTAGAAGAATTCCAGGTCCAGCTGCTTAGAGCCTCATTTGCAATCCCAAGATCAATTGGAGCTCACCTGGTCATCATAAATTTCCTAAAGAGCACAGCATCACTAGCCAATTGAAGGAGAGTCATGAGCACTGCTGGCCAACCAGGAACTTGGACACAGGTTATCACCTACATTTCATCCCCAATTTCAATCTATAAGAACCTTCACACCTAACTCCTCAGGGAGCCCTGTACAGTTCCTTGCTCTGTGCTATGCAATAAATATCTACTTTCTTCCACTACCCTGATGTCAGTGATTGGCTTTCCATAAGGCGGGCAAGCCTGACCTAGTTTGGGGTTTCTACGGCAACACCTCCAACTAGTTTGGAGCGCTGTTCGGCAACAGGGGCAAAACCCATCAGAATGCTGAAATTGTAAATCTATCTAGCCTGCTCATGATAAAATAAAAATATCTTCAGAAGAGTGTGAATCCCTATTTCTTTGCTATTCAAATGATAAAACTAGAAACTTGAAGGGTGGGATTTATAATTTTGTCTTGCTTTAGGGAGTTTCTGGGGAAAAGATATGGTATTTGTCTTTTGGGGACTGGCTTATTTCACTAAGTATAATGATTTCTAGTGGCATCATTTGTCTACTTTTCAAGGGACTCCCCCTTTTCTCATTCCAACGGGAACCTGACCTGCCTATTAACCCATGTAACTCTTCACATTGTAGATGATGATGTATGAAGGCATGGACATGTTAGGTATGAAATTAGAAATTAACCTGTATAAGAGAGGCCAAAAACAAGCTTCTGTGGAATGGAAGCACCTCTTGGAAGCAGCCCAGTATTTTAGAATACAAAGTCTTGTCCATACTAGTAGCTTTTGAAGTGGTCCCTGTCTCCTCCCTTCTCCCCCAGCTCCACCAGGGAATTCCTGGGAAATTCCAGGGAATTCCAGGGAAATCCTGGAATTTTAGGGCCAGCTGGTTCATTCACTTAAGTCAGTGAGTTCCTTTTAATAGAGGACAGGGAGGAACACCTTGGGTTAAGGGAGACAGACAGGAACCTTGGTCTTGCTTTTATAATATAGATTTTTGGTTTCAAATTAAGATATATAGAAGTTTTGTGTATTTCATATATACATATTTAGGGACAGTGTTACTACCACGCTACCCTCCCTCATGCCCATACTTCCATTTTTCTCCTCTTTTATCTCTTATTCCCTCTGTTAAATTTTAAATTCCTGGGAATTCCAGGGAAATCCTCCTGCCCAGCACTGAAGGGCTATTCACTCTAATAACATTGGGTAATAAAATCTTCATGGCCTTCCCCCAAGAAAGGCACCCTAGGGGTATCTCCTTTGCCCAGTGTCAGGTGGGCTACTCACCTGATAACACTGAGTAGTAAAACTTTGGGAGGAATTTAACCTAAGTCAGAGCCAGTGATCTTTTTGTCCAGGAAAAGGGAGGGGGGAGAAAAAAAAGTGGGAAGACTAGGACCCCATTCCTTTAAAAGTTGCAGCCTGAATACAGACTGTTCTCTCAGTCTTTTCCTGAAATACCCAGCCTGCCAGGTGTACTTCTCTTTATCATTTTTCTTCATTGAACTTTGCTACCTCTCTTACTAATATTTGTCTCCTATCTCAATTCTTTCTTGTTGAAGACAAAAACTCCTGAGCAGCTGGTGTCCAGTAAGAGGCCAAGAAAGACAATGAATATTGAAGTAAAGCTTAGTGGAAAATAAATACTGAAGCGAGCATGCCTGACAGACCTAGCAGACATCCATCTCAGGATGGAATGAACTCCTTTCAGATTGGAGTTTTCATAGATTTGGTTTGTACCATCTTCCCACTCCCTTTCTGGGGTGTGTCACTGGGTAGATGGCTTCTAGGGTGTGGAACTGCTGAAATTCTTCCCAAAACTTCATAATACCTCTCTTGGTGAAGGGCAAATGAGATTCCCCTATGCTGCCCCCAGGGAGAGGGCTATGACCCAACACTTCAGATATGTAAGTGCTGACTTGAGCCTGCATTTTACCTCATTTCATCCCATAGAAACTCCCATTTTCCTTTGTCCTTTCTTATACACACCGTCTAATGTCTGCCTAGAAGTCTCTCTTGCAATGAAGGCAATCTTGGTTCTAGTTTCACATTGAAGATGAATTTCCACTCAGATAGGGACACTGAGAAAAGCAACATTTATTGGCGTGAAAAATATGTGACAATGCAGTAGCAATCAAGAGGCGGATTCCAAGGGAGGAGTTGCCCGGGAAGTCTGAGGGTACTCTTATGTATAAACTTGACTACTTAAACTTAACCAATCAGTGGAAAAGCAGAAATGCATGAGCAGAGGGCAAAAACAGCAACCAACCAGAGGGCTAGAGTAACAATCAGAGGCCTGTAAAAACAACCAATCAGTGGGCTGGGTAGCAACCAACCAGAGATAGGGATAAAAACCCATCAGAAGTCTACTTTTATAATCCCATCTAGCTGTAACCCCATCTAGTGTGCCTCCATGATAAAACAAAAATCCCATCAGAGGATTGGAATTGATAATCCAATCTAGCCTATTCCCAAAATAAAATTAAATGTTGCTAAAGGCAGCTTCTGTGAAGAAGCAAGCACTTTGTCCACTCTTCAAGGGAATCTGCCCTTTCTCACTCTGATAGGGGCCTGAAATAATTGCCCAATAGCTCCTCTAACTCCTCATATTTCCCCCTCAGAAGAAGGGAACCCAACTGCCATCAGAATGTGGGACAACAACCACTCTGACTGCTTCCGATGACAAGGGGTGTACAGCTGGGATGGCAGTAGGGCATTCCTCTGAAGGTCAAACTAAAGGTCTTCTGTAGAACGCACATTTCTTTGGGGGCTTCCTCAGGAGTATTGCCTGGAGTTTGTTGGTTTCTAGTTGTTTAATCCTGAAGGACACTAGGCACATAAGATAGTTTATTATGTAAGGTCCTAACGAAAGAATGAAAAGGATAGGATGTATTGATCTTAGGAAAAGTGATAGCCAAGATAGCCACTTCCAATTTTTAAAGAAATTTTCCCAGCTTTCAAAGAAATTTCCTGTTGATATATGTATTTTATTTGTCTCCTCGTGTAATTGGTCAAGTGGCCTTGAATTAAGCTTGAGTTAACAATTAAATTAAAACAACACATTCCCAATAACTGCCTACATCCACTTTGGTTCTTAGTAATATATAACCAATGGTTGCACTGTTTTGTGACACCTCTTCTCGAATATGTCTCAGTTCATCATCAATATATGATAAGGCAGTATCAGTGGCATTAGCCATGGTTTCCAATATACAAGATAATTGATTAATTTACTTATGTGCCCTTGCTACTAGTCCAGAATTTGGCATAGTGAAAATAGTCTCTACCAATGTGTCAGTTAAAGTGAACATTGACAAAGACAATCACAGTCTAGGGGGGTAATGATCATCTGGTGTGTATGGGACATGCAAATGCCGTCACAGAAGAGATGAGAAGGGGTACTATCTGACCCACAGAGTGAAGACTAGAGTATGGTTTAGGAATTTTCCAAAGGGAAATATTACCACCAAGAAGACCCCAGTTTTTTATTTAGCTACATGATCTACGTAGTCTGCAAGAGTTATGGAAGAGCAGTTAGTTACGTTTTTGATTTGGACCTAAGACCTTTTCTGAAGAGGGAGAGTATGGACAGGATGACAGCAAAAGGGCCTTCCCAGCATTCAGGAAGAGATGCAGAGTGATTGGGAAGAGATCTTCTTAGCATTAAGTCTCTAAGATGCATGATCAAAAAGGAGTGAGTAAACATTAGATCATTAGACACAGCTCAAAACTTGTTATATTTTTGAGTTAGATCACAGAAAACACAAAGTCACCATATATACTAAGTGTTAATAGCATGGAGTTTGGTAGAGGGTCTTTAGCTATGTGCAAAAAGAACATGCTTTCGTTTGTTGTTTTTGCAAAATAGTTAAAGGAAGTGTCCAGACCTACAGATTTTGATGTAACATATCTGTAAAATAGGTTCCTTCACACACACAAAAGGATGTTTGATTTAACATGTTTAAAGCTAGATGAGTCCACAAGTTTCCATCAGAAGTGAGAGAATTTGTGTTGGTGATGACAGTTACAGGTTTTTGCAGCAAAAAGTCACACATTGTGAGATTCAGTGTGCTCTACACATTTTCCCTGTTACCATTGTCAGTTTGTTTATATGCAGATACTCACCATGACACGCTCAGACACTGTACTGGAGGCAGTTAGGGGAATGGGACAGAAAAGGAAGGGTAACTGTGGGAGGGTTTTCAAAAGTGGCATAATAGAGGTAGTTTATGGGGAGGAAGACAAGTGACTGCTAGGATACGGATGATCAGAAAATCAAGGACAAAAGAAGAAACAGCAGCAGCAGCAACAGCAAAATTCAGTTGCCTGCAGCTGTGTTGTATTGGCAGTGATTATCTTTATAAAAAGGGGTTACTTTCCTGAAGATAGGGTCTTTTCAAACAACAGTTTGAGTCCTTGGGTAGCTTCATGCAAGTAGTTGTTGTCCATGCTTGTGTCAGACCTGGGGTTGTACTGTGAAGTCTGGTCTGCAGGGGCTTCAGAGGTCTGAACTTCTACTCTGGTTTGATGGATCCAGGCATCGTGACCTGAGACCTTTTCTGCAGGAGTGCATGGACAGGAGAACAGTGAAAGGGCTTCCCAGGATTCAGAAAGAGATGCAGCGTGACTGGGAAGAGATCTTAGCACTAAGTCTCCAAGTTTTATGACCTAAAAAGAACGAGTAAACATTAGATCATTCCAGACACAGCTCAAAGGTTGGTGAAATATCTAACTTGGGGGGTGGGAAAGGTGGTTCCTGAGACATCTTTGATGATTACTGTATGAGAGGGGAAAAAGCTAGAGTGAAGAACAAAGTTGCTCTGCTGGCCAGAAGGGAATATATAGGCTCTTCTTCCAGAATGAGAACAACCTGGGGCTCCTGGGTGTTGACCTGATTTGCCATGAGTCTGTAAGGAGAGCCCAAAACCCAGTCAATCCCACGTGGAAGATCTATCAGACATGCCTGACCTTCAGGGAGTTCATGGCCTTTTGGGGCATCAAATATCCGTATATCTCCTATGCAAATAGGAAATGGTCCTGGAGCTCCTTTTTGTTGACTCATGGAGAAATGCCCACTGCCTTTGCAGTGAAATTAATTGGGAGATCCCTGGAGGTCCTGCTGGAGCTGAGACATCACTAGGAGTGCACCCCTCCTAGAATCATTTTGCATTTGCTCTTAGGACCCCTCATAATCTCTGTTATGAAAGACCATGGTGGCCACCATTAAGAAGTTGTCTAGGGTGCTTTCAGGTTCCACTGAAAGTCTTTGGAGTTTTCTCCTAATGTCTGGGGCAAATGGGGTTGGGAATCCACATTTTAAAATTGTCTGTCCTGTTACAGAGTTTGGATTTAATGGATTATATTTCTTTAAAATCTCCCTCAAATGTTCTAAGAAATTGGAGAGATTTTCCTGTGGCTCTTGATGAATCTGGAATAATTTAGTGCAAAGAAAACCTGGGAATGAGAGACTTCTACCCACTTAGGCCAACTTTCTCCATTCTCTAGTTGGCAGTGGTGCAGAAAAATATCAGGCATTTTTTTTTCTTTAAGTTCTGAGGATCAAAGAAATCCCAGTGTCTAAGGATATGCCCAAGGAAGTGCCTGCTGTTTCTCTCCCCAGTGGTATATTTGCCAGATCAACATGTACATCAGTTCCAATTACCAGCAGTTGTGTTAGAATTGGGCTCCTGCCTTGTGCAGATATATATCATCACTGCTTTACCACCACACATGAACAGAGACTTGTTCTCCACTGCCTAATCATGAGACATCATATAGGTCTGTGGGTACTGACTCTAATGCACAAATGTGACTACCTAGATGTTACTAATCTGGAAGGATGCGAATAACAGATACACAGATGACAGTGATAGCACCCAATCAAGGGTAGGAATAACAACCAATCAGAGGGCCAGGATAGCAACATTCACAGGTGGGGTGGGAGTGAACCCTCAGAGGACTGTGAGGCCTGCTCTCATGATAAACCTAGGCAAACTATGGAAAGAAGCAAGCTCTTTGTCCACTCTTAAAGGGACTCTGCTCCTTTTCTCATTCTGACAGGAACCCAGCATGACTGCATATTAGCCCATCTAGATCCTCACACCTTAACATAATTAATTACCATATATTAGGTCTTCAGACATTGTTCATCCTAACTGACTGAAACACTTTGAACATGTCCTCACTTTGTCATTTCTCAGTATCAGAAAATCATCATTCTACTTTCTATTTTTTTAAAAAAATTAGTTCAAATTTTAAAATTTTCACATATAAATAAAATCATGAAATTCTTCTGTGTCTGGCTTGTTTCACTTACAGTGATATCCTTTACATTCCACTATGTATTAGCAAATGATGCACCACTTTTATTAACGTTGAATACTATTTATGTGTGGTGTGTGTGGTATTTACTTTAGTCATTCATCTGCTGATGAATACTTAGGTTTATTTCTTGAATATTGTGAATAATGTTGAAATGAACATATGTGTGCACATATGTCTTTAAAACAAGTATGGGTCGGCACCACAGCTCAATAGGCTAATCCTCTGCCTGCGGTGCCAGCACACCAGGCTCTAGTCCCGGTCGGGGCGCCGGATTCTGTCCCGGTTGCCCTTCTTCCAGGCCAGCTCTCTGCTGTGGCCCAGGAAGGCAGTGGAGGATGGCCCAAGTGCTTGGGCTCTGCACCCACATGGGAGACCAGGAGAAGCACCTGGCTCCTGCCATCGGATCAGTGTGATGCACCGGCCGCAGCGCGCTGGCCGTGGTGGCCATTGGAGGGTGAACCAATGGCAGAAGGGAGACCTTTCTCTCTGTCTCTCTCTCTCACTGTCCACTCTGCCTGTCAAAAATTAAAAATAAAATAAAATAAAATAAAAAAACAAGTATGATCGGTAGATCATATGGTGAAGTTATTTTTAATTTTTAAGGAACCTCCATATCGTTTTCACAATGGAAATACTGTTGTAGGCATTTCAGCAAGTTCTTGCTCCTGATGACTAAGAATGGTGGTACAGACAATGAGAGTAAGCAAAAATGAAAGGAAATTTTATTGAGAAGAAAAGACTCCTGTTAATCAAGAGGGGACCCAAGAGAAGGTTCTAGCAAGGGAGCTTATAGGTGGAGTGTAGATCAATTGTTTAATTTCCTACATAGTTTCTATACATTAGGGTTTTTTCCCCCTATACATTTGGGAAGTGGTCATGGTCTCTGACCAGTTGAGAAATGTTATCTTCCTGAGCATTTGAGAACTCTCACAGTTGAGAACCATTGTTGATAAGTTAAGGAATGTTATCTTGCTAACTGCTTGAGAAATGTTTCTCCAACCAGTGCCTACATGGGATGACAGTATTCCTCTGATTTGTATTCTTTGTCACATTTCTCTTTCTTGCGACATCTCTCCATTGATACAGATGCTTGTTTTTACTGTCAACCTGCTCTAACCATCATACCACAGAGTTATTTAGGAAACAGCAATAATCTCAGATCATATTTTAACTGTTATTAGCCAACATTCAGTATTTTTTTCATGAATCATTACTTCCCATTTTATTGAATAATTTTGATTGGTTTTATAGCCTTGAAATGGTTGTTATGAGCATGTCCAATTTCGTCACTGTTTTATTTTTTCTATGAGAATTGCCAATATCCTCATCCTACCAATTGAAATATCTTTAAAACAAAATATTTTGGAATAAAAAAAGTTGTTTATTGTATTTAAATTTTAAGATTTCTAACAATTTTGCTTTTCCATGTCCCTCCATCCTTCCTTTGTATATTAATTCATAAGACGACTAAATATTAAAGATGTGTTTATTGGATCCTGATGGTAAATTGCAATGACAATTATAATGGTTAATCAAAATCTTGAAATAAAGCAAATTAATATCATAACTACAAAGTATACAAGGATAGTGCAATTGTCAAAGCATCATCATTTACAGTATGTTTGAAGCACATACTTAATGAAGTAACATTTGTTATTTACTCTACTGTGACTATATGCTCACTTAGAAGTATTTTATAAGTGATATTAACCTCTATTTTTTTTTTATCACAGGTGTGTCCCTTATCCAGAGGTAAGACATCCATGAGACATGTATGACTAACTTGAAGAACTAAGAAAACCAAGGTAGAACATTTTTCTATAATCTATTGCAAGGTTATTCAATAGTGACACATGTTTGGGAAATAAATGCGCCTGGTGGAAAACGAATGCCAATCTCTTTTCAAAAACATAAAGTCTGAGTTATTTTAGTGATGCTTATTGTGCAAAGATGCTTAATAACATGCGTACTTAGTAGTGCATTCTTCCCAATGTATTGTGCCATTAAATGTGACAGATTAGACTCATAATGTCTACATATGATTAAAAAGCAGCTGTTGTATTTATTTTTGTACACAAAATTCTGACAAATATATATCTTTTACTTAGAATTTGACTCATTCATTCAGTCACTGTTCCTTTCATTATTAATTTTCACAATATGACCAGATTATCAGACTGGACACCTCTAATAATGAACATTGTGAATGCTGTTTAATTTTTTCAATTTCTAAAAAAAAATTATTTGAAAGCCAAATTTACGGATGTGTGTATGCATGTTTGTGTGTTTGTGTGTGTGTGTGAGAGAGAGAGAGAGAGGGAAAGAGGGAGAGAGAGAATTTTCCATCCACCAATTAATTCACTCCTCAAACAACAAAAGTGTCTGAAGTTGGTCCAGGCACAAATCTGGGAGTCCATACCTAAATCCAGGTCTCCCATGTGGGTAGCAGTGACCTAAGCACATAGGTTATCTTGTGTTTTTCCAGGTACATTGGTACCTGGGAAGTGGTGCAGGCAGAAGTAAACTGGCATTTGTAAGGGATATTGGCATCTCACATAGCAACTTAACCCACCATGCATAACACAGGTTCCAAAGATTAAAATTAAAAATGTCATATTTTAACAGTACTTTTCAGTTCAGATAGTGCCCCAGGAATATAATACGTAAGTACCAATAAATCTAGCATGTTAAAGGTGTCTGTTATTACCTCCCAGTGACTTCAAGTAACTATAGTTAAATGAGTAAAATTGGAGAAAGACATGGTATTGAGACAACAACAAAATACTTTTAAAAGGAAAGACAAAGATAAATAAGTTCTAGAAACAGATTATTTCTTTTCCTTCAGGAATAATTTTAGCATGTTGCAATTTAACAGTGATCAAAAATAGCTTCTGCAGAAAGTAGCATCAAAAGAAAAGCAAAAGGCATTAGAATAACAAAAATAACAAAGTGATAGATATAAATAGTAATGAGAATATTAAATATTTGAAACAGTAGTATTTTAAATGCATCCCAGGAATTACATTTGAAATCATTGTGAGTGAATATGTATTAGCTATTATAAAATGCACTTAACTCAAAAATATGAGCACCAAAACTATAGATCATGCCATAAATTGTCAAGTTATCTGATTATCTAGTGCAAATAAGAATGCATTGAGAGATGTTCACAAAGCAGTGGAATATTCACAAGGCAGTGGGATAGTCTAATCTGGTTTTCAGTTTTTGGAGGTTCAGTCTGTCACATGTGTGGACAATGAGGGGATGAGTAGAATTCTGGATGGCAGATATTAAGCCACATCAATAGGCAAAAAGGCAATCTTGCTTAGACTAGGCAGTATAATTTTGAAGTCAAAGCAGACAGGATTCTCTTTTGGGTTGGATACTGGGATCTTTATGGTAGAGACAGTCAAAGTCAAAGTTGACTCTGGTTTGAGGTTTGAGTCAAAAGATTAAATGATAGTATTAAATATCGAGGTGTAAAATAGAGGAAGAGGAAGTTTAGAGAGAAAAAATAACAAATTGTTATTAAAATGTTTATTTTGAGATGATTTGTGACATAAGCTGAAATACTGAGGGTTGCGATCAATATTTCTGTTGAGTTCGTTTGAGGAATAGATGATATCATGGTTATCATTAGCTTTACATGGCATTTAAATGCATACAGAGAAACAAGGTCATATTGAGTGGGAATGTTTATAGGGAAGAGCAAAGAGCAAAAGGTAGGATCTTGGAATACCGGAAAACTCATAGATTGAATACATTATGAGCATATATCAAAGGAAGTGGGAGAAGATATTTAAAAAAAAGCTTAATGATCTTCACTAAAAAAATGTCTACAAGGACAGATGTGTGCTTTCAATACTATCGCAAGGACAGACATTGATAATCATATCATTTTTATGCATAAATCTTATTTTATCTCAGATGAAAAAGATATTTCTGGCAGGAGATAGTTTAAGAGCTTTCTTAATGTTTCTGCTGTGCCCTTTGTCTTATTTTAAATAATCTGTTAAACACTAATGTCAATTGAATGGAGAATGTGTCATCAATGCACCAGTCTCCTCTCACATTCCTTTTCCTATTTAGTACTGTGTGGTGGAATATAATTACCTATATATAAACAAACTAATAGTGGGTGGACTGTGGTCTAGCATGGAAAGAAGGTGAGACTTATCAGAGTTTTCTAAATCAATGAATAAACTAGAGTACAGTTGACTTGTAAACTTAAAAGCTAAGGCTATACTGTATGGTCTCCTGATTTTGCTTCCTGGAGCACCCTGATTGCTTTTCTTTTTATATCTGAATTTGAACATATTTTCTTAATTTTATGATTTCTTTTTTTTAAAGATTTATTTATTTATTTGAAAGTCAGAGTTACACAGAGAGAGAAGGAGAGCCAGAGAGAGGTCTTCCATCCGCTTGGCTCACTCACCAATTGGCGTAAATGGCCGGAACTGTGCTGATCCGAAGCCAGGAGCCAGGGGCTTCCTTTGGTTCTCCCACGTGGGTGCAGGGGCCCAAGGACTTGGGCCATCTTCCACTGCTTTCCTAGGTCATAGCAGAGCTGGATCATAAGTGAGCAGCTGGGTCTCAAACCAGTGCCCATATGGAATGCCAGCTCTTCAGGCCAGGGTGTTAACCTACTGCACCACAGGGCCAGCCCCAATTTTGATTTCTATGTGCCTCCTAATGAGTCCTCTCTCTCTCTCTCTCTTTCTCTTCCGTTAGATGACTTGATATTCTATGGCCCTTATACCAAATTGAACATGGTCATGGACAGGGTAAATGTAGGTGTCATTAACAAGGAAAGGTTTTACTCAAAGCATGAACATTGCATATAATCTTAATGCATATACATGTTGATACATCAATGACCTCACCCAGTCTCATGACAAAAATTTGAATTTACTCAGAGCAGTTTTCTGAATTCCGTCAAAAGATTAGGTAATTATTTGTCAGATGGCCCTATCCTATTTTAGATATGCAGATGATAATAAACCCTCTCTTCTCAATTGAGTAAATCAGACTTAAAATGTCAGAAAATGCTTTGATCTTAATCAAGTGTTTTAATCATCCCTGCTCATCATATTTACCGCTATGCAAATGAACTCATTTCTTGGCTTACGTGAATTTCTTATACACAATTTTTTCTTCATTTTATTTGTTTATAATTAAGTGTGTTAACATCCCTTATTTCAGCTTATATTTTTGGCACTATATTCCACAGTGATATTTCTCTAATTTTAGCAAATACTGTACACATGAGTTTCTATTTCAGATGTTCCACCTTCAGGCTGCCATGGTGGATTTTCCTCTTAGAATCATGGACTTTCAGTGGAAGTGGTTTGATATTGATTAAGATCTGCTATTCTAGTGCCTTTTTTTAAAAGATTTATTTATTTGAACGTTAGAGTTAGAGAGGGAGAGAGAGACATCGAGAGAGGGATATTTCCCATTAGCTGGTTCACCTCCGAATCGGTTACAATGGCTCCAGGCCAAAGCTTCAAGCTTCCTCTGTGTCTCCATGGGTTCAGGGACCAAGTACTTGAGTCATCTTCTGCTGCTTTCCCAGGTACATTAGCAGAAGCTGGACCAGGAGTAGAGGAATTGGGACTTGAACCAGTGCCCATATGTGCTCCTGGCATCACAGGCAGGAGCTTAACTTGCTACACCACAATGCTGGCCACACTAGTGCCACTCAGATCACAAATCCATGACTCTTTTGAGTTATAAACATTTTAACTTCATATCATGTTTGTGTTTCTCAAAATTTTCAATTATCCTGGTTGCTGATTCTGTTGCTAAGACCTTGTCAAAAGTTATAAGTAATGGTATAGAATCCTTTTCTTTATTTAAGACCTGGCAACCATTTTCAGCAATGTTAACAATTACATTGAGGACATATGAGTCTATTATGTTAAAGTCTCCCAAACTCCTTAAGAGTATAAAATTTTCACTTCCTTTTATATTGATGTGTCCTTAAAAATCACATGGCATAGAATTTGTTTCATTTCTCATTTCTTACAATATTAATGCTACCTGTTTTTCCAGTTCTCACCCATAAGCAAAACTCTCATTTGTCTTCAAAATGTATCACTAATTGGCCAGCGCCGTGGCTCAACAGGCTAATCCTCCGCCTTGCGGCGCCGGCACACCGGGTTCTAGTCCCGGTCGGGGCACCGATCCTGTCCCGGTTGCCCCTCTTCCAGGCCAGCTCTCTGCTGTGGCCAGGGAGTGCAGTGGAGGATAGCCCAAGTGTTTGGGCTCTGCACCCCATGGGAGACCAGGATAAGCACCTGGCTCCTGCCATCGGAACAGCGCGGTGCGCCGGCCGCAGCGCGCTACCGCGGCGGCCATTGGAGGGTGAACCAACGGCAAAAGGAAGACCTTTCTCTCTGTCTCTCTCTCTCTCACTGTCCACTCTGCCTGTCAAAAATAAAAAAATAAAAAAAAATGTATCACTAATTAATCATATTCTGTAAACTCTCCATTGTTTATAGCCCACACATTCATTTTCTTAATCTTCTAAGTTGTGTAGGCACTGGAACATAAATGCTAAGTAAAAGAGTATGGAAGGAAGAAGCACTCTATTGAGTAGGAGAATTGCGTAAACAACCTATATTTTTTCAGTGCAGAAAAACCTACCACAAAGAAGGAACTGAGGCTTGGTTTTACTCATTCATTCTGCTTATAATTATAATACTTCAAGAGGTGGACATTGTGGCATGACAGGTAAAGATGCTAAGGATTCCTGCATCCCATATCAGAATGTCTGGTTCAAGTCCATGGTACTCCACTTCTGATTCAGCTTCCAGCTGAGTCTGGGAGGCAGCAGATGTTGACTCAAATACTTGTGAGGGAAATCTCTCTCTCTCTCTCTCTCTCTCTCTCTCTCTCTCTCTCTTTCAAAAAACAAGTAAATATTTAAAAAAAATACTTCTAAAAGATTGATGCAAAAAGATCTACACAATAATGAATCCATGGGAAAAAATGTCACACTGTGGCAAGATATTTTATCTTCTCTACATTGAACATCAATTGTACAGGATTATTCTCTAGACAAATATTTCTTTTTAGAAGAGGGCTTATCTGACTGGGATGCATGAACATCTCACACATACAAAGTAGAATGCCAGGAGGACACTTGGTATCACATTGTCGCAGATAATTTTCATTTAGCTAAATTTGTTTCAAACTATGTGCGTTTACTCCTCCCTATGACTAGACTACTGCTGATCAACGGAACGGCCTTGAGTTTTTTCACAGATTCTAGTCCTGGTTGGGGCACCGGTTCTGTCCCGGTTGCTCCTCTTCCAGTCCAGCTCTCTGCTGTGGCCTGGGAAGGCAGTGGAGGATGGCCCAAGTGCTTGGAGCCAGGAAGTGCCTGGCTCCTGCTTTCGGATTGGCGCGACGCGCTGGCCCTGGCAGCCATTTGGGGGGTGAACCAATGGAAAGGAAGACCTTTCTCTCTGTCTCTCTCTAACTCTGCCTGTCAAAAAAAAAAAAAAAAAAAAAAGAAGAAGTGGAGTACCTGATACTTCCTCAATGCTGGCCTGGTAAATGGCAGCTTAACTCTGTGCCATGGCACTAGTCCCCTACCATGATGATTTCATATTGCCACTGCACCCATAGTGAGAGTCCACCTTGTTAGCGGTGGTCTCCATACACGGCTGTGCCTGTCTTAGGTTGTCCCCCCGGGGATCTTATCCATTGACTAACCAGTGCTCAAAATGGGAGACCACACCCATAGTATCCAGCTGATCCAAAGCACTATTGGACATGGGCATATGGCTATTCAAATTAACAACTGGGTTTTTACATTTGCTGGTTTTAAGTTAATTTAAATTTCAATAGCCAAATTACCTAGCAGCCACATTAGATAATAATGGTAAACATTTTTGATATACACTAGAAGTTTGAAGTATACACTCAGCTCCATGACAATGTTGTTTTATCTGCCAAATATCTTCCATCTACATTTATGTATACGGCTTTTACCTTTTCTAGTAAGTTTTCATTTCCTTTATCAAACACAATCATAGCAAAAACAAAGTTTGACGTTGGCTCAGCTTTTAGCAGTATTCTTATTTTCTAGCCTATATTTGTTCAAATTTGATCTTTGGCCGAGGTCTTAACTCATAATAATCTGTATCTCATGCTCATTTATTTTTTACTTCAAAATTAGAATCTTTTTTTTCATTGTACAGTAGCTTGGCAATCTGGATAAATGAGATATTGTTGCTACCCTTACAAAGAAAGGGTTGATCAAAAAAGATAAAGACACTTTTCCTTGAAATCCATCTATTGAATTTTTTAAAGATTTATTTATTTATTTGAGAGCAGAGTTACAGAGAGGCAGAGGCAGAGATGAGAGAGAGAGAGAGAGAGAGAGAGAGAGAGAGAGAGATCTTCTATCTGTTCATTACTCTTCAGATGGCCGCAATGGCCAGAGCTGCGCCAATCCAAAGTCAGGAGCCAGGAGCTTTTTCCAGATCTCCCACAGAGGCCCTGGTTCTTTGACGAACTTTCATTGCTTTCCCAGAACATAGCAGAGAGCTGGATCAGAAGTAGTAGCCGGTACTTGAACCAGCACCTATATGGGATGCAGACACTGCAGATGGTGGCTTTACCCACTACACCATGGTGCCAGCTCCAATGTCTATTGAAATTTGTACTGTGGATTATGTGTCAGGTTCTGAGCATTGATTTTTGTTTCTGTTAAATATCATTTTAAATTTTTTTTAAAAGACTTATTTATTTACTTGAAAGGCAGAGATACAGAGAGAGAAGGAGAGAGAGAGAGATATCTTCCACCCTGGTTCACTCCAGAAATGGCCGCAATGGCTAGAATTGGGCCAGGTCGAAGCCAGGAGCTTCTTGCGAGTCTCACACGTGGATTCAGGGGCCCAAGCACTTGGCCATCTTCTACTGCTTTCCCAGGTGCATTAGCAGGGAGCTAGGTCAGAAGTGGAGTAGAGCAGCCAGAAGTCAAAACGATGCCCATATGGGATGCTAGCTCTTAAGGCAAAGGCTTAATTTTCCCTGCTAGAGTACCAGCCTTTCTGTTAAATATCTTAAGGATAATTTGTAAGGTCTTACATATAAAATACATATAGTTATTATAACTAAAATTATTTTATTAACATTAATTATAATTAAAAATTCATCTAAATTTTTACATTTAATTCACTTTCTTTTTTTTTTTAAAGATTTTATTTATTTATTTGAAAATCAGAGTTACACAGAGAGAGAAGGAGAGGCAGAGAGAGAGAAGTCTTCCATCAACTGGTTCACTCCCCAAGTGGCTGCAAAAGCTGGAGCTGCACGGATCCAAAGCCAGGAGCCAGGTGCTTCTTCCGGGTCTCCCATGTGGGTGCAGGGTCCCAAGCACTTGGGCCGTCTTCCACTGCTTTCCTAGGACATCTTCCACTGCTTTCCTAGGCCATAGAGCTGGATCGGAAGAGGAGCAGCCACCAGGACTAGAGCAGGTGCCCATATCGGATGCTGGTGCTGCAGGCAGAGGATTAACCCACTGTGCCACGGCGCCAGCCCCTAATTCACTTTCTTAGTTTCATGAATTATAACATGGAAGATAAGCAATAGAATTGTTATTCCATCCTTAATATATACTTATAGATTTACAATAGTTATTAAAAGCTTCAAATCAACCTTAAATGGAAAATATTATATTAGTTAAAGTAGATAACTGCAGGCCACATAAATTACATGGTAATATGAAAAGTATATCGATGATAGAGATAGATAGATAATGATAGTAAAGATTGGTAGATAGGTAGGTAGGTAGATAGAAAGACTATAGAGTATATCCTTTAGTGTAGCAGCTTATGCAGATGATAAGTGGGAATGAAAATTTACCCATGAATGATAGTTTTGTAATTCTAAAAATGAATTTTTAATTTAAAATAACTACATTTAATCTGAAGATTAATGACTAATTTATTCTATTTAGCATAAAATACATGTTTTATATCAGATGGTCTGATTCAGAGTTTCAGGTTTTCTTTGAATAGTGATATTACTTTGATTTCTTTTCAGGAAAAGACAAATTTTAAAAAGCATAATGCATAGTGATATTATTGCCAGGATCACATTACTATCAGAGGGAAGTGCAATGTATGTCCCCTTTCTGCTTATTTCACTGATAATATGGATCTCTATAAGTCTAACCAACCCTGAGAGACAGTAAGGTTGTATGTAGAAGGCAGTGCTCCTCATTACACACAATATATATCTAGATTTCTAAGGTAATTTTTGGAGAGAGGAAATGGACTTGAGGCTAATAGAAAAGTTCTTTATTCACTACAAGTATACTTGCCTAGATAGCTAAGTGAATGAGGTCCAGATGTATGGAGAGAGAAAGCTGCCCATTTGTACTTATTGCATGTGAGAGGACAAGGAGATGTAGGTTTTTTAACTCAGGATTTCTCTCCACTCACTGGTGAATGTGCACTGATGAGCATTGTACTTTTCATTCAGAGACTTCTCGGAAGCTCATAGGGGAACAATAAAAGGGTAAGAATATCCTTGCATGTCGAAAAAGGGTGACTATCTCATCCACTAAGGTATTCAGCAAGAAATAAATGAAAGAGGTATGACATTCCCTAATGTGGATCAAATAACATTAAATTCTAAAAATTTGAAATTATTAAAAATATTAGTTTCTTTTATTATTATTTATTGCTGGCAATATAAATTGTGGAAAGAAATGGTGCTCATTCTAGAAAATCTTTAAAAATAAAGTTGTATTACAAAAAACATCAGTAAGAATGTGAATTAAAAATTCTCTTATGGACAAATCATTGCAAGTGTTTGCTTTCCCCCTAAATACATGGATGACGTTTGACAAATAATCAGCGTTCTGGGTCTTTTTTTATGTATAAGCTAAAAGGAGTGCACTCCATGACATCTGCCTGTCAACATTTTTCTATTTTTTTTCCATGTGAAATCTTTAAGCTAGAGCTATTTTGATAGCTATAAATGTGTCCCTGTGTCCTATGATCATGACCGATATGTGGGTATTGGGAGATCTCACACAAGATGTACTCTCTGCTCTTTCCGCAGTGAGGAAATTTTTGCTAAACACTCTGGGCAGTCTTCCGGAGGAGGAAAGAAACTGTTAGAAGAAAAATGCCAAAATGAGTGAGAAAGAATAAAAAGATAGAATAAATTCAAACTACTTATCTTCCTCTTGATGGGAAAGGAATGTTATCAAGATATTTTTTTTCTTCCTAGGAGACAGTAGTTTTCCAATACTCCCTATGACTTAGGGAATGACTAAATTAATAGTTCCCTTTAGCTGATTTTTGGACAACTCCTGGTTATTGGCTATCTATTCTGGGATAGAAGACACTTGTATTTCAATAAAGCCTGAATATAGATGTTGAAGCTGACTGGAGATTATATTATACTAAAAATATAAACTATATTAAACAAAATAATCAGAAAAACTATAACTTATGTAAGCTTTAATTTTCCATTTTGATCTATAATTTGGTATAAAAATAAAAAAATACATATTCACTAGATATTAGTTCCTAGTCACTTCCTTATAAGTATGTTGAAATGACTTTCTCTAATATTTTAAACATTATGTAATACATCCAATTTATTCAAATAAGTATTTAGCATATGCAATATTTCAGGCATGTGGTATGTACCACATGTTAAAACCTTAAAACATACAAAAAACTTCATTTTTGGAAGAGATGGAAACACTAAAATTAAGCAAAATCTTAGAATTTAATCAATTTGAATTATAATTTTGAGCAATAGTAGTCTAGTCTGAATATGTTTAAATTTTCCATTAATATTTTATTAATTAAATATGAAGAATAAGTTAGCTGTGCAAGAAACAGAGCATTTTCTTTCCTTTGCTTTTTTGTTGTTTAAAGATTTTTTTTTATTTATTTGAGAGGCAGAGTTACGGAGAGAGGAAGAGACAGATTAGTGTCTTCCATCCACTGATTCAGTCCCCTAATATCCACAAAGGCCAGAGCTGGGCCTATCTGAAGCCAGGAACCACGAGCTTCTTCCAGGTCCCCCATATTGTGGGAAAAAGGGGCCCAAACACCTGGGCCATCTTGTGCTGCTTTCCCAGGCCATAAGCAGAGAGCTGGATCTGAACAGGAGCAGCCGGGACAGGAACCGATGCCTATATGGAAGGCTGGCATTGCAGGCAGAGACTCAGACGACTGCACTATAGCTTGGGTCTTGAAATAGAGCATTTTCTAAAAGATGGGGTGATATTGCCAAAATATATTTTTCTAGTTGAGTTGAACTCTTTCTGCATAAATGCTTGGAGTACCCAATGTTATAACTCAATGAACTGAAATATTCTTAATATCTCGCAAAATTGTATGCTGTCACATTTTCTGACATATATTTTATTTTCTTTTTAAGGCATCACTGATCTTTATTCCCTGTTATCTTTTAAATGTTTTATTAATATTTTTCTCTTTTTAATTAATCATAATTCAAAACCTAGCACCTGTTTACATTTTAATTGACTGAATTAGCTAAGAAATCTTTTCCTAATCTTTTCACTGATTGCTTAAATTAAGTGACAGAAATAATACTATTATTTAGCATTTTAAAGTCACATCCTAAACCTCCCAACAAATATACTAAACTTTTAATTACGATGAAATATTATCTGCTTCCCACCTATGAGTTCACCTGTAAAAGGGAGATCAGGACCAGAAATAAATTATAGGGTGAGAAGAGAGTCTTCATTAAGTAGAGGCAATTCAGTTTACCTGTGTTCCTTGCCACAAAAACTGGGCAATGTCCTCTGGAAATGGAAGCAACCAAATTTTACTTCCATATTTTCACATACAGTATTTCTGTTCATAAAAGTAAAGGTTCTTGATGGAACCTGCTGCATACAATTAACTAGCTTTTAATCACAATTCCATACATAAATTGCATGTAAGGAATTGAATTAAACGAACGGTGTGTAGTAGGAAGAGAACCAGAGAGAACCCAAGGTATTTCATGTCAAATGTGCATATAGTATCTAGCATTATTTACGCCAAGAATTCCTGCTCATTGAGAGATCTGCTTCTTGAAGCATTATCTGATTGATTTACAAACAGACAATATCTTACTTGCAGCCATTTTTGCAGCTTTTAGTACTCATTTAAGGGAAAATAATAACTTTAAAATTTTAAATTTTATATTTCACAAGATGCTAACTCAAATTTCTTGTTAAGATATATTTTAAAGTAGCCCTTATAGAATTCCTCATCTAATGACTTCAATAAGTAATGAAACCGCCATTGAACTAATAAGGATTAATTTTTTTCAGTTAAATGTTCACCTTGTTTCTCCGGCTCTCTTTTGTATTAATTGATCATAAAGTTTTTCAATGACCCTCAATAGCATTCATAAAAAAGTTGAAGCTTCTAAAGTAGTTGGTTGAATAATGATCTGACATTTTCCTAACTCGAATTTGAGTTCTATTATTCCCTATCCATGTACTACTTGTTCCAAGGAAATTATTCAACTTGATTTTAAGTGAATGGTCACTTACATCTATTAATAACTTATCTCCTGGCATAAGTAATTACTCAGAACACACCTGACACATAGTTTACACCAAATGAAAATCAGTTTCAGTTCAAATTGCTTATTAAATTGTGCAAGTAGATATATAGTTATGTGCATTATAAAATGTATATCCTTATGGATTGATACACATATAAAAATATACAAAAGTACTTCAAAAAGTTCATGGTAAACTGTAATTAAAAATAAATATTTTGGCCGGCGCCGTGGCTCAACAGGCTAATCCTCCGCCTTGCGGCGCCGGCACACCGGGTTCTAGTCCCGGTCGGGGCACCGATCCTGTCCCGGTTGCCCCTCTTCCAGGCCAGCTCTCTGCTGTGGCCAGGGAGGGCAGTGGAGGACAGCCCCAGTTCTTGGGCTCTGCACCCCATGGGAGACCAGGAGAAGCACCTGGCTCCTGCCATCGGATCAGCGCGGTGCGCCGGCCGCAGCGCACTACTGTGGCGGCCATTGGAGGGTGAACCAACGGCAAAAGGAAGACCTTTCTCTCTGTCTCTCTCTCTCTCACTGTCCACTCTGCCTGTCAAAAATAAAAAAAAATATTTTGGTGCAGAAAATAGACTATATCAGGATTCTTCTATTAGAAGCCATTTCAGTTTATTATATCTATTATATCACAAGGTAAATGGATATTAATGGATGGAATTTAAGTAGTATGAATGCAAAACATGTTTTTCACTACTTAATGATTATTCCTTCTATAAAATGCTTATTTTAAAATAAGGGTTATGCTTTTTAAGATTTTAGAAAAGAAAGAACTATATTACTAGGTCTGTAAACTCTAAATTGCTAAACCAATTCAAAGAAGAAATTTTGCAATAATTATTAAAACAATATGCCAAAGAAATAATTTCCAAACTTAATTTAACTTATAACTATGAAATAAGCTCCTATGGTAGTCTTAGTTTTGATTTCTTATTGGTGGATTATGAGAGTTGAATAAATTCATTTTTTAATCTCTTCTACATCCAACATCTCTATTATAATGTATACATACTGATCAATGAATCTCTAAAGTAAGGACTGACAAACTCTCCCTTGTGTGAACCAGACCATACCTGTCACCTGTCTTAGGAAATATAATTTGTTACAACGCAATCATGCCCACTTGGGTACTTACTATCTAAGGTGACTTTCAAGATACAAAGGCAGAGTTAAGTAGTTATGACATAAACCAAGTTGCCTGCAAAGTTCCTTACAGAAAATGTTTGTCTACCTCTACTTTGAGAGTGGTAAAAGATTAAGCAAACACAGAAAACGGCAATTCTGAACAGCAATTAGCCAACAATGTGCATGCGTAACAACAAGTGAACCTGGAAAATGAGTAAGAATGTACATTTTTATAAAAGACTTTTCTAAATTTGAATAAAAAGTAAATCTTGAATTTGACGTCTTAAAACTTTTTCCATAAATGGATGTATCCAACATCAACGTTCATTAATGGCCTGATTGCTGAGCACTTTCCTATTGTCTATGAGGAATAGTACACTAAATATTTCAAGCAACAACCACTATAATCAATACAAGAATGGTTGGTTTTTGAGAATTAACACACCAAAACTGAGCAGATGAATTCCAAATCTTAACCTCTGATATAAATCTGAAAGTCTGCTCACCAAAATCAGTCCATTTTTAATATAATATAATCTCCAAGGACTTTATAATAGCAAATGTTAAGAGTAGTATATAACACTAGTTCTATGGGTTCTTGTTAATATACATTTTGGGTAGTTCAAGTCCAAGTGAGGCTTTCCATTGATTATCAGTGTATCTTGCTTCCATGAATCTCTTTGGTTAATTGATGACATTGAGATCTATGCATTGCACAGAGCTCTGTCTCCAGGAGTTCAGCCTGTGTATCACTGCACCTTTCCCTAAGTAAATAGAAGAAATCTGAAGTTAAAGAAATCCAATGAAAACTATTGTGAGTCCATTCTGTAATCTGTTTGCCTTACTTTATCTTTTCCCTGCTTTTATAACAAGATCCTGTTAATTGATATCTAGCATAGTTTCTCTTTTCAGAAACACACCATTTGAATTTCCATTTTTTAATTAATTGGCAATTCTATTTCTAAAGTACAGGTTATGACCATCAGATAAGGTATCTAGTTAAAAAAAAATTCATTCATTCCTTCCCTCAAATTCACAGTTCAGTATGCACAATGGCCTTGAGAAAAGCAGTAATTTTCTAAAAATTTTAATGTAGCTGCTGCATGATATAATATTGCTTATGTCATGACTTTTGAAATATCCTAATGGCTTGGCCACATCTAGTATATGAGAAAAAAAAATAACATGGAACAGAAAAGGTTAAAAGGTGGAGATGGAAAATTATTTGCTTTTCACTGAAATTGACATATTATTTTTATGCAAATATATCTTCTCCCTTCAGATTCTGCAAGCTATTTCTCTCACAAAAAAGATTTTTAGACTAATTGTTGTATCTGCCACTTGCTAAATCTGCTTTCTAAATTACAAATTCAGCCTTCACTGCGGGTGCACTGCCAGCCACTTTTTTCACAAAAGATCTTTGTACTAATTGTTTTATCTACTGCTTGCTAAATCTGTTTGCTAAATTATACCTTTCATTAAAATAACACCAAAAACCTATTCGGAAAGCAATTAGTAGGTATTGACATTTTTTTTTAAAGCAGAGCTTATATGCTTTAGATTGTGTGGGAGGGCCTGAATGATAGATGTACAAATAATGTATCAGTCAGGGGAACACAGGATTTTTAAGAGTATATAATGTGATTTCATAAATGGATTTCTAAGAGATTTCCCAATAAGTAGATCTTCTGATGCTCAATATACCTAAAACCCTATATTGTATGAGACTTTTTAAGTGACATTATTACAAAATAATTGAGATATCTCTTTTGAATTTAAAATAGTGAAGTTCTTCTTGGATTTCAAAATGTCTTGTAATATCGGACAAATACATTGCAATTTTGACTCAGAAACAGATACACTAAGAATTTGCCATATGCTAATAAGATAATGAATACTTGGAAATTTTAAACATGAATTAAAGGGAAAAATAACCGTTATTCAATATTGTTATCATTTACTATATTGGTTACATGTTACCTGCTTCATTTTAAATTTATAACTAATTTCTATTTATTATTATTTAAAGTAATATTTATGAAATCACTTTCTTGATATTTTAAAGAAACACTAGGAAATTGTTTACCAACAAATTGAAAAAATTGAAAAAAATTAGTGGATAGAGTCAATTCTATATGGTTTGAAAAAAAAGTCTGCATTGCCACTGCATGTCACAGTTGAGGTTCTGAATTGACTGATTTATTTCACTTTGTTGGTATCTCACTTAAGATTCACAATAAATAATGTGGATTTTCTTAGGCAACCTGCATTTTACTAATACCAGAAAAAAAAAATCCCGAGGTTTTGGCAATATGGCACCTAATTCTAAGTGCCATATTCTTTCCTAATGGAAACTTGTTTAAAATTAATGATATTGTTTGAAAAGTAATGTTATTTAACTTGGGCTTTTAAATAATGAAATTTTATCAGACTCTCAATATCAAACCAGTTTTAGCAGAAAATATTCCATAATTAAGCAAGCCTGATACAATTAGATGAAAATATTCTTTTTTTTTTTTTTAAATTTATTTATTTGAAAGGCAGAGTTACAGAAAGTCAGGGAGAGACAGAGATGGAGAGATGTTCCATCTGTTGATTCATTCCCCAAATGGCTGCAATGGCTGAGGCTGGGCTAGACAAATGCCAGGAGCTTGGAACTCCAGCTGGGAATCCCATGCGGCTGCAGGGACACAAAGAGTTGGACCAACTTCCATTGCTTTCTCAGGTATGTTAATATTTAAAGAGAGTTTGACAGAGCACTAGATTTGTAGCAAAACTGGTATACAAAGGCCTTTCTTTCCCTTTTTTGATTTTTAAAAAATTCTAGCTCCCACATATAAGGGAAACCATGCAGTATTTTTCTTTTTGTGTGTAGTTTATTTCATTTAACATGATGTCCCCCAGTTTCAAGCATTTTGATGCAAATAATAGAATTTATTTTTTTAAAAGCTGAATAATATCTCATTGTATAAATATGCCACATTTTATTTATTCATTCATCTGATGGTAGACACCAAAGTTGGTTTTATATTTTCTACAGTATGAACAGGGATATTGTAAACATGATGGACTATGAAACTTTGATACAATGTGTTCATGTGTTTTAGGATGGTAAATATATTTCTGTTTTTTTAAGAAATTGTCCACATCCTCTCCAGAGTTTATTATTCTCTGCCTTTTTGATAATAACCATTCTTTAAAGGGTGAAGTGATGTTTCCTTGTGGTTTTGATTTGCATTTACCTGATGTATAGTGTTGTTGAGCATTTGCTCATGTATTTGTCAGACATTTGCATTTCTTCTTTGATGTTAAGATACTTAGTCCTTTTCTTAACTGAATTGGTTGTTTTGTAGTTGAATTTTTGGTGTTGCTGATATATCCTAGATATTAATCTTGTGTCAGATAATTAGATTGTAGATATTTTCTCCTCTTAGATGTCTCTTAACTCTATTGATTGTTTCTTTGATGTTCAGATACTTCTGAATTTGGTATAATGTCATTTGTCAGTTTTTTTCAGGTTGCCTTTACTTTGTGGGTCTTACCTAAGAATCACCATTATCCCCAATGTCTTAAAGGGTCCCCCCTCCCCCCTCTATTTTCTTATAACAAGTTGATATTTTCAAGTTTTAAATGTAAGTCTTTGAACATCTTGAGTTGATTTTTATGTATGGTGAGAAATTAGGAGCTGATTAAATTATTCTACAGATATACATCTAGCACTACTTATTAAAGAAATTCTTTTTTCTTCAATGTATAATCTGAATGTTTTGTCTAAAATTAGCTGGCTGAACATTTGTGGATTAATTTTTGAGTTCTCTCTGATCTATGTGTCATTCTTTATGCCAGTGCCATTCTAATTTATCATTAAAGATTTACAGTATGCTTTGAAGTTAGATATTGTGATGTGATGTCCACAACTTGTTTTTTTTTTTTATTTTCAACATTGCTTTTGCAATCCGAGTATTTTGTGATTACACATGTATTTTAGGATTCTTTTTTCTAATTCTATAAAAAAATGTCAATGGCATTTTGATGCGGATTGAATTGAATCTGATGATTGTTTTAAGTAGTATATTCTATTTTTTTTGCAGCCAGAATCAATTTATTCAAGAAAAATAAATTTGTAGAGGTGGATGGCCAACCCAAGGCTCAGTCCCTCAGTGAGCTGGGCTTTATATACCATTGGTTTAAGTTTTATTTAAGTTATACAAGTTTCATGTATTTCAAATATACCAATTTAGGACCATAGTTACATTTCCCCACTACCCTCCCTCCCAGCCATGCTCCAATCATTCTTCCTCATCACTCTCATATTTCTACTTTTATTTTTTACTAATATCTACTTTCAGTTTACTTAATGATCATATAGTCAACTTTACACTAAGTAAAAGAATTCAACAAATAGTATGAAGGGAGAAAAAAAATCAAAAAGACTGTTCCTTAAAGAATAGACAAGGGCTGGCTGTAAACAATCATTGAATCTCAAAATATCTATTTTACTCAATACATTACACTTCAGGTATTCTATTAGTTACCTAGGATTAGGGAAAATATATGATACCTGCCTATATGACTGGCTTATATTACTAAGTATAATAGTTTCCATTTGCATCCATCTTGTTGCAAAATACAGTAATTCATTTTTTTACATCTGAATAGTACTCCATAGTGTCTATATTCCATAATTTCATTATCTGGTCAACAGCTGATGGACATCTGGGTTGATTCCATATCTTAGATATTATGAATTGTGCTACAGTGAGCATGGGGGTGCAGATAAATTCTGAGGAGTGGGATGGCTGGATCATATGTAAGTCTATATTCAGATTTCTGATTTATCTCCATACTGTCATTCGCAGTGGCTGCACCAACTTGTATTCCCACCTAGAGTGGACCAGGGTACCATTTTCCCCACATTGATACTAACATTTATCATTTGCTAATTCCTGTAGGAGAGCCATTCTAACTGGAGTGAGGTGAACTCTCATTGTGGTTTTGACTTTCATTTCCCTTATGGCTAGGAATCTTGAGCACTTCCTCAAGTGTCTGTTGATTGATTGAATTTTCTCTCTTGAAAAATGCCTGTTCAACACCCTTGCCTATTTCTTAACTAGATTGTTTTGTTGAGCTCTCTATATATTCTCTATATATTCTCTATATATTCTGCATGTTAACCCTTTATCAGTTGCATAGTTTATAAATATTTTATCCCATTCTGTCATTTGTCTTTTCACTTTGCTGAGTGTGTCTTTTGTCCCATTCAGTCATCTCACTTTGCTGAGTGTGTCTTCTGTAGTGCAGAAGCTTCATAGCTTGATGTAATTCCATTTGTCAGTTTTGGCTTTGAATGCCTGTGCTTTTGAGATCTTTTCCAAGAAGTACTTGTGTATGCCAATGTCTTGCAGATTTCCTCCAATGCTCTCTAGTAATTTCATGATATCAGGTCATAGATTTAGGATTATGATCCATTTTGAGTGGATCTGTGTATAAGATGTAAGATATGGATCTAGTATCATGCTTTTGCACATGGAGATCCAGTTTTCCCAGCATCATTTGTTAAAGAGACTATCCTTACACCAGGGATTCATTTTAGCTCCTTTGTCAAGTGTAAGTTGGTTATAGATGAATGGATTTGTTTCAGGAGTTTCTATTCTGTCCCATTGATCTATAAGTGCATTTTTTGCAGCATCATGCTCTTTTGATTATAACTGCCCTGTAGTATCTCTTGAAATCAGGTATTGTGATGCCTCTACCCTTGTTTTTGTTGTATAAGTTTGCTTTAGCTATTTGGGGTTTCTTGTGTTTCTATATGGATTATTGCATCAGGTCTATGAAAAATGTCATTGTTATTTTGATTGGGATCCCATTGAATCTGTAAATAGCTATTACTAGTGTAGAATTTTGATGATATTGTTTCTTCCAATCCATGAACATGGAAGATTTTTCCATTTTTTAATGTCTTCATCCATTTCTTTCTTTAATGTTTTGTAATTTTCATTGTAGAGATCTTTGTCATCCTTGGTTAAATTTATTTTGAGGTATTTAATTATTTTGGAGCTACTGTGAATGAGACTAATCTTAAAAGTTCTTTCTCAGACATGACATTGTCTGTACACAAAAGCTATTGATTTTTCTGTGTTGATTTTATATTCTGCCACTTTACCAAACTTTTATGAATTCCAATAGTCTTTCAGTCAATGCTTTAGGATCCCCTATATATAGGATCATGTCATCTGCAAATCAGGATAGTTTGATTTCCTCCTTCCCAATTGGTATCCATTTGATTTCTTATTCTTGCTTAACAGCTCTGGCTAAAACTTCCAGGTCTATTTTAAATAGCAGTGGTGAAAGTGGGCATCCTTGTCTTGTTCTGGATCTTAGGGGGAATACTTCCAGCCTTTCTCCATTAAATAGGATGCTGGTTGTGGGTTTGTCATAAATCACCTTGATTGTGTTGAGGAATGTTCCAGCTATACCCAATTTGCTTAAGGTTTTGATCATGAGAGGATGGTGTATTTTATCAAATGCTTTCTCTGCATCTGTTGAGATGGCCATATGGTTTTTGTTCCTCAGCTTGTTAATGTGATATATCACATTTATTGATTTGTGAATGCTACATACCCAGGAAAAATCCCACTTAGTCCAGGTGAATGATCTTCCTGACATGTTGTTGGATTTGATTAGCTAATCTTTTGATGAGGGTTTTTGCATATATGTTCATCAGTGATATTGCACTAGAGTTCTCTTTCTCTGTCTTATCTTTTTCTGACTTAGGAATTAAGGTGATGCTGTCTTCATAGAAGGAGTCAGGGAAGATTCCCGCACTTTCAATTATTTTGAATAGCATGGGAAGAATTGGAATTAGTTTTTCTTTAAATGTCATTTGAACACAACTGTGAAGCTGTCCAGTCCTGGGCTTTTTTTTATTGGGAATGTTTTTATGACTGATTTAATTTCCATCTTGATTACTTGTATGTTTGCATTTTCTATGCCCTCATGCCTCAATTTTGGTAGATTGTGTGTTTCTAGGAATCTATCAATTTCTTCTTCATTTTCCCATTTGTTGGCATACAGCTCTTATAGTAATTCCAGATGATTCTTTTCATTTCTGTGGTATTTGTTGTTACATTTCCTTTTTCATCTCTGATTTTATTGATTTGGGTCTTCACACTTTTTTTTTTTTGGTTAGTTGGGCCAATGGTGTATTTTTCTTAATAAACCAGCTCTTCATATAACTGATCTTTTGTATTGTTCTTTGATTTCAATTTTGTTTATTTTTTCTTTAATTTTAGTTATTTCTTTCCTCCTACTAATTTGGGGTTTTGTTGTGGCTGTTTTTCTAGGTCCTTGAGATGCATTGGTAGCTCATATATTTGATACCTTTCCAATTTCTTCATGTAGGCACCAATTGCTATCAACTTCTTTCTTAACACTGCTCTGCTTTACCCTATAAGTTTGATACAATGTTTTGTCAACTTCATTGTTCTAGAAATTTGTAGATTTCTCTTTTGATTTCTGCTATGACCCACTGTTCATTCAGGGGCATGTTGTTCAGTCCATGCGATTGCATAGGACCAAGAGATTCTTGAGTTTTTGAGTTCTAGCTTCATTGAATTGTGTTCAGAGTATATGTGTGGTATGATTTCGATTTTTTTTTTTTCATTTGATAAGACTTGCTTTATGGCCTAGCATATGGTCTATCCTAGAGAAAGTTCTATATACTGCTGAGAAGAATGTGTCTTCGCAACTGTGGGGTGAAAAGTTCTTTAAATAATAGTTCCATTTGGTCCATAATGTTGATTAACTTTGTTGTTTCTTTGTTGAATTTCTGTGTAGTTGATCTGTCCATTGATGGAAGTAGTGTGTGCAGTAGTCCCTCATTACTATTGTATTGAAGTCTATATCTCCCTTTAAATCCATTAACATTTCTTATAAATAGACAGGTTTCATGTAATTGGGTGCATACACATTTATTTTTTGATAGACAGAGTTAGACAGTGAGAGAGAGAGAGAAAGGTCTTCCTTCCATTGGTTCACCCCCCAAATGGTTGCCACGGCCAACGCACTGCGCCAATCCAAAGCCAGGAGCCAGGTACTTCCTCCTGGTCTCCCATGCAGGTGCAGGGGCCCAAGCACCTGGGCCGTCCTTCACTGCCTTCCAGGGCCACAGCAGAGAGCTGGGCTGGAAGAGGAGCAACCAGGACAGAAACGGCACCCCAACTGGGACTAGAACCCGGAGTACCAGCGCTGCAGGAGGATGATTAGCCTAGTGAGCCATGGCACCAGCCCTGGGTGCATATAGATTTATTATAGTCACATCTTCCTGTTGAATTGATCCTTTAATCATTACATAGTACCCTTCTTTGTCTCTATTAACAGTTTTTGTCTTAAAGTCTATTTTTTCTGATATTAAGATAGCTACACCTGCCCTTTTTTGCTTTCCATTAGCATCAAACACCTTTTTCAATCAGTTCACTTTCAGTCTGTGTGTATCTTTTTTGGTGAGACGTGTTTGTGGTAGGCAGCAATTACAAGGGTCTTGTCAGCCAGTACATTCAAGGTGACTATTGATAAGTAATGGCTAGGTATTGCCATTTTTCCATCAATATTTCTACTGTTTACTTTGGATTTCTTTTGTACTATTATTGGGGGATTTTCTGTCTTCACATTTTTTTTTTTCAAAATGATGGCTATCTTTCTGTGTTTTTGTGTATAGCACATCCTTAAGCATCTTTTGTAAGACTGGATGAGTGTTGACTAGTTCTTTCAATTTCTGTTTTTATGGAAGGTCTTTTTTTCACCTTTATTCATAAATGAGAACTCTGCAGGGTACAATATTCTGGATTGATTTTTTTTTCTGGAAGCTGATTGATAATATTCCTTGCAATGTCAATATCAATTTCTTCTTTGAAACAGAGTAAAGTTTTAGTTTAGGTAGTGTTCTTGCTCTTTGCCAGAGCCTGTCACTTTTTCCTTCTATCTCTAACTCGGAATCCTGGGACCTAAATCAGACGTGGTATCCTACTTCTGTCTCAATGACACTCCATGTTACTTGGGGTAAAACTTAATAAAACAAGAGGGGTAGTTTCTTACTACTATCCAGGGTTAGAGGACCATTTCTTCTTCTAGTGGCACTAAAGGTTTTTCATAGCATTTGGAGCAGAAGTTTCCTGCTGCTTTTCAAGCCATATGTGCTGTCTGCATTTTTATGAAAGAAGCCTTTAATTTTCTCATAATGATGTTAGATGAAAAAGACCTCTCAGACAATGTTAAGTCCCTTGTGTCTTGGAACCCCAAGAACTCTAAATTGTTATAGAAGACAATGTTTAGTTTTGAAAAATTTGTTAAATTCAGTTGTTTTCTCCTTTCATGCTTTTATGATGGTTTCTTCTTTTATTATTATCTTTTGTCTCTTGATGTAGAGGGTTATATCCCTAGTTCATTTGATAACCTTGCAATCACAACTCTCTAATGGACTTGAGGCAAGTTAGAATTCTGTTGATTTTCCTGCCTTCTTACTTTGTGGTAGGAAGAATATCCTTTTGTAGTTTTCTATGTTCTATGGGAAAGCAGAGTATGGGTGCAAGTAATTTATTCAGAAGTTTATTCCTAAAAATGGTTGAGTGAATGGGGAAACGAACAGTGAAAGATGGTAATATAGCTTGGAATAGTGAGGACTATGTACTTGTATAATTGTAGAATTGGTAAACCACTGACAGAGTGTGTAGCTTTTGTCTCGGAGCTTTTTCACTTGAAAAATGAGAAATCTGATTTGCTTATACGTCAAGTATCTTCCTCTGTCATTGTTTTAGGTCTACTGTGTTGTGAATAAATGTTGCCCCCAGGAAAACTCATTTAAGACTTGGTCACAGGACTGGTGCTGTGGTGTATAAGGCTAAGCCTCTGTCTGCAGTGCCTGCAATTCAAAAAATATGATGCTGCTTTGAATCAAGGCTGGTCTACTTCTGAATCATTTGCATGCTAATGTGTCTGGGAAAGCAGTGGAAGATGGCCGGAGTACCTGGGCCTCCACATCCATGAGGGAGACCAGTAAAAGCTCCTGGGCTTTGGCTTGGCCCTTTCTAGCTTTTACAGCTAAAACAAACTCTCATACTTGTAGGATGCCAGCATTGCAGGGAATGGCTTAATTTGTGCCACAGTAGCCTCTATCTGATACATTTTTAAAATTTTTTGAAGATAACTAAATTTCCTACTTATCAAAGCATTTTTAACGTCATCCTCATAAACAAATTGATTTTTGAAAAGTGCAAATTTACCTTTAAAACATTTATCTCCTTGAACATGATGATTTAGATACCTTGCCCTACTATTTTCCTTTAAAGGTGGTTTACATTTTTACAGTTCAAACCAATTTAGTATTTTTGATGTGTTTCTGTTAGGACATGAATTTTTGAGAAATATATTTAGTTTCAGTAAGGGCATATCAAATTTACTTTATCTTTTTATTACAGTAGTTCTTCCTTATCCATGGGGATAGATTCTAAAACACTCAGTGGCTGTCTGAACTGTGGATACTGCTAGGCCTTATAGAATATTTGAAGCTATTTCAGTGTAAGCTTTTTTTTTTTTTCCTTTTTAACTTGAGAACTTTTGCCTTTTTAATTGCAGCATTTTACAGCTTCTTTTTGGAATATCAAAAGTTCCAGCATTACTACTGCTTTTTATGGGGGCACTATTAAGAAAAATAAGGATTCTTTGTCCATAAGTATGGAGGTAAGATGATAGTTGATGTGGTAATCAAGATAGTTATGGTGTAACTAAAAGTTTTGTAGCATATAGAGCCAACTTTTACACAGTTGGTTATCTTAGACAAAAGGATGATGAGCATTCTTGGCAGGACAGCATAAGATTTCATCACATTGCTCACAACAGTATTCAACTTGGAACTTATGAATTATTTATTTATGATTATTTACATTCAAGGTTTTCAAATCACAATTGATTTTGGGTAAGGGGAGAATGACAGTTGTATTATGGGTTAAGGTTTACTTTAGTTTTTTTTTTTTTTTTTTTGACAGGCAGAGTGGACAGTAGAGGGAGACAGAGAGAAAGGTCTTCCTTTGCTGTTGGTTCATCCTCCAATGGCTGCTGCGGCCGGCGCACCGCGCTGATCCAATGGCAGGAGCCAGGTGCTTCTCCTGGTCTCCCAAGGGATGCAGGGCCCAAGAACTTGGGCCATCCTCCACTGCACTCCCTGCCCACAGCAGAGAGCTGGCCTGGAAGAGGGGCAACCGGGACAGGATAGGTGCCCCGACCAGGACTAGAATCCTGTGTGCTGGCGCCACAAGGCAGAGGATTAGCCTACTGAGCCGCGGAGCTGGCTAGTTTTTTTTTTTTTTTTTTTTTTTTTATGAGTGTTTCACATAACTCTGGGAATATTAATATGCTTTGGTGGTAAATTACATACCCCTAATAACCTGTCACCTCTGTGTATTGGTCCTTGGAATAAGGTGAAAATAAGACTCTTTGAGTCCAGTTGATTTTATACTCTCGATTTTATCTATTATCCACCTCCAGTGATGAATGACGACAACTGGGAATGTTGCCATTGGTAAAAGTGTAGTAGGAAAAAAGATCTGACTGTTATCATGCCATAATTAAACACCTTGATTAAAAATCTATCTCCTATTTGAATCTCTAGGTATATGTTTGGCTAAATACTATGCCATGTTATAGGACTCCTAAGAAGTTAAATAATTTAGTGATAAAATGAGCTATTTCAATCAGGAGTTATAAAGAGACAAATAATGGAGATAATTTTAAAATTAACAGCTCTGGTGTGGATATTTTGTTAGGGGTCAGAACAGCAGTAGAGATAGTTATATTCCAATATGACTGCCTATGTTATAGTATGTGGATCTGGTCCCTGACTCCAGCTTCTTACACATACAATACTATATGAGGAAGCAGTTATTTGCTCAAGTAATTGAATTCTTACTACCCACATAAGAGACCTAGATTTAGTTTCCAGCATGTAATTTTTGCACCATCCCAGCCATGGCCTTGTGGTGCTTCATTTAATGAATCAATGGATGGGAGTTCTTCCTCCCCACTACTATGTTTTTCAAATGAATAGATTTTAATAATAAAATCTAGAGTTCCAAAACCAATGAAAATTACATAAGATGAGCCTAGGAAAAGCAATACTGCATTTGGCATTTATGGAGGACATGTAAAAGCAATTTTCATTAAGTTATGGGAGTGGGGCTATGATTAAAAGTACTTCAGGAGGCCAGAGCCGCCGCTCACTAGTCCTCTGCCTGCGGTGCCAGCACCCCGGGTTCTAGTTCCAGTTCCGGTCAGGGCGCTGGATTCTGTCCCAGTTGCCCCTCTTCCAGGCCAGCTCTCTGCTGTGGCCCGGGAGTGCAGTGGAGGATGGCCCAAGTGCTTGGGCCCTGCACCCCATGGGAGACCAGGAGAAGCACCTGGCTCCTGCCATCAGATCAGTGCGGTGCGGCCGCAGCAGCCATTGGAGGATGAACCAACAGCAAAGGAAGACCTTTCTCTCTGTCTCTCTCTCTCACTGTCCACTCTGCCTGTCAAACAAAACAAAACAAAACAAAACAAAACAAAAAAACAAAAACAAAACAAAACAAAACAAAAAAAGTACTTCAGGAGAAAATTTAAGACAACTGATGAAGTGGAAAGAACATTTTTCCACCTGTGAATGGCGACATAAATGGAATCATAGGTAGTGCGGGGTGTTTCTGTGTGTTTACCATTTCATGTGGGAATAATGGGACCATGTTCATTCATACACTGACAGAAATTTTCCAGTGAATATGTGACATTGGCGATGCAAGAGAGTGAGGTCATTAATGCTAGAGTGAAATTCTTGCAAAGGATACATAATGTATGTATCATAAAATAATGTTATGAATGAATTGTTCTTACATAGGGGAGAGGAGACTATTAATTGTGAATCATTTGTAAAAATAGAAAAGGGCAAAGTTATTCACTACAAAAGTTTATGTTTTGATGTGTGATAATGAACAAAAAGATCGTGGATGACAGTTTCTCATAAGTACAAAGTACTGGGAAAATATGGATATGCAGCAGTATTGGCATTTTCAAAACATTATATATGTATAGTGCAATATATATGTTTTATATACACACACACACACACACTATATATATATATATATATATATATATATATATATATATATATATATATAGTGTACTGGTTTTTCACATGATCAGAAGTTTAGCAATAAGAAAATGTTTAACTAGGAAATATTAATTCTCTCCCTACAAAATCATTTCCTGAAACAGGTACTATCTCTGAAATAAAGGAAATTATAATCTGTTAAAAAGAGTTCTTTGCTCTCGCATTAATATGGGAAAGAGATTTACAGGACTTTTACTTTTCTTTCAAATTGAAGACAAATAAACATTTTTCCTGAATCCTATTGTTGTGTTCTAGTTTTCCAGTGATTTAAACATATAATATATATATATATATATATAGCTGACAGCTTAAACACAAATCATTTAATTGTAGGCATGAATAATCTAAAAATTTTTCATAAATGAAATCTGCAAGAATAAACATATATACATGGGAAGTGAACTACCAGAGAAAGCACTGGTATTAATATTTTCAATTAAAATGTCATATAATATGATGGTTTTGAGTAATTATCACAGACTGACACAAGGGAGGCGTTCTCCTAATCAGAGTTTTGATTAATCTAATCATCCCTTCCCTGTACCTATGCAAATAATGTCCCCATTGGTGTTTTAATTTGAAGCAACAGGTTTCTTTTATTAATGAATAAGGAAGTTACCAGTGATAATGACAGTTTAATGACTGAATACTAAAATCTAAAAGGCAATATTACAGAATAATAAAGTTAGTTGCTAAAAGAGAAAAGTGAATATTCATACACAATATTTACTCATGAAAAATTTTAGTTACCACTAGCCAGGAGCTACATGATGAAAATACTACATGGAGAAAATTTCTACATGGAGAAAATACTGTCTAAATAGATATGCCATTTCTATTACGAAGCCTTTTGAGTGTTAATTGTCTTTATTCCATATAAAAGTGAATCTGTGTTGGGAATATAAATGTTACTTCAATATAATTTAAAATATTAAAAAAACATATTCTTATTTATTCAATAGATTGCCAACTTTATATAACTCCCTGCCATAACTAGAGATTACTTGTCTCCATGCTATGTTATTATATACAAATTTTTGAGGGTAATCTAATTCAAAGCAGAATTTTGTCCACATGACTACAAAGTCCAGTCTTCACATAAAGAAATTCTAGTAGGAACTTGAGAAGTGTTGGCAAATCCAGATCCAAGGTGCATCAAAACCAAGGCACTGAGATGCTTTATGTTTTTTAAGAACTTCTGGTCCTTCATTTCACAGCCACTTAGTCCTGATACAGGGATATTAATAGATATAAACCAAAGTTAAGTAGAGATAAGAAAGCATTCATTTAAACTTGGTGTAATGCACAAGAATTGGGTGATCAGAAAGTGAGAATTTGCCTTTCAGAATCTCTAGACCGAGATGTCTATTACCACTCACAGGATCGACTTTGTCCTTCTCCATTACACATGTCAGTGTCTTTGCCACCTGGAACAGCGATAAGGCACCAGAGTGGCTTTCCCCCACCTTACCCATGAATGCTTTGGTTCCCTTCCAATGTTTTCTAATTCAAATAACCCCATGTATCCTTTCTACACAGGCTTCTTTTTTAGGGTCAGAGCATCAAAATATTTCTCGTTGCTCTCAGGATCTCTTCTAAGGTTATACAACAATATGCAAAACACGGCAGGAGTTTTGTGGAATTGGTATACTCTTCAAACTTACACATAGTAACAAAATCAATAAACTTCAAATCTTTTCATTTCTGGACTTTAGTACCCTCTTCACCTAAAAATCTGAGTCCTAAGGAAGATAAACCCATTCTACCTCAAATAGTAAGGCTGTGGACTTATACGTGGATCATGTGGATGTATATATTTGTCAGTTTTCAAAGCCTTAGAGAAGCTAAGCTTCTCTTTTATCAAGAAATACCCGAATTCTATAGCATGATAATTCCTATGAGACTGATTGGGTGTGAATTTCCATAAACATTTTGGACAAAAATTCCCTAGATTAAAAAATGGGATTTAGAATGCTTTCAATATGGCTGTTTTACTTTATCTTTGTTTATGGAAGCATCTTTTCCTTTACCTTATTCCTATACATGAAGACAGTTCTACAGCAGGATGGCAACAAAAAGCTACATTAGCACTGGCTCTCTATTTCTGAGTCCAATTTTCCTTCATGAACAGAATATGGGCAGTACTCTTCAGACACAAAGAAACCATCAGATTGATGCAGCTGTTTTATAAAAAGTTAACTTGGCTTTATTGATCAAGATCACTTGTAATGGGAATCTTTTTTCACTAGATTCTTAACACAGTTAATCACAGGAAAATCGAAGATTACTTCTAACATGACTAAATGTACATTCTGAATCTCTTAATAACAACCAGACAGAGGAGGATGTTGCATTCTTTACACAGGAACAGAGCAGAAAGTTTCAGATTCACAAAATAGTACTAATGGTGGCAAAACTCAATCATCGTCTATATCTCTATATCTATATCTATAAAATGTGCATTTTGTATATTATGTGTATATATGTGAATGTATATAAATATGCATGTGTATGTAAATATGTGATTAGTCAGCATTTTAGTACTACAGTGAAATGCCTGACAAAATCTACTTATAGAGAAAAGAGGTTTATTTTCATTCAGTTTTGAGGTTCAACTTGAAGATCTGGTAACTCCATGTGCTGGGCACCTGTCAGAACGCTTGCACAGGAATAATCTCATGGTAATGCAGGAAGCAAGGAGTGGTTGAGCCTGACTCAGGTTTTTATAAGCAACCCTCTCGTGACAACTGTCTTCCAAGGGCATACTCCCAGTGACCTACTCACAGGGGCCATTTCATGAACCTATAATTTGAACAAGTTTCCATCCTCTTAGTGTGATTAATTTATGACCTTGAGACTTAAATGTCTACATGAGTTTAGAATAGAAATCCTGCCCAAATCATAATGGATAGATAGATAGATAGATAGATACCCCCCACCTGCAATTTTGGTTTTTCAGTTTCAGTTACCTGTGAGCAACAAGAAGAAAAGTGCATATAGTATATCAAGATATTTTGAGATAGAATACATTTACAAAACTTATAGCAAAATATGTTATTTATTTTATTTTTTCATTAACTGTGCCTATGTTATAAATTAACATTTATGTGTGCCTATTTTATAAATTAAACATTTTCAAGAATATGTATAGTAAAAACACATATATAGTTTGTCTTTTGATAGAGCATATATAGCTTCCAATACTATCCATGTTTCCAGGCATCCATAGGGGTTTCTGGAACATAAGCTACATTTATATATTGAGACTATTTAATGTGCGTATATATATATATATATATATATATATACATATATATATGTATATGCAATATATATATAGTGAGACTATTTAATATATGGGTATATATATATAGTGATTATCTTCCTAGTATTGTATCTATGAAATACTTAAAATCTGTTCTCTTTATATTAATAAAAATTGTAATGAAAATAAAAATGAAATTCTTACACAATTCAAATAGATTTTTGTATATCTATAAAATTTTCTTTTTAATCAATTGTAATATTCACTTAAGCTATAAATTATATGCTATATGGTTCATGAGAAGAAGATTGTATATGGATAAAGAGGATAGCACATCAATCATATTTGGAGATGGATCATTTAATGACAGGGTGCCCATTATTCCAGTGTGTTCAGGAAAGTCATCATTTATGCCTATTTTCCTGTCACATTAATTATTAGTGTCAATTTTCATTCTCAGATGTGTCACAGTTGATAAATGATAAGGATTGTCTAAGTTAGGTGATACAATTTTCTGAAATGTGACATGGAACTGATGGATAAGTTAGAGTGACCAGAATTTCATAATTTTATTTTTCAGAGTGTCCCACTGGTCATTCATCCAGTAGTAAATAATAGATAACTGGGATTAATAAAACTAAAAATTGGACATGAAGGAAACCCCCAACAGAGCAAAAGGTATCCTATATAATAGGAGGATATACTTGCGAATTATTTTTTCTTATATGTAGTTAACACTCAAACTATATAATGAACTCCTACAACTCAGTAGCCTAAAATCAATGATCTAATTAAAAAATTGGCAAAGAATTTGAACAAGAAATTCTTCATAGAAGACATACGAATGGCCAATATTTGAAAAGATGTTCGTTCAACATCACTAATTGTCAAGACAATGTAAATCAAAACCACAAGACATACACATGTTTGGCTAGATTTTACCACTCAAAAAATTAATAAGTATAAGGCCGGCGCTGTGGCTTAACAGGCTAATCCTCCGCCTTGCGGCGCCGGCACACCGGGTTCTTTATTAAGAACTCTGTCATACTGTATGCTTAAACATGGGGTAGGAGGTAAAAATGGGTTAGGTTTTCATGTTCTTGATGCAATAAAAATAATCATCTGAAATATGGTTCATCCTGAAGTATGGAAATACAAAATATCATATTTGTGTGTGATAAATTATAAGGAATGTAAAAGAGGCTTAAGCAGAGATGTATTACAAAAAGTATTCTTAATTGATAAAGGACTTGTGGTCATAAGATACCAACAGTGAGGAAGTATAAAACTGAAAGTAGTTTAGTAGAAAACTAAACCTACCTTACAATCCTAAGGTGCATAAGAGACAGGATCCAAGGACAAAATTTGGAAGGAATTCAAGGAAATATCCTTGGAAAAAGCAGCAGATTCAAACAGCTGTTATACATGATAAAAATATTACTGCATATCCTGGCTATGCAGCAGAAATTCCAAAGACCACAGTAAAGTAATTTTGTTAAAGAGACAAGAAAAAGGAACACTAGAATTGGGGCTAATAATATAAAAATAATGTACAGTATTTTGGTGATGTTAATACAGTAGAGACTAAATCTAAATTTCTGTATGTATGCTTCATTCTTCATATTGTGACTCAATAAACCACCAATCATCAAAATCCAATAAGATTTGATTATTTTTACCCTAAATATATTGCAATTAGAAATATAGCACCAGATTTATAGATAACAAAGAAACATGCAGTGCAGTTTAGTACATTTATGTTTATGAAGTTTGTAGGAATTAAATTTTGACTACATAATTTTTAATTGTTATTATAATATAATTTACATAAAACAAAACCAATTGGGAATATAACCAAGAAATAGCTGAGTAGGCTGTAAATATTGTTATCTAAGGTAACAAATCCAACACATTTTAAAGTGAAATAACAATGGTAACATATATGGCCCTAGAAATTCCCCTATGATATGGAACGTTGGTGTTGCACACAGTGTCCCTACCTATTGTACCAAATGAGTGTTCCAAAGAATAATTGATTCTTACTCATTTCTCACTCTTTAATGTTTTTCATTTTCCCAATTTCATTCCATTATAATTTCTCTTTGCTTGTCATTTCTTTTTGAGCAAGTTAGATCCCTACTTCTCATCGTATATAAAAATCCAAATCAGGATTAATTAAATACCTAACTTTAAGACCTGAAACCATAAAATTTTTAAAAGAAAAGATAGATAAAATACTCCAAGACATCAGTATTACTTTTTTTTGGATAGGACCACAAAAGGAAGAGCAACAACAACAAAACTAGCTAAATGAGTTGTATTAAACTCACAGTCTTCTCTTCTCCACAGCAAAGGAAGCAATCAATAGAATGAAGAGACATCCAATGTAATGTGAGGTAATATTCTCAATCTACTTATCTGACAAAGTATTAGTATCCAAAATATATCAGGAGTTGAAAAAAAAAAACAAGAAAAACAACCAATCTGTTTAAGAAATGGTCAGTTCTTAAAAGAAAAAAAAATCAATAGATAGTTCTTAAAGAAGAAATGAAAATGGCCAGCACATTTATCAAAAATTCCTCAACATCAATAGCCATCAGAGAAATGCAAAATTAAAATCAGAATAACAAAACACCTCACTCCTGTCAGAATTACAATTATGAATACGTCAGAAAAAATGCTGGCAAAGACATAGACCAATGTCAATTGTTGGTGGGGAAATAAATTAGTTTAGCCACTATGGAGAGCAGTGTGGAGTTTTCTTAAAAAATACTAGAAACAGAATTGTCATGTAATCCAGCAATACCACTAATGCTTATATGCCCAAAAAGACATGAACTCATTGTATCAAAAAAAATACCTTCTCCAAGGACATAATTATAACAGCACTTTTTATGATAGCCACAATATGGAATCAACCAAAGTATTCATCATTAGGATAGCGGATAAAGAAAATGTCATATATGTACACAATTATATACTATTAAACCATGCAATAAAATCATGTGATTTTCTATGAAATGTATGAAAATAGAAGACATTATGTTGAATGAAATAAGTCAGACACAGAAAGACAAAAACCAGATGCACTTCATATAGGTGAGCTGAAAAACGAAATAAAAGAAACCCTCAATCTAAACAAAGAATGCTGGTTATGATAGACAAAGACAATTGAGAGGTCTAGAAGGAGTCTGAAATAAAGATGAGGGGAAACTGGGTGCGGTTTATGGATTGTAGCAAATATACTAATCTTAGATGTTAATGGGGGGAGTTGGGATGGGAAACATGGAAACTCTTTGCACAAGTCTACAATTTTTTGTTTTGTAAATTTAAAACTAAAATTAATTTTACTTTAACTTTATGTTAGTTAATGATATTAATTTCCTTTTCATTAAGCACAGATTGTCAATTGTTTTAAGTCCTTGAAAATCTGTGCAATTATATCTGCATCTGGAGTCACTTGAATTATTATTCTCCTATACATTATACATTGGGTCTTTCCATTTTCATGATTCGTTTCTTTAGTTTTCACCAGGTTGATTCTGATATCATTAGGCCTTAATTCTTAATATTTATCTTATTTGAGTTTAATCATCTTCTTTGATCTGAAACCTTATTCATTTCACCAAATTTTGGAGATTAACAATCATCACCTCTTCATTTTCTCAGCATGTCTTCCTTCTTTTTGGGGGTATATAATATATATTTTGTTTTAAGTGTTTTAATTTATTTGTGAGCCAGGGCAATAGAGAGAGAGAGAGAGGAACAAATAGACAGATAGATAGAGATCTCTATTTTTTTTTTGTTCACTCCCCAAATGTCCACAAAAGCCAGAATTGAATCATGTAAAATCAGGAGCAGCATATTTATCTGGTTCTCCCAAGTGGATGGTAGGGACCCAAATATTTCAGCCAACACTACTGCCTCCCAGGGTGCACATTATCATGAATCTGGATTAGAAGTAAATGAGGGGGGCTGGCACTGTAGCACAGTGGGTTAAAGCCCTGGCCTGAAGCACCAGCATCCCATATGGGCGCTGGTTCTAGTCCCGGCTGCTCCTCTTCCAATCCAGGTCTCTGCTATGGCCTGGGATAGCAGTAGAAGATGGCCCAAGTCCTTGGACCCCTGCACGTGGAGGAAGTTCCTAGCTCCTGGCTTCGGATTGGCACAGCAGTGGCCCTTGCAGCCATCTGGGGGAGTGAACCAGCAGATGGAAGATCTCTCTCTCTCTGTCTCTACCTCTCTCTGTAACTCTGTCTTTAAAATAAATAAAATAAATCTTTTATAAAAAAGCAAATGAGGTACTCAAAACCAAACACAGAAATTTGAGATGTAGATGTGCCAAGCAATTTCTTAACAATTGCGTCAAATACTGGCCCCAATTGTGCATATAAACTGTTAATGCTCCCAGTATATCCTGAGGTTCAGCTTATCATTTTCTTTTAAAATAATCTCTCTCTTGATTAGACTGGATACTTTCTATTATCTAAATTGAAGTTCACTTACTTTTTAAAAATATTTTACCACTTACAAGATTTATATTTGAATTACTATATTTTCCAGTTCTAAAATTTACATTTGATTCTCCCTTATGTTTTCTATTTCATTGAGACATTCTGCTTTTATCATTTGTCTCATTCAGGATTGTTTCTAAGAGAATTTATTTTTCATAAGTTGCTTAATACTTTTCTCCAATAATTCCAACATGCATGTTATCTTGGTATTCACATTTATAATTGATTATCTTTTCTTATTCTAATTGATATTTCTTTGATTCTTAATACAATGCACAATTTTGACTGTATACTATAAATTTTAATAAGAATCTAAGTTGATATTTAAATTACCTAACTTAGCATGTAGTCATTGTGTTCAAGTTTACTTTAATGATAGTTGTTTAAATATAATTTTATCTTAAAATGCCTTTGCAATACACTTCTTTTTTTAAAAAAAAAGACTTATTCTAAATATATGGTTTTGTTTAGTTGTTGTTGTTAATATTTATTTATTTATTTGAAAGAGTTATACAGAGAGAGAAGGAGAGCCAGAGAGAGAGGTCTTCCATCCGCTGGCTCACTCCCCAGTTGGCCGCAATGGTCGAGCTGTGCCGATCCAAAGTCGGGAGCCAGGAGCTTCTTCCGCGTCTCCCACATGGGTGCAGGGTCCCAAGGACTTGGGTCATCTTCTGTTGCTTTCCCAGGCCAAAGCAGAGAGCTGGATCAGAAGTGGAGCAGCCGGGACTCGAACTGGAAACCATATGGGATGCTGACACTGCAACCAGAGGCTTTACTCTCTATGCCACAGAGCTGGCCCCTGCAGTATTCTTCTGATCTATCACAACTATATATTAAATGTATGACAAAAGTCCTCTCCATAGTCTGTATGTGACAAACTGAGTTGGGAGCACACTACCTTATTATTACAGATTGATATTCCCAAATGCATATTTCACTTACAGAGTCTGGGAAGATTGTCTTCTTACTACAAAAGTGGAGTCGATAATGGGGCCTCGTCCTCAGAGTTGGTATAGAAGCTGCAGTATGTTGTCTCTGCAGGATATGGGTGGCAGTCAGGGTTTAGCCCAAGTCAAGTCTGGGAATGGGCATAGCATCACACAGCATCAGTATTAAGAGAGCAGAGTTGGAAGAAAAGAAGTTTGAGATGGAAAACCAGATCTAAGATCTACTTTTCTTTGCCAAAGAAAAACAAGGATGCATTTGCTGATTTTTTAAAAGCATGAATAAATATCTAGAGACAGCTTACAAGTTTGTAGGAAATTTACATTTTTAAGAGAAGTTTTATCTTGTCTTAAGAGAAAATTGAAGCTCCTCTGTCAATCTCAACAATACAAAATAAAAGGCAGAAAAAGAACCCAGATGTGAGAAGGAATGCAAATCACCATACTAAGAAACTGAGAAAATTACTCAGCAGGATCCAAAAATAATTAGGAACTGAGTGAGCATATTGGTAAAATATTAAAAGTACTTTGAAAACTTTCAAGTGGGACTACATTGAGAAGATATTTTCTTCTTGGACAGTATAATGAGACTTTTCTAAAAATAGATTACCAGTAGGGGTTGGCAGCTGTTGCAACATTTATTTTTTTTCTTTTAAACAAACCAGAACTAAGAAAGTGAAGATGTGTCCTTATACATAGTAATGTTTTAATTTATTTGGCAATATATTTATTAGATTCAAGGACAGGGAAAAATCAGATGTCAGATAAAAATATAATTGATTTATCCAATTTACGTACTTTGAAAAGCAAAAGCAAACAAATGAAAAAAAAGCCTCTGAAACTTATTGCAAAATATGAGTTCTTGGCAGAATTTTATAAATTTTCTGCCATTTCTGTTTTTAAGTAATTGTTACTTTTAAAAATCTTTTATTTGATGGGATATAAATGAATAATATTTCTTGTCTAGATGTACTATGAATGACAAAGATACCAACTATAATATACCTCCCTGTATTAGTAGTAAAGTCAATTTTCAATATGTTCATGGGTTAAAGCTTAAGGTGATATTAAAATGAGTGCTAATATTTGAAAAGCATGTGTATATATTAATATTTATTTTAAAAATTTCAAACTGTGAGGGACTTATTGTCTGTAATCTTTGAGGCAAACTAAAGAGAACTACCAGACAGAACTGTATGTTTTAAGAAGGAAAAAGATACTAACATAATCATAATCAAGTAAAAACAATTTACAAATAGACACTGAAGAATTTGAGATATCACCAGAGTGGGCTCAACAGACCAATGAAATTGCAACTGCAATAATTTGTATTTAGAAATTTTAATGCTCTTTTGAAATTTGATGTTGAATAATTTAAATGTAATTTAACTCGTAATTCTCTGCACTGTCTCCCAAATTCCATTCTGGTTTCTCTACTTGCTTCTCAATTCTTGAAATCTGCAGTCGCCTAAAATATAAAATGTCATTTTTTCTATGTTTCCTTGGGAAACCTTTGTTGATATTACCATAAAAGCCATTATAGACTAGTCTTAGCACTGCTCTTCTGAATAGCTCTGCTTCTTACATCCTCCAAGTCTCTAAAAATAGCATTTTGCCAGTGACACTTGATGTTAACACTACAATGAATGTATAGAGAATCTTGTTTCCTCTTACTGCCCTCAATCAAAGTATTTGTATTTGGTATCAATTGGGGCATTTTAGAGAAACGGATGATGATCTCTGGTTGATCACTTCTCTGCTTGTATTTGTAAGCATTTGGTATGTGAGAATTTGGAAGGAATTTATGTTGGGTACTTAGTGGACTGATATATCAAATTCCATTCTGACCCCCCAAATCCCTCACACCTGGTATGTGGATGGTTTGGCAGGTGCTTAGGCTCCTTGGTGCCAATGAATCCCTTCTCATCACCCATACATGGATATACCCCCATGTTTTGCAATCAAGTTATTGGCACAAGGCTAGCACTTCATTAGGATCTTTCATTACACTGGGTTAATTGTCTTTGAAACTACTTAATAGCCAATTGTTTGTGAAATCTAAGCAGAATGAAGTAAAAATAACTCTTCTTTTTTTGTTCCCACACCTGAAAAACTTTGGTTATAATCCCTAAATTATGTTAAGTATGCAGCATATTTCCAGATGATTCAATCAATAGAAATATTCCGGGTGGAAATACCAACTCTTTACTTGCTGTAAGTCTGTAAATCTATATATAAGAAACACAGCACTGTAGTACAGATCAGTATGAATATTTTGTAGCCTCTTACATGTACAGAACTTAACTTTTCCATTTTTATAAAATATATGTAAGCACTATATAATATCCTCTTGCTGCAAGATTTTCAGGGCTGATATTATAATAACAACTTTGCAAACTCTAAGAAAGCTTACCACAAATTAATTTTAGTAAAGAATTGCTACTGTATTTTTTATTTCTTATATTTTTACAAAATTTTGAGATAGCTTTTTTCTTTTTTAAAATTTTATCTAGTTTGTACAAATTTCATGTATTGTATCTATACAGATTTAAGAACATAGTGATACTTCCCTTTCTAGCTTCCCTCCTGCCCACTCTCCAACACTTCTTCCTTGTCCTTCTCCCATTCCCACTCTTAATTTTTACTAGGATTATTTTCAGTTTACTTAATTATCATAAAGTTAATCCTGAACTAAGTAAAATATATAAATGTATAAATCCACTTTGTAGACTTCCTATTGAACTATCCAGATCTGTACTGTCTAATCATTCAATTTTAGTGCAGTTAGTATGAAGCAGTGACTTTAGATATTGTCAGCTTTATCTAGTGACAATTTCCCCCCAATCATTCACTAAATAGTTTATCAATGATTTACCATAGTGGCCTAGACCCATTGTTTTATTTACATCTGCACAACGATAACTTTAAATTTATCATCTTTCTGAATTTATTACTTGAGATTTCTCAGTAAAAAAAATTCTTTATCAGCTCTTTGATTAATATGAAATTGCCCAGTATAGGAAAGGTAAAATAAATTTTTATGACTTTTTTCTCTGTATTTAACAATATTCATTAATTGAACTTACTGGGAATCTCCAAAGATGACAAGATACAAATATATATATTTTTAATTTTCTGTGTACACCAGAGTCATAAAAAAGTTAATGGAAAATATGTTTTGAAAAATGTGATTCTGAGGCATAATTATGGTTCATAATTGAAAGAAGACCCCTACTTTTGTATTCCTTAAATAAAATTTTAAAAAAGACATGAAGATTGGATTTTCTGATGGCATTACAGAGTTAAAAAAATAGTCTTACTTCTTTTAAATTTTTTCTTCTCTTTATTTGTCTGACTATATTTCAAAAAATCTCTTCTTGATAAGATAGTCCTTCTTCTACCTCATATAGTCTACTGTTAAGCATTCCCACTGTATTTTTTATTTGAGTATTTAGTTCCTCATTTCTAATATTTTGGTTACTTTTCTATAAATTATCTTTTCCCTGAATTTCTCATCCTGTCATGTACTGATTTCCAGATTTCATTGTATTAATCTGTTTTAGTAAACTTATAATTATTCTTTTAAATCTTTCTCAAGCATTTTTTTCAATTTCCACTTTTTCACAGATATTAATAATTATTGTGTTTCTTTTGGGACATCATATTGTTTTGCTTACTCATATTTCTTTTTTCTATGTTGATTTTTGTTCATCTGGAGGATTGGTTCTTTCTATCACTTTCATGAAGAGGATGATTTTTGTAGATTAAATACACTTTCCAGGGCAGGCACTGTAGCATAGCAGAAAGCTGCTGTCCACAGTGCCTACATCCCACCTGGGGGCTGATTCAAGTACTTGCTGTTTCACTTTCAATCCAGCTCTCTCCTATGACCTGGAAAAGCAATGGAAAATGGCCCAAGACCTTGGGAACTTGCACCCGTGTGGGAGACCCTGAAAAAGCTCCTGGTTCTGGCTGTTGTGGCCATTTAGAGAGTGAACCAGCAGGCGGAAGACCTTTCTCTCTCTCTGCCTCTTCTTCTCTGTAACTGAAGCTAAGGATCTTTGAGTTTTATAGGGAGATTTTCTTACTGAGCTGTTGGTCTGTGGAGGTTGGAGTCTTCTCTCTGGGAGGTTTCCTTGGTAAACGATTCATGCAGATGATGTCTGGTGACACTTTCCTGCTCATCTTTCTCCTGTACAAGGAATTCCCTGGCCTGGGGCTGGATATTCATGTAGGGCTGGTTTGGTTTTGTTCTTTTCCGTCTCTGTTCTGCCCTGCCCCCATGTGTTTCCAGTCCTCCATTGTTTGCAGTCCTCTGTCACTGTGTTTCCTATCTCCTCTGCTCAGATCTTTCTCAGGCACTCATCTTAAAAGTAGCTTCTTTGGGTTTTCATGGTGGAGGAGGCCAATGCTGGATTTCTCTATGTAGTCATCTTGAGCAGCCTTTAACTTTTATATTCAAATTTGGTTATTAATTTCCAGATTTATTGGACAATGTTCAATAACTTTAAAATTTTCATAAAATTGTATTCAATAGTGAACTCTTATCAATAATATATTATATAATAAATGACATTCTCTGTTTTTAAGCTGTGCTTGGCACATACACACATATTTATTATTGGGAGATGATTTTTCATAGGACTGTTGTATTCATGTATATCTTGAAACTAAATAAAAGTCTATTTGCACTGGAAACATCATTGGAGAGCATAAATAATTTCTCTCTCAAGAATGCTTCTAGCCAGGGATTTCCAGCAAGATGTGGGAATAGGAAGGGAGCACACTAATAGTCCTAATAGTCTGGGAAGAGATAGTTTCATAAAAGTGGAGATACTGCAGATTCAAGGAAGAGTTGGGGAAGAAACAGCAGAGGAAACTCTTCTGGAACTAGTGATTCACGGTGGACCTGCATGGAGGGTGTGGGAGCCCGCGGCTAAAGACACCAGTGGCAGAATCTACATACCAGTGCAGGAATGTGAGGTGAGATGAACCTTAATAGCCCAAGACACCGGTGGGAAAGCAGAAGGAGGAGCCTAGAGGGAACAAGGATTGAAACACCGTGGGGGAAAGTTCACCAGACTAACTAGAGGAGAGAGGGAAAAAAAAGGGACCAGTATGAACACAAGTTTCTCTCTCTCCACTCACCTCTCAAAGGTGAGCAAGACAAAGAGCAGGCACCATTTTGGTCATACATGAAAGCTGTGCGACCTCAGGGCTATGCCCGCCCACAGCCAATCAGAAAAAACTGACTCCTGGTGGGGGTGGTGAAATAACAGATTAGGACCTAGTGAATCTGTGGAGCTAATGAACTGAGACTGTGAAAAAAGAGACGGAGGGTGAGAGAACTCACAGAGTTCACGGGAGTACTCTCCAGAGACACTACAATTCAGTAAACTTGGCAACCTAGTGAGAGAATGCAGGAGAATTTGAGCCCACACTGAGGGCAGCACAGATTCCCTGTGTGGTCCTTGGAAAAGAGCAGGTGAATGTTATACCCACAGGAGCCAGAGATCGAAAGCTGACAACCTACAATTCCACTCAGCTGTGTGGAATTACTTCCCTTCTGAATCAAAAAGAGAGAGAGAGAGAGAGAGAGATTTACTACTCCTAAACTGGGGGTGTCACCTTTGGCACACCCTTAACCCTGAGTAACCAAACAGAGCACTCTGATCACACCCATCTCAAGCCTCTAAGGCTCCATCAAAAGCAGACAGTCCACTTAATACAATTATAGTATAACAAGAAAAAAAAAAAAAACATCGCAGCAAGGGGAGAAGAATCCAAAGAATATATCCACAATGCCAAGCAACAAACACAGAAACCGAGGAAACAAGAACAAGGAAGACATTATGACACCCCCAAAAGAACAATAAACCCCAAGCCAAGATTATGAAGATTATGAGATGGAAGAAATGCAAGATACAGATTTCAAAAAAAAATATAAGAACATATAGAAGTTTTCAAAAACAAATGCTTGAGCTACATAAATTCTTATTCTACAGGATAGAAAATCTCATTCATAAAATGAAATCTTAAGGAGGAATCAAAATGCAATGAAGAAACTAGTAGAAGAGGAAAGTGTGATAGTGAAGAAAAATCAAAATTAAATGAAGAACTCAATAGATCAAATGACAAACACATTAGAGAACCTTAAAAACAGGGTCAGTGAAGCAGAAGAGAGAATATCGGACTTAGAAGACAGAGCACAGGAAAGTATACAGCGAAACCAAAGAAAAGAAGAGGAAATTAGAAATCTAAAAATATTGTTGGGAATCTATAGGATACTATTAAAAAACACAACATTCGGGTTCTAGGAGTTCCTGAAGGCATAGAGAGAAAGTATTAGAAGGCCTTTTTAGTGAGATACTTGCAGAGAACTTCCCGGGTTTGAGAAGGACAGAGACATTCAAGTACAGGAAGCTCATAGAACACCTAATAAACATGACCAAAAGAGATCCTCACCACAACACGTCGTAATCAAACTTGTACAGTGAAACACACAAAAAAAAAGATTCTAAAATGTGCAAGAGAGAAACGTCAGATTACTCTCAGAGGACCTCCAATCAGACTCACAGCTGACTTATCATCAGAAACCCTACAGGCTAGAAAGGAATGGTGAGACACAGCCCAGGTACTAAGAGAGAAAAACTGCCAGCCCAGAATATTATATCCTGCAAAGCTCTCATTTGTGAATGAAGGTGAAAGAAAGACCTTTCACAGCAAACAGAAATTGAAAGAATTTGTTGCTACTCGTCCAGCCCTGCAAAAGATGCTTAAAGATGTGTTACACACAGAAACAGAGAAACACAGTCATCAATATGAAAGAAGGTAAAGGAAGGAAACCTCACAGCAAAAGATCACAGGAAGCTCAATTTCTCTTTGACATAGAATTAAACTCTGATGCTCTGTTAAATCAATGCGTTAAAGTAATCTATTATGTTCTCTTGATGTCTATTCAATTCTAATTGTTCAAAAACAGCTGAATTTTTATTAAGAGCTATGGGTTATTTAAATATGTGCTTATTTTCAAAGATTTGAATAATCACCTTGTAACAATGATCAAATTTGGTCTATGTTATGTCATGATTTTAAGGAATCTTATTTCAACCAGATATTTTGGATTTTGAGCCTTCGTGGCATTCTTGACAGGCATTCAAAAAATCAAAGTTTCAAACAATCTGGACTCTAAAATTTCCAGTAAATCCTGGACTTTGGTTTTTCCAGGGAGCTCTGAGCATGTGGGGCCATTCACGGTGACTCAGAATGGGGCCATTCCAGAGACTCAGCTATACTTTCACTCTTTCATGCAGTCACACTGTTTTCACAGTCTCAGCATCCAGGGTTTCTAAGATCAAGGAGTGCAACCTCCTGCCCTACTAGCCTGTCCAATCCACAGAGAAACAGGGGTTCCCAAAGCCACTGTCCCTTTGTGTGGAAAACAGAGGCAGACACAACCATAGAGCCCTGGAGGCTGTGACTTGCTGAGAGGTTGGGGGCACTCCATAGTTGTATGTGGGTGCCCAATACCTGCTGATTCTCTCACTGAAACTCAAAGTCAGAGGGTAATATGGATTTTTTTCCTTTGATAAAATCCTTGGTTCACACGCATGCACATTACCTGCTGGTGCCAGTCCCATTCATTTCACAATTGTGCTTTGCTCAAATAGTAGTCCCCACAGGTGACACTCTCCTTCCATTGAAATGTCATTGTGGTTGCAGTGGAGCTGCTGCTGTTACCCTGCTGATAAGGCGAGACCTTCCCTGCCTATTGCACTTGAACTGTCGTGGTCATCCCTGCAGACAGGATGGAGATTGTCCCTGCCAGTTCCAGAATGTGCACACAAGAGCTGGAGTAACTGCTTCCTGCTTATGTCCAAAGTGGCGGCAGCCCTCCCACAGCTGGTCCCATGGCATTATTGTGGTGCTGCTTTTTTCCCCACTCTGGGTGAGCAGTCTTCCTGTTCCACTCAGGTTTCAGTGTCAGACTCAAAGATAGTGTAGCCCAACAGGTTGTCTGTCCAGCTTTATCAGCAGTTGTGCAGAGCAATGTAGTCTGACCTTACCTTGCTCGCCAAAACAGGTAATTTTTCTGAATCAGGGTTACTGGGGTCATTTGTTCTGTCCCAATTTGTTGCTACGCATCTGCACCTTCCATAAAGGTCTATAGAATCTCCATTGCTTCCATGTAATCACCCACAGCAGTTTTTCCTGCAACTTTCCCCTGAGAATGCACTTTCTCCACAGTTTTCCTATTTTTTTTTCTTTTTTAAAGATTTATTTATTTATTTATTTGAAAGGCAGACTTACAGAGAGGTAGAGGCTGAGAGAGACAGAGAGAGAGAGAAAGAGAGAGAGAGAAAGAGAGAGAGAGAGATCTTCCATCCACAGATTCACTCCCCCAAAAAGCCTCAGTGCCCAGAGTTGGGCCAATCCAAAGCCAGGAAGTTGGAGCTTCTTCTAGGTCTCCCACACTGGCACAGTGGCCAAGAACTTGGGCCATTTTTCACTGCTTCCCCAGGCCATTAGCTGGGGCATTGGATAGGAAGTGGAGCATCCAGTATTTGAACTGGCGCCCTTTTAGGATGCTGGTACTGCAGGCAGTGGCTTTACCCACTAAGCCACAGAGCCAGCCGCCTTTTTTTCCTACTATTTTTGACTAGCCTAGAGCAGACATTCCTGTCACTATTCTGCCATTTTGGAACTATATATAAATTGTTAGAAATCTACAAATCCAAAGGAAAAAGAAAAAGGACAAAATTACTACTAGGAAAACTGAAGTGAGACAATAAGATGACAATTTTAGTACTTTTTAGAAGATTTTATTGATTTGAAAGATATAGTTATAGACAGAGAGAGGGAGAGACAGAAAAAATGGTCTTCCATCCACTGGTTTACTCCCAAAAAGGCCACAACAGCTTGAGCTGTACCAGTCTGAATCCAGGAACCAGGAATTTCTTCCAGGTCTCCCATGTGTGTGCAGGGCCCAAGCACTTGAATCATTTCCCACTGCTTTCCCAAGCCATAGTAGAGAACTGGATCAGAAGCAGAGAAGCCAGCACAGCAACCAGCACCCATATGGGATGCTAGAAACAAAGGTGGAGGCTTAGTCTACTATGCCATAATGTCGGCCCCAATTTTAGTATTTTTTAAACAATAATTATATTCATTTTAGCAAATTAAACTACCAATCAAAAGACATAAATTACCTAAATAGATAAAAAGGAATAGTCACCTGTTTAAAAAAAAAAAAAAAAACCTCACACTTGGTTTAAATATATAGGTAGAATAAAAACGATAGGATGGAAAAAAGATATTTCACACATATGGTAAACAATTGAACATGTTGGCTATGGTTATATAAGACAAAAATATATTACGTCAAAAACTGTCAAAAGCAAAAAGATATGCACCATATAATGAAAAATGGATAAGTTAATGATGAGGCTATGACATTTGTGAATATATACAACCTCAAATCCATTGTATATAATCAAATGTTAACAAGAAAGAGAAGAAGCCAGTGTAATGATAAAAGTAGGAGTCTTCCACAGTCCACTTTTGACATTGCAGACATAAAATCAATAAGGAAACAGCAAGCTTCAACATTAATAGAGCAAATGAACCTAACAGACACATATAAACAATCTACCTATTAACAACAGAGTATATATTCTTCACAGTTGCACAGAGAATATTTTCTAGAATAAATCCATACTTTTAGCAATAAAATAAGACAAAAAACTTGAGAATGAAATATTCCAAAAACAGTAATATGATGTCAATGACCTAAGCAAAATTTAAAAATATTAATATGTGGAAATTATACAAGGATGCACATACCATCATGTTTAATTAATAAAGAAAGATATCATGAGTCATGCCTACTTATATGACAAAAATTTCAAATATGTATTATAGTACCTCAAGTAACAAGAAGAACAAATTTAACTTAAAGCTTGTTGTAGAAAAGAGACAGTAAACATAACACCAAAAGCAAAAAGAGAAAATAGCAAAAGGTGACCAAACTACGAATTGGTTAAAAAGTTCAACATGGGGGGTCATTGTTCAAGTAGTTAAGATATCAGGATGCCCATGTTCCACAACAGAAGGCCATCCTCTATTGAGACAAACATATGTCTTTTGTTCTTTATTATATTGATATGATTTATGACACTAACTGATTGGAAAGTGCTGAATGACTTGCATTTCTGGGATAAATCCCACTTGATTGTAATATATGATTTTTTTGATGTGACATTTGATTCAATTAGCTAGTATTTTGTTGAGAATCTTTGTATCTATGTCCGTCAAGACTATAAGTCCACAGTTTTCCTTTAGTGCTTTGCCTTTGTTTTATTTTTGTTTTTGTTTTTGTTTTTTTAAATGTGTTTTTATGGGGGGACAGTTTGAATAGTCTTGGAATTACTTTAGTGAAATAAGATGGACCCAGGAAGAAAAACACCACATGTTCTCTCTTAGGAGTGGAAACTAAAATTAAAAAAGAAAAATAAATAGCAAATGTCTGTATGTATTAGAATTGCTGCAAAGACAGTTTTGTAAAACTTTGTTTTATATCTCTGTCAAACCAGTTGTTAAGAATGTTATACTATGATAGATCTAATGGTCTGTGAGTGCTTTAAAACTTACTATAAGAGGGTGAAACAGTCAGTTTCCCATTCAATTATTGTTTATAGCCACTGTCTACATTCCTACTAAACTAGGGTCATCATGCTTTTACTTTCAGGGGGGCGGAGCCAAGATGCTGGATAGTGAGGGTGTGCACCAATAGTCCGGGAAAATATAGTTTGATAAAAGTGGAGTTACTGTAGACTCAGGAAAAGACTCAAGAAAAAAAACTGCAGAGGAAACGCTTCCGGATCTAGTGGATGTGACACAGAGGACCTACGGGGAGCCCACCACATGAAGCCCAAGCGAGGGAGCCGAGCCACAGAATCTCGCCAGTGCAAGAATGGGAGGTAAGACAAAAACCTCAGAAACCCGAGACATTGGCAGGGAAAGGCGGAAAGAGGCCTGAGGCCCCACTTGGGAAAGTTCACCAGGCTGACTGGAGGAGAAAAAAAAATGAATAAATAAGGGGAACCAGCACTGACAATAGCCTCTCTCTCCACTCACCTTACAAAGCCGAGCAAGACAAAGAGCAGGTGCCATTTTATATATGTAAAGCGGCAACCACGAGTAGCCAAGCAGAAAAACTTGACTCTGGTCTGGAGAAATAACAGGAGGTTAGAATCTAGTGAAAGTAGGTGGAGCTAAGGATCTGAGACTGTGAAAATCCGAGGGAGGGCGAGAGAACTCACCGAGTACACAAACTCGGAAACCTTGGGACTGTGGAGAAATTTGAGAACACATTGAGGGCTGCATAAACTCTTTGTGTGGTCCCACGGGTAGATCAAATGAATACCCACAGAGGCCAGATTGCAACTACCCTCAATTCCACTCAGCTGTGCAGAAATACTTCCCAACTGAGTCAAAAAGAAAAAGGAAAAAAAAGAGAGAGAGAGCTAGCAAGGGAGAGAAAAATCTGGGTGAGTCACCTTTGGCACACCCTTAAACCTGAAGAATCTAACAGAGCTCTCTGGCCACATTCATCACAGCCTCTAAGGATCCATCAAAGCAGACAGCCCACTTAATCTAGAGTCATAGTATAACAAGAAAAAAACACCACAGCAAAAAAAAAAAAAAAACATAAATTATCTCCAAAATGCCAAACAACAAATGCAGAAACCAAGGTAACAAGAGCAAGGAAGTCACTATGATGCCCCCAAATGAACAAGAAACCCCAATTCAAGATTATGAAGATGAAGAGATTTCTTAAACTTCTTATCACATGAAGTATTAAAACTTTTTACTAAAATGTGATTTTTATAATTTTTTTAACTTTTATTTAATGAATATAAATTTCCAAAATACAGCTTATGGGTTACAATGGCTTTCTCCCCATAACTTCCCTCCCACCTGCAAACCTCCCATCTCCCTCTCCCTCTCCCCTTCCATTCACTTCAAGATTCATTTTCAATTCTTTTTATATACAGAAGATCAATTTAGCATATATTAAGTAAAGCTTTTAACAGTTTGCACCCACACCAAAACACAAAGTTAAAAATACTGTTTGAGTACTAGTTATAGCATTAAATCACGATATACAGCATATTAAGGACAGAGATCCTACATGAGGAATAAGTACACAGTGACTCCTGTTGTTGACTTGACAAATTGATACTCTTGTTTATGGTGTCAGTAATCACCCTAGGCTCTTGTCATGAGTTGCCAAGACTATGGAGGCCTTTTGAGTTCGCCTACTTTGATCATATTTAGACAAGGTCATAGTCAAAGTGGAAGTTCTCTCCTCCCTTCAGAGAAAGGTACCTCCTTCTTTGATGGTCCGTTCTTTCTACTGGGATCTCACTCACAGTGATCTTTCATTTAGGTCATTTCATTTCTTTTTGCCACAGTGTCTTGGCTTTCCATGCCTAAAATACTCTCATGGGCTTTTCAGCTGGATCCGAATGCCTTAAAGGCTCATTCTGAGGCCAGAGTGCTTTTTAGAACATCTGCCATTCTATGAGTCTGCTTTGTCTCCCACTTCCCATGTTGGATCATTCTCCTCTTTTTTATTCTATCACTTAGTATTAGCAGACACTAGTCTTGTTTATGTGATCCCTTTGACTCTGAGTCCTATCATTATGATTAATTGTGAATATAAATTAATCACTTGGACTAGTGAGATGGCATTGTCTCCAAAAGTTGACAATTTTAAAATGTTTCCTCAAAATATTGTTGAATGAGTGAAATTATTTTATGATTTTCCAAATCATTTTAAATATTTGTCTTAATAGGGCTGGCACCACGGCTTTCTTGGCTAATCCTCCGCCTGCAGCACCAGCACCTGGGGTTCTAGTCCAGGTTGGGGCGCCAGATTCTGTCCCGGTTGCTCCTCTTCCATGGGATATTTTTTCAATTAAATTTCTCCTTGATTAATTTAATATTTTGTATTATATAGTGTAAAAGTGTGTCTCCTTCTTTGTTGTTTATTTCTAAGTTTTTAAAATAATGTTTGATTGCAACTTAAACTATTTTCCTAATAACATTTCTAGATTGTCAACAGTTTGTGTGAAAACACTGATACTAAAATGTGGGTTTTGTTTCCTGAATAATAACTGAATTTTTATACATATCTAAAACTTAAGAATTTAGTTTTCAAGATCTTTTTCCACGTAAAATAATGTCTACTATCATCAGAAACATTTTTATATCTTTGTTATTTTGATGTCTTTTTAATTTTTCTTTGCTTTATTGTCCCAGCTAGGATTTTCAGTATTATGTTGAATAGAAATGATGTTAGTAAATTTTTGTTTAGCCTTTTTCTGGTCTTACAGGGTAATCCTAACTTTTCACTGTTGGGTGTGATGTTAAGTAGGTTATTTTAATATATGGCTATTATTATATGAAGATGATTCTTTCATTGTGTGTATTACAATAAATCTTAACTTACAAACCAACAAGAGAGACATATTAAACTCTTGTATCACAGTTTCAATCTTTGATTTAGAATATTCTGTAAATTGTCGGCTTTTTGTTTTATTGTGACTTCTATTTAGTATTTACAGATTTACAGATGGAAACATTTCATTTGGAAGCAGTTATCAGCTTTTTTATTAAAAATATTTGTTTATTTATTTGAGAGGCAGAGTTACACACAGAGAGGGACAGAGAGAGAGAGATCTTCCATCCTCTGGGTCACTCCCCAAATTGCTGCAACAGCAAGAGTTGGTCTGATCCAAAGCCAGGAGCCAGGAGCTTTTTCTGGGTCTCCCACAAGTGTGCAGGGACCCAAACACTTTGGCCATTGCCCGTTGCTTTCCCAGGCCATTAGCAGGGAAGTGGATCAGAAGTGGATCAGCCAGGACTCCAACTGGCGTCCATATCGTGGGATGCTTGCACTGCAGGCAGGGGCTTAACCTATTATACCACAGTGCTGGCCCAGCTTTTTTTAAAGACTTAACTTTTGGGTTGACACTGTAGCATGGTAGGCTAATCCTCTACCTGTGATGTCAGCATCCCATATGTGCACTGATTGGTGGCCCAGCTATTCCTCTACAAATCCAGCTCTCTGCATGTAGCCTGGGAAAGCAGTAAAAAAATGGCCCAATGCTTGGGCCCCTTCACACATGTGGGAAACCTGGAAAAAGATCCTGGGTCCTGACTTTGAATTGGCCCAGCTCTTGTGGAGTGATCCAGCAGATGGAAGATCTTTCTGTTTATCCCTTTCTATGTAACCCTACTTCTCAAATAAATAAATGAATAGTCTTAAAAAATAGACGACTTTTATTAGAGCTGTCTAGGATCACAGCAAAACTCAGAAGAAGGCCTGAAGAGTCATCTTAAACACAATGTCACTATACAGACATAGATTCTCTCATCATCAACTTTATCAGTGTGGTATATTGTCACAGTGCGTCTACATTGACACATCATTATTGCCAGGAGTTCAGTTTCCTTTAGGGCTTACTTCTATTGTTATTATTCTATGGCTTTGAAGAAAAGTAAAATGACATGTATATAGCATTGTAGTATGACATCACATATATTTTCTAGTTTAAAAATCATTTACATTATGTCTATTCAATTTTTAAATTGTAAATTTATTCCTTCTTTGATCAATAGGATGTTTTTTAGTTAGATTCCTCATCTTCTGGAAATAGCCTTAGCAATCCTTGATAGTTTGTTTAATCTTTTATGTGCATGTTTTTTCTTTTAGTTTTTAAGTAGTTTTAACAGATTCAACATGATTTGTTGATACAATTCCCTTCTTCCCTTACTCCCTCCTTCTTTCCCATTCTGTTCCTCATACCCTCTCTTCCTTTTCTTTTGCTTTGTTTTTGTTTTGGGGATAACATACTTTAAATATCATATATTCTCCCTGATCGGTGACAACTAACCGAGCATCAAAAAGGAAACCTGTTGAAGTGGACACTATGAAAAACAGTGACTTGATCAGCCCTTGCCCTGTCTGTTGATGAACAACTTAATACTTTATCCCTTTCGGTATTTTTTGTTGTTGTTCTACATAATACTATTGGTTGAAGTCTGTAATTAATACACAATTATTCTTAAGTGTTGAAACTTAACTGAAAAGTGATCCCTGTTAAATATAAGAGTGGAAATAAGATAGGGAGGAGATTACAATTTGGGACATGCCTCAAATGGTAGAGTTAGAAACTTGCTAAGGGATTCCAATAAAATCCCATCAAGATTGCATGTACCAATGCCATCTCACTAGTCCATTTAAGCAAAAGATGTTTAAAGATGTGTTACACACAGAAACACAGAAACATGGTCATCAATATGAAAGATGGTAAAGGAAGGAAACCTCACAGCAAAAGATCACAGGAAGCTCAATTTCTCTTTGACATAGAATTAAACTCTGATGCTCTGTTAAAGCAATGTGTTAAAGTAATCTATTATGTTCTCTTGATGTCTGTTAAATTCTAATTGTTCAAAAACAGCTGAATATTCGTTAAGAGCTATGGGTTATTTAAATATGTGCTTATTTTCAAAGATTTGAATAATCACCTTGTAACAATGATCAAATTTGGTCTATGTTATGTCATGATTTTAAGGAATCTTATTTCAACCAGATATTTCAGATTTTGAGCCTTCTTGGCATTCTTGACAGGCATTCAAAAAATCAAAGTTTCAAACAATCTGGTCTCTAAAATTTCCAGTAAATCCTAGACTTTGGTTTTTCCAGTTTGGGCCCAACTGAAAAATCGAAGGACCTATGTCTCTCATCTTATAGAGACACCCACTAATCAGGCAATTTGGATTATATTAGAAGTACTGTCAAGATGTGATGTGGTACCAAACTTTAAGTTTCTATAATGGAAAATGCTATTAATACAGATGTTTGAGAATTAAAAAGTCTAATGATCTTGTGTTACTAGACATGATAGTTATCTTAATGAGAAAGCCCCAGAGGCCTAAAGGGTTAAATACTTGTAAAAGCCTACAGGTGCTTTCAAAACTACTGTGAAGTAAGCAAGTGCCTCTTGTTGGTTGATGAGTTTATAATTTTAAACATGGCAACTTAAAGTCTTTTGTCATCCACAGTCATATATGATTTGCTGCTCATAAAACTAAAGTGTTGTTGGTTCTGTGTTTAGCTGTCCTCCTATAGGTTTCCAGCCACTTCTATTGTATTCAGTACTTTGGGATGGCTCTGTAAACAGATGAAGCCAATAATGTATTAACAGTACCAACTGAGAGAAAGTATGGTTAACTGAGGTTACTAAAAACAAAAAGCAATTCAAATCAATTGGCAACCTACAAAAAGAGTTAAAGATTTTAAAAGCTATTATTAAAATTGCTATTTTGGTCTATTATGTTATGTTATATGTGCGTACATATTGTATGTCCACATGGGAAAATTTATTTAAGAATTTTATTTTAAATGGCTTATAGATAGGATTGTCCATAAATTTAAGCTGCTAAAATTAATCAAAGATACATTTTAATTCGTGTGACCTGAATCTCTGTATCATATGCGTTATTCTTGTTTGTAAAAAGAAACTAAAATCATTTTATATGTTTGTGCTTAAGTTTACTGGTTAAACAAACTACACCATGTTAGATATTGAAGAGGTGTTTCCAATACATGATTCTTAAAATTTATAGAAGGCATTGGACCTTCTGGTAAATGTATTCTTAAGTTGTTATCTAATGGTTGAAACGGTTTGCTAAGTATTCATGTGATATTGCTATTGTCAGCAAGCGATCTAGGACTTGCTCCCTCATTTCTCTATTCTAAGCCCAACTTGTTCTTTCATTTCTCTATTCTCTTCAAGGTAGCAAACTAATTCTATTATGAAGGAATCTGTAGGATGCACAATTTAATCTTTAGACCTTATAAAAGAGATGGCTAACATTTTTCTGTAATAGCATAGCCAAAATAAGAGCTTAAATAATAATCTCATAGCTAAATTTACTTTGCAATCAGTGAAGTAACAGTAAGTAGAAAAAACATCCCTTTCAGACCAAAGGGAAAGCAGTTTTTTAAGTGAGAATATAATTTTCCTCATGGGCATTGTCTACCTTGGAAAAACTACTACAGAACATGCCTGTGACTACAGACTTGTATTTCAGGCCACCAAAGATTAGAGATGAGACTTGGGCACTCCCCTGACTTGCATCCTCTGGTCTGCTTTAACACAAACCAGGAGGAAAAGAAAGCTAGGCATCAGAAGCAATGGGGGCAGGCCTATTAATGGCTGATCTGTACAGTGATCTGCCCTCAAGCAGACCCAACAGGCCAGTCCACTGCAGTGGCTTTCAATGTGGTAAGCCTGGGCTTCAGCAGAAGTCAGCTTGTGAAGAGCCCTGGCAGCTCTGCCAAGAGTTGGATCACTGGAAATGGACCTGCCCTGGAGTCGAAGGATGCCCAGGTCAGAGCCACAGATCTTATTGGCTCTAAGCTGAAAAGCCCTTCACTCAGCCCAACTTCCAAAGTGACCACTGCAGCTGAGGGTATGGTCAAGTAGGGTCAGCAACATTGCAGGCAGAACTGTAAATTTCTTGTTAGAGATGCCCCCTGCCTTTACCTGGCCAGCTCTCCTCCCAGGCCAGCCAAGTAATGAAAGTCAACAGAGTGCCTTCCCCTAGGAGGTTCACACCTCCCTTAGGATGTACCCCATGTGAAGAGATAGATAGGTCTGGGCCTCTTAACTTACAAGGCCTAAAGCCCAACAGATTATTATCAAGCCTCTTCTGCCAGGTTCTATTTGCCTCTCAATCAGAAAACTTAATTGTAGCTTAGACAGCACCTTTCTTAGCTCCTCTAATAATGACTCTGTCCTGTGTTCTAGATCCTGTCTAGTGCACTTGGGCCTCATTCCTTTGTAATCATAACCTCTACTCTACCACCAATGGCTCTACTCCCAACCTGTGTGTTCTGATGGTCCTCTTCCCCACTTAATGCTGTATAATTGTTCAAACCTGGTAAATGCCACTCTTAGGACCATTGGTTACTATCCTCACCCTGTCTTTTATGACCTTGTCTAAATATGATCAGAGTTGGCGAACTTGGAAGGCTTCCATAGCCATGACAACTCATGACAGGAGCCTAGGGTGGTTACTGGTGCCATAAACTAGAGTGAGTGTCCATTTGTTGGGTCAACAACAGGAGTCAGTGTTGCACTTGCTCCTCATGTGGGATATCTGTCCTGAATGTGCTGTACACTGTGATTTAATGTTATAACTAGTACTCAAACAGTATGTTTCACTTTGTGTTTCTATGTGGGTGCAAACTGTTGAAATCTTGACTTAATATATACTAAATTGATCTTCTGTATATAAAGAGAATTGAAAATGAATCTTCATGTGAATGGAAGGGGAGAGGGAGCGGGAGAGGTGAGGGTTGTGGGTGGGAGGGAAGTTATGGGAGGGGGAAGCCATTGTAATCCATAAGCTGTACATTGGAAATTTATATTCATTAAATAAAAGTTTAAAAAAAAGAAAATGAAAAAATATCCCATGTTCATGGATTGTGAGAGAACAGTTTAAAATAATTATATTTTGTGAAGCATTTGCGGAATCATTGACACTAGCAAAATCTTAAGTTAAATTTTTGAAGAAATATATTTTGCAAAGCTCTAAGTGAATAGAACATGCATGAACTATTGATGGGCAAAGGCAAAGCGAATTGAAAATCATCTTTGTTTTTAAAAATATATTTAATTTATTAGAAAGGAAGAGTTACAGAGAGGCAGAGGCAGAGAGAGAGAGAAAAAGATAGAGAGTCTTCCATCTGCTGGTTCACTCCCCAATTGGCTGCGACAGTTGGAAAGGGACCAATCTAAAGCCAGGAACCAGGAGCCAGGAGCTTCTTCTAGGTCTCCCATGTGGGTGAAGTGGCCCAAGTACTTGAGCCATCTTCTACTGCCTTCCCAAGCCATAGCAGAGGGCTGGATCTTAAGTGGAAGAGCTGGGACTTGAACCAGCGCCTATATGGGATGCTGGCAGAGCAGGTAGCAGCTTTACCCACTATACCATAGCCCTAGCCCCGAAAATCTTAATTAAATGATTCTTTCTAGATGCCATTCTGAACATTTGTGATTCCCAAGAGGATATCAACATATAAATATTGACTAGTGCTTGGAATGGTGTTCTTTTCACAGAAATTAGAAAAGGAATTAAAAATTTTATATGGGTCCTGAAAAATCCAAGAATATCCAAATGTCTTTAATAAGGAAAAACAATATTAGATTCATTAGAAATCCTGATTTTCAGATGCCTTACAGAGCTTCATTAATTAAAATAACGTGCTATAGCCTCAAAGGCAGACGTTTAGAGTAAAAGAAAGGAATATATATATAGTTCAAAACACAGCATATGTCTTCTTACTGTTGCACTTCATTGCACTTTGAAGATAATGTATTTTTTAAAAGATATATTTATTTTATTGTAAGGTGGAATTAGAGAGAGAGAGAGAGAGAGAGAGAGAGATATTTTCCATCCACTGGTTCACTTCCCAAATAGCTACAATGGCTGGAGATGAGCTGAAACCAGAAGCCTGGAGCCAGGAGCCAGGAGCCAGGAGCCAGGAGATTCTTCCAGGTCTCTCACATGGATGCAGGGGACCAAGCACTTGGGCTATGCTCTACTACTTTCCCATGAATATTATCAGGGAGCTGGATTGGAAGTGGAGCAGCTGGTACACAAATCAGCACCCATATGGGATGCCAGCACTGCAGGCAGCAACTTTACCCACTATCCCAGAACACTGGCCTTGATAATGCATTTTTATAATTTAATAGTTATGACAATCCTCCATTGAACAAATCTCACAGCATCATTTTTCTACTGACTTGTGCTTAGTTCATCTCATGAAACTTCTGACAATATGTAAAACTGTACCACTTGGCTGGCACTGCAGCTCAATAGGCTAATCCTCCGCCTGTGGCACTGGCGCACCGGGTTCTAGTCCCGGTTGGGGTGCCGGATTCTGTCCCGTTCACTCCTCTGCCAATCCATCTCTATGCTGTGGCCTGGGAGTGAAGTGGAGGATGGCCCAAGTCCTTGGGCCCAGTACCTGCATGGGAGACCAGGAGGAAGCACCTGGCTCCTGGCTTCGGATCAGTGCAGTGCCCCGGCTGCAGAGTGCCGGCTGCAGCGGCCATTTGTGGGGGTGAACCAACGGATAAAGGAAGAATCTTTTTCTCTATCTCTTTCTCTCACTGTCCACTCTGCATGTCCAAAAAAAAAAAAAAAAACTGTACCACTATTATGATATCTGCTGTGAAAATCTGTGACCAATACTCTTTGATGCTATTATAATTGATTTGGGATGCCATGAACTGCATCCGTATAATATGACAAATTTAATCCACAAATGTGTTTTCTAATTGCTTCATTGGCCATTCCCCATATCCCTCTGTCTTCTGCTATTCCCTGAAACATAACAATATAGAAAGTAGGTAAGCTAAATACCATACAGTGTTCAAGTATAGGAAGTACTGCATGTCTCTTACTTCAAATCAAAAGCTGGAAGTGATCCAGTTTACATTACAATGAAGAAATTCTGCCATTTGTGACAACATGGTTAAACTTACAGTGTATAGTATATTTTCCTGAAAAATAAACCAATCATAGAAAGATTTATAATTCCAATTTATATATATATATATATATATATATATATATATGTGTGTGTGTGTGTGTGTGTGTGTGTGTGTGTATGACATTAAGAAGGGTAGAAGCAAAAAATAAAATCATGTTTCTTAGTGACTCTGGACAAGGCAGACTGGATAGTAATTGACCAAAGGAACTAAATTCTGTGTTATAGGGGCTGTTGCTGTGGCATAACAGGTAAAGCTGCTGCCTGCAGTTTCAGGTGCTGGTTGAAGTCCCAGGTGCTCTACTTCCCATCCAGCTCTCTGCTATGGCCTGGGAAAGCAGTAGAAGAAGACCCAAGTCCTTGGGCCCCTGCATCCGTGTGGGAGAACCAGGAGAAGCTCCTGGCTCCTGGCTTCGGATCAGTGCAGCTCCAGCCTTTGTGTCCAATTGGAGAGTGAACCAGCGGATGGAAGATCTCTCTCCCTCTCTCTCTGCCTCTCCTTCTCTTTCTGTGTAACTCTTTCAAATGAATAAATAAATCTTTAAAAAAATAAATAAAGTCTATGTTATGCATAAAGAAAAAAATCTGCTAAATAGCAAATATAGTATTGTGTACATAAAAATGTATTAGATAGCATCTGTGTTAACTGGTTTTCATCAAAAATGTGACTACATTGTAATTTTTGGATTGACATATGTTTATTAACTTGATCATGTTGATAGTATCATAACCAATTTGCATGCTCACATTTCAAATTCATCAATTTATACATACATTAATTAAAATTATATATTATACATTAATTTACATACATTAATTTTATAGAATTTTGTTCATATGTAACCATAAATCAAAAGCTTATTTTAAAATAAGATGATGTTTCTAAAAATTAATATTGAATTTCAAAATAATACATATTTACATTTTATTATGTAGTATATTCCCATTAAAATGTAGCCCAGAATGTCAGAATGTTGATTTATTTACACTGCCTTAGCATAGTGTCTGTTATTGAATACATGTCCTCTAAACCTATTGGTAGAAAACCTACACTATCCATTGAAAGAACATATTCAGGTTTTACCCATAACAATGAAGTCCCTTATTTCCCCATGTCCCTATAAATAGATTATTAGATCATGTATGTAGTCAATTGTAATTGTAAATAAAATTTGACCAATCTAGCTGAACTCAATGTTTTTAAGAATTTTGAAGGAGTCAAAAGGATTCACAAATTGAATACAACACATTTTATAAACAATTCAACACACAAATAAGAATGGTTTATTAATTTGCTACTAGCCTCAATTATTCATTATTTTCTTAGTTGATTTTGACCTTGTTTTAACCAAAGTAACAAGCTCTCAATTTCAACACAGAATTATGAAATATATTGATATTGTTCTTGAGTTTGAGTGTCAGGAAAAACTTAACCTCTGACTGAAAGGAAAGAATAATAGTCTACTTTATTTAAAATATAATAGGGGATAAAATAAGAAAAGCAAGCATGAAACTCAAATTTATTGAAACAATGACCACTAGAGCTAGAAAGAATTAACAAGAGACAAAAAGAAGTGCTCTCAAATTCAGAAAGCCTTGAACATCTGGTTCATGTGAGTACGAAACACTTTGATCCTGACAGTCCAAATAATAAAAACAGGCCATTAGAAAAACACAAAGAACATTGAAATATTCCAATGGTAATAATTATCTATGATAGAATTTTATATACACAAAACCAAGATTCATCTTTGAGGAATGAGAAACATACCTGGAAAATAAACTTCAAATTATTAGTGCACATAGAAATAGTCCTGAAGTTTGATTTTGACCCAACCAAAAATCCTTGCTCCATTAATATTAGGAAATCAAAAAACCACTGAGATCATGGCTGGTAAGTATCTTCAAGGGAATTGTAACCGATGATATGTGAACAATGAGGGAGATAAGAACCAATATTTCTGTTTCATATGTGCTTTAAAGTGTATGTGTATCCTATTATAAATTTATTTTTTTGAATTATATATCTTGTTTTTAAAGTATTTATTTTTTAGCTTATTCAACATGCTTTGTAGTTACAATTCTGAGAACACAATGACATTCCTTCCACCTTTTCTTCCCTCTTCCCCTGCACCCTTCTCCCTTTCTTTCATTTTTTTTTAGTTTTTGAGATGTAATATTTTAAATTTAAATTACAGTTAAAGGTTTAATATTTCACCAAATAAGAAGTTTAACAAGTAAAAAAGCAAAAATACCTTAATATAGTGGGAATGTAGACAATGACTACAGACAATAGTTGAATTGAAAAATGACCATTTCATCCATACACAGTAAATTTTAAAGTAATCACAGGTTACTAAAACTGTGGTAGTATAATATTCTTGACAACTGGTTTGAGGAAGGTATAAAACAAAGTTTTACAAAGCTATATTTGCAGCATTACTGATAAACACAGACATTTCTTTTTCCTTTCTTTTTTTTTTTTTTTTTTCAGTTTTAGCTGCCACAAAAAAAGGAAGAACATGTGGTATTCGTCTTTCTGGGTGTGGCTTATTTCACTCAATATGATGTCCTCCAATTGCATCCATTTTGCTACAGTTTTTAGACTTCCATTCTTTTTTATAGTAGAATAATATTCCATTGTGTAATTTTTAAAGATTTTATTATTTACTTGAAAGGCAGACTTACAAAGAGGCAGAGGCAAAGAGAGAGAAGTCTTCCATCTGCTGGTTCATTCCCCAGATGGCCACAATGGCTGAAGCTGAGCCTATTCAAAGCCGGAAACCATAATCTTCTCCCAGGTCTCCCATGCAGGTGTAGGGGTCCAAGGACTTGGGCCATTTTCTACTGCTTTCCCAGTCTCCAGCAGAAAGCTGGATGAGAAATGGAGCAGCCAATACTCAAACTAGGGCCCATATAAGATACAAGCATTGTAGTCAACAGCCTTACTTGCTATGCCACAGTGCCAGCCCCAATAACACATTTTCTTTCTTTATAAAGAAAGCTTTTATTTAATGAATACAAAAATCATAGGTACAGCATTAGGAATATAGTGATTCTTCCCCCCATACCTGCCCTTCCACCCCCATTTCTATCCCATCTCCTACTCCATCACCCATCCCATTTTTCATAGATTTGCTTTTTATTAATTTTATATACAAAAGACAAACTCTATACTAAGTAAAGATTTCCACAATTTTCACTAACGCAGACACACAAAGTATAAACTACTTTTTGAAAACAAGTTTTGCAGTTAATTCTCATATTACAATTCATTAAGGAAAGAGATCCTGCATGGGGAGTAAGAGCTCAGTGATTCCTGTTGTTTATTTAACAATCTACACTCTTACTTATGATGTCAGTTATCACCTGAAGCTCTTGATCTGAGCTGTCAAGGCTGTGGGAGCCTTTTGAATCCACAAACACTGTCAGTATTGGACAGGGCCACAAGCAAAGTGGAAGTTCTTTCTTCCCTTCACAAAAAAACTACATCCTTCTTTGATGGCCCCTTCTCCTACTGGGATCTCAATCACAAAGATCCTTCATGTAGATCATTTTTTGTCACAGTGTCTTGACTTCTCCATGCAGGAAATGCTTTCATCAGACTTTCAGCCAGATCAGAATGCCTTAAGGACTGATTCTGAGATCAGAGTGCTGTTTAGGATATTTGTCATGCTATGAGTCTGCTATGTGGACTGCTTCCCATGTTGGAAGATTCTCAACTTTTTAATTCTGTTTATTGTTATTACCAGACAGTTGATATTATTTATGTGATCTTTTTGATCAATATTATAAAATCTACTCCATCAAGAAGAAAATACTATCAGATTCATAGACATTGATGTAGGGACACAGGAAACATGAAGAAACAAAGTGTGGCAATGTGTAACTTTCCAAAAGAACAATACAGTTTTTTTTCAGAATTAGATCCTTATGTGAAGGAAAGTTATGAAATGCCAGGAACAGGCACTCAAATAGTGATTATTATGAAACTCAATGTTATGCAAGAGAATTAAGATTGACAGACTAAAGAAATGAGGAAATCAGTGAATGATATGCATGAAAAATTCAGTAAGGAGATAGAAATCATTAAGAAGAATCAAAGAGAAATTTTTCAGGTAAAAACTTCAATCAATGAAATAATAATATATTTGAGAGACTCAAAACAGAATAAACCAAGTGGAGGAAAGAATTTATGATTTGGAGAAAGACAAATGAAAAGCTAGAAAAAAGAAGCTCGAAGAAGCACAAGCTCTACCAAAGTAGATCTCCTCCAAAGCATGTTGCAGTCAGATTATAAAAAGGTAAGGACAAGGAGAGAATCCTAAAGGCAGTAAGAGAAATGCATCAAGTTATAAATCAAGGAAAACTAATTAGACTAACAGTAGACTTCTCAGCAGAAACTCTACAGGCCAGAAGAAAGTAGGGTGATATATCCATTGTCTTCAAAGAAAACTTCTGAGGCCAGTCCCGTGGCACAGTAGGTTAATCCTCCACTTGTGCTGCTGGTATCCCAAATAGGCACCAATCCTAGTCTCAGCTGTCACTCTTCCAACCCAGCTCTCTTCTATGGCCTGGTAGAGCAGTAGAAGATGCCCCAAGTGCTTCGACTCCTGCAACAACATGGCAGACTGGGAAGAAACACCTGGCTCCTGGCTTCAGATCAGCACAGCTCTGGCCATTGCAGCCATCTGGGGAGTGAACCAATGTAAGAAATGCCATTCTCTTTGTCTCTTCCTCTCACTGTAACTTTACCTCTCAAATAAATAAATAAAAATCATAAAAAGAATATTATATTTAATGAAACAGGAATTAATAATTTCCCAGAAAAGCAAAAAATGAGTATTCATCACAACCAGACTCACCTCACAAGAAATTCTAAAGGGAGTTAAACACAATGAAAGCATTTGACATTACCAAATTCACTAACAAAGCAGATATCATTATAATCTATTATCTATTAATATTATTTTTGGGGTCCAGAGCCATGGCTCACTTGGCTAATCCTCTGCCTGCAGTGCTAGCATCCCATATGGGTGCCGGTTCTAGTCCTGGTCACTCCATTTTTTCGGTTTCCTCTTCTATTTCTTTCTTTAAGATTTTGTAATTTTCATCATAGAGATCTTTAACATCCTTGGTTAAGTTTATTCCAAGGTATTTGATTGTTTTTGTGGATATTGAGAATGGGATTGATCTTAGAAGTTCTTTCTCAGCCATGGGATTGCCTGTGTATACAAAGGCTGTTGATTTTTGTGCATTGATTTTATATCCTGCTACTTTGGCAAACTCTTCTGTGAGTTCCAATAGTCTCTTAGTAGAGTTCTTTGGATTCCCCCAAATAAAGAATCATAGCCTCTGCAAAGAGGGATAGTTTGACTTCTTCCTTCCCAATTTGTATCCCTTTAATTTCTTTTTCTTGCCTGATGGCTCTGGCTAAGACTTCCAGAACTATATTGAATAGCAGTGGTGAGAGTGGGCATCCCTGTCTGGTACCAGATTAGAGTGGAAATGCTTCCAACTTTTCTCCATTCAGTAGGATGCTGGCCATGGGTTTTTCATAACTTACTTTGATTGTATTGAGGAATGCTTCTTCTATACCCAATTTGCTTAGAGTTTTCATCATGAGAGGGTGTTGTATTTTATTGAATGCTTTCTCTGCATCTATTGAGTTAATCATATGGTTTTTCTTCTGTAGTTTGTTAATGTGGTGTATCACATTGATTGATTTGTGAACATTGAACCATCTCTGCATACCAGGGATAAATCCCACTTGGTCTGGGTGGATGATCTTTCTGATGTGTTGTTGCATTCTATTGTCCAGAATTTTATTGAGGTTTTTTGTGTCTATATTCATCAGGGATGTTGGTTTGTAATTTTCTTTCAATGCTGCATCTTTTTCCAGCTCAGGGATTAAGGTGATGCTGGCTTCATAGAAAGTATTTGGGAGGATTCCCTCTTTTTTGATTGTTCTGAATAGTTTGAGGAGAATTGGAGTTAGTTTTCTTCTTTAAATGTCTGGTAGAATTCAGCAGTGAATCCATCTGGTCCTGGGCTTTTCTTCATTGGGAGGGCCTTTAATATTGTTTCAATATCTGTCTTAGTTATGGGTCTGTTTAGGTTTTCTATGTCTTCCTGGTTCAATTTAGATAGGTTGTATGTGTCCAAGAATCTACCCATTTCAAATAGATTTCCCTGTTTGCTGGCATACAACTCCTTGTATTATTTTCTGATGATTCTTTCTATTTCTATGGTGTCTGTTGTTATATTTCCTTTTACATCTCTGTTTTTATTGATTTGGGTCTTTTGTTTTTTTAGTTAGTTGGGCCAATGGGTGTCAATTTTGTTTATTTTTTCAAAAAAATCAGCTCCTCGTTTGGCTGATATTTTGTAATTTTTTTTGGATTCAATCCTGTTGATTTCTTCTCTGATTTTAATTATTTCTCTTCTCCTACTAGATTTGGGTCTGGTTTGCTGCAATTTTTCTAGATCCTTGATATGTGTTGAAAGTTCATTTATTTGGTGCCTTTCCAATTTCTTGATGTAGGCACCTATTGCTATAAACTTTCCTCTTAACACTGCTTTTGCTGTATCCCATCAGTTTTGATATGTTGTGTTGTTATCCTCATTTACTTTAAGTCCCTTAACATATCTTTTAAATAAACCGGTGCCCTGTAATTAGGTGCATATACATTTATAATAGTTACATCTTCCTGTTGAATTGACCCCTTAATCATTGTATAGTGCCCCTCTTTGTCTCTCTTAACAGTTTTTGTGTTAAAGTTTAATTTGTCTGATATTAAGATGGCTATTCCAGCTCTTTTTTGGTTTCTGTTGGCATGGTATATCTTTTTCCAGCCTTTCACTTTCAGTCTGCATGTATCTTTGTTGGAAAGATGTGCTTCTTGTAAGTAGAAAATAGATGGGTTTTGTTCCTTAATCCATTCATCCAGTCTGTGCCTTTTAACTGGACAGTTGAAGCCATTAGCATTCAATGTGACTATTGATAAGTAGTAACTTAGCCCTGCAATTTTCCCAAAGATATTTCTAATATATGCTTTGAACTTCCTGTGATCTTTTACTGAGAGGTTTTCTTCCTTTACCTTCTTTCATATTGATGACCATGTTTCTGTGTTTCTGTGTGTAACACATCTTTAAGCATCTTTTGCAGGGCTGGACGAGTGGCGACAAATTCTTTCAATTTCTGTTTGCTATGAAAGGTCTTTATTTCACTTTCATTCACAAATGAGAGCTTTGCAGGATATAATATTCTGGGCTGGCAGTTTTTCTCTCTTAGTACCTTTGCAACCTTGACAAATGTATGTTAATTAAACAACATGCCACGGAATGACCAATGAGTCATTAAAGGTTAAAAAGAAAACTGAAAGCTTTCTTGAAATAGATGTACATGAAAACATAACATATAAAACCTGTGTGATGTAGCAAAAGCAGTATTAAGATAAATTTCTAGTATTAAGTGATTACATTAAACCAAAAAAATGTCTCAAATGATCTAATGATGTATCTTGGAAACTTAGAAAAACAAGAAAAAAAAAGTTAGCAGGAGACAAGAAGTAATGAATATCACAGTAGAAATTAATGAAATGGAAAAAAATACAGAAAAGCAATAGAACTAACAACTGTTTTTTTGAGAAGATAAAACAAATAAACAAAGCTTTATCAGACTAACAGAAAAAAAGAGAGAAAAAGCTCAAATAAATAAAACTGAAGATGAAAAAGATGTTAGAACATAGAACATTGAAATAAGAAGGAGCATAAGAAACTACTTTGAAAATGTGTGGTAACCAACTGAAAAACTAGAGGAAATGGATAAATGCCCAAATAAAAACTATCAGGATGAAAAATTTAAAAAGATATATAAAATACAAACAGTTTCAAAATAAAAATTGAGATCAAAGTACTAATTAAGTATTCTATGAAGTAAAATTCCAGCATCTTTTGACTTTACAATAGATTATTTAAAATATTTAAAGAGAAATTAACTCCAATACTTTTCAAACCTTTCCAAAATATTGAAAATAATAGAACTTTACCAAAGTTTTTATATGAGTCAAATCACTGATACCAAAAGTGAACACACAACGTGAAAAGAACAATACATATCTACATCCTTAATGAACATAGTTGCAAAAATTCTCTACAAAATCCTACCAAACCAAATTCAAAATCACATCGAAAAGATGACTGCACACCAAGTAGAATTTATCCCAGAGATTGAAGGGTGCTTCAACATTTGCCAGCCACTCAAAGCCATAAATCACATCAGCAATATGAAGAACAAAAACCATGTGGTCATCTCAATAGATACAGAGAAATCATTTGATAAGATTCAATATTCTTTCTTGATAAAACCCTTCCACAAATTAGGTATAGAAATTACAAATATATTGCAAGCTAACAACCTGATTCATTTCCCTTCAGATCTGGAACAAGATAAGGATATCAACTTTCACCACTCTTACTCAATATAGTACTGGAAGTACTCGCAAGAGCAATTAGGGAGGGAAAAAACTTAAGGGCATCAAAATAGGAAAGAGGATGCCAAAATATCCATGTTTGCAGATGACACGATGTTGCAAATGGAAAAATGTGAATATTCTAACAAAAAGCTGTTACAAAAAAATGCCTGAAAGTTGCAGCTTACAAAATCAACATACAAAATTTGTCATTTTGATATGCTAATAATGAACTAAACAAAAGAGAAATCAAGAAAGAAACCCACTCACAATAGGCACAGCAAATCAAATATTTAGAAATAAAGGCCGGCGCCATGGCTCAACAGCTAATCCTCCGCCTTGCGGCGCTGGCACACTGAGTTCTAGTCCCGGTTGGGGCACCAGATTCTATCCCAGTTGCCCCTCTTCCAGGCCAGCTCTCTGCTATGGCCCTGGAAAGCAGTGGAGGATGGCCCAGGTCCTTGGGCCCTGCACCCGCATGGGAGACCAGGAGAAGCACCTGGCTCCTGGCTTCGGATCAGCGAGATGTGCCGGCCGCAGCGGCCATTGGAGGGTGAACCAACTGCAAAAGGAAGACCTTTCTCTCTGTCTCTCTCTCACTATCCACTCTGCCTGTCAAAAAAAAAAAAAAAAAAAAAGAAAGAAACTATGATGAAACAATGATCAAGCACACAAAAAATGGAAATCTATTCCTTACTAATGGATAGGAAAAAATAATATCTTTTAATTGTATCTACAACTTAAAGCAATCTACAGATTCAATAAAATCTCTATAAAATGGCCAGCGCCGTGGCTCAATTGACTAATCCTCCACCTTGCGGCGCCAGCACACCGGGTTCTAGTCCTTGTTGGGGCGCCAGATTCTGTCCCAGTTGCCCCTCTTCCAGGCCAGCTCTCTGCTGTGGCCAGGGAGTGCAGTGGAGGATGGCCCAAGTGCTTGGGCCCTGCACCCCATGGGAGACCAGGAGAAGCACCTGGATCTTGCCTTTGGATCAGCACAGTGCGCCGGCCGCAGTGTGCTGGCCGCGGCAGCCATTGGAGTGTAAACCAATGGCAAAGGAAGACCTTTCTCTCTATCTCTCTCTCTCATTGTCACTCTGCCTTTCAAAAAAAAAAAAAAAAGAAAAAGAAAAAGAAAAAAAAAAAAGAAATCCCTATAAAATGCCAGTGGCATTCTTTACAGAATTAGAAAAAAAAAAAAAACATGCAATTAACATAAAATCACAAAAACACCCAGAAGAGCAAAAGTGATCTTGAACAAAATACACTGGAAGCATCATAATACCTGATTTCAAAGCATACTGCAAAGCTTTCATAATTAAAAACAGCATGGCACTGGTGTAATAACTGTTACATAACGGTGCGGGCTGTGGTGCTGCGGGTAAAGCTGCCAGCGGTAGTGCCAGCATTCCCTATCAGTGCCTGTTCAAGTCCTGGCTGCTTCACATCCCACACAGCTCCCTGCTAACGTGCCTTGGAAAGCAGATGAAAATGGTAAAAGCACTTGGGCCCCAGCATTCATGTGGGAGAACTGGATAAAGTTCCTGGCTCTTAGCTCCAACCAGACAGAGCCCTAGCCATTATGGCCATTTGGAGAGTGAACTAGCAGATGGAAGATTTATCTCTCTGACTTTGCCTCTGCCTCTGTCTCTCCCTCTCTGTAACTATGTCTGTCAAATAAGTAAATAAATCTTTGAAAAAATGACACACACACACATAAATATAACAGAATAGAGGGTCCAGAAATTAATTCACATACATACATACAACTTATTTTTGAGAAAAGTGCCCAAATGATGCATTGAGAAAGGAATCTCTTCAATAAATGGTGCTGGGAAAACTGGATGTGGCGAGGCCAAGCAACTTTGGCTGGCTGACAAGGTCATAGAAGAAGGTCTGTCTCAGCAAGGTGTGAGAAGGACGGTCCTATTCCAGGTTTTAGGTTTGTTGGGAACTACACTCTGCATAAGAAAGTAGGAGCTTCCTGGTGGTCTCTCAAATGATTGCGGTATTCCTAGTTTTAAGGAAGAATGCTTAGTCTCATTATCCCTAAAATGTCCATTGCTTTGCAGAATTCTAATCAAGGCAAATGCTAGTATAGGAGAAGGGGTTAATGCTTTATGCAAGGTTGCACTGTTTGTGGAAAAGAATTAAAAGGCAACAGGCTCTCTAGTATATACTTCCCACTAAAAGAAAGATAAATGTTATTAAATCTTTAATTCAATATATGCTACAAATACAGCAATGGTTAAGCTATCAAAACTGTAGAATAGATCTTAGTGAACCTTTAAATTAGTAAAATAAAGGAATTAAAGAATTACAGAAAGACCTGAAAAGAGGGGATACATTTAAAAAAGGGCCTGCTTTGAACTTGGGGCTTCTAGTAAAGATTAGATTAGGAAGGTACTATTCTAGCTTGTGTAGCCAATTTCTGAATAGTTCGACAGCATTCTGGGCCTTGGCTTGTCTGGGCAGCCTGTTATCTCACACCTGTCTGTGATTGTAACCCATGCTCTGAATATGTCCTTGAAAATCAAAGAAATTGCAATTAAAAAAAAATAGACAACAGTCTGGTTATTGTGAGAAAAAAAGAATCATTATTTGACTTATAATATAAAAATAAAGTCGGGTGCTTGAAAGCCAGAGCCATGCCATCAGCCTTGCTGTGAGTGTCTCTCATTTCTTTGAGCACAGACACCTCTCACACGTTGGGGCTCCTGGACTGGCTGGAGCTGGTCTCCAACATGGATGCATATATGCAGAAGAATGAAATGAGAGCCCTGCCTCTCACAATATACAAAAATCAACTCAAAGTGGATCAGATAACTCAATTGCAGATCTGGGCTTATGAATTTGCTAGAAGAAAATGTAGAGAAAATTCTTCAAGACATTGATGTAGCTGATGACTTTTGAATAAGATCCCCAACTCACAGGCCTCAAAAGCAAAACTAGACAAATGGCATTCTATCAAACTCAACCTACTGCACAGCAAAGGAAACAATCAATACAAAATAGAGAAAAATAAAATTTGCAAGCTACCTATCCATCAAAGGGTTAAAATCCAGAATATATTAGCAACTCAAATAACTCAACAAGAATAAAAAAAAAAAATCCATTTGAAAAATGTGCAAAGGGCACCGATAGACAATTCTTGAAAGAAAAAATACAAATGGTCAACAAATACATGAAAAATGCTCAACATGACTAGCCATCAGGAAAGTGCAAACAAAACTACAATAAGTTGCCGGCGCCGCGGCTCACTAGGCTAGTCCTCTGCCTTGCGGCGCCGGCACACTGGGTTCTAGTCCCGGTCGGGGCACCGATCCTGTCCCGGTTGCCCCTCTTCCAGGCCAGCTCTCTGCTGTGGCCCGGGAGTGCAGTGGAGGATGGCCCAAGTCCTTGGGCCCTGCACCCCATGGGAGACCAGGAGAAGCACCTGGCTCCTGCCATCGGATCAGCGCGGTGCGCCGGCCACAGCGCGCCTACCGCGGCGGCCATTGGAGGGTGAACCAACGGCAAAAGGAAGACCTTTCTCTCTGTCTCTCTCTCACTGTCCACTCTGCCTGTCAAAAAAAAAAAAAAAAAAAACTACAATAAGATATCATCTCCCTTCTGTCAGCGTGGCTAAAATCCAAAGTGCCGAGAGTAACAAATGCTAATGAGGATGTGGACAAAATGCAAAACTTATACACTATTTGTGGAAATGTAAATTAGTGAAGTCACTATGGAAAATAGCATGGAGATTTCTTTAAAAAACTAGAAATGGACTTGCTGTGTGATTCAGCAATCCCACTACAGGGTATATACACAAAAGACATGAACAAGTTATATCAAAGTGATACCAACACCACCATGTTTATAGCAGCACTGTTCACAAATAACCAGTTGAACAGATAAATGAAATATGATATATATATATGGAATAATATATATAAATAACATGGATAATTATATATGTGGAATATATATATATTTATATGGGATTATATATGATGTGGGATATTATTCAGCTATAAAAATGAAATTCTACGGTATCATCAAAATGGATGTAACAGGAGGACATCATGATGAGTGAAATAAGTGGGAAACAGAAAAAGAAAAAATTCACATTGAATGTGCATGTGGGAGTTAAAATTAAAAATCAAAGTAAGTAAATACATACACAGAAAAATAAAAGGTACCAATTTGTATCAGTATTACTTCAAATGTGGTTTTGTCAAAATTTGGTTTATATCTTTGTCAAACAAATGCTGAAGCATGATATACTAGTACAGTGTTAATGATCCATGAATTTTAAAACTGTATATGAATAAAATGGACAGGTATTCAACTGATTATTGTTTATACACCTTGTCTATATTCCCACTCAACTATAGCCTTTTTTTACTTAAAAACAAATATATTTATAAATGTTACTGACAAGAATCCTTAGAACACTGTTTTGAAAATGTCTTGGAGAAAGGCATTTTGCCTAGTAATTCTGATGCTGATGAAGATGTCCACCTTCCATAGCAGGATGCCTGAGTTCAAGTAGGGGCTCCACTTCCAACCTCAGCTTTCTTAGTGTTGACGTCCAATATGCACTCCTCCTTGGCCCAGTCTTCTGCTATGCTGCAGCCCTGATAATCCTAATAAAACAGTTTCTTATCAGCTATTCTACATGCAGAAACATCTAACTGATCTTAGTTTTATTGTACATGATAAATCATCTATATTGTGATTTTTTGAAAGATAATTCTATGTGGATATTTTTCTTATATTTTATTTTTTTACCATTTAGTAATTTCTTTTTTTAAAACTTTTATTTAATGAATATAAATTTTCAAAGTACAGCTTATGGGTTACAATGGCTTCCCCCCCCATAACTTCCCTCCCACCTGCAACCCTCCCCTTTCCCACTCCCTCTCCCCTTCCATTCACATCAAGATTCATTTTCAATTCTCTTTATATACAGAAGATCAGTTTAGTATTTATTAAGTAAAGATTTCAACAGTTTGCACCCACACAGCAACACAAAGTGAAAAATACTGTTGGGGTACTTGTTATAGCATTAAATCACAAATGTACAGCACATTAAGGACAGAGATCCTACATGCTATTTTTAAAAAATTGATTAATTTGTGAGCTGAAATTGTTTCAGCTCACAATTGATGGCTCTGATAGGTCTAAGAGTCAAAGGGATCACACAAGCAAGACAAGTGTCTGCTAATACTAACTGATAGAATCAAAAAGGGAGAGAAAGATCCAACATGGGAAGTGGGATACACAGCAGACTCATAGAATGGCAGATGTCCTAAATAACACTCTGGCCTCAGAATCAGCCCTCAAGGCATTCGGATCTGGCTGAAGAGCCCATGAGAGTATAGTAGTCATGGAAAGCCAAGATATTATGGAAAAAAAAAAAGACTTAAATGAAAGATCTCTGTGAGTGAGATCCCAGTGGGAAGAACGGGGCCATCAAAGAAGGAGGTACCTTTCTCCGAAGGGAGGAGAGAACTTCCACTTTGACTATGACCCTATCGGAATAAGATCAAAGTCAGCGAACTCTAAAGGCTTCCATAGCCTTGGCAACTCATGACTAGAGCCTAGGGAGATTACTGACACCATGAACAGGAGTGTCAAATTGTTAAGTCAGCAACAGGAGTCACTGTGTACTTACACCCCATGTGGGATCTGTCCTTAATGTGTTGTCTAATGTGAAGTGATGCTATAACTAGTACTGAAACAGTATTTTTATACTTTGTGTTTCTGTGTGGGTACAAACTGATGAGGTCTTTACTAATTATATACCGAATTGATCTTCTGTATATAAAGAGAATTGGAAATGAAAAAAAAAAAAAACAACCTGGTGTTAAATTGGAAATGGCATAGAAAATTAATTAATTTAAAAAAATATTATGTAGGATCTCTGTCTTTAATGTGCTGTACATTTGTGATTTAATGCTATAACTAGTACTCCAATGGTAGTTTTTTCATTTTATGTTGCTATATGGGGCAAACTGTTGAAATCTTTACCTAATATATACTAAACTGATCTTCTGTATATAAAGAGAATTGAAAATGAATCTTGATGTGAATGGAAGGGGAGAGGGAGCGGGAAAGGGGAGGGTTGTGGGTGGGAGGGAAGTTATGGGAGGGGGGAAGCCATTGTAACCCATAAGCTGTACTTTGGAAATTTATATTCATTAAGTAAAAGTTTAATAAATGAAACAAAAAAAAAATTGATTAATTTTCTAAGCAATTTCCAATTTAAAACCAAGTGTTTTCTTTTTTTTCATTTTCAATTATCTTTATATACTGAAGATCGATTCACTATATACTAAGTAAAGATCTCATCAGTTTGCACCCACACAGAAACACAAAATGTAAAAATACTGTTTCAGTACTAGTTATAGCATTACTTCACATTGGACAACACATTAAGGACAGATCCCACATGAGACGTAAGTACACAGTGACTCCTGTTGTTGACTTAACAATTTGACACTCTTGTTTATGGCGTCAGTAATCTCCCTAGGCTCTAGTCATGAGTTGCCAAGGCTATGGAAGCCTTTTGAGTTCAGCAACTTCGATCTTATTCCAACAGGGTCATAGCCAAAGTGGAAGTTCTCTTCTCCCTTCAGAGAAAGGTACCTCTTTCTTTGATGGCCCTGTTCTTTCCACTGGGATCTCACAGAGATCTTTCATTTAGGTCTTCTTTTATTTTTTATTCCAGAGTGTCTTGGCTTTCCATGCCTAAAATACTCTCATGGGCTCTTCAGCCAGATCCGAATGCCTTAAGGGCTGATTCTGAGGCCAGAGTGTTGTTTAGGACATCTGCCATTCTATGAGTCAGCTGTGTCTCCCGCTTCCTCTGTTGGATCATTCTCTCCCTTTTTGATTCTATCAGTTAGTATTAGCAGACACTTGTCTTGTTTGTGTGATCCCTTTGACTCTTAGACCTATCAGTGTGATTAATTGTGAACTGAAGTTGATCACTTGGACTAGTGAGATGGCATTGGTATATGCCTCTATGTGGATATTTTAACTAATCTTCATACTCAGTTTTCTTAGTAAGGAATATTGGCAAACTTGATTTAAATGTGATCAAATAGCAAATATTCCATGCATGATTTATAGAATAATGCTTACTAAACTGTATATTTTGTATTTTTTAAACTTTTATTTAATAAATATAAATTTCAAAAGTACAACTATTGGATCATAGTGGCTTTTCTCCCCATAACCTCCCTTCCATCCGCAACCACCCCATCTCCTACTCCCTCTCTCATCCCATTCTTTATCAACATTCATTTTCAATTATCTTTATATACAGAAGATCAACTTGGTATATACTAAGTAAAGCTTTCAACTGTTGGCACTCACACAGATATACAAAGTATAAAGTACAGTTTGAGTAATAGTTTTAGTGTTAATTTGCATAGTACAACACAATTGTTGTAATTGTTAAATCAACAATGGAAGTCACTGTGCAACTACTCACCATATAGGATCTGTGTCCTTAATGTGTTGTACTATGTGAATTAACGCTAAAACTACCAGTCACACAGTACTGTATACTATGTGTGTCTGTATGTGCAGTCTGTTGAAGTCTTTTCTTGGTATATACTTAGTTGATCTTCTGCATATAAAGATAATTGAAAATGCATGTTGATGAAGAATGGGATGGAAGAGGGAGTGGGAGATGGGTTGGTTGCAGGTGGGAGGGAGGTTATTGGGGGAAAAGCTGCTATAATCCGAAAGTTGTACTTTGGAAATTTATATTCATTAAATAAAAGTTTTAAAAAAAGGAAAAAAATGGGATTATGCTGTACATGCAATGATTTAATTGTAAAAATATTTTTAAAGAATTTAGTAGAAAATAAAATATGAGACATTCAACTAAATGAATATTTCAAATTTAAAAAAAAAGACTTCAGGAGACAAAAGTTAAATATGTCCAATGTAACTAGAAAGACTTGGACTGCTTAAATGGAAAAAGAATTCACTTTTAAGTAATATTTTCTCTAATGGAAAAATCTAGTAAAACAAATATGCAAACATACTGATTTACGAAGACAAACTATCTTAAATGTTTGTAAACCCTAAGGAAAGTTAATATTAAGTGAACATAAAATAGTAAAAGTCCATCAATGCATAATAAATGAACTCAGTTGCTCAAGTACTACAAAGAACTTCAAATTTTTTAAATCTATTCCCAGGATAGTGAGTTGACTTTCAATACTAGTCCTTAGGGGGTATTAACAATAGCAGATGTTTTTGCTGGATGGTCATTTGTTTCTCATACTGCTTTTACCACTTAGTACAAAATAAAACTTCCAATGCAATATTTTACGGCCTCATTGTTAATCTAACTAGTACCTAAAAAATAAAGTTCTAGATATAAAGTTGGTGGTTACTTTTCCTCATAAAGAGAATATGAAAACCAAAGTTTTTCTTTGTGAGCTTCATATTATTTTGTTCTGTCCAATTTATTTCCGGTAAGAAAGGATAGTGAATGGATTCCAAACGATTGAATTTTTTAAGCCAAACACCTTGGAAAACGGGGCTTCAGTCGCTCACTACTGGAGGCATGTCTGAGGTTCAGTGTTTCTATGACATACTGCTTGCCTTCCTGCTGGTGTTTCAGGAACATCACCTGCCCTTAGCAGCCTCTGCCCAGGACCCGCACAAAGCAGTAGGCGGCCAGGGGCATGTTCTTGGCGCGGGCCCACAGTCGGGATGCTGCTGCAGCGATGGGTGGGGCAGCGCGCAATGGGCAGCAGTGTGTATGTGGGGGTGCAGTTAAAGCAGCCAGGCCAGGACCTCCGCGACGCCACTTTTTTAGATTAGAAAGCTTAACACATATTCTGTATTCACCTTCATTGATGCAAATAATTTCTTATTTTTCTGAGTCGTTGTAGACTTAATATACTATTACCTGATGGAGGTTTCCTGTCTTATAAATGTGGCATTACCTAATGGTTGTTTATATACCAATTCGAGAAAATACTTCAAATTTAATGTGTGAAAGACGATGACACTCCAATTCTTCTCCTCAGTCTCTTGCTACTTAGACCATAGAATGTTCATTTTGAAGTTTCATGTGGATTAGTTTACATCCTGGTCTATCTAACTTAAAACTTTGGGAGATAACTTTGGCACTGTTTCTCTTTAAAACTGACAATTAGATGGAAAACTTATCAGTTTTATAGGTGAAAGATCTGTTAATTCAATTCTTTATTTCTATTCTAATAATGCTATTATGATATTTTAACATAATGAAAGAAGCAATATTTTCCTTTATTGTTACTGTCCTTCTATATCTTTTTCTCTCTAATTCTTTATCATTGTCACTTACTGAGTTAATTTTTATAGATGATTCCATGTATTTTACAATGTAGTATAAAGGTTCTAATTTTAGACTTGTATTATCTCCTTATCATGAATAATCTGTTTCATAATTTTTTACCCCAGTCTAAGTTTCATGGTTTCATCTTTTACCATATTTTATATATTTAATTGTGTATCACTGTAATCCCTATTGACAATTTTGGCAGATGGTGCCTTCAACGAAGCAATTAAGGTAAAATGAGGTCATATTCATGGGGCCTTAATCCATCAGGACTGGTTTCCTTATGTATACAGGCAGAGACATCAAGAGTACTCACATGGGGAAAAGACCAATGAGGTACATAGCAAGATGGTATCTGTCTGCAAGTAAGGAAGAATGACCTCAATGCAAACCAATGCTTCCTGCACCTTTAAGTTGTAATTCTAGCTTGCAGAACTGTGAGTAAATATTTTCCTGTTGGATAAGACACACAGTCTGCTGTAATCTTTTACGATAGCCTAAGCAAACAATGACATTATTCATACTAAATATAGTATATTCAACATTCTGACTTTCCATTAATTGCTGGTCTTCCCACACATTGAAAATTTGGGACTTCCTTTCTCCACAGCTTTTGATTCTCTTTAACTGTGATTTGATATAAGTCATCTTTCCTTTAAGCATTCTGTGAAACCTCATTCAGATATAATTTCTTCCTACTGAGCACCCTAGCATTTTGCAATCAAGTCTATCAGTTATTTCTATAGGTGCCTGTCTTTCTCACAAAATAAGGAAGTCCTCAAAGAAAATGAACTTCAAACTTTGCTTCATTTTTGTTTCAAAAGTGCCTAAACACATGCTTGTCAAAGAAGAGATGCCCCATAAAGTAGAATTGATCTAAGGAGATATCAGTGCTGTACAGAGAATTATCAGAGTTCAAAGAACAAATATTAGTTATTAGTTATTTAGTTATTAGTTATACTAGTTATTGACAATAAAACTTTTTTTTCCATATGCTATTAGACATATTTCAACAGACCAAAACACACATATTCAAATAAACTAAAATAGATAACTAAAATCTAAATATTATAGTACTACATCTTAAATCTAGACAGAAAGAAAATGATATGATCAAGAAGATGTTGAAGATGAAAGAAGGAAATAAAAACATGCATACAGAATTTTGAATCCACAGGGAGATATTTTATCATTAGTTATTTCAGGGTAAAAATAATTTCTTAAACTAGAAAATATGCATATATGCATTTTTAGAGACTGTATAATTTTCATTTGGAAATATCACACAATCTACTGCATAAAACATTTACTAAAAATACTCTTTTTTGCACTCCTCATTTTATAACGAATATTTTATACCTTCAGTGCTATTTCTGAGAAAATGTACAGGTTAAGAGGAACATGGAGAAGAAACAAGCAAGGTCATCTATATCACCTTGGCCTTTATATTCCTTCAATCTTGTGTGTCATAGTGATTAATAGCTATAAAATGAATACTATTATTACTTTTGATAATGAAATCAAGACAGTTTGGTAAGAATATGGAAATGCATGACATTTCATGACAGGCATTTTGTCTAGGAACCTTTCTCCCTCTCATTTTTCAAGGAGCATATGACATTATTTGCATATTTAGTGTAAAGATAATAGGTTTCCTCTATGACAAAACTCTTTCGCTAATTTATCCATAATTGAATTGGGATCTTGGTTGGTATCCTGTGTGTATGTGAGTTTATGTAGTTTAGAAATCTTGCATTATATTATATGAGTTACTGCTTTAAAAAATTATGCACCAAGGAGATAAATGTCAAGCTCAAGAAGTTCAGATTCACAATTAAGTCACCTGTCTTCCTCTTTATACATGCTACATTGCAAATGACTTTTTTATTTCTAACTAATGCAGTTGCCTGATTCAATTTGACTAGATTTTTCTTAACTGTGATAATACTTATCTGATTTGACATCATCAGTCTATTAAAAACATTTAATAAAAATTTGACTTGCTATGTTTTTGAGTGTGTGATAATCTTCAAATGTATGATATTTTTCAGTTTTTATGTTAGCAATGATTGTACCCTTCAGTTGAATGCCACAGGGTCTCTTAGGAATGATTTAAGAATGCAGAAGTAAATGTCAGTTAACAGATACCAAGGATTCAATAAGCCATGCCAAAACTTCTCCATGTTTTGATTCAAATTTTAGAACTCTGTCTCCTTTTAAAGTGAATTCAATTAAAAGGCTGAAGAATTACTATCCTTGCATATTTTTGAAGATATATTTGTTTTCTTGAAAGGCAAATTTATGAGAGAGATGGAGAGTCAGAGAGACAGGGATATCTTCTATCTACTGGTTTACTCTTCACGTGGCCACAACAGCCAGACTGGGTCAGGCTGCTGGCAGGATCCTGGAACTCCATTTGGGTCTCCCACATGGGTAGTGAGGACCCAAACACTCGGGCTATCTTCTGCTGCTTTCCCAGGCACATTAGCAGGGAGCTCAATAGGAACTGGGACAGCAAACATTAACCTGCATTTATATGGGATGCTGGTGTCATTGCAAGAGCAAGGGCTTAACTTGCTGCACTACAATGCTAATATCATTGTCATGTATTTTAATCCCTTGTGATCCTGAAACATGAAAAATATAAAATTATTGCTTTTATGTTAGATTGTTAACTATTTCCAAGGATGCAAAACTCATTTTTATAAAACTGGTGATGGACTCATCAAACCAAATTTCGAAAAAACCATTCCTACAGTCAGACATTGGATATGTCAAAAGAACTTCATATGGAAATTCCAACATGTCTGAATAGGGAAAAGATTTACTACTAAAGGAATCTTATAAAACAAAAACAAGGCTGGAGGCACCACAATATCAGATTTTAAGACATACTACAGGGCATTTATAATGAAAACAGCCTCGCACTGTCACAAAAATAGGCATGCAGACCAATGGAACAGAAGAGAAACCCCAAAAATCACTCCACACATTTACAACTAACTACTACTTGACAAAGAAGCTAAAATCAATCCCTAGAGAAAGGACAGTATCTTCAACAAATGGTCTGAGAAAACTGGATCTCTAAATGCAGAAATACTAAAAAATAAAAAACTGCCTCGCATCTTATACAAAAATCAACTCAAAATGAATCAATCTAAATATATACAATCTGATGCCATCAAATTCATAGAGAAGAAAATTGGAAAAAACTCTGGAAGACATTGTAACAGTTAAAGACTTCTTCAGAAAGACCCCAGAAGCACAGGCAATGAAAGCCAAAATTGACAAATGGGATTACATCAAGCTGACAAGCTTCTGCCCTGCAAGGGAAACACTCAACAAAGTGAAGAGGCAATAAAAGAATGCAAGAAATTATTTACAACTATGAAAGTGATAGAGGATTAATATTCAGAATCTATAAAGAGCTAAAGTAACTCAACAACAACAAAACAAATAGTCTTGTTAGAAATGGGTAAAGGACTTGAAAAGGCACTTTTCAAAAGCAGAAATTCAAATGGCCAATAGACACATGAAAAAATGCTCAGATTCACTAGCCATCAGGGAAATGCAAATAAAAAGATTCATGGAGGTTTTACTTTACTGCAGTAACAATGTTTCTCATGTAGAGATCAACAAAGACTAAATGCTGGTGAGGATGTTGGGAAAAAAGGTCCCCATCCACTGTTTGTAGGAAAGCAAATTATTACAGCCATTATGAAAGACAGTATGGAGATACCTCAGAAGAGGTCTAGAAGTATAGGAGTGAAATTCACATCTTTAAGATTCAATGAATTTTTACACCCTTTGTCTCTACTGTTGAGGGATAATGTTTTTCTTTCTTCTTACTATTTGTTAAGCTCTTTACTTAGTGAAAGATTAATCTTCCTAGTGTAAAACTAAATGTAGATCATTAAGGGAATAAGAGAAGAAGGAGGAGGAAATATGAAAGTGTGAGAGAGAGGGAGGAAAGGGTAGGAAGTAACACTATGTTCCTAAATCTGTATATTTAAAAAATTACCTTAAATACTTAAAAAATAAATAAATAAAAAATAAAATAAATATTAAAAAAATAAAAATCAAAAAATAAATTAATGGATTTATGATTTTTATTTAAGATGTTATATTTGGAAATGAAGATATAGACTATGTATTATCTTGTCTATCCTTCTGAGAAATTGCTCTTCTTTGCTTCAGGTAGGTAGAATAAAGTTATCCAACCTATGATCTTGACATATAATTTTATAAAGATTCATACATGAAACCTGCTGGCCTATAGATGTACATATCATCTTGGAGTGACAGTATCAGGAGGTAGCTATGTAACACAAGCAGAACAGAATTCTTCTTCTTTTTTTTCCTTCTTTTTGTCTTGATTGACAGAGCTAAAAGTGTCATATACTTGAAGTAACAACAGTTTCAGAACATGGAAAAATGCATGACAATGAATTTACTACAGAACAAATCAGAGTTTATACAGAGTATGAGGACAATGTGTGTATCTATCAGTGTTCATGTGAATAGAAATGTATCTAAGATTTCAGCCGGAAGGTAAGTATTTTAAGGTACATTTCTTAGTCAATTCAGTTTGCTCTAACAAAATATCATAAGTTTGATAGATAGTAAATTACAGAAATTGTTTTTTAATAGTTCTGATGAATGTGAAGTAAAGATCAAGTAGTGTCTGATGGTGTGGGCCATTTCTCATAGATGAATACAGCTGGCTATGAGTACAAAGTGGAAGGGAAAAACAGGCCTTCCTGAGCCTCTGTTACGAGTGCACTAATTCCATTCATGAGAGTTCTACCTTCCTGGTCTAATCACCTCACAAAGGCCTACTCCACAGTACAGTAAAACAATTGAACCATAGCAATACTACAGATTTAAATATATTTTGGATAAACCCTTTATCTTCGTTTCGTTGAAGTAAGAATGCTTAACAGGAGATCTGCTCTCAATGCATTTTTAATTGTACAGTAGATTATCATTGAGCACGGGTACGATGCTGTCCAGTTGCTCTGTACAGCATATTTACCTTTCTTGACTAAAGCTTTCTTCCCATTGAACTTCTTAGTTTCCACTCTTTGCAGTCCTTAGCAACCACTATTATGCTCTTCAGTTGTTTGACTGTAACTGATTTAAACATTTTCATGTAAGTGGAATCATTCAATATTTGTCCTTGTGTGTCTGGCTTATTTCATTTAGAATAATATCCTCCAGGGCCATCTATATTGTCTTATGTTCCTTCTGCAATATCCTTTTGTTAAGGCTTAATTGTATTCTATTATATGTAAATCTCTGATTTTGTTTATCTGCTTATCTGCCCGCAGACATTTGGGTTGTTACCCTATCTTGGATATTGTGAATAATACTGCAATGAAAAAAGAAGTGCAGAAGTCTCTTTGAAACACTGATTTTAATTGTTTTGAATAAATATCTACAATTGAGATTCCTGAGTAATATGGCAGTTTTATTTTTATTTTTTTCAGGAACTTGCATACTGTGTCCTACAGTGGCTACACAAATTTTGCATTTTCACCAACAGTATACAGTGATCTTATTTCTCCACATCCTGGCCAATACTTAACTTTTTAACTTAAAATCACCGTCATCATCATCATTATCCTAACAGGTCTGAAGTTGTATCCCACTGGAGTTTTAGTATATATTTCTCTGATAATTGATAATGCTGAACGTGTTTTCATATACCTGTTACCTATTTTATGTCTTATTGGGAGAAATATCCATTCATATCCTTAGCACAATTTTTAATTAAGCTATTCATTTATTTACCATTGCCTTGTAGGAAAATATTATGTGTGTTGGAGATTAACTTCTTATAATAACTATAATCTGTAAATATTTTCACTACTTCATAGGTAACCTTTAACACTTTTTTTTTTTTTTGCTGTGCACTGGATAAAACCCCTTTGATTTTCTCTTCATTAACTATGCTTTTCGTTTTTTTTTTTCTTTGACATATATATATTTGTAGAAGTTGATTTGAGTTTAACATCTATGAGATGTTAACATCTATTTGAGTTTGACATCTGTGACTACCAACCTTCATCTAATGGGAATCATAGCCTCATTTCAGTAAATATTCTCAAACATATCTGAGAATAAAATGATTGTATAATAATATTGTATAGTAGTATTATTTTATGTAGAATTTTTATAAAATTACAACAGTAATGATTAAGTTTATCTTCTAAATGTTACGTAAAAGAAAATTTTTCTACTGAATGTGTATTTACATGTTCCTTCCTTAAAAACTATTTTAGAATTGCCAACTTCATAAACACACACACAGATTCAAGAAACATTGGAAATGCATTACAGAGAGGGATTAACACTGGTACTCACAGAGTGCTGGTGAGAATGATGTAAACAAAATAAGGAGGATTAAGTGGGTTACAGTTCTTGAATGCAATAAATAATTTGTTCATAAAGATGTTCTAGAAATATTTGTGAACATATGTTGAACACTTTCCAGAGTCTTTTCTATTGGAAAATATTTATATGCCTTTTGTCATATTAAGACCATATGATATAAGACTATTTAATATGGAAAGGTTTCACACAAAAGCTCACTTCACTTATTTCCATAAAGAAAAATCTGCTTTGCAGAGAATATTACTGGATTTACTGTATATTTTGGGTATGAAGGAATACAATTGTTGGCAAGGTTTTCCCTCTTAAAGGTAGAATCATCACAGAGATAAACCAAAGTCTCAAGAAGACCTAAATGACTAGTAGGTACCATTTATAATTGTAATATGTACACAAGGAAGACAATTCAATGTCCTTTTTTTTGTAACGTTCCAGTAGATAAATAAGAACTTTTGCAAAGTATCACTTGAAAGCTAGGACAAAATGAATGCTTATATGTAGTTCCTGGGACAAGTAACAGGGGAAAATTTCTTCTTAAATCTTAAGCTATGTTTATAAAATATAATGATATAGCATTCAAAAATCAGTCAGAATACTATTAGGATCTCCTTTTTATAAATTTTTGTTTGGTTTTGCACCCCATGTACCATACTGTATTAAATAAGCAGGACCTAATGATATTTCTATACCTCTAAAGTGAAAAGTTTAATATTTTTTAACCTCAGAAAAATTAGTGTTGTTAATGTTTTCAATGTTGTTTGTGACTCACGCAGATGATCTTCTGATATCTATTTTATACTTATTTGTTTCTACATACACAAACATTTTTTTTTAGGTTTTTATATACTCCAGATTCTTTTCTAGGTATGAAAAGGCTCCAATTTTGGCTACCTATGACAATACTACTGCCCTCAATGAAAATAAATGATAATAACTGTATAACACAGATATAGCTCATGGTATGTTACATATAATAAAGTAATAATATGGTGATATTTCCTATTCCTCATTGTTTTTAATTTTGGTAACAATTTTTCTAGTTTCTGCAAGCATATTTGATGTACAAGTTTTTATAAATGAGTACCTCTGTTGATTGGGCTATTGCTGAGTGATTATAATATGAAAAATAGAGAAATATTTTTCAATACTAAACAAGAATATTGTAAACATTATTTTTAAAGATAATTGAGCTTAAATACATTTTTCTTTTGCAATTAATTGACTGCAGTTGAGGGCCAGGTGTTTGCTTAGCTTCCCGTTTAATTGTATACTTGTTTTTTTCCACCTGAAAGACTTTCCTTCAATTGCTTTGCCAAGCACTCGATGTAATTTCAACTGATAGGCAGCTCTTGATTGTCTCCTGGGATTAGTACATTATGGATTACTTGTATCTAACCTTGCTTTTCTGAATGTATTGACATTGTTATCTTCTCCACTTGCTATTAAGTCATTTCCTAATGTTCAGACTGTTACTCCACCTAGCGAAGTCTGTTCTAAAAGTCAAACTAGTTTTCAGCTGTGTTTATATATTGTAAATAACAACTAGCCAGCATAATATTTGAATACTATTTTTGTTGTAAAAATCCAAAAAAATTATTATGTTAGGTTATGTTAGGAAATATTTTCATCTAACAAGTTAAATTCTATAAACTATAATGTTTAATTGTAATATTCAGTTCCAAGTCACTGAAATCTTTTTTAAACATTTATGTGTTTATTTATTTGGAAGGCAGAGTGACAGAGAGAGAGAGAGAGATTATTCATCTGATGGTTCCCTCTCCAAATGCCCAAAACAATCAAGACTAGGCTAGGGTGAACCTGGAGCCGGGAACTCCATTCGAGTCTCTTAGATGGGTATCAGGGACCCAAGTGCTTGGGCTGTCTTCTGCTGCTTTCTTAGATACATTAAAGGGAAGCAGGATTAGAACTGGAGAAGCACGGCCGGTGCCGCAACTCACTTGGCTAATTCCGCCTGTGGCGCCAGCACCTCGGGTTCTAGTCCTGGTGGGGGCACCTGTTCTGTCCTGGTTGCTCCTCTTCCAGTCCAGCTCTCTGCTGTGGCCCAGGAAGGCAATGGAGGATGACCCAAGTGCTTGGGCCCTGCATCCACATGGGAGACCAGGAAGAAGCACCTGGCTCCTGGCTTTGGATCAGCGTGATGAGCCGGCTGTAACGGTCATTTGGGCAGTGAACCAACAGAAAGGAAGACCTTTCTCTCTGTTTCTTTCTCTCTCTCACTGTCTAACTCTGCCTGTGGAGGGGGGGGGGGATGGAGAAGCAGGATTGGAACTGGCAGTCTGATATGGCATGGCAGAGCAATAAGTATTGACTTAACCCACTGCAGCAAAATGCTAGACTTTCCCATCTAAATTAATAGTAATCAGAAAGCTCACAATCACTGAATGAAATAGGATCAAAGCACAGATGTTGTTTAAATTCATATTCATGTTATTTTTGAAGGATGTGAGTTAAATGGAAGGGCATAAGGTGTTTTACTTTGATTCTTCTCTTAAAACAGCTCTTCCACAGACTGGCCAATTCTTGAAATTAACTTATAAAGAAATGCATAAAGAGAAAAGGCAAGTGGAAAGACATTTTTGAAGAGGACAAATAGATTAATGTTTGTTCAGGTACAGGCATTTTATAGTGCTACAAATTCTAGTTTAAGTATTTCTTAGTGCTAATAGATGTTAAACAGAGGAGCTATCAATTCTAGTTGGTCAGTCTCTGGCCTTGATTTTCATTCCTTCTCTCTCTTACTCTTTTACTGTTGTTCTTGCTCTTAAAAATCTTCATACATATTATGCTCTCAATAAACATCTTTATCTCCAATAAAGCACCAAATCACTCAATCTTCGTCCATCATTTGCCTTATGGCCATGGTTATTTCCTCTAAAGATTTGTCCATGTCAGCAACTCTTTGCAAATATGTTTAACATCCCATAGTACGTGAATTCCTACTGTCCAACCCTGAAGTAATTTTTAAATTGTATTAAATTAATTCAAAACTTACAGTAATTTTGAGGTTTGAAAGCCCGAGAATAAACATCTGTGGCTCACATCTCTACTCTCTAGGCTATTAGATCTACATATAGAAACATTTTATTTTTTTATTGAAAGGTATGGCATGTTTGCCTTCTGGTAGCTTGCGTCATTCTGTTTCTTATCTATGGAGTTTTGGAAGTCACCTCTCTGTGTATAGAGTTTCAGAAGGCTCAACTTTGTTTTATTTTATATGTGCTGCCTTTTCAGCACAAGTTGACATATTCAATGGTACAAAATTTCTAAAACCTTATGGGACTCACAAATATATCACAAGGATTGACTCTATTAAAGAGGATGCTTCATATGCCTCCCATGAATATGCTCATCTCTATTTTTGGCTTTTCCTATGGTTTCTAAAGAATCCATAAGTTACGTTTTTAATCTCCTCAAAAGACATTCAATGAAATGAGTTTTTCATCTTCTATATTTCCTGGATAATTTTCTCCACAAGATACATATACAAATTTATCACTTACAAATTCATTTAGACCCTACCTACACAATTAGATAAAAATAGTTGTAAGGAGTAAATCTTTGGTTTACAGCAAGCAAAGAAAATAAATTTTTAGACATCATTAGGAAACAAGTATAAAAGATGAAGCATTTCTTTTGAAATGAATGCCCATACATTAAATGAATTCTTTTTTTTTTTTTTAAAGGGAGAGTGGACAGTGAAAGAGAGAGACAGAGAGAAAGGTCTTCCTTTTCCATTGGTTCACCCCCCAATGGCCACTGAGGCCGGAACACCACGCTGATCCAAAGCCAGGAGCCAGGTGCTTCTCCTGGTCTCCCATGCGGGTGCAGGGCCCAAGCACTTGGGCCATCCTCCACTGCCTTCCTGGGCCACAGCAGAGAGCTGGACTAGAAGAGGATCAACCGGGACAGAATCTTGTGCCCCAACCGGGACTAGAACCTGGGGTCCCAGAGCCACAGGCAGAGGATTAGCCTATCGAGCCACTGCATCGGCCAAATTAAATGAATTCTATAAAAACTTTTTCCCAGATGATTTAACATTTGCTTGCTCTCGAATCTTGGGATATCATAGAAAATGTTTCTACTTTTTTTTTTTTAAAGATTTATTTTATTTATCCAAAACAAAATGGCAGTTGCTGACTTTGTTTATCTATGTATTACCTATTTATATATCTATTTATCATCTATCTAGTCATATATTCTGTATTCCTGTAAATACAAAAATTCCTGGCAAAATAGAAATTAAAGGTATATATTAAAAAATATAAATTAGGGGCCGGTGCCGTGGCTTACTTGGCTAATCCTCCATCTGTGGCGCCAGCATGCTGGGTTTCTAGTCCTAGTTGGGGCACCAGATTCTGTCCTGGTTGCTTCTCTTCCAGTCCAGCTCTCTGCTGTGGCCCGGGAGTGCAGTGGAGGATGGCCCAAGTGCTTGAGTCCCTGCACCCACATGGGAGACTGGGAAGAAGCACCTGGCTCCTGGCTTCAGATCAGCATAGCACCAGCTGTTGCGGCCATTAGGGGAGCAAACCAATGGAAGGAAGACCTTTCTCTCTCTCACTGTCTAACCCTGCCTGGCAAAATATATATATTTTATATATAAATTTTGTCTCTCAACCAACACTCCATCAGTCCAAGAAACTTTTGTAGTCAATGATACCAGCCAATAAGTCCATTTCGAAAGAACTGGGGAGTCTATGAATTTAACTATCCAATTAAGTCTTTCTTAAATTATAAAGAGAGGCTGGCACCGTGGCTCAATAGACTAATCCTTCACCTGCGGTGCCGGCACCCTGGGTTCTAGTCCCGGTTGGGGCGCCGGATTCTGTCCTGGTTGCTCCTCTTCTAGTTCAGCTCTCTGCTTTGGCCCGGGAGTGCAGTGGAGGATGGCCCAAGTGCTTGGGCCCTGCACCTGCATGGGAGACTAGGAGAAACACCTGGCTCCTGGCTTCGCATCAGCGTGGTGTTCCGGCCTCAGTGGCCATTGGGGGGGTGAACCAATGGTAAAGGAGGACCTTTCTCTCTGTTTCTCTCTCTCTCACCGTCCACTCTGCCTGTCAAAAAAAAAATTGTAAAGAGAAGAAAATTGGATGCTCTTTAAAGATTTTTTTTAATTAGGAAACAAAAGATAAGTACAAAAAGAACCAAATCAGAACTGTAAGTTGGGTACCAAATGATTTCTCATCAAAACTCACAAAACTTCTCTTGTTTGATGAAAAGAAAGAGTAGGAGTAATGTCATGGAGGAGAAAGACTTTTGGTGTAGATTTCTCATGAGTTTTCTCTGTTAAAACTTTGACTAATTTTCTCAAAACACCCTCCTAATAAACAGATGTTATTGTTCTTTGACTTCCAGAAAAGTTTCCAGCAAATGCCATGAGCATATCAAAAAATTATTGCCATGACCTTTACTCCACTTCTACTTTAGACTGGACTGCTTCCATCTTTGGTAGCCATTAATTTGATTTTGTTTTGTCTTCAGGATTGTACTTTTACTAGAAAGGTCATTTTTCATCTCCTGTTACAAGACTTCAATTAAATGTTTTAGCATATTTTTTACACTTGTTTAAAATTTCCATAAAGACCTCTCCTTTTACTGAATTCAAATTGAATGTGGCAGTTTTTGTATCCATTGAACAGAGAATTACCCATGATAAATTTTCAGTAAGAATTGTCTACGTTGGACCGATTGAGATGCCTTTTTCTTTTTAATATTGTTTCCATTGTTTTTTGTTTTTTTGTTTTTTTTTTTTTACTTTTTGACAGGCAGAGTGGACAGCGAGAGAGAGACAGAGAGAAAGGTCCTCCTTTGCCGTTGGTTCACCCTCCAATGGCCGCCGCGGTAGGCGCGCTGCGGCCGGCGCACCGCGCTGTTCCGATGGCAGGAGCCAGGTGCTTCTCCTGGTCTCCCATGGGGTGCAGGGCCCAAGCACTTGGGCCATCCTCCACTGCACTCCCTGGCCACAGCAGAGAGCTGGCCTGGAAGAGGGGTAACCGGGACAGGATCGGTGCCCCGACCGGGACTAGAACCCGGTGTGCCGGCGCCGCAAGGCGTGTTTCCATTGTTAATCATTGGTACTCTTCAACTAATACAAGAGCAAGATAAACATTTCGCTCAAAAATTGATGTGGATGCTCTTTCATTGAAAGCTACATTTTCCTTTTTTTTTTTTTTAAAGATTTATTTTATTTATTTGAAAGACAGAGTTACAGAGAGAGGTAGAGACAGAGAGACAGGTCTTCCATCCACTGGTTTCATTCCCCAGATGGCCGCAATGTCCAGAACTGTGCCATTGCTAAGCCAGGAGCTTCCTCTGGGTCTCCCACATGGGTGCAAGGGCCCAAGGACTTGGGCCATCTTCCATGCTATCCCAGACCATAGAAAAGAGCTGCATTGGAAGAGGAGCAGCCGGGATTAGAACCGGCATGTTTATGGAATGCTGGCACTTCAGGCCAGGGCTTTAACCTGCTGAGGCACAGCTCCAGCCCCGAAAGCTACATTTTTTTTTTTTTTTTTGGACAGGCAGAGTGGACAGTGAGAGAGAGACAGAGAGAAAGGTCTTCCTTTGCCATTGGTTCACCCTCCAATAGCCGCCGTGGCTGGCGCGCTGCAGCCGGCGCACCGCACTGATCCGAAGGCAGGAGCCAGGTGCTTCTCCTGGTCTCCCATGGGGTGCAGGGCCCAAGCACTTGGGCCATCCTCCACTGCACTCCCTGGCCACAGCAGAGAGCTGGCCTGGAAGAGGGGCAACCGGGACAGAATCTGACACCCTGACCGGGACTAGAACCCAGTGTGCCAGAGCCGCAAGGCGGAGGATTAGCCTATTGAGCCACGACGCCGGCCCCTGAAAGCTTCATTTTCAACATTGTTTTATCTCTCCTTATAATGAGCTATCTATTTGTAAATTCTTCATTAACCTGTGACATTATCCTCATAAATTTTCATGAACATCAGTAATTTATATAGTATTATATTTTATGTAGTAATATATTTTTAGACTATTTCTAGCCAAATGGAAGATAAAAAATTACATAAATTACTTTTGTACCATCAATAAACATGAAATTTAGGGTTAATATTATTGCACAGTGAAATAAGCTGCCACTTGTTTTGCTAACATTTTGGGAAGGAATAGATGGTGTCTCAAGTGCTTGACTCCCTGCCACCCACATGAGAGACCTGTTTGGGATGGAGTTCCTGCCTTCTGCCTGGCCCAGCCCTGGCTGTTATAGCATTTGGGCAGTGAAACAAAAAAATGGGTTGAAGCGCCCTGTCTCTCTCCCTTTCTCTCTCTCTCTCTTTCAAATATAAAAATAAATATTCAAAAAAGGTGAATTTACATGACACTGTATGTGAACAATCTCCCACACTATCGTATCTTCTTCCAAAAGCTGCAATAATATCATTATACAAATATTTTAAATGTCATATATTTTATGTACAATATGGCCGTTTTGTTTCCTTTCAGTGTGTATACTTTTGGAATAATTCAGTTTCCCTATAATTTAAAAGTTACCTTCAAACTAAAAATAACATAATTATATTTTGTATTATTTTAAAATTTATTTTTATTAATTTACTGATTCATATAACTCATAATTCAACACTCATGTATATGCAAAACAATGTTCAAGGCACTAGATAAAGTGAGGGGTGAACAAAAGCAGCTATGTGTTAAAATAGAATTTAATAACTGCGATGAAATGATGTTAACAAGTTGACTATTAAATATAATGTAAATATATAAAATATAATGATGATATAAAACAAAAAGAATAATGGAATTTCACTTTATATTTGGCAGTTAAATGAAGTGTTATTGAACAATTCACATTTAAACAGAAACCTGAGTAAGTAGAGAGATGGTCATGCAAATGCTCTGACAGCATTCTATTAAATGGGAAGAAACACTTGAAGAAGGCAGAATAGCATTTGTAGAGACGTATTAAATCAGGGTATACAATTGTACAACCAATAGTTCAATGGCAGAGATATGTGGCAGAACATTCAGGAAGAGAAACAGGTAGAGACTTGGTTCCAAGGGCACTGTAAAGTGTGTTAAGGATTATATATTGTATTCAATTTGCAAAGTTGTTGGGAACTTCAAATTTACATTTTTGAAAAGATAAGTGATATCTTGAAAATGTTGAGAAGAAAGTTTGGATTGCAAACATTTGAAGCTGTTATTGCAGAATGTATCGAATTTGTTGGTGAATGAGAAAATCCACACTTTCTCTGCAAAATAAGTCACTTCACTTATAGCAGCTAATCTATAATAAAATTTTCCTAAAATAGAAATATATGTTCTTTCCAGATCTAATGGATTTCCTTTATTTGAAAAATGCATTCCAAAAATGAGTATATTTTTAAAAATGAATAACTATAAATGAAAGAGTCAAGAATTATGGAAATATTTCCAATCTCAAAGTTAAAAGGCCACCTTTTGGGGTCATCTATTATGGACAGGGCATTCTGCACTGCCTGTTGAATCTAGTACCAGTTATTTGTTTGACTTCACAATGTTAACAAGCATGCTATAGAGATAAGGAGAAGCACCTGAATACTTTTGCTATTGTTTCTTGCTCTCTGCAATCAAAATGAAAAGTACATATCCAGGTCAGTCTTATATATTAGAAATCTGTAGACCAGGATCATTAGGGAGGCCTCAGATTTCTAAGCCAAAGGCACTGTAGATCAACAGAAGTTAATCAATATCCACAAAGCAGAGACTCCTTGCCAACCATTTAAATATGCTGAATTCCTTAGATTTCTGTGCAAATGGCTTATTGCTTTATGCTACTGAGGTTATGTAATATTCATGGTAAGGAGGTCTGGCTATGCAAAATGACTTTATGTAGATGATGACTTCTATGATAGAACATTAATGCATTTTGAGCTATTCAAAAATCTTGGGTATTGAACATATCCCAATCACCATAGGCTTATGGATTTAAATAACAAAGAGGAATTTTCTCCCTGAAAAAGTCAGTCTCATGAAATGGAAATGCTCTCAGAAATACAAAAAAGTCAAGAAATAGGATAGAAAGAGGGTATTATCTTATTAACACCTTATATCACACATATTCTATTTTGCTGTTCTGAAACATAGAAGCCATTCTGAAGTATTGTTTACCTCTCAAGGAAGATCATTACTGAGAGTTTGTACTGTTGATGCAATGAGTTACTTGAAGGGCTAAGTACAATTTCACTCAGGGCTGAGAAGAGGGTATAATTAAAAAGAGAATGCACTGTGCCAGCAGAGAAAGATATGTTGTCATTTCAGCGATGGATTTAAGAAAGATAGAAACTGAAGTTTAAGGATACAGAAGATAGAAAAGCACCCATGAGGTAGGACTTGAATAAGGATATCATTTAGAAAATCTGAAAGAATTGGTATTTACTAACAAGAGAATTAGTAAATTTTTTTATTTTTCTGAATTAAATAATGTGATTGTTAATTGAAATGAATCTTGTTACATGGAACCGATTATGAATGGGAAGCTGTAAGAACATTCATTATAGACAGTAGAAATATGTAGATATATCTGTGTTAATACTATAAAACTGAAAACATGTTAAGAATAAATGATATATTATCTATCTTTAATGATACCTCTTATTAGATGAATATATTTTATATTACTATATATTACTAAATATAGTTATATATGTATATATGTTATATATATTTATGTTTTGTTTGGAAAGAAAAAGTATAAATTATAAAACAAAATATTTTAAAATAATATTTATTGATTTTTGATTTCATAAATCATCACGGACAGAGAAGGTGACAGCAGGGGAGAGATCTTCAACTTCTGGTTAATCCCCTACTAGCTGCAAGAGACAAGGATGGCCTACGTTGAAGCCAGGAACCAGGCTCCATCTTAACTTCTTAAATGGGTGGCAAGGTCTAAGTTCTTGGCTTATGATCTGCTGGCTTCCTAGAGACAATTACTAGATGCACTACTGAAAGCAGGGAAGCAGGAACTTATCCAGGACTCCAATATGGAATGCTGCTGTCATAAGCAGCAACATAACTCATTATGCTGCAATGGTGACTCCGGAACATTTCTTATTAATAGAACATACACTTGTATTTGACACAGTGTGCCTCTTTATTCATTTTATTGGACAACCAAGAAAAGTTGTTTAAATGAAACACTGAGAATATTTCTGTCTTGCTATTCATGTTTAACTGTGAAATATGTAAGAAGTCATGTAATATAATAACTGTACAAGCATTTAAAATGCATAAGTCCCTAAAATTAAACCTTGTTTTCTCAAGCTGTCTCCTTAATAATGCCTATACTTTGTACATGACAAAAGCATAGTCTTCTCATTTTTAAGTAAGGACAATGTATTACAAGGCTGGAGCTGTCTCTGAGGAGCCTTAAACCAATTGTGTTTCTATTCTCTCAGACTCTCAGTTATGTAACAGTGCACAAATATTGCCAGCACAGCTACTCCTAGAAAACATTTCAAACTATTTAACAATAAAGTCTCCTGTCCTTTTGTTTCTTCCACTAAGGATGGTATGAAGATGGGGACTGAATTGAATGACTCAAATAATTAGGTTCACTAAAAAAATGATAAAAATAAATGGAGAAAATTAGAATATATCAGTAATTGCTGATTTACCAATGTATGAAGTTTTTGTATTGTCAACTAAAACATGGATTGAGTCCAGAATATGCTAATAGCAGTGTAGGATATGTTTATATGGTTTGTATCTACTGGTTATCTTATATGTACCAACAGCAGGAGTGGGGAATCTTTTTTTTTTCTTTTGCCAAGGGAAATTTGGATATTTCTAACATCATTTGTTGGCTGTATAAAATTAGCAACTTTAAAGATAGCTGTTATAATTTTATTGAGTTTTAGCTTCTGCCAGTGGTTGCCTTGACAGATTCTAAAGATACAGCAATGGATTAAAAAAAGAGATAAAATACTGCTCTGTGTAATATTATAATTTTAAAATGTTTGTTAATTTGTTCCCTTTACTATCTATCTACCCGATAGATAAATATTAATGATCAATAATGGGACAATGAAATGCTGGTAACTGGATCTACCTTGATGAACAAACAGGGCAGTTTTCCTCCCTCTTAATGCTGATAGTTTGGTTACTTGGAGTGTTTGCCGAATTGTAAAATGGTTTATGTGTTTGAATTGCCTTTCCAAAAGTAGCATCATCTAAACTTTGAATTTGAATTTGGTAAATGTGAGCTAAATTTCGTTGGGATTACAAGCGAAAAGAGAACACAGGAGAACTCTTCCTCTGAAGAATGCCCTCCGCAAGTTCCCAGTACGCCTCTTTCACTGACAAGGATTACGTAAGCTATTTGTACAGCTTATGTGTGTGTTTACATAACTCTAAGATTTCCTTGAAATATGTTTTTTAAATATTTATTTATTTATTTGAAAGAGTTACACAGAGAAAGGAGAGGCAGAGAGAGAGAGAGAGAGAGAGAGAGAGAGCTCTTCCATCTGCTGGTTCACTCCCTAGATGGCCACAACGGCTGAAGCTGTACCCTTCCGAAGCCAGGAGCTAGGAGCCAGGAGCTTCCTCCAAGTATCCCACATGGGTGCAGGAGCCCAAGGACTTGGGCCATCTTCTACTGCTTTCCTAGGCCATAGCAGAGAGTTGGATTGGAAGTGGAGCAGCTGGGACTGGAACCAGTGCCCATATAGGATGCCGGCACTGCAGGCAGCGACTTTAACCCTGTGCCACAGCACCAGCCCCTGAAATACATTTAGCAAGACCTCATAGGAGCCAAGGTTCTGTGAGAATACAATGCTCTTCTTGTTAATAAGTTATCTATTATCCTTAATCAGTTTCTGCGACCATATCCTGTTTCCAAGAGGATGTGTCCTGAGAGTACTTTGGCAGAAGCTATGTTCTCTACAAAACTTGATTAACAGCTCCAAAATCCTAAAGGACAAAAGTAATATGGATGTGACTAAGTTAAAATACTTTTGGTTTCCATTTTATATCATCCTACTAACAGCTCCATCATTTTTACACCCATTTTAAATTTAAAATCCCTATTGAATCCTTTATTGAGTATAATATCATTTACACTTAAAATGTTTTTGCACATATTAACAGTTAAAATAATTCATATTTCTGTTTTGTGGACAGTGAAGCAAGCCATTGATGTTGATGAGATCTCTCTAGCCTAATTACTCACTTAGTTGCACCCAGCTGAGCATAAACAACCACTAAGGCACAGAGAAATCCACTTAGTAAGTGAAACTGTCACCCTGAGCCATTAAGCAGAATGCATTAGATCCCAATCCCGCCACCCTACACCTGGATAGTGGACCGATTTTAGCTTAGAGACTCAAAACCTATTGCAAGTATTATCGGTTCATAAATTGCTGTTTTTCTGAAAATAAAGAATGATTCAGTTTTCTATAAGTTTCAAAGACTCTTCACTGGAATTTAAAGTGGGGCTGTCAAGGAGGAAACCGAAGCAAAACAAACAAACAAAAAGAATGCTTTCCATCTATCAGATTCGATAGAAAATGAAGTCTACTGTAAATGTGCTTCTGTCATTCAAGGTCATGAGATAGTTAAGTAACAACACAGGAGATTCCAAAGCTTGTCTTCTCTATCCCTGTTCCAGAATCTGAGAGTTCTTACTACTTTTGGTACCTTTTACCTAGATGAATGTGAGTTAAACATTTCAAAAAAGGGAGATTTTATTTCTCACGAGAGAAAAATAGGCCAGCGCTGCAGCTCACTAGGCTAATCCTCCACCTGTGGTGCAGGCACCCTGGGTTCTAGTCCCAGTTGGGGCGCCGGTTCTGTCTCGGTTGCTCCTCTTCCAGTCCAGCTCTCTGCTGTGCCCCTGGAAGGCAGTGGAGGATGGCCCAAGTCCTTGGGTCCTGCACCCTCATGGGAGACCAGGAGGAAGCACCTTGCTTCTGGCTTCAGATTGGCACAGCGTGCTGTCCGTAGTGGCCATTTGGGGGGTGAACCAACAGAAGGAAGACCTTTCCCTCTGTCTTTCTCTCTCACTGTCTAACTCTGCCTGTGGGGGAAAAAAAGAGAGAGAGAGAGAGGAAAATAAATTTGCATGCCAAAATATTTCTATTGCTAGCCTAGTCTCCAGTTTTCACTTGGCCTCAACCATTCTCAACTGCATTGTGTGATCTCTTCTTCTCAGCTCTGTGCTCTGGGATCCTGATTTTTATAAAAGAGTTATTTATTTATTTGAAAAAGTTACAGAGAGAGAGAGAGAGAGAGAGAGAGAGGAAGAAACAGAGAGAACTTCCATCTGCTAGTTTACTTTCCAGGTGGCAACAGCCTGGAGCCAGGAGCTTCTGAGTCTCCCACATGGGTTGCAAGGGCTCAAACAGTTGGGCCATGTTTCACTAATTTTTCCAGGCCTTCAGCTGGAAGGTGGATGGAAGTGGTACAGCCTGGATACTGCCTGGGGTCCCGATGGGATGTCAGCATTGCAGGTTGTGGCTTTACCCACTGTGCTACAGTGCTGGTCCCAAGGGATTGCAATGATTTTTATTCTTGGTATGGACTCATGCCTTCTGGAGTCTTCCCTGAGACAGTTCTGATTTGAGAATAACTTTTTGGACACTGTTACAGGAAACATTGGTGATGGGATAGTCAGTGCCAGCTACAATCAAGATGATCCCAAGATTTGGATTTTTCTGTGGAAGCTGTGACACGTTTTGGGGATGTTAACCCTCAAAACTAAAACTGCCTTCTCAAGTTCAGTGTGGATACTGTCCCCATAAGGAACTGCAGACAGTATGGCAACCACAAGATAAGGGCAGAAAGGAAATTGATGTGGTAGAAAGGGATATCAGGGATGGTAGGACTATGGAAAAACACCCTTAAATGCAACAGTTTTCATGGTAGAGAGTCACATGTGTTGTGTATTATCTCACAACACCCAACCAGTTCATTTGTTTAAAAAGTAGATATTTGTAAAAAAAAAAAAAAGTAGATATTTATGATTCAGAATCTGGCTCAGATAGGTTTTAACCGGAATTATTATAATGATAATTTATGTGTGGAAAGAATATTTTATAGCCAATCTGCAATACAATGTTTAACATGAATATATTTAATAAAAGTGTATAACATAGTCACATCAAAAGAAATCTATACTCATATTTTAAGATGTATTAAAAAGACTATTTTTTTTTATTTTGAAAAGCCTATCAGAAGCTCCTGGAGAAAAATTTTTCATTTTTTTTATAATTTTAATTATGGGTATTGTGTAAATTTTATAAATCAAGAGAATTAGAAATAAAAACACTTCAGAGCACATACAATTGTGTATTTGAATTCTCACTTGAAAATGTAAACCTACGCTGAGGAGGCTATGACTTTTTATGGCAAACTCTCATAATCATCAGTGGATGTAGCCTCCACTGACTACGTGCCACGGACAAAGTTGTTTCTTATATTTTCTAAGCAATCTCAGGAACAACCCTGATGTGAAGTATCAATGAATTATTTCATGCTTTAGTGCATAGTCCACTTCACTTACATGGCTGTACAAATTCTGAGCTATATGATTTCGTTATTGGAGGTTCCTGTGAATCAGCAAAGGAATTCTAAAGTGAACATTTTTAAAGTACATAATACAAAGAGTTCCAATTTATTTTTATGTCTGTGACAGTTTATTATTTTTCACAAATATTCATACTTCCCCAGGAATTTTAAAAAAATGCTCTGGAATCTACAGTTATCAAAAATCACTGTTTTTCCATGCTTCCGTTATTGAAGTTTCCATAGGTGCAGTAATTATTCTATCTTTAAGTGTTTATACACATCCACTTTATTTTACCTATTCTTTAACTCTCTTGGGATAAACAACACAAGGAAAGAAATGTCCTATCTAATGCCATTCCTGAGTTACATTACAATAATATGCACACAATAAAGCAGTTTGCTTACCAAGCCATGAAAACTGCTTCTCAGCTAGAAATACAAATGTTCTCCTCGATTGAGTTTTAATGAAGATAGATATATACATCTACAAACCCATAAAGAGAAAGGGAGAAGAGGAGAAAGCAGCATATAGAGTGCAAGGGAATGCATTTATGAGCTAGGGAAACCTGCTGGCTTTCTGTGTGTGATAGGATTGCTACTCATGAATTTGAAAGTAAGTGAAGTGCTAGTCTTGTTGAGCAGCTTTTCCCACGACTCCAATTTCCTATCTTGTCTTCTCTTCAGCTCAGTGTAAAGCTTTCAAATCTCTTATTTCTGACTCTCTGGTCTAATTATAACAGCCTTTCTTAGTAATGAATGTCAATGTTACATTCTGTGAAATTGCCTGGTGTTTTAAAGCGTGGGGTTTGTTGCCTACTTTCACTTTCTTTTTACTTAGCCAAATACAGCTGCACTTTACTCTTCACAAACTTTCCAAACCCCCCTGACCATGAACAGATAGATTGAAACCCAGAGTTTCTGCAATATAGCAACTTTGCCTACTCCTCCCTATATTTAAATTTGAGTCCTTTAAGAATATTACATGGGGGTCAGCACTGTGGGGTAGTGGGTTAAGCCATCACCTACAGTGCAAGTATCCCCTATGGCACAGGTTCCAATACCAGCTGTTCCACTTCAAATCCAGCTAATGCTTCAAGGAAAGCAGTGGAAGATGGACCAAGTCCTTGGGCCCCAGCCACTCACATGAGAGACCCAGAAGAAGCTCTAGGCTCCTGCCTTTGGTTTGGCTGAGTCCAAAAATTTCAGTCATTTAGGGAGTGAACCAGCAGATGAAAGATTACTCTCTTTATGTCTCTTTCTCTCTGTTACTCTGCCTTTCAAATAAATAAATCTTTTAAAAAATCATGGAAAGTAGAGCGATGCAGAAAATTTGTGCAAGAATTCTGAAATCTATGCATGCAGTAGTTTGTTCATAATACATATTTTACATGAAGCTTTTGAAGTACTATCATATTTCACAATTTTACATTCTATTAGAATTATCTTTGTTTAGCTCAAAATCTCTCCCAAAAGTGAAGAGCAAAATCAATAGTCCTCAACAAAGTTACATAAAATTAGACAACTTAATACATAAAATGGATACTTTCAATCTTCAGCATTTTGTGATTTTTTTCTTCACAATCTAATTTGCTCCCCACAGTTCACTGAGGCAGTAAACTATAAGAGTAATGGAAGGGCAGGGCAATCAAAATACAGAATATTGAAAAGGTTGAAGTAGTAAAGCATCTTCCCCAGGATGTATGAGACATTAAGATTCTGATATTTTATAACACTGCAGACATTACAATGGGAAAAGAAAATGGGACAACAAAAAAGTATTTAAATGACTGTTTTATGAGCATTCTATAGTAGAAAAACGGTCTTTCTTTTCATTTAAACTATTGAGTAAAATTTTATCATAATTTTAATTCATCGAAGCATACTTAAAATTTACATATACACATATACTATATAAGTTAAATTTGTATCTAAAAGTGGGCATATATAAAATATATATTTACATAAAACTCAAATAGAGTACCTAATTGTCTACACTATGACATATATACTTTAAGAAGTTCATGGAAAATGCATATTTTCAAAAAACTATGCATGGATTTCAAAAATTCTTGCACCAAAAATAAACTTATCTTTAAATTTTGTTCTTCTATGAACTTCTGAAGTGCACTGTAGATATAGTAGATTGTCATTAGTATTATACTGAATTAGTAAATTTTATACTTTTGGGGGTTATACCCTGTAACCTAGAACCCTAGCTAGCTTTTTAAAAATATTTATTTATTTATTTATTTGAAAAGCATATTTATAGACAGAGAGAAGGAGAGACAGAGAGAGAGGTCTTCCATCCACTGGTTCAGTCACCAAATGACAGCAACTGCCAGAGCTGTGCCCATTCAAAGCCAGGAGCCAGGAGCTTCTTCTGGATCTCCCATGTGGTTACCAGGAGCCCAAGCACTTGGGCCATCTTCGACTGTTTTCCTAGGTTATCAGCAAGAAGTTGGATTGAAACTAGAGCTTCCTGGACTCAAACCAGTGCCCGTATGGGATGCCAGCGCATCAGGCAGATGCTTAACATACTATGCCACAGCACCTCCCCCAACTAATTTTCCTATTATGAGTTCAAAGAGATTTTTAGCAGACTTGCAATCCTTTCTGTGATGAAATATATTTTATTTTATTTATAAGAGAATGTGGTTCCTCTCAGCCACATTCTCTTATTCAGACATCCCGATCACTGTAACAGAAGTGGCTTAATTCCTCTGAGTTCTAGGGGTCATTGCAAGCACTGTGATTTGTCACATTATTTCCTAATATGACAATTTAATTACCGTGCAAAGTCATGTCAAGTTGCAACTGAGTTACACATTCATTCTTTCAAAGACATTAATTTTAACATTTACCCTCTGTCAGGACATTGTTTTAAATAAATAATTCTCAAAGTGAGGAACTTGCTACAAGTCAAGGTGTCAGTAGGTAGCAGAAAGATCATAATAGTAATATCCTGGGCTATGCATTTTCTACCTTCTTTTTTATTTTTTATTTTTTGACAGGCAGAGTGGACAGTGAGAGAAGAGACTGAGAGAAAGGTCTTCCTTTTCCATTGGTTTACCCCCCAAGTGGCCACCACGGCTAGCGCACTGTGCTGATCTGAAGCCAGGAGCCAGGCGCCTTCTCCTGGTCTCCCATGTAGGTGCAGGGCCCAAGGACCTGGGCCATCCTCCACTGCACTCCTGGGCCACAGCAGAGAGCTGGACTGGAAAAGGAGCAACCGGGATAGAATCCGGTGCCCTGACCAGGACTAGAACCCGGGGTGCCGGCTCCGCAGGCGGAAGATTAGCCTAGTGAGCTGCAGCGCCAGCCATTTTCTACCTTCTTAATCTCAAGAATGTAAAGTAAAGATTTCCAAGAACAATATGAGGTACTATATCACAAAAGATTGAATGTAAGAACAGATGTAAGAATCCATTTGTCTTTTCCTAAGTCAGACATTAAAGAATTGTGCAAAAATACAATAAAAAACAATTTTCCTCAATATTTTTGTTTTGAAAAACAAAATTGCACACTTTGTTAGCTTATTTATTTTACTTATGTAATATTAATTAATAAGTGAAATTAGTAAGTTTAAATATTGCTCAGTCTTAATTTCCTAAAACCATAAATTTTGACAGGTGTAACATAAACATTTTAATTGGCATTGTTAATAAATTGGATCTAGAACTAGAAGCTTTGTAAGTTGTTTTTCTAGGTTCTAGCATGTAGTATTAGTCAGTTTTCTCTATTCTGTTCCCAAGAATCTACCATGGCCATAGTATAAGCTACCTTAAGATGAGTTGTTGCTACGTTAGTATTATTGCCTATACTAAATTCTTGAGAAAGACTTGTTTCCAATGCCCAATAAGCTTTTGCTATTTCCTGAAACATAGAGTAATAGGGAGAAACATACGCTAAATAATGATTTTTCTTACCTTTATCTTCTTATTTTCATGTTTTCTTTAATTATGCAAAATAAGGGCTTTTGATTATGGCTTTCAATCTTTTCTTTATCCTCTTCTATTTAGTTTCTCTATGATCATGCTTGGGTAAAATATCAGTTTCAAATGAAATACTTTACATTTAACTTAGCATGATTTAATAGATAATTTTATAGACAATCTCCATCCAGCTTACTCAGACAACAAACAAATAAACAAAAAATAGGGGCTGGCTTTGTGGCATAGTGGGTAAATCCCCTGCCTACAACTCTGGCCAGCATTCCACACAGGCGCCAGTTCCTCTCCCAGCTGCTCCACATCTGATCCAGCTCCCTGCTAATTGCCTGGGAAAAGCAGAAGACGATGGTCCAAGTACATGGGTCCTTGTTACCCATGTGAGAGACACAGATGATAAGTTCCTGGCTCTTGACTTCAGCCTTGCTCAGCCCTGGCCATTGCAGTTTGGGGGAGTGAATAAGAGGGTGGAATATTTCTCTTTCTCTCTCTCATTGTTTCTCTCTGTGTGTGTGTGTGTGTGTAATTCCCTCTCTGTAACTTTGACTTTCAAATAAATCTTAAACAAAAAACAAGATTTGGAATGTATAGGAATGAAATTAATATCTTGTGATTTTATTATTGTTTATAATAAATACTCATTTGGAACAATAAATTTTTTAGTTCCTACTTATTAAATTCTTTATTTAGTAGAGGATTAAGCTTTTGATTATAAATTGAAAGTATCTACATTATCAAAAATTAAAAGAAGAACAGTAAAGGAAGGAGAAGGGAAGGTAGGAAGGAGGTGTAAAGTAACATTACTTTCTTAAAACTGTATGTATGAAATACTTAAAATCTGTTCTCTTTATATCAAGAAATAAATTTATTAAAAAACAGTAAGGTAATATGCACTTTTTTTAAAATTTTTTTTTTTTATTTTTGACAGGCAGAGTGGACAGTGAGAGAGAGACAGAGAGAAAGGTCTTCCTTTTGCCGTTGGTTCACCCTCCAATGGCTGCCGCGGTAGTGCGCTGCGGCCGGCGCACTGCGCTGTTCCGATGGCAGGAGCCAGGTGCTTCTCCTGGTCTCCCATGGGGTGCAGGGCCCAAGCACTTGGGCCATCCTCCACTGCACTCCCTGGCCACAGCAGAGAGCTGGCCTGGAAGAGGGGCAACCGGGACAGGATCGGTGCCCCGACTGGGACTAGAACCCGATGTGCCGGCGCCGCAAGGCGGAGGATTAGCCTGTTGAGCCACGGCGCCGGCCGGTAATATGCACTTTTAAGACCGTTAAAAATCCATGTGCATTCTCATTCTTTTGTCACTTTTCTTTCATTTCTACTTCCCCACAAGGCAATATATATCAATATAATATTGTCAGTATCTCCAAATTTCTATTTTATCAATAAAAAGGAATAATAATGCTATCTAAAGTTTATTATTATAATAATGTGGATTAAGACACAAATTTGTTTTTATAAACATATTGGCCCATTCATAGTCTTCAATAAATGTTTGCTTTATGATAATTTTTGTTTTACTATTAAGAATAGCCAGACTATACATATTAGACTACAAGATGAAAACTCTGGATTCATGAGAGAACCAAGGAAAGAGAATCCACGGTCCCTGGATAAACTCATTGACTATGATGTTGCCAGACTCTGGATTTTGAAATCTAGAAAAACAAGTTCCACATTTTGATATTCACTATATTTGCATATTTCTTGTTATATACTTTGAACTGTATCCTAAATACTATAACTTTCAAACCAAAAATCATAAGCATAGGTATTCTTAATTATTAGCAATATTTCTTATTTCATCAGTGTATTAGTTTGTTTTCATGATGATAATGAACTATCTCAAACAGAACACAATATGAAGAACAAAAAGTTATTTTGACTGATAGTTGTATGTGTACAAGATCTAGGAATCTTGTCTGGTGATCACTTTCCTACTGGTAAAATCCCAAGGCAATGTGATAAGCACATGGCAAGATATCAGCAACAAGCATGTTTTTGGTTCCTAATTTTAGATGCTAACTTGACTGAATAAAGGGAAACATTGGAGCCTGAAAAAACACTATTTTGAGTGTGTCACCAAGAATAATTCTAAGACAGAGTAGCTGTAAGTGTGAATGGACTAGGTAAGGAAGGTACACCCACAATGTGGATAAATCATTTGAGAAGAGAATAAGCACGAAGGATAAATCAGTCTCTCTCTTAGAGAGCTGGATATACTTATCTATCTCTACATTGGATGTCAGATGTCCAGATTTGGACTTCAGGAATTAAATACCTGCCCCCTTCGTGGGTATCCATGCTTTCAGCCTCAAACTGAGACTTTTACCATAAACTTTATTGGTTCCTAGGCATTTATACTTGAACTAAGTCTCACTACTGGCATCCCAGGAGTCTCCAGTCTGTAAATAATCTGTACTGGGACTTCTAACCTACTATAATCAAATAAGCCTATACCCCAGCCCATAAATCCTGTTCTATATGTATATCAATAGACTTATGGAAGTGATTCTGTCTAATACATATGTGTATGTATAGCTTTTAATCTCCCCTTCACAAAATGTCACAAGCAGTGCAGGTGTTGTGGCATAGCAGGTAAAGCTGCCATCTGCATGGCTGGCATCCCATATAAGTGTCGATTCATGTCCCTGCTACTCCAATTCCTATCCAGTTCCCTGCTAATGGCCTGAATAAGCAGTGGAGATGGCCCAAGTGCTTGGGCCCCTGCTACCCATGTGTGGGATATGGATGAAGCTCCTGTTTCCTGACTTCATCTTGGCTCAGCCCTGACTGTTACAGCCATTCGACAAGTGAACAAGCTGATGGAAGACCTCTCTCTGTCTCTCCTTGCCTCTTTGTAACTCAGACTTTCAGATAAATAAATAAATAAATATTAAAAAAAGTTACCAGGACCCAACCATGGGGACTCCATTCTAATGGCCTTATCTAATCCTAATCACTATCTATAGACCCTCACCTCTTAATACCATAGCAATATGGCTTCCTCTAGTAGTAACTCAAATGGGTATTAAATTAAATTTTAACACTGTATCTAAATCAGAGCAGAACACACCTGGCGTCCAGGGTTTCATGTCCTCCTCACAATGCAATATGCAATCATCCATCTTCAGTAGTCTCAAAGTCTTAATTCACTTCAATATTAATTCAAAAGTCCAAAGCTCAAAGTCTTTTCTGGGACTCAAGTTCAATTTTTTGCATTTGGGAGCTTCTGTAGAATCATATAAAAAGTTGCATAATTCCAAGATGCAATGGAAGGAGAATTGCAGGGTAAACTTTTTCACTCCAAAATAGAGAAATAGAGAAGGAGAAATGAATAATGGGCCCAAATAGCTATGCAGACATTAAATCCTAAAGCTCCGAGTCCAGAACTCTTGGCAATCTCTGACAAAGGGTGCAATCCCCAGGTATTGTGAAGCCCCACTTTTATAGATTTTCTGGCCACAGGGAACATGATTACTCTCAGCTTGTATGCTGTTAGCTGTGGTTTTTCTCGGGTTGGCTGGGATGCTACCTGCAGCTTCCCCAGTGAGTACTGCACATTGTAGTTTTCTCAGTCATTCTGGGGTCCTTAAGATGGCTCTACTCCCTTCACTCAACTATGCATCATCCCATTGAGCATTCTGCACGGGATGTGATGTTGCAGAAAACTTCAGCTTGGCTCCCCAAGCCTTCCTTTGAAATCTTGGCAGAAGTCAATATGCTTCCGTAACCTGTGCATTCTACACACCTGCAAAAACACCCCAGTATGGACACTGTCCAAAGACCGCTGCTGGCAGAAGCTACCGACATAGATCTGCTTGACCCCTGGTTGCAGCATCTGTGGAACACTTCACTATTAAATCAGAATACCAAGCTTTGGGCCTTGAAATAAATTTGCACGTGCAGGCTTCTGGGCTTGTGATGGAAGGGGTGGTCTCAAAAATTTCTGATACTTTAGGGCCCTTTCTAAATGCAAAACAATTTGATCCCTGTTACATATGCAAAGCTCTTTAGCAAGTGGTTTCTCTGCTTCAGCCTTGTGCAATCTTCCCCTTCCCTGCAGGCTGCCTATTTTCACTTTTTACTCTGCTTCCTTTTGCTCTCAAGTCTAACTAGGTATTTGACTAAAGCTGGTCAAAAATGCATATTCCCTAGCCTGAATGCTTTTTGATTTTGAAATTTCCACCACCAAATAAATTAGTCTGGTACCAGTGTCATAGCACAGCTGGTTAAACTGCCTCTCACAAATCCCACATCCCATATTGGAGTGCTGGTTCAAGCCCTTGGTATCCCACTTACTATCCAGCTTCCTGTGAATGTACCCTACGAAGCAGTAGAAAGAGACCAAATGCATCCATTTGGGAGACCAAAACAGAGTTCCCAGTTACCAGCATTTGCTTGGTCCAAACTTGACTATTGCAGTCATTTGGAGAGTGAACCAGCAAATCAAAGATTGACTGTTTCTTTCTCTCTTTCTCCCTCTGACTTTCTGTAACTTTGCCTTCCAAATAAATCTTTTAAACAAAAAGAAATTCAGCATTTGAAATCTTGGCCCAACCATCACAGTAGTGTGCACAAAAGGCTAGATGTGGACCTTTGGTCTTTTATATCTGTCCTATTGTGTTTCAGTATTGCTTTGGCCAATGATCCTTTTCTATTTCACTACTTCTTCTTTAGGCATAGGTATGTTTAGGTTGTAACTTTGCTACCATTGTATATGGGAAGTATGTATCTTATTATTTAATTCTACAGAAGCTTCCAACATCTTGGAGTTGGGCTTCAGTTTCAGACAAGATTTTCGCTTTGGATTTTGAATTAATGTTGAAATGAGTTAAGACTTTGGGGTTTCTGGGAATGAGTGATTTTATTTTGCATTGTGAGAAGGGCACGAAACCTTGGGTGCCAGGGTTTGGATATGGTTTGACTATCCCTCAAGGTTTCATGTAGAGTTATTAAGAGAATGGAAAAAATGTGACTATGGTGTTCAGAGATGGAGTCTTTGGGAAGTGATTAGGATTAGATAAGGTCATCAGGGTAGAATTCTCATGGTTCAACCCTGGTGATTTTGTTCTTAAAATATTTATATATGTATTTATCTTTTTTTATTTTTTTTAACTTTTATTTAATGAATATAAATTTCCAAAGTACAGCTTATGGATTACAATGGCTTCCCCCTCCCATAACTTCATTCCACCCGCAACCCTCCCCTCTCCCACTCCCTCTCCCCTTCCATTCACATCAAGATTCATTTTCAATTCTCTTTATATACAGAAGATCAATTTAGTATAAAGATTTCAACAGTTTGCACCCACATAGAAACACAAAGTGAAACATACTGTTTGAGTACTAGTTATAGCATTAAATCACAATGTACAGTACATTAAGGACAGAGATCCCACATGAGGAGTAAGTGCACAGTGACTCCTGTTGTTGACTTAACAAATTGACACTCTAGTTTATGGCACCAGTAACCATCCTAGGCTGTCGTCATGAGTTGCCAAGGCTATGGAAGCCTTCCAAGTTCCCCGACTCTGATCATATTTAGACAAGGTCATAAAAGACAGAGTGAGGATAGTAACCAATGATCCTAAGAGTGGCATTTACCAGGTTTGAACAATTATACAGCATTAAGTGGGGAAGAGGACCATCAGAACACACAGGTTGGGAGTAGAGCCATTGGTGGTAGAGTAGAGGTTATGATTACAAAGGAATGAGGCCCAAGTGCACTAGACAGGGTCTAGAACAAAGGACAGAGTCATTATTAGAGGAGCTAAGAAAGGTGCTGTCTAAGCTACAATTAAGTTTTCTGATTGAGAGGCAAATAGAACCTGACAGAAGAGGCTTGATAATAATCTGGTGGGCTTTAGGCCTTGTAAGTTAAGAGGTCCAGACCTATCTATCTCTTCACATGGGGTACATCCTAAGGGAGGTGTGAACCTCCTAGGGGAAGGCACTCTGTTGACTTTCATTACTTGGCTGGCCTGGGAGGAGAGCTGGCCAGGTAAAGGCAGGTGGCATCTCTAACAAGAAATTTACAGTTCTGCCTGCAATGTTGCTGACCCTACTTGGCCATACCCTCAGCTGCAGTGGTCACTTTGGAAGTTGGGCTGAGTGAAGGGCTTTTCAGCTTAGAGCCAATAAGATCTGTGGCTCTGACCTGGGCATCCTTCGACTCCAGGGCAGGTCCATTTCCCGTGATCCAACTCTTGGCAGAGCTGCCAGGGCTCTTCACAAGCTGACTTCTGCTGAAGCCCAGGCTCACCACATTGAAAGCCACTGCAGTGGACTGGCCTGTTGGGTCTGCTTGAGGGCAGATCACTGTACAGATCAGCCATTAATTGGCCTGCCACCCATTGTTTCTGATGCCTAGCTTTCTTTTCCTCCTGGTTTGTGTTAAAACAGACCAAAGGATGCAAGTCAAGGGAGTGCCCAAGTCCCATCTCTAATCTTCAGTGGCCTGAACTACAAATCTATAGTCACAGGCATGTTCTGTAGTAGTTTTTCTAAGGTAGACAATGCCCATGAGGAAAATTATATTCTCACTTTAAAACTTTCTTTCCCTTTGGTCTGAAAGGGAGGTTTTTTCTACTTACTGTATACTTCGCTGATGGCGAAGTGAATCTAGCTATGAGATTATTATGTAAGTTCTTATTTTGGCTATGCCATTACAGAAAAATGTTAGCCATCTCTTCTATAAGGTCTAAAGATTAAATTGTGCATCCTACAGATTCCTTCATAATAGAATTAGTTTCCTACCTTGAAGAGAATAGAGAAATGAAAGAACAAGTTGGGCTTAGAATAGAGAAATGAGGGAGTAAGTCCTAGATCGCTTGCTGACAATAGCAATATTACATAAATACTTAGCAAACTGTTTCAACCATTAGATAACAACTTAAGAAAACATTTACCAGAAGGTCCAATGCCTTCTATAAATTTTAAGAATCATGTATTTGAAAACACCTCTTAAATGTCTAACATGGTGTAGTTTGTTTAACCAGTAAACTTAAGCACAACCATATAAAATGTTGTTAGTTTCTTTCTACCAACAAGTTTAAAACATATGATACACAGATTCAAGTCACACAAATTAAAATGTATCTTTTATTGATTTTAGCAGCTTAGATTTATGGACAATCTTATCTATAAGCCATTTAAAATAAAACTCTTAATAAAATTTCCCCATGTGGACATACAATATGTACACACATATAACATAGCATAATAGACCAATATAGCAATTTTAATAATAGCTTTTAAAATCTTTAACTCTTTTTGTAGATTGCCAATTGATTTGAATTGCTTTTTCTTTTTAGTAACCTCAGTTAACCATACTTTCTCTCAGTTGGTACTGTTAATACATTATTGGCTTCATCTGTTTACAGAGCCATCCCAAAGTACTGAATACAATAGAAGTGGCTGGAAAAAGTCCATAGGAACCTATAGGAGGACAGCTAAACACAGAACCAACAACACTTTAGTTTTATGGACAGCAAATCATACCAAACTTTAAGTTTCTATAATGGAAAATGCTATTAATACAAATGTTTGAGAATTAAAAAATTTAATGATTTTGTGTTACTAGACATGATAGTTATCTTAAAGAGAAAGCCCCAGAGGCCTAAAGGGTTAAATACTTGTAAAATCCTACAGGTGTTTTCAAAAATACTGTGAAGTAAGCAAGTGCCTCTTGTTGGTTGATGAGTTTATAATTTTAAATATGGCGACTTAAAGTCTTTTGTCATCTATTGTTATATATATGTATTTATCTTATTTAAAGGCAAAGTGATAGACATGGAGAGAAATATAGAGAGATCTTTCATCCTCTGATTTACTCCCTGTGGAGTGATCTGCAAATGGCCACAAGCCTGGCATCTGGGCCAGGCTGAGGCCAGAAATACGGATTTCCCACATGGGTATTGGGACCCAAATGCTTCAGCTATCATCTGCTGCATTCCCAGTGGCATTATCAGGAAGCTGGATTGGAGGTGGAGAAGCTGGGACTTTGATAGGCACTCTAATATTTGATTTGAGCATTCCAAATACTGACTTAGCCCACTGTGCCACAGTGTCAACTCCCATGTTCACTTCTAGGAAGAGAGAGACTGAAGATGCACAAGCACATGTGTTCCTATGGTTGTATGATGGAACCAAAGAGTTTTCACATGAACCTTGCCAGACTCTGAATTTTCAATTCTCATACTTACAAGCTAAATAAGTATCTTCCTTTTATAAATTCTGCTTGCCTCAGACATTTCATTATATATATTATATATGTTATATATACTATATATATTTGTGTGTATATATATATTTATGTATATATATATATATATATATATATATACTGGCACAATGACTAATAGAATGATGGACGTAGAGAAATAGCAACAGCAGATTGTTATTGTCATGTGTGGTTCATAGGTGTTCCCCTGGATTCTGGACAGTTTGGTGTGTATGTACACTGTGTTTATTAAAAGGTGCTTTAGTAGCAATGCTTTTAGAGAAAAAAAAAAACATTACTTTGGATCATTAGAAAAAGTTTAATTGCTGAAGTTGCAGGAAAAGCTTCACCTCTTACTTGATCACATAGCAAGCCCTGGAAGTTTCTTAAATTGAGGTAAGGTGTCCAATATTTGCATTATTATGTCACCAAAAGAACGGTTATAGACTTCCCCTACAGAGTAATTTTCAAAGAACTCAACTATGTCATATTATAATTAAACTTTCTGGCCGGCGCCGCAGCTCACTAGGCTAATCCTCCGCCTTGCGGCGCTGGCACACCGGGTTCTAGTGTTGGTCGGGGCGCCGGATTCTGTCCTGGTTGCCCCTCTTCCAGGCCAGCTCTCTGCTGTGGCCAGGGAGTGCAGTGGAGGATGGCCCAAGTGCTTGGGCCCTGCACCCCATGGGAGACCAGGAGAAGCACCTGGCTCCTGGCTTCGGATCAGCGCGGTGCGCCTGCCACAGCGCGCTACCGCGGCGGCCATTGGAGGGTGAACCAATGGCAAAGGAAGACCTTTCTCTCTGTCTCTCTCTCACTGTCCACTCTGCCTGTCAAAAAAAAATTTAAAAAAAATAAAATAATAAAATAAAAACTTTCTTGGCTGCTAGGGATATGAATCATTCCATTCTGAATGATAGATCTGGATGGTAAAAAGAAATTAGAGTGCCACCTGTGCCACTATGATTTAACATATTTATTACTATGTACAGTCCAGCAGCTGCGCCAATCCGAAGCCAGGAGTGAGGTGCTTCATCCTGGTCTCCCAAGCGGGTGCAGGGCCCAAGCACTTGGGCCATCCTCCACTGCACTCCCGGGCCACAGCAGAGAGCTGGACTGGAAGAGGAACAGAATATGGTGCCCCGACCGGAACTAGAACCCTGGGGTGCCAGCACTGCAGGCAGAGGATTAGCCAAGTGAGCTGCAGCGTCGGCCAAATATTGGACCAATTTCTGCTGGATTGCCCCCCTTCAGTTTTCCTGGAGAGACTAAAATGAGAGCAGTTAGTAGCAAACACCACCCCTATCTTGTTTTCAAGTCATAATAAATATCAATCTTATTTCAATTTTCTTACCCTTTGGAAACAGTGCTGAAGGTCTTGAAGCTTCATTTGGTTGAATGACCCAGATCTTACTCTTTGAAAGTTCTAAACTCTTGTTCAACATGATCTTTTCAGATAGTGTTTCCCATACCCCTCTTTATCATCAAAACTGAATAAAGTACCAAGAAGAACTCCACTGAACTCATAGAGGAAAATATATTATTTCATTTACCAATTTTGTAATAGCAATTATAACACCTCATATTTAATACTGATTGATTAATTGGGATTAATTATCCCTTCCAGGAAGATGACTCCATTTTTTGCGTGTTAATCTTTTAGAACAGAGTCTGAGTGCACTGAGAGATTTCTAAAGCTTCATGTTAAATGGAAATCAGTATTGTATCAGAAGTGTCCCTGTTTTATTAGCCAAGTATCTTGATCTGAGTTGAAAATTGCAAGAATAGCTATCTCAAATTCCCCAAGTGAGTTACAAAGAGTAATGATTCAGGGTCACTCTACTTCCATTCTTTGATATCCTGACCCATACAGTTTATCTGTTAGATATACACTTTCATATCAGGAAAAGGTGAATATGGGACTTAATTTCTAGTTGAATCATCAATTAGTTGGTACTGATAAATGAAAAATGGGAAAGAACATGTTTGGGAATTAGGCAATGGTTATTGGCAACTTAGAAATTACTACAGGACTAGCATACTACTAGAAATGTACAATAAGAGAAAGAATATGTGTTAAAAGTTCAGGAGATATATTTACCTGCATATTTTGCACTCATATGTATGTATTTGTATGTATGTAAAAATCTATCCATTCAAACACATGCACAAAGTAATTATTACTTTCATATCATATTTATTTGTATTTTTCATGTATTTAGTACATTTACATTTCTTTTAATTGTGTTTTCCTCAATCTAATTTATTTTATATATTTTTCAGCAACTGTATTTTTCTATTTTAAAACTTTTTTTGGTTGACAGCTCTATTAGAGTTCTCAGAGAAATAGGAATATGATGGATAGATGATTAGATAGATAGATAGATAGGTAGATAAATAATATGATAGGGCAGACAAAATTTTCAAGGAGGCTGAAAGCTCCCATGATAAGCAGTATGGTTAATCAAGGAAGCCTGTGATATAATTCTGAATCAGAAGGCCTAAGAACTGAGATCCAAAGGAAGGAAAAGAACATGTCCCATCTCAGAAAGAAAGAGAGAATTCACCTTTCTGCCTCATTTTTGTTCTATCCAGGCCTACAACTAATGCACATCTGCACTAGTGAAGATGAATGTCCTTCAGTTTGCCTACTGATTCAAATATTTATGTCTTCCAGAAACACCCTCTTATGCTTAATCCAATAAGATTTAGCGAACTGTTTCAGCATCCTTCAGCCCAGCCAAGATGACACTTAAAATTATCTACCACAAATGTTTTGTGATAGTTAACATCCATCATTTAAAATTTTATATTTACGTTTATTTACATTGCAGTAGTCATATTGAAAGAGATAAAATATTAATACCTGAAAGGTCTTTCTCTGCTGTTATTTTTCGCTACTTTGCCTTAATTCTCTTTCAATGTATTCTGCACTTTTCTCTCATCTTTTGTTCCATGACTTTCCAATCACCTATTTTCTACTTTATGCTATGGAGGCTTATTTTTCTTTCTCTAAATTAAACTACCGGAATCTCTTTCACCTCTTTTTAAAAAAAAATATTTATGAGGGGCTTGTGTTGTGGTAGAGCATGTAAAGCTGCCACCTGCAACACTAGCATCCCATATGGACACTGTTCCAAGCTGGACTGTACATAGTAGTAAATATTGGTAAATCAAAGTGGCCCAAGTGGCACACTCTAATTTCTTTGCCATCCAGATCTATCATTCAGAATGGAACTATTCGTATCCCTAGCAGGCAAGAAAGTTGAATTACAGCATGACATAGTTGAGTTCTTTGTAAATTACTCTGTAGGGGAAGTCTATATCCATTCTTTTCATGACATAATAAACAAATATTAGATACCTTACCTCAATTTAAGAAACTTCCAGGGCTTGCTATGTGATCAAGTAAGAGGTGAAACTTTTCCTGCAACTGCAGCAATTAAACTTTTCCCAATGATCCAAAGTAATGTTTCTTCCTCTAAAAGCATTGCTACTAAAGCATCTCTTAATAATCCAGCTCCCTACCATTGTGCCTGGGAAAGCAGAAGACATCCCAAGTGTTTGGGCCCCTGCACCCACTTGGGAGACCTGGGAGAAGCTCCTGACTCCTGCTCTGGCCTGGCTCAGCCATGGCTGATTGTGGCCATTTGAGGAGTAAAATGTCATCTGGAAGATCTTTCTCTCTCTCTATCTCTCCTTCTCTGTAACTCTACCTTTCAAATAAATAAGTAAGCCTTTTTAAAAATATGTATGTATATTTTATTGACAGTTATTTTATCCATATTATTTTTTAACTTTTCCCCATATCTTTTTAATAGATTATGAATAAATCTGAGCACAAGGAATGGACTAAATCTAGTCAGTTCATTGATACAATGCAGTGCACTGTTGACTTGTAGAAAAGTTACTTAAAAGAATAAAATTCTTTTCAATATTAATAATAAAATTTAATTTAAGTTTTTAATTTCTTATTATTTCATACAATACAAGCATTTTAGTTAGATAGCTATATGTTGCTGAATATTTTTAACATGTGGGCATCGTTATGATATTTCCTGACAGTGTAAATGAATATGCACATGTCTGTGTTCTTTTGTGCATGTATGTTTCATATGTACAACCATCTGTGCATTTCAATATGTTCATAACTAAAGGGAAAAAAGGAATTGATCAGCACAGTGCGCCAGCCGTAGCACGCCAACCGAGGCTGCCATTGGAGGGTGAACCAACGGCAAACGAAGACCTTTCTCTCTGTCTCTCTCTCTCACTGTCCACTCTGCCTGTCAAAAAAAAAAATGGATTGCAGAGGGGGGCCAGCGCCGTGGCTCACTTGTTTAATCCTCCGCCTGCAGTGCCGGCATCCCATATGGGCACCGGGTTCTAGTCCCGGTTGCTCTTCTTCCAGTCAAGCTCTCTGTTATGGTCTAGAAGGTCAGTGCAGGATGGCCCAAGTGCTTGGGACCCTGCACCTGCATGGGAGACCAGGAAGAAGCACCTGGCTCCTGGCTTCGGAACGGCGCAGCACCAGCCATAGTGGCCATGTGGGGGGTGAACCAGCGGAAGAAAGACCTTTCTCTCTGTCTCTCTCCCTCACTGTCTATAACTCTACCTGTCAAAAAAATGGATTACAGAAAAACTATGAGGAATTATACTTAATACTAAAGTTCTTTTACCTCTAACCAGAGTGTATATATTTTCTTAAAATTACACACAATCTTTTCATACCAAATCACTCATATGAGTGCTAATTTAATTACTGAAGTCTAGCATTTTTGCTAAGGACATATTCTTACAGCCTTTGAAACAAGAAAAAAAAAGTCATTTTATTCTTTAAGCCACAGCCAGGTCATTTCTTTGTTTTTTAGTCGTGACTTCTTTGACATGATCTAATTAATTACTTTAATATATACATATATTTATCACACCTAACTGTGATAACAGGGAAAGGGCTTTGAAGACATGCTGATATATCAATCACTGGCATTTCTGACATTTATCACAGGAGAGCAACCATCTGGTTCTTGATAAAAGCCTGAGTGGAAGAAACAGACAATCTACATTTAGTTTTTCTCCACTTAGTTTTTCAATCACCTTGAAAATATGTCTACATTTTTTATTCCTTTGTTTTTATCCACATTTACTTTAAATATTTTTCCCTGGGAAGCATAAATATACTCTATGAGTATTTTTACAGAAAAGTGTCATTATTATGCATTCTTAAATTAGAGATGTACTTAACTCTTATAGAACATCCATGCCAAGACAGAGAAATCTCATCTTTTAATGTAGACAAACAGATGCAATCAAATACATACATTCAAACATACATACAAACAGTGACTAGTTCTCAGGTAGGACTTGATACATGTCTTCTTACATATCCTAAATTTACACTACAATGGGAAAATCATTTGTGTTAGTTAATTGGTTTCATTTAAAGGAAAACAAATTTATCTTTATGAAAAGAAATATTTTTCCTTTTGGTGGGAATTGCAAGCCAAAGGTGGTTCTTAGCCTACAAAACCAGGAGATATAGGAGATAGGTGATATCTCCTTTGGTGGCTCCCTTATGGAGATTTTTCCCAAGTTCTTGAGAAAGACATTCCTGGGTTCTAATGCTGATGGAGATTTATTTAATTTTATAGCAGATTTGTATAACTTTTAAAGACTCCAAAGAGGCATTTGCAACTTTACAAGAGAAATGCTCTAAGCAAAGGGAATGGGGAGAAATCTCCTAGCTTATTTTTATCAGGGAGAATTAAACCTCTCAATTTTAATTTCTACTTACACTTAATCTATGCTGCTTAATCAATTGCAGACTCCAGGATGCTTCTATGAAACAAAAACAAGTGCTTGACCCTGAACAATACATTCCATTTACACATAAAATTTACACATACCATTTGTTCATACAAAATGTGACTATAAATACTAATTTTGAAGGGAAAAGTAAACATATATACTATTTTTTTCATTTTCAATTCTCTTTATATCAGAAGATCAGTTTAGTATATATTAGGTAAAGATTTCATCAGTTTGCCCCCATATAGCAACACAAAGTGAAAAAAAATACTGTTGGAGTACTAGTTATAGCATTAAATAACAGTGTACAGTACATTAAAGACAGAGATCCTACATGATATTTTTTAAAAATTAATTAATTTTCTATGCCATTTCCAATTTAACACCAGGGTTTTTTTTTTTTTTCATTTCCAATTATCTTTATATACAGAAGATAGATTCATATATACTATTTAAATAATTAAGTATTATTATAAATGGTCATTGGAAAAAAATAGAATATTCACATATATCAAAAACGTATGGTTTTGAAAATCATAGGATATAGCTGTCTTGAAGATAAAGAATAAGGAGACTTGGAAACCTTCCCTGGGTTTCCTTTAAGGATGGACAAACAAGCATCACACAGTAAGCCAGGAAGCAGAGAGAACAGAATGGCTCGGGACTACTCAGGCTTTCATAACATTCTTCTGAGAACTACCTTCCCCGGGCATGCCCCAGTGACCTAAAGACCTCTCCCTAGGCCCCACCTCTGATCACAATGTTTGGATTACATTCCATCTTCTTCATACCATTAACTTATGACTTTGGGTTTATGCTCTTACATGAGTTCATGGACCAAATAATGATCAAATTATAACAAACAGGTCATACTGTATATATATTCTACATATATATGCTACCCTTAAGTTACTATAGTCTTTCTCACTCACTTAATGAGTTTGTATCAATTGGCCTGAAATCTTACTATCAGAACTCTGTGAAAGCACATTGTTGAAGGCACAAAGACATGAAGTTTTGTTTGGGCATTTTCCATTTGATAAAGCACTGATGTTCAGAATACTAGTCACAATGATATTGCTGTCTTCTCCGAGGATATGTGGGGATAGAGAATTAATGGCTGGACAATGATAGAGAACTTACTGTCCTCAATGTGTATCAAACACTATGTTCAACAATTTGCCAGAATCTCCAAACAGCAGCTCTGGGATACAGTTTCTCATTCATTTGTCATCAGTGTAAAGATGAAGAAATAGAAGCTCATCCAAGATCATACTGAGAACAAATGGTGGATCGAGAACATGGATCCTATTGCTGCAGGGCCAGAGCCTGTGATATTTTCACAGGTGTTACGGTAACCAGGTCTCTCCATCACTTTATGTATGTATGTCCGGAAAATTGATGAAGTCACTGTTGTCTCTGCTGACAGTTCCTTCATCTGTGGTATCCTCTGGGGAAAGCAACCATCCCAATCCATGTAATTCCCACTTTTTAAAAACTCCTTTCCTTCTCTTTTCCTTTTTCTTGAAAATCCTTAAAACCTCCCTGAGGAGAGATTGCCGGACAATTCTCCATAGTTTTATCAGAATCCTAAAGTGAATTTGGGGTATTCCCAAGAAGGTTATACTAAAAACAGAGAACTCACCTAAAATATTTTATGTTACAACATTCAGCAGGGTATTTATGTAGATTTATAAGTTGCTTCTTGTTATGAAGAAAATTTTCAGTTTTGTTCACAATTTTAATGATGGTCTAAGTATTAATTCACAATTATGATTTTTAAGCAGTTACACATTCTTTTTTCAGAGACAAAAATGCGGTATATGGCTAGGTGTTTGGGTTAGAAGTTAAGAACCTGTTCAGGATGCCTGGATGCTATCAGAGTGCTAGGGTTAACGTCCCAGTTCTGCTTCTGATTCCAACTTCCTATTAGTGAACACTCTGGAAGGCAGATGTGTGATTAGAAGCAAAGGAATAGGAACTCAAAAACAAGCACTCTGATAGGGGATGTGGGGATCCCAAGCAGCACTTTAACTGCTGTGCCGAATGTTCTCCTCCAAAATGCAAATAATTTATAAAAAGCTAATTTTCATGTCTGATAAAATTGTAATAGGTTTCTGTGCCTCCATATAATGTCCTTTAGAAAACACTTTCATAGGTCTTCATGTTGGCTTCCATTGTTTTCTCTCTGTAAATTAGCTTGTGCTTCTTTAGACGTGAGTACTGCTATCCATAGAACTACTTGCAGATGTGCAGCTTAGATGGATGGCTGTGAAAATTATTTCTATCTAAGATTTCTGGAAAGACTACACAAAGGTTATTTGTGTATATATGAGAATATTTCAAAAGTTCTTGGAAAATAGAACTGAAAAATAAGTTTATTTGGTGCAACATATTTTGAAACTTTCAGTTTTTTTCATAATACACCTTTTCCAAGAAAATGTATATTATGTATATTATGTATAAAATGTATATTTCCAAGAAAATATATATTATTGTTTTTATTATTATTGTTTTTCTGTGTGTGTGTGTGTGTGTGTTTATAATAAAGGATATCACCTTGAACTCTCACCTGAGTTGTTTTAAAAACCATATTGCCCAGACTTTGAGAAATGTTCCTTATGATTTCCTTTTGGGGGAGAATTTATAAGAACAGAATCATATGTCTTGATAAAAAAGTAGAGTATTTCTCCAATAAATTAATTTTTCAAAGAATAGTCATTTTTGGAACATGTTAATGTAGAATCTAAAGTTCTACTTTAGGGGAAAGTAACAGACTGGACAGGGTTACAAACATCTACCTCCTCTGTGTGATGTGACTAGTTTGGTCTTTATACTTAAAAATAGACAGGAAGACCTGGGATACTGCAGTGGCAGTGGAATTAGGGGTGAGTGAGTTTTCTATGGCCAAATGAAGAGGTACTAAAAGGCAGATACAAAGTAGCCTGGAAAGAGAACTGGGATGGGTTTTAGACTATGCAGTACTTGTAAGTAACTTTTTCGTATAGTTTCATTCTACTTCTGGAAACATTTTAGCATCAGCTCATTGAATAAACAAGTCTTACTCTAATTATTGTGAAAGAGATTGGTGTATTTTTGCACATAGATTTGAGATGAAGTATATGTGCATAGAACAACATATTATTCTCTTCAACTCTGAGCATAGCAACCTGTCAATTTCCAAAGGATCAGAAAGAGGTTTACTATGAGTAAGAATAGGAGCTCTGAATGAAAGAATGCGCAGAATTTGGCTTGAGCATGCATGAATCAGAATACTGGTAAATTCTCATAATAGCTAAAACTAAAGGAGCCTAATTTCTTCCGATGAAATAGGATGGGTGCAGTAGAATCATGACTTCACAATTTGGAGCATATATAGCTCAATTTCAAGAGGCCTGCAATGAAAATTATATGTCATCATTTTCTATAGTGATTTTCCTTTATCTTCTGTGTTCTGAAAGGGAGCTAATATGATGAAATGGCTGAACAGAGGCAGCAGGAAGAGATGCTAAAGAATGGGATTATAACGATTATAACAATGTATCATCCAATCATTTGTAATATAGTTTTACCTATATGTAAAGCAAATTGAGTAGCAAGTTACTTGGGGAGAGAATACCATTCTAGCTACTAAGAATGAAGAAATGCCTAAAGTTTAATTTCTGGCAAGCAGAATTGTTGAGATTACGTAAGATTAACTTTAAGGGGAATGGTTCACTATCAATTATTGACATTTTCTGTAATCTGTAAGCAGCCCAAAATATGAAAAAAATGAAAATAACAAGATTATTAAAGAGTGAGAAATAAAGAAAAAAATCATTATCTATTCAATTATTATTTACATGACTGAGCAGAGAGCTCAGATTTTGAAGAATAATATAAACTTTGAATGTACATCTAGTCGATACATCATCATCCCATTATTTTGCCTTTCACTATTACTTTCAAATAAACTCCCCCTCTAGAGGGTCAATGAGCTGTCACACCCTTCCCCCAACCTAAATATAGATCTAAGAAGAAATAAGGCATCTCTATTTTGCTTGCCAAAGTGAGCCAATAGGACGTTTTCACGTAAAGATGAGAATTCTGATGGATGTAATTTAAGATGACTATTTGTATGTGATCCAAGTGTTTCAGAAAATACTTTGAAAGCTCTAATATAATATGAGTTATAAGTTAGGTAATTATAATATACATGGAAAAATACAGATTAATTCCAATAATTTTAATCTTTTTATTTGGACCTATAAAAAAACTACTATGTCTCTAATAACTGCTTTCTGTTATTTTTGTTAGAATTTATCAGAGGTTAATCATGTTTTTCAAAACCAAATAATCTTTTTTTTCTTTTTTTTAACTTTTATTTAATGAATATAAATTTCCAAAGTACAGCTTATGGGTTACAATGGCTTTCCCCCCCATAACTTCCCTCCCACCCACAACCCTCCCCTTTCCCGCTCCCTCTCCCCTTCCATTCACATCAAGATTCATTTTCAATTCTCTTTATATACAGAAGATCAGTTTAGTATATATTAAGTAAAGATTTCAACAGTTTTCACCCACATAGAAACACAAAGTGTAAAAACTGTCTGAGTACTAGTTATAGCGTTAAATCACAATGTGCAGCACATTAAGGACAGAGATCCTACATGAGGAGTAAGCACACAGTGACTCCTGTTTTTGACTTAACAAATTGACACTCTTGTTTATGGCGTCAGTAACTGCCCTAGGCTCTTGTCAGGAGTTGCCAAAGCTATGGAAGCCTTTTGAGTTCACCGACTCTTATCTTATTTAGACAAGATCATAGTCAAAGTGGAAGTTCTCTCCTCCCTTCAGAGAAAGGTACCTCCTTCTTTGATGACCTGTTCTTTCCACTGGGATCTCACTCACGGAGATCTTTCATCTAGGTCATTTTTTTTTCTGCCAGAGTGTCTTGACTTCCCATGCCTGCAATACTCTAATGGGCTTTTCAGCCAGATCTGAATGCCTTAAGGGCTGATTCTGAGTCAGAGTGCTATTTAGGACATCTGCCATTCTATGAGTCTGCTGTGTATCCCGCTTCCCATGTTGGATTCTTCTCTCCCTTTTTTGTTCTATCGGTTAGTATTTTCAGAAACTAGTCTTAAAACCAAATAATCTTATCTGACATATTACCTGGCATAAATGCAGAAGGGAAATCTTAAGGATATTACATGCTTTGGGTGATTCTCATGCATATCTTACTGTGGGTCATATATTAATACGTACATTGTCAGCAAAATTGCCCAAACATTTGCTAATTTGTGACATACTTTTTGGTATAATACACATGAAAATAAATATTAATTAGTTACCAAAATAATTTGAATATTATTTTATGTTTCTATGCAGATGTACCAGTTGAATCAATGCACATCTCCTACATAAAAACTTTGTATGTAAAATTAAATCTGAAGTTATTTTTATTACATTACTTAGAAAAACATGAAACATCAATAACATCTGTATTATTTTCCTATTGTTAAAGTAAAACATAATGCAAAACTAATGGCTTAAAACACACAACTGTTCCATCTTACAATTCTAGAAGTCAGAATGTGAAATGTGTATTTCTAAAATAAAATCATGGTGTATGTACAGTTGTCATTTTTTTCCTGCAGCTATAGGAAGATATTATTTCCTTACATTTTTCAGTTTCTAGGGGTTCCCTACTTTCTTTGTTTTGTGGCCCCTTTCTTCATCTTCAGTTATGATATTAGTCATGTCTTCTCTCTTTTTTTTTTTTTTTTGACAGGCAGAGTGGACAGTGAGAGAGAGAGACAGAGAGAAAGGTCTTCCTTTTGCCGTTGGTTCACCCTCCAATGGCCGCCTCGGCTGGCACGCTGCGGCCGGCGCACCGCACTGATCCAAAGCCAGAAGCCAGGTGCTTCTCCTGGTCTCCCATGGGGTGCAGGGCCCAAGGACTTGGGCCATCCTCCACTGCACTCCCTGGCCACAGCAGAGAGCTGGCCTGGAAGAGGGGCAACCGGGACTAGAACCCGGTGTGCCAGCGCCACAGGCAGAGGATTAGCCTATTGAGCAGCGGTGCTGGCCATGTCCTCTCTTTCTTACTCTGATAATTTTGTCAACATTTTCCAAAGACTTTTATGATTATTTTGGGATTACTTGGATAATCAAAGATAATTTACCAATCTCAAGGATCGTTAGCATTATAATAACCACAGAATCCCTTTTATCAAGTAAGGTAATACATGGAAAGCTCATAGGCAAATTTAGGGAGAGAGTCAGCACTCCACATTATTTCTAATCTTAGGAAAAGGCATAATATGAAACCAAGTTTTGCAAATCCTCAAAGCAATAATAATTTAAAATATCACACTGTTATAATGCTATCACTCCAATTTCATGTACATATTTCATTCTTAATTCTATAGAACTGAACAGATTGTATATAATGAATATCATACATGCAAAGCAGGTAATCAACAGCATGGCTGTTGTAGGAATCTGAATAACAGTAAGGAAAAAGAGGGGGAAATTAATCATGTCTTGTTCACAGAATTTCAGAAATTTGGAAGAGGACTTAGAAAATCTTACATAATGCAAGTCTAGACAACTTTCCAGACTTCTAAAAGGCTAAATATAGGAACAAATATTTGGGTTGATAACAGACAGGATAAAGAAAAAATTAATTAAAAGAGAAAGAAAATATTTTAAAATTTCAAATGAAAATACATAAGAACCCAAAATAATTTTTATTCCAATTTTAAGTACATCTATAATAATGTATAATTTACAGAAGACACATTAGTGATACTGTTAAAATGGAAAATTTCTTCTGCAAAAGATATTTAAGAGAATGGAAAGGTAGAGAATAGACTGGGAGAAAGTATTTGTAGCTAGCTTTTTAAAAATGTCTTGTTTATTTATTTGTAGGGTTGACAGACACACATATCCACACACATAGAGAAAGAGAGATAAAAAACAAATAAACAAACAAACAAAAACAAAAAAAAAAACTCCTTCCCCCACTCCAGTTCATTCTCCAAATGCCCCACAACAGCCAGAGTTGGGTCAGAACAAATCAGGAGTTTGAAATTCATTCCAGTTATCTTATGTGGATGACAGAGATTCAATTGCTTGAGCCATCACCTGCAGACTCCCAGAAGTGCAGTAGAAGGTGGAGTAGAAGCAGAGTCAAGACTGAAACCCAGGCACTGCAATATGGAAATGTGCATCTCGTATGGCATTTTGACTGGTGCAAAAAGCCCATTCCAGTATGTACTAAATAAAAAATGTTTAAGCCAACATATACAAGTAACGCTTTCTAAATCATTTATTTATTTAAGTGGTAGACAAAGAGATGGGGCAGAAGGAAAGGGGGGTGGGGAGAGAGAGAGAGAGAGAGAGAGAGAAAAGGGAGCTCCCATTTTTTTTTTTTGCTTCACTCCCCAGGTGCCTGAAATGGCTAAGGCTGGTCTGTGGCTGAATCTGGACGCTGTGAACTCAATCCAGGTTCCCCACATTGGTGGCAGGAACCCAATTACATGAGTTATCATGACTGCCTCCCAAGTTTTCCATTAGCAGGAAGCTGGAGTCAGTAACCAGAGCTAAGTATCAAACTAAGTACTGCCATGTGGGAAGCAGGTGTGTTAACTGCAAAGCTAAATATTTGCTTCCACAAGGATCTCCTAAAACACAGCAATAAAAACAAACAGTTCAATTAAAAATAACCAAAAATCAGAAAAGATATCAAACCAAAATTAATACATGCCAAATGTACATATTTTAAGTATTTGAAATTAAATACCACATACTTATCAAAATGGTTAATTTAAGAAAAAACAATGTACACAAAATATTACACACTGCTTTTGAGAATTCAAAATTGTGGACTTGGTTTTGCATGAAATTTGACAGTCTGGCAAAGATAAATATAGTTTTTCAATATGATTCAATAATTTCACTCCTAAGTTTATATAGAATTGACATGAAAGGTTATGTTTACATTAAAATGTACAGCTGCCAAAACTGGAAGCAATCAAGATGCTCTTCAACAGATGATGAACACACACACACACACACACACAAAGGCAAAACTCTATTAATACAATAGAATCCTATCCAGCATAAAAAATATGGTATAAGCTGGGTAAAATCATATATAAACCTTAAGACATATTGGTAGGTGGGAAAAGGCCAGAATTAATGGGATATCTACTGTACATTTACATGACATTCTGAAAAATTCAAAACAATAGAGTTGGTACAGATGAGTTGTTGGCATAAGTTTAAGGCAGGAGGCAAAGGACTCGGTAGTGAAGTATGGGGAATTGCTTCTGGCAGTAAAACTATCTGTGTTATACTGAAGTGATGGGCACATGACATCATGTATTTTTCAGAACTCATAGAACTTTATAGCTAAAGAGTGACTCTTAAAAGAATACAATAAATACCAATAACTTAGGAGTTTGAAGACATCAAAGACAGAGTATGGAGGGTAACAATGTTTGTTTCAGAAAGTGTTACATTGGATTGTGAAAGCTGTAGAAATGGGAGATGTTGATCAAAGGTACAAAATGTGTTATACAAGAAGAATAAGATCCAGAGATGCAATGTATAATGATGTGACTATAGTTAATATTGTATTGCATACTTGAAATTTGCTAAAATTAGGTCTTAAATATTCTCAATTATAAAAAGAGAAAAAGAATAGAAAATGTAATTACGTAAAACAATGATGTGTAATTTTGTTGATTTTTTCTCAATGTTTCTATATATCAAATAATGAAATAACTGACATCATTAAGAGTAAAAGCTAATTATTGTACTTTGCTGATGTCAATCGATTGTCAGCAGCAGCTCATTAAACTGAAAAATATATGAAATGAGTGGAAAATGGGTGGATATATACACAATATACTGACCTCAGAAATTCGGAAAGGAATGGAAAATATAAAGAAGTTCATACAAGTGGCTGGTGCTGCGGCTCACTTGGCTAAACTTCTGCCTGCGGCGCCAGCACTCGGGGTTCTAGTCCCGGTTGGGGCAACGGATTCTGTCCTGGTTGCTCCTTTTCCAGTCCAGCTCTCTGCTGTGGCCCAGGAAGGCATTGGAGGATGGCCCAAGTGCTTGGGTGCCTGCACCCGCATGGGAGACCAGGAGGAAGCACCTGGATCCTGGCTTCAGATTGGTGCAGCATGCAGGCTGCGGCGGCCATTGGGGGGTGAACCAATGGAAGGAAGACCTTTCTCTCTCTCTCTCTCACTGTCTAACTCTGCCTGTCCAAAAAAAAAAAAAAAAAAAAAAAAAAAGTATATCCAAGAACTATGTTCTAACTGATAAGATTATATTCCACAAGGTTAGAGATTAATAATTCTGAAATCATTGTATGAATTTACTAAAATTGAACAAATAAGAAAATACATTGCACATTGAGCAATTAGGAAGGAGAAAGAAATGAAGAGCATCAAATTTGGAAAACATTATCCGTGTTTGCAGATGATATGATTTTGTAAATAGAGAAACAAAAACACCCCACCAAAAACCTCTGAGAATCCATAAACCTATTCATGAAGTTGCAGGTTACAAAATAAGCATACAAAAAAAAAGTAGCTTTTTTGATGAACTTACAGAAATAGAAACCAAGAAAGAAATTCTATTCACAATAGCCACAAAAATCAAATATTTAGGAATAAATTTAAGGAAAGATGTGAAGATCTCTACATGGAAATTAGCAAACATTGATGAAAGAAATCATCAAGGACACAAGAAAATGAAAGATATCCCTTGCTCTTGGTTCCAAAAAATCATTATTATTAAAATGTCTGTACTACCTAAAGCAATTTAGAGATTCTCTACAATCTCTATCCAAATATCAATGAAATTCTTTACAGAGTTAGAAAAACAATCCTAAACTTCACATGGAATCACAAATGATGTTGAATAGCCAAATCAGTCCTAAGAAAGAAAACCAAGATGGTGACATCATGATTTTCAAGCATACTACAAAGCTAAAGTGATTAAAACAGCTTGATACTAGAATAAAAATGAATATGTACATCAACGGAACAGAACAGAGAGCCCAGAAATCAATCCACACACCTATAGCCAACTGATTTTTGACAAAAATGCTCAGACTATACAGTGTAGTAAGGATAATCTCTTCCACAAATGATGCTGGCAAAACTGGACATTGGATCCATACCTCTCACCATATAAAAAATCAATTCTGCCTATGGCACCGGCATCCTATATGAGTGCTAGGTTCTAGTCCTGGCTGCTCCTCTTCCAGTCCAGCTCTCTGCTGTAGCCTGGGAAGGCAGTGGAGGATGGCCCAAGTGTTTGGGATCTTGCACCTGCATGGGAGACCAGGAGGAAGCACCTGGCTCCTGGCTTCGGATCAGCATAGCTCCGGCCGCAGCGGCCATTTTGGGGGGTGAACCAATGGAAGGGAGACCTTTCTCTTTGTCTCTCTCTCTCATTAACACTATCTGTCAAATAAAAAAAAAAATCAACTCAAGATCGATCAAAGACCTAAATTTAAGACCTGAGACTATGAAGTTGATGAAAGAAAATGCAGTGGAAACACTTAAGACACTGGAGTAGTGGGCAAAATCTTAGACAAGACCCCCAAATCATAAGCAACAAAAGCAAAATTAAACAAATGGGACTATATAGAACTCAAAAGCTATTGCACCGTGAAGGAAGCAGAAGAGTGAGACATCCACAGAATGTGAGGAAATACTTGCAAACAACCTATCTGACAAAGGATTCATATCCTGAATGTATAAGCAACTAAAGAAAAAGACAACAATAAATCCAGATGAGAAATTAGCAAATGACTTACATAGATGATTCTCAAAAGAAGAAATTAAAATGGCCAACAAATATATGAAAAAATGTTCAACATCCCTAGCCATTAGGGAAATGCAAATCATTACCACAATAGGATATCACTTCACCCCTGCAAGAATGGCTAAAATCCAAGGCACAGAGTAGTAGATGCTAGAGAGGATGTGGACAAAAGGGCAGCACTTACACACTGTTGGTGTGGAATGTATATTAGTGCAGCCCACTGTGTGTTTTCAAGTGTTTTAGTGGATGTATTTTTTTTATTAAACTTTTATTTAATGAATATAAATTTCCAAAGTACAGCTTATGGGTTACAATGGCTTCCCCCTCCCAAAACTTCCCTTCCTCCCACAACTATCCCCTTTCCACTCCCTCTCCCCTTCCAATCACATCATGATTCATTTTCAATTCTCTTTATATACAGAAGATCAGATTAGTATATATTAGGTAAAAATTTCAACAGTTTGCCCCCATATAGCAACACAAAGTGAAAAAAAAAAATACTGTTGGAGTACTAGTTATAGCATTAAATAAGAGTGTACAGCACATTAAAGACAGAGATCCTACATAATATTTTTTTTAAAATTAATTAATTTTCTATGTCATTTCCAGTTTAACACCAGGTTTTTTTTTTTTTTCATTTCCAATTATCTTTATATACAGAAGATCGATTCAGTATATAATTAGTAAAGATCTCATCAGTTTGTACCCACGCAGAAACACAAAGTGTAAAAATACTGTTTCAGTACTAGTTATAGCATCACTGCACATTAGACAACACATTAAGAACAGATCCCACATGGGATGTAAGTACAGTGACTTCTGTTGCGGACTTAACAATTTGACACTCCTGTTCATGGCATCAGTAATCTCCCTAGGCTCTAGTCATGAGTTGCCAGGGCCTTTAGAGTTCGTTGACTTTGATCTTATTCCGATAGGGTCATAGTCAAAGTGGAAGTTCTCTTCTCCCTTCAGAGAAAGGTACCTCCTTCTTTGATGGCCCCGTTCTTTCCACTGGGATCTCACTCACAGAGATCTTTTATTTAGGTCTTCTTCTGTATTTTAAGAAACCAGAAATGGACTTGCCATATGATCCAACAATCCAACTACCAGGTATATATCATTTAAAAGGCCTGTACACAATGAACCATGCTTATAGTAACACCGTTCATAATAGCAAAAATTTGGAACCAACCAAGATGTCCCATGTCAGATGAATGAATAAAGAAAATGTGTTATATATATACACAACGAAATATTATTCAACTATAAAAAATAATGAAATTCTAGCATTTGCAGCACAACGGATACAACTGGAGGACATCATATTAGTGAAATAAGTCAGACTCAGAAGGACAAATATCACATGTTCTCCCTTGTACATGGGAGCTAAATTTAGAAAACGAAAAAATAGAAAGAGAAAAAAAAAGAAAGAAATGTCTGTATTTATCAGTATTGATACAAATATAGTTTTGTAAACTTTTTTATAACTATCAACCAATGATTATGAATGTTATAATACTATAGTTTTAATTATCTGTTATTGCTTTAAAGTTTACTATATATGGGTGAAATGGTCATATTTCCATTCATTTATTGTTTATAGCTATTGTCTATATTTCTAATAAACTAAGGTCTTTTTGCCTTTTTCTTATTGAAAGCTTTTTGGTGATGTATTAAGTCTTTTTACTGTAGTGTCATTTTGTAATATGTTATCTCAAAAATCAAAAATGAAAGAAAGAAAGAGAGGGAGGGAGGGAGGAGAAAAAGAAAAGAAAGGCAGAAGAGAGAAAGAGAGAGAGAACAAAAGAACGAACGATGAAAAGGGGAGAGAAAGGGAGGGAGGGAATATCATTATGTTCTCAGAATTGTATCTACAGATCACATTGAATCTATTCAACACTAATTAAAAATCAAAATAAAAACATTAAAAAGATTTAAAAAAGACAAGCTGTTTCTACCCAAATACATAAGTATGTATATAGACACAGACCGGATACAGATATAGATATAGAATGGATGACAGAAGCCAGGTTTCTCACTTTTGAGGTGTGAGATTTTCAATAAGCAAGGGGATTAACTAGCCAGACGTAGTACTGGATTAGAGCTCAGCACAACAGTTTAAAGTAGATGCATATATATTCCTAAAATAGCAAAAACAAATAGTAAGCACATGCTGACTGACCTCCACATACAGTGTTCCTGGGTAAATGGTTTATCTTTCTCATGAGTTCATTAGGATATTTAACTTAAATTCCCACAGACAGAAATGAATGCTAAGTAATCCCACTTATATCGCTAGATACTCTCTAAATTGAATTTTAATAACAAGGTACCCACACAGAAACAGCAAGTTGAGCATATGTGTTTGTACATGTATTCAGGCCTCCTAACTCTAATAATAAATAATAGGTGATTTTTTATTTTCATTTATATTCTATAATATAGTCTCATATGTTACCTAAAATTTCCTACATTTTCAATGTTTTGTCCCAAATTTGAGACAGTAAAAATGATGGACATTTTAGTTAGAAGTATGTAATTTAGTTGACACTTAAAAAGATGTATTTATTGGAAAGGCAGAGTGACAGAGAGAGAGAGAGATCTTCCATCCCTGGTTTACTCCCCAAATGGCCACAACAGCCAAGCAGGGCTGCAGCAGACTAAAGCCAGCCAGGAGTCCTGAACTCCTTCTGGGTCTCTCACCTGGGTGGCAGTGCTACAAGCACCTGTACCAACTTAACTTGCCTTCCCAGGCACATTCACAGGAATCTGAACTGGAACCAAAGTAGCCACGACTTGAACCTGTGCTGTGATTTGGGGTGTCACAAGCAGCAGCTTAATTTGTTACACCAGACTGTCAGTAGTAAGATGTATGAAATTCACTTGACTTTGAATTCAGGCTTAGGAATGAACTCACTGGTTTTGACACATGGCATGGTGAATAAGTATTATTATTATAGTTAAATTAGCCATGGGAAATAGTAAGCACTAATTTAACACTAATGTTCTTTAACTGCATTTGGTGAATTTTTCTTCAGCTTCCTCTATGGCTGGAAGAATTTTGAGCACTATAAAAAGTTAAAGGGGGGTTATCTTGCTCTCTCTCTTTTTCCTCTCTCCCTCTCCTTTCCACTCCCTGTCACTTGTCATTCTACCTTTCAAATATTTTTTAAAAGTTAAAATATAGTTTAAAAATACAGCAAGGTTTGTGGAATAGAAAAGACAGGGTTGGGAATGGTTCCACTTTTTTTTTTTTTTTTTTTTTTTGACAGGCAGAGTGGATAGTGAGAGAGAGAGACAGAGAGAAAGGTCTTCCTTTTTGCCGTTGGTTCACCCTCCAATGGCCACTGCGGCCGGCGCATCTCGCCGATCCGAAGTCAGGAGCCAGGTGCTTCTCCTGGTCTCCCATGCGGGTGCAGGGCCCAAGCACTTGAGCCATCCTCCCCTGCCTTTCCGGGCCATAGCAGAGAGCTGGCCTGGAAGAGGGGCAACCGGGATAGAATCCGACACCCCAACCGGGACTAGAACCCGGTGTGCTGGCGCCACAAGGCGGAAGATTAACCTGTTAAGCCACGGCGCCGGCCATGGTTCCACTTTTAAATGGAAAAATCAGAGTTAATGTTGCTGAATAAATATCATAAGTCAGATATAAATAGAGCAATATTAAGTTGATGGGTTAATGAACTAGAAAGACTTTCTATTTTAAATATCCCATTGTTTTTGGCAGTATATAAGCTAAATCAAACATCTGCAGGCTGTGTTCTGTTTATCTGCTGTTGTATTTGACCTCTACTTTAAAATAGGGAGCACTTCAAGGCAACTGCATTCTAAATTTAGCCTACTAGCTTTCAAAACATGGCTTTGTCAGTGCTATGCACAAGAGTTTTTTTGACTGAATATAAATGTGGTTGAGATCTTTATAAGCTTGTCCTTGAGCTGCTGAATAGGCTCGTCATTGCTTTCCATGCCTCCCTATTCCTCTTCTTTCCAGCCTTCTTTTTCCCAGATAAATTTCGGACTAAATATCTGATCACTATGCTCACTCGAACACAAGCCTCGAGTGTTATCTCTTTTGTCTACTGAATTAAACACCTTTATCTCTATTATCCTCCTTTCTCTTTTAAATATCTTACTCCATTGCTACTTTAATGACATCTTTGTTTTATTATTTATTTTAAATTTATAAAATAAAAATTGTGAGGTAGTAGTAAAATTTCCTATGTAGTACTCACTCTGTTTCACCAGCTAACGTCACATGTTAGCATATTTGTCACAAATAAAGAACCACACCTGGCTTACTCTACTTTTTTTTTCATCCAAACTTCTGTTATCTACTGCCATTTTTAAATGGCATCAATTATTGCACATCATATAAGCTATTGCATTCTTCTCTTTTCTCATTTTTGTTATTTTGCCTAGAACACTAATCCCTACAATAAATTTATGCTTTAACAATATCCTATCTGGCAGCACTGTGCATTCAATTTGGTTTGATTTACCTCCCACTTATGACAATATGTTTAGTTGCATTGTAATTCTCTATATCAATTTATATTTCTTGTTCTCAAATGCAAAATACTTAAGTTTTGGTTTCTTATTCATACTATGCATTCAAGTAAGTGAGCAATTTTGGTGTATTATTTGTACGAAGCAGAAAATAAAAATACAGTTTGCTTGTTCTGACTATTGGCCATTCACGGAATAATGGAATTAACATTCAAGTAGAAAAGAGAAAAGAATAAAAATATTAAATGAATAAATGTATAATATTGTCCTAGCTAGTGATAAGTGATAAATAGAAAATCCAATAACACAATTAGAGGAATCAAGCTTTTGATTTCCAAGAATAGTAGGATAATGTTTCTGAATTAAGTCTTCTGTTGAAACAATTAAGACAGTAAAGTGGCTGGCACTGTGTCATATTAGGTAAAGCAGCTGCTTGCAGTGTCAGCATCCCATGTGGGCACTGGTTCAAGTCCCAGCTGCTCCACCTCCACCTCTGATTCAACTTTTGCTATGGCCTGGGAAAGCAGTGGATGATGGCCCAAGTGTTTGGGCCCCTGGAACCTCCGTGGGGGACCCAGAAGGAACTCCTGGCTACTGGCTTCATAGCCACCCAGCTATTACAGCCATTTGGGGAGTAAACTAGTGCATGGAAGATCTCTCTCTCTCTCTCTCTCTCTCTCTCTCTCTCTCTCCCTGGCCTCTCTATAACTGTGCCTTTCAAATAAATAAGTAAAGCTTTAAGAAAACTAAATAAGTGTAAACAGCTCAGGACAAAACAGAGAATTTGAATTACCATGAACCATAAAAGACTTACAATTAGTTAGCAAAAATTTCACATGGCTGGCGCTGTGGCTCAATAGGCTAATCCTCCACCTTGCGGCGCTGGCACACCGGGTTCTAGTCCCGGTCGGGGCACTGGATTCTGTCCCGGTTGCCCCTCTTCCAGGCCAGCTCTCTGCTGTGGCCCGGGAGTGCAGTGGAGGATAGCCCAAGTGCTTGGGCCCTGCACCCCATGGGAGACCAGGATAAGCACCTGTCTCCTGCCTTCAGATCAGCGCGGTGCACTGGCTGCAGTGTGCCGGCCGCAGCGGCCATTAGAGGGTGAACCAACTGCAAAGGAAGACCTTTCTTTTTTTTTTCTCTCTCTCTCTCTCACTGTCAAAAAAAAAAAAAATCACAAAGGGAAGTTCAGTTTTTGAGAATTTCATCAAGTACTAAATGTCTGTCTCCTCTTGCTCCAGTTATACAGCATCAACTCAGAATGAATAAGATTGTAGCGGATTGGGACAGGCATTGCGACACAGCAGGTGTCACAGCTTGGTATGGCAGCAAATATATCCTAGTCTTGTTCCAATCCTTCCTGGAAGGCATTGGACGATGGTTCAAGTGCCTGCAAAATTTCAGGCTCCTAAGTTTTATCTATTTCAGTCCTTCCTGTTGTAGGTACTTGGGGAGTGAACTAGGGAGTGGAGGATCCATTTCTCTCTTTCTCTCTGTCTCTCTCACAGCCTGTCTTTACAGTAATGAATAAATAAGTAAATAAATAGACATAAAGTGATTTTGGAATTATTGTACCAGATATGCATTATATTTTAAATAAGAGTTGCTAAATTCTTTTGTAATACTGTATCTGTCAAGGATGTTGTATACACTGACAAGATGATTTATTTTACTTATACAAAATTATTGAGATGTGAAAGGAAGAAATAGAGCTAATCTAATACCCAAAAGGATGCTACTTGCCTTCAAAGTGTGAAAGTAGAAAGGATGCAGAAATAGTTTTTCTTTTATGTCTCTTAGTTGAGGTGGTTTCCAAACACCATTACTATAACAAAATATGTCCTTATGTAATATCACCAAAGATATCACGGTCTATGCCTAGGGTTTAGTAAAGTGTCAATATAGTAAAATACTAGGCATATTTAACATAAAATATTAACAAATCAAATCAAGCAACGTATTTCTGTATATGTATTGTGAATGTGTGAGAAAATTTATAAAAGGAAATTTTTATCAAAGAAATGATTGATCTAATATTATAAATATAACTTTAATCACCTACATTCATTCCCTGCAATTGGCGATTTCAAATTACTTGGAAATATTATGTGAACATGTCATATTCTGCTAACCGTAGCTTAGTTGCTTTGAACTAATCTTTCTGATGAAGACAAAACAGGAGGGCCAAAATTATATTAAAAATCAAAATAAGGAATAACCAAGACAAAATGAAGGAAAAAAATCAGAACACAAGCAATTCTGAATTGTCTTCACCATGATCTATTTGGTGATCTGGAGTAGATAGGTAGATATCTAAAAGACCGAATTAAGATGTAACAAACTGATTCAGAGACGGAAGAACAAGTTGAACTTCAGTATCAGCCACACTTGACAATCTGGCAATTGTGTGTCTCCAGACAGATAATTGAATTCTATCACTTTAAATTCTTTTGATTTTGTTTAAGAATAATACTCAGAGCTCTGCATGCAGTGAATGTGAAGAAATGAGTGAAGTGAGAGTAAATTCCAACATCTAGGTTGTCTATAAAATATAGCTCAAATCATGGCTGCTTCACTTACAATCTAGATTTTGAAAATGCTCACTGCAGGAGGCAACAGCTGGCTCAGTGCTTACATCTCTACCACCCACATGGGAGACCTGGATTGAGTTCTAGGCTGCTGGCTTTGGCCTGATAGGCACTGACTTTTACAGGCATTTGGAGAATGAACTAACCAAAGGAAGATCTCTCTCTCTCTCTCTCCCTGTTTCAAATAATGAAAACTTTCATGATACAAATGAAGACACCTTTATATTTCATTATGAAATTGCAAAGAAAAAAGAGACAAAGAAAAACCTTATAAGAAGTCAGAGGCATAGCAGGAGGAAGGACAGATTAACTCCAACAAGAGATAACTGTTTTAGTGACTGAATTCTCTGTAGACTAACTGAAGAAATCAATGGATCTACGTCAATCAGTTTTATGGGCTGAAAGAAAATAACTGTCCATCAAGCCTTGAAAAGATATCTTTCAAAAATGAAAATATATGAAGGTATTTTAGATGAGCAAACTGAATTATAGTCATTACTAAAAGATGAATAAGAAATATTTAGAATATGACACTGGTGCAAGGAAACTAATATTAGATACATGCTTGTGGTGTAAAAATTTATGAAGATTAAATATGTGAGCAGATATGAAAATCAAGTAGGTAAATCTAAATGAATATTCACTGAGCAAAAAATGTATTACATGATTCAAAAATACACACAAATAGAATTAAAGCACTTTACATGATTGGCATATGCATTCAAAGTGTATAATTGTAGTTAAAGTCTTCTAAACTGCTTGCAATTTTGGAAAGGAAGGTAGAAATAAGAAAAACAAACTTGTTAAGTCAAAGCTTTGTGTTTTAATTTCTTGCGTAAAAAAGAGTTACAAGCACAACTAGAGAACACATTTTATTTAATGAAGCATGGATAGTTTTTGACTTGAGATGTAGGGATTGAAAATAATGTTCTCTCTTCTCTTCACTGCTAATTCACTGGATATCAGATAACCTAATCCGAGCTAGACAGCAAGACTGTGAAATAAACTCTAAGGATGGTATGGAAAAAAGAAAAAGAGAGAATCTGCAATTGTCATTGATGCTTACTTCGCTTCCTAATTTCTCAGGCTTTGTATTATATGTGCTTGGTACTACATATGTCTGTTTAAATTCGTTTCCAAAATACTTAGGCCAGCAATCAAGCAAACTAAGGGAAAGGCTAGTACCAGAGGTCAATGAAATGTTAAAATTCAAAATTTACTTTATTTCTGTTGGTGTCTGTCTAAAGAAGAAGGAATATTCTTTTAGTAATTTTATTCTCTCTCCTGGAGGAGATTTTGCTGCCATATCAAAATTAAATATAACTAAGTCATGATCAGATGTCTGCATTTCCTTATTGGAATAAAAAGAAAGTGCTTGAAATAAAGAAAATTGAAGTTAAACTTCAATTTTTTTTTATATTTAGTTATTAAAATACCCTGCATAAAGAGGACTAAAGAAACAGCAAGCACTCAGAAATTTTTTTACATTAATTTAAACAAACCACCCATTTAAATTTTATTTGGTTTTGTCTTTTTATTTGAAAAGCAAAGGAAGAAAAAGAGAGACAGAAAAAGATGGAGAGAGATCTACAGGTGTTGGTTCACATGGGTGCCAAGTGCTCAAGCACTTGAACTAACTTCTGCTGCTTTTTCCAGATCATTTGTAGGAGTTGCCAAGAAACAAATGGGATGCTGGTGTTGCAGATGGTGGCTTTACAGGCTACAACAAAATGACACTCCTTTGTATAATTTTTATATAAACTGCGTGTAAAGAATAGATAAACTGCAATCAGAAGCATCAGCATACTTTTTTTTTTTTTTTTTTTTGACAGGCAGAGTTAAACTGTGAGAGAGAGACAGAGACAGAGAGAAAGGTTTTCCTTTTTCCGTTGGTTCACCCCGCAAATGGCTGCGATGGCTGGGCGGACTGCGTCGATCCGACGCCAGGAGCCATGTGCTTCCTCCTGGTCTCCCATGAAGGTGCAGGGCCCAGGCACTTGGGCCATCCTCCACTGCCTTCCCGGGCCACAGCAGAGAGCTGGACTGGAAGAGGAGCAACTGGGACAGAATCCAGCACCCGACCGGGACTAGAACCCGGGGTGCAGGCACCGAGGATAAGTCTGGTGAGCTGCTGCGCCGGCTAGCATCAGCATACTTCTTAGAATAGGGTTGTGGTGTTAAAAATATAGGAAAAGCTTTATATGGAAAAGAATGCATTTTCATATTAAAATAACAAAAATGAAACCCTTTTTATATACTTAATTTAATTAAAAGTAAAGCTCATACCTGAAATAATATTTAAAATGGATTACAAAACCAGGTTGATTTCCAATTCTCCTGATTAATAATAATGCCTTACATAATTTGTGACAGTTGTATTCTAGAAGTTTGGAAATAACTGTTTATCATTTATCTCCTTGGGCTGCTATTTTTTAAATAAAAGCTAAATACAATTACATGCTTCACAAATTACAATATTATATTATTACTAAAATTACATTATATAACATAAGTTCTAAATAATCAGATATAAATACATAATATTACCATGTATAATATGTCACATTTTGATTTTTAAAGTTCATTGATTAATTCATTTTATAACATTCTTTAAAAATTGTGTACTGTTGTCACCTGGGATCACAAATTTTTTTCTTAAGATTTATTTATTTATTTGAAAGTTACACAGAGAGAAAAAGAGAGGCAGAGGCAGAGAGAGAGAGAAAGAGAGGTCTTCCATCCACTTGTTCACTCCCCAATTGGCCACAACAGCTGAAACTGCACCGATCTGAAGCCAGGAGCCAGGAATTTCTTCTGGGTCTCCCACCTGAGTACAGGGGCCTAAGGTCTTGGGCCATCTTCTACGACTTTCCCAGGCCATAGCAGAGAGCTGGATCAGAAGTGGAAAAGCCAGCACTCAAATTGGTGCCCATGTGAGATGCTGGCACTTCAGGCAGCAGCTTTGCCCACTAAGCAACAGTGCCAGCACCAAAGAATCACAAGTTTTATAATACAACTTAAATTACATAAAATGATGCAATAGGGTCAAATTGCCAATTTTATTTCAAGCTCATTTTCTTCTTACAATGATATCATAATATTCTTCTTTTTAAACTTTTATTTAGTAAATATAAATTTCCAAAGTACAGTTTGTGGATTACAATGTCTTCCCCCCCCCCCCATAATTTCCCTCCCATTTGCACACCTCCCATCTAATGCTTCCTCTCCCATTCCATTCACATCAAAATAAATTTTCAATTGTATTTATATACAGAAGATTGATTCAGTATATATTAAGTAAAGATTTCATCAGTTTGCACCCACACAGAAACACAAATTGTAAAATACTGTTTCAGTATTAATTATAGCATTACTTCACATTAGACAACACATTAAGGACAGATCCCACCTGAGACGTAAGTACACAGTGACTCCTGTTGTTGACTTAACAATTTGACACTCTTGTTTATGGCGTCAGTAATCTCCCTAGGCTCTAGTCATGAGTTGCCAAGGCTATGGAAGCCTTTTGAGTTTGCCAATTTTGACATTATTCCAACAGTGTCATAGTCAAAGTGGAACTTCTCTCCTCTCTTCAGAAAAGGTACCTCCTACTTTGATGTTCCTATTCTTTCCACTGGGATCTCACTCACAGAGATCTTTCATTTAGGTCTTCTTCTTTTTTTTTTTTTTTCCAGAGTGTCTTGACTTTCCATGCCTAAAATACTCTCATGGGCTCTTCAGCCAGATCTGAATGCCTTAAGGGCTGATTCTGAGGCCAGAGTGCTTTTTAGGACATCTGCCATTCTATGAGTCTGCTGTGTCTCCCACTTCCCATGTTGGATCGTTCTCTCCCTTTTTGATTCTATCAGTTAGTATTAGCAGACACTAGTCTTGTTTGTGTGATCCCTTTGACTCTTAGACCTATCAGTGTGATCAGTTGTGAACTGAAGTTGATCACTTGGACTAGTGAGATGGCATTGGTGCACGGGACCTTGATGGGATTTTATTGGAATCTGCTGGCACGTTTCTAACTCCACCATTTGAGGCAAGTCCGCTTGAGCATGTCCCAAATTGTACATCTCCTCCCTCTCTTATTCCCACTCTTATATTTAACAGGGATCACTGAAGAGGCAACCAACAGAATGGGAAAAATATTTACAAACTATGCAACAGATGAAGGGTTGATAACCAGAATCTACAAAGAAATCAAGAAACTCCACAACATAAAAACAAACAACCCACTTAAGAGATGGGCCAAGGACCTTAACAGACATTTTTCTTTTTTTTATTCATTTATTTTTTGACAGGCAGAGTGGACAGTGGGAGAGAGAGAGACAGAGAGAAAGGTCTTCCTTTGCCGTTGGTTCACCCTCCAATGGCCACCGTGGCCGGCGCACCGTGACGATCCGAAGCCAGGAGCCAGGTGTTTATCCTGGTCTCCCATGGGGTGCAGGGCCCAAGCACTTGGGCCATCCTCCACTGCCTTCCCGGGCCATAGCAGAGAGCTGGCCTGGAAGAGGGGCAACCAGGACAGAATCCGGCGCCCCGACCGGGACTAGAACCCGGTGTGCCGGCACCACTAGGTGGAGGATTAGCCTGTTGAGCCACAGGGCAGGCCTTAATAGACATTTTTCAAAAGAGGAAATTCAAATGGCCTACAGACACATGAAAAAATGTTCAAGATCAATAGCAATCAAGGAAATGCAAATCAAAACCATAATGAGGTTTCACCTCACCCTGCTTAGAATGGCTCACATTCAGAAATCTACCAACAATAGATGCTGGAGAGGATGTGGGGAAAAAGGGACACTAACCCACTGTTGGTGGGCATGCAAACTGGTTAAGCCACTATGGAAGTCAGTCTGGAGATTCCTCAGAAACCTGAATAGAACCCTACCATACAACCCAGCCATCCCACTCCTTGGAATTTACCCAAAGGAAATTAATTTGGCAAATAAAAAAGCCATCTGCACATTAATGTTTATTGCAGCTCAATTCACAATAGCTAAGACCTGGAACCAACCCAAATGCCCATCAACAGTAGACTGGATAAAGAAATTATGGGACATGTACTCCATAGAATACTATACAGCAGTAAGAAACAATGAAACCCGGTCATTTGCAACAAGATGCAGGAATCTGGAAAACATCATGCTGAGTGAATTAAGCCAGTCCCAAAGGGACAAATATCATATGTTCTCCCTGATCAGCCGCAACTAACTGAGTACCAAAGGGGAAACCTGTTGAAGTGAAATGGACATTATGAGAAACAGTGACTTGATCAGCCCTTGTCCTGACTGTTGATGTACAATGTAATACATTATCCCTTTTAGTATTTTTTTTGTTCTAGTACTAGTGGTTGAACTCTGTAATTAACATACAATTATTCTTAGGATATCTTAATATTCTTAAATATTTGTTGCAATATATTAATATATTTCAATACACTTTATACATCATTGCTGTTGGCACCAAGATGGTAATTATCAACAGGTCACTCATTTCTAATGCTTTACATTAAACACATTGTATGTGTATAAATTTGTATTCAATATTTATTAAATCCATTGTATATATATATATATAATTTATAAATTACTAACAATACAAATAAAACATAATTAGCATGCATGTAAACTTATTTTATCTTAGCTGCATACTTGCATTTGATGAGGTAAATATAATTCATATTAGTGTTACTTCACTCATCATTATTTAAAAAATAAAATTAATTGGATGGGAACTGAGATGAGGAATAGATCATTTTTTTTTAAATACCAGGAATTCTGCTTTGTTATTGTAGTTTAGATATTGATAAAGAATACTCCTCTTAAAACATTCAGTATATGGCCGGCGCCATGGCTTAACAGGCTAATCCTCCGCCTTGCAGCGCCGGCACACCGGATTCTAGTCCCAGTTGGGGCACCGGATTCTATCCCGGTTGCCCCTCTTCCAGGCCAGCTCTCTGCTATGGCCCCGGAAGGCAGTGGAGGATGGCCCAAGTCCTTGGGCCCTGAACCCGCATGGGAGACCAGGAAAAAGTACCTGGCTCCTGGCTTCGGATCAGCACGATGCACCGGCCGCAGCAGCCATTAGAGGGTGAACCAACGGCAAAAAGGAAGACCTTTCTCTCTGTCTCTCTCTCTCTCACTATCCACTCTGCCTGTCAAAAAAAAAAAAAAATTCAGCATATGAACAAAATGCAGTACATAACCTACTAACTATATTGTTGGACTACATAAAGAAATATAAATAAATTCCCAAAATTAAAAGAAGGACAAAACAAAAGAAAGTTCATATGTATGATGACAATCTGGTCATATATCTGAAAGAGTTCGACAACACTATAGTTTACATCAGCACAGAACAGCTGAAATAAAGAGAGTTTTCATAAGTTAAGGTATTGAAACTAAGTTACATTATGAAAGCTCATGGATGAGAGGGGCTGGTAAAGAGGCTTAAAGGGTTACACAAATAGCTACTTATCAGTAATGACCTTGCATATAAAATGACCGATATGTTAGTAAAATGGTGCGGTCTTATCTGCGGCGTGATCTATACCCTGACACCATCCTAGGTTCTAGCCCCTGCCCCCATTGCGAGAAGCCAGGTGGCCAGATGGCCAACCACTGGTGTCAAGCTCCACCCCATCCTAATGGGATTCACTGCTCCTACCTCCCTGACCGCCCCCTGGCAAAGTTTTGAAAAGACCTATTCCTAAATACGTGCTTCTCTCTCTTTTTCTCTCCGTCTCCTGATCTCTGTCTCTCTCTCTCTGTCTCTGTCTCTGTCTCTCTCTCCTATGCTCTCTTTTTCCCTCTTTTCCTTCTTCACCCCTTCCCTCCAGTCTGTCAGGTTTCCCCCAATAAAGTCTCTCCCTTACCCTGGTGTTTGTTGTGTTTGTGCCAGCCTTACACTATATTCTTAAATCAAATGATACAGACTGGCTGAATGGATTAAAAAAATGAGACCCATCTACAAGAAACACACCTCGCCAACAAAAATACATGAAGATTGAAAGTTACATGATGGAAAAAAGATATTCCATGCTACCATACAGCAAAAACAAACAGAAACAATGCACTAATACAAAACTAATTAAAAGATACAAAGAAAGTCATCATGTAATTGACTAAGCACTCCAATTTCTCCACTTTTGAGCCAAGTCCCTGCTACTGGACAAGTGGAGCAGTGGAGAATGGTCCAAGTGCTTGGGCCCCTGAACTCACACACGAGACTGGATGGGGCGCTTGGCTCCTAGCTCCTGGCTTTGGTCTGGCCCACCCACCCCTGGCCATTGCAGCCATTTGGGGAATGAGCCATTGGATGAATGGAAGATTTCCCTCTCTTTTAGCCTCTGCCTCTCCCTCTCTATCTTTGCATTTTTCAAGTAAATAAATAAAATGTTTTAAAGAGTTCAATTCAACAGGAAGATATAACTACAGTAAATGTGTATGCACCCATTTCGAGAGCACCTGGCTATTTAAAGTAAATGTCGGTGGATCTAAAGGAAGACATAGACTCCAACAGTATAGTAATTGGGGACTTCAACATCTCAAGTTAATCAATGGACACATCAACTAAACAGAAAATCAACAAACAACAGAGCTAATCTACAATATGGAGCAAATGGACCTATTATCCACAGAACTTTTCATCCAACAGTTGCAAAATACATATTCTTTTCATCAGTGCATGGGACTTTCTCTAGGACAGACCATATGTTAGAGCATAAAGCAAGTCTCAGCAAGTGCAAAAACAATTGAAATCATACCATGTATCTTTTCTGACCACAATGAAAGGAAGCTGGAAATTAACAACTTAAGAATTTCTAGAAAATATGCAAACACAAGTAGACTGAACAGCATGCTCCAGAATGGTGGGTTACAGAAATATAAAAATGGATATCAAAATACTACTAGAAGTGAATGAAGATGACAATACAACATGTCAAAACCTATGGTGTATAGCAAAAGCAGTGACAAGAGGGAAGTTTATAGTAATTAGTGCCTACATCAGAATACTGGAAATCCATCAAAAAGAGGATCTGTCAATCCAGCTCAAGGATCCAATGAAAGAACAACAAACAAAATACCATAGGGGGTAATAATTAAAATTAGAGAAGAAATAAACAAAATCCAAACCAAAAAATAATAACAAAAATTCAGAGGAATAAAGAGCTGTTTTTTGAAAAAAATAAACAAAATTGATACATCATTGGTACAACTAACCAAAAAAGAGGAAAAAGACCTAAATCAATAAAATAAGAGATGAAAAAGGAAACATAACAAGGGATACCACAGAAACAAAAAGAATTAACAAGAATTAGTACATATATACATCAATAAATTGGACAATCCAGAACAAATGGATAGATTTTTTGAATGCATATGATTTACCAAAATTGAGTCACAAAGCCTTAGAAAACCTAAGCAGACCAATAACTAAGGCAGTGATTGAATCAGTAATAAAGACACTCCTGACAAAGGAAAGCCAAGGATCAGATGGGTTCACTGCTGAATTCAACCATATTTTAAAGAAGAAGTAATGCCAACTTTTCTCAAGCTATTCAAAACTATTGAAGAGAGAGATCCTCCGAAACTTCCTCTATGAGACCAGTATCATCTTAATTACAAAACCAGAAAAAGATTAAAAAAGGGAACTATAGCTCAATATCCCTGATGAACATAAATGCAAAAATCCTCTTCAAGATAGCTATAATCAAATCCAACAACATTTCAGAGAAATCACTCATCTGGACCAACTAGGATTTATCTCTGGTATGCAGGGGTGGTTCACCATATGCAAATCAATAAATATGATGCACCACATTAAAAATTAAAGAATAAACATCATATGATTATCTCAATAGATGCAGAGAAACCATTTGATAAAATACAACATTTGTTCATGATGAACACCTTAAGTGTATTATGGGATATATAGGAACATTCCTCAACACAATCAAGGCAATATATAAGAAACTCACATTTTTTCCCATATTGAATGTGGAACAGTTGGGAGCATTTCCACTAAGATCAGGAACCAGACAAGGATGCACACTTTTACCATTGCTATTCAATATAGTCCTGGAAGTTTAGCCATTAGACAAGAAAAAGAAATCAAAAGGATACAAATTGGAAAAGAATAAGTCAAATTATCCCTGTTTGCAGATGGCATGATTCCATATACAGGGGAAACGGACTCCACGAAGAGACTATTAGAACTCATAGGAAGTTCTAATAGTTATATACAACTATTTAGGATATAAAATCAACATATACAAATCAATAGCCTTTGTATACATAAACAATTCCATGGCAGACAAAGAACTTGTAAGATCAGTCCCAGGCATAATAGCTACAAAAAAATTTAAATACCTTGGAATAAACTTAACCAAGGAGATGAAAGATCTCTACAACAATAACTTAACTCTATGTACCTGGAGATTTGAATTAACATGACATCTGGATTTTGGACAATCCCAAACCATGCACTTAAGTGAAAATTAATTGCAGTCAGGAGCACCCTGGAAGCTCTGGAAGATGAAAATTACGAACTAATGTCAATCAAATATACATTCTAAATCAAAAGTAACTAAATATGATCCACTATCCAAAAAGAAATTATTGATTTAATAAAGAGAATGAGGTGGCCGGTTAGCTCAGTTGGTTAGAGCACGATACTAATAATAAAGAGAATGAGATCCCAGCAATTCAGATATTGGATTTATCACATAGCATATAAAATTTCTATAATTAAATAGCTAAAATGAATGTATTTAATTTCATTAAAATATAATACAGAATTTACAATGGAACCAATAATCATTGCACTGTTAAATATTCCTAGGAAAAAATTTAGATAAACCTGGTGATAGACCATATAAAAATATAGATAAGATAGATAGAGGGATGACAGATAAGTGAGGAGAGACACAAAATGTAAGAAATCAAAATATAAAAGCTCAGATGGTACAAGTTTAAACCACAGTGGTAGTTTACGGATATATTAAAGGTCACCACAAGACCCCATATATTCTATATCTTTACACCAAAATAACGTTATCTTTTATTTGTCTTTTTTCATGAACTTTTTGAAAGACCCTAGTGGGTTCATGCCATTAATGAGCAAATTTTTCAATTATGGTGGTTTTTTTTTTTTGACAACTGAGATTTAAAATAAATTAAAACTGGCATACACATTATGATGAACCTTTATCATGTTCTGTATATGTATATTTATTTACAACTATATGCAAAGGCAAAACAAAATATCTGTGAACACTATCTGCTTTAAGAAAAAAAAAGCACAATGTGGTAGAGAGAAATTATTAGAAGTACTTTTATTCAGGGTGAAAAAATCGTTGGCTTGGTACATAATTCTAAAAACTGGTAACAAGACACTGACTATATGCTTGGCTCTGTGCTCATTTGTTTCATTCTTTTTTTTGTTTTCAAGTTTATGCAGCAATCCACCAGTTGAATAATCCTACATCTGAGGAATGAAAGGTAAACAGATGCCCAGAGTAAGTTAATGCAGAGCTGGGATTCAAAGCATTTGCTGCTGCTGTTGTTGTTCCAAAGCCAAACTATTAACCATATGCTTAGCAATAGCAGAAAGTAAAACAACTGTATAAAACTGGCCCATAACATAAACATATAAAATATTATTATCACAAAATCCCTAAAATAAAACAGAGCATTTTACTATTTCAGCACAGTAGTAGTAGCCTCAAAAAGAAATGAATAGAGAAGAAATACAATAAAAAACACCAAAGTTAGAACAAAAAAACAAAATTAGTTTGAGAATTCTGGTTACAAACTTTCCCAATTATTCTTCATCAGTTAGCTAGTCACTATATTTGGAGTGTAAATTTTTTTGTATGTCATAAGTGTATTGGCCAGATGAATAGTGATTAATATTTACAAAAAAGATTTAGCAATGTTTACTTTAACCATTCAACAATGTAATTGGAAAAGTCCTTATTAATTATGCAATTTACAGAAGTAAAATATCCATCTGTGCCATCTTATTTGCAGTTTGTAAGGTAAAATGAATACTTTTCAAGTATAACAATGAAGGGTCAGGCAAGTCAAGAAAAATAACAGAACACAATTTAAAAATGAAACACATAGACACATTTGCATGAAAAAACTATCACATGTCACATAACATATTAACCTTTACAAAACATAAGTTGATAATTAAACCAAAATACTAATTTTGTGTAAAATCAATATATGACTCTTGTGAAAATAATAAGTTTAATATATTAGCTTATTCCAATAGTGCTCATTACCCAAATGATAGGTGCATTAAATATTATCTGATTTTTGAAACCAAAGAAAAAGTTAAATTATTTAATGGTTGTTTATATTTAAAAAGTGCTTTAAAGCAAAAATAACATGTTAAGACCGCATATGGAAATTTTTAATAGTAGAAATGTGTTTCATTCCGTACAGCAAACATACTGAAAATAAATTACATGTACATCAGAGTCCTGAATAAATTATATACTATAGAATGCATACCACAAATGAATCTGAATTATTGCTTCTAGTGAAAATTATTTCATTGTTTATAAACATCAAAATGTATATGTTTGATGATTTCATATTTTTATTTCACATTTTATAATTTCAGATTTTAATGCCCTGTTTAAATGTTTTCTGTCTTATTAAACATAATTCCTGTCTTAAATACACAGCATAAGTAACTCTGAGTGTTTGCTGTATACCAACAGATGTTTATACTGTAACATTTTATGGAAGGACTTTCTTGATATTTAAGCGTTTTCTAAGATATTTAGGAAATGACAAAATACCATGAGCAACTGATTTAAATGATAATGCTTCCTATGCTTTAATTAAATCAATTTGGGAAATGCTGGCGTTAAATCTGTGCCAGCTCTGTCCATTGAGGCAGATGCCTCAATAACAGTCCAAAATTAAAGAGGGGTGCCATTAGTTCTTTAGAAGCTTAAGTATTGGGGCCAGTACTGTGGCACAGCAGGTTAACATTCTGGCCTGAAGTGCCAGCATCTCATATGGCTCTGGTTTGAGTCTCAGCTGCTCCATTTTCCATCCAGCTCTCTGCTATGACCTGGGAAAGTAGTAGAAGATGGCCCGAGTCCTTGGGCCACTGCACCCATGTGAGAGACCCAGAAGAAGCCCCTGGCTCCCGGCTTCAGATCAGCTCAGCTCAGGCTGTTGCGGCCAATTGGGGAGTGAGCCATCAGATAAAAGACCTCTCTCTCTCTCTGCCACTCCTCTCTGTGTAACTCTGACTTTCAAATAAATCAATAAATCTTTTTTAAAAAGAAGCTTAAGTATTTACCATAAGGAGAACATAATATCAGGTTTTAGATTTCAGTCTTCAGAATAAAGTTAATTAATAATCAAAGCCTAAACTCTCAGGCTTCAAAGTATTCTGACTTCAACTAACTCAGATGCTATGTTCTGACTGTGGTCCCCAAAATGCATGTTTGCATGTTTGCATGTTTGAGAAACCTAATTCCCAATGCAGCAGCATAATGAGAAGGGCCTAATGGAAGGTATTTAGGTAATGAAGGATCCACCCTCATGAATGGATTAATACTGCTATCAAAAGGTCTTGAAATAGTGGTCTCTGTCTTTCTCTCTCTCCCTCTCTCTCTCTCTTTTTCCCTCTCTCCCTCTCTCCAGTTCTAAGGCCATCTACTATTTATTCTATCTTTCCATTTCTCCTTCAGCCTACACCACATGTCAGAATCTTAATAATGGACTTCTTTGCCTCTGGAGCTATGAAGGAAAAAAAAATGTATCTTCTTTATATTTTGTCAAGTCTGTGGCAGCACAATTGTGCTAAGACATTTGATTTTGCAAAGCCTCTGGTTTTGCAATTGAATAAATTAATAAAAGTATGGAAAGTGTTTGTCTGCGATCATTCATCTGTATAGCAGTGAAAAATATCCTAAAGCTGACTTATTGTATTGTAGTCTCCATAATAACCATTTTTTTTATTTGACAGATAGAGTTAGACAGTGAGAGAGAGAGAGACAGAGAGAAAGGTCTTCCTTCCGTTGCCCCTTCAAATGGGCACTACAGCTGGAACTAAGCCGATCCAAAGCCAGAAGCCAGGTACTTCCTCCTGGTCTTCCAGACGGGTGCAGGGCCCAAGCAGTTGGGCCATCCTCCACTGCCTTCCTGGGCCACAGCAGAGACCTGAACTGGACGAGGAGCAACCAGGACTAGAACCCGGAGTCCATATGGGATGCTGGCACTGCAGGCGGAGGATTAACCAAGTGAGCCATGGCACCAGCCCCATAATAACCTTTTGTAACAGATAAAGCTGTGTTCTCCCAAAATTCATAAGTTCATAGTGGAATCTCTAATGCAACTATATTTGGGTGTTAAAAAAAAGTCTTAAAAGCTATAGCTACAATGAAATCAGTTCATAAGAGTAGGACCCTGATCCAATATAACTAGTGACTTCATAAGAAGAGGGGACATTAAAGATGCTAGGGCATAGAGAAATGTTGTGTGAGGTACATTGAGAAAAATGCCCATCTACAAGTTCTGGAGCAGGGTCTCAAGAAAAATCAACAACTTGATTTTACATTTCCAGTCTCCAAAACTGTGAGAAACAAATTTCTGTTGTTTAACATACAGTTTTTTTTTTTTTTATTGTGGAAGCTCTGGGAGATATCTTAGAGATATCTTATGTCTGCTCTATTTCCTAGATATGATATTTTATTGCTTCATTTTTTTTTCTCTTCTCTGGAATTAATCTGATCTGACACCACACTTCTAACAGGATTCTATCTTTGTTTAAATCTTGTGTTGAATCTACACTTGTGGATGCTTTCAGTAGATAACTATAGTGCACGTCTTTAGAATCTTGGAAGAAATCATTGCCATCAACTCAGACTTCCTCTCTTAGCCAGCCACAGGATTTTAGTAAGAACTGAATGCCTTATCATGAGCCATCAAATTATCACAGGTCGTAAGTTGTGCATTTCCTCACCCATTAAGTCATAAAGTATGACATGCCCAGCAACACTCCATCATCAAGTGAAAAGCTATATTTATGATCAGGTCAACAGGAAAGTCTACTTGTGGCCTTAGACCCACATTTATAGTTCTCTCTCCTTTCTTACACAGAGTTCCCAGAAAGAGCTGGACAGTGTGCTGGAAATGCAACATTCTGAAATATGGAATAACTTCTTGGAACAGTAAAAGCCTTGTACTTATCTCCCCTAGGGAATGAAACACCTTGAGACAGAAAAAAAAAAAAAAGAAAAAAACTGCAGGAAGTAATCTATTTTTTTTCCAATCAGGAAGCAGAATGTCCTTCAAAGCTTTACTCAGTGAGTCATATTGTCCCTGAGGTATGTAGTCCAGGTAAGTCTACCTTTTGAGGTTCTTCAGTCATGGGGCGGGTGAAATACACACATTTCAGGCTCCATCTTTCCCAGCTAATGTTTTTGGGCCCTGGCAGTTTGATTCACAATGGATCCTAGGCTACTTTTGCTCCCTGTTGCTATCATACCATTAAATCCACATCCTGTGACTTGGTGCATCTGAATGGATTCTCTCTCTCTGGATTCAGACAAGTAGAGAACTGGCATATGGTGAACCTTCTCCACATGGCTTAAGTAAGCCCTGAAGCTAGAAGGAAGATACAAAAAGAGGTGATCCAGATGTCTGTCCCAACTCTTGCTACACTGCCCTTTCTTCCCCTCTGGGAGAGATTTCCTCCAGTTAGTTGATGGAAAAGAAGTATCAGGTCTTATTTATAGGTAGTTCTTCATGTTCTGAGTGCATTACCTGGAAGTGGACAGGTGCAACATCACAGCCAGTCTCTGGTATGTCTCTGGTATGTCTTTGAAGGACAATAGTAAAGGGAAAGTCTTTCAGTGGGTAGAAATTCAAATAGTGCATCCAGTTGTACAGTTTTCTTGAATAATTATAAGCTGACTCACAGAAGATAGCCAATGCTTTGTTTGGATGCACAGATCTTGGAAGGGACAGGGTTGCTGACAATGAATTTCCAGAAATGTTATGGGACTAGACCTTTCTAAAGAAGCAAAATGAAACATGCATTTACTTGTGTCCTTTGTTTATGCTCATCAGATCATGATCTTAAGTGGAGAATTTTAATAAACAAATAAGTACAATGACCTGTATTGTGGAGACTAGTCAGCCTCTTTGCCCCCAACTCTTGTAATCAACCAGTGGGTTTATGAAGAATGACCACGGTAGCACTGATAGTTTTGCAAGGGCTCAGCAACATGGACTTCCACTCACCAAGACCAAGTTACACAGCCCCATCAGAGTGCTCAATATGTCACCAGCAGAAACCAACATTGAATTTTCAAAATAACATCACTCCTCAGGGTGATTAGCCAACCACTTGCTGACAGGTAATATACACTAGACAGCTTCTATCATGGAAGTTTCAGCATTTTGCCATGACTGAAATAGACACTTGGATACTTATCTTCCCTGAATGATTGCTTCTACCAAAACTGTTGTCCACAGATTTTTGAAGAGTTTAGAAATCAAAGGCAGACGTTTTTGAGCAAGGACTCACTATTACTCCTAGAAATACACCCGCATTTCTGTTTCCTGTTTCTGTAACTTTATGTTCTGCTCATTCAAAGATCTTAGTTTTTGAGGGAGAAATGCATTCATCAAAAGACACAACAGGGATGGGCATTGGGCACATTAGTTAAGATGCCACTTTGAACCCCTGTATATCATATTGGGATGCCTGGGTTCTAGCCCTATCTCTTTCACATCTCACCCAGCTTCCTGTTGATACACTCTTGGGAGGCAGCAGATGATAGTACAAGTGCTGTGTCCATATGGAACACTCACCTGACTTATGGAGTCATTCCTTCAGCCTGGTCAAGCCCAGTGGTAACAGAAATTTGGGAAGAGGGCCAGTGGATGAAAAATAACCACGCTCTCTCTTTCTCTCATTCTCTGTCTCTCCCTTTCAAATAAAATGGAAATGAACAATATTTTTGAAGAAAACCACAATGATTCCACTACATTTTAGGATGAGAATGCTATCCGTCATGCTGGGTTTCTTATGCTGATTAGCCCTCTGACCAAATGTTCTCATGATTGCTGGTGTGATTGATTCAAGGTATCAAGGTGAAATTTGACTAACATTCCACAGTGGAGGAAAGGAAGAGTTTATGTGAAGTAGATGAAGTGCCTTAGGGTGTATCTTAATATTACCATATCCTTTTTTAAGGGAAATATAAAAGTATAACAATGCATTCCAGACAAGGTTATGAATGACTCAGCTTCTTCAGTAAGGATGGTCTTTGTCACACATCTAAGTAATCAACCATGACCTGAAGAAGTGCTTGCTGAAGCCAGAGAAAATTTGGAAGCGAGAATTTAAAAAACAATTCTAGTATCACATATAACATGATCAGTTACAGAAATATGAACTATAATCTTTATGAGTATGTCCTACTTATTTTTGTGACTAAATTTTTGTGTAGCTATTCACAGTTTAAGAAAATATATTTTCCCTTCCTTATCCCCTTATTATGTGTGGTGCATTGCCTTTACTTTAGCAATTAAATGTTTGTTAATTTTATATGACATCTAAGTTGTGGCATATGAAGGAAGAGTAAACATAATTCATGGACTTCATTTTCACTTTTGGTAAACAGATTCTTTTATTTTGGGATGTATGCAGAATATCTGTATTATGTATTGTGGAGTTATCATCTAATTATTGACTGTATTTGGGGATTGATTTGGTGATACATTTGGTGCCTAGTTTTCAAGGGATGAACTTATAGTGGTTAACTTTATGTGTCAATTGAACTGGTTAGAGGGATGTCTAGATAACAGGTAAACTGTTATTTTCCAAAAGGTGTCTGTGAAGGTATTTCCTAATGAGATAAGCGTTTCATTTCGATTAGTGGTCAGAATAAGAAGATTGTCCTCACCAATGTCAGCAGACATCATCCAATCAATCCTTTGAGAACCTGAGTAAAACATAAAACTGGAAGTAGAATTCACCCTCTTTTCAAACCACACCATTAATCTTCTCCTGCTCTCAACATTGGCAATTGTTGATCCTCGGAACTTGGGCCTTGTGCCAGGGGATTCCAATACAATCCCATCAAGGTTGTATGTACCAATGCCATCTCACTAGGCAAAGTGATCAATTTTAGTTCACAATTGATCACACTGATAGGTCTAAGAGTCAAAAGGATCACCCAAACAAGACTAGTGTCTGCTAACACTAACTGATAGAATCAAAAAGGGAGAGAATGATCCAGCATGGGAAGTGGGATGCACAGCAGACTCATAGAATAGCACTCTGGCCTCTGAATCAGCCCCTAAGGCAGTTGGATATGGCTCAAGAGCCTATGAGAGTATTTTAGGCATGGAAAGTCAAGACACTCTGGAAAAAAAAAAAAAGACCTAAATGAAAGATCTCTGCAAGTGAGATCCCAGTGGAAAGAATGGGCCATCAAAGAAGGAGGTACCTTTCTCTGAAGAGAGGAGAGAACTTCCACTTTGATTATGACCCTGTCAGAATAAGATCGAAGTCGGCAAACCCTAAAGGCTTCCATAGCCTTGGCAACTCATGACTAGAGCCTAGGGAGATTACTGACGCCATAAACAAGAGTGTCAAATTGTTAGGTCAACAAAAGGAGTCACTGTGTACTTACTCCTCATGTGGGAGCTGTCCTTAATGTGTTTTCCAATGTGAAGTAATGCTATAACTAGTACTGAAACAGTATTTTACACTTTGTTCTGTGTGGGTGCAAACTGGTAAAATCTTTACTTAATATATACTAAATCAATCTTCTGTATATAGATAATTGAAAATGAATCTTGATGTGAATGGAATGGGAGAGGGAGTGGGAGATGGGAGGGGTGCGAGTGGGAGGGAAATTAGGAGGGGGAGCCATTGTAATCCATAAACTGTGCTTTGGAAATTTATATTTACTAAATAAAATTTAAAAAAAAAAGAACTTGGACCTCAAAGGTGGACTTACAATGAACTCCTCTGGTTCTCAGGCCATATAAATTGGACTGAATTATGACACTGCTAGCTTTCTATACATTCGGTTTTTGTATTTTCATGGAACACTTTTTTTTTTTTTTTTTTTTGGACAGGCAGAGTGGATAGTGAGAGAGAGAGAGACAGAGAGAAAGGTCTTCCTTTTTGCCATTGGTTCACCCTTCAATGGCTGCTGCGGCCGACGCACCACGCTGATCCAAAGCCAGGAGCCAGGTGCTTCTCCTGTCTCCCATGCGGGTGCAGGGCCCAAGGACCTGGGCCATCCTCCACTGCCTTTCCGGGCCACAGCAGAGAGCTGGCCTGGAAGAGGGGCAACTGGGATAGAATCTGGGGCCCCAACAGGCACTAGAACCCGGTGTGCTGGCACCGCAAGGTGGAGGATTAGCCTGTTAAGCCACGGCACCGGCCCATGGAACACTCTTACTAATACGTGAAGTATCCATGAAGTTGGTTAGTCTTTCACAGTGCCAGTGAAGAAACTTTGATGATTAAATCAACACTTTGCTGCAGAAAGGTAAAGGAAATATTTAATAGAAGTTTGCAATCAAGGGGAAAATACTGAACATATTCATTTCAAATTTGACATTAGATAAGTATTTTGATAAGTTAAATAATTTTATTTAACATCTTGTATACACATCTAATGAATAAATAAGAGTTTAACTTTTTTTCTAGCAAATAAGAAACATGATAGATAAAATATTGATGTAGGTAGAGACCTCAGCAAATCTGAGAATCTGATAACAGATAAATTCATGCATCTATGTAATGGATAATACATGAATGCCTTTGGAAATTAAAAAATAAATAGGACTTTTGGTCCAAATGTAATCAGTTGCTAGTTACATATGACAGCACTGAAATGTGATGTTCAGGGCATTTTAGAAATACATTTTTGGCAAAACTGTGAAGGATTCAATGATGTCAACAAGACAAGTGGCCAGAAGGCTGAATGTGTTTTGTATTCATCCAGTGTCAAAGTCATGAGGTTAGTACCAAGGTGATGGGTTAGACATGAAAGGGAGACACTGTATTTTTTAGTTAATAAGGAAGTTAATAAACAATATATGGTGATAAATTTGATGCCTGGAGTAAATAAGAAGAAAAAATGCGAAAGGTAATCCTCAGGTTCCTGTCATGGAACATTTTTGTGGAGTCACTAATAAAGAAAAAAAAAAATTCATGGGGCTGGCACTGTGGTATAGCCGATAAAGCCATCACCTGCAGTGCCGGCATCCCATCTAGGGGCTAGTTCAGGTCCCAGCTGCTGTGGCCTGGAAATGCAGTAGGAGATAGTCCAAGCCCATTGGCCCCTGCATCCATGTGGGAGACTCGGAAGAAACTACTTGCTTCTGGCTTTGGAACATCCCAGCTCTGGCTGCTGCAGCCATTTGGGGAGTAAACCAGAGGATGAAAGACCTCTCTCTCTCCCTCTACCTCTGTCTCTCTGTAACTCTGCCTTTCAAATAAATAAATAAATATTTAAAAAAAAAGGAAATTAGGTGAAAAGTTGAAAAAACTTCACCATGTGAAATAAGAATGCATGTTTCCTACTGAATCAGTCTACTTTTAATTACTGTATCAAAACACATGAAGCTGGGTAACTTTATTATATTAGTTTGGGTCATCATTCTGGTCCACATTCAAGAACCAACTAGTGATGAACTTTTATGGTGGTGCAGCAATGATAGTACACAGGCTTGTCCTCTCTCGTTTCTCTCCCTTCTTAAATAGCTATCCATATTTAATCATGAACACTCTGATGCCTTTTCTAACTCTTATCCTCTACCGAAGTCCCCACCTTTAGATATCATAGTCAAATTAAGTTTTTAATCCTCTAAATTTATCACAATAGAGATACATTTCAAAACAAGGACCTTTGGGGAGATCAATCAAACCGTGTATAAGCCACCATATTTATTATGCTTTACATGGCATTGTGTGTTGGAGAATTTACTAGAATAGAAAGATAAGGTCAAAAGAAGACACTTCAAAGTTTCAAAACATGTCAGGAGTAAATGATACTATACTAATAACAGAATTAAATTTAAAAATATTTTGTTACATAATCTCAATATGCTTAATATGTGAGTTTTATTACTTTCTAAAATCAAAATTATAGGACATATCTAAAATTATTAATCAGGACCTGTATTTAATGCATACCCAGCACATCAGATTCCACTGTTGTTTCCAAAGTGCCTCATGAATTTCATTTAAATGTGAAATTACTTTCTAGTTAAGTCAATATTCACGAAAATAGTGGCTCACCCTGAGTTGCCCTTTCAATACCATAATGAAATGGAAACAAAAAGGGAAAATGCAGATTTTCAGAAAAAGAGAGTGATAATTAAAGGCTCCAGGGGTTTAAACTATAATGCAACTGAATCACCGAATGGATTTTGACTTTTGCCTCAGAACTGGCTTAGAAATCTATCTATTAAAATATTATCAGGAGATTACTCTGTCAGAACTGGAGAAGCATAAAAGATGTGAGCACACTAAATTACAGCTTTGTAATTTCAGAGTAATTTAAATCTGATATATTTCTTTAATTTTTTTCCCTAAATGTTTTTTCAGGATTAAAATTATTCTAAATGATATGGTTCCTTATAATAGTGACCTCAAGGCTTTAAATTATATTATCTAAATCAGTTATGCCCATTATTTAAAAGGTATAACATGATGAAAAAACAAATTTATATCAGACATTTCCACGTGAAGATATCAGTTTTGTTATAGTTTAAAGAACTAGATTACAATTATTACACTATCTGGTTTAATCTTCAGCACGCACTCTGTCTTTTTCTGTATCTGGTAGTCACAATTAGATAATGTGCACTGAACAGCAGCAAGTGTAAAATGATCAAAAAGATGAATTGCTTTATATAAATTAGAAATAGTAAAGCTTGATTAGTTCACTTTAGGTTAATGCATCTTCAGAGTCCCTCTGTAATTCTCTGAAAAATAATACCTGAAGTTATATATTAGAAGTAAATCACCCTGGAAAATGAATAGCTCAGAAAATAGTATGTCACTAGTTCATCTCCATTAAATAAGGTGTTGCCTATAACTTTCCAATATGGACTTTAAAAGGTAATTTAGGCCCAGAGAAAGTCTTAATATTCAAATAAATATTTAAACTCAATTTATGACCTCAATTTAGCATTAATATTACTTTAAAAGAAATGGTATTAAATAAGAATCTAAAAACGTACTTAATAAAATGCTTTCTCTATATGTATATAGTTTATAAATACATAATTATTTATTACTAGCAGTAATATTGCCAACAAATGTTAGACAGTTGAATGCCAAAAATAAAATAAAATATATCCATTATTCTAGTGATTATTCTTCATTTTGTAGTTTATCACATAATCATCTACTATATTTTCCTTAATAAAATTATTTCAAGTATGGTTACTTGTATACTTTTGTAGTATAGTGCTGCCAACTCTTGGATAATGAATTGTTTCTAATTTTCTATCTAGCCACTTAAGTAAGTTTTCTCTGAGGAGAGAGAATGACTGTACTGATAAAACTGAAATATTTGGAAAGCCAATTCTCATGGCTAGAATATTTTGCTCATTATGAATAACGATTCATTTTGCATTTGTTGTTTAAAAAGTATATATAAAATTGTGAGCAATGATCTGGAATAAGTTATAATATAGATTTGAGAATGCATAATAAAAACTAGATGTAGTACTATAAATATCTGCAAGTCATTTTTTAAACGGTTTTTTATTTATTTATTTTGACAGTGAGAGGGAGAGACAGAGAGAAGTCTTCCATCTGCTGGTTCACTCCCCACGTGGCTGTGATGGCCTGAGCTGCACCTATACGAAGGCAGGAACCAGGAGCCTCTCCAGATCTCCCACTAGGGTGCAAGATTCCAAGTACTCAGCCTTCTTCTACTGCTCTCCCAGGCCATAGCAGAGAGCTTGATCTGAAGAGGAGCAGGCGGGACTAGACCTTCTGTTCTTAGTTTCTGCTCTTTAAACACTGGGGCACTGGATAAGATTATTTGCTATTGTTCTTATTCTTCTTGTAACAAAAAGAGGGGGGAAATGAGAAGACCACAGGAAAGTATTTGAAATGTCCTTTCCTCCTATTCTTTGACTAAGGATTGGCTACCAACAAAGCAGAACATGGAAGAATCCTGGAATGTCAGAAGCCAAATCAGATTCCATGTAATGGCATCAGGTCCATGTCAAGTGACTCTCTGTATCCAACATTCATATATGACAATTCATCTTTTCTCTGCACATCACTGGACTATCTGGCTAATGCCCACTTACAGAGAGAGAGAGAGATAATTATTAGTTATTACTATTACGTATTGTACAATGTGAGAATTATAAGTATTTCTTGGCTATCGTGATCCGAGTGACAAAAACAAAGCCAACAGCAAACAGCCTTATCAGTAAGAGTTAACACAGAACATAGCACAAGGATAAAAAATCAAATGAAAATTTAATGGAACAACCCTGAAAAATAAGAGACCCACAGAAAACATACACTTCACTCATTTGAAAAATATGCCTAAAACATAAGTTCATTTTCAGGTAAAATAAAATTGAAATCCATGGATAGCTTTTTCATGGTATGCATTTACCATGAAGTTTTTGGAGATCTTAATAAATGCTTGCATTTAAATTTTTTTTGTCTGAAAATAAATGTATATCTTTCAATTCCATTCTCCGTTAGCTGTTTATAAAGTGCACTTACATACAAAATCTGCTATAAAATATGCCAAGATTCATTCTTGATAACTAAATTCCACACACATACAGCAGTTTCCTCAGACTTGTAACAAAAGAGAATCAGACAAGGAATTGCTGCTGATGGAGCAGTGCCAGGAAATATGAGTATCTATGAGTCTTCATTGTTGTTTAAGTCTGAATGCATGTCCCTAGGAAAGTCTAGCTCCTGAGACTGAACCTTGAGACTTTTCTCAACTGATATACTTGATTTCAGAACCTGACCCAGAGAAAGCAGCTAGAAATTTATTGTGGACTCTTCAGAGCTGAGAGAATTACTGAGAAAATGCTTCAATAGCTAATTATGAGCTATGACTCAAGTTTTTTATAATACTACAACTACGTATTCATGGAGATGACCGCCATAGAGTCAAGCTAACAAAGAATATTTTACTCTACAGATGTAAGAACAACAGTACAAAATTGTCAGAAGAACAGAACAGAAAATAGCCTTGTAGGAGGGTATGATTCATAGTGGATATTTTTCAATAAAAAAAATACTGAACAAAGAAATAGGAAAATCTGAGTCATAATCAGGAAAAAATATGTACTCAGTGAAATTATGTTTGAGTAAGACTAGAAGTTATGGATAACAGAAAACAGACTCCAAAGTAGTTATTATAAACATTTTTTAATTAAAGGAACACTTGTTTAAAGAATTAAAAACAAAACATAGTCACATATTCTAGATATGAGACTATGTGAGGAGTAGAAACTATAAATATGGAATCACATAGTTAAAACTACACTATTAAAATGCAAAAAAAATGCTGGATAATCTCAACTGAAGTTTACAAATGTCAGACAAAAAACTCTGTGAACTTTATAATACATTAATAGATATTCATCAATCCAAAATATAAAGAGTTAAGTTGATAAAAAACCAACAGTCTTATCAGACCTATAAGATATATCAAAGAACTCATTGACAAAAAGGAATTAAAATCTTAGAAAGAAAGGAGTATAAACAACAGGAAAAACAACAGCAGCAACAACCACAACAACAAACATGCACTGGAGAAAAGACACTCATTCCAGTAAATGGTGCTAGAAAACTGCAAAGAAAGACCCATGCATCCCCCTCTCATCCTGTAAGAAAAGTCAACTCAGTGTGCATTCTTGGCCTGTTGCTTAAAATGCCGGCCTTTCATATCTCAAGTGTCTGGGTTTGAATCCTGGCTCTGCTCTTGATTCCAGGTCCTTGCTCATGGGTGCTAATGGGTGCAAGCTGGTGGTGAGTTCAAGTAACAGGATTTGTGCAAGCCAAAGCAGAGGCATGACTTACATCCTCAGCTCCTGGTTTCAGCCCTTGCTCAGTCAAAGCCATTGAAGACATTTAGGGAATGAACCAATGGATGGGAGCTCTCCCTGTTTCTGTCTCTCTTTCCTTCTTTGTGTGTTTCTCTGCCTCTCAAATAAATGAGTTAATCTAATTAAATGAATTCAATAGAATTATCAAAAGTGTCACACTGATGGGAGTGAATTTTAAAATCTCTGCAAAACCTGTAGACTAACAATGTTGCTAAATAGATAAATGCTGATGATGCTGTTAAAAAAAGAATTAAAGACATAATACATAATTGATTTCAAATCCTTAAATTAATATTATATGGAGTAATTATTTACTTTTAGATAAATAATTAAAATAATATGGCTAAAATTTCATCTAATACACCCACATACTAAATGGATGCATAAAAACTATTAATGTTCATGTTTGTATTTAATGGAATATACAAAATAAATATTTTTGTAACAGAATAATGTTAAAATTAAAAAATAGATATTTGTTAAAGTTATAAATGTCTTCATAATGTAAAATAGGAAAGAATACATTATATTTTATATAGTGTTCTATAATGTACAATGGAGAACTGTATTCATATACTCTGTTTTGTAATAGCTACAAGTATTAAGTTTGTTAAGTGTAATTATTATGTTAAAATAAACAAATTTAATTATGATGAAGAAAGTTTTAAAGAAATTTTGTTGCAAATTATCAACATGGATAATAATGAAGTGCAAAATTTTATTTTATTTTCAAAATTGTTATTTCTCTACACGGAGAAGCAGTCTTTTAACCACTAAAATATGCTAGGAATTTCTGGTGTTCTACATATTTTAAAATAATTGTTTATAAAAGTTCCTTAACTTTGCAATAAGTTACGTTTTCTAATAATTCTTGCCACATTCAGCTGTATTTGAAATACCACCTTTTAGTTTTTTATTTCCTTAAGCATGTTTTTCTTATCATCTGAGTTATTAATTTTTTGTTTCACAAGGTCAAGCCATAAAATCAAGGACAATAAAAAATCTGTATCTTTCACAATAAAAATCTTTGAGTTTTTTGAATAGTCTTAGGCAAAATAAAGTTTTGCTACTTCAATGCATAGTAAGTGCGATATTAAGATAATTAAATGTACTTGACATTCTTCACATTTTAATTATATCAAAAACGCAATAATTTTGAGGCTTGCTATTTTATGATAAAAGAGAAAAATAACTGACACATTGAATTATCCCAGATGAATTATGTTCACAGAGTTAAGTGGAAATGATTATGCCCCTCTCTGGGTAACAGAAACTTTAAGCAAAACTTTAAATGTATCCTTGGCTAAATTTAAAACTAAATTGTACATACAAAGATGAGTTTGATATTATGTAAAAACACTCCTCATTAATATGCTAAAAATTGGGAACAGCCACAATATAATTTATGTGATTCATTAAATAGCTAGAGTTATAATTTTATAAGCTAATTATGTGATACTTCAACAAGGGATTCAATTTGCACCCATTCTGAAAGTGTGGTTAGTGATAAAATAGTCAAAGCTCTTTCAGAGTTATTGTCAAGATCATCTTCCATCACAAAGTCAGTTTATCAGTTCCTACATGACTTTAAATTAGGTCATTTGTGTATTTCAGAAATAATATTGGAGAAAGATTTTACTTGGAGTTGAATAGAGAGAATGGAATGCTAACTTTTCAAACATAAAACTTCAAAAACAATACCCTTCAATATATGTTTCTATACCAAATTAACCTCATCCATTACCCCCTCCAAAAATCAAAAATAGTATAAATACCAGAGCCTACAAGTTGAATTTTTTCTAGGGTATTGCCAACATCCTATGGTTTATAAACATACAAAACATGCAAAAAAAACAAAACAATGCATGCAGTAGAGCACTGCACACAAGGTCAATCCCTTGAATTGTCTTTCTCTTTTCATTTTTGATCTTTCCCACCTTAACCAAATGGTCTCAAAGTTCTGCGATGTTAGTTGAAACCTCTGTCTTTTATTCATGAAATTCCCAAGACCTTTACCTCGACATTTCCTCAATTTGGACTTTCTTTTTCAGATATTGACAGGTTAGACAACCCATATCAAATTAAGGAGAAATATCTCTTGAATAAATAAGGAAGAAGTGAGATTATAGGACAGGTAACTTATATTTCATTCTTTTTTAAGATTTTTAAATTTTATTTAGAGAATATAAACTTCATGGATTTCATAAATACAAATTTGGGAATGTAATGATTCTTTCCACCTTACTTCCCTCCTGGTCATGCTCCTAAATTTTTTCCTTCTCCCTCTCCTATTCTTATTATTTACAAAAATCTATTTTAAGTTAATATTATGCTCTTAAGATTAACTCTACATTAAGTATAAAGTTCACTGAATAGTAATGAAGAAAAAAGAAAAAAGAACAAAAACCAAAAGCAATCAAAAAATCTTTGTTCCTCGATAGTCAAGACAAGAACTGTTCAAAATCATTGCATCTTTAAAGTGTCAGTTTACTCCTAAAGATTACCTTTTAGGCACTCTATCAGTTACTACATATCAGAAAACCAAATGGTATTTGTCTTTTTGTGACAGTCTCATTTCACTAAGTATAATGGCTTCCAGTTGCATCCATTTTGTTGTAAAAGACAGGATTTCATTTTTTTAAAATGCTGTGTAGTACTCCACAGAATATGTACACCATGATTTAATTAATCAGTCTTCAGCTGATGGATATCTGGGTTGATTCCATATCTTAGCCATTGTAAATTTAGCTGAAATGAACATGAGGATATAGATCACTACTTCATATGCTGATTTCATTTCTTTTGGTTAAATTCCCAGGAAAGGGGTGGCTGAGTCATACGTAGGTTTATATTCAGTTTTCTGAGATATCTCCATGATATCTTCCACAGTGGCTTCACTAGTTTACATTCCCACCAACAGTGGATTGGGATACCCTTTTTCCCCACATCTTTGCCATCATTTGTTGTTGATTTCTGTATTAGAGCCAGTCTAATGGGGGTAAGGTACAACTTCATTGGAGTTTTTATTTGCATTTCCCTGATGGCTAGTGATCGTGAAGATTTTTTCATGTGTCCTTTGGCCATTTGAATTTCCTCTCTATTGAAAAATGCCTGTTCAGGTCCTTTGACCATTTCTTAATTGGATTGTTTGTTTTATTGTTGTTGAGTTTCTTGAGCTTTTTATGGATTCTGGAAATTAATCCTTTGTCAGATGCATACTTTGAAAATATTATCTCCCATTTTATCAGTTGCCTCTTCATTTTGCTGAATGTTTCTTTGGCAGTGCAGAAGTGTCTATATTTGAAGTAATGTCATTTATTAACTTTGGCTTTGATGGACTGTGCTTTGGGGGGATTATCCAAGAAGCCTTTCCATATGTCAATGTCTGGTAGGTTTTCCCAAATGTTCTTTAGTAATTTAATTATATCAGGATGTGGATTTAGTTCTCTTATCCATTTTGAGTGGATTTTTGTGTAAGGAGTAAGGTAGGGATCTTATTTCATACTTTTGCATATGGAGATCAAGTTTTCCCAGCACCATTTATTGACAAGACTATCCATGCTCTGGGGATTTATTTTAGCTCCTTTGTCAAAGACTAGTTGGTTTTAGATGTATGGATTGATTTCTGGAGTTTCTATTATGTTCCATTGATCTACATGTCTGTTTTTGTGCCATCACCAGGCTGTTTTGATTATAACTGCCCTGTAGTATGTTGTGATCTCTGGTGTTGTGATGCCCCCAGCTTTGTTCTTGTTGTTTAAGATTGCCTTTGCAATTTGGGGTATCTTGCGTTTCCAGACGAATTTTTAGCATCATTTTTCCTAGATATGAAAAGAACGTTTTCAATATTTTGATTGGAATCATGTTAAATCTATAATTTTGGTGGTATGCACATTTTGATGATATTGATTCTTAGAGTCCATGAACATGGAAGATTTTTCCACATTTTTATGTCTTCTTCCATTTCTTTCTTTAATGTTTTGTAATGTTTTGTAACTTCCTTAGTTAAATTTATTCCATGATATTTATATATTTGTAGCTATTGTGAATGGAATTGATCTTAGAAATTCTTTCTTAGTGGTGGCATTGTCTATGTATACAAAGGATATTGATTTTTGTGTGTTGATTTTATATTCTTCTTTATCACACTCTAACGAGTTCCAACAGTCTCTTAGAGGAGGCTTTTGGGTACTGTATATATAGAATCATATCATATGCCAAGTAGGGATAGTTTGATGTCTTCCTCCCCAATTTGAATCTTCTAAGTTCTTTTTCTTGCCTAATGGCATGGATTAAAACACCCAGCATTATACTGAATAACAATGTTGAGAGTGGGAATCCTTATTTGCTTCAGAATCAGTAGGAATGCCTCCAATTTTTCCCCATTCAGTTCAGTAAGATGCTGGGTGTCATAAACTGCCTTGATTATATTGAGAAATATTCCTTCTATACCCAATTTGCTTAAAGTTTTCCTCATAAAAGAATATTGAATTTTATCAAGTGCTTTCTCTGCATCTATTGAGATAATCATATGGTTTTTATTCTTCTATTTATTTATGTGAAATATCACATTCACTTGTAGATGTTGAAACATCCCATCATACCAGGGATAAATCTTACTTGGTCCAAGTGAATGATCTTTCTGATGTATGTTGGATTCAATTGGATAGTATTTTGTTGAGGATTTTTTCATCTATGTTCATCAAGAAAATTGGTCTATAATTTGCTTTTCTGCTATTTCTTTTTCTGGTTTAGGAATAAGGTAATGCCAGCTTCATAGAGGGAGTTTGGGAGGATACCCTCCCTGTCAATTGTTTTGAAATGCTTGAGAAGAATTGGGGTTAGTTCTTCTTTAAATGTTGGCTAGAATTCAGTAGTGAAGGTATCAGGACCTGGGCTTTTAGTCTAGAGAAGGTCTTTATTACTCCTTCAAACTTCATTGTGGTTATCGGTTTGTTTAGGTGTTCTATATAGTTGTCTCAATTGTGGTAGATTGTATTTTTTCCAGGAATCTATCCATTTCTTCTTGGTTTCTCAATTTGTTATCATACAGCTCTTAGGAGTAATTCATGATAATTCATTATATTTCAATGATGTCTGCTACATCTCCTTTTTTCATCTCTGATTTTATTGATTTGGGTCTTCTCCCTCTTAGTTTGGTTTACTTGGACCAAATGTGTGTTAATTTTGCTTAGTTTTTCAAAAAAAAAAAAAAACAGCTCTTCATTAAACTGATTTTTTTTGTTTCAATGTTGTTTATTTCACCTGTAATTTTAATTATTTCTTTACCCCTGCTAATTTGGTGTTTGTTTTCTTTTTTTTTTTTTTTCTGGGTCCTTGAGAGGCATTGATAACTCATTTATTTTGTGACTTCCAATTTCTTGATATAGATACCAATTTCTATAAACTTCCCTCTTAGCTCTGCTTTTGTTGTATCTCATAAGTATTTTAAAATATTTATTTATTTGTTTATTTATTTATTTGAATGGCAGAGTTACATAGAGGCAGAGAGAGAGAAAGTCTTCCATCCGCTGGTTCACTATTCAGATGGCCACAAAGGATGCAACTGGACCAATCTAAAGCCAGGAGCGAGGAGCTTCTTCTGGGTCTCCCACATGGGGGCAGGGACCCAAGTACTTGGGCCATCTTCTACTGCTTTTCCAGGCCATACCAGAGAGCTGGATTGGAAGTGGAGCAGCCAGGACTCTAACTGGTGCCCATATGGGATGCCAACATTGTAGGCAGTAGCTTTAATTGCTATGCCGCAGCGCCTGCCCCATCATATAAGTTTTGCTATGAGATATTGTTACCTTTATTTGTTTCCAGAAAGTTTTTATTTCTTTTTTTATTCTTCTATGACCTATTGTTCATTCAGGAGCATGTTGTCCAAACTCATGTTTTCATATGTTGTAGCAATTCTTGAGTTGTTGTTTTCTAACTTCAATCCATTGTGATCAGAGATGATGTATGGTATGATTTTGATTTTTTTTTAACTTCTTAAGACTTGCTTTATGGTCTAGTATATGTCTTTCCTAGAGAAGGTTCCATTCACTTAGAAGAATGTGTATTCTGCAACTGTAGGGTAAGTTCAAGACATTGGATAGGTCCTTATGGTCTAGTTTTGATTAAGCCTGTTGTTTTCTTTGTTGATTTTCTGTCTGGTTGAACTATCCATTTGTGGGTTCAACCTTTGAGGGCCGCATACCACCAAGATGGTGGGGTGATGGTGTTCATTGACAAGAAGCACCAGAGACAAGTTTCAGTGAGCATGTCCGCTTTATTAACAACCACACACACCTTTTAAAGGACAAGAAGAAGGGGTATAACTATTTCAGGGCAACACTAATTCTATAGGATAGAAAAGATATTGCTGCCACTATGCTTCTCCAATAAGCTTGAAGGTCATGTAGGTTGGATAGCTTTCCAGGTGGTCCCAATGGGCCTGGGCCATACCTGGGAGCTATTTACCTGATTTGCAATTACAGGGCCCTTTAATAGGAATCAGGGGTGAGGAAAAGTGCCTGGAGATCCCGCCACCTGCCAGCAGTCAGGTTGTGGGATCCTTCCCCTGGGGCATGGTGTGTCATGCCCTCTCAACCTCCTACATAGGCAAGGAAGGCAGACTCCCCATCAGGCACAGAATCACCCACATCTATTGGTGAAAGTAGGGTGCTGATGTCCCCTGTTACTATTGTGTTGGAGTCTATGTTTCCCTTTAGATCCATTAGCAATTCTCATGAATATCCAGACATGCTGCAATTGGATACATATACATTTATTATAATCATGTCATCCTGTTGAATTGATCCCTTAATCATTATAGTGATCTTCTCTTCTCTCTAACGGTTTTTGTGTTAAAGTCTAATTTGTCTGATATAGGATGGCCACTCCTGCCCTATTTTGCTTTCTGTTAGCATCGAATATCCTTTTCCATTCTTTTCCTTTCAGTCTACGTATATCTTTGTTGGTGAACTGTGTTTCTTGTAGGCAGCAAATGGATGGGTCTTGTTTTTTTAATCCATTTGGGCAGTCTATATCTTTTAATTGGAGAGTTGAGGTCATTTGTATTAAGGCAATTATTGATAAGTAAGGACTGGCCCTGGCATTTTTCCATGAATATTCTTATTTTTTAATTTGGATTTCTTTTATGCTTTCACTTGGGGATTTTCTACCTTCACATTCTTTCATGATGATTATATTCTTTATGTGTTTCTTTGTGTAGCACAAATATCCTTTGACATCTTTTGTAAGGCTGGATGAGGGGTGACAAATTCTTTCAATTTCTGTTATGGAAGGTCTTTATTTAACCCTAATTCATAAAAGAGAGCTTTTCAGGGTACAGTAATCTGGGTTGAAAGTTTTTTTTTTTTTCTCTTAAGACCTGGACTATGTCTTGCCATCGTCTTCTAGCCTGTAGGGTTTCTGATGAGAAGTCAGCTGTGAATTTAATTGGAAATCCTCTGAAAGTAATCAAGCATTTCTCTCATGCACATTTTAAAAACTTTTCTTTATGCTTTACTGTGGAAAGTTTGACAATGTATCATGGTAAAGATCTCCGGTCATGTCTGTTAGGAATTCTATGTGCTTCATGTACTTGAATGTCCCTCTCCAAATGAGAGAAGGCCTTTGTAGTTACTTCACTAAATAGACCTTCTATTCCTACACCTTCAGGAACTCCTAAGACACATATGTTGGGTCATTTGATAGTATCCCATAAATCTTCAACATTGTTTTTAAGTTTTCTAATTTCTTCTTTTTTTGGCCTGACTGAAAGATTTCCAATGATTTGTTTTCTAGCCTGGATATTCTTTCTTCTGTCTCACCAAACCTGATGTTAAGGATTTTTATTGCATTTTTATTTGATCTATTGAATTCTTCATTTGTAATATTACATACTGATTTCTCTCTAAAATCTCAATTTCATAAAAACAATTTTCATTTATATAATGTATGATTCCTTTAATTCATGGATTTGCTTCTGATTGCTTCTGAATAATTCTATGACTAATCTTTTGAATTCTGTTTCCAGCATTTCATCAATCTCTTTCATCTTCATGTTCTAATACTGAAGTGTTGTTGTGTTCCTTTGCAGGTGGTGGTCATGATATCTTCCTTATTCTTGTTTCTTGAATCTCTGCATTTATTTTTAGGCATTTGTGGTGACATTTGGTGATTTTTTTTTCCTCTGATGTGTTTTATCTTTTAACTATGCACCTGTGGCTTAGTGGAATGTCTTCACTTTCAGTGAATACCTAGAGGTGCATGCTGCTTGTGGCAAGGGAGCTCTTATCAGTGCTTCAGGGTGGGGCAAATATCCAGAGTAATACCCAAGTTGGGTGTGGTAGCTCTCCTGTGATTAACAGGTTGGAGGAGAATGGTTACCTCTGTTGGTGTGATTGCCTCCTCACCTCCTGTCCTCCAATCTGAGCTAAGTCCAGGTTTTATTCCTAGGGTGCTCAACACTCATCCACACTACTCTATGAACCACACAAATGATCTACACAGTCCTGTGAGCATCGTTCCACTGCAGCAAGCTGTTCTACACAACCCAGGAACTTCCAGAATGTTCAGTAGCACTCTGTGATTACCCAGAAACCCAGCTACACCCTGCCTGCTCTTACGCAGTCATGTGTTTTCTGTCTCAACACCCAGGGCCCCCATGGTCAAGGAGTACAAGAGCATCTGCTCTGCTCCTCTACCCTGTCCTGTCCTCAGAGACACTGAGGAGTTCTCAGAACCATGCTCATGTGTGTTCTACCCAGGTGGAGCAAACCCAATCCTCCCAGCCAGACTCAGAGTCAGTGAGGAATGTGTTTTTTCCTCTGGTAAAATCCCAAGATCACATTCATGCACAATACCCACTGTCCAAAGCCCCACTGGCTTCACAGTAGTGCTGGGCTTGTATAGGAATCCATGCAGAGGGCACTTTCCTTACGTTGGGATGGCTCCACCTCCCCCACCCATTGCAGAGTGGATGTAGCTGACAAGGTAGAGACAGTCCCTGTCAGTCACTCTTGAACTGCTGAGTTGGTGGAGACTGTCCCTGCTAGTTGCTGGATGCATGCCAAAGACCTGTAGCAGCTGTTAACTGCTTGTATCCAAAATGATGCCAGCCATCCCACAGCTGGCTGCAGGTCACTGTTGGTGGAGGATGTAGAATGGAGAGAAGGACACACCATCTTTTTTCCCCCTCCTCTTGGTGAGCAGCTGCCTTGTTCCTCTCAAGGTACTTGCTGGCCTGGACTCAAAGACAGTAAGTCCACGAGGCTCCCGTTCCAGGTGTATCAGTAGTGGCATGGGCCCATGCAGTCCAACCTCACATAGCATGCCAGATTGGGCACTTTTTCCAGAAAAAAAAAAAAAAAAGCTGCTGGGTCCTTTGTTGTGTCCTCACTCATTTCTGAGTGCACTTTACACACAGGCCCAGGTCTTTTCCACTGCTTTCTCAGGACCTCCCACTGCAGTTTCCCTGCAGTTCTACCCAGATAGTGTATTTTCTCCACTTTTTTTTCTATTTTTTCTACTAATTTTGCTTAGCCTGGATCAGAACACCCTATCTCTATTCTGCCATCTTGGAACCCCCATATGTCATTCTTAAGGAATAATACTTGTTTTATTGACAAGCAATTTCTATCAGTCCTGACAAGTTAAGATAAAATCACCAGTAGAAAGGTAAGGTCTAATATGGATAAAGGTCAACACCATTGCAATTTAAAATATGATACATGATTATGAAAAATTGTCTTATATTTCAGTGTAGATCTAGATTTTTCATGTTTCCAATAATAATAATTTATCATATATTTTAGGTCAACAAATTATGCAAGGTGGTGGCAAAACAAAAGTGAAAAAAAATGGATCTGCTTGGCAATAGAATGAAATGTTTTTAGGGATTAAAGCCATAACAACAAATTACAAAATGAACTATACACTTACTCTCAAAATAGACAAATTGTAACAAACTAATCTATCTCATGTATAATAGAATGTATAAATTTGAACTCTAAATGATCTCTTGGGGCTAGCATTGGCATAGAAGATATGATTCTGCAGCCCATATGAGTGCCTAGGTGCAAATCCTGTCTCTGCTCCCAATTCCAACTCGGGAAATACATGCCCAGTACACGCCAAGTACGTGCATGTTTCTAATAGTCTTTGGCTTTATTTGTTAATGAATTAAATTTTAAAATTCAAGCAAGGCAACAATGACTTATAGAACCAAAATTTCATAGGTACATTTTATTGAAAATGGAACCACACTGTTAAATCTGATTTTCTCTTCATGTTTAGATTTCACTCAATGATATGCCCTGAGGTAACAATGATATTTCTAAGATGAATCCAAAAATTTTTAGAAAAGATTATCCTTTCTTCCTTATTTCCACTGGGGTAAACCATTTCTATTGTCCTAGCGCTGACAGATAATTACTGCATTTCAATGTAGAAAAACTCTGACTCAGAGAAAATCTCACAGGTAATTTTTGATGGACTTTATTGCTTAAGCTTTTAGAAATTGCTGATATATAATTTGCCATTTGAGGAGAAAATAAAATAAAAACTTTTACAAAAAGCACACAGCTTTAAATCACTATTTCTTAAATTCACAAATTTTTCAATGTTAATCAACACTACAAAAAAACATTCTTGGTACTGAAAAATAAAAAAAAGGTTTAAAATATATAAATAGGTCAACATTTTCCTGCAATAAGTTGATATAGCTTTGTATATGTGTCTGTGTGTGTTTGCATAGAGGTTGCCAATGCACCTTTTTATTTGCCTTTGGCTAAAATTTTAAATCTCAGTGTAACTTTTTTAAAAAGATATATTTATTTATTTGAAAGTTGGAGTTACACTGAAAAAGAGGGAGAGTCAGAGAAAGAGAGAGAGAGGTCTTCTATCTGCTGGCTCACTGCCTAATTAGCCTCAAATGGTGGAGTTGCTTCTATCCAAAGCCAGGAGCCAGGAACTTCTTCCAAGTCTCCCTTGGCGGGGGGGGGGGGGGGGGGGGGGGGGATGCAGCAGCCCAAAGACCTGGACCACCTTCCACTGCTTTCCCAGGCCATAGCAGAATGCTGGATCAGAATTGGAACGGCCAGGAGTCGAACTGGCAACCACATGGAATGCCGGCACTGCAGGCGGCGGCTTTACCTGCCACACCACAACACTGGTCCCTCAGTGTAACTTTTATCAGTACTACAAACTGATGATAAGCAGATCTGGTAAATATCTTTATTAGATGGTTTTAATGAGGACATATTTAAAGTAACTTGAACAGTTTTTACATTGTGTATCTCAAGGATTCTAGCAACCCATTTGGGACATCCTATTTAATGTTCTAAGCATCTTTTGTTGATCATGATAATTACAATAACCAATCTCACAACATTTACTGAGTGAGTGTTACATGAATCTGTACTCTGAAGGCTGGCCGCTAATACTAAACAGAAATTAGAATGTGTATGATTATAAAATTAATTCAGCACAAATTTACCTAAAGATCAATTAGGACAAAGAAAATGATATTTAACAAGTTTGTGGTAGGAAATGCTTTTTTAAAATTAGTTGATGTTACTAAATACAACAGAATAGAAAAATAAAAATAAGCCACATAGAATTTAATAAAGTCCTTTATATGTGTGAGCTCAATATGCTTTTCCCAATAGCCACTGGGAGGATGTTATTCTAATTATCCCCATTTTTCATATAAGGAAACTGTGACCAAAAGTGATTAACCAGCATGTAGCCTAAGTTAACTCAGGGAACATGGACTATAAAGATGGGGTTAAAACAAAGAAAATTTAACTTTCCATCCCATGATGCCAACTACCCTACATGCTTTCCAACTTGTGACTGGGTTAGATGTGTATATTAAAGCACAGATGTTCTTATAGATGATATTGTGGGTATTTGTTTTATTTTTTTCTTTTATCTGGCTCTGCCTAGAGCTTATTTCATTCAGGCATAGCTATACAATTCTACAATAACGCTGATTTCCTTTTTTATTTTTAATGATCTATTTATTTACCTGAAATAAGCAGACAAAGAGGTAGAGATATTGGGAAAGAGAGATTTTCCATCTGCTAGTTCACTCCCTTAATGTCCACAATGGTCTGGACTGGGCCAGGCCAGAAGTTTCTGTCTTCGTATGGGTGGCAATGGCCCAAACAGTTGGGCCACTTCCTGTTGCTTTTCCCAAACCATCAGCAGGGAGCTGAATTGGAAGTGGAGCAGCCAGGACATGAAACTGATGGGATGTTGGAGTCTCAGGTTATGGCTTTAACTTGCATGCCACAACACTGGCTCCTGATTTCCTGACTGATGACATCTCTAGTATTGATGGTATGAAAGTCAGCCTGCAGGGTCTTAGTCCACCAGTTCAAGGATGGACTGGGTCCGAGGAAAGGTAAGTGCGCCGCTCGCTGGTTCCCCAGCCTCTGATCCCATCCCGGAGACAATCAGTTGCAGCAGGGAGCCAAGTCTAGCAAGGACTCATTTACCTTTTGCATAATAGTACCTTTTATAACACAAAACTGCAGAGTCATTGGGGCAGGGCTAAGGGCCAACCAATCACTTAAAAAATCGCCTTATGGGGGGATTTCTATAGGACTAGCCCTATGTCTATACACTTGTTACTAGTTTTGTTACCTCCCCTGATGTTGCGCAGCCAATTAGTTTTAGTGGTAAACAACTTTGGATTCCGCCCATCTTACTTCCTCTGGGCACCATCTTACTTGGCTCTGCGTGGCTCTGTTCCGCGCAGCTCGGGCGGGAGCACCCGGGGGCAGCTGCACATGCGGAGCCCCCTGGGCCAGGCCTGGCCTGGCCGTGCTCGTGCCCCACATCAGCCCTAACAAAACATAAATAAATGTGAAAAGTTATGAAGAATGTGTTCTCATTCATAATTACCTGACAGTATTTATCATGGTACTCTGCCAGAATGATAACCTTGCACAAGGCATCAAAATATTACACAGAAAATGTTTCTGTAATGACTTCTGTCCAGCAACTGTGTTCAACCTCAGATAGACAAGGTTTAACAACTTCATGGTCAAGGATTATTGCTCAAAAATATCTTCTCTAATCCCCTTTAGTTAATCTTTAAAAATTTCACCTTCTTCAATCTCTTTGAACATATTCACAGTTAACTATGACACCAGTTTTCACATAACAATGCTATACTATTTTCAATCAATATTTTTATTCTTTAGGGAATTTCTCTCTGATGGCTGAAAAAGTTCAAAAAGCATTATTTTTTGTTTTTTTTAAATATTTATTTATTTTGAAAGTCAGAGTTACACAGACAGAGAAGGAGAGGCAGAGAGAGAGAGAGGTCTTCCATCTGCTGGTTCACTTCCCAATTGGCTGCAAAGACTGGAACTGTGGCAATCCGAAGCCAGGAGCCAGGAGCTTCTTCTGAGTATCCCACATGGATGCAGGGACCAAGGACTTGGGCAATATTCTAATGATTTTCCCAGGCCATAGCAGAGAGCTGGATGGAAGTGGAGCAGCCTGGGCTGAAACAGGGCACCCATATGGGATGCTGTCACTGCAGGCGGCAGCTTTACTCACTATACCACAGCACCAGCCCCCAGAAAGCATTATTATGATCCCTTGGTACATGATTGGAGAAAATCTATGTAATCAGTTGGCTTTCGTTAGGAATTACAATGTATTTTTGTGTGGTTCACATTATATAGCATATATATATTCACATTATATGAATATATATATATATATATATATATATATTCTAATCACCGCATTGCTCTTGTGAGGTGACTTGGACAATAATTATACAGCTCTTTGATTTATACCTTTTGTATATGCATGTTACTGGTAATAAAATCTCTAAATCATGATGTTAATATGATGATAAATGCACTAAAATATGTCCAGCCCTATTAACTAGCTATAGATAACAGGAAGCCATGCAAACACTAGTTTATAAATTGAAGTTCTGCTTTTTTAACTTTCTTTGTCAACTTTCATATTGTGGTGGTTGCCTCATGATTTTAAGATGACCATAGCATCTCCTGTTATAAAAATAAAGAACATAAGAAAATAATTGCACTTATATGAGGAAAGGCTTTTTTGAAAGCGTTCATCATTCCTTGACCAAAACTGTACACAGACAACTCATGAACTTACCTCTTGAGCTTTAGATGATTCAATATTTTTTCAAAACCAAAAAAGGACTTCAGTACAGAAAGAGATAATATCTGGGAGGCAGTTCCTACTGTCTTATTATGATAGTTTTTAGTACTAGGTACACTTAAAGCCTTATATGAAATCCAGTTATTATCTGCATCCAGATATCATGATTGAGTCACCATTATAGAAGAAAATTAGTTTTTCTATAAGATTTATTTATTTTGTATTTATTTTGAAAGAATTACAGCGAGAGAGAGAAGGAGAGGGAGAGGGAGAAGGAGAGAGAAAGAGAGAGACAGAGAGAGAAGCTTCATACAGATTTCTTACATGGATGACAGGGGCCCAAGCACTGGGGCCATCTTCTTATGCTTTTTCCAGGCCATTTGCAAGGAGCTCGATCAGAAGTGGAGCAGCCAAGATGCTTGCCTTGCAGGGAGCAGTTTTACCTGCTGTGCCACAACAACAGCCCTAAATTCTTATAAAATCATTACAAGATTTTCCCAGAAGCCTTAGGAACTTTAAATCTGTTCTACTGTGACTGTTCACAAGAAATAACTAAATAAAACTTAACTCTCACATGTAGGATAAATTAATGGGATTTTGATATTATTTGAGGGGCATAATAAGATCCATGTTTAGAAAATGTATTACTTGTTTGCAATTAACACTTCCAATCTGTGGGCTTGTTCCGTGAGGCCCACACCGTCAGGATGGTGGGGCAACAGTGTTCTTCGACAAGATGCACCACAAGCAGTTTCAGTGAACATGTCTGTTTATTAGCAGTCAAACACAAGCTTTTATAGGGCAAGCAAAGAGGAGTAGCTAGCTCAGGGTAGCAACACTAATTCTATAGGATAAAGCCTTAACTGTCACCATTATGCTTCTCCAATCAGTTTGAAGGTCATGTAGCCCACGTAGCCTTCCTGTTGGTCTTTTGTGTCTGGACCATATCCAGGAGCTGTTTATCTAGGTGGCAATTGCAAGACCACTCAACGGAAATGGGGGTAGGGTGAAATGTGCCTGGAGTCCCTGCCGCCTGCCAGCAATCGGGTCATATGTGAGTCTCAGTGTGCTGAGTCTTCAACCAGGGTTTTCCCAGGAGGCATGGTGTGCCTTGGCCTCTTGACCTCCTGCATAGCCTAGGCAGGCAGTCTTCCAGACATGCACAGGATCACCCACACCAATTTATTAATGCATTAATATATGTGTATTAGGTAGTCTCATATCAGATGCCTCATAAAGAAGGAAAATGCTATGAAAATTATTTGAAATTTTAGAATGCTTGCTTATGAAACACACATAATTGTAGTGTGAAATAAAAATGAGTGCTAGACAGATTTTTATTCTAAATAAAAAAATCAGAAAATACTATAAATTCATGTACCATGAGTATATTAATCTTGCTAGCTTTAAAATCAAGCTTGATTTCATAGGCAACTGTCATATGTGCATATTTTCTCTCATGCAGAGGAAAGGGCTAAACAACATGACTCAGTAATCCTTGGTCATGTGTCAGTGTAGCTAGTTATGAGTAGGGTAACCTTGGAACTTAGCCATCTTCGGGAATTTATTTATAAAGTCCGAATTAAGGAAGAGTATAGAGATGGCATGTGTTATATAAGGGTATACATATCAAATGGAGTATACTCTTTGGCCATCACGTTGAGAAACTTTTTTTACTGAATCGGAAAATAAATGCTTAGCATTTTCTTCAACCTGTCTTTTCAAAAAACAAAAGTGGACAGGAACATGAAATATTTATTCAGGTTAACTGAAAATGTACCATAAAGGCATTCATCTACAGGGATTATGGGGATGTAGCTGTTTTATAAATAAATTAATGAGTTACAGAATAGAACAGGATGATAAGTGAAGTTTCATGAGGACTCTGGTTTCATCCTTTTAAAGATAACACCAAGTGACAAGTCACAATATACTTTCATCTGTGATTAACTTGCAGAGGTTTTGCTGAGACATTGGCATATTAATTAAAGTGCCTTAGTTTATGTTAATTATTCTTATCACTCAACTCAGCTTTGTTTGTGTGCATTTGTGTCTGCATGTTTGTAAATGTGTGAGTGGGTGGGTATTATAAGAAGAGTAAATAGCTCTATCAGCATTACTGAAGTAAATTAAAATTGGGAAAAGTAAAAATCACTGTCTCTCTTTTGTTGTATTTTTCCCACTAATTTGATTTACAAAGTTATTTGCCACGAAAGAAATATTTTGTGATTGTTTAGATATCTTATCATCCATAACTTAGTACTGTGTATTTATACATGATTTCCCCTTAATAAAAATGTTCCAACCTTTTTAAGACAAATATTGATTGTTTTACTAAAAACAGTACCAAAAGTACTATACTAGGGCTGGAGTTGTGATGCTGTGGTTAAGTAACCACTTATTGGGCTAGTATTCTACATAGTAGGCTAAGCCTCCTCCTGCCGTGATGGCATACCTTATGGGTACAAGCTTAAGTTCTGGCTGCTGCTCTTCGAATCCAGCTCTTTGCTTATGGCCTGGGAAGGTAATGGAAGGTGGCCCAGGTTCTTGGGCTCCCGCATCTATGGGGAAACCTAGAAGAAGATCCTGGATCATGGCTTTGAATCAGCCCAGATCCTGCCATTGCAGATATTTGGAGAGTGAACCAGTGGATAGAAGACATTTCTCTGTCTGTAACTCCACCTCTAAAATAAATGAATAAAATCTTTTAAAGTGTGATTGTGGGTTATATAGTAGTTCTATTTTTAATTATTTGAAGAATCTATATTCTTTTCAGTAGTGGCTATACTAATTTACATTCCTACTAAAAGTACAACAGTGCACGAAGTTTCCTTTACTCTCACATTCTCACCAAGACTTGTTAGTCCTTATCTTTTTTTTAACTTTTATTTAATAAATATAAATATAAATATGAATATAAATAAATAAGTCACCACTTATGATGCTGGCATCCCATATCAGAGTTCTGGCTTGCATCCTATCTGCTCCATTTCTGATCCACCTTCCTGCTAATATGCCTGGGAAAGTAGTGGATGGTGGCCCAAATATTTGGGTCTCTGCCACCCATGTGAGAGACTTGGATGGAGTTCCTGACTTCTGATTTTTGAATTGGCCCAGTGCTGCCTGCTGTGGGTCCTTGGAGAGTGATTCAGCAGATGGAATATTTCTCTATTTCTCTTCCTCTGTCTCTCACTATATCTCTTTCTGTTCCTCTGCCTTTCAAATAAGTAAATAAAACTTTAAAGAAGTAAATAAGATGCTAAGACAACAAGATTTAGGGGGATGCATTTGAATACAAGTTAAGACATGGGTTATTATATTGGCATCACATATTGGAGTGCCTGGATTGATATCTGGTTGATATCTAGCTCCTCACTCCAGTTTCCTGCTAGTTCAGGTTTTGGGAGGCGGTAAGTGATGCTTCAAGAGTTTGGGTTTCTGCCTTTCTCTTGGGAGACCAGGAATGTGCTCCTGACTCAGTGTCAGTCCATCTTAGTCCTTTGTGGTTATTTGAGTAGTGATCCAGCTGATGAGAGCTCACTGCCCACAGCCCTCTGGCTACCTTTCTTTCTTTTTTCCACTCAAATAACTAAATACAATTTAAAAAAAAGAAAACAGACTTATTTAGTTTTGAAGAACAGATATTTTGTGTTGTATGATTTTAGGTATGAAAGCAACAATAAGTTATTAACAATGAATTGATCTTTCATATCTAGAGGGAAAAAACAAGATGGGAATGTTAATGAACATTTATATTTTATACTTGATTTTTTTTAAATTTGTTATATATATTTAAGTACCTTGAAGATATTTAAAATCCAATGGAATAGACATTCACTATACACTCCAACCTCTTCATTTTGCAGATGAATAAATACATGGCAGGAATACAATATATGTCTTCTATAATCTTTCCTAATGTTTCTTAAGAAAATCTTTTAAAATAATATGTAAACTTTAAACCAACTAAAGAAAATTCATTTCAGATTTTCCAGTTGATATTGTTCAGAGAAATGCTTTCAAGTTAACTACATTTTATAAGACTATATGATTTAATACAAAGTTCAATTAAATTTAAGTTTTACCAATATTCAGGAACTATTTATATAATATAATTTTTCCATATTAACAGTTATTTTCCATTAAAATGTTTACTTTCTCCACTTAAAATAATATATTTTATATCATTTAGTTAGTAGATGTGAGCTTTTGCCTCTCTTCCAATATGGATCACCTCCCCTCACCGGTCCACAGTGTAGTACAAAATTTAGTGTCTTAAAAAATATTGACTGAGATTAGAAGGCCTTTTCAGTGAGATACTAGCAGAAAATTTCCCAGGTTTGGAGAAGGACAGAGGCATCTTAGTACAGGAAGCTTATAGAACCCCTAATAAACATGACCAAAAGAGATCCTCACCACGACACGTTGTAATCAAACTCACCACAGTGAAACATAAAGAAAAGATCCTAAAATGTGCAAGAGAGAAACGTCAGATTACTCTTAGAGGATCTCCAATTAGACTCACAGCAGACTTCTCATCAGAAACCCTACAAGCTAGAAGGGAATGGCGAGACATAGCCCAGGTACTAAGAGAGAAAAACTGCCAGCCCAGAATATTATATCCTGCAAAGCTCTCATTTGTGAATGAAGGTGAAATTAAGACTTTTCATAGCAAACAGAAACTGAAAGAATTTGTTGCCACTCATCCTGCCCTGCAAAAGATGCTTAAAGATGTCTTACACACAGAAACACAGAAACATGGTCACCAATATGAAAGAAGGTAAAGGAAGGAAACCTCACAGCAAAAGATCACAGGAAGCTCAATTTCTCTTTGACATAGAATTAAACTCTGATGCTCTGTTAAAGCAATGTGTTAAAGTAATCTAAAAACAAACAGCAATTCAAATCAATTGGCAATATACAAAAAGAGTTAAAGATTTTAAAAGCTATTATTAAAATTGCTATATTGGTCTATTATGCTATGTTATATGTGTGTACATATTATATGTCCACATAGGAAATTTTATTAAGAGTTTTATTTTAAATGGCTTATAGATAAGATTGTCCATAAATTTAAGCTGCTAAAATCAATCAAAGATACATTTTAATTTGTGTGACCTGAATCTGTGTATCATGTTTTAAACTTGTTGGTAGAAAGAAACTAAAAACATTTTATATGGTTGTGCTTAAGTTTACTGGTTAAACAAACTACACCATGTTAGATATTTAAGAGGTGTTTTCAAATACATGATTCTTAAAATTTCTAGAAGGCATTGGACCTTCTGGTAAATGTTTTCTTAAGTTGTTATCGAATGGTTGAAACTGTATGCTAAGTATTCATGTGATATTGCTATTGTCAGCAAGCGATCTAGGACTTGCTCCCTCATTTCTCTATTCTAAGCCCAACTTGTTTCATTTCTCTATTCTCTTCAAGGTAGGAAACTAATTCTATTATGAAGGAATCTGTAGGATGCACAATTTAATCTTTAGACCTTATAAAAGAGATGGCTGACATTTTTCTGTAATAGCATAGCCAAAATAAGAACTTAAATAATAATCTCATAGCTAGATTCACTTCGCCATCAGCGAAGTATACAGTAAGTAGCAAAAACCTCCCTTTCAGACAAAAGGGAAAGAAAGTTTTAAAGTGAGAATATAATTTTCCTCATGGGCATTGTCTACCTTAGAAAAACTAATACAGAACATGCCTGTGACTATAGACTTGTAGTTCAGGCCACCGAAGATTAGAGATGGGACTTGGACACTCCCTTGACTTGCATCCTCTGGTCTGCTTTAACACAAACCAGGAGGAAAAGAAAGCTCGGCATCAGAAGCAATGGGTGGCAGGCCTATTAATGGCTGATCTGTACGGTGATCTGCCCTCAAGGAGACCCAACAGGCCAGCCCACTGCAGTGGCTTTCAATGTGGTAAGCCTGGGCTTCAGCAGAAGTCAGCTTGTAAAGAGCCCTGGCAGCTCTGCCAAGAGTTGGATCACTGGAAATAGACCTGCCCTGGAGTCGAAGGATGCCCAGGTCAGAGCCACAGATCTTATTGGCTCTAAGCTGAAAAGCCCTTCACTCAGCCCAACTTCCAAAGTGACCACGGCAGCTGAGGGGATGGTCAAGTAGGGTCAGCAACATTGCAGGCAGAACTGTAAATTTCTTGTTAGAGATGCCACCTGCCTTTACCTGGCCAGCTCTCCTCCCAGGCCAGCCAAGTAATGAAAGTCAACAGAGTGCCTTCCCCTAGGAGGTTCACACCTCCCTTAGGATGTACCCCATGTGAAGAGATAGATAGGTCTGGGCCTCTTAACTTACAAGGCCTAAAGCCCAACAGATTATTATTAAGCCCCTTCTATCAGGTTCTATTTGCCTCTCAATCAGAAAACTTAATTGTAGCTTAGACAGCACCTTTCTTAGCTCCTGTAATAATGACTCTGTCCTTTGTTCTAGACCCTGTCTAGCGTACTTGGGCCTCATTCCTTTGTAATCATAACCTCTACTCTACCACCAATGGCTCTACTCCCAACCTGTGTGTACTGATGGTCCTCTTCCCCACTTAATGTTGTATAATTGTTCAAACCTGGTAAATGCCACTCTTAGGATCATTGGTTACTATCCTCACTCTGTCTTTCATGACCTTGTCTAAATATGATCAGAGTCAGCAAACTTGGAAGGCTTCCATAGCCTTGGCAACTCATGACGACAGCCTAGGGTGGTTACTGGCGCCATAAACTAGAGTGTCAATTTGTTGGGTCAACAACAAGAGCCACTGTGCAGTTGCTCCTCATGTGGGATCTCTGTCCTTAATGTGCTGTACATTGTGATTTAATGCTATAACTAGTACTCAAACAGTATGTTTCACTTTGTGTTTCTATGTGGGTGCAAACTGTTGAAATCTTTATACTAAATTGATCTTCTGTATATAAAGAGAATTGAAAATGAATCTTGATGTAAATGGAAGAGGAGAGGGAGCGGGAGAGGGGAGGGTTGTGGGTGGGAGGGAAGTTATTGGAGGGGGAAGCCATTGTAATCCATAAGCTGTACACTGGAAATTTATATTCATTAAATAAAAGTTAAAAAAAAATATTGACTGAATCCACAAATTTGTGGTTTTGTCAGTTAGGTCTATTGATCTCAGCTGAAGTTATTTCTACTAATGGTTAAACACTGGTTACACAAAGGATGCCACTTCTGACTTTAAGATGAAATGGAAAGGATTACTGAGCAAATAGTCTCCTCTCATATAGTAAATTATCCTAGATTCCATCATATAGTGATGATGGGAAGGTTATAGAACATCAAAAGATAGGACAAGTCCCATTATGCAAGTAATTCTCAAATTTCTGTTATGCTATGTTTTCTTTTGTCTCATTGTTGAAATTATATGAGATGATCAACCCCAAATTCAACACATAAGAGTACAATCCACACTAAAGGTACAGGAAGTCAGGAATAAGCTAGAGGTCATTTCTGAAACAATCTAGTATAGTTTGTATGCTTACACCAATAGAAATCCATGTGTCTCCTACATGTGAAGTATGTTCACTCACAAAGAACCCAAATTCTCATATCATCAAAGTATCAAATTTAATGTTCTGAATCTTTTGATACACAGTGATACTGGATATGGATGGACATCTCTTTGCAAGCACATGTTGCCTACCCTATGAAAATGTAATTTATGGTTGTGATACAGGATAAAATAACCACAAGAAATAATACCTGGGTTGAATCTGTGGCCGAGGGTGCTAAGCCTTGAGCTAAAACTCCAGCATACCAAATGGACACTGGTTGGATTCCTGGTTGCCCTACTACTGATTCAGCTCCCTGTTAGTGTGCTTGGGTGAACAGTGAGGGATGTACCAAGTACCTGGGCCCTGGCAACCCAAGTGGGAGACTTAGATGGTGTTCCAGGCTCCTGGCTTCAGCATGGCCCTGCCCTGTCAATTGAAGCCTTTTGGGGAGCGAACCAACAAATGGAAGATCTCTCTGTCTCTCTCTTTGTCTCTCTTTTTGTGTCTCTCCCTCTATGTTAACTGTGCATTTCAAAAAAATAAATAAATGTTTTAATAGAAGAAGGAAATCCTTCATTTGAAGGAGATAAGAATGAAAACCATGCAATCCCTCAGTTAGCAGTTCTGAAACCAGATAAGACAAATACATCATATTTGCCTATTTCAAAGATGAGGATTCTCCTTGATCACTCTCTGTTCTGTTTCCAATGAGTGACTCAACTTTTTCACTTATCTTCATTCAACCACCTGAGATTTCCATTCTTTTTACAGTCTGCTGAACTAATTCTGGAGACAAGGTTAGAAAATTTTCTCTCAAAGCATTTTTCTTTCTACATCCTACTCACAGAAATGAGGGACATAATTATTGGATTTGAATTTCTAAGTTCGTTTTGATAACAGCTGTGCACACGCTTGTCTGCATGACTCCATTGAAAACTTGGTGGGTTTTCTATGAAAACTATCTAAACATCTGTAACTCAAAGGACCCATAAAAATCATTTGGAGAATTTCCTACTTTCCCAGATTTATTAGCCAATGTTTTGGGGATTTACATTTCAGAGGACCAACTCTCTTAAGATGTATGGATAATTATTGTCTAATTAAGAGTAACTAATAAATGCTATTTTTTTCAAAAGTCATAACAAAGGATATCACAGCCAGACCTTTGATTTGATGTATTTTCCTAGGTTGTATTTTATTTTAAGAATATTTTATCTATTTATCTATCTTTGCTATTTTTGTTGGGGTTAACATACCAAATTACTATAGACTGGATAGTTTAAACAACAGAAATCTGTTTGATACATTCCCCTAAGTGTGAAAACAAGGTTTATTCTTTCCTTGGGTTGTAACTGTTTATATTCTTTTTTGTCCTCACATGCTCTTCCCCTCTGTATCTGTCTGTGTCTAAATTTCTTCTTATTATAAAGGCACAAGGTGAATTTGATTAACTTTACCACAATGGCCACATTTTTGCTTAATTGACTCTGTAAATCTTTTTCCTCCAGATAGAGTCACATCTGAAGGCCTGGGGGTAAATATTTCAACATATGAATTTGGAAAAGACATACTATAAGCTTTAAGAATATTCATCTCAGATAAACTGAAAAGAAGAAAGAATGTTTCCCAACTCATTAAACCCTATTCTTTCATTATTCCCTTTCCATCTCACCTGCAAACTGAAAATTACATATCTTAGCTTATACATCATTTCATTTTCTGTCATAGATATTGGAAATCATTCAGCTCACAACTGGAACATTATGCCTGGATAGGTTGTTGTCTAAGTCCAACTATTAAGGTGATAATTTTTTCTACCAAGTATTGTTTGCAAATTTTTTTCTGATTATGTAGTGATCTACTATTCAGTGATCTACTTTACAAATTGCTTCCTGACAACTTATTTGTTTGTTAGTTAGTTTGTTAATTTACTTATTTATTTCAACCATAACTTTTCTGCATTTATTTCAAGAGAAGCTAGATAAGGCTAACAGCAAACTCACCACACTTAGTGGGTTAAAAAATAATAATTTGTTTTTATCATGATTGTTTCAATGTGACAATTTGAGTTGGACTTGGTTGGGTATCCTCTCTGATGAGTTCATTTACTTACCTCATTATGTTGTCAACTACAGTAAGCTAGGAATCTCTATATCTGGGAGTTGTAGAGTGTCAGTGTGCTTAAGGCAACTGGGCTACATTTCTGTATGATTTTATAAAATTTTGCTCATAGAATAAGTGTCAGAGATCCTAAGAACAACAAGAAGATCAAACCTGAATACTCTAGCACTTTTCTCTAATCTCTTATTGTATCATATTTGCTATTGTACTCCTGAACCAGTATGAATATTACCTGTCTGATGAGTATCAGCAAATTCATACACATTGCTGCAGCATTCTATCAAAATGGATCCCAACAAATGATCCTGCTTTGTATCTCACAGAAAATGGTACAGTGAGAGAGAGAGAGAGAGAGAGAGAGAGAGAGAATATCCACTAGTAACTATTGTAATATCAATCCAATTTCAAATGTATTTTTATCATTTTAAAGAAATAAATTACTGGAAAGGTGAACACAAAATGCAATAGTCAATTTATTCCCTATGACTTTAGCTTATTTATAGCCCTTCTGCTTTCTTCAGCTAACTAGCAGCACCACTGCAACAACATTTATGTTGTCTCAGGTAGAAGACAATTCATTTAGGGTCATTGCTGTGGTACACTGAGCTAAAAGCTAGGAGCCAGTTCATTTCCCTGCTCCTCCACTCCCAATCCAGTTCTCTGCTAATGTGCCTGGGAAAGCAGTGGAAGATGGTCTAAGTGCTTGGGTTCTGTAGATCCGTGGAAGACCTGGATGAAGCTCCTGGCTCCTGGCTTTGGCCTGGCCAGCCCTGGCCAATGTGGCCATTTGAGGAATAAACCAGTGAATGAAATATTCTCTCTCTCTCTCTCTGTCTCTGTAACTCTGCCTTTCAAATAAATACATTTAAAAAAAGCATTTAACACCAAAGATCTAGACAAAGGCCACATTTGTAAAGCTCAACTATATAGAACTTTCATATTCAATCTTTACTTCTTTATTTCTTTGCTCAAGTGTATTAGTGATTTTTGTGTTAGCTTTGCAGTGACCTTCTTCATCATTATTCATGACTTAGTAAACCCTAACTACTGATTTAGATCATAATAAATATTTACTAATAAATTCTTGCTAGTTAATTCTAAATCTGATGAGCATTAAAGTTTTATGGAACAAATAGTTTGCCTAAAAACTGAAAATTTCTTCCCATACATGACACATTTGTAGGGGTCATTTAACATGTTTTATCTTATAATGGCTAGGATTATGGAAGAAATATCTCTAATTAGGGAGATGATAGTATGACTTCCTGTATATAATTGGTTTCCCTAGGGTTTTTTTCATTTATTAAACTTTTATTTAATGAATATAAATTTCCAAAGTACAGCTTATGGGTTACAATGGCTTCCCCCCTCCCATAACTTCCCTTCCACCCATAACCCTCCCCTTTCCCGCTCCCTCTCCCCTTCCATTCACATCAAAATTCATTTTCAATTCTCTTTATATACAGAAGATCAGTTTAGTATATATTAAGTAAAGATTTCAACAGTTTGCCCCCATATAGCAACACAAAGTGAAAAAAATACTGTTGGAGTACTAGTTATAGCATTAAATAACAGTGTACAGCACATTAAAGACAGAGATCCTACATGACATTTTTTAAAAATTAATTAATTTTCTATGCCATTTCCAATTTAACACCAGGTTGTTGTTTTTTTTTTTTTCATTTCCAATTATCTTTATATACAGAAGATCGATTCAGTATATGCTAAGTAAAGATCTCATCAGTTTGTACACACACAGAAATACAAAGTGTAAAAATACTGTTTCAGTACTAGTTATAGCATCACTGCACATTAGACAACACATTAAGGACAGATCCCACATGGGATGTAAGTACACAGTGACTCCTGTTGCTGACTTAACAATTTGACACTCCTGTTCATGGCATCAGTAATCTCCCTAGGCTCTAGTCATGAGTTGCCAAGGCTATGGAAGCCTTTAGAGTTCGCTGACTTTGATCTTATTCCGATAGGGTCATAGTCAAAGTGGAAGTTCTCTCCTCCCTTCAGAGAAAGGTACCTCCATCTTTGATGGCCCCGTTCTTTCCACTGGGATCTCACTCACAGAGACACAGGGTGTCTTGGCTTTCCATGCCTACAATACTCTCATGGGCTCTTCAGCCAGATCTGAATGCCTTAAGGGCTGATTCTGAGGCCAGAGTGCTATTTAGGACATCTGCCATTCTATGAGTCTGCTGTGTATCTGGCTTCCCATGTTGGATCGTTCTCTCCCTTTTTGATTCTATCAGTTAGTATTAGCAGACACTCTAGTCTTGTTTGTGTGATCCCTTTGACTCTTAGGTTTCCCTAGGATTTTTAAAATATACAGCCTGGAGAAGTGCCAGTGAATTTAATTGTTTGAGTGGATGAAATAATATCTCACTAAACTTCTTCAAATGACCCCAAATTTGAGAATAATCAACAGGTATATATTTTTTATTTTTTTATTTTTGACAGGCAGAGTGGACAGAGAGAGAGAGAGACAGAGAGAAAGGTCTTCCTTTGCTGTTGGTTCACCCTCCAATGGCCGCCGCAGCCGGCGCACTGTGACTGGCGCACCGCACTGATCCGATGGCAGGAGCCAGGTGCTTATCCTGGTCTCCCATGGGGTGCAGGTCCCAAGCACTTGGGCCATCCTCCACTGCACTCCCTGGCCACAGCAGAGAGCTGGCCTGGAAGACGGGCAACCGGGACAGAATCCGGCACCCCGACTGGGAATAGAACCTGGTGTGCCGGCGCCGCAATGCAGAGGATTAGCCTATTGAGCTGCAGTGCCGGCCTGAGAGCTTTATTCTGTTGGTAGAGTGTGAAAGTGCCTCCGCTAGGCGGAGGATTAGCCTGTTGAGCCACGGCGCCAGCCCAGGTATAATTAATTCCAACAATTCTCATAATATTTTAGAAGAAATTGTGAAAATTCATTGCACATCTGCTTATAAATCTACCCCATTGAAAGAAGCAATAAATAAGAGGACAGAACTCTATGAGAGGAAGTGCTATATAATAATTCTCTTATTTAAATTTACACAAAAATACACAAGTCAGCTGACCTTCTAAGAGTCACACAAGTGTTGAGAAGAAAGAAAAAATTTAAAGGAAGTAACCATTACCAAGATAAAGATTGTGGGTAATTAATTTCTTATACTAATGAGAACCTTGAATGACAAAACAAATTTTATTTTTCACAGAATAGTATAATAAATCACACAATCATCTTATGTCTTCGCTAAAAGAAATGGGGCATCAGAGATCTCCTAGTTTCTAATTAAAAATTTCAAATGCCCAAGAAAGAAATATCTTAGCAACATGATAAATAGGTGAAAGAATGAGACAACAATTAGGATAATTAATGAACCCAAAGCATATATAATTTAAGACATTTAGTCAATCATCATCATCATTATTATCTTCTATCTATATTTTTATGTCTAGCTAGTTTCCATCATTTTGATGTCTGTAAATGATGAAGTTATTAAAAATGCTAATTAAATAAATTGATTCAGTGCTTGAATGATCACACTAATGTTTTTAGAAAATGTAAATATACACCACCTAAATAATATATTTTGGCTCAGAGACAATATGCATATTTACGTGATTAGAGGAAGCATGCATTACATCATTGTTTCTGGCAGGAGTCATATTGGCTGCCTCTTCTACTCCCTTCTCCTTCTTCTCATCCTCTTTCTCCTATTCTTCATTTTCCTACTCTCCAACTCTCCCCCCCTTTTATTTCCATATACATCACGTTCTCATTTTTCATTGTCTTCTTGAATCTACTTAGTTTCTAGCCATGTTCTCCTGTTACTTTTCCAATTTTGAGGCATTCCATCCTCATGTTTATTTATTTCATATACAAGTATTTTGTTTTAATTGTATGCTATGTTAATACAGGAATTTAAAAATTGTTTTTATTCAGTGTAATGATTTCTATATTGGCTTCAAAGTTTAGGATCACTATTGAAATTATCAATTATGTACACAGTTCAGTTATTATTTAATTTCATTTATTTAGTTATAGTATCTATAAAATATTCAGGATAGAATATTTATGCTATGATTCTGTATATTTATTAAAAAGTAATAAATGATTTATCAGATCCTCTAAAAGCAATGGGAGAAGTCATCTTTACTCATCAGGAAAACTTTACAAACATCACTCTACACCCTGCAGAAGGACATTTCTTGCAGAAATCAATAAGAGGGATGGACTTGAAATTTAATTTAAAAAAAGAAAAAATGCATACCTTGATACAGACGAAAGAAGAAAAAAGATCCATCATTAGATAATAATTAATAGCTGATAAATTTTATGGGTAATATTTTTGACTCAGTTTTTTAAAAAATATTTTATTTATTAATTTTGACAGGTAGAGTTACAGAAAGAGATAGAGACAGAGAGAAATGTCTTCCCTCTGTTGGTTCACTCCCCAAATGGCTGCACCGATCGGAGCTGCACCAATCCAGAGCCAGGAGCCAGGAGTTTCTTCCTGGTCTCCCATGCGGGTTCAGGGGCCCAAGCACTCGGCCATCCTCCACTGCTTTCCCAGTGGATTGGAAGAGGAGTAACCGGGACTAGAACCAGTGCCATATGGGATGCCAGCAGAGGATTAACCTAGTGCACCATGGCGCCGTTCCCAGCTCATTAGTATTTGGAGATCATGAGTGCAGCCCAAACATTACATTTATTTTAACCATACAATGCTGTTGCTGTTCATCATGGTTATAAATGCCCTCTATTTTCTTTCAAGATCACATAAAATTTTTGGAACTAGAATTTAGACCCAGGGTTGTCTCAAAGAAAATATATTAACTATATCATCGACACACCACAAATAAAAAAATGCTTTAAATAACTATATCTTTTTTGTGTTTAATCTTTTTGAATATAATTTCTGTTATAGTTTCAGGCAAACAAAAATTCTCAATAAATGATAGTGAACATTTATCTATCATTATATAAAGCAAATTATAAAAAATATATTTTGTGTATTATAATTCTTTTTGAGTATTTTAAGAAAGCTTTCTATAATGCAATTTAATTTACATAGTCAAAAACTAAGTAAGGAGAAATTGATAAACACATGCAGAATTGAAAACAATGGATATATATGAAGGGATGCAGATATGGCTAAACTATCTGCTGGTAGAGCTTCTGGAGCATTCTACCAAGTGCAGTACTTTAAAAGTCCCTGCCCTAGTATTTTCCAATCTGCTCAAGAGTCCAAATGTTAGGGATATTATGTTGATGATGTGCATCAAGTTTTCATTTAAGAAATATATTTAAAGATATTAAGCAGCAATCTGCTCAGGAAGCCAGCAAACTACCATAAATATTTCCCCTTCAAGTGAAATAAAATTAATCAGATGGATATTTGAATAGCTAAACTTTAACTGCAGAAGCAACAAAATTGTCAAGGTAGATTCATCCTTGACTTCTATACAGAAAAAATCTTTTTTTAACTTTTATTTAATAAATATAAATTTCCAAAGTATAGCTTTTGGATTACAGTGGCTCTCCTCCCCCAACCCCATATCTTGCCTCCCACTCTCAACCCTCCCATCTCAGGCTCCCTCTCTCATTCCATTCACATCAAGATTCATTTTCAATTATCTTTATATACAGAAGATCAATTTAGTATATATTTAGTAAAGATTTCAACAGTTTGCACCCACACAGAAACACAAACTGTAAAGTACTGTTTGAGTACTAGTTATATGTACCATCAAATCACATAGTACAACACATTAAGGACAGAGATCCTACATGGGGAGTAAGTGCACAGTGACTCCTGTTGTTGATTTAGCAACTGACACTCTTGTTTATGGCGTCAGTAATCACCCAAGGGTCTTGTCATGAGTTGCCAAGGCTATGGAAGCCTTTTGAGTTCACCAACTGCAATCTTATTTAGACAAGGTGATAGTCAAAGTAGAAGTTCTCTCCTCTCTTCAGAGAAAGGTACTGCCTTCTCTGATGGCCCGTTCTTCTACTGGGATCTCACACGCAGAGATCTTTCATTTAGGGTTTTTTTTTTTTTTTTTTTTTTTTTTTCACCACAGTGTCTTGGCTTTCCATGCCTAAAATACTCATGCGCTCTTGAGCCAGATTCGAATGCCTTAAGGGCTGATTCTGAGGTCAGAGTGCTGTTTAGGACAGCTGCTATTCTATGAGTCTGCTGTGTATCCAACTTCTCATGTTGGATTTTTCTCTCCTTTTTAATTCTATCAGTTATATTAGCAGACACTAGTCTTGTTTCTGTGATCCCTTTGACTCTTAATCCTAACATTGTGATCAATTGTGAACCGAAACTGATCACTTTGACCAGTGAGATGGCATTGGTATATGCCACCTTGATGGGATTGAATTAGAATTTTTTTTTTTTTGACAGGCAAAGTGGGCAGTGAGAGAGAGAGAAAGATAGACAGAGAGAAAGGTCTTCCTCTGCCGTTGGTTCACCCTCCCATGGCCGCCATGGCTGGCACACTGATCCAAAGGCAGGAGTCAGGTGCTTCTCCTGGTCTCCCATGCAGGTGCAGGGCCCAAGCACTTAGGCCATCCTCCACTGCCTTCCCAGGCCATAGCAGAGAGCTGGCCTGGAAGAGGAGCAACCGGGACAGAATCCGGTGCCCCGACCGGGACTAGAACCTGGTGTGCTGGCACTGCAAGGCGGAAGATTAGCCCATTGAGCCGTGGCGCCGGTGAATTAAAATTTTTAAGAAGAAATTATTGCTTGGGTACTCCTTTGAGAACACTTTCTTATTTATTTATTTATTTATTTTTGCAGGTAGAGTGGATAGTGAGAGAGAGAGACAGAGAGAAAGGTCTTCCTTTTTGCCGTTGGTTCACCCTCCAATGGCCACTGTGGCCAGCGCATCATGCCGATCCGAAGCCAGGGGCCAGGTGCTTCTCCTGGTCTCCCATGCGGGTGCAGGGCCCAAGCACTTAGGCCATCCTCCACTGCCTTCCCGGGCCATAGCAGAGAGCTGGCCTGGAAGAGGGGCAACCGGGACAGAATCCGGCGCCCCAACCGGGACTAGAACCCGGTGTGCCTGAGCTGCAAGGCGGAGGATTAGCCTGTTAAGCCATGGCTCCGGCCAGAACACTTTCAAACATGCACACTAGATCATCTGACTTTTCATTTCAGGAAGAAAGAATATGTATGATTTTGGGGATTATTCATTCATTTAACAAGGGATTATTTTAGTGCTTACAATTTTTGAATTGTTTCATAAATCCTATTTATTTTTTAATTATTTATTTATGTTAAAGATTTATTTTATTTATTTTAAAGGCAGTTACAGAGAGGAAGAGTAGTAACTGGGACGCAAACCAGCATCCATGTTGCACACCAGCATTGTAGGCAGTAGTTTAACCTGCTATACCACAATATCAGACCTAGTCTTATTTATTTATAAATTGGCAAAATATGCAAAATCTCTTCCATCCTGATTCTCAAAGGTAAATGAAAATGGAAACAATGGATACACAAGTATTGCAACAAAAATGGTTCCTATTACACATATTATTTAATTCCATAAACAAGAGTGTCAAATTGTTAAGTCAACAACAGGAGTCACTGTGTACTTACTTCTCATGTGGGATCTGTCCTTAATGTGTTGTCCAATGTGAAGTAATACTATAACTAGTACTGAAACAGTATTTTACACTTTGTGTTTTTGTATGGGTGTAAACTGATGAAATCTTTACTTAATATATACTAAATCGATCTTCTGTATATAAAGACAATTGAAAATGAATCTTGATGTGAATGGAATGGGAGAGGGAGCGGGAGATGGGAGGGGTGTGAGTGAGAGGGCAGACATTGTAATCCATAAACTGTACTTTGGAAATTTATATTTACTAAATAAAAAAAGATTCCAATAATTATATTTTAGAATTTATGCTTGCATAATTTCTATTAAAATATGAGCAAACTCTACTAGCTTTTACAAAAGAGTCAAGGAACTGGAAAAGAAATTTTACATTTTCAAGATAACTTCTTGGGCTAGTTTTTTACTTTAAAATTTTTTTATTAATATGAAGAATACAGATTACTTGTATTTTATAGGTACAATTCATAGACAATAGCCATACTTCCTTCCCTGTCTCCCTCAAAAATCCCCTCCTTTATTCCTTTTTTTTCCCTTTAACTTTAGCAATAACCTAAAATCAATTTACTTTATAATCACAGGCTTAATGCACACTAATCATAAAGTTCAACAAATAATAAATAGAAAGACCACTCTTCCAAGTACTATAGGCAAGGTCCATAAACAATAATTAAATCATCAGATGGGCCGGCGCCGCGACTCAATAGGATAATCCTCCACCTGTGGCGCTGACACACCAGGTTCTAGTCCAGGTCGGGGCACCGGATTCTGTCCAGGTTGCTCCTCTTCCAGTCCAGCTCTCTGCTATGGCCCGGGAGTGCAGTGGAGGATGGCCCAAGTGCTTGGGCCCTGCACCCCATGGGAGACCAGGAGAAGCACCTGGCTCTTGCCTTCGGATCAGCGCAGTGCGCTGGCCACAGTGCGCCGGCCGCGGCGGCCGTTGGAGGATGAACCAACTGCAAAGGAAGACCTTTCTCTCTGTCTCTCTCTCACTATCCACTCTGCCTGTCAAAAATAAAATTAAAAAAATTAATAAATCATCAGATGGGTACTGGCGCTGTGGGACTAAGAACAAGGACTAAGCCTCTGCCTGCAGCTCTAATATCTCGTATGAGTGCCAGTTTGAGTCCCAGCTGCTCCACTTCTAATCTAGCTTCCTACTAATGCACCTGGGAAAGCAGCAGCGGATGGCCCAAGTCCTTGGGCCCTTGCACCTACATGGGAGACCCAGAGAAAGCTCCTAGCTCTTGGCTTTGGATTGGCTCAGGCCGGCAGTTGTGGCCATTTAGAGAGTGAACCAGCAGATGGAAGACTGTTCTCACTGTCTCTCCCTCTGTAATGCTATCTCTCAAATAAACAAGTAAAATCTTTAAAAAATAATCATCAGATGTCAATTTTGTTCTTAACTTTTTTTTTTTTATATTAACTGCCATGTATCAGAGAAAACATGATATTTATATTTTGGGGGCTCTTTTACTTCACTAAGTGTATTGTGTATACAACAATTATAAGTCCAATTTGTATGTATATTGTGAACATTTATAATTTAAAAGTTTGAAATATGCTATGATAGTATGGACATTTTGATGATATACATTAAAAATAAAAGACCATCATCAGGAATATAAGCAAAGGCTATCAATAATAACAAAATGGAAAGAAGTTAATTTCATTCATATACAGAAAATGAAATATCATAGCTGAAAGCTTGTTATATAAAAATATTTACTCATAAACATATATAAAAAGTTATCTAATTTGTTAAATTAATAATTTCAATTCATTTGTATCTCATTTTTCAGATTTTGGAAAATTTAATTGCAAGCTTGAAACAACTACTCTAATAAATTAATTAATATTTTTCAAGCAAAGATTTTACTAATTCTGAACATGTTAAATAAGGTCTCTATTTGGGAAAAGAGAAAATATTTTAAATCCACAAAATTGCATTTAAAGCTAAGGAGCTGTTTTTTGAGCAAACTTTGACTGTGAAAGTAGCTTTTGTTCTTTGTATTAATAAAATGTTTTAATTTTCAATATACTTTGATTTTGAAATGTAAGAACATTGAGTTATAATGAGGCTTATTCTTTAATATAGTTTAATAGCTTCAATAGATTGAAATATCCTAGAGAATAAGAAAGGTACAAGTTTTAGTAACATAGTCTCCATCTGGCAACATGTTATACTGTTTTTAATGTCTCTCGTTTAAGTAATATGCTTTGTTGGTAATTGCAGTTACATCCTCTGTACTCCCTTCCTATAGATTCAACTTATTAATTATGATTTCTTATCTATAGTCAATGAGATTGTAAAATTGTTAACATTTAAAAACAATGATGGATATAATCATAAATATGTCATTTTATGTTTTCCCTTTGAACATGAATTAATTAATTATTTCTAAGATGTACCAAAAACCTTAAATTTATAAATTTCATGAAGAATTATTTATTTTTGAGTCTGTAATTTACAGTAACATATTTAAATGATACAATTGCTAGTACTAATATAATTTTTAAACGTTTACTTCTTTATTTGAAAATCAGGGTCACACACAGAGTGGAGAGGCAGAGGGAGAAAGAGAGAGAGAAATCTTCCATCTGCTGGTTCACTCCCCAATTGGCCGCAATGGCCGGAGCTGTACCAGTCCAAAACCAGGAGCCAGGATCTTCCTCCAGGTCTTCCCACGCTGGTGCAGGGGCTCAAGAACTTGGGCCATCTTCTAGTGCTTTCCAGGCCATAGCAGAGAGAGCTGGATCAGAAGTGGAGCAGCTTGAACTTGAACCAGTGCACATATGGGATGCCAGCACTCAGGCAGCAGCTTTTCCTGCTATGCCACAGCATCAGCCTCCAGTACTAAATCAATTTCTTTCTTAATTATTTATTGGTTACCAGTTCCATGATATAAATATAAAGGAACACTGTAACTATCCATTCAATAATTGTCATTCAACAGTCACAGAAATTATATGTCCTTATTTATCTTTGTCATATTTAGTAGAATGCTATGAAGCTCTGGGCCAAACCTATAATCACATTTTGTATGAAACCTAAATAAAAAACCTGATATAATACACAATACTTTTTTCCCTAATGTTGATTGCAAGTATCTGAAAATGTGCCACTCTTTGTGAGGGGCTACTGAGACAATGTGTCTGTGGAAGCACAGACAATATATATGCAGCAAAGAGAATTGAATATTATAAGCTGTTCATTTATCTTAAAAATAAAATAAAAATAGATTCCAACTTTGTGATACAGCAAGATAAGTTGCCACTTGTAATACTGGAATCTCAAGTTTCAAGTCCTGGCTGTTGTACTTCTGATGCAGCTCCCAGCTAATGCACCTGGGAAAGCTGCAGAGGATAGTCAAGTATTTTAGCATCTGCCACTTATGTGGGAGGTTCAAATGGAGTCCCAGACTTTGATGTGGCCCACCCAGGACTTTGAGGCTAATTGGGGGAGTGAACCAGGGGATCAACAATCTCTCTCTGTAAATACACACACACACACAGACACACATGTCCCTCTATCCTTCACTCAGCCTTTCAATTATGAATAAGCCTTTTAAAAACTAAAACACAGAATAATACATTTAACAAAGCAAAATTAAAATGGAAGCTTTGTAAAAAAAAAAAAAAACAAACAAAACAAAAACAAAAAACAATGAAATGCGGAAAACCTATGGCAACACCAGACACATACCCAGTCTCTATACTGAATAACTGCTCAATATTTTGGATGAAATAGTACTCAAAACATTAAATTTAATGACTACTTATATACTAAATGCCAAGATGTCAAGGTTTCTCCACGTACTTACTTTACATAGTTGTTAACAGCCAGTTCTATATACTTAGAAGAAATTTCTCCTAGGATTCTATGAAGTCCTAAAGGAAGCAATCAAATAAGTGAAATTAGGAGTCATCAAAGGAAATGCCACTGCCTAAGGTATTACCTGAAGTAATATTGCTGCAAGCCAGAATTATGTGTCCTGAGCTTTCTATTAGCTCTTTAGATGCTAATTCTTAAACACAAACAGAATACAAACATCAACTTTAGAAAGATACTAACAAGGCCAGCACCATGGCTGAGTAGGCTAATCCTCCGCCTGCAGCGCTGGCACCCAGGGTTCTAGTCCTAGTTGGGGCGCCAGTTTCTGTCCCAGTTGCTCCTCTTCCAGTCCAGCCTCTGCTGTGGCCCAGAAAGGCAGTGGAGGATGGCCCAAGTGCTTGGGCCCTGTACCTGCATGGGAGACCAGGAGGAAGCACTTGGCTCCTAGCTTCGGATCCGTGCAGCGCGCTGGCTGTAGCGGCCATTTGGGGGGTGAACCAACGGAAGGAAGACCTTTCTTTCTGTCTCTCTCTCTCTCTCTCACTGTCTATAACTCTACCTGCAAAAAGAAAAAAAAAAGATACTAACAAAACAAAGATCTAAACAAGCAAATGAATTAAAGTAATGTAAAGGAAGACATTCTTTTAGAAGGAGATTTCCATACTTATATTATTTATATTCTCAGAAAAAAAGGAGAGAAAATTCACTGGAATAAATAAAAAACAATAATGGAACACTAGAACAGTATTTCCCACAGAAATATTCATTCAAACATTCATAGGAGTTCTATTTGTTACAGCCAAACACTGGAACAATCAAAATATCCTTCATGGATGAGTCGTAAAATAAAGAGTAACACATGCCCATGTTGTACTATTACCCACAAATAGCACAAATAAAATCTGCTGGTACTACTATTTGGATAATGTGAAGGACACTACACAGACTATAAAAAGTCATTCAAATATTACATAGTATATGATCCAATTAATCGGGTGTTCTTTAAATAACATTACAAAGATGGAGATTGATGAGTGCTGGCCCAGAATCAGGGATGAGAGGAGGGATGGGATTTGTGGTACCAGAGAAGAACCCCGTGGTGATGAATAGTTTGGGATACTGATTTTGATAACAGTTATACAAAACTGCACAATCTGTAAAGTCGCATAGACTCACACAACCACCCACAAGTGTTTATGAAATGAGTGAAATTTGAATAATCTCTATGTATATTTCATATGGCAATTTACTGTTTCTGTTAGTGCTATAGTCATTCTAAATATTTTTTTAAAAAATTTAAAATTGTTGGAAAATGCAGAGAAGCATGTTTTCCAGAGAAATGTAACAGACATGGAAAAGAGAGAAAGCAAATTTAAGATCCAATCAAGGAGTTTCAATAGCTAATAAAAGATAGATGGCGGAATAGGCAGGAAGCACACTTAGTCCGGGGGGAGAGAAAGTTCAATATAAGTGGAGATACTGCAGGGTCAAGGAAGAGTAGCGGATGAAACAGCAGAGGAAACTCTTCCGGAACTAGTGATTCACAGTGGACCTGCGTGGAGAGCGTGGGAGCCCAAGTTCGGGACACCAGCGGCAGACTCAACGCACCAGCGCTGGAACGCGAGGTGAGCCGAACCTCCATAGCCCGAGATACCAGCAGGCAAGCGGAAAGAGGAGGCTAGAGGGAATGAGGCTTGAAACTCCATGGGGAAAAGTTCACCAGGCTAACTAGAAGAGAGAGAAAAAAAAATTTAAAAAGTGACTGATACGGACACAAGTTTCTCTCTCTCCGCTCACCTCTCAAAGGCGAGCAAGACAGAGCAGGCGCCATTTTGGACATATGTCATAAGCAGGGCGACCTCAGGTCTGCACCAGCCCTGAGCCTAGCAGAAAAACCTGACTCTGGGGGGAGGGGTGAAATAACAGGAGATTAGCATCTAACTTGGCAACCCAGTGGGAGACTGCAGGAGAATTGGAGCCCACACTGAGGGCAAAAGAGATTCCCTGTGTGGCCCTCGGGAAAGAGCTTCCAATCTCTGGCTCCTGTGGGTATATCATTTGCCTGCTAACTACCTCCAATTACGTTCAGCTGTGCGGAATTACTTCCCTTTTGAATCAAAAAAAGAAAGAGAGATTTACCACACCTAACCTGGGAGTGTCATCCTTGACACACCCTCAACCCTGAGGAACCAAACACAGCTCTCAGTCCACACTCATCTCAAGCCTCTAAGGCTCCACTGAAAGCAGACAGTCCACTTAATATAGAGCCATAGTGTAACAAGAAAAAACACCACAGTGAAGAAACCAAATATCTCCAACATGCCAAACAACAAATGCAAAAACCAAGCTAACAAGAACAAGGAAGAAACTATGACGCCCCCAAATGAAAAAGACACCCCAATTCAAGATTATGAAGATGATGAGATCGAAGAAATGCAAGAAGCAGATCTCAAAAAAGTGATAAGAACATTAAGAAGTTCTCAAAAACAAATTCTTGAACTACAGAATCCTTCATGGACAAGATAGAAAATCTCTCTCTTGAAAGTGAAATATTAAGGAGGAATCAAAATGAAATGAAACAACTACTGGAACAAGAAACTCTGATAGTGACTAGAAATCATAATGAAATGAAGAGTTCAATAGATCAAATGACAAACACATTAGAGAGCCTTAAAAACAGAATGGGCGAAGCAGAAGAGAGAATATCAGACTTAGAAGACAGAGAACAGGAAAGGAAACAGGCAAACCAAAGAAAAGAAGAAGAAATTAGAAATCTAAAAAATATTGTCGGGAATCTACAGGATACTATTAAAAAACCCAACATTCGGGTTCTAGGAGTTCCTGAAGGCATGGAGAAGGAGAAAGGATTAGAAGGCATTTTCAGTGAGATACTAGCAGAAAATTTCCCAGGCTTGGAGAAGGACAGAGGCATCTTAGTACAGGAAGCTTATAGAACCCCTAATAAACATGACCAAAAGAGATCCTCACCACGACATGTTGTAATCAAACTCACCACAGTGAAACATAAAGAAAAGATCCTAAAAGGTGCAAGAGAGAAACGTCAGATCACTCTTAAAGGATCTCCAATTAGACTCACAGCAGACTTCTCATCAGAAACCCTACAAGCTAGAAGGGAATGGCGAGACATAGCCCAGGTACTAAGAGAGAAAAACTGCCAGCCCAGAATACTATATCCTGCAAAGCTCTCATTTGTGAATGAAGGTGAAATTAAAACTTTTCATAGCAAACAGAAACTGAAAGAATTTGTTGCCACTCATCCTGCCCTGCAAAAGATGCTTAAAGATGTCTTACACACAGAAACACAGAAACATGGTCACCAATATGAAAGAAGGTAAAGGAAGGAAACCTCACAGCAAAAGATCACAGGAAGCTCAATTTCTCTTTGACATAGAATTAAACTCTGATGCTCTGTTAAATCAATGTGTTATAGTAATGTATTATGTTCTCTTGATCTCTGTTAAATTCTAATTGTTCAAAAACAGCTGAATTTTTATTAACAGCTATGGATTATTTAAATATGTGCTTATTTTCAAAGATTTGAATAATCACCTTGTAACAATGATCAAATTTGGTCTATGTTATGTCATGATTTTAAGGAATCTTATTTCAACCAGATATTTTGGATTTTGAGCCTTCTTGGCATTCTTGACAGGCATTCAAAAAATCAAAGTTTCAAACAATCTGGTCTCTAAAATTTCCAGTAAATCCTGGACTTTGGTTTTTCCAGTTTGGGCCCAACTGAAAAAATCGAAGGACCTATGTCTCTCATCTTATAGAGACACCAACTAATCAGTCTATTTGGAGTATATTAGAAGTACTGTCAAGATGTGATGTGGTACCAGACTTTAAGTTTCTATAATGGAAAATGCTATTAATACAAATGTTTGAGAATTAAAAAGTCAATGATCTTGTGTTACTAGACATGATAGTTATCTTAATGAGAAAGCCCCAGAGGCTTAAAGGGTTAAATACTTGTAAAATCCTACAGGTGCTTTCAAAAATACTGTGAAGTAAGCAAGTGCCTCTTGTTGGTTGATGAGTTTATAATTTTAAACATGGCGACTTAAAGTCTTTTGTCATCCACAGTTATATATGATCTGCTGCTCATAAAACTAAAGCGTTGTTGGTTCTGTGTTTAGCTGTCCTCCTATAGGTTCCTATGGACTTTTTCCAGCCACTTTTATTGTATTCAGTACTTTGCGATGGCTCTGTAAACAGATGAAGCCAATAATGTATTAACAGTACCAACTGAGAGAAAGTATGGTTAACTGAGGTTACTAAAAAGAAAAAGCAATTCAAATCAATTGGCAATCGACAAAAAGAGTTACAGATTTTAAAAGCTATTATTAAAATTGCTATATTGGTCTATTATGCTATATTATATGTGTGTACATATTGTATGTCCACATGGGAAAATTTTATTAAGAGTTTTATTTTAAATGGCTTATAGATAAGATTGTCCATAAATTTAAGCTGCTAAAATCAATCAAAGATACATTTTAATTTGTGGGACCTGAATCTGTGTATCATATGTTTTAGACTTGTTGGTAGAAAGAAACTAAAAACATTTTAGATGGTTGTGCTTAAGTTTACTGGCTAAACAAACTACACCATGTTAGATATTTAAGAGGTGTTTTCAAATACATGATTCTTAAAATTTATAGAAGGCATTGGACCTTCTGGTAAATGTTTTCTTAAGTTGTTATCTAATGGTTGAAACGGTTTGCTAAGTATTCATGTGATATTGCTATTGTCAGCAAGCGATCTAGGACTTGCTCCCTCATTTCTCTATTCTAAGCCCAACTTGTTCTTTCATTTCTCTATTCTCTTCAAGGTAGGAAACTAATTCTATTATGAAGGAATCTGTAGGATGCACAATTTAATCTTTAGACCTTATAAAAGAGATGGCTAACATTTTTCTCCAATAGCATAGCCAAAATAAGAACTCAAATAATAATCTCATAGCTAGATTCACTTCGCCATCAGCGAAATATACAGTAAGTAGCAAAAACCTCCCTTTCAGACCAAAGGGAAAGAAAGTTTTAAAGTGAGAATATAATTTTCCTCATGGGCATTGTCTACCTTAGAAAAACTACTACAGAACATGCCTGTGACTATAGACTTGTAGTTCAGGCCACCGAAGATTAGAGATGGGAAACGGGCACTCCCTTGACTTGCATCCTCTGGTCTGCTTTAACAAAAACCAGGAGGAAAGGAAAGCTCGGCATCAGAAGCAATGGGTGGCAGGCCTATTAATGGCTGATCTGTACAGTGATCTGCCCTCAAGGAGACCCAACAGGCCAGTCCACTGCAGTGGCTTTCAATGTGGTAAGCCTGGGCTTCAGCAGAAGTCAGCTTGTGAAGAGCCCTGGCAGCTCTGCCAAGAGTTGGATCACTGGAAATGGACCTGCCCTGGAGTCGAAGGATGCCCAGGTCAGAGCCACAGATCTTATTGGCTCTAAGCTGAAAAGCCCTTCACTCAGCCCAACTTCCAAAGTGACCACTGCAGCTGAGGGTGTGGTCAAGTAGGGTCAGCAACATTGCAGGCAGAACTGTAAATTTCTTGTTAGAGATGCCACCTGCCTTTACCTGGCCAGCTCTCCTCCCAGGCCAGCCAAGTAATGAAAGTCAACAGAGTGCCTTCCCCTAGGAGGTTCACACCTCCCTTAGGATATACCCCATGTGAAGAGATAGATAGGTCTGGGCCTCTGAATTTACAAGGCCTAAAGCCCAACAGATTATTATCAAGCCGCTTCTGTCAGGTTCTATTTGCCTCTCAATCAGAAAACTTAATTGTAGCTTAGACAGCACCTTTCTTAGCTCCTCTAATAATGACTCTGTCCTTTGTTCTAGGCCCTGTCTAGTGCACTTGGGCCTCATTCCTTTGTAATCATAACCTCTACTCTACCACCAATGGCTCTACTCCCAACATGTGTGTACTGATGGTCCTCTTCCCCACTTAATGCTGTATAATTGTTCAAACCTGGTAAATGCCACTCTTAGGATCATTGGTTACTATCCTCAACCTGTCTTTTATGACCTTGTCTAAATATGATCAGAGTCGGAAAACTTGGAAGGCTTCCATAGCCTTGGCAACTCATGACGACAGCCTAGGATGGTTACTGGCGCCATAAACTAGAGTGTCAATTTGTTGGGTCAACAACAGGAGCCACTGTGCAGTTGCTCCTCATGTGGGATCTCTGTCCTTAATGTGCTGTACATTGTGATTTAATGCTGTAACTAGTACTCAAACAGTATGTTTCACTTTGTGTTTCTATGTGGGTGCAAACTGTTGAAATCTTTATACTAAATTGATCTTCTGTATATAAAGAGAATTGAAAATGAATCTTGATGCAAATGGAAGGGGAGAGGGAGCGGGAGGGGGGAGGGTTGCGGGTGGGAGGGAAGTTATGGGGGGGGGAAGCCATTGTAATCCATAAGCTGTACACTGGAAATTTATATTCATTAAATAAAAGTTAAAAAAAAATATTTTGCACAAAAAAAAAAAAGATTACTATAATGAGAGAATAAATTAAAAAAAAGAGTATTTGGAGGTGTAGCATAATACATCTGAGAAGACCATTCAGTTCAACATTCTGCATCAAGTTAATATGAAAAATCATATATTCATTAATGTTTCACCTGACAAAAATCTCAAATACTATACATGCACTTAGGGTGTTTTCGTCAAATAACCTGAATTGATGGTAGAGTAACATTATATGTAATTGTGCAGTTAATTTTTAGATGAAACACCATATCAATATTCTAGTTAATGTTAAGAAGTTTAAGTGTTTTAACATTTTGTTTGAAGGTAAGAATATATTTATTTTATAATTATGAATTCATTCAGTTGAATGCACATCATACTATCACTTTCTCTTTTTTGAAGATACTGTTTCTCTGTTCCCTTTAATTTTGTCAATTGGTACAATAAAGCTTATAAAGAAAACAGCAACTTCTCTTCCTTATTTCACTCATTTCTCCTTTCCCAGAAAGATAAACTTTGTTACTTCAACAATAATCTCAAAATTCTTTCAATATGCTTTTCATAAAAAAAACCCTGCCATTTCCAAGTATATGATAAACATCTCATCGGTTCTAATCTGGGCTGCTGGTTAAATGAGACTTTTGCTTTATGTCACCATCGGTATTGCTACTCCTCTCTTTCTGAGTAGAAAATTCTATTTGCTTTTCCATTATCACTGAACGTCCTCATTTATTGTGAAACACGTTTACTACTAGCATCCTGACAAAGACTACATGAGTGATTTTTGTATTTTTTAAATTGCACTCCCTTACTTATTGAAGTTATAAATATAATATATTGCCTGCTCAATTATTGAATTTTAGCCCAAATATCAATTCCTTTTATAAACTTTGAGAACATTGCTCTATGGTGTTCTGGAGTTTTTCATGAAAAATCTGTAGTCATCCTATTTTACTTTGTCTAAGTTCTCTTTCTCTTCTAGTCCACCCCCACCAACTCCAAATGGAGGCTCATGGTGACCCATGCTATAAAGTATCACAGTGATTTTCTACAATTCTGATCTATTTTTGACATGTTTTCCTTAGTTCTTGGTGGATTTTTTCAGTGCAGAAATTCAGTACTTTTTAGTTATAAAAATGTAAGGTCCATAGCTATTTCCACTAAACTACACATTATATCTCCTTAGGCTCCACTGTTCTGATCGTAGAAAAGAGTGATATCATCTTTTTTTTTTTATTTTGCCTTTAAGAATTTTTTTAAACTTTTATTTAATGAATATAAATTTCCAATGTACAGCTTATGGATTACAATGGCTTCCCCCTCCCATAACTTCCCTCCCACCCACAACCCTCCCCTTTCCCACTCCCTCTCCCCTTTCATTCACATCAAGATTCATTTTCAATTCTCTTTATATACAGAAGATCAGTTTAGTATATATTAAGTAAAAATTTCAACAGTTTGCACCCACATAGCAACACAAAGTGAAAAAATACTGTTGGAGTACTAGTTATAGCATTAAGTAACAGTGTACAGCACATTAAAGACAGAGATCCTACATAATATTTTTAAAAAATTAATTAATTTTCTATGCAGTTTCCAATTTAACACCAGGTTTTTTTCTTTCAATTATCTTTATATACAGAAGATCGATTCAGTATATACTAAGTAAAGATCTCATCAGTTTGCACCCACACAGAAACACAAAGTGTAAAAATACTGTTTCAGTACTAGTTATAGCATCGCTTCACATTAGACAACACATTAAGGACAGATGAGATGTAAGTACACAGTGACACCTGTTGCTGACTTAACAACTTGACACTCCTGTTTTTGGCGTCAGTAATCTCCCTAGGCTCTAGTCATGAGTTGCCAAGGCTATGGAAGCCTTTAGAGTTCGCCGACTTTGATCTTATTCCGATAGGGTCATAGTCTAAGTGGAAGTTCTCTCCTCCCTTCAGAGAAAGGTACCTCCTTCTTTGATGGCCCCGTTCTTTCCACTGGGATCTCACTCACAGAGATCTTTCATTCAGGTCTTCTTTTTTTTTTTTTTCTTTTCCATGGTGTCTTGGCTTTCCATGCCTAAAATACTCTCATGGGCTCTTCAGCCAGATTCGAATGCCTTAAGGGCTGATTCTGAGGCCAGAGTGCTATTTAGGACATCTGCCATTCTATGAGTCTGCTGAGTATCTGGCTTCCCATGTTGGATCGTTCTCTCCTTTTTTGATTCTATCAGTTAGCATTAGCAGACACTAGTCTTGTTTGTGTGATCCCTTTGAATCTTAGACCTATCAGAGTCATCAATTGTGAACTGAAATTGATCAGTTGGACTAGTGAGATGGCATTGGTACATGCCACCTTGATGGGATTGTATTGGAATCCCCTGGCACATTTCTAACTCCACCATTTGGGGCAAGTCTGATTGAGCATGTCCCAAATTATACATTTCCTCCCTCTCTTTTTCCCACTCTTATATTTAACAGGGATCATTTTTCAGTTAAAATTTGAACACCTAAGAATAAGTGTGTGTTAATTACAGAGTTCAACCACTAGTACTAGAACAACAACAACAAAGTACTAAAAAGGATAAAGTATTACATTGTACATCAATAGTCAGGACAAGAGCTGATCAGGTCATTGTTTCTTATAGTGTCCATTTCACTTCAACAGGTTTCCCCTTTGGTGCTGAGTGATATCTTTTAAAAAAGATCTGTACAAAGTAATAATTTCAAATCTATGTGAATAGTTATATAACATATAAAAGGTAATTCGTGATAAAAATAGCATAAAGTAACCATGCAGTAGAGTTATATAGAATTAAATTTTGAACATTATTAAAATGACATTTCTATTCATCTGAGCTAAATTGCTATGAATTAGAATGCTGAACAAGATAACATTCCCATTGAGGTGGTAAAAATCCCCCAAATGGTACTACATTCTGTTGAAAGCCTATCAAGCAATCTCTGTTGGTAATCCAAAGTGTGATGATTAGACTGATCCATGTCCAAATGTATTCACCCTCAGAACCTGGGAAATGTTACCTCATTTTATAAAACAGACAGTTGAAATATGATTAGATTTGAGAACCTTGAGATGGATAGATTGTTCTGGATTATCTGTTCGACCAATATAAACATTTAAGTCCTTAAAAGTGAGGATCTTTTGGCCAGCGCCGCGGCTCAATAGGCTAATCCTCCGCCTTGCAGCGCCGGCACACCAGGTTCTAGTCCCGGTCGGGGCACCGATCCTGTCCCGGTTGCCCCTCTTCCAGGCCAGCTCTCTGCTGTGGCCCGGGAGTGCAGTGGAGGATGGCCCAAGTGCTTGGGCCCTGCACCCCATGGGAGACCAGGAGAAACACCTGGCTCCTGCCATCGGATCAGCGCGGTGCGCCGGCCGCAGCGCGCCTACCGCGGCGGCCATTGGAGGGTGAACCAACAGCAAAAAGAAAGACCTTTCTCTCTGTCTCTCTACTGTCCACTCTGCCTGTCAAAAAAAAAAAAAAAAGTGAGGCTCTTTCATAGCCTAGAAATAAAAGATGGAATAAGATGGAGGAGAGATTGAATTGTGACAGAAACTGCCTCACAGTTAATGGCTTTCAAGATGAAAGCTGGAGGAAAGAAGCAATAAGTTAAAAAATGAGGGTGGATTCAGAATACTGGCAACAATCCTCAGCTGACATCCAACAAAGGAATGGGAATTTAAGTCCTATGATTACGAGGAATGGAATTCTACATGACCTGAATAAGCAAGGAAAAACAACTCAGCACCCAAACACCTTGATTTTAGCGCTGGGGGGATCTGTGTCAGTTTGTAGAAGCATGGTAAAATAATTCACTCGGATTAGGAGAAAATTGAGAGATGTAGGTCAGGGTAGGTAGAGGAGCTGATATGTAGGACGGTCATATCTAGAGATCTAATATATAAATGCACACTAAATAAGACTTTTCTATGTTTGAGAGAACAATTGTGTTCTCTCATTAACTTTGTGGTGAGTTTAAGCCATTAACTTTATGGTGAGTTTCTAAGACATCAATGACAAACTAATGATATCTTACTTGCATAGGAACTATTATTTTCATTTATATATATATTTATTTATTTTAGGATCATGAAATACATTGTTTGTCAGGGTAACTACAGAAAATAATAATGCACTTCACATTTCAAAAATATTGAGGGAGTAGATTTTCCATTTCTTCACAATCAAAAATAATGTATATATGTATATCAGGCAATGCCCATATTAGTAATATATATATCAAAACATTGTTATAATCATAAAAAGTCTGTATAGTTACTTATCAAAATAAGCAAGTGAATTTTAAAAGGTAAACAAAATATTTGAGGATTCCAGAATAAACAACAGATAGCATATAAAAATTTTTCTCAAGGTCATTGCAAGTTATTTGGATATTTTGATGATCTAGTAGTTTAAATGTAGCTTCCTAGAGAAGCTGCATCATAAACAACAAAATCATCCAAAGTCCTCTCTTCTCTCTTTTTTTAACCTAGAAACCTTTAATAAAAATGTATAAATTCCTGCATTTCATAAATACAAATTTAGGAACATAATGATTCTTCCCACCTAATTTCCCTCCTGCCTAGACTCCCACCATTCTTATTCCTCCTTCACCTATTTCAGTTCTTATTTTTTGACAGAAGTCTATTTTCAATTAACTTTATACACATAAAGTTAATACTGCACTAAATAAAGAGTTCAAAAAATAGTATGAAAAAAAAACTTATGCCTCAACAGTCAAGACAAAGGTTGTTCAAAATCATCACTTCTCAGAGTGTCAAATTCATTTCTATAGATTACCTTTTAGGTACTTTATTAGTTATATATGATACTTGTCTTTTGGGACTGGTCTATTTCACTAAGTATAATGGTTTCCAGTTGTACCCATTTTGTTGCAAATCACAAGATTTCATCTTTTTACTGTTATGTAGTATTCCATGGTGTACATATACAGTACATTTCATACAGTATTCCATGGTGTACAGTAAAGTACATATACAGTAATTTTTTTCTAGACTTAGATAAAGCCTTAAATTCATTAAAATCTTAAGTTCTTTATCTAGCCTTAGATAAAGTCTTAAGTTGATAGACATCTGTGTTGATTCTGTATTTTAGCTATTGGGAATTGAACTGCAATAAACATAGAGGTAGAGATAAATCTTTCACATGCTGTTTTCATTTCTTTAGGGTAAATTCCTAGGAATGGGGTTGTAGGGTCACATGCTAGGTTTATATTCAGATCTGAGATATCTCCATACTGTCTTCCACAGTGGCTGCACCGGTTTACATCCCCACTAACACTGGATTAGAGTACATTTTTCATCATTCCTCAACAGCATTTGTTATATGTTGATTTCTGCATGAAAGCCATTCTAACTGGGGTGAGGTGAAACCTCATTGCAGTTTTGAATTTCATTTACCTGATGGCTAATGATGCTGAGTTTTTTTCCATGTGTCTGTTGGCCATTTGGATTTCCTTTTTTGAAAAATGTCTATTCAGGTCCTTTGCAGATGTCTTAACTGGTTTGATTTGTTGTTGTTGAGTTTCTTGTGTTCTTTATAAATTCTGGATATTAATGCTTTATCAGTTGCATAGCTTGCAAATAATTTCTCCCAGGATGTTGGTTGTCTCTTCACTTTGTTGAGTACTTCTTATGCAGTGCAGAAGCTGCTAAATTTGATTTAATCCCATTTGTCAATTTTGGTTTTAATTTCTTGTGCTTCTGGGTTTTTTCTAAGCAGTCTTTGGATATGCCAATGTTCTCCAAGCTCACCCAATGTTATCTAGTAACCAGAGGGTATCAGAAAATAAATTTAGGTCTTTGATCCATTTTGAGTGGATTTTTGTATAAGGTGTAAGGTAGGGGTCTTACTCTATACTTCTGCACCCAGAGATCCAGTATTCCCAGCATTATTTGTTGAAGAGACTGTCCTTGATACAGGAATAGATTTTAGATCCTTTGTCAAAAATAAACTGGTTGTATATGCATGGAATTGTTTTTTGAGTTTTTATTATATTTACCTATTTGCAGTGTTTATTTATTTGGAGTATTTACATTTATTCCATTGGTCTACCCATCTGTTTTATTGCCAATAACAGGCTGTTTTGATAATAACTGAAGTATGTCTTGAAATCTGGTATTGTGATGCCTGTGGCTTTGTTTTTGTTGTATAAGGTTTCTTTAGCTATTTGGGGTCTCCATTGTTCCCAAATGAATTTTGGCTTCATTTTTTTTCTAGATCTGAGAAAAATGTCTCTGGTATTTTGATTGGAATCCCATTGAATCTGTAAATCATTTTCAGTAGTATGGATATTTTGATGATACTGAATCATCCAATGCATGAACATTAAAGATTTTTGTTCCTTTTTTGTATCTTCTATTTATTTCTTTCATGTTTTGTAATTTTCATCGTAGAAATCTTTCACATTCTTGGTTAAATTTAATCCAAGGTATTTAATATTTTGTACCTATTGGGAATGGGATTGATCAAGTGATCTTAGAAGTTCTTCCTCAGCCATGGTATTGTCTGAGTATACAAAAGCTATTGATTTTTGTGTCTTAACTTTATATCCTACCACTTTACCAAACTCTTTCATGAGTTCAAATAGTCTCTTACTAGAGTCTTTTTGATCCCATAGAACCATGTCATCTGCAAATATGGACAGTTTGCCTTCTTCTTTTTCAACTTGTATCCTTTAATTTCTTTTTTCTTACTAATGGGTTTGCTTAAAACTTCCAGGACTACATTGAATAATAATAGTGAGAGTGGGCATCCTTATCTGGTTCTGTATGTTAGTGGGAATGCTTCCAACTTTTCCCCATTCAGTAGGGTGCTGGCCATGGTTTTGTCATAAATTGCCTGTATTGTGTTGAGGAATGTTTTTCTCTACTCAATTTGCTTAAGGTTTTCATCACAAAAGTATGTTGCATTTTATCAAATGCTTCCTCTGCATCTAATGAGACAATCATACCATACAGCTATTGTTCTTTAGTTTGTTAATTTGATGTATCACATTTATTGATTTGCAAATGTTGAACAACCCCTGCATACCATGGGCAAATCCCACTTGTTTTGGGTAAATGAACCCTCTGATGTGTTGTTGAATTTGATAGCTAGTATTTACTTTTTAAGATTTATTTTATTTATTCAAAAGACAAAGTTACAGAGAGCGGTAGAGACAGAGAGAGAGGTCTTTCATCTGCTGGCTCAGTCCCCAGATGGCCACAATGGCCAGAGCTGCACCGATCCAAAGACAGGAACCAGGAACTTCTTCTGGGTCTCCAACATAGGTGCAGGGGCCCAAGGACTTGGGCCATCTTCCACTGCTATTCCAGGCTATAGTAGAGAGCTGGATCGGAAGAGGAGCAGCCAGGACATGAACCGGTGCTCATGTGGGATGCCGGCACTTCAGACCAGGCCTTTAACCCTCTGTGCCACAGCGCTGGCCCTGCTAGTATTTTTATTTTATTTTATTTTATTTTTTAGATTTTATTTGAGAGGTAGCGTTAGAGACAGTGAGAGGGAGAGACAGAGAGAAAGGTCTTCCATCCACTGGCTCACTTCAAAACTGGCCTCAACAGCGGAAGCTGGGCCGATCCAAAGTCAGGAGCCAGGAACATACACTGGGTCTCCCATGAGGGTGCAGGCATTCAAGCACCTGGACCATCCTCCACTGATTTTTCCAGAGCATAGCAGACAGCTGAACCAGAAGAGGAGTATCTGGGACTAGAACTGGTACCCATATAGGATGCTGGTACTACAGGCAGAGAATTAACCTACTGCGCCACAACCCTGGCCCCTAGTATTTTATAAGGATATTTGCATCTATGTTTATCAGGGATATTGTTCTACAGTTCTCTTTCTCTGTTGTATCTTTTTCTGGTTGAGGGATTAAGGTGATACTGGTTTCATAGGAGGAGTTTAGGAGGATTCGCTCCCTTTCAATTGTTTTGAATAGCTTGCCACTTTTCTCTCAATTCTCCCAGCCATACTCAGCCGTCTCCTCTCAGCTGGTTGCTGGGTGCACTGACATGACCTGGTGAAGCTCTTCCATATGTCCAATGGCATCCACACTCTCTCGGCTGGCTACTGGGTGCCAATATAGGGAGAGAGAAATGTGCCCCTTTTTTTCCTCTCAGCTGGCAGGACTGTCCCCCACAGGACTCCAGGTGGAATTCACACCAGGCTCTCCCCACGTCTATATCACCCGTGGCACAGGCTGCTGCACTTAGTCTCACCTCACTGTCAGCTGGCACTCAGTTTCTCGGCTGCTGGGGTCTGGTGTTGTGTCCCAGCTCATGCTGCATGTCCACACCCTCCATGCAAGTCCAGAGTCCTTCTTCCTTCCATGGAATTTCCATGGAAGTTTTCTCCCTGAGATTGTACTCTGTCCATTTTTTTAAAAACTATATTCTCAGCCTAGAGCAGTAAGCTCCCTCCTTATTTTGCCATCTTGGAATCCCCTGTGCTCTCTGGAACTGTTATTTTTATAAAAAATATTGAATTCACCTTCTAAGAAAGACTTTGGAAAAAGGGACAGGTCATGTCCAAGGAATTAGGGTAACTGGGATATTAGTGGTTAAATAAAGTGACACAACATGATAGAAGAAAGGGAGACAGAAAATCCTTTGAGCATACACTTTGAGAAATCATGCTGTTGGCGGCCAGTTCTATCCAGTTTTATCAGGAACCCCGGAAAGCCAGCTCATACGATTACTTTTTTATTTATGGCAACTATTACAAGATTGAAGTTAATCTGCATTATGTAGGCAAAGTATTCTTATGGATTGTTAGTATGTTAGGCAGTCTTGGGAAGCTTGTTGGTAAACAAGGACAGGGAGAATCATTTTTTTTGTCCATGATTTCACATATATTATTAGTTTTTCTTCAAAACTACAATATACATATTGGCAATGTATGATATGGCAGATGCTGGCATCCCATATCGTCATACCTGGGTTCAATATTAAGCTCCAGCTCCTAACTCCAACTTCCTGGTAATTCAGACCCTGGAAGGCTGTGGTGATGACTCAAGTAATTGGACTTCTGCCACCCTCATAGCAGACCCAGATTTACTTCAGAGCTCCTAACTTCTGGCCTGGCCAAACCCATGCTTTTGCAATGATTTGAGGAGTGAACCAGTGGAAGGACATTCTATCCATCTCTGTCTATCTTCCATTCAAATAAACTTTATATATATATATATATATATATATATATATATATATATGATACTCATGTAAATGAATTAGCCAGCATGAAGAGTGGAAGCAGAATGATGTGGCCATTGAATTCCTTCCTGAACAAATGACACAGGGTCATAATTTAAGTGGAGACTGCCTTTTAAATAAACAAGGTGAGATGGTAGAGAATACCTCCAGAAATAACCACAGTGTTCTAAGGTAAATGGCTAAAGACTCAATTTTCCCTGAAGTAAAATTCGACCACCATGGCTGGACCAATAGAAAGAAATCTAGTAAAAAAAAAAAAAAAAAGGAATAAATAGTCATATGTTCCAAAGTTGTAAAATCCTCTATACCTGACATAGTGATTTCCATTATGTACTCTATTACTATCAATTTTTTTGAAAATTAAAGCAAGAAAATAAGCAGTAGGGTAGACAATATATTGTATTGAGACATGTGGGCTTTCAACAATTTGATCACTGGCAGAATTACAGGATGTAAAATCTGAACACAACCTGCAAAATAATCTAAATTGGTGACGGCAAATTCAGAGAATACAAAAATTGGTTTGGAGCTATTAATGAATAGTAGACTTTTGTGAAACTATGCTTTTCTGAGTCGAATTTAGCAGGCTGTCCACATACTGTGTTAGCCCTCATCTGGTACTTCCTTTCAGCATGTTAACCTCTTCTACCTACTTCTCAACTTATTACCTATTATACTATCAGCAATTAAGCAAAAATCATTTGACATGTCAAAGTCTCTAATATCCTTCTTTGATCTCTTCTGATGATTCATCCAATAACTGTACACATTCAGTCTATCTTACCTATTCAGAGACTCATTTGGGGGTGCAATTGTAGAATAAAAAAATGCTTTTCTAAATGGTGACTAGGATGAAAATAATCTGTGTAATTAAATGGAAATCTTTTCAAAGAGTTCTGTTCCTCAGACCAAGGCTTCCCACTGCTAAGAAGTAAATTACTTTGGAGACATTTGGGGGATCTGAAGTCTTCTCTCAGATTCACTGGGATGCAGGGAGTTCTCCAGCACATGGCCCCAGGGAAAGCTTTGCTTCAGAACAGATGCTAATGTTTCATGCAATTTAGCGGTGGATATGGTAATGAAACAATTTTATTTAACTTCAGTCTAGAAGGGAGACACAACCTGCATGATTTGATAATGTTCAAATTTAAACTGCCTTAAGGGTATGGAAATTGACACACATCTAAAGTTGTTTAAAATTTACAAAGTACTTAAAATGTCTTTTTGTGAATAAAAATGTTCTTTACTTTTATCTATTTGGAGTGAAGTTTTATATCATCCTAACTATGTTGTGTTTGGTATGATCAAGACAAGATATATGGTTTTATTGGCTTTCTGTTTATATAAAATGTTTTTCCATTGTAGAAATATCTGATAGGAATGCCTATTTCATATGATATGATTGACAAAGGAACTATGAAGTGTTACTTGAAGTGATCTTTTCTATGCAATTCCTTATGAACTAGTTAAAGGGAAATACATTTTAATGAATTTGTGGTTTTACGTGCCTGATGTTCATTTATCATGAATCATAAAATAATGTATAATAAAATGACCTCCAAAGTTACATTATTTTATATTGTAGTATTGACTAGAATTAAACATCCAGAAAACACTGGTGTAGACTAAAGATATTATCAATGATCCACATAATATTACTCAGTGTAAAAAGAACAAATTGATTTTTATTAAAAAATTATATTCTCCTTATTTGACCACAAATACTTAATAAACTATTCATATTTATAACAATGTCTCCATTGATATATCACTAGATTCTGTTAATTATTCAAATTTCTATTAGGTTTGCAAGATGTGGTGCTGCCAATTATTTTCTCTGTCATAAAAATAATAAGGGTATCCTGAAAGAACCTGGATGCCAGAATTTGATTATATTTTAATTAGCAGAAACAAGAACAAATGGCCTTTGTAATATTATCAGCTGTCATAACCACGAATGGGATTCTCTACCAAGCAATCACAAAGAGTTTAGAGGACAGGTTATTTACCTGATTGACCAGTGTTAAGGAAAACAAAGACAATTGCTACTATCTATAAAGATGATCAAAGGATAAATGTGTTTTATTCTAGAGAGAAAGACTAAGAGCTGTAGCATTTAAAAATGGCCAAACAAGAGCCTTAGACTCTATGGATGAAACTATTATGCACCCTGACCTTATTTATATTTTCGATCACCTTCATTGTTTTTTGGAAGTGGCAGAATATGCTACTGCAAAATATGCAGCATTGGCATAAAGATTATTTTGGGTTAAAAGAACTTGGAGGCCAGTGCCGCGGCTCAATAGGCTAATCCTCTGCCTTGCAGCGCCGGCACACCAGGTTCGAGTCCCGGTCGGGGTGCCAGATTCTGTCCCGGTTGCCCCTCTTCCAGGCCAGCTCTCGGCAGTGGCCCGGGAGTGCAGTGGAGGATGGCCCAAGTGCTTGGGCCCTGCACCCCATGGGAGACCAGGAGAAGCACCTGGCTCCTGCCTTCGGATCAGCGCGGTGCGCTGGCCACAGCACGCCGGCTGCGGCGGACATTGGAGGGTGAACCAGTGGCAAAGGAAGACCTTTCTCTCTGTCTCTCTCTCTCACTGTCCACTCTGCCTGTAAAAAAAAAAAAAAAAGAAAAAAGCGAGAGAGAACTTGGAAACTACCAGATACCATAAGAGCACTTTTACTTTAATTTTTCTTCCTGGGAGCTGGAGATGATGTTCTTATGGGGAAGATATCTTCCCTGTACCAGGTAAAAGGAAAGCTTACCACCAGGGACAGAGAGCTGAGGTCTGAGGAAATTAGTACCAATCAGTCTTGTTAAACTATTATCTGTGTTGTCACTTCTCCACATTTAACTGCTCTTAGTCAAACCTCTCTGCCTTCCCACCATTCCACAGTTACTCTTTATTCTCTGATTTAAAATAGAAGTACTTGGATCTAACTGCTTCTTTGTGTCTTTATTTTATTATGAGTACTACCATGTATGTGTGAAAATGTGAATATTTTTCTCCTATTAATCTGTCTTGATTAATTTAATATGGTTTCAGCCAGAAACCATAACAGAATAGAGGTATGGTTTTTCCTTCTCTATAATTCCATTAGCCAAAGTCAATAAGATGAAGAGCAAGAATCTTATTGATTTACTCCATAAATTCAGCCTCTTGGGATATAGCAATGATGAAGAAGGGTGGAGACAGAATATGGCAGAGAAAGCAAAAGTGTTTCCTACAAGGGGAATGCTATTTTATCACTCCCAATATTCATTTTCTACTTGCATTTTTCTCTATCTTATTTCTGGTGTGATGAAAGTAATATGTGCTTTGGTATTGATAACTGGTTCTGATTTTGCCTGTAGGATTCAGTAGGTCCACAGAGAAATTGTGGTCTCTATTTGCTATGCTGATCTTTAGGTCTTGCTGACTTCCAGCAGAGCTACCTCTGCAACTGATGTCCTCCTAATTTTTAATTTTGCTGTCCATTTTGCTTTTATATAACCCGTGTCTCCTACTTCGTTCTATCCACAACAAAGTTCATGTTTTGCCTTGATATTTACTCTTTATCTTATATCTCAGTTTGTTTAGGATCTGGGGTGAACACAGAGATGCTCTGTATTGAGGAAGGGGCTAGGAATGTCCAGCATTTGGAGCTTATTTTATGTAATACTACATTGTATTATTTATTTAACTTCTCAATAGAAATATCACCTGTTTTCTAATCCGCTGAGAAGCATAAAATTTTTTCTTATACAGTTAAAATGGAGCTGTCATAGGGAAATGGAAATCAGTACTCTCACAGGCAGTACAGTCACTTAAATGTCAATTATGAGGTTGTGGTGTCTCTTATTGTGAATGTCTCATCGTCATCATTAATACAAAGTGCTTTGTACTGACCTGAGAAGAGCAAGGATTAGAAGATACCATGAACCAATTCCTAAAATACTTAAGAAAAATTCAAAAAATAGGAGAGCAGCAAGATGGCGGAATAGGAAGGGAGCACACTATTAGTCCGGGGGGAGAGACAGTTGAATAAAAGTGGAGATACTGCAGGGTCAAGGAAGAGCAGGGGAAGAAACAGCAGAGGAAACTCTTCCGGAACTAGTGATTCACAGTGGACCTGCGTGGAGAGCGTGGGAGCCCAAGTTCGGGACACCAGCAGCAGACTCAACACACCAGCGCTGGAACGCGAGGTGAGCTGAACCTCAATAGCTCGAGACACCAGCGGGCAAGCGGAAAGAGGAGACTAGAGGGAACGAGGCTTGAAACTCCGTGGGGAAAAGTTCACCAGGCTAACTAGAAGAGAGAGAGGAAAAAAAAAAAGTGACCGATACGGACACAAGTTTCTCTCTCTCCGCTCACCCCTCAAAGGCGAGCAAGACAAAGAGCAGGCGCCATTTTGACATACGTCATAAGCAGGGCGACCTCAGGTCTGCACCTGCCCTGAGCCTAGCAGAAAAACCTGACTCTGGGGGGAGGGGTGAAATAACAGGAGATTAGCATCTAACTTGGCAACCCAGTGGGAGACTGCAGGAGAATTGGAGCCCACACTGAGGGCAAAAGAGATTCCCTGTGTGGTCCTTGGGAAAGAGCTTCCAATCTCTGGCTCCTGTGGGTATATCATTTGCCTGCTAACTACCTCCAATTATGTTCAGCTGTGTGGAATTACTTCCCTTTTGAATCAAAAAAAGAAAGAAAGAGAGAGAGATTTACCACACCTAACCTGGGAGTGTCATCTTTGACACACCCTCAACCCTGAGGAACCAAACACAGCTCTCAGTCCACACTCATCTCAAGCCTCTAAGGCTCCACCGAAAGCAGACAGTCCACTTAATATAGAGCCATAGTGTAACAAGAAAAAACACCACAGTGAAGAAACCAAATATCTCCTACATGCCAAACAACAAACGCAAAAACCAAGCTAACAAGAACAAGGAAGACACTATGACGCCCCCAAATGAAAAAGACACCCCAATTCAAGATTATGAAGATGAGGAGATCGAAGAAATGCAAGAAGCGGATCTCAAAAAATTGATAAGAACATTAAGAAGTTCTCAAAAACAAATTCTTGAACTACAGAAATCCTTAATGGACAAGATAGAAAATCTCTCTCGTGAAAATGAAATATTAAGAAGGAATCAAAATGAAATGAAACAACTAGTGGAACAAGAAACTGTGATAGTGACGAGAAATCATAATGAAATGAAGAATTCAATAGATCAAATGACGAACACATTAGAGAGCCTTAAAAACAGAATGGGCGAAGCAGAAGAGAGAATATAAGACTTAGAAGACACAGACCAGGAAAGGAAACAGGCAAACCAAAGAAAAGAAGAAGAAATTAGAAATCTAAAAAAATTGTCGGGAATCTACAGGATACTATTAAAAAAACCAACATTCGGGTTCTAGGAGTTCCTGAAGGCATGGAGAGGGAGAAAGGATTAGAAGGCATTTTCAGTGAGATACTAGCAGAAAATTTCCCAGGTTTGGAGAAGGACAGAGGCATCTTAGTACAGGAAGCTTATAGAACCCCTAATAAACATGACCAAAAGAGATCCTCACCACGACATGTTGTAATCAAACTCACCACAGTGAAACATAAAGAAAAGATCCTAAAATGTGCAAGAGAGAAACATCAGATTACTCTTAGAGGATCTCCAATTAGACTCACAGCAGACTTCTCATCAGAAACCCTACAAGCTAGAAGGGAATGGCGAGACATAGCCCAGGTACTAAGAGAGAAAAACTGCCAGCCCAGAATATTATATCCTGCAAAGCTCTCATTTGTGAATGAAGGTGAAATTAAGACTTTTCATAGCAAACAGAAACTGAAAGAATTTGTTGCCACTCATCCTGCCCTGCAAAAGATGCTTAAAGATGTCTTACACACAGAAACACAGAAACATGGTCACCATTAAGAAAGAAGGTAAAGGAAGGAAACCTCACAGCAAAAGATCACAGGAAGCTCAATTTCTCTTTGACATAGAATTAAACTCTGATGTTCTGTTAAAGCAATGTGCTAAAGTAATCTATTATGTTCTCTTGATGTCTGTTAAATTCTAATTGTTCAAAAACAGCTGAATTTTTATTAAGAGCTATGGGTTATTTAAATATGTGCTTATTTTCAAAGACTTGAATAATCCCCTTGTAACAATGATCAAATTTGGTCTATGTTATGTCATGATTTTAAGGAATCTTCTTTCAACCAGATATTTTGGATTTTGAACCTTCTTGGCCTTCTTGACAGGCATTCAAAAAATCAAAGTTTCAAACAATCTGGTCTCTATAATTTCCAGTAAATCCTGGACTTTGGTTTTTCCAGTTTGGGCCCAACTGAAAAAATCGCAGGACCTATGTCTCTCATCTTATAGAGACACCAACTAATCAGGCTATTTGAATTATATTAGAAGTACTGTCAAGATGTGATGTGGTACCAAACTTTAAGTTTCTATAATGGAAAATGCTATTAATACAGATGTTTGAGAATTAAAAAGTCTAATGATTTTGTGTTACTAGACATGATAGTTATCTTAATGAGAAAGCCCCAGAGGCCTAAATGGTTAAATACTTGTAAAATACTACAGATGCTTTCAAAACTACTGTGAAGTAAGCAAGTGCCTCTTGTTGGTTGATGAGTTTATAATTTTAAACATGGCGACTTAAAGTCTTTTGTCATCCACAGTTATATATGATCTGCTGCTCATAAAACTAAAGCGTTGTTTGTTCTGTGTTTAGCTGCCCTCCTATAGGTTCCTATGGACTTTTTCCAGCAACTTCTATTGTATTCAGTACTTTGCGATGGCTCTGTAAACAGATGAAGCCAATAATGTATTAACAGTACCAACTGAGAGAAAGTATGGTTAACTGAGGTTACTAAAAACAAAAAGCAATTCAAATCAATTGGCAATCGACAAAAAGAGTTACAGATTTTAAAAGCTATTATTAAAATTGATATATTCGTCTACTATGCTATGTTATATGTGTGTACATATTGTATGTCCACATGGGGAAATTTTATTAAGAGTTTTATTTTAAATGGCTTATAGATAAGATTGTCCATAAATTTAAGCTGCTAAAATCAATCAAAGATACATTTTAATTTGTGTGACCTGAATCTGTGTATCATATGTTTTAAACTTGTTGGTAGAAAGAAACTAAAAACATTTTTAGATGGTTGTGCTTAAGTTTACTGGTTAAACAAACTACACCATGTTAGATATTTAAGAGGTGTTTTCAAATACATGATTCTTAAAATTTATAGAAGGCATTGGACCTTCTGGTAAATGTTTTCTTCAGTTGTTATCTAATGGTTGAAACTGTATGCTAAGTATTCATGTGATATTGCTATTGTCAGCAAGCGATCTAGGACTTGCTCCCTCATTTCTCTATTCTAAGCCCAACTTGTTCTTTCATTTCTCTATTCTCTTCAAGGTAGGAAACTAATTCTATTATGAAGGAATCTGTAGGACGCACAATTTAATCTTTAGACCTTATCAAAGAGATGGCTAATATTTTTCTATAATAGCATAGCCAAAACAAGAACTTAAATAATAATCTCATAGCTAGATTCACTTCGCCATCAGTGAAGTATACAGTAAGTAGAAAAAACCTCCCTTTCAGACCAAAGGGTTTTAAAGTGAGAATATAATTTTCCTCATGGGCATTGTCTACCTTAGAAAAACTACTACAGAACATGCCTGTGACTACAGACTTGTAGTTCAGGCCACCGAAGATTAGAGATGGGACTTGGGCACTCCCTTGACTTGCATCCTCTGGTCTGCTTTAACACAAACCAGGAGGAAAAGAAAGCTCGGCATCAGAAGCAATGGGTGGCAGGCCTATTAATGGCTGATCTGTACAGTGATCTGCCCTCAAGGAGACCCAACAGGCCAGTCCACTGCAGTGGCTTTCAATGTGGTAAGCCTGGGCTTCAGCAGAAGTCAGCTTGTGAAGAGCCCTGGCAGCTCTGCCAAGAGTTGGATCACTGGAAATGGACCTGCCCTGGAGTCGAAGGATGCCCAGGTCAGAGCCACAGATCTTATTGGCTCTAAGCTGAAAAGCCCTTCACTCAGCCCAACTTCCAAAGTGACCACTGCAGCTGAGGGGATGGCCAAGTAGGGTCAGCAACATTGCTGGCAGAACTGTCAATTTCTTGTTAGAGATGCCACCTGCCTTTACCTGGCCAGCTCTCCTCCCAGGCCAGCCAAGTAATGAAAGTCAACAGAGTGCCTTCCCCTAGGAGGTTCGAGCTCCCTTAGGATGTACCCCATGTGAAGAGATAGATAGACCTGGGCCTCTGAATTTACAAGGCCCAAAGCCCAACAGATTATTATCAAGCCCCTTCTATCAGGTTCTATTTGCCTCTCAATCAGAAAACTTCATTGTAGCTTAGCACCTTTCTTAGCTCCTCTAATAATGACTCTGTGCTTTGTTCTAGACCCTGTCTAGCGTACTTGGGCCTCATTCCTTTGTAATCATAACCTCTACTCTACCACCAATGGCTCTACTCCCAACCTGTGTGTACTGATGGTCCTCTTCCCCACTTAATGCTGTATAATTGTTCAGACCTGGTAAATGCCACTCTTAGGATCATTGGTTACTATCCTCATTCTCTCTTTTATGACCTTGTCTAAATATGATCAGTCGGCCAACTTGGAAGGCTTCCATAGCCTTGGCAACTCATGACGACAGTCTAGGGTGGTTATTGGCACCATAAACTAGAGTGTCAATTTGTTGGGTCAACAACAGGAGCCACTGTGCACTTGCTCCTCATGTGGGATCTGTGTCCTTAATGTGCTGTACATTGTGATTTAATGCTATAACTAGTACTCAAACAGTATGTTTCACTTTGTGTTTGTATGTGGGTGCAAACTGTTGAAATCTTTAAACTGAATTGATTCTGTATATAAAGAGAATTGAAAATGAATCTTGATGCAAATGGAAGGGGAGAGGGAGTGGGAGAGGGGAGGGTTGCGGGTGGGAGGGAAGTTATGGGAGGGGGAAGCCATTGTAATCCATAAGCTGTATACTGGAAATTTATATTCATTAAATAAAAGTTAAAAAAAAAGAAAAATTCAAAAAATATTCAAATCAGGATATAATAGTTTTTCATTAAGCCAAATGTAGCCTTATATCTATTTCCAGTTACTACAAACTCTGGGACTGCCACCCAATGAGGTTCTTTTTGTCCCTATAATTGGTTTTGCTCTTTTGTAATTTAGTATAAATGAAATCAAACAGTATGTATTTTTTAATCTAGTTTTACTCAGCAAAGTGTTGGCTAGTCACTCACTGATGTCATAAGTTTATCAGTAGGTTATATCATACGTTTCTGGGAAGGAGTTCCTGGTACATAGATTCATCACTCATATTGGTGACATTTGTGTTATATCAGGTTTTATTATTTTTAATAAATCTGTTATGAACTTTCATGTACAGATATTCTGGGGGATATATAGTTATCATTTCTCAAGGAATAGAATTACAGTCATATACTAAAAATGCTTTTAACTTTATAGAATCTGACAAGTCATTTAATAGTGTGGCTGCACTATTTTACAACCCCTCCATCATATGTGAGAGGTCTTGTGACATCACAAACCACTGATACTTGTTAGTGGCAACAGATGTATACTAATTTTAATAGAGGATTAATTGCATCTTATTGATTCTCTCTTAATCTAGTGACATTTAGAATGCTTCTCATATATTTTGCACAGCAATTAAAGCAAAAATTTTATTTGCTACCAAAGAGTTGATAATACCTTAATGACTTATGATTTAAACAAATATACTACTGTGCATCAATTAGTGTTTTAATTTTAATAAATTTCCATTTAATACCCATATTCACACCTTTCTTGATGTTAATTTGCAATTCTTTTACATAGACTTACTTCTTATTTAACACTTACTGTATGTCAACCACTTTTCTAAGTCAACACATATTAACTTGATTCTTTATAAAAATTGAGTCACAGAGGAACTACAAAAGTTGGATGAATATATCTGTTTCATTGTGTGTATCTATCTGTGTATCACCTGCAAGTGTCCATCTGGCTATATTTTGAATGGAAATAAACCTTCTGAAACAAGGTCATTTTTCATCCATCCCACTCAATATTTATCTTCATCATTACAAATCACTACTCCATGTGGTTCTAGAAGGACTGTAAATCACTCTACTTTCCTTCACCTCTTGCCACAGGATACAGTAAGCATCCCAGTCATGTTGCTTACAATACCACTTTCCAACAATCACACTGATTGATCAATTAAAATTCTTCCCTTGAGTTTTATGTACAGAGATTTGATGGAATGAATACAGTGTTTTCTTTGGAAAGCAGAAAAACAAAAATACATGACCAGCATTGTGGAGTAGCAGAATAAGCCACAATTTGCAATGTTGACATTAAGTATGGGAACATAGATTCAAGTCCTACCTGCTCCACTTCTTATCCAGCTCTCTGCTAATGTGCCTGGGGTAGCAGTGGACAATGTTCTAAGTACTTGGACCCTTGTTGCCCACATGGGAGACCTGGATAGTTCTTGGCACCAGCCCCCACCGACACAGCCATTTGGGATGCCATTTCTCTGTCTCCCCATCTTTCACTGTCACTCTGTCCTTGAAATAAATAAATAAATCTTTTTAAAAAATGGAATATAAACCTGAGACATTCTGTGATCATGCTTCCCATCTTCCATGTTATATTTTATCAAGAAAATCAATTTGCAGTACATGAGAATAAAGTTTTATATATATATATATGTATATATATATATATATATGATAAGTAACTTCAGATTGCTGGCATTAGTTTACTATGATAACCATAGCAAAAGGTCACAAACTGCATGCCTTAAAACAAAAAGCAGTTTGTATCTTTTATAATTCTGGAGGCTGGAAATCTTAAATCAAAGTGTTTTCAAGGCTATATTACCTACAGGGAGAAACTTTCCTTGGCTCTTTAAAGCTTCTGGAGGCTTTCTGGTTGTCTTACATTCCTTGGCTTATTGTTAAATACCAACTCCTTGCCTATACCATCATATGACTTCTTTCCTGGGTGTAACTCTTCCCATGGTCACCTTTGGAGGAGGACAACCGTTACACTGGGAACAAAGACTCACCATATTCTAGTATATCCAGGCATGGTTAAAGTGAAATTACCATATTTCCAACTAAAGTCACAATTTGAGAAAATAAGTGTTAAGACTGTTTTCTTTGAGAAGTAGTGACACTGCATCACTTCAGGAAAAGAACAATATTGACAAAATTGAATTTCCAGATCCAATCATGCCTTTGCCAATTTTAGCCATGGGTATTCTAGATATAATATAATAAATATGTTTTGTGTTACCTAGTTTATTAAAAACACAATATCCTAATATATCTGCTTTTCTTCTCTACTTTTTGGCATTTCTATTGCTTGAAACCTATGAATTCTACCTTTCCAGAGACTTCTATATTTTGCCAACTGTCAGATTTGTGATCCAATGTTCCAACCACCTAAAATCTGTTCTGGACTGGGATGTATTATCAATGTATGAGATTGAACAATAACACTAGGGACCATTGGTCTTTCCATGTTCTATAATATTTGGCAATAAAGTACAGAGGCTTCCTGCCAATAGTATTCTGCATTATTTATATCAAATTTACCTTTACTTGGTTTATGGCTTTACAGAGTATATTTCATATTTCTTCCATTAAATAATCTGAATAATTTAATCCCTCTAAATTCCCACCCATAATATATAGAACAAGACTCTGAATAAGCTATGGAATCTGTTTATATGAGAATGATGCTTATAGTAGCAACAACATGCAGGCAACAGCATGGGTGAATCTCAAGATATTGTCCTAAGTGAGAGAAGCTTGATTCAAAAGCTTACATATTGTAGGATTCAATTTATATGATATTCAGGAAAAGACAAAATCACGCAGACAGAACACAGATTAATATTTGCCAGGGACTGGGTTGGGGAAAGAAGTTGACTATATTGGTCATGTTCTACCTGTTCTATGCTATGGTTGAGATCATATTTACATGACTATATGCATTTCAAAAAACTGCTCGAAGTATAAGCAGAGTGAGTTCATCTAACAGCATTAATATTATACCTCTACTTAAAAATATATTATGTAATAAATGAAATTCAAATATTTTTGTGTTTATATTTTCCCTTACCCTTTCAAAAATTAATGCTGCTGTCACATTATTTTACTTGTAGATAAATTAAATCATGGTATTTATTTAAATTGCATCTCTTAGCAGTGCATATTTAGTGATTTGTCTCATTTCATGTTTTCATCTTATCAAGTAATAAAATTTTAATACATACTATAATTTTGCTTGGACTCACCTGATACATTGTCTGTAGATTCACATGCAACTGTATAAACTTTCTTCCTTTCATATATGCATTTTGTATTTAGCATTGAGTTGAGAATATTTACCAATCCAATATGCAATTCTGGTTCTTTTCATAAGTGAGTTTATATCTTCTCCACACTGATAATACAAAGAATGAAGAAGCACATTTCATCTTTGGAGCATATTAAATCCAGCTATTCCTTCTGCTAAACTATCTTTTTTTCTAGTAGTTAAAATACATATTTTTTCTATGCTGCAACAATTGCTTGCCCCTGTTTGTCTTCCAAACTGCATATGACAGGGCTGATGATCTGTAAGAAATGTTGCAGTGTTGGGTCTTAGTCCACCCGTACAAGGATGGACTGGGTCCGAGGAAAGGTAAGTGCACCGCTCGCCCGTTCCCCAGCCTCCTGGTCCCCGGAGACAATCAGACGCAGCGGGGAGCCAAGTCTAGCAAGGACTCAGTCACCTTCTGCATAATAGTACCTTTTATAACACAAAACTGCACAGTCATTGGGGCAGGGCTAAGGACCAACCAATCACTTAAAAAATCACCTTATGTGGGGATTTCTATAGGACTAGCCCTATGTCTATACACTTGTTACTAGTTTTGTTACCTCCCTTGTTGTTGCGCAGCCAATTAGTTTTAGTGGTAAACAACTTTGGATTCCGCCCATCTTACTTCCTCTGGGCGCCATCTTACTTGGCTCCAGCTCGGGCGGGGGCACCCGGGCCGGGCCTGGCCTGGCCTGGCCTGGCTGCGCTCATGCCCCACAGATTCCCCCTTTTTGTTTTAGCACGCGGTCCCTGTCTTAGGTTGCCCCCAGCCGTCCTTGCCCTTACCCGTCATTGGTAACCCAGGCAGCTTGGCCATGAGCCCTGTCTTAGGTTGGTGCAGGACGCTGGGTGCTTTACCCGTCTTGGGGTGTTGCGTGACTTGTAATTATGGGAGTGGGGTGAGCTTTCTCCACCGCCTGTCTTAGGTTGTTCCAGTCCATCCGGAATCTTACCCGTCATTGGCAATGTGGAGAGCACCGGGGGCGCTTCCCCAGTTCAGGGGATCATAGCCCTCTGTGGCTAGCAGCCTCTGGTAATGAACCTCAACCTGTCTTACCCTTGTTGCCTCTATGTGCTGTTGTATAAACTGCATAAGCCTATTCATTATGCATGGGCCAATAGCAAGGATTAACAGCAGGGCCAAGAAACAGTCCAAGAAGAGAGAAGAGGTAGGGAAAGAGTCCATTAAGGCTCGTCCAAAAGAGGCTTTCTTGGAGTTCTCTTCATCTTTTTCAGGTCCTCCTGAAGTGTTTTGATGATCTCGTTTGGGTCATCGAATCCCCCGTCACTGGGCCGGGCACTTCAGGATCACAGCGAAGAGTAGCGTCCACATCATCGCCTGCCTTTGGATTTCGATCTCCATCCATTTCTGGAAGAGGAAAGACAAGGGAATCTCCCTCAGGGGCAAACTGCTCCCTGGGTGGGTTGTTACTTGCATCAGGCATAGGCCGGATATTTCTGGCTGGTATTCAAATTGGAGTCAACTCCCCTATGGGGAACACACAGCCAAATCCTCTTCCCAACTGAATCAGCGGGTCAGGCCCTCTCCAGAGTCGGGTGAGACGGTCTCTCCATCTAACAAGCGCCTGAGGTTTAGGGGTTAAATGTCTGCAATGTTTTTGGAACCTTGACTCCCTTGACCCTTTCTCGAAAAATTTAAAATATTGATGGTAAACAAGGCCTTATGTAACTGTAGATGGGGGGTAGCCACTCCCCCTTTTTGTTTTAATAACTGTTTTTTGAGGCATTGATGGTTTTTTTTCCACCATAGCCTGTTCCTGTGGGTTGTAAGGAATTTTAGTAGAGTGTTGAATCATTTTACATCTTGGCAGCACTTTTAAACACCCCAATTGGTTATTATTTCTGTAAGATGAGAGATATATCTTTTGATATCTCCAGGGGCCCTTTTGAAGATACCAAAAGTTCAGAGAATTTAGAACTTTGATTTTTAGAAAGTTTGTTAAAGGTGCCAAGAGAACTTAAGAGTATCTGGTTAGAATAGAATTTTTTAACATCCTGAAATGATAACCCTTCATTAGACAGGGTGATCTTAACACTTTTAGAGCAGATCTAATTATAACGATATTTAACAATGTTTTTTATTAATCTGAACTTAACAGAGACAGTAGAGTATACACTAGATTACCTTGGAAACCAGAAATAAACACCTTGAACATAAGAGTTAGCACACAAAATCCGCACATAACTCAGAACTATTTAACAGAGCTAAAAAGGACCTAACTTTAGAAATGGCAGAGTAACCCATTAAGCAGACACTGTTAAAATAGACGTTACAGTTTTTGCAAAAACAGATTCCAAGATTTACAATTGAGACCATTTCCAGATATTTGCCAACATTAGTACACATTTTTTTACTTCAACTTTAGGTCAATGTAATTTTGGCATTAGCACATAACTTAAAGAAAACTCTGTAAACAATTTTAAAGTTGTAAACCTTTTAAAACCTTTCATGACTTGCTCACACCTTCTGAAACTTTATACCTGTAGTTACTTTTACATAGTCTTGAATTGTCATGTATGGACAATCTATGAGAATACATGCTAACAAACTCAAAAAGTCTCTTAATCGAATTTAAGATGTGAAAAGTACACAATACATAAGACACTGAGTTATTAATGAATACCACACCATTAACTCCTCCTGGACAGCAAACATGGACACTAGTACATGTTTACAACTTTGAAAAGATCTTCATCGTTAAGAGAAACAAATTTAAAGCATAAAACCAAGCAAGTGAGCTACCAAGCAAACCGAAGGGCTTTGGCATTAACTTAATTCTCTGAACCAATCTGTATTGGCTTACTTTAGTTAACAATATAAGGGCTTGTATACACAGAATTTACTCTCACTTTTATAAGACCACTCTAGCTGGAAAGCAAAAACATGAATACAGCACAGGTCTGACATTATTCACATTTTAATATACTTTGCGTAATTTGAATTGACTCAAACAGTTGTTACTTTAACAAATTTAGAGTCCCATTCTTTGAGAGTTCCAGGGATCCTACTGGAAGTCCCAAAGTTGTTAGACTCCATTTGAGAATTTAAACTGTTAGAGAGCCCAACCGCTCAGCCAAAAACTAGTACGTATAACCAAAGCTGTGGGGTAGATCTGATCAGAGTTAGGTAATCACTCAAACATTAAAGACAGACAAATTCAATAAAACACGAAACCTTCCAGACACGTGCAAACTCTTAGACAAGTTAACTACAGCAGCACAGAAAAGAGCTGGTCATCAGCATGGGAGCCCATTGCTTAGGACAGGGAAACACATCTGAAACAAAGCGGCAGGGAATGAGAGGCTTCCTTAGTGCTGGAGAAAAAGTCTTATTAACTGCAAATAAAGACTCATTAGGTTGGAAAGGGTTAATGGATTGAGGTTTTTGTTCTTTTAGGTAAGGCCAGTGGTAGCCAAAGGCATTTTTTCTTCCCCCTCCTAGTGAGGACAGCATTGAATTGTAAATGGAGAGGAAAAAAGCAGCCCAAGGACTAGTCTCCCTAGAGTATCTGGCTGTGGCCTGCAAGGGTGCAACAGGCTACACTGACTGGAAGAGAGTGCAGAGAAAGGCCGTGGTCCCCCATTTACAGGGAAGACTGTGCATGCCGGGGCCTAGCAGGACTGGCCATGGGGTTGGGTAGGCATGCTGTTTACAAGATGGCGGCGGGCGATTCAAGGGAGGGGAATAACCATAAAGGGGTGGCCACATGGGCGGAATTGGAGGCGCAGTGCGTTGAGGCAGTGTTGGGCTTTTAGGGGTTGCCGCCACACCTGAAAGTTCCACCTTAGTTTTAACTGCCTCTGGGGATTTATGAGCCTCCCTCAGGCCAGCGCAGGCCTTCAGATGATTAGCATTCATTTCTTCCCAAACAAGCATTTTAACAAACTGATCCCGAAGGTCCCCAGCCAGCAACTTAAAACGGAGACTGTGTTCGACCCTAACTACAAAATTTGGCAGTGACTTTCCTGGCTTTTGTCGCACCCCCACGATGGGAGATTCGGTGGGCCCCTCATCCAGCTTGTACCAAGCATTAAGTCCTGCCTGCCTCACTTGTTCACGGTACTGAGCAGGTAGCACAGCTTGCTGGATCCCCGTAGAGAACCCTTCCCCCGTCCCAGCCAGCATAGCATATGTAATAGGGATAGCTGGCTGGGCTGCTCGGTTAGCTTCGGCACTCACCCGGCACTCCTCCTTAAAGAAGGTGCACCACTTTATGAACTGTGAACTTGTGAGGACTGCCTTGGCCACGTCCAACCAGTCCTTGGGGACGCATGGGTGATAGGCTATATCTTGTAGCAATGTTTGCGCCCAGGGGGAATTTGGCCCGTCTTCCACCACTGCCTTGAGAAGCTCCTTTAAGTCCTTCGCTTCCCAGAGATACCACTCCTGAGCTCTGTTGCCGCCTGGAGCTAAATTAACAGGGTAGGCCTGAGGCAGCAGGTTCCCTGGCCCAGAGTTCACTTCCCTATGCTGCTTTATGTCCACCGGATAAGCTTCCGCAAAGGTCGCCTCATTTCTCTTCTCCCCTCCTGGGCAATCATAAGTGCCCAGATCACAAAGCTCCCTCCCTGGCTCTACATAGGGGGAGGCCTCTTCTGCCCCGGGGAGGTATGGGGGTGGTCCCGGCCCTTCTAGGGTGGATGGGCTAGGTGGGACGATTTTTACTTTTGTTTTTACCTCAACAGTTCGTGCCTCCACAGGCTCTCTGCATTCCTGATCAAACTTAGCCCATTTTCTCTCCCCGCCATCTTCCTCTGAGGCTTTAGGCTCTCCCAAGTCTTGCACTTCCTCTTTCTCCCTCTCGCCCTCTGAAGCTAGGGTTATAGCATCTGGGTGGAAGGATGCTTTAAGGGCAGTATCAAAGTGTCTCTCCCTCTTAAGGGTGAGTTTTTCCACCCATGACCAAGTGTTCCAAGAAAAGAGATTGGCCGTCTGAATCCAAAGGGCCAAGGTTATGACAGCTACCCAGACACTTTTTAACATATAGCGTAAGGCCTTTAAGGCCAGGTCCTTTTGGGACGAAACTGCATAAACCATTACTAAGGTTTTCACTTACCCTGAGAGACCGCTTAGCCTCGGCCGAAAAGTAACTGTTCATGCCCCACGTTGGGCGCCAGATGTTGGGTCTTAGTCCACCCGTACAAGGATGGACTGGGTCCGAGGAAAGGTAAGTGCACCGCTCGCCCGTTCCCCAGCCTCCTGGTCCCCGGAGACAATCAGACGCAGCGGGGAGCCAAGTCTAGCAAGGACTCAGTCACCTTCTGCATAATAGTACCTTTTATAACACAAAACTGCACAGTCATTGGGGCAGGGCTAAGGACCAACCAATCACTTAAAAAATCACCTTATGTGGGGATTTCTATAGGACTAGCCCTATGTCTATACACTTGTTACTAGTTTTGTTACCTCCCTTGTTGTTGCGCAGCCAATTAGTTTTAGTGGTAAACAACTTTGGATTCCGCCCATCTTACTTCCTCTGGGCGCCATCTTACTTGGCTCCAGCTCGGGCGGGGGCACCCGGGCCGGGCCTGGCCTGGCCTGGCCTGGCTGCGCTCATGCCCCACATTGCAGCAGCTACAGCCTCGGAAACATTTTTTTTTTTTTTTAAATAGTACCCTGATAATAAGGAATGGCTTCTGTTTAGTTCTTTAGTTTCAAACCATGCACTTCATTTTGTGCATGTAGAAGAAGCCATATACTTCACTGAATGTAATGATGAATTATAAACCACCCATGAAAACAAGCACCAGAGAAAAGGCAAGAGGAAATGGGGAGTACATATGAATCAGGTGCAAAGCTACAATAAATTGAGCAAACTATGCCATCATTTCCTCAAAGTTAATATTTAATTTATTATCAGCACCCATTTGAAAAGTTTACTGTTTTGTGTATTCTATTTTGTGCTTTGTTTCAAGAAGAAAATGAATGTTTCGGTCATCTTTCTATGGATTTTAATTGTTATATTGTGTTTCTCTAGAATTTATGTTATATATTTCATAATAGGTAATAATTGTTTTCATGCATTGTGAGATTTTTCTGTGATGTCAGTTCACTAGGAAATTAAGAATTGAAAGATTGTCACTCTTTTGGACTGTTGTAATAAGTTAACTAATATTTCCATTATACTGCTATTATTTATCAAAGAGGTGGGGCTTCTTCTATTGTTATCTTATTGTTTCTAACACCTTATCTTTAGGAGTCAAAGTAATTTGCAATTCATAATATTTCTTGTAAATATTGTCTAGAATAGCTTCTTCCATAAAAGTACAATCACAATTGAATAAAATTCCATTAAAAATGCTTCTCTAAGTGTTGTCATTTGGCAAAACAGTTAAGATACCACTTAGATGCTCCCATCCCCTATCAGAGTGCCTAGGTTCAGGTGCCAGCACTCTGCATTCCAGCTTTTTTAGAATGTACATCCTGTGAGGCATCCAGTGATGACTGTGGTACTGGGTTCCTCTCCTCATATGGTGGAGAACTGGCTGGATTTCTGGGCTACCAGTTTCAACCTGACCCAGTACCTGCTCTTTGAGGCATTTGAGGGATGAATCAGTACATGTATGATCTCTTTATGTCTCTTTCTCTCTGTTCCTCTCTGTGTCTTTCAAATAAAAATGAAATAAATACATATAAATTTACCAAATATACTTTTATTCTTATGAATAGCCTTTATGGCACTGTTAAGTTAATAAAAAAATGACTACATTTAATCAATTGTGAAAATGTTCTAAATATTTCTAGTTCAATGTTATTAACTATTTGTCATCTTTGCATATAGTCAATTAAAAATAGTGGTAAATGATGATAAAATATTTTGAATATATTAAGAAATGTGATAAAAACAAGAAAACAGATGCCAATAGACAGAATTTTCACCTGAGTCTACCACATATTCATTATTCAGAGAGATATTAGCCACACCATGATTTCATCACTGCCTTTAGACCCAGGATCTTTTATCATCCATAAAATACTCTTGGTAAGCAGTATCTGGTGTCATTGTCATATGAACACAGCAGCACACCTCTTTAAGCAAGGAGAACACTTGAACACTGCCTATGGATTGTCTATTGGTAATCCACTGATTGCCATACTGAATCTAAGGCCAAGACTGACATATATTAGTGCCTTGGAGATCCTGAAGCAGATTCTTTCCTAGGAGATCAGTCAGCATTGTAAGATCATTTTGGCTAAAGGATTTCCTAACTTTGAAGAGGCATTTTTAAAATGAATTCAGTATAAGACATTTATTTTCGTTTTCTATCTCTACTTGGGGTCAGAACTATATTGTGTAATAGAAAGGCCCCGTCTCTGTTTCTTCTCACACAAGTATTTCACATAATTAATTCATAAAACATTTCATCTCTTTCTGCTATCTACTTATCTGAGATCCTAGAATAATAGCATAAGATTATATTTTGTTTCTAAAGAAAGGTCTAAAAACTTGATGGTAAGTACAATAACAAAATATTCTGTAAATTTTACTAAAATAATATTTCCCTTCACAATATGTCTTGAAAATTATAACATGAAGGAAAATCCCTTTATATCAGGAACAGCAGTTCAAATTTTGTCCAGGTTAACTATCTTAAAATGTGTACAGATAAACACAAATGTACTAATTTGGCCAACAAATGAAATGAGGACTACTAATGGAATATTTCACTATATATAAGTAGTAATTGGAACTTTATAATTGAAATGAAACAGGCTTTAGAGATTATGTAGAGGGACCTGTATTGTGGCATAGCGAGTTACGTCGCTGCCTGAGATGCAGGCATCCCTTAGAGGCATCCATTGAAGTCTTGGCTGCTCCACTTCTAGTTCAGCTCCCTGCTGATGTGCCCAGGAAAGCAGTGGAGGTGGTCCAGGTGCTTGTGACCCTGTTCCCACATGGGAGAATTGGAAGAAGCTTCTGGTTCCTGGTTTTTACATGACCCGGTCCTGGCTGTTGCAGCCATTTAGAGAGTGAAACAGCAAATGGAAAATATCTCTCTGTCTCCCTGTTTCTCTCTCTCTTTCTCTCTCTGTAATTCTTTCAAACAAATAAATAAAATTTTAACAAATTTAAAATAATTAAAAAAGAGATTATGTGGAGCAATTCATCATTTCATATATGACCAAATGAAGAGTATACATTTATTATGCTGCTGGGTGGTTGCAAAATATAAAAATATAGCTAGATAGACAATTTAAAATGTACAGTAATAAGTACATACATGAAAGTTGTAACATTTAAACCTAAAAGCATCTGCATAAGAAAGGCATCAATATCATGGTCCCTACTTAATTATCTGGAAAACATTTCTCAAAGGTACGTAAGTTACTTGGCTAGGGTACCACAGGTGCCAAATCCTAGCTCACTGTTTGCCTAATGATGTATTCTCCTTTCTAAGAGTCTCAACTTTTCATTTTATTTATGTTCTTGAAAATTTGCATATAAAATGTACATTAATTTTCTATCAATTTATTTCACTGATAATATCAATTTTCAATCAAATTTATATGTGGGAGCCACCATTGTGGCACAGCAGATTAAGCCACCTCCTGAAGCTCTGGCATTCCATATGGATGCCAGTTTGAGTCCTGGACGCTCCACTTCCAAACCAGATCCCACTAATGCACTAGGGAAAGCAGCAGATTATGGCCGAAGTCCTTGCGACCCTGCACCCAAACAGGAGATGCAGAAGAAGCTCCTGGCTTTGGTCTGGCCCAGCCCAGGCAGTTGGGTCCATTTGGAGAGTGAACCAGCAGATGGAAGATCTCTCTTTTTCTCACTCTTTGTCTCTTTTCCTCTCTTTCTCTAGGTAAGTCTGCCTTTCAGATAAATAATAAAATAAATGTTAAAATACTATATGTGAAAATATATAAAATGTTTCATCAAATAAATGTTTTGTCCCTCTTTTGAAGAATTCATCTCTGATATTCTATGTGATAACAACTTGTTTATTAAACAGTAACCCACATTTGCATTTTTAAATATAAGAGAAGAAAATAATTAAAAAATAATAACCTATTTATTTTTGTTCTTGGACACTCTTTACATAGACACACAACAGATCATTATTTTAGGTATTCCTTTTTTTGTACAAATTGTGTCCTTGTCTGAAATACTTGGAACCATAAGTTTCTAGGATTTCAAACATTTTTGGATTTGTATATATTACTTAATAAGATAATTTCAGGGATAGGATACAAGTCTAAACATTATGTTCATATGCTACATATATATTTTATAAATATAGTCTGAAGATAGTGCCATATATATATTATATATATTAAAGATTTATTTATTTATTTGAAAGTCAGAGTTAGAGAGAGCAGAGAGGCACAGAGAGAGAGAGAAAGAGGTCTTCCACAGGCCAGAGCATTAGCTCACTGCACCACAGCACCAGCCCCAATACCACACATTTTTAAAGAATTTTATGCAGTTTAACATGAGATCAGGTGTGAAATATTTCACATATGATATCACATCAGTACTCAAAATTTCATATTTTTGACCATTTCAGATTTTGTATTTTTGGGTTACCAATGCACAACCTGTATAAAATTTTATTACTGTCATGAAATCCCTCTTTTCTTTTTATTCCCCAAAAATGGTTTGTTTAAGGTATACAAATTTCATGCATTTCATAATTATAAATTTAGTAACATAGTGATTTTTCCCACCCTGCAATCCTCCCACCCACAATCCCACCCTCTTCCTCCTCCTTGTCCTATACCCATTTTTGTTTTTCACTAGGATTTATTTTCAATGAACTTTGTTCACATAAGATTAAACCTACACTGAGTACAGGGATCAACAAATAATATGAAAAAAAAATTGTTCCTCAACAATCTAAATAAGAACTGTTCAAAGTCATCTCATATTAAGTGTCAATTTCACTTCTATAGACAACCTTTTAAGTATTCTATTATTTACCACAGATCAGGGAGAAGATATGCTATTTGTCTTTTGGGGACTGGTTTATTTCATATAGTATAGTGTTTTCCACTTGGATCCATTTTGTTGCAAATGACAGGATTTCATTTTCTTTACTGTTATGAAGAATATTCCATAGTGTACATATCCCATAATTTCTTTATCCAGTTTTCACGTGATGGGCACCTAGGTGGATTCCATATTTTAGCTACTGTGAAATGAGCTGTAATAAGCATACGGGTACAGATAACTCTTTTATATGCTAATTTTATTTCCTTTAGATAAATTTCCAAAAGTAGCATGGCTGGCTCATATGGTAGGTCTATATTCAGATTTCTGAGGTATTTCCATTCTGTCTTCCACGGAGGCTGCATCAGTTTACATTCCCAGCAACAGGGGATTAGGGTACCTTTTCTGATGGCCTAGCCAGCATTTATTGCTTGTTGATTTCTGTAGGAAAGCCATTCTAAAGGCGGTGAGGTGAACCCTCATTGAGGTTCTGGTCTGAACTTACCTGATGGCTAGTGATGCAGAGCATTTTTTTCATGTGTCTGTTGGCCATTGGAATTTCCTCTTTGAAAAATATCTGGTCAGGTCCTTTGCCCATTTCTTAGCTGGTTTATTTGTTCTGTTGTTCTTGAGTTTCTTCAGCTCTTTATAGAATCTTGATATTAATCCTTTATCAATTGCATAGTTTGTAAATATTTTCTCCCATTCTGTTGGTTGCTCTTCACTTTGCTGAGCGTTTCTTTCATAGGTAGAAGCATCTCAATCTGATGTAATCCCATTTGCCAATTTTGGCTTTGATTGCCTGTGCTTCTGAGTCTTTTCCAAAAAGTCTTTGCGTATGCCAATGTCTTGCAGGATTTCCCCAATGTTCCCTAATAATTTAATGGTATTAGAAAATAAGTTTAGGTCTTTAATCTACGTTGAGTGGATTTCTATATAAGGTGTAAGGCAGGGTCTTGCTGCATATTTTTGCATGCAGAGATCCAGAATTACTGGAGCTTTATCAAATAATTTTTAGAATTTATATTCTTAGAATTGTATCTATAAATCACATTGAATCTGTTAAAAACTAATAAAAATAAAGCTTTAAAATGATTTAGGCTAATATGTCATTATTTTGTTGTCATAACCTGGTATGAATTTAATAGCAAGTTTCAGACTACTTCTCTTTTAAATCAATTTTTATTTTGTTCTCATTATTATAAAGTGTTATACATGTAGATATCAAAAAGCAATGGTGACCAAGAAGGTTCCATGGTTTAGTAGTTCCTTAACAATATGGTCAACATATTTTTTGAACAATTTTAAAACTACGTGCAGAAAAAAAAAACCTATAAAATATGTATAACACTGTAAGACATAAAAGAGCTATGTAGTCATTCTATTGAGCCTCAATTTTTGGATCTGTTGGTGATTCAGCAAATGTTACAGAATTAGATCGTACACATGAAATAGAAAGTACTTTCCAAAACTCTTCAGTGGATCTGTGGATATGCTGCAAAATGTGCTGTTAAATTTAGAAATTAAATGGAACTCCGAAATGGCAAATTTCTACAAAGCCCTTATTTAATGGCCATAAAGTTGCAAGAAAGTATGTGCGTATGTATGTATGTATGTGTGTGTAAGTATATGTGTACTATGCAAATTTTCTAACTCAATCTTAAAGTTTAAGATGAGTATTTATGAAGTTTTTGAGAATTCCAACAGTCTCAATTTGTCTTTTTAAATATTTATTTATTTACTTGACAGGCAGAGTTATAGTCAGAGAGGTGGAGAGACTGGTTCACTCCCCAGATGGCATAATGGCTGGAGCTGAGCTGATCCAAAGCCAGGAACCAGGAGCTTTTTCCAGATCTCCTACACAGGTGCAGCGGCCCAAACACTTGGGCCATCTTCTGCTTTCCTAGGCCACCAGCAGGGAGCTGGAACAGAAGAGGAGCAGCAGGGATTAAAACTGGCGCCCATATGGGATGCTGGCACCCCAGGTGGATGCTTAACCAACTACACCATAGCACCAGCCCTCCAATGTGTCTTACACTTGCCTTTCTTTCTCCCTATGGTTCATCAATGGCCATATTTCATATCTACTAAGAACCAGGAGAACATACAAATTTTATTTACTTTTGAATATATTATTATTTATATGTAATTAATTGTTCTTATCTTTAAGAAATTTTCATGGGCATAGATAATTCATTTTAAAGTAATACAACCAACAGTAACAAAATGAACGATACTCTACTTTTTGTAAAGATTTATTTATTTATTTTAGAAGCAGAGTTATAGACGGAGAAAGGAAGAGACAGAGAAGTTTTCCATCTGCTGGTTCACTCACTAGATGGCTGCAATGGCTGTAGCTGAGCCAATCTGATGCCAGGAGTCAGAAGCTTCTTTTGGGTTTTTCTCATGGGTGCAGGGGCACAAGCACTTTGGCCATCCTCTACTGCCTTCCTAGGCAATCAGTGGGGAGCTGGTTTGGAAGAGGAGCAGCCAGGACGAGAACCTACGCCCATATCGAATGCCAGCACAACAGGTCAGGGCTTAATCTGCTATACTACAATGCAGGCCCCAAAATGATACTCTTCTAAGTTCTTTAGATATACAGTCATATTTATTCTTTATAATAAACTTCTGAGATAGGTATGCTACCCTCATTTCAAAAGTTTAGGATTTGAGCCTAATTATGCACAACTAATTTAACAATGATTTCACTTTAGTTAGTGGTATATCTAGAAATAATGGCATTCAAAACCAAAATAATGTCACAGGCCATATAATTGTCATCGTTCTTACCTTGGTTGATATAAATGACAACGTTAACAAATACAGACTAGATTAATCTTGCAAAGCTGGTGCAGAATTACAGAATCTTTCCTCATGTGAGTTAGACTGCATTTTTATTTGTTCCTAATATCCAACCAGTTTTTCACTCTGTGGCTATGAACAGTGCCATGTTCACATTGATGACTCACAATTTCCTATCAGAGCTCCATTTCCACCTTTGTCCCCCCACCATTAGCATTACACCCTATATTACAACTGCATTTCAAGAGGACATTTCGCCTTATTTGCACAGATAAAAGGTACATCAGTAGTTTCATTTTAAAAAGTTACAAACGGTGATTTCAAATGTTCACTTTTTTTGACATTTTCATGTCTTGAAAATAGAAAATTTAATAGCTCTTTTATAAACTGTTGAAGAACAGCTTTTTTAAATACTATTTGCTGCACTCAGTATAGGGTTAATCTTATGAGTATAAAGTTAACTGAAAATAGATCTCTTTAAAAATAAATAAGAATGGTAATAGGAATGGGAGGAGGAAGAAAGGTGGGTGCGTGGTGGGAAGGATGTTAGGGTGGAAGGTATCACTTTGTTCCTCAATCTGTGTGTATAAAACACATGAAATTTGTATACCTTAAATAAAGTATTATAAAGAAAATAGTAAATTTCATGCAGTTTTTTTCAAATTTACTTATTCATTTATTTAAAAGGTAAAGTGACAGAGAGGGAGACACAGAGAGAGGGAGTTATCTTCAATCTGCTGATTTCTCTACTCACATATTCACAAAATTCAGAATTGGACTAAGTCAAAGCTAGGAGCCTGGAACTCCACACAGATCTCCTCCCATGGGTTACAGGACTTAGTAACTGAGTCATCATCTGCTGCTTCCGGGGTCCATAAGCAGGGAGCCGGATCTGAAACAGAGGGATGCAGACTGTAACCTGCAATCTGCAATCTGACTTAACCCACTGCACAACACCGTTTACCCCAAGGTCATGCAGCTTTCACGGCGACGTTAAACATTTTCCCTGTGTTCTTTAAGTAAAGCAGGGAATGTTATTAACGCTGAATGCCATCAAGGAAATAATGCAATTCCACTTCCCTGGGCTGTAAACGCTAAGGAAACACACAGGTATTAGAATCAAAATGTCAAAAAGAATTGCGAGTGCTTTGGTCCTGAATACACAGTTGTATTTAATCCCAAGCTAAATAAATTTCTAATTAATTAAGCAAGTATTCCTATAACTGGAAATTTTATTCTATTACTCTCAAAGGTTTTTTTTCAATTTTTCAGTGCCTAAAAAATTATAGTGCTAGATGCAATTTGGTTGTCTTACTTTGACAGATATTAATAGATGCTAGATTATGTTGCTCTCTAGTGAAATTAACCTTAATATATTTCTATTATTGTAATAGTGTAAATATTGACATAGAATTCATACTCAGCCTCTCTCAGAGAGTTATCAATACACCAAACATATTTATTGGAAATCTTTTTTAAAAGTTTTATTTATTTATTTATTTGAAATCAGAGCTGCACACACACACACACACATATATATATATATATATATAGAGAGAGAGAGAGAGAGAGAGAGGGAGAGGGAGAGGGAGAGGGAGAGGGAGAGATCTATCTGCTGGTTCACTTCCCATATGGCTTCACCTAGCAGGGCTGGACTAGGTCAAAGCCAGGATCCAGTAGCTTGTTCCAGGTCCCCCACACAGCAGAGTGCTGGATTTGAAGTGAAGCAGCCAGACCTCAAACCAGCACCCATATAGGATGCCTACACTGTAGGTGGAAACTTAACCACTAGGTCACAGTGCCAGCCACAGAAATCTTTTAGAGCATTCATGGGTCTTATCTTATGATCAAAAAGAAATTGTTAGGTTGTACACCCAGTAGTCTCCCAATTCATTCTGAAAATAAGATTCATTAATCTTAATAAAGTCTTAATTTAGTACATTTATAAGTGATTGCCAAAGACAGTAAGGTAAATATGTATGTTGGGATAAGTAGAATTTGGAATGCTTTAAAACAAGGAAATTTAATTTCAATGGGAATCACACTTAAGAACATTCCACAGACTAAAGCATTGTAAAGTCACTAATACTTACAGGGGATGTGGCTATTATAAATGAAAACAATCATTGGTTGTTTCAAAAAAGACAATAAAGAAAGCATCCTCACTTATTTTATGTCGAACAGGCAATCCTAGCATTTGTGCTAATTCAATACTGCATATGAGACCACATCAAAAGTTCATGGCAATGGAATTAAAATATGATTTTAATAAGGTGCAAATATTGAAATTGATGCAGTTTTTTCATAACACATATTTTCTATGTGTTCCTTGAAGACTCCTCATGTCTTCAGGATTTTGGAGAAACCATGAAATATCAGAGATAGTTCCAGTATTTGAAAAAATATGGGATGACATCTAGATTTATTTACAAAAAATAATCTCTAAATATCTAAGGATAGCAATGAATCGTACCTGAGAATCTCACATAAATTTTTTAAAAAATGTACATGAATTTATTCATCTTAGCAATATCTCAGTAATGCCATGGTAGTTCTCAATGTACCAAATCAATATCAACAGAAAGGTCTTTCTCAAACTTGGTAAGAATGTCTCTGAATCACAGCTAATATGCCACCAGCATAATCAAGGCAAATTTTGTACCAAATTGTCAAGGCAAAATTTGTGCCAAAATCTAAACAAGTCTTTTACTTTTAAAATTGTGCTTTTAAAATTAACAACAGATTTCATGTAATCGTAACTTTCACTGCTGGGGTTAATATTCACTTACTCTCCTTGTGAGTAGAATTTGCTTTTTGGCAGTTCTCTGGCATTGGCAGTTTGGAAAAGTTTCTTGACCTATTGTGGGATATTCTATCCTAACCATCCATTGACAGATACCTTCACATTATCTTCTTTACCTGTCACAAGTAAATATAATCTTCCTCTGGGCAATTCCTTATTGAAACTGATTATTCAGTGACGCCTCACGTGGATGCTCCTCTTGGGTCCACTAACACGACTGGTGACAGATAAGAATGCCCTTAGCCTAGGACCAGGGAGTTTGGGAACTGTTATTAAATTAATAGTGGCAGCTCATCCAGTAGTTACTCACCACTGGGGAATGACCACTCCGCGCTGTCAGCATGAGAGGTGTGGATTGGTTCCTGGCAGACCTGATTTGTTGACATGGGGCAAATAAAAATCCTGGAACCATTCCAGAAGGTATTTTAGCTTCAGTTAATGCAGAGTATAGGGCCAGGGTCAGGTAAGATGGACTGTTAATGCCTGGACTATAAAACGCAATAAAAAAGCAGACTCGTCACCTGCCCAGGGTTAAGCAATGTCCTCGGAGATCTGAATAGCTAGAATCTTACCACTTTGAAAGAGACTTTTTAGTCAGGGATTGATCAGGCTATATATATATTATATAACACTCCTGTGTGACCTACTAAGACACCTGGATTTGGTAAATATAGAACCTCACAATGTTTATTTTTATTTACTTGAAAGGCAGTGCAACAGAGAAAAAAAAAAAAAAGACAGGGAGGGAGGGAGGGAGGGAAGGAGGGAGAGAGAGAGAGAGAGATCTTCCACTCATTAGTTCACATTCCAAATGCAACTGGGCAGGCCAAAGCCGGGAGCTTGAACATCATCCAGGTCTCCCATGTGGGTGGCAAGGACCCAACTACCTGAGTCATCATCTGAGGTCTCTCAGGAAACATTAACAGGGACTTGTTTGGAAGAAGAGGAGCTAGGACTGAGTTAGCTTTCCTGTATGAAATGCTCTATCTCAAGTGGTGGCTTAATCTGCTTTGTCACAATGCAATCCCCAGATGAATATAATCTTATACAGAACTTGAAGGACATGAATTTTTAGTTCAGGTCATTCACCCTGAGTGCCATAGTACTAATCCATCACAACACCATTAAAACCTTTAATTATCTGCCAGAGAAGGTATACAGGTATGAATAGAAAAGACACGCATTACTAAAGAACAAAAATGTGTGGAATTTCCCAAGTACAATGGAACCTATCCCAAAACTGAAAATTCAGTTTGTAACTTAACTCCACTGAAAATCTAGAAATACCTATGGGGCTTCATGGGGATGACCAGCTTTTTGCCACATTTTTCTTCCCATTGTTTGGCTAAAGTTAAGACCCCTGTAAGACATGTTAAATGGAGAGAAAATTGACTTCGTTAAATGGATCAAACAATAGAATCAGGACTTAAAAGCTAACATATCTTCTATTGAATTCTTCTGTTTTAGGACTATCTGAATTATTGAATCCACTTCACCCATATGTACATGAAAGACAGGGATTCATAGTAAAGGTCTAACACAAATGTCTTTTAAAACCCTTAGTACCTTGTTTTTCTGAACACTCAGATTCCCAGGGATGACCATTTTGCCTACAGGTAGTTGCAGCCACCCACCCATGCTGATGAAAGAAGGGGAAACACTAACTAGGGGACAACCTCAGGATCACACATCAGGAGGCAAATCGTCCTGGAGAAAAAGAAGGAACAACTGGTTGACTGGTAGCCAGAAGCTTTAGTATTAAACATTGTTGCTGACTACTCCAAATAGCACTCTAAAATCCTAATAGAACCCTGCTATATTTCTGTCAGGGGCTCAGAACCCTCACCACATGATTGCTTTGAAGTGACAGACCTGGTGTACTTGGGTTGGAAATTTCTGAGAAGTCAACTTCTGCCCAGTGGAGAAGAAATATGGTTTGCAGATGGCCAAGGGAGGGGAGGATGTACAATCATGACTCTAGCATACAAGTCTCCTTTTGGGGATGTTTGAACAAAAGAAGAAATAATAATCATGACTAAGGTGATAGAGCTGGGACTAGAAAACAATAACATCTATACGGATTCTACTATTAGTGGTCCATTCTCATGGGGCTCTCTTTTTAAATTTTATTTATTTATTTATTTATTATTTTTTATTTTTTGACAGGCAGAGTGGACAGTGAGAGAGAGAGACAGAGAGAAAGGTCATCCTTTTTCTGTTGGTTCACCACCCAACGGCTGCTGCAGCCGGCGCACCACACTGATCTGAAGCCAGGAGCCAGGTGTTTCTCCTGGTCTCCCATGGGGTGCAGGGCCCAAGCACTTGGGCCATTCCCCACTGCACTCCTGGGCCACAACAGAGAGCTGGACTGGAAGAGGAGCAACTGGGACAGAATCTGGCGCCCTGACCGGGACTAGAACTGGGTGTGCCAGTGCCACAGGAGGAAGGTTAGCCTATTGAGCCACGGCACCAGCCCTCATGGGGCTCTCTTAAAAATAAGAGGACTCCTAAATGCTAACAACAAAGAAATTAAATATGTTAAAGGAATTCTTAAGCTGCTAGGAAACCTTAAGTAAATAGCTGCTGTACACAGTTCAGAATGTTAAAAGAAAGATTCTGACATAACCACACAGAACAACTTGGCCAAGTCTGTTGCAAAACATGCAAAAGAGACCTCAGATATCTCTGATACTTTTTATGTCCCTTTATGAGTTTGATCATAAGATCTCTCAAGCATTCTCACAGGACACCCAAAGCCAGGGTGTTCAAAGGTCAATAAGTCATGGGGGGGGCACTTATAGACAAAAGAGGGTAAATATGGATATTTCAGATATTTTCAGATATTTCTTGTTATTACGTATGTCCATAACTCTACTCAATATGTTAAAGAGACATGGTATAACTGGCTACTTAAGACAATCAAAACCGCAGAGTATAAGGGAATTGGTAGATATCATAATTCACTTGTTGCCTTAAAAATGTGCAGACCAGACTTCACATATCACCACCATCCAAAGCAGTGTCAATGAGGGGTGCCTCACTTAAAGATGATTGACAGGTTGGGAAGGCGCTGTGGCGCAGCGGGTTAACACCCTGGCCTGAAGCACCGGCATCCCATATGGGCACCAGTTCTGGTCCTGGCTGCTCCTCTTCTGATCCAGCTTTCTGCTATGCCCTGAGAAAGCAGTACAAGATGGCCCAAGTCCTTGGGTCTCTGCACCCACCTGGGAGACCTGGAGGAAGCTCCTGGCTCCTGGCTTTGGATCAGCTCAGCTCTGGCCAATGCGGCCATCTGGGGAGTGAACCATTGGATGTAAGACCTCTCTCTCTCTCTCTCTCTCTCTCTCTCTCTGCCTCTCCTCTCTCTGTGTAACTCTGACTTTCAAATAAATAAATAAATCTTTTAAAAAAAGATGATTGACAGGTTAACATTACAGCTCTGATTGCAACCCCAGGGAGATTTAAATACCTCCTAATGTTTGGACATAACTTCACTTTAATGAATAGATGCCTGCCCCTGCCATGATAAGCCAGTGGAATTATCCTAAGATTTGGTCTCTTGAGGATTGGAAAAAATCAAAAGGAGTAAGCTATTGCTTCAAAAATGATGGATAAAGTATCCTAGGATTAGGGATGAGTTAGCAATGACATGCTGCCTGGAGATGTCAGTCTCTGCATAGAATGAAATAAACAATGAGATCCTAAAAGTAGGCATAGATAAACTCTAACAGGAAACTCATGAAAACTGTTCATGCTCCGTGTCATCACCTTAACCCATGATAGAGCAGCTCTTAAAGGAAAATTAAGCATTAGTATAACTGAGTTTCTGTATAGGGGACATTTCCCAGTATCCTGGCTCCTTGACTGGCCCAGATTTGGAACGTGAGAAAGTAATATAACATAATATAATTAAGGCAGGTGCTGACTGCTTTCAACTGATATTCAGGCGTAGACCTGTTCTAACAGATTTTGTTGTAATATCCAAAGGGGAGGCTCCTTCATACATACAAAAGAATGTTATATTTAGCACATTAAAAGCAAGATGAGCCTACAAGTCTCCAAAAGGAATGAGAGAATTCACTCTGAAGAGGGCAGTTACAGGTATCCATGTCGTTAACATTAGCATCAGTCATGGTTGAGTGTGGGGTTCCTACCATGACATGCTCAGAAACTGTGTCAGGGCCAATTAGAAAGATGGACCAGAAAAAAAAATGGGTAACTGTCAGAGGGTTTTCAAAAGTGGCATAGTGGAGGTGGTTTATAGAAAGGAAGACAAATGAGCACTAGGATAAGTATGCCTAGGAGACAAAGAAAACAAAAAGATCCAGAATTTCAGTTGGCTGTAGCTGAGTTGTATTGTAGTAACGAAGAAGTTACTTTATCTGAAGGGGGTCTTTTTTAAGATTATTTATTTATTTGAAAGGCAGAGCTACAGATAGAGATGGAGATGGAGATGGAGATGGAGATGGAGAGAGAGAGAGAGAGAGAGAGAGAGAGAGAGAGAGAGGATTTTCCATCTGCTTGTTCACTCCTCAAATGGCCCCAAAAGTTTGGTTTGGGCTTGTGTGAAACCAGGAGCTAGAAGATTCTTCCAGGTTTCCAACCTGGTACAGGGGCCCAAGCACTTGGGCCATCATCCATTGCTTTTCCAGGCATGTTACCAGGGAGCTGGATTGGAAGTGGAACAGCCAGGACTTGAGCCAGTGCCCATTTCAGATGCCAGCCTCACAGGAAATGGCTTTACCTATTATCCCACAATGCCAACCCCAGGAGGAGGCCTTCTTAAACAGCACCTTGAGTCCCTGACTGACTTCACACGAGTAGTGGTCAGCGTCAGTGTCAGGCACAAGGTTCTTTTCCACAGTCTGATCTGCTGGGGCTTTAGAAGTCCAGACATTTCCTTTGGTATCAAGGATCCAGGCATCATAGCCTGAGACCTTTACTGGAAAGGGAGTAGACAGAGTAGTTGGGGAGGCCTTTTAGTAACACTAGGTCTCCAGGATTGAATTTGGGAATTCCTAAAGTCCTAGGCTGTTTTTCAGGTAGTTGATGAAGAGTTTGTTGGAATTTAACAATTGAGGAAATTTGGTGGGGCAAGGAAAACATCTAGAGGAGTGTAGCTAGAAGAAAGAAAGATGAAGATTTGTCAGGGTCTGGGGTAAAGAAAAGAGCCACTGGGGAATGGAGCATGGAGCCCATGGCTTCACTCCAAGGTGATCCCACTTTCACTGGCAAATCGATCTCTGAGGAAAGAATAGAATGCAATTTTCAGCTTGACAGCCTATCAGGCTGTTTGTGTCTGATGTCCTATAAATGAGCCTTTTAAAACACCAGAGTATTACACCAAGACCTTTTCCCAGTCTTGTGTGATGGGCCAATCCCCACAAAGAAGAAATTGATTCACTAAGGACCAATTTTCCCAGAGCTTAGACTAGAAGCATAGAGTCTCAGCTCCAGGGGATTGCTCCAGACTAGTCAGCAAGCCTGAACTCCGAGTCTTAAGAATGGCAGTCGTGCTAACCACTTTGAACTGGCTGACAGGGATCCAGTGCTTTTGAGAGACAGAAAGAGTACATAGATGAGAGTAAGTCTATCCATAAAGCAGAAAAAATAGCAGTCTTCTTGCTCACCTGCCCAGCAAGGTGATTCAATGCTGGCTGCAATTGAACTTGACCTGGATATGATTTATGGTGGACTTATATCCAAGTTATGGGACTAAGTTGTTAGGGGAAAAAAGGGATGGCAAAAGGCAACCTTAGTTCTTGTTTCACGAGGAAGAATTTTCATGTGAAAAGGCAATATGCAAATCTAGATTTATTTAACTTAAAAACCTCCTGCCGCAGTAGTAAGGATGGGTCTCCAAGAGATAATTAACTGAAACATATCCTCTTTGCTCATAGCTAATGACTCACTACCAAACTTTGTGCCATTACAATTTACTATACATGGTGATGGCATCTGTTTCCTGTTATCTGACTCAAAAACATAACTGTTATTCTATAACTCATAAACTACCCAGAAGATGTGACTATGCCAGCAGGCTGGGGTCTTTTTGTGGTAACATTTCTCTTTTTACAATTAAGTCATACTCTGGCCTTGGCTCCATGGGTCAATTAGTATCCCCCCTCATCTCTCCTGTGACAGCATCTACAATTTCCACTTGTGATAGGCAACCATCATCCTTAGACTGTGATGAGACACTGTACTGTTTTACTGAGGTATTGGTAGCAGTTATATAATTATTCCAACTCCTGGACTAACAGCATAACCACCTAAGGAAATGAATGAATTGGTTTATATTTTAGAAAAGGCAGCTAATATCACTGCTACTGCCTTGTGATATCTCAGTGATGAGCTGAGCCAAATTTGAGATGGGGGTCTTACAGATTCACACAGTCATTGATTACTTATTACAAAAAAAAAAAAAATGGGGCAGGCGCCATGGCTCACTAGGCTAATCCTTAACCTGTGGTGCCGGTACTCCGAGTTCTAGCCCCGGTTGGGGCACCGGTTCTGTTCCAGTTGCTCCACTTCCAGTCCAGCTCTCTGCTGTGGCCCGGGAGGGCAGTGGAGGATGGTCCAAGTGCTTGGGCCCTGCACCTGCATGGGAGACCAGGAGGAAGCACCTGGCTCCTGGCTTCGGATCAGCGCAGTGCACCAGCCATAGCAGCCATATGGTGGGTGAACCAACAAAAGGAAGACCTTTCTCTCTGTCTCTCTCTCTCACTGTCTAACTCTGCCTGTCAAAAAAAATGGATGTAAGCAATTTCTGGGACTGTGTTATTTTAATTTTACAGATAAATCTAGTTCAAAAGGAGATTGACAAATTATATGAAGAGGAGAATAAAATACAAAATCAACTGGAAGAGCTTTCCAAGATGGCACAACAGGGAAGGAGATTACTGCTCTACTCTAGGAGAAGATAATTTTAAAAATGTGGAGACAATGCAATATCAGGGAAGAGTCAGGAAGAAAACAGCAGAGGGAATTCTACGCAAATTAGAGGGGCACTGTGGACCTATGTGAAGGGCATGGAAACCCACAACTTGGGACCCCAGCAGCCGAGAGCCAATTGGAAAGTGAGGTGAGACCAGACTTCAGCAGCCAAAATCACCAGTGATAAAGCTGCAGGAAAGGCCTAGAGGGAAGCCAGCTTGGAGCCCTGTGGAGGATACTGTACCTGCCAAACTACAGGAGAAAAAAAAAATTTCTCTCTCCCTGATCACTTTACAATTTTGTCCTAGAACAAGCCAATGGATTAGATGCCATTTTGGACATATGTAACAGCTGTGCCAACTCATGTGTGCACCCAGAAACAAGCTCAGTGGAGACTCCTGACTCTGGTGGGGAGAACTAACAAGGGGCTGGGTGCTTGTGACTGTAGGAGGCACGTGTGCTGGAACTGTGAAAAAAAACTTAGTCTGTGTGGGAGGACTAACAATTTGGCTGGGACTTTGCGCAGTCAATGTGGGAGACTTCACATGCTTAGGGCTTCCTGGTTACTGGTGAGGGACATTGCTGGGGAATCTGAACTTACACAGAGAACTGCACAGATCCTTTGTGTGGTCATTGGGGCTGAGCAGTTGAATGTTATACCCGTTAGGGCTACTGCTTAGGCACTGGTCTCCTTTGACAAGAGCTGAGCAGAATAATACTCCCTTCTGATAAAAAAAAAGGGAGAAAGATTTATCACACCAAACCTGGATGTGCCATCTTAGATGCATCCTTCACTCTGGAGAACTGAACAGGGATCCCCATCCAGATCCACTACACGCCTCTAGATATTCACTGAAAGCAGACATTCCACTTATCTACAGAGGATAAGTACGAAGATAAAAGCTCCAGGAGAAGCACCTGGCTCCTGCCATCGGATCAAATCGGATCAGCGCGGTGCGCCGGCCGCAGCACGCTACCGTGGCAGCCATTGGAGGGTGAACCAACTGCAAAGGAAGACCTTTCTCTCTGTCTCTCTCTCTCACTGTCCACTCTGCCTGTCAAAAATAAAAATTAAAAAAAAAAAAAAGCTACCAAAGTTAAAAAAAAAAGAAGAAACCAACAAGTATCTCCACAAATGCTGTATAACAAATGAACCAATTCAAGAGACAGGAATAAGGAAGAAAACATGATGCCCCAATGCCCCTAAAGGAACACAACACTTAAATACTAGATTGTGAAGATGATGAAATTGAAGAAATGCCAGAAATGGAATTCAAAAAATTGATCAAAAGATTACATTGAAGTAATCAGAAGCAAATGCAGGAACTACTGAAATCCATATAGGACATGAAAGAAAACTTGTCCTATGAAATTGTGACCATAAAGAGAAATCAAAATGAAATGAAAAATTCAATAGAACAAATAAAAATGCAGTGGACAGCCTTAATAACAGAATCGGTGAAGCATAAAAAAGAATATCAGGGGGCCAGCGCTGTAGCATAGTGAGTAAAGCTGCTGCCTGCAATGCTGGCATCCCTTATGGTGCCAGTTCATGTCCTGGCTGCTCCACTCCAGATCCAGCTCTCTGCTATGGCCTGGGAAAGCAAAGGAAGATGGCATAAGTTGTTGGGCCTATGCACCCGCATGGGAGACCTGGAAAAAGCTCCTGACTCCTGGCTTCAGATTGGCACAGCTCTGGTCATTGTGGCCAATTGGGGAGTGAACCAGTGCATGGAAGACCTCTCTCTCTCTCTCTCTCTCTCTCTCTCTCTCTCTCTCTCTCTCTGCCATTCCTTCTCTCTGTGGAATTCTTTCAAATAAATAAATAAATCTTAAAAATATAAAGAAACAATATTGAACTTAGAAGACAAAGCATAGGAAATTATACAGTCAAACCAATAACAAGAAAAGGAAATTAGAAAACTAACAAACACTATTGGGAATCTAAAGGATACTATCAAGTGACCCACCATACAGATTCTAGGAGTTCCTGAAGACATGAAAAGAGAGAAAGGATTAAAAGGCCTAGTGAAATAACAACAGAAATTTTCCCCTAATTTGGAGAAAGAAAGGATATCCGATTACAAGAGGCACATAGAACTCTTAATAGACATGACCAGAAAAGATCTTCAACATGACATATTGTAATCGAATTCTCCATGTAAAACAAAGAAAAGATTCTAAAACATGTACCAGAGAAATGTCAGATTAGACTCAATGGATCTCCAATTGGAATCACAGCAGACTTCTCATCAGAAATCCTACAGGCTAGGAGAGATTGCCAAGATACATTCCAATCCTTAAGAGGAAAGAAAAAAAAAAACCTGTCTACCAGGAACACTATACCCTGCAAAGCTCTCATTTATGAATGAAGGTGAAAAAAATGCCTTCCATAACAAATGGAAATAGTCACCTTGAATGTAAATGTCCTCAAGTCTCCAGTTAAAAGACACAAACTGGCTGAATAGACTCAAGAACAAAACCCAGGAACTGGCTGCCTACAAAAAACACATCAAACCAACAAAGTTGCACACAGACTGAAAGTGAAAGGATTGAAAAAGATATTCCATGACAACTGAAACCAAAAAGAGCTGGTGTAGCCATCTTAATATCAGACAAAATACACTTTAACACAAAAACTGCAAAAAGAGACAAATAATGGTACTATATAATGATTAAGGGGATCAATTACACAGAAGATGGAACGATTATAAACGTATATGCAACTAATCACAGGGCACGGGGCTATTTAACACAAATTTTAAGGGACATAATGGGAGACATAGACCCTAATACAATAGTAATGGGGGACTTCAATAGCTCACTTTCAGCAGTGGACAGAACAACCAGACAGAATATCAGCAAGGAAACAGCAGAGTTAATTGACACAATAGACCAAATGGACTTAACAGATATCTACAGATATTTTTTTCATCCTACAGATGCAGAACGTGCATTCTTCTAACCAGTACATGGAACTTTCTCTAAGATTAACTGCATACTAGATCATAAAACAATAATCAAAATCATACCATGCATCTTCTCGGAAAACAATGGAATGAAGCTGGAAATCAGCAATTTAAGAATCTCTAGAACATATGCAAACACATGGAGACTGAACAACACGCTCATGAATGAACAGTGGTCATAGAAGAAGTTAAAAAAGAAATCCAAAAATTTCTGGAAACAAATGAAGAATGATCATACAATATATTAAAACTTATGCGATATAGCAAAAGCAGTGTTAAGAAAATATTTTATAGCAATTGGTGCCTGCTCCAAGAAATTGGAAAGGCATCAATAATAAGCAGTCAATGCATCTCCATATCTAGAAAAATAAGAGCAAACCAAACCCAAAACTAGTAGAAAAAGAAATAATTAAAATTAGAGAAGAAATCAACAAAATTGAATAAAAATGCAAAAGTTTAGCAAAATGAAGAGCTAGTTTTTTAAATAAATAAATAAAATTGAACACCTTTATCCCAACTAACCAAAAAAATAGATAGAAGACCAAAATTAAACAATTTAGAGGTGAAGGAGATGTAACAACAGATACCACGGAAATAAAAATTATCATCAGAAATTACTACAAAGAGTTGTATGCCAACAAAGTGGGAAACATAGAAGAAATGTATAGATTCCTGGACACATACAACCTACCTAAATTAAGCCATGAAGATATAGAAAACCTAAACAGACAAATACCCAAGACAGAAATTTAATCAGTAATAAAAACCCTGCAAACACAACAAGCCCAGGACCAGATGGCTTCATTGCTGAATTCTGCCAGACATTTAAAGAACTAACTTCAAATCTTCTCAAGTTATTCAAAGTAATTGAAAGGGAGGGAATCCTCTCAAATTCCTTCCATGAAGCTACTATGACCTTAATTCCTAAACCTGAAAAAGATGCAACAGAGGAAGAGAATTATAGACCAATTTCCCTGATGAACATAGACATAAAAATATCCTCAACAAAATTCTAGCTGATTGAATCCAATAACACATCAGAAAGATTATCCACCCAGACCAAGTGGGATTTATCCCTGGTATGCAGGGATGGATCAACATTCACAAATTAATCAATGTGATGCATCACATTAACAAACTACAGAATAAAAAACACGTGAATATGTCAATGCAGAGAAAGCATTTGATAAAATACAACACAATTTCATGATGAAAAATCTAAGCAAATTGGGTATAAAAGGAACATTCCTCAACACAGTCAAGGCAATTTATGATAAGCTCACAGCCAACATCCTATTGAATCGGGAAAAGTTGTAAGCATTCCCACTGAGATCTGATACCAGACGAGGATGCTCAGTCTCACCACTGCTATTCAATATAATCCTGAAAGTTTAAGGACCTAATGAGAGGTTGCCACTGTGGCATCATAAGTTAAGCCACAGTCTGCAGTTCCAGCATCCTATATGGGCAAGTCCTGGCAACCCCACTTCCATCCAGCTATCTGCCAATGTGCCTGGGAAAGCAGTGGAAGAAGGCTCAAGTGCGTGAGCCCAACACCTGTGTAAGAGACCCTGATGAAGCTCCTGGCTCCTGATTTCAGCCTGGCCCTGGACATTGCAGCCACCTGGGGAGTGACTCTGCTAGATGACACTAGACTCTGCTAGTGACTCTGCTCTTCCATCTGCTAGATGGAAGATATCTCTCTCTCTTTTTGTCTCTGTCTCTCCCTCTCCATCTGTAGTTGTTTCAAATAAATAAATATCTAAAAATATTTTTAAAATAGATACTGAAGAGTGGCATATCACCTTACACATATTTTATACAATTATATATATTATTATACATGATAGGACAATTTTAATTACTACAAATTTATTTTCAAAATAATTGATGTGGAGGCCAGTCAATAATAAAATATCTTTAAGATGCAAACAAAAATTTACTGTACATCAAAAATTGTTTATCAAGTGATATAAGGAAAAAAGACAAAGTAGTGTCAAAGATATTCTCAGATGAAGGAAAACTTAAATTATCATCAGTGAATTTGCTCTGCAAAAAAGGTTAAAAGTGATTCTGTAGGTTGAAAGGAGATTTGAGTACAGTTTGAGAATGGTACTTAGACCATTAACAATGTGAGAAAAAAATAGAAATGGAAACTACTGGATTGCTATAAAAATTATTTTTCCTCTGAAGATCTGAAATGTGTAAGATTTTACAATCAAATCTTACAATATTGTGTAATGGGTTTATCAATGTACATAGTTGTAATGCATAAGACAATTATGACATAAAATAGATTTTGAGATAAAATAAAAGTAACTTATGTTATTACTATTGTATGTCTTTTACCTTTCATGTGAAGTGATAAAATAGTAACTCTACTATGACTGTGAAAATGTAATCATGTATAGTATTTTTACTCACACAACAATAAAAATAAATAGCTTAGCCAAAATGTCTAAAAGGTTATATATGGCATATACACATATATATTTAAAATAACCAAAAATGCAAGAAAGGGAAACAGAGGAAAAACTGCAATATCAACAGGGATAGAAATTTGATACAGTGATAAGATGCAGCTTGAAATGACTATCTCCCATATCAGAGTTACAGGGATTGTGACCTGATTGTGTTGCTGATACTAGTTTCCAGCTAATGTGCACACAAGGAGGCAGTACACAATGGCTCAAGTAATTAAGCCACTGCCACCCACAAAGGAGACTCAAATTGAATTTGCATGTCTCCCTGGTGCCGGTGTGGCCCAACCAGTCTATGTGGGCATTTAGAGAGTGGACAAGAAGATAGAAAGTTTCTCTCTCCTTGCATCTCTCTGTCTCTCTGCTTTACAAGTAAATTAACAATAAATACATAGATAAATAAATACATAATATAAATGATCAACAAGTACAGGAGAAAATGTTCAATATCTCTAATCAAGAAAATAAAAATCAAAACCACAATAGGATATTACATCATCCTGTTAGAATAACTATTATTAGAAAGATTACAAAAAATACCAAATGTTGGAAAGTATGTGGAGAAATAGGAACTCTCATATACTGCTCATAGAAATGTGAATTGCTATGGCAATTGTAGAAGCTATTATAGATTTATATTTAAAAACTAGAAATAGAATTGATGCATGATCTAGTTATTACACTACTAGCTATATATCCAAAAGATATTAACTCATTGTATCAAAGAGAGACATGTTCCACTATTTTTATTGCAGCAATGTTCACAGCACCAAAGATATGGAATTCACTCTAGTGTTCATCATCAGATGAATGTTTACAGAGAATAGGGCATATGTACATGGTAGAATACTATTTAGCTATTTAAAAAATATTGTGCTTTGCAGCACAAATTTGTGGAACTGGAGCACATCCTGTTAAGTGAAGTAAAACAGTCACAGAAAGACAAATGCTGCATGTTCTCCCTCAATAATACAAATAAATCAGTGTGAACTTTGATGGTGGTTACTAGACCCTCAATATGGTGTAGAAGGGTATAGAACTTTGTGTAACACATAGTAAATCAGAGTTTCTAAATTTACACAAAAGCATTCTGTAGAGACTGTAATTCACAATAACCTAGTATAATAGAAAAGTCAGTCTACAATCATAAAGAAATATCAAAGAAGTAGAAATGTTGATTACCTGGCCGGCGCCGTGGCTCAACAGGCTAATCCTCCGCCTTGCAGCGCCGGCACACCGGGTTCTAGTCCCGGTTGGGGCGCCGGGTTCTATCCCGGTTGCCCCTCTTCCAGGCCAGCTCTCTGCTATGGCCCGGAAAGGCAGTGGAGGATGGCCCAAGTGCTTGGGCCCTGCACCCGCATGGGAGACCAGGAGAAGCAAATGGCTCCTGGCTTCAGATCAGCGCAATGCGCCGGCCGCAGCGGCCATTGGAGGGTGAACCAACGGCAAAAAGGAAGACCTTTCTCTCTGTCTCTCTCTCTCACTATCCACTCTGCCTGTCAAAAAAAAAAGAAATGCTGATTACCCTATTTTAATCAGTACACACTGTATACATGTATTAAAATATCATAGTGAAATCCATAAATATGTATAATTATTGTAAGTATTTTTAAAAAGTGGTGAATTCTTTAGTATGTGCAGATCATTTTAATTCAATTATGTCTCAATAAAGCTCACAATAAATAAGCAATCTGATTCTACCAGAAAATCGAACAAAGATATATTACCTTGGAATAAAAATACTCAAGTTTAGCACATCTTTTCATAGCACAAATGCTTAAATTTGGTCCATTAATCTTCACTCTTAAAAAAGTGATCATTACCTAAGTCAGTTTACAAAGGAGGAGAAATGAAGAAAACAAAGCAAAAACAATTTCATTTTGGTTATACTGAAGTACATTAACAATTTCAAGGGAATTCTGGACTAGCTTCTATCTTTTTCCTGAAGTGCTTATTTTACAAAGTACCAGAGACACAGAAGTGAGAACATCATATATGATTTTTCTAAAGAATAGTAAGTAAATATCCTAAAGTCACAAAATCTTGCACTGGAAGGTTTGTGAGAATTGATAGACAAGGTTTATAACAGAGAAGACATGTCTAAATTGGTCCTTTAGAGATGGAATGTGTTTTTTCAAGGAAGGCCTTTGTTTAACTTACATAATGACATGCTTTTCTTTCCTATTTCAAAAATGATCCAAGGCTGGCACCACGGCTTACTAGGTTAATCCTCCGCCTGCAGCGCCAACACGCTGGGTTCTAGTCCCGGTCAGGGTGCCGGATTCTTCCCAGTTGCTCCTCTTCCAGGTAAGCTCTCTGCTGTGGCCCGGGAAGGCAGTGGAGATGGCCCAAGTGCTTGGCCCTGCACTGCTTGGGAGAGCAGGAGGAAGCACCTATCTCCTGGCTTCGGATCTGAGTAGTGCTCCACTGTGGTGGCCATTGGGGGATGACCAACAGAAGGAAGATCTTTCTGTCTCTCTCACTGTCTAACTCTGCCTGTCAAAAAAAAAAAGAAAAAAAAAAAAAAGAAAAAGAAAAGAAAGAGCGAGCCGGCGCTGCAGCTCAACAGGCTAATCCTCCGCCTAGCGGCGCCGGCACACCGGGTTCTAGTCCCGGTCGGGGTGCCGGGTTCTATCCCGGTTGCCCCTCTTCCAGGCCAGCTCTCTGCTATGGCCCGGGAGTGCAGTGGTGGATGGCCCAAGTGCTTGGGCTCTGCACCCCATGGGAGACCAGGAGAAGCACCTGGCTCCTGGCTTCGGATCAGCGCGGTGTGCCGGCTGCAGCGTGCCGGCCACGGCGGCCATTGGAGGGTGAACCAACAGCAAAGGAAGACCTTTCTCTCTGTCTCTCACTGTCCACTCTGCCTGTCAAAAAAGAAAGAAAGAAAGAAAGAAAGAGAGAGAGAGAGAGAGAGAGAGAGAGAGAGAGAGAAAGAGAGAAAGAGAGAAAGAGAGAAAGAGAGAAAGAGAGAAAGAGAGAAAGAAAGAAAGAAAGAAAGAAAGAAAGAAAGAAAGAAAGAAAGAAAGAAAGAAAGAAAAGATGATCCAAGAAATGAACATGGAAATCAGAAAAATTAGGTTATTTGACAAAGGTGTCCACCTTTGGTTTTGGTCACCTTTGGGATAAAGGATGAGCATCATTCTTTTGGTTTAATTTGAGTACTTTGAACTCAGTATCAGACTGATAATTTGGATCGCAATCTTTTTTTTTTTCTTTTGGAGAGGGTTTTATTTATATATTTGAAAGTCATAGTTACAGAGAGAGTGAGAGAGGGCGAGCAGAGAGTGACCTCAATGACTTGGGTGGGGCCAAACCGAAGCCAGGAACCAAGAGCTTATTTCAGGTCTGCCACCTGGGTACAGGGTCAGAAGCGCTTGAACTATCTTCCTCTGCTTTTCCAGGCCCATTTACATGGAGTTGTTTGGGAAGTGGAACAGGCAGAACTCAAACAGTCATTCAAATGGGATGATGGTGTGGCAGGTGGATATTTAACCCAGTATGCCACAATGTTAGCCCAATATCACAACCTTTCGTCAACTATTAGTCTGGGTCTGATGTTCACAAATATGATTTACAGATTCTTAAATACTATTACAATTTCTGTCCTGTCAAGTGATCCAATAATTATGCAACAGGAAGAGTGAGAAACTGGACACGCACAGATAATGGAACCTCACATAGTCCAAACTGTTCAACTCTCTACCCCAAATGACCATGTTTATTACACAAAGAAAGGACTGAGAAGATAGATTATCCTCATCAACTCAACTTGGTTATTTTTGTCTAAGGAATCAAAGTGTCAAAAATGATGTAATATTTTCTTCAGAAAACTCGAATCACTTTTTAGTAGATAAACAATTTTCTCATGTGTGCCTAATTAGGCAACAATTTACTTACTTGCAAAAATAGCTAACCTGTCTGGAAAGTTATTTGCTTATAAAAATTGGCTTTCAGAAAGTGTTGAGTTTCTTTGAATTTTGTTAAACATAATGTTTTTAAAAGAAAGACTATTGTTCACATTGTAAATAGTAAATTATAGGCTGTATGAGCTGGCCAAAGAATGCCATTAAAGTCTATTTACTTTTCTGCTCCTTAAATGCCATTGCATTAAAAACTCCAGTAGTCCTAAGGTTTCTCTTTTCTATTAGGTAGTGCAACTTGCTTAGTGTCATTTTAATTTTTTAAAGTACAATCTGTATGAAATAATAAGGTTTATGCAAAATGTCCATCATTCTTCAGTGCTTGATCAAAGGGAAGATTTTCCAGTGATTTCAATCCACAAGCTCAAAGCTCCGACTTGCATTCAGTGAACAAAATATTACCCTTCCCTCTTTCTTAGTCCTCAACCTGCTCCCCCATTAATGTGATCTCAAAGTTTGCTAGAGTTTAAAGAACATGGTGGGGGCCGGCGCTGTGGCATAGCGGGTAAAGCCGCCACCTGCAGTGCCAGCATCCCGTATGGGTGCCGGTTCGAGTCCCGGCTGCTCCACTTTCAATCCAGCTCTATGCTATGGCCTTGGGAAAGCAGTAGAAGATGTTCCAAGTCCTTGGGCCCTACTGCACCCGTCTGGGAGACCTGGAAGAAGCTCCTGACTCCTGGCTTCAGATCGGTGCAGCTTCGGCCGTTGAGGCCAACTGGGGGATGAACCAGCAGATTGAAGAACTCTCCTCTCTTTTTCTCTGCCTTTCCTTCTCTCTCTGTATAGCTCTTTCAAATAAATTAATAAACCTTTAAAAAAAACAAGATCACAGTAGAGGTATATTTCTACAACCAAAATCACTTTTCACCTCTGCTCTTTGGCAGACATTGCCATGAGTAGCTGCATTTTTAAAAAAAGAAATGTACTCCTGATTATATTTAATGGAAGAAAACATATTACCAAATGGAAGATGTAAATTTCAATGTTTGGCTGGTGCCACAGCTCACTAGGCTAATCCTCGGCCTGGGGCGCTGACACCCCGGGCTCTAGCCCCTGTTGGGGCACCGGTTCTGTCCTGGTTGCTCCTCTTTCAGTCCAGCTCTCTTTTGTGCAGTGAACGATGGCCCAAGTTCTTGGGCTCTGCACCCGCATGGGAGATCAGGAGGAAGCACCTGGCTCCTGGCTTCAGATCGGCACAGTGTGCTAGCTGTAGCGGACATTTGGGGGGTGAACCAACGGAAAGAAGACCTTTCTCTGTCTCTCTCTCTCACTGTCTAACTCTGCCTGTCAAAAAAATTTTCAATGTTGTACTGTATAAATATGATGGATTTTTAAAAATATTTTAATTTTCAAATAAATTTATAGTATACACAATATATTCACAATTAGAAAAATAGATTCTTTGCTTCTATATTTTTTTCTGGTAAAAAATATATGAAAGTAGAAGAAAAATACTCTGAATAAACACTTCTAGGGTCTCCACATTTGTTTCTTTTGCTTGCTGCTGGATTATCACCTCAATTCCTATCAATCCTACTGTCCAGAGACAGGAGTGCATGCATGCATTATGGAAGATATCACTATTATTCTGTCTCTTGAAGTAGGTTGACTCATATCTAAAGTTAGCAATGCATATTTTTAGGTCAAACTGTACTCTTTTGTCCTGTCCAAAAGTTTAATCCATTCAGACATTAGCATGAAGTTTTATTTTTTTCTTATAACCTCAATTTCATCCTGTAAAAGTTTAAATATGCCTAACTAACCAAATTTGTTAAGGTTGACATTTTAAAAGCCATCGAATCTTCACAGAGTAAAGGATCTTTCACAGTTTAAGAAAATCTACGCACAGGGTAGATTTGTTTTTGACCAATTAGTAAGCCTAGATATCTCAAAAAGCACAGGATTCCTTCAAGGCAGCACACGTATAGGTCATATGCATACTTGGTGATAAATGCCATGCTTCTGATCTTTTCCTTTGTATGTGGATATATGATATATATATATATGTATATATATATATTTAAATATTTGTGTGCACATGTGTGTGTGTGTAATACTTGAAATTGGGTAAACAAATACTTCAAAGATATTTATTTTATAAAAAGGAACGTTGTTGTTATTTTAGTATCATACAGGCATATTTAATGATTAAACACTGTTATTTTTCTCATAAGAACTCCTTTTGAGAAAGAATGAAAATTCAGATGATGAAACACAGAGTAATCAGTATGTGACCAGCTTAGGAACTTTACAACAATGGTTTAAATTTTACAAACAAAATTAAAAAACAATGCTATACTTTTCTATTATCATTTTTCCTCTCAAATAAAATATGTTTTAATGAATGATTTGAACTTGCAACAAATGGTGGCTTCATATTGAAATACTTTTTAAAAATGAGTTATTAATGCCTCCAAATGTCAGGTTTTCTTCATTTATTTATACAGTATTCTCAGTTCATTAAGAGCACATACTATGAAAAAAAGCAATGAATGATTTTGAAACATATTTTTATTTTGTGTTTTTACAATAAATATTTCAATTAATAGATTTGACAATGTTTAATATTTTATCATATTTATTTCACAAGTAAACATTATAAATATATATGTATACATTCATGCATATATAACATTTTGTGAAACAGGGGTGAATATTTTGCAGAAAAATAAGCTTATCTTTAATTCCACTTTTCTGTGAATTTTTTGAGGTGCTCTTGTAAATGAAAGGATTGATAAGAATTGAGTAAAATGTTTTAGGAAAAGGAAAAAACGAATAAAATGTATTTAGACAATAATGGAGAATATGATAGATAGCAAAATAAGGTGATGGAAAGTTAAGCTAGAGAACACATCATTTACATGTGGAACTAAGGCTATGTGATTATGAAATGTGTTCCTCTGAAATGGAAAGCAGGGGACAAACGCTGAGGAGCACTGGATTAAGCCCTTGTCTGCGATGCCAGCATCCCATAGGATCATCAGCTCAAGTCCTGGCTCAATCCAGCTCTCTTTAAATGTGGCTGGGAGAGCAACTGAGAATAGCCAAAGCACTTGGGCCGCACATGCAGGAGACCTGGATGGAGCACCTGACACCTGGTTTAGGCCTGTCACAATCCTGGTCATAGCAGCTATTTGAGGAATGAAGGAGCAGAGGGAATATTTCTGTGTCTGCCTCACCCTCTCTCTCTGCAAATCTGCTTTTCCAATGAAGTAATAATATATCTAAATAAAAGTGGAAGTACAGGAAGCACATAGAACTCCTACTATACATGACCAGAAAAGATCTTCACCTTGACACATTGTAGTCAAACCTTCAGCAATACAACAGGAAGAAAATTTCTGAAAGTGTTCAAGAGAAATGCCGATTACTTTCAGAGGATCTCCAATTACACTCATAGCTGACTTTTCATCAGAAACCCTACAGGTTAAAAGAACATGGCAAAACATAGTCCTAGTATTAAGAGAAAAAAGCTGTACCCCAGAATACTGTACAGAGCAAAGCTCTCATTTATGTATGAAGGTGAATAAAAAACATTTCATAACAAACAGAAATTGGAAGAATTTGTCACTTGTCCACCCTTACAAAAGATGCTTATGGATGTGCTAATCACAGAAACACAGAAACAAAATCAACAGCATGAAAGAATGTGAGGCAGAAAATCTCCCGGCAAAACTACAAAAGAAATCCAAAGTAAACCATTGGAACACGTAAGGAAAATGGTAGGACTAAGTTGCTACTTACTAATAGTAACCTTGAGTGTAAATGGCCTCAACTCTTCAATTAAAATATACAGACTGGCTGAATGGATTAACAGACAAGACCTATCTATTTGCTGCTTACAAGAAACATCTCGATTCAGTACATACTAAGTAAAGATTTCATCAGTTTGCACCCACACGTAAACACAAAGTGTAAAAATACTGTTTCAGTACTAGCTATATCATTACTTCACATTGGACAACCCATTAAGGACAGATCCCACATGGGATGTAAGTACACAGTGACTCTTGATGTTGATTAAACAATTTAACACACTTGTTTATGGCGTCAGTAATCTCCCTGGGCTCTAGTCATGGGTTGCCAAGGCTATGGAAGCCTTTAGGGTTCGCTGACTTCGATCTTATTCCGACAGGGTCATATACTGAATCGATCTTCTGTATATAAAGATCATTGAAAATGAAAAAAAAAAAAAAACTTGGTGTTAAATTGGAAATTACATAGAAAATTAATCAATTTTTTAAAAAAATATAATGTAGGATCTCTGTCATTAATGTGCTGTACGCTGTTATTTAATGCTATAACTAGTACTCCAACAGTATTTTTTCACTTTTTGTTGCTATGTGAGGACAAACTGTTGAAATCTTTATATATACTAAACTGATTTTCTGTATATAAAGAGAATTGAAAATGAAAAAAAAAAAAAAGAAACATCTCACCAACAACATACAGGAAGACTGAAAGTGAAAATAATGGAAAAAGATATTCCATGCTAACAGAAGCCATAACAGAGCTGGTGTAGCCAGGCTAATATCAGACAAAATAGATTTTACCGCAAAAACTGTTAACAGACGAAGAAGGGCACTATGTAATGATTAAGGAATCAATGCAACAGAAAGATGTGACTATAATAAACACATATGCTCACAATTACAGGGAACCTGACTATTTAAGAGAAATGTTAATGGACATAAAGGGAGACTTAGACTCTATTACAATAGTAATGGAGGACTTCAATACCCACTTTCAGCAATGGATAGATCAACCAGACAGAAAATCAGTAAGGAAACAATAAAGTTAATCAACAATATAGATCAGATGGACCTAACAGATGTCTACACAACTTTTCATCCTACAGTTGCTGGATATACTTTCTTCTCACCAGTGCATGGAACTTTCTCTTGATAGACCACATGCTAGCCCATAAAGCAAGTATCAGCAATTTCAATACAATCTAAATCACACCATGCATTTTCTCTAACCATAATGGAATAAAATAGGAAATCAGTAACTCAAATCTCTAAAACATATGTAAACATGTAGAGACTGAACAACACACTCCTGGAATGAACAATGGTGACAAGAGAAATCAAAAATTTCTAGAAACAAATGAAGATGACAATGCAACATATCAAAACCTATGTGATACAACAAAAACAGTGTTTAGAGGAATGTTAATAGAAATTGGTGCCTACATAAAGAAATTGGAAGGTACCAAATAAATGAGCTGCTAGTGCATCACAAAGACCTAAAAAAAGAACAGCAAACAACCCAAAATTTGTAGGAGATAAGAAATAATTAAAATTCAAGAAAAATTAAACAAAATTGAAACAAAAATAATACAAAAGATCAGTGAAACAAGGAGCTGTCAAACTGATACACAATTGGCCCAACTAACAAAAAACAAAAAAAGAGGGAGAAGACTCAAATTAATAAAATCAGAGATGAAAAAGGAATGTAACAACAACAAGCATAGAAATAAAAAGAAGAGTCAGGAATTACTACAAAGAACTGTATGCCAAAAATTGGGAATAAAAGAGTTTGTAAAGTGTCAGGATATAAAATTATCACAGAAAAATCAATAGCCTTTATATATACAGACAATACCATTGCTGAGAAAGAACTTCTAAGATGAATCCCATTCACAATAGCTACAAAAAAATTAAGTACCTTGGAACAAATTTACCAAAGGACAACAAAGTTTTCTATGATGAAAATTACAAAACATTAAAGAAAGAAATAGAGGAACACAGAAATGATAGAGAAATATTACATATTCATGAATTGGAAGAATCAATATCCTCAAAAGGTCCATATTACAAAAGGCAAGTTACATATTTACTGCAATACCAATCAAAATACCAAGGACATTCTTCTCAGATACAGAAAAAAAAAATACTATTTTCATATGGAAGTTCAAGAGACCCAGAATAGCTAAAGGGATCTTATACAACAAAAACAAAGCTGGAGGCATCACAATACTTGATTTCAAAATGTACTACAGGACAGATATAATCAAAATAGTGTGGTACTTGGCAAAAAGCAGAAGTGTAGACCAATGAAGAGAATAGAAACTCCAAAAATCAATTCACACATCTACAACCAACTTATCTTTGACAAAGAAGTTAAAAATCAATCCCTGGAACAAGAAAAATGTCTTCAACAAATGGTACTGGGAAAATTGGATCTCCACATGCAGAAGTATGAGGCAGAACCCCTATCTGACTCTACACAAAAATCCACTAAAAATACATCAAAGACATAATTCTACAATCAGATCCCATCAAATTATGAGAGAACTTTTGGAAACTCTGCAAGATATTGGCATGGGCAAAGCCTTCTAGGAAAACACCCCAGAAGCAGAGATAATCAAAGCCAAAATTGACAAATGTGATTACAACAAATTGAGATGTTTCTGCACTGTAAAATATACAATCAACAAAGTGAAGAGGCAACTGATAGAATAAGAGAAAATATTTGCAAACTATGCATCTGATAAAAGATTATTATCTGGGATCTATAGAGAGCTCAAGAAACTCAACAACAACAAAACAAAAAATCCAATTTAAATGGGCAAAAGACTTGAAAAGACATTTTTCAAAAGAGAAAATCCAAGGGCTGGTGCCGTGGCACAGTAGGTTAATCCTTCACCTGTGGTGCTGGCATCCCATATGGGCACCGGTTTAGTACTCAGCTGCCCTTCTTCCAGGTCAGCTCTCTTCTATGGCCTGGGAAAGCAGTGGACAATGGCCCAAGACCTTGGGGCCCTGCACCCATTTGAGAGACTGAGAAGAATCACCTGCCTCCTGGCTTTGGATCTGCACAACTTTGGCCACTGCGGCCATCTGGGGAGTGAACCAGCAGAGGGAAGACCTTTCTCACTGTCTCTCCTCCTCACTGTCTGTAACTTTACCTCTCAAATAAATAAATAAAATCTTTAAAAAAAAGAGAGAGAAGATCCAAATGGCCAAGAGACTCATGAAAAAGTCCTCAGCATTATTAGCCATCAGGGAAATGCAAATCAAAACCACCTCACTCAAGTTAGAATGGCTTTTTTTTTTTTTTTTTTTTTTTGACGGGCAGAATGGATAGTGAGAGAGTCAGAGAGAAAGGTCTTCCTTTTTGCCACTGGTTCACCCTCCAATGGCCACTGCAGCCGGCGCATCTCGCCAATCCGAAGTCAGGAGCCAGGTGCTTCTCCTGGTCTCCCATGCGGGTGCAGGGCCCAAGCACCTGGGCCATCCTCCACTGCCTTCCCGGGCCATAGCAGAGAGCTGACCTGGTAGAAGGGCAACCGGAATAGAATCCGGCACCCCAACTGGGACTAGAACCCGGTGTGCCAGCACTGCAAGGCGGAGGATTAGCCTGTTAAGCCACAGCGCCGGCAGAATGGCTTTCATACAGAAATCAACAAACAATAAATGCTCAAGAAGATGTGGGAGAAAAGGTACCCTAATCCACTGTTGGTGAGAATGCAACCTGGTGCAGGCACTGTGGAAGACAATATGGAGATATCTCAGAAATCTGAATATAGACTCTCCTTATGACCCAGCCATCCCATTCCTGGGAATATACCCAAAGGAAATCAGCATTTCTTATCTGTACCCCCATGTTCATTGCAAGTCATTTCATAACATTTAAGATATGGAATTAACTCAGATGTCTATCAACTGAGGACTGGATAAAAAAATTATGTTATATGTATACCATGGAATACTATACAGATATCAAAAGATGTGAAGTCTTGTCTTTTACAACAAAATGCACACAACTGTAAAACTTTGTGAAATAAGCTAATCTCAAAAATACAAATACCATGTTCTCCTTCATCTTTGGTAACTAATAGAATACCTAAAAGGTAATCTATAGAAGTGAAATTGGCCCTTCAAGATGTGATAACTTTGAACAGCCCTTGTCTGGACTGTTGAGGAGCAGTTTTTTTGGTTTTGTTTTTTGTTTTGTTTTGCATACTGTTTGTTAAACTCATTAGTGTAGGATTAACCTTATGTGTTTAAAGGTAATTGAAAATAGATCTCACTGATAATAAGAATTGGAATAGAAGTGGAAGGAGGAAGAAGGGTGGAGTGTGGGTGGGGGAGAAAGTAGGGTGGAAGAATCATCATGTCCCTACATTTGCATGTATGAAATGTGTGAAGTTTGTATACCTTAAATAAAATGTTTCTAGAGTAACAAAAAATGCTAATCACATTCAAAAGTTTGTGCCCTATTAGTATTCTAGTAGTTATCACAGATCAGGGAAAATATGTGATATTTGCAAAAAAAAATATGTGAATGAAATTGAAATTTTGAGATTTGGTTATTGTTTTCAGTCCTTATCTCTACAGTTGAAGAACAGTGTTTAGTTTTCCCTTTTACTCTTTATTGAATACTTAGCGGAGGGTTAAGCTTTTGATTATAAAATAAACTGAAAATATGTCATTGTAAAAATTAAAAGAAATAATAAGAAAAAAAGGGAAGGGAGAGTTGGAGTATGGGTGGGAGGGAGGATAAGGTTGGAAGTATCACTAGGCTTCTAAATTATACACATGAAATAAATTAAAATTGTTCATCTTATATAATTTTTTAAAAATGAAAAAAGGACAAAAGAAATATGTTTCTTGTGTGTGTGTATATATATGCCCACACACTGAAGTGTCTTCTTCATTTTCTTTTATGCATGTGGGTGGGTTAAGAATACTTATCATAATATCTACCCCCATAACAGATGTTTAAATACATCATATTGTATTGTTAACTGGAATCTATTCAGTTTGTATAAATGGAGATGTTTGAACAGCTCCTCATATTCCATTCCTCAAAATATGTGACACCCACCATTTTATTCACAGTTTCTATGAGTTTGATTATTTTAGATTTCTCAGATTGGTGGAATCATACAGTATTTCTGCTAATATGGGTGGCTTATTTCAGTTAGTGTAATGTTCTCCAGGCTCATCCATGTTGTCTTAAATAATAACATTTTCTTCTTTACTTTTTAAGGCTATTAATGTCCCATTGATTTATATATCACATTTTCTTTAGACATTCATTTGCCAATAGGCAATTAAGTTGTTCCCATATCTCAACTAATGAAAATAATATTGCAATAAGCACATGGGTGCAAGAAACTGATATGCCGATTTCAGTTATTTGGGATATACATTAAGAAACGAAGCTGCTGGGTTACATGGTAATTCTATAAATTTCCAAGCAGTAAAGATATCATTTGAGATACTTCTGTTCCATGTAGGAGTGTCTGGGCTCTATGTCCAGCTTTGGAGCCTGATTCTAGCTACTAATTCTGCATTCTTTCTATTAATGCAGACCCTAGGAGGCAGCAGTGATGTCTCCAGTAACTGGGATCCTGCCAACTACATGGGAGACCAGGATTGAATTCCTGCTTCCTGGGTTCAGCCAAGGCTTGGCCCCACCCAATTTAGGCATTTTGATAATGACGCAGCAAATGTGATCTTTCTCTCACTCTGTCTCTCTCTCTCTCGCTCTACTTCTATCTGCCTCATAAACAAACAAACAATATTTTTTAAAAAGCTGGAGAGAAAGGTACACTGATTCTACTCTTACCATAAAATAATTGTCAAACTGACTTATAAATCTTTGACTTAGCTATGGCTTTGTTCAGTAGGGAAAACTTTATATTAGCAGCTCTCAATTATGCTCATGGAAATCTGATTTACTCTTAGATTCTCTGGTTAGAAAATCTTAATTTACAATGACATGAGAATCTGCCTTTTACTTAAAAAGTAATATAAAAAATAAAGCTGTTATGTAATGGATTAGAAATACATATTATCCCCACAAACTTTACTTTCAGCATTAGATACCATCCTTGGATCTTTGCTCCTCCACTCAAGGGAAGAATATAATGAAATTTTCTTTTAGTCTCTCCATAGTCTCTTCCCATGAACTCTATGTTTGAAGGAATAAAAATATCTTTGGAAATTCAATATATTCATTTATGGGATCAGAATTTCTTCTCCATACTTTCTTCTCCATACTTCCCTGCCAATCATTTTCAGAGTACATAGTACACTATGAATACATATTTATTTTTGAAAAGAAAAGTCATTTAAAACACTATCAAAAAAATGTTGAGCATTTTGCATCACTGAGTCCCATGGTTCCCATGACTTCTTATCATGTGGACCTGGGCAATTTCCTTTCATGAATGCCATTAACTTCCATTGCTATGATATTATGAATAGTTTTGTTTTTTTCCAAAACTCCCTTCAATGCTGTAAGTTTGCCACTTGGTAGCATACAACTATCTTAATGGATTATATATGTAAGGTCTTTGGTATAATATAGCCCAGTGTTCTTGTAGATGCATTTATTTGATCAATATTTAAAACTAGTTTGTTGATAGATACACATGGATGAAGGTGGAGATGTTCAATACACCTCATTTTGGGCCTTGAGCATTAGAAACTTGACTTCAAATGATTTCATCACTCCACCATGCATTTCATACACAATTTGGTGTTGATTTGACATGTCTCATTCTATTTTATTGCACTAGTTGATTAGACAGCATATATTCTTTTTTCCCATTTTCTTCATTATTGAGTATTATAAAAAGAAATACTTGGGGCAGGTGATGTGGTGCAGCGGGTTAACGCTCTGGCATCCCACATAGGCACCAGTTCAAGACTCGGCTGCTCCGCTTCCTATCCAGCTCTCTGCTATGGCCTGGGAAAGCAGTGGAAGGTGGTTCAAGTTCTTGGGCCCCTGAATCCGCGAGGGAGTCCCAGAAGAAGCTCCTGGCTCCTGGCTTCGGATAGGCGCAGCTCTGGCTATTGCAGCTAATTGGGGAGTAAACCATCTGATGGAAGACCTCTCTCTCTCCGCCTCTCCTCTCTCTGTGTAACTCTGAGTTTCAAGTGAATAACTAAATCTTAAAAAAACAAAACAAACAAACAAAAAAACTTCTCTTTGTTTTGAAGGACTTTAAAATAAGCAGCTCTAAAGTCAGTTGATTGAATCCATCATAGTCTAAATTTCTTTTTCCAAAATATCTGGTTGAAACTATAATTTAAGATCTTTGTCTTTCAGTCGGCACACACTTAGAATTCTACATTACATTAGGTGCACTGTACAGCTAGCCAAGCACACTAATTTCAAACGTGTACCAACAATTAGTACCTGAGAATGACTTCCATCTTATCTTTTTCTCTACCTCAGAAATTTGCTGGTATATAAAAATTTGATAAATTCATAATTCAATATTATCCTTTTTTTTAAAAAAAAAAGTACATTTACCCAAAATATTCCCAGCTTCTCTCAATACATTTTGTCTACCAAGATCTCTGAAGAAATTATATTTTGACTTGCCCAATATTCTTGTTAATGTTCTTCACTTTTGCATTTAGGTAAGGTCATTATTACAACAAGGCTATTTGATATGTGGACGTTGAGTCAACCAAATAAGGAGGTGGTTGTGTGTGGAGGTGTCAAAATATGTGTTGTGCTTAACCATAAAATGGTTTCCTGAAACTGCTGTGATAGAGGATCTGGCATCTTGTCAATCCTCAGCCTGATCAGATCTATAAAGGGTCTCCAAAAAGTTCATGAATAGTGCGTAGGATGAAAAAAATATGCATGAATGTCTATAGTTTCATGACATCAGTGATTATTTAAAAATTTATTGTGTATGCATGAAACAGACATCTTTTTATCTGAGTATTGTTTATAGAGTCAAAAAATTGATTCTTTTTCTCACAAATTTCAGGAAACAAGATTATAAAATATCTTCACATTGTTAAATCCAATGAAAGAATTCTAATTTTTATTCACATTGACGTTTCATTAACTTTTAACACAATGGGCAATTTCCTCCTTAATAAAAATCATCCATTTCTTTTACTAATAAAATTCATCTATTTTTCTAATATTTCACTTCATTACATTTTTTTTCCTGTTATATAACTTCTTCATCACTCATCCAATGTTAGCTGTAGGATAAAATCAGGTTTTGAACTTTACAGATGCCTTCTCTCCTCCTCCCCTTTTTAAAAATTGCTTAGGTGATTTTATCCCTTCCAATGAATGCAAATGCTGTTTATGTACCGATAATTCCCAACTCTACACATTTTAATTACTTTTTCCTTCTAAGATCAACACAGATATAGTCAGTTTTCTAATTAAAAACACTGAATGAATAAACTAAATGCTTCTAAAATTGAACATGAACAGGGAGTTACAGCATCAAAATCCTGGATCTTGTCCAATGCCAAGATTGCTGCATCTAAAATAATCTTTATCTTACTACTATCAACTTAGTAGGGCTACCTATGTAACTGGAAAGTTTATACCAACATGCATCTTTAACTTCCACTCCAAAAATAAGTTATTAATTTTACATTCATAATTAATTCCTTCAATACTAAACAATTAATTCAAGCCACCTGTACTATTTAGATATTTTTAAAAAGGAAGGAGGTACCTTTCTCTGAAGGGAGGAGAGAACTTCCACTTTGACTATGACCCTATCGTAATAAGATTAAAGTCAGCGAACTCTAAAGGCTTCCATAGCCATGGCAACTCATGACTAGAGCCTAGGGAGATTACTGACGCCATGAACAGGAGTGTCAAATTGTTAAGTCAGCAACAGGAGTCACTGTGTACTTACACCCCATGTGGGATCTGTCCTTAATGTGTTGTCTAATGTGCAGTGATGCTATAACTAGTACTGAAACAGTATTTTTATACTTTGTGTTTCTGTGTGGGTACAAACTGATGAGGTCTTCACTAATTATATACTGAATTGATCTTCTGTATATAAAGAGAATTGGAAATGAAAAAAACAACCTGGTGTTAAATTGGAAATGGCATAGAAAATTAATTAATTTTTTTAAAAAAACTATTATGTAGTATCTCTGTCTTTAATGTGCTGTACATTATTATTTAATGCTATAATTAGTATTCCAATGGTAGTTTTTTCACTTTGTGTTGCTATATGGGCAAGCTGTTGAAATCTTTACCTAATATGTACTAAACTGATCTTCTGTATATAAAGAGAATTGAAAATGAATCTTTATGTGAATGGAAGGGGAAAGGGAGCGGGAGGGGGGAGGGTTGCAGGTAGGAGGGAAGTTATGGGAGGGGGGAAGCCATTGTAACCCATAAGCTGTACTTTGGAAATTTATATTCATTAAATAAAAGTAAAAAAAAAGGTATTTTGTGCATTTACTTTTACCTCTTTCAAAGAAATTATCAACTAGGCCACCACACTTATCTTTGTAATGAAAACTTTCAGGATAATCTGCCTTCATTAGATAAGCTCCAAACAGTCTTTTCAGGGTTTAGCTGAGGCTCCCTACATCATCACTCCCACATTTTGCCCAAGATCTGCACTTTGCCTTTTTCTTTTTCTTTTTTTTTAATTTATTTTTTAACTTTTATTTAATGAATATAAATTTCCAGTGTACAGCTTATGGATTACAATGGCTTCCCCCTCCCATAACTTCCCTCCCACCCGCAACCCTCCCCTCTCCCGCTCCCTCTCCCCTTCCATTTGCATCAAGATTCATTTTCAATTCTCTTTATATACAGAAGATCAATTTAGTATAAAGATTTCAACAGTTTGCACCCACATAGAAACACAAAGTGAAGCATACTGTTTGAGTACTAGTTATAGCATTAAATCACAATGTACAGCACATTAAGGACAGAGATCCCACATGAAGAGCAAGTGCACAGTGGCTCCTGTTGTTGACCCAACAAATTGACACTCTAGTTTATGGTGCCAGGAACCATCCTAGGCTGTTGTCATGAGTTGCCAAGGATATGGAAGCCTTCCAAGTTTGCCGACTCTGATCATATTTAGACAAGGTCATAAAAGACAGAGTGAGGATAGTAACCAATGATCCTAAGAGTGGCATTTACCAGGTTTGAACAATTATACAGCATTAAGTGGGGAAAAGGACCATCAGTACACACAGGTTGGGAGTAGAGCCATTGGTGGTAGAGTAGAGGTTATGATTACAAAGGAATGAGGCCCAAGTGCACTAGACAGGGCCTAGAACAAAGGACAGAGTCATTATTAGAGGAGCTAAGAAAGGTGCTGTCTAAGCTACAAGTAATTTTTCTGATTGAGAGGCAAATAGAACCTGATAGAAGGGGCTTGATAATAATCTGGTGGGCTTTAGGCCTTGTAAATTCAGAGGCCCAAACTTTTTTTTTAATTTTATTTTTTGATGCATTATGCTAGCCCTGGCATATGTATTCTTCCTTCAGAGTATCTGTCACTATCTTTGAAGTCTAGACCAGGCTTCCTTATACTTATCATGCAACACTGAAAAGTATTAATGCTTCTTATTTATATTTACAACTGTTCTCCTCTTAACACAGACTTAGCACATGTGTGGCATTAATTATTTATAGATAATATGTGAATAGATACTTAGTTTTGAAGTTAGAGTGTGTAAATTACATTATTTTAAGATTATTTTAGCCAATCAATACTCTTTTTTATAGCAGTTAGGGTTATTTCACAGCTGTGATTTAAATATACCTATTAAAGTCATAGTGCCTGAAATAACTTGAAAAAATATGATTTATTTAACTTTTTTGTTATTCTAGAGTATGACATTTCTTAAGTTTTATTTCTTAATATTTATTTGAATCATTTTCAGAAGTAGATATTGGAAAACCTAGCCATGACATTTACCTGGTAATAATTTTTAACAATTTCAAATTGAGAATTTGTTAAACATGACAACCAGAACTATTTTAACAGAATAATATACCCATGGCTTAGTTAAGCTCTTTTTTCTACAATATCACAAAAGACAACTTAAAACTTTGGCTAAGAATAAATCTTTTCAAAGAAGATTGGGAAAGTCAGGTCAGAATGATGAAATTATACATAACCAATTTCCTTTCATGACATTTCTTTTAGAATCTAAAAGAAGATATTTTCAGTCATCAAATTGTAATTTGAGCATTTTATTCCATCATGATAAATGATAAATACTTCAAATCATGCTATTATTCTGACTATATAAATAAGATATTTTTTATAGATTGATTTATTTATTCGAAAGTTGGAGTCCGGAGCTGTGGCTCACTAGGCTAATCCTCTGCCTGTGGCGCGGGCACTCCGGGTTTTAGTCCCGGTTGGGGCACTGGTTCTGTCCCAGTTGTTCCTCTTCCAGTCCAGCTCTCTGTTGTGGACTGGGAAGGCAGTGGAGGATGGCCCAGGTGTTTGGGCCCTGAACCCACATGGGAGACCAGGAGGAAGCATCTGGCTCCTGGCTTCAGATTGGTGCAGTGCGCCGCTGTGGAGGCCATTTGAGGGGTGAACCAACAGAAGGAAGACCTTTCTCTCTCTCTCTCTCTCTCTCTCTCTCTCTCTCACTGTCTAACTCTGCCTGTCCAAATAAATAAATAAATAAATAAATAAACAGACAAAAAGTTAGAGTTTCAGAGAGAGAGAGAGAAAGGTCTTTATCTACTGCTTCATTCCCCAAATTGCTGCAACAGCCAGAACTGGATCAATATGAAGGCCAGGAGCCAGGAGCTTCATCCAGGTCTTCCTGGTGCAGGGGCCCAGGGACTTGGACCATCTTCCACTGCTTTCCCTGGCATTAGTAGAGAGCTGGATTGGAAATGAAGCATCTGGGAATCGAACCAGCGCCCATAAAGGATGCCAGCACTGCAGGCTGTGGCTTTACCCTCTTAGCCATAGGCCCAATAAGATCATATTAACCATTTTGCTATTTCCTGTAATTTAAGCTTTGGGTATTAAAACAGCTCTAATCCACATGAATAATTTACTGCAAATATTTTAGCAAAATATGTGTTAGCCATTTTCTCTAAGATAAGTAGCATTAATATGACAATAACCATAATGTGTTAATCACATTAATGTAGTAAACTTTTATTTATTTTTTAAAGATTTATTTTATTTATTTGAAAGACATAGTTACAGAGAGAGGCAAAGGCAGAGAGAGAGGTCTTCCATCGCTGGTTCACTCCCCAGATGGCTGCAACGGCCAGAGCTGTGTAGATCCAAAGCCAGGAGCCAGGAGCTTCTTACAGGTCTCCCACACGGGTGAAGGGGCCCAAGGACTTGGGCCATCTTCTACTGCTTTCCCAGACCATCATAGAGAGCTGGATTTGCAGAGGAGCAGCCGGGACTAGAACTGCTGCCCATATGGGATACCAGAGCTTCAGGCCAGGGCTTTAACTAGCTGTGCCACAATGCTGGCCCCCTTCAGTAAACTTTTAAACTGATCAAAATACTTACAGTGGATTAGCAATTTATATTTACACATTTTCATTAACCATTCATTAGTGGAAGGTCACAGAAGATTGCTTCCATTTATTGACTATTGTGAATGGTTCCCTAATAAAAATGGGAATACAGGTATTTTTTTTTTTGACAGACTGATTTCATATCCTTTCTGTATATACTCATTTGTGGGATTCTTGGATCACAGAGTGGTTCTATTTTTAGGTTTGTGAGGACCCTCAGTACTGTTTTCCACCATGACATTTACATTCCTACAAAAGTGCACAATGGTTCCGTTTTCTCCAAATTCTCCCAAACTCTTGTTACTTTATTATTCTTAATTTATTTATTTGTATGTGAGTGTCAAGGGCTGACTTTCCATAGATCTCAGCAAGGGAGCTGCTCTGCTACTTATGAAACAACACCGCTTTATTTTTTTTTTAATAATGGTCAATCTACTTGTGAAGTGATATCTAATTTTAGTTTTCATTTACATTTCCCTGAACATTGGTGACACTGAGCAATTTTTTTGGGGGGGTACCTGTGAAACATTTATGTATCTACCTTTGTAAAATGTCTGCTTAGATTTATTACCATTTTTGTTGTTTTACATGGAAAGGTCAAAAGGGCTTTATATTTCTAATTTATTTTTTAATTATTTTTAAAAATTTTGAATAACATGTTTTTAATTTGCATTATAGACAAAGGCTTAACACACCACTAAATAAATTGTTCAACAAATAAAAAGTAAGACAAGTTCAGCAGAACTGTAGGTAAATGCTATAAAAAAAATCAAAGGACAAGATGTCAATTTCACTCATAAATGATAAACTTTTAAATGTACCAGATCATTAAAACTATGGTAGTATATCATTATTAATAATTTGCTTGACAAAGAGTTAAAACAAATTTGACAAGACACTGTGTTTACAGCAAAAATGACACATAATGGAATATTCTTTTTGTATTAGGATGCTGGAGTTTCTTGTATTTTCTGGATCCTAATCCATAATCAGATGCATAGCTTGCAAATATTTTCTCCCATTCTGTAATTTTATTCTTCACTGTGTTGATTGTCTCCTTCCATTTATCTATTTTTTCTTTGATTTCCTTTGCTTTTTCAGACTGGTCAAATACTTACCCATGCAAAAGTGCTAAAACATTTCTATTATGTTTTCTTCTAGTAGTTTCTAGGTTTCAGTCTTTTATTTTAGGACTATAATCCATTTGAGTTAATTTTTTGTACATAATAAGAGAAAAATAGTTTCACTATTTTGCTTGTCTATGTCCAATTTTCCCAGAATTGTTCATTGAAAATACTGTCCTTTCTGAAATGTGAACACTTAGCTTTGTCAAAGATAAATTGCATGTATGTGCGTGGGCTTACTTCTTGGGTTCTTATTCTGTTCCCTTGGTCTATGGATCTGTTTATATGCCTCTACTATGTTGTTTTAATTATAATAACTGTGTGATACATTTTAAAATCATGGAGTTTAACGTTTCCTGTGTTTTGTTTGACTCAAGACAGCTTTGGCTATTTTAAAGTTTATTTTTAATTGTTCCACACAAATTTCATTAATATTTTTCTGGTTCTGTGAAAATTAATTTTAGCATTTCTTTTAATTGTTTATTTAAATTTTTAATTAATTTTTAACAGACTTAATGCAGATTGATGTGATTTTTAGATGCAGTTCTTTTTTTTTAAGGTTTTATTTTATTTATTTGAGGTAGAGTTACAGACAGTGAGAGGGAGAGAGACAGAGAGAAAGGTCTTCCTTCCGTTGGTTCACTCCCCAGATGGCCGAACAGCTGGAGCTGCACTAATCCAAAGCCAGGAGATAGGTGCTTCTTTTGGGTATCCCATGTGGGTGCAGGAGCCCAAGGACTTAGGCCATCTTCTACTGATTTCCCAGGTCATAGCAGAGAGCTGGATTGGAAGAGGGCAGTCAGGACTAGAACTAGCACCCATATAGGATGCCGGCGCCACAGGCAGAGGACTTACCCAGCCCCTAGATGAAGTTTCAAGAACATAATGATATTTTCTTCCTCCCCTCCCTGTCTCCCCATCCCACCCACAGATATTGCATTGAATTTGTAAATCTCTTTTGCTAGTGCACATATTTTTATGACATCAGAAGTTAGAGTTTTTTCTTATTTTTATATTGTTAGGAACAACTGAAATGTATGAAAATTACAGAATTTAAGTCAACATTGGAGCTAACTATTTCTAAAAAGTATTGTATATATTTATAGAAATATAATTTTATTTCTCTAAATTAATAAAAATATTGCATTTTATTTGATCAAATTCTACATGTTTTATATTACATATACATATAGAATAAACAAAAATTATAAAACTTGAAACATGTTTGAACTAATGTAGCTACTTTAGACCTGGCTTGCTTAAAAATTCTCTCATACTTAGACAGAATTAATTTCCTTAGAAAAGACATTTAGGTGATGAGAATGGAATAATTTTATGAATAGGAGACTAAATCAAGCACAAGTATTTTATCTGAAATCTCTCCAACTGGGAAGGATTTACTGCTAGACTAGTAAAACATAATTTAGTGTTATCTGAAAGAGTCAATAAAGACATTTGGAACAGGAACCTGAGCAAAATATGAAGTCCTAGCTTCACAGTGATTTGTCAAAACAGAGAAATGATTTGTTGTGTTGAAATTTAATTCCTGTATGTAAGACCATCTCCTTATGCATTTCAGCTTGAATGATTTTAGCAGGCCTATTAACTTATAATCCATGTGCTTTCCAGCTATACAGTGATCTCCAGGTGAGCATTTATATTCAGCTAACCAACCTAACAGGAAATTTTGCTATGAGTGCAACTGGAGAAAAAACAGTGTTTAAAGATCCTTTTGTAAGTGTGAAAGAATGAGTGAGGATCAATAAGTTCATGAAAATAAACAGCAGTCTTACATAAACCATATAAGAAAAAATAAAACATATAGAACAAACTAAAAGTTTCATCATGACACTAATAGAGATTAAGAACAGAGAAAGAATGGAGCAAAACATACGAACAATAAAATAATACATAGATCCCAATTTCTGTCATCATTATCTTTAAAATATAAATTGAACTATTTCTAATCTCCTCCATTGCCTCCAGCCTGTCTTCCTGTGGACTATGATTGTTCCTTTCCAGTTACAAACATTTCCTTCATTTATTTGTTACTTCCAAATTTAAACAAGTGATTCTTGTAAAACATAGAACTATCCATTTGATAAGGAATATGCAGTTACATCTGCACTCTATCAGGGTATAATCAAATTCCTTTCTAAACCCTACAAAATTCTATAGTCTTTGACCTTGAGACTTTTTATTTGGTTCAGTTCTTAATTCAATATAACTTTTTTGTTTAAATGAAAAGTGTTTTTTTCATCTATTACTTTTAATTAAGAAGTAAAAAGTGTGCATATTTTTGGAGTACCATATGATAAGCATAAGGTACTTTATCATTTCAAAAAGCTAGAAGATTATTTTGATTACTTTTATGATCAAAAAAGAAGACAAATGAGGAGAACAATGTATTTAATATACACATTACTCGAAATACTACCAATAATGACATTATAACTTTACTTTCTCCCTGGAAAATTTGCTACTTAAAATTCTTTAAATTAATTAATTAATTAAGTAAGTATTCTGTATGTATCATTATAATGAAGGCTTCAAGACTGCAGAATTCTTTAAAATGTTTATTTCTTTATTGTCAACAGCCTAAGAGTGCCTGACCTACAGTAGATGCCTAATTATGAATGGATTTTTTTAAAGATTTATTCATTTATTCGAAAGGCTGAGTTACAGAGGCACAGGCAGAGAAAGAGAGAGAGAAAGAGGTCTTCCATCCACTAGTTCACTCCCCAAATGGCGACAATAGCTGGGGTTAAAGCCAGGAACCAGGAGCTTCTTCTGTGTCTCCCACATGGGTTCAGGGGCCTAAACATTTGGGCCATTTTCCATTGCTTTCCTAGGTTATCCCAGAGAACTGGATCAGAAGTGGAGCAATCAGGACTTCAACCCGCACCCATGTGGGATGCAGGCATGGCAGGTATCGACTTTATCCATTAAGCTACAGCACCGGCCCTAGGTTGGATTTATAGTTAATACACTAATGCAAGGGTAATGCATTGATAAATCAAATTTAAAAGAGAATAAATAGAAGTCTCCCAAAATTAGAAACATTTTTGTATGCTTTCACAATACATAATTTTAAAAAGATAATGAAAATCATTCAGAAAGAAATTAGGAAAGAAAAATAGCAAAGAAAATCAATTGAGAAGAAATATTCAAACTGAATTATATTTTTTCATATTTCATATTTTTTTAATTTAAGAAAAACAGTTTTTATGTATTGTATATATACAAGTTTAAGAATATAGTGATACTTCTCAGCTTACTTTCTCTCCTGCCCATGTTACCAATATTCCTCCCCCCCTTATTTCTTCTCTTACTTTTTATAATTATCTACTTTCAGTTTACTTCATGCTCATGAGATTAACCCTACATTAAGTAAAGAATTTTACAAATAGTAAGAAGAAAAAAAATCACTGTTCCTCAGCAGTAGAGATAAGGTCTGTAAACAGTTATTGAATCTCAAGATGTCAACTTAAGTCCAATACATTAGATTTTTTGGTATTCTACTAGATACCACAGATTAGTGAAAACATATTTATCTTTTTGGAACTGGCTTATTTCAGTAAGTATAATGGTTTCCATTTACATACATTTTGTTGTGAAACACAGGACTCCACTCTTTCTATGGCAGAGTAGTGTTTCACAGTGTATATATACCATAATTTCTTTACCCAGTCATAAGTTGATGAACATCTGGTTTGATTCCATATCTTAACTACTGTGAGTTGAGCTGCAATAAACAAGGGGATACAAATAACTCCTTCATTTGCTGATTGCTTTCCTTTGGGTAAAGTTCAAGGAGTGGCATTTCTGAGTCATGCTGTAGATCGGAAAAGATTTCTGAAGAATCTCCATACTATCTTCCCCAATAGCTGTACTACTTTACATTCCAACCAACAATGCATTAGGGTAACTTTTCTCCCCACATTCTCACCAGAATTTATTGTTTGTTTATATCTGTATGAGAGCCATTCTAACTGGGTTGAAGGAACCTCGGTGTGGTTTTGATTTGCATTTCCCTGATGGCTAGTGATCCTGATCATGTTTTTATGTCTGTTGGCTGTTTGAATTTCCTCTTTTGAAAACTGCATATTTAAGTCATTTGCCCATTTCTTAAATGGTTTGCTTTATTTTTGTTGAGTTTCTTGAATTTGATTAACTTTTGAATTCTGATAATGAGTCATTTATCAGTTGCATAGTTTGCAAACAATTTCTCTCATTATGTCAACTGCCTCTTTACTTTGCTGGGTGTTTCCTTTGCAGTAAAGAAGCTTCTCAGTTTGATGTTCTACTTTGGTAAATTGATGTTATCAGGTCAGATTAGATCTTTGATCCATTCTGAGTTGACTTTTGTATAAATTGTAATACAGCTTGAGCATGTCTCAAATTGTACATCTCCCTCTCTTAGTCTCACTCTTATATTTAACAGGGATCACTTTTCAGTTAAATTTAAACACCTAAGAATAATTGTGTGTTAATTACAGAGTTCAACCAATAGTATTCCCTAGAACAAAAAAAAATACTAAAATGAATAAAGTTTAAGTTGTACATCAACAGTTGGGACAAGGGCTGATCAAGTCACTGTTTCTCATAGTGTCCATTTCATTTCAACAGGTTTTCTTTTTGGTGCTCAGTTAGTTGTCACTGATCAGTGAGAACAAATGATATTTGTCCCTCTGGTACTGGCTTATTTCACTCAGCATGATGTTTTCCAGATTCCTCCATTTTATTGCAAATGACTGGATTTCATTGCTTTTTACTTCTGTATAGTACTTTTTTTTTTTTTTTTTTGGACAGGCAGAGTTAATGAGAGAGAGAGGATAGAGAGAAAGAGAGAAAGGTCTTCCTTTTTCCATTAGTTCACCTCCCAAATGGCTGCTGCAGCTGGCACTGTGTCAATCCGAAGCTGGGAGCCAAGGGGTTCCTCCTGGTCTCCCATGTCAGTGCAGGGCCCAAGGACCTGGGCCATCCTCCACTGCCTTCCCGGGACACAGCAGAGAGCTGAACTAGAAGAGGAGCAATCAGGACAGAATCCGGCACCTCAACCGGGACTAGAACCTGGGGTGCTGGCACTGCAGGTGGAGGATTAGCCAAGTTAATTGTGGCGCCGGCCTGCTGTAAAGTATTCTATAGAGTACATGTCCCATAATTTCTTTATCCAGTCTACTGTTGATGAGCATTTGAGTTGGTTCCAGGTCTTAGCTATTGTGAATTGAGCTGCAATAAACATTGAGGTGCAGAGAGTTTTTTTGTTGGCCAATTTAATTTCCTTTGGGTAAATTCCAAGGAGTGGGATGGCTGGGTTTTATGGTGGGGTTATATTCAGGTTTCTGAGCAATCTCCAAACTGAAGTTTCTGAGCAATCTCCAAACTGACTTCAGTACTAGCTTTACCAGTTTGCATTCCCAGCAACAGCATGATAGTGAGCCTTTTTCCCAAATCCTCACCAGCATCTGTTGTTGGTAGATTTCTGTATATGAACCATTCTAACCAGGGTGAGGTGAAACCTCATTGTGGTTTTGATTTGCATTTCCCTGATTACTAGTGATCCTGAACATTTTTTTCATGTGTCTGTTGGCCATTTGGATTTCCTCTTTTGAAAAATGTCTATTGAGGTCCTTGGTCCATCTCTTAAGTGGGTTGTTAGTTTTGTTGTTGTGGAGTTTCTTCATCCCTTTGTAGATTCTGGTTATTAATCCTTTCTCTATAGCATAGTTTGCAAATATTTTTCCCATTCTGTCAGCTGCCTCTTCACTTTCCTGTCTGTTCCTTTTGCTGCACAGAAACCTCAATTTGATGCAATCCCAAATGTTAATTTTGGCTTTGACTGCCTGTGCTTCAGGAGTCTTTTCCAAGAAGTCTTTGCCTGTTCCTACAGGGTTTCTCCAATGCTCTCTAATAATTTGATGGTGTCAGGTCATATATTTAGATCTTTAATCCATGTTGAGTGGATTTTTGTGTAAGGTAAAAGGTAGGGGTCTTACTTCAAGCTTCTGCATTTGGAAACCAAGTTTTCCCATCACCATTTATTGCATAAACTGTCCTTTCTCCAGGGCTTGATTTTGGAGCCTTGATCAAATATGGCTGTAGATGTTTGGATTGATTTCTGGTGTTTCTATTCTGTTCCATTGGTCTATCCATCTGTATCTGTACCAGTACCATGCTGTTTTGATTACAACTGCCCTGTAGTATTTCCTGAAATCTGGTATTTTGATGCCTCTGGCTTTGTTTCTGTTGTACAAGATTGCTTTAGTTATTCGAGGTCTCCTGTGTCTCCATATGAATTTCAGCATAATTTTTTCCAGGTCTGAGAAGAATGTCTTTGGTATTTTGATTGGTATTGCATTGAATCTATGAATTACTTTTGGGAGAATGGACATTTTGATTATATTGATTCTTCCAATCCATGAGCATGGACGATTTCTCCATTTTTTGGTATCCTCTTCTAATTCTTTCTTTAAGGTTTTGAAATTCTTATTGTAGAGATCATTAACATCCTTGGTTATGTTTATCCTAAGGTATTTTATTATTTTTGTGGCAATTGTGAATGGGATTGATCTTAGAAGTTCTTCCTCAGCCATGGCATTGCCTGTGTATACAAAGGCTGTTGATTTGGGGGCATTGATTTTATATCCTGCTACTTTGCCAAACTCTTCTATGAGTTCCAATAGCCTCTTAGTAGAGTTCTTTGGATCCCCTAAATAATATCTTCTGCAAAGAGGGATAGTTTGACTTCTTCCTTCCCCATTTGTATCCCTTTAGTTTCTTTTTCTTGCCTAATATATCTGGCTAAAATTTCCAGAACTATATTGAATAGCAGTGGTGAGAGTGGGGATCCCTGTCTGGTACTAGATCTCAGTGGAAATGCTTCCAACTTTTCCCCATTCAATAGGATGCTGGCTATGGGATTTTCATAACTTGCTTTGATTGTATTGAGGAATATTCGTTATATACCCAGTTTGTTTAGAGTTTTTATCACGAAAGGGTGTTGTATTTTATCGAATGCTTTCTCTGCATCTAATGAGATAATCATATGGTTTTTCTTCTGCAGTCTGTTAATGTGGTGTATCACATTGATTGAATTGCAAACACTGACCCATCCCTGCATGCCAGGGATAAATCTCACTTGGTCTGGTTGGGTGATCGTTCTGATGTGTTGTTGCATTCTATTGGCCAGAATTTTATTGAGGATTTTTGCATCTATGTTCATCAGGGATATTGGTCTGTAATTCTCTTTCAATGCTGCATCTTTTTCCGGCTTAGGGATTAAGGTGTTGCTGGCTTCATAGAAAGAATTTGGGAGGGTTCCCTCTTTTTTGATTGTTCTGGATAGTTTGAGAAAATTGGAGTTAGTTCTTCTTTAAATGTCTGGTAGAATTCAGCAGTGAATCCATATGGTCCTGGGCTTTTCCTTGTTGGGTGGGAATTTATTACTGTTTCAATTTCTGTCTCATTTATGGGTTTGTTTAGGTTTTCTACGTCTTCCTGGCTCAATTTAGGTAGGTCGTATGTGTCTAGGAGTCTGTCCATTTCTGATAGATTTCCCTGTTTGCTGGCATACCAGTTCTTGTAGTAGTTTCTGATGATTCTTTTTATTTCTGTGGTGTCTGTTTTTATGTTTCCTTTTCATCTCTGATTTTATGGATTTGGGTCTTTTCTTTTTTTTTAGTTAGTTGGGCCAATGGGGTGTCAATTTTGTTTATTTTTTCAAAAAACCAGCTCCTCATTTGGCTGATTTTTTGTAATTTTTTTGGACTCAATCCTGTTGATTTCTTCTCTGATTTTAATTATTTCTCTTCTCCTACTAGATTTGGGTCTGGTTTGCTGAAGTTTTTATAGATCCTAGAGATGCATCGAAAGCTCATTTATTTGGTGTCTTTCCAATTTCTTGATGTAGGCACCTATTGCTATAAAGTTTCCTCTTAACACTGCTTTTGCTGTATCCCATAAGTTTTGATATGTTGCATTGTTATCCTCATTTACTTCCAGAAAGCCTTTTATTTCTTCTATGACCCATTGTTCATTCAGGAGCCTGTTGTTCAATCTCCATGTGTTTGCATATGCTCTGTGGATTCCTGAGCTGACTTGCCCCAAATGGTAGAGTTAGAAACGTGCTAGTGGATTCCAATTCAATCCCATCAAGGTGGCGTGTACCAATGCCATCTCACTAGTCAAAGTGATCAGTTTCAATTCACAATTTATCATAATGATAGGTTAAGAGTCAAAGGGATCACATAAACAAGACTAGTGTCTGCAAATACTAACTGATAGAATAAAAAATGGAGAGAATGATCCAACATGGAAAGCAGGATACACAGCAGACTTATTGAATGGCAGATGTCCTAAGCAGAACTCTGGCCTCAGAATTAGCCCTAAAGGCTTCATATCTAGCTGAAGAGCCCATGAGAGTATTTTAGGCATGGAAAGCCAAGACACTGTGGGGAAAAAAAAAAACCTAAATGAAACATCTCTGCAAGTGAGATCTCTGTGAGTGAGATCCCAGTGGAAAGAATGGGCCATCAAAGAAGGAGGTACCTTTCTCTGAAGGGAGGAGAGAACTTCCACTTTAACTATGACCTTGTCTAAATAACACCGAAGTTGGCGAACTCAAAAGGCTTCCATAACCTTGGCAACTCATGAAAAGAGACTAGGGAGATTATTGACTTCATAAACAAGAGTGTCAAATTGTTAAGTCAACAACAGGAGTCACTGTAGATCTCTGTCCTTAATGTGTTGTTCAATGTGAAGTAATGCTATAACTAGTACTGAAACAGTATTTTACACTTTATGTTCTGTGTGGGTGCAAAATGTTGAAATCCTTACTTAACATATACTAAATTGATCTTCTGTATATAAAGATAATTAAAAATGAATCTTGATGTGAATGGAATGGGAGAGGGAACGGGAGTTTGGAGGGTTGTGGGCGGGAGGGAAGCTACAGGGTGGAAAAAGCTATTGTATCCATAAGCTGTACTTTGGAAATTTATATTTGCAAAATAAAAGTTAAAAAAATAAATTGTAAGACAGGTGATTTGTTTCATGGTTCTTAATGCAGAGAAACAATTTCCCCACCACCATTTGTTGAAAAGACTGTCTTTGCTCCAAGGATTTATTTTAGCTCTTTCATCAAAGATTAGTTGGGTGCAGATGTTGGACTTATTTCTAGAGTTTCATTTCCATTCCATTGGTCTATATGTCTATTTTTTTGCCAGTACCAGGATGTTTGATTATAACTACTCTGTAGCATTTCATGAAATGTGGTAATGTGATGCCTCCAGCTTTGCTTTTGTTGTTTATGATTGCTTTAGGCATTTGCGATCTCTTAACATATGAAATCTAACAACATTTTTTTCTGTATCTGAGAAGAAAGGAAAGAGGAAGGAAGGAAGGAAGAAAAGAAGGAAGGAAGGAAGGAAGGAAGGAAGGAAGGAAGGAATATGGGGGGGGGAGGAAAGATAAAGGAAAGGAAGTATCATTATATCCTTAATATTGTATCTAGGAACTACAGTGAATCTCTTTCCTTTGTATTAATTTCATGTTAACCTCAGAGTTCATGAGAATTGTGTTGTAGCAATTATCATGCACTTGCTGTAACCCAGAAAATCTAATGTATCATTAAATTCCTTTAAAATACATGAAAATATAGAAATAAAAAATTACTCTTAACTATTTGTAATAATTTTAAGACCTAGAAGAATTCAAGAAGTTCCTATAAAATAAGAATTACAGAAAACACCTTTAATGAATTTTTGAACTTAAAATAATTTTAATCTCATCCGTGTAGTTTGGGTTGTTTTTCCTGTGCTGCTGGAGTCTGTTTTATAAGTCCTTGTCCTTTCCAAAATCCTGGAGTGTCTTCTCAGTGTTTTAGACTCCTAGTTTCATAATTTCAGGTCTTACCTTGAGATAATTGTTTCATTTTCAGTTGATTTTATACATAATTAGAGATAGAGTTCTACTTTCATTACTTTGAATATACAATTTTTCCAACATCACTTACTGAAAAGATTGCCCTTTTTCCAATAAATTGCTTTACTGTAGCTAGTGCTATGGCATAGTAAATTAAGGCTACACCTGCAACATTGGCACCACATATGGGCACTGTTCTGTATCCTGGCTGCTCCTCTTCTGATCCAACTCTCTGCAAATGGCCTGGGAAAACAAGGGAAGACGACCCAAGTGCTTAGCCACTGCACCCACATGAGAGTCGGAAAAAATTCCAGGCTCCTGCCTTCAGATTGACCCAGCTCCAGCATTTTTAGAAATCTGGAGAGTAAACCAGCAGAAGATGGATTTTTTCTCTGTCTCTCCCTCTCTGTAACTTTGTCTCTCAAATAAATAAATCTTTAAAGAATAATAATAATAATAAAAATTTTGCTTTGCTACTTATAGTTTTTTGTGTTTTCATGTAAATTTTAATATTGTTTTTACAAGTTCTGTGAAAAATGCCATTGGTGAAGACATCATTGTGGCAACAGTTAAACTACTGTTTATGATGCCAGCATCCCATAGCAAAGTGCATGTTTGAGTCCTAGCTACTTATCTCTGATCAAGATTCTTACTAACATACACCTGGGAAGGTAACAGAAGATGGTCCAGCTACTTGAGTTCTTGCCAACCAAATAGAGACCCATATGGAGCACCTAGCCCCTAACTTTGTCCTAACCCAGACAGTTATGGCCATTTGGGGAGTTTGATGATCCTCTCTTTCTCTGTCTCTCTTTATCTCTTTCTCTTCTTATACATTCTGGTCACTCTCACAAATAAAAAAATAATATATAAATAAATCTTCTTAGAAATATTATTGGTATATTTAGAGATATTACATTTAAGCTCTGAGCTACTTTGGGTAAAAAGCACATTTTAGTGATGTTGGTTCCTCCAATCCATGAACATTGGATTTTATTTCATTTGTTTTTGTTATTTTCAATTTCTTTCATCAGTGATTTACAGTTTATATTGTAGAAGTGTTTAATCTCTTTAGTTAAACGTATCCCTAGGTATTTTATTCTTTTTATAGGTATTAGAAGTAGGATTAATTTCTTCGTTTCTTTTTGTGATAATTTGTAATTGATTTCAAAAAAACACTACTGATTTTTTACCTTGACCTTTTATCCTCTTACTTTGCTGAATTCATTTATTTATTCTAAAATTTATTCTAAATTTATTCTAAAATTACTTAGTTTGTTCTTTCTATATAAGATAATGTCATCTGCAAACAGGAACAATTTCATTTCCTTCATTCTTATTTGGATATCCTGTAGTTCTGTCTCTTGTTATTTTTCTCTGGCTCAAGTTTCCAGTACTATATTGAACAAAAGTAGTAAAAGTGGTCATCTTTGCTTTATTCCATATCTGAAGGAGAAAGTCTTCAGCTTTTCCTTATTCAATATGTTATTAGTCATTGGTTTGTTATATATGGCTTTAGCATGTTGAAGTATATACTTCAATATTTAATTTGTTGAGAGTTTTTTAATCATGAAAAGATATTGAATATGATCAAATACCTGTTCTGCATTTTTAGGATGACCATATGGTTCTGGTCCATTGTTCTGTTGATGTACTGTGCAATGCTTGTTAATTTATGTATGAAGAACCATTCTTGCATCTCTAAATTAATCCCACTTGATAATAGTTAATGACTTTTTAATGTTCTATTGGATTCCACTTGCTAATCTGTATCTTGGAAAGAAAAACTTTGACAAATAAATAAATAGAAGGAAATTGACCAATTTACTACAAAATAACCAAAGTATCATGCAAGAAATCAAGGAGGAAATTTTTCAATATATTAAGACTAAGTAAAATAGAAATCCAAAACATCAAAACCTGTGGGCTACAACAAAAACTCTACTGGAAATGAAAGGCTCCATTTTCAGATGACTGGTACCCACTGCCTTCAAAGTTGAGGTCCCCGTTGCTCTGTCTTCTCTCTTTTCTCAGAGAATGGTTTGCCGGTGTGGGGACAACTGATGATTCTTGGCCAGGGAGACTCTTGTGGAATCAGAAGGTCTTCATTCATGTTGACCTAGGGTCAGACATTATCCCATTTTACTGGGATCCCTTTTCTCTCCACAAAGGTCAAAAACCCACTGTTCTTGCCACTTTTTAATCAGACCACCCCATTTAGAATAATCCTGGGCTAAAAGATTTTAAGTTACAAGGGAGAGACCACTTTTTCTTTTTCCTTCCAGACTTGGAGTGGTCACCTCTGACATCAGAGATCTTCTCCCTTAAAAGAGAAACATCAGCCACCTTCTTACTATAGATGCATTGAAGTGGGCACTCATTTAAACTGAGTGACTTTCTTCTGGTGGGAAGGCCCAGGAAGGTTTGCACTGGCCACTCTCTGGCTAGGCCAGCTACTGGGTTTTTGCCCTTCAGTCAGGTCATTTCAAAGAATGGGGCAGATGCCTTAACTGGGATCCCAACAATAAATGTTCAGAACAGGAGGTTTAGCCAGTTTAATCTCCATGTTACAATCTTTAAGGTAATCTCTTGTGTTCTAAATTCAGTCTGCTGTGTAAACTGAGTCCAAACTGCTATTTTGAAAAGATGACAGAGGCTGCTAGGTCCCATATTTTCTGTCTCCATGGCCAAGCCTTGGGCCACTTTGGATAAGGCAGACAGCAAAACAAAGTTCTTAGCAGACATTAGGAACACACACTCTAAACTTACTGTTTTCTCTGGATCCAATTTTCAGTCCTTAAACCTCCTTACCCATCAAGGCATAGTCACCTCACCGCCACTTTATTATCTTTATTCTTAATCTTCTTGTCTGGCCAAGTTTCCCCCAATGACCTTTCAAAAGTCCTCATGCAGCCCCTCCCATTAAAGGCTTAGAAGGTAAGGAGGGAAAATTTTGTGAAACTCTCCATGTGATTTCTTAAATGCTATTGCCAATGAATATAGCTGCCGCTACCTGTCATTGATGTTTTATAATTTTGTGCATGACTATTTTTTAAGTCTTTTGACATTCACAGTTCTGATTCTGCTTTAGTAACATTTGCAAGTAGATTTACAGAAAAGACTCTGACAAATGATCTTGAATATCAGGTTTGTGACTGCTTTGAAATCAGTGAAATACATAAGATTTTCAGGACTCTGAGGGAAAAAGAAACTGAAAAAATTCACAAAATGATTAACAAAGATCACACAAGTGCTAGTTACATGTGAGCAAATGAAAAGATAAAATTTGTGAATTTCTATGTCTCTTACTTAAAATATTATCAATGGTATATAATAAATGTTTCATCTTCAGGAAGTTTTCCCTATTATTGCTATTGTTTAGAGTGATTTGATAAGGAGACAAATGTGTTTACCTTTCTCACCCTATTTAATTGCCCTAAAATTTAAAAACTTTTCTGAAGATTTTTGTTTTTTGAGGCAATGTGACTGCATGAGTTTAATAAAATTCTGTTCTTCTCATAGCAGGATACGTTTAGATGCACAGAAAACCTGGCTTCAATAATTCTTGTTTTGTTGTTGTTGTTGTTTTTGTTGTTGTTGTTTTGTTTTGGTTTCGGTTTTTTTGGACAGGTAGTTATAGAGAGTGAGAGAAGGAGAGAAAGAGAGAGAAGGGTCTTCCTTCCGTTGGTTCACTCCCCAAATGGCCACTATGGCTGGCGTGCTGTGCCAATCCGAAGCCAGGAGCCAGGTGCTTCTCCTGGTCTCCCATGCGGGTGCAGGGCCAAGGACTTGGGCCATCCTCCACTGCCTTCCCGGGCCACAGCAGAGAGCTGGACTGGAAGAGGAGCAACTGGGACAGAACCTGGTGCCCATATGGGATGCCGGCGCTGCAGAAGATAAACCAAGTGAGACATGGTGCCAGGACTTCAATAATTCTTAACATGCATTGAGTAAATGAAATTGTCACTTCCTGATAAGCCCGGAAGTTTCAACAATTTAGTTATTATAGTTAATTTTTTTTTTTAAAAAGTCTAAATCTGCCCTGGATTGGCTTGTTTGAGAGTTTTCCAAATCTGAGATTATTGAAAGGTAAAGCAAATTTTGTTACAGTAATTAATGTAAACAGTCAATAACAATCCTGTATACTTGCCTTTATAGTGCAACTCTGTTCATTGTTTTCTAATTTTAATGTTATTGTTGTGTGTTTGTATACATATGTATATATATATATATATATATATATATATATATTATTTTTAAGGTTTGTGCCTTTTGACTGCCAAAATTCTACTGAGGTGGGGCCTGCACGGTGGCACAGTGGGTTAAAGCCCTGGAATGAAGTGCCAGCATCCCATATGGGCACCAGTTCTAGTCCCGGCTGCTTCTCTTCCAATCCAGTTCTCTGCTATGGCTTGGGAAAGCAGTAGAAGACGGGCCAAATCCTTGGGCCCCTGCACCCAAGTGGGAAACCCAAAAGAAGCTCCTGGCCATTGCGATCATCTAGGGAGTGAACCAGCAGATGGAAGACCTCTCTTTCTGTCTCTACCTCTCTTTATAACTCTGTCTTTCAAATAAATAAATTAATTAAAAAAATAATTCTACTGAGGTAAAAATTCCCAGTAAGAAATGTTGACCTGGCAATCATGCCTATGAAACACGTAAGGCTTCATTTAGGAATGGATTCAAGGCGAAGTTAACCTAAGGGCCACTCCTAAAACCTCTTTGTTTCTCAAGTGTGGCTGAAAGTGTTTTTTGACACTTAGCTCTGGTCATCAAATACTTCCTTCCCAACATTAGCCTAGATCAAAAACAGGTCAAATTCAACCCGACAAACACAATCAAATTACAGGAAGACTGATGAGCAATGTGCTGATAAAAAGAACTTGATCATAAGGAGGCAATAAAAATCAAGATGGAGTTCTGATGTCAAGCTTAACCAAAAATAAGATAAAGCCAAGACCTCAGCAATGAAGGGTTATCCTCCATGGCTGCCTGATAGTAGCTTTCACAAAACAGTTTCCTTTTTATAGTCCAGGATATTCTGGATTGTAGTCTGCTAGTCACTAGCTATTTCTGTCTGCTCTCTGCTCTCCTTTGGTATATTTAATATCCCTAACTCTGCTGATTCGATAACTTCCAGTGAACTTTTTGCTGTTGTTTTTACCATTTGAGATTATTCCCTCAATCAATTGCTTCCTGTGATAGGATTTATCACAGAGATGCATAGTTGGTTCAACATACATATATCATTATATGTGATACATTAAATCAACAGAATGACCATGAAAAATAAAAGGATCATCTCAATAGATGCAGAGAAAAATCTGAAAAAAATCACCATCTATGCACAACAAAAACCTTGAAGAAATTAAGTATTGAAGGAATCTATTTTAACATAATAAAGTCTATACATGAAAAATTCACATCTAGCATTATATTGAAAGGGGAAAACCTGAAATCTTTTCCTCTATGGTATGAAATTACACATGAATGTCTACTCTTATCACTCTTATTCAATATGGTACTAGAAATTTTAGCTGGGGCCATTAGTTAAAAGAAATACAAGACATACAATTAGAAAAGTAAAAACAAAAATCAAATGGCATTCTGTAACTGAACCATCCTTCCCTTTGTCCTTTCACATTCTAGCCTTGATACTGGTCATGCACTTGAAATTATAAAAGAAAATAAATCTTCCTAAATTTTTTGCCTTCTAATTAACAAGAGCTAAATGAATTTTGTAGTTATAGGGAGGTAGCCAAACAGAAAACTCCAGATAAGGTGAGAATTTATGACCACTCCTCTCTCCCAAACTCTGTCTATTTCAAAGAAGTCTCCACCCTGTCCTCAGTAATCTGTTTGACCACTTCCCCTAACAACCATTTTCTCTTTAAAAAAAACCCTCTACCTTCCCAAAGGTGGACAATAAGAAAAAATATGGTCTCCTTGCACCAACTTCCATCTCTGGAGTATTAAATATTCATATTAGAGCAGGCTGGGCGTATTTTTAGCCTGCAGCCAATCCATGTACAGAATTCAAGAGACTCCACCACAGGGCTATTAAAATTGATAAACAAACTCAATAAAGTTACAGAAGGCAAGACTAGCTCTCAAAAATCAGCAGCATCTTTACATATTCATTGTGAACTCACCATAAAGAAATTACATTGGCAAACTCTTTCATAATAGCTATCAATAGCATAATATTTCTTAAATAAATTTGTCCAATGACATGAAAGACTGCTAAATGAAAATTACAAAACATTTAAGAAATAAAGCAAATAGAACACAAAAAATTACAATATTCCCACCAAGTTCATGAACTAGAAGAATACATATCATTAAAACATTTATATTAGCCAAAGCAATTAACATATTTAATGCAATCCCCTTCAAAATACAAAGAACATTTTCCACAGAAATTGAAAAATCTCTGCAATTCCTATAGAAACAGACACCAAAAAAAAGTAAATAGTCAAAACCATCTTGAACAATAAGAACAATACTGAAAGCACCACAGCATCAGATTTCAAGGCATACTATAGAGCGATTGAACCAAAACAGCATGATGACAACACAAAAATAGACATATAGACAAATGGATAAGAATAGGAAACGCAGATTCAAATCAAATGCTGAAATTGTAAAATAATCTACATTTCTAGAATGTAATTTAGCTCACTTTCTTATAATTTCTTATTTGCTACAAATGTTTGTACTTTTTCATTAATCTCACAAATACACATTCTTAAGTGAACAGCTAAAATAATCATTAGGTTATATTTCTCAATTTTGCAGTATAAATTGTGTAGCATTCACTGTCCAACCTCCCAAAAAAAAATAGAACATGTTCTTCTATCTGCCTACTGTGTTCATTATCTTACCTCATTTCCATTTTTAATTTTTGTCAATGATTTAACATGAACAGTACTTGACAGATAAGAGTATCAAACATTTTCACTTAGAAATATTTCACTCAACATGCATTTATGTTCAGCTTTTAGGCCTGAAGCTTATTTTCTGCTAGTAATTTATGATTTCCTACAGATTACATATTAGTAGGGTCTATTCAGCACAAAATGTTATCCGCATTTTCTAGCCCCCTGGAAGAATACTCAAGGACAACAGTGATAAGTGCTTTCATGTTGGAAGGTTACAGATGCCTTAATGCATATGCTAAAAATACTCCATTGTGTGTGGAGCCACCTCATAGGTGTTCTTCTGAAAATTAAGGTTTTCCCTTTAGGGATGGCATAGACAATTTTTGTCGTTAAAAGTAACGGAAAATTCATATTTCACAGAATTATCATGTTCATAGGACAATTTTTTCTATACATGTTGGAAATTGAATTCATATACCCTTAGTCCAGTAAGGTCTGGAAGGTGTTGGAAATAAAATTACCTAAGATTAAAAATTTAAAATGCTAATTTCATAGTCTTTGAAAAAAAATTAATTTACTTTCATTTTTTTTTTTCAATTTGGGAATCATGTAGGTAGGTAGAGAGAGAGAGAAAGAGAGAGAGAGAGAGAAATAGGCAGAGATTTTCTGTCCAATGCTCTACTTCCCCAAATGCATGCAATAAACAGGGCTGGTTCAGGTCAAAGCCAGAATCCCTGAATTTAATTTGTGTCTCCCACTTTGGTAACACAGACCCAATACCTGAGCTGTCTCTTTCCTCCCAGGGTGTTCAACAGCAAGAATCTAGATTTGAGGAAGTGTGGTTAGGACTTGAACAAGCACTCTGAAATGGAATACAGAGTACCCCAAGAAGAGACTTAACTTTTGTACCAAATGCCCATAACTTCCTGATAGATACTTCTCAGTGAGTAGCTGTATAATATATTAACAATTATATTTATATTTATACCACAAATAAAACCTATGTGAGAGGGTGAGTGTTTGTTACAACAGTTAAGGCAACACTTGGGATGTTGCATTCTGTTGTGTACGTTTGAGTTCCAGCTGTGACTTGATATTGATTTCCATTTCCTATGAATATTCACCCTATGAGACAGCATGCAATGACTCAAGTGGTTGGATCCCTGCCACTGATGTGGGAGACTAGGATTTTGTTTATGGCTTCTAAATTCAGCCTAGCTTAATCTCGGCTATTGAAGGCATTTGGGGAAGTGAACCAGTGAATGGGTAATCTTTGTTTCTCTCTCTCTCCCTCTCTCTCTTTCTCTCTCACTCTGTCTTCTCCCTTCTTTCTGCCTTTCAAATATATAAAGTATGATAATAAAAGAAGAAAAAAACCCTACACACACATGAATGACAAGAAATAATTCAGGGTAATGAGAAAATGGAGAAGAATAGGCATATTTATAGAATTAAACTGATTTCAATCAATTTCCCAAGAACTTTAAAAAGAGAACACTTAAAACAAAGTGTGAGAGCTGGCGCTGTGGCATAGTGGGTAAATTCACTTCCTGCAGTGCCGGCATCCCGTATATGCGTCGGTTGGAGTCTATGCTGCTCCACTTCTGATCCAGCTCTCTGTTATGGCCTGGGAAAGCAGTAAAAGATGGCTCAAGCCCTTGGGGCCCTGCACCCATGTGGGAGACCCGGAAGAAGCTCCTGGCTCCTGATTTTGGATCAGCACAGCTCTGGCTGTTGCAGCCACTTAGGTAGTGAACCAGTGGATGGAAGACTCCTCTCTCTCTCTCTCTCTCTCTCTGCCTCTGTCTCTCTGTAACTATGCCTTTCAAATAAATAACTCTTTAAAAACAAAGTGTGATGCATGTAGGCATCTCTTTCTTCTTTTGCTTTTGTGTTTTGATTTTTAAAAAATTTTAGTGGTATGTGTGTGTCAGTTTTCCTGCAAGTGTAGTTAGTGTTTTGTCCAACTTTGTTTTGAATATTCGTCAAATTTTTAAGAATGATATACTATGATAGTCTTAATTTTCTATGACTTTTACCAATTTTTAAAAATTTTATTTAAGTAATACAATTTTCATGCATTCCATATATACAAACTTAGTAACACAATAATACTTCCCCTCTGTTACCCTCCCACCCACTCACACACCAACCCTCTTCCTCTTCCCTCTCACACTCCCACTTTTAATTTTTACAAAGATCTATTTTCAGTTCACTTAATGATCATATAGTTAAGCCTACACTAATTAAGAGTTCAACAAATAGTATGAAGAAAGAAAAAAGAAAAGCAGCATCCCTCAACATAAGAGACAAGGGCTATAAATAATTGCCAAATCTCAAAATGTTCATTTCACTCCAATGCATTATATTTTTGGTACTCTATTAATTACCTCATATCTGAGAAAATATAAAATATCTGTCTTTTGGGGACTGGCTTATTTCACTAAGTATGATGGTTTCCAGTTGTATCCATTTTATGGCGAAAGACAAGATTTCATTTTTTTAACAGCTGAGTGGTACTCCATACTGTACTTATACCATAATTTCCTTTATCCAGTTAACACTGATGGACATCTAGGTTGATTCCATATTTTAACTATTGTGACATGAGCTACAATGAACATGGGGAAACAGATAACTCTTTCAGATGCTGATTTCTTTTGGTTTGGGTAAATTCCCAGGTGTGGGATGGCTGGGTCATATGGTAGGTCTTTATTCAGATTTCTGAGGTATCTCCATACTGTCTTCCACAGTGGCTGCACCAGTTTATATTCCGACCGTGGACCAGAGAACCTTTTTCTCCCCACATCCTTGCTGACATTTGTTTCTATAGGAGAACCAGTCTAACTGGAGTCAGGTGAAACCTCATTGTAGTTTTGATTTGCATTTCCCTGATGGCTAGTGATTCTGAGCATTTTTTCATTTGTCTGTTGGCCATTTGCATTTCCTCTCTTGAAAAATGGCTATCCAAGTCCTTCTACCATTTCTTACCTGGATTGTTTGTTTTGTTGTTATTCTATTTCTTGAGCTCTCTTTAGATTCTGGAAGTTAATGGTTTATCTGTTGCATGTTTTGCAAATATTTTCTCCTTTTCTGTTGGTTGCCTCTTCACTTTGCTGAGCATTTATTTTGTAGTGCAGAAGCTTCTCAACTTGATGAAATCCCATTTGTCAAGTTTGTCTTTGATTACCTATGCTTCTGGGGTCTTTTACAAGAAGTCTTTGCCTACACCAATGTCTTGCAGAGTTTCCCCAATGCTTGTTAGTAATTTTATGGTATCAGGTCATAGATTTAGGTCTTTGATCCCATTTTGAGTGGATTTTTAATAACATGTAATGTAGGGGTCTAACCTCATACTTCTGAATGCAGGATCCAATTTTTCCAGCACCATTTGTTGAAAGACCATCTTTGCTCTAGGGATTGATTTTAGCTCCTTTGTCAAAGATAACTTGGTTATAGATGCATGGATTGATTTCTGGAGTTTCTATTCTGTTCCATTGGTTTACAAGTCTGTTTTTGCAGCTGTACCAGGCTGTTTTGATTGTAACTGCTCTGTAGTATGTCTTGAAATCAGGTATAGTGATGCTCCAGCTTTGTTTTGTCATATAAGATTGCTTTACATATTTAGGGTCTCTTGTGTTTCCATATGAAGTTTAGCATCATTTTTTTCTAGATTTGCAAAGCATACTATTGGTGTTTTGATTGGGATCACATTGAATCTGTAAATGCCTTTTGGTAGTATGGGCATTCTGATGATGTTGATTCTTCCAATTTATGAATATGGCAGATTTTTCCATTTTTAATATTTTCTTCTATTTATTTCTTTAGTTTTTTCTTTATAATTTTCATCATAGAGATCTTTGACATCCATATTTAAATTTATTCCAAGGTTATTAATTCTTTTTGGAGTGATTGTGAATGGGACTTATTTTAAAAGTTTTTGTCAGCCCTGGTATTGTCTGTATATACAAAGGCTATTGACTTTTCTGTGCTGATTTTATATCCTGCCACTTTATCTACTCTTTTATGAGTTCCAATAGTCTCTCAGTCAAGTCTTTTGGATCCCCTGAGTTATCTACAACTATTTTATTGTATTTTTTAAATATTTTATTCATTTATTTGAAAGTCAAAGTTAACACAGAGAGAGGAGAGGTAGAGGCAGAGACAGAGACAGAGAGAGATCTTTTACCTAATGGTTCCTTCCCAAATTGGCCACAACAGCCAGAGCTTTGCCTATCCAAAGCCAGGAGCCAGAAGCTTCTTTCAGGTCTCCCACATGGGTGTAGGGGCCCAAGGACTTGTGCCGTCTTCTACTGTTCTCCCAGGCCACAGCAGAGAGCAGAAGTGGAGCAGCCGGGTCTTGAACCTGCGCCCATATGGATGCCGGTGCTTCAGGCCAGGGCATTGACCCACTGCTCCACAGTGCCAGCCTGTCTATGACTAAATTTACTGTATGTGAGTGAAAAAGAATTGGTTTTGTTTATTGTTTATAACCCTTGACTATGTTCTTGCTTTGCTATTATCTTGTTATTTTTTTTTGTTGGAATATTTTGCTCACTGGAGTGTCCAATCTTTGAATGTAATGTACATTTTAAACATCACCTCAAAAATTTTTAGATAATGAAGATACAAAATTTTACAAAGGATAACATCAGATAACCATATTAAAATGTATTTTTTGATATACATATGAAATTCTATGAAAATTTCAGAACTTTCTCAAAGCAATTCCCATTGTTTTCCCAAGTGAAAACAGTTTTTAATCAAATTCTTCCTTAATATTTAACCACTGGTGTTTAATTATCCATTCTTTCTCATAAATTTTTGTCTTTCCCAGCATTAGATGTAAATAGAATAAAACAGTATATAACTGTATTACTCAGCTTTTTCCGTCAATATAGCAAATATCTGATATAGGCTAACTGGATATGTTTTGTTTCATGATTCTGGAAGTTCACTGTCTAAGTTCAGGCCTGTTGGTGATGTCATGCTTGCAGTGTCCTGAGATGGCCCAATGATAGGCAGTGTGTAAATCTATGTGTTTTTCTCTCTGTGTTATAAAGACAGTAAATGCAATGATGACCATACTATAATGATACAATCAAACCATTTCCCAAAGGCCTAACCTCTAAACATCATAATTCAATTAAATTGGTTACCTCTTAGTTGTAGCAACATAAGATTTTGAAGACCAAACTTCTGAGTTTTGGGGGAAAATGTTCAAACCATAGCGTTATGATCAGAAGACTTCCTGAATTAGCATCATACATTTAAAAGTAGTTTATATTACATATTCAAAAGCTTATTCCTTTCCATTGTTGAATAATATCCCATTGTATGGATTTATCACATTTTATTTATTTAATTAAAAGACAAAGTGGATTGCTTCTGACTTAAGGATTGTGAACAAAGTTTCTATAAACATTAACATGCAGATGTTTTATGAATCTGCCTTCATTTCTTTTGGGAAAATTCCTATGGTGAGACTATCTGAGCATTTGGTAAGTGTACGTTTGCTTCTGTATTAGTCTATTCAGAGTTCTATAAAAACCATCAGAAACTAGATGTCCTATAAACAGCAGAAATTTATTTCTCATAGTTCTGCAGGTTGGCAAGTCTCAATTCAAGCTGCTGCCATATGCAGCATCTTCTCATTCTATTCTCATGTGGGAAAAGAAGTTGAGAGAGTTTCCTGAAGCAAACACTATTCATGAGGGCTGCGAGCTATGAACTGATCACCTGCCAAAAGTCCCATCTTCTACTGCAGTTATCAGGGGAATGCAAACACTCAGAAAATGGCCTCTTTTAATAGCAACCAAATTTATTTGTAGAGTAATTTTGTATTGTATAATTTTATATTTATAACACAACCTTCTACACTATCTATGTTCACTGTCACATTTGTTACAGTTAGTGAACTGACATTGACACATCATCACCAGGAATGGTTTGCATACAGATCACTCTCATTTTTTTTAAGATTTATTTTTTGAAAGGCAAAGGTGTGTGGGGGAAATAGACATAAGAGCTAGAGAGAGAGAGATTGAGAGAGAGATCTCACATCTGCTGCTTTACTCCTCAAATTCCTCCAATGCCTGGGGCTGTACCAGGCTGAAGCCAGGATCTATAATCCCTGGGTATCCCATGTGAGTGGCAGGAACTCAAACACTTGGTCCATCTTCCACTGCCTTCCTATTCACATTAGCAGAACTATGAATAAGAAACAGAGCATCTGAGACTTGAAATGGTGCAGGGATATGGGATTCTGACATCATAGGTAGCAGCTTCACCTGCTGCACCACAATCCTCGCACACACAGGTCACTCTTGAAGCTGTACATTCTATGGAATAATGCATAATTATATATTCAATATTATAGTATTAAGTAGAGTTGTTGTACTGCCCTATAAACATTCTATGCTCTGCTTGTTCATCTGTACCTCCTTTCTAACTCTTAGAAATCACTCATGTTTTACTTGTTCCCATTAGTTTTTGCCCCTTAAAAAGTAGTATTATTGCAAGGGCATAAGTATATAGCAATTTTAGCTGGATATATTTCACTTACTAATATGAAATTAGGTCTTGTCTATGTCTTTGCATGACTTGAAAACTCATTTTTTTTCAGTCCAGAATATTGTTCCTCATAATTTATTTATCTATTGATCCATTGAAGACTATTTTGGTCACTTCCAGGTCTTAGCAATTATCAATAAAGCTTCTATAATTGTCTCCATGCTGGTTGTTTGTGGATATAAGTTTTCCATTCATTTGAGTAAATGCCAAAAATGGAGATGACTGCATCATCTGGTAAGGTCATGTTTGGCTTTATAGTAAAATGTCAAAATGTCTCTCAAACTGCCTGCTGTAAATTTTGCTCTCATCAGAAATGAATGAAATTGGTATTGTTCCACAATATGGATAGCATCTGGTATTGTCAGTGTTTCGTACTTTGGATTTTTTGTAGGTATGTAAGTGATATTCATTTCATTAATTTTTACTTTATTTTATTTCAGGGGCAGAGGGACAGAGAAAGACATAGGGTCAAAGAGAATCAGTCCTCAGTGACTGAGGCTAGGTTGCCATGAAAGCCAACGGTAACACAAACCCAATTACTTGAACATCATCACTACCTTTTGGAGCCTGCATTAGCTGGAAGTTGGAGTCAGGAATCAGCATGGAGAATTGATCCCAAGTACAATGATATGAGATGCGGCTATCTTTTCTGTTGTTGTTTTTAAGATTTATTTATTTATTAGTATGTCAGATTTCCAGAGAGAGATAGAGACAGAGAAAGAATCTTCCATCTGCTGGTTCACTCCCCAGATGGCCTCAATAGCCAAGAATGAGCAAGGCCAAAGCCAGGAGCAGGAGATTCATCCAGGTCTCCCATGTGGGTGGTAGAGGCCCAAACACGTGAGCCATCTTCCACTGCTTTTCCCAGGTCATTAGCAGGGAGTTGAATCAGAAGTGGAGCAGCTGAGACTCAAACTGATGCCTCTATGGAATGCCAGCATCATAGGCAACAAGAAGCTTTACCTGCTCTGCTACAACACTGACACAAAAATGTAGGAAGCTTAACCACTAGCCTAAGCATCCACTCCCAAAGTGGGCATCTCAGTATTGTTTTAATTTTGAATTCTCTGGTGACAAACGAAAGACACTATGCAATTTCTTTTTCTATGTTATCTACTTGAAATAGGCATTTCTTCTAGAATTAATGCTGCTTATGTTTGATTTACTCCGTGTTGGGAGAGAAGAGGAAGATAAAAATAAGAAATTCTGTGTTGCCAAACGTTGTTGTGGAATTTGATCATCACAGTTGTGCCTACTACTGTTTATTGTTTCGTCCTCAGATGGTTGTACTATTTGAGGATATGGTATATAGGCAATTTACCCACTTAAGTCAACAACAGAAATGTGTTCCTGAACTTTTGAACTATATTTTCTGATTTCTTTTAAAAAAGAACAGAATTCCAGAGCCACTAAAATCACACAATTCATGTAGATATGTTTATGCATTGTCAGTGTTCCTTTTGGTTCTTATTTATAATTTTGACAACTTTTGAGAACAATACTATGGGAGATCATAGAAGCAGTAGCTAAGATTATCAGAAAGAAAAGACTGATTATACAAACTATTTTAAGTTAGACTTATAGGAAGACCAGAAACTATTAATACATCTTCTTTTAGGGAGTTGGAATAATGCTCCACAAGACATAGCAGGGAAATGACATTGGAGTTGTAGAGGTTGCCCTCTATCTGCTTCCAAATATATTCCCTGTTGAGAAAGCATACTTTTTTAAGAGATTTAGTTTATTTATTTAAAGTGAGAGTATGAGAAATAAAGAGACGAGAGAAAGAGAGAAAGAGAACTTCCATCCACTAGTTTACTCTCCAGATGGCCATAACAGCCAGGAGGCCTGGCACAAGCTAAAACCAGGAAACTGTAATACCATCTTGCTTTTCCATATGTGTGCAGGGGCCCACGTATTTGGCCCATCTTATGATGCTTTCCCAGGCATATTAGCAGGTAGATAGATCAGAAGTTGAGCATCCAGAACTCCAACAGCACTCATATGGGATGCTTATCCTGCTATAACAAAATCCAAGCCACCTTTATATTGTTTTGCAAAGTATGTCAGGATGGAAGCAGCTCTGGAGTAAAAGGGATAAAGTCAAAGATATTTAATTGAGAAAGGTTCTCAGACAGGTGCTCATATGGAATGCAGGTGTCACAGGTGGTAGATTAACCAGGTGAGTCACAATTCTGGCCCAGGGCAAGCATAATTTTAAAAAATCTCCTTCCAATCCAGGGGATCTCCCCGGAAGGGTAGAAGAGAAATAAGATGATTTTATTATTAAGTAGTAAGCCAGAATGCTTTAGTGTCATGAACACTCTACTAGGAAGATTGCAAAGATGGGTCAGCCTTCTATAAAGCATAATTACAATCCATTACATACATGTTTTCAAGATAAACAGCTAATCAGAAAATAAAAGGACTTGGCAGAATTATTTGTTACAAACTTCATCCTAGATTTACCTGGTAATTAGGGTGGCTATTTTTATTTCCTAGTTTGACTTATACAAATGAGATATAAACTCATACCTGTATGGTGGGAGATAGCTTAGCAATTTGGAGCAAGAAAGCTGTTGATGTTATTCTACTGAAATCATACCAACAGGGAAATGAGAGCCCTAATGTCCTTCATGATTACATTTGAAAAATATGCTTCCAAAGTTCTTTAATCCACTTTTAGAGTACCTCAGTGAGAGTTTTCCAAATATTAAAGGCTGAAATGTGTCCTGTTACATTCACATGTTGCATTTCTAATATCTTCTGTCTCAGAATGTGACTGTATTTGAAGATAGTATCTTAAAAGGTGATTAAATTAATAATCCACCATTTGGTTAGGCCTCACTTCACCGTGAATTGTGTCTTACAACAGGAAATGCAAACACACAGGTACATCAGAGTTGTACTAGCACAGAAAAAAATTCCTGTGTGGACAGAAGAAGAAGACCATCATTTACAAGTCAAAGAGAGAGGGCCCAGGAAAAACCAGACAGACAACACCTTGGTCTTGAACATCTGACTTCCAGAGCTATTAGAAAATATATTTTCTGTTTTTTATATCACCCAATCTATAGTATTTTGTAATGACTCTCCTCATATACTAATATACAAATGTGATATGATACTCCACTATATTAATTTTAGGAGATAATTCAATCTATAAAGATTATTATTGCTTTAGAAAATAAACAGAGGATCATAAGAAAATTTGAACATCTCTATGCTAACAAATTGGAAAATCTTGAAGAAATGGATACATTACTGTATATATAATTTATAAATATTAAATGAAGAAGATCTAGAAATATAAACAGATCCATAAAAACAGCAAGATTGAAGCAGTAGTTAAAAGGTTCCAATCAAGGAATATTCCAGGACCTCAGAGTTTTACTACTAAATTCTACAAAACATCTACAGAAAAACTGACTCCAATACTTTTCAAACTATTCCTAAACATTGAAATATATGGAATTCTTCCAAACACTTTTTGAGAGAACCGTATCACTCTGAAAGCAAAAGCAAACAAAAATACAAAGAGAACAATACAGACCAAAAATTCTCAAGAAAATATTAGCAAACTGAAGCTGCCAGTGCTTCAAAGAAATAATACATCATGATCAAGTGACTCAAAATTGAACAAATCTATAATAGTTGATAGTTAGTTTTCTATGACCTACAGATGCCATTGTACATTTCCAAATGTCCCTTGGAAGAAAAAATTTCCCCTTCCCCTGGATACCCAGAAGACACAAACTCCCTTATGTGAACGAGCTAAAATTAAGAAATCAAATATAATAACTGAATAATTAAAGATTACATTTGTGAATAAATTCTTGGAGTCTAATTATTTGTGACACTTGATATCTTAGTTCAAAATTTAAAAAAAAAATCATTTGTCCAGCATTGAAGTTCTTAATAGTTCATGGCAGAACAAAACTATTTTAGAATGTAGATTAGATTACAATGTGAAAATATGTGAAATTATCACATTTAGCTTTTGGAAAACTGCATTTTTGCCTTATTATTATCCTGTGTGGTTTATTTGGGGGATATGTCTTCTCTGTATAAGTGAACAAAATCTCTACTTTAAATTGACTATAAACTAGTCACGCTTCTTCCTATCTCTTCCTAGAATTTAGAACATTTTCAGTTGTGAACTTGTTTTCTGCTCCCTTTGAGAGGTAAATCTCTGTGTTTCTTTCTAATTTCAAAACCCTGGAGTTTCTTTTTGGAGGACTTGGGAGCCACTGCTTTGAAGCATAAACATCAACAGAGATGGCACCGTTAATTCTCAGTCTCTGGTGGCATGGGGTAGGAGTCTACTTTGAAAATCACCACCTGGCAAACTCAGATGCCTAATCACATCACCCATTCTTCCCAGTAATGCCTTCAAATACTTTTCTACTGGTTTATCCCAGCAACTGCAAATTCTCTTGCTTTTACTTCCTTTGAGTTTAATTAATCTCTTTCCTCTGTTGCAAGTCATAAACAGTCTTCTAATCCCGTTTAACATGTCTTGTAAAATTATTCATTGATATAATATGATTTCATTGATATAAAATGAGCTAAAGAGTTTACCAGTTTGTTTTTTTTTCCTTTGTTTCTGGACATGTGTACATTCAAGGCATATGAGACCTTGTGACTTTTCATACAAGGGAATAGCATAGTTAAAAGTGGGCTTGATTGTGGACCTAAGCACTTGATTCATCCTCCAGCTCCTGTCCATGCCATTAGCAAGGAGCTGGATCAGAAGTGGAGCAGTGCCAGGACTCGAACTGGCACCCATATGGAATGCCAGCACCACAGCTGCAGGCTTAAGCTGAACTCTGTCATATAAATAACAAATCATTTAAAGCATTTTACCTTCATTGCTACATGAAATCGTTATCATTGCTTAGATTGTAAAATACTGCAGTATAGAACAGATGTGGAATAGAATAGTAGTGTTTTACTAAGATCTTTAGTCAGTGCTGTTTCCACTGACAAAAGATCAAAAATTAATGCTTTCATGAAAAAACATTAAAGGGAAAAGTAATCTCAATGGACGGCATACTCTTTGACATGTGGAATATGTATCAGTGGCACAACAGTAAATGATATTTTAAATGTTATTTTTGGAAAAAAATGTTGACATCATTGATCTCACTTGTTTTTACTCACAATGTTTACAGTGTTGGAGTCATGTGTGCTCCAGTTTTGACAGACTACCGTTTGTCGAGAACATCTGCAATATATTGATAAAAGCTAAAACACGATCTGAAAATTGTTTGGGCAGGCTTTTCAAGACTGCCAACAGAGTGGACACATCTTCCTGTGGCTTTAATCTCTTTTTATGCTGCAGCCTCTAGAGCTTATTAGAGCTGCTGATTTTCTCACATTTCAAGGTGAACAAGGAAGCACTTCAAAGGCTAAGTCAATCTACAGTTTGGTAAGTAGGGTGTGGAAATCTCAAGTGGGCAAAGCATGCCTTGCCCGACTTTAGATTCACCACAACAATTAAATAAGTAGTAAATGTACAGAGTCAAGATGCTTATCCTTGACAAGAGAGAACAACTGAAAGATAGTAATGACTCTGTCCTATCACCCACAGAAGATAAAAAAGTCAATCGCCTTCCTAAGTTTCCCATTCATTGCCAAGTACAGAAAAATAAACATCAGCCTTAATCCCCTGGTACTGGTACATTACAATCCCAAATTGCTTAGTTTCTCATTATTCCTACATAGTAGAGAATTGTGACTCTAAGTCCATGACCAGTAGATTTCTTTCTTTTAAGGAATAAAACTGTTTTCAAGGTTTAATGGAAAACTAGGGTTCAAAGTCCTCTGCTGACATTTCCCTTCGACATTTATTAGAGGATTCTGTAAGCTAGCATTGCACCTGGCACAGGGGACAAGATGATCATAAAGGAAATGCAGTCCCAAGAGAGATGGCTCTCAGTGTACTGAAGACCAGGGACAATATTGAAGCCAAAATTACGATAATAAAAGGTACAATGACAGAGAGGTGCATGGGACATTAAAATCATGTTAGATTTTAGTAGGAACTGCAAAATATACAACTTAATATGTGCTATAACCTCAAGTGTTTAAAAAGAGAGTCTGAAAACTATTTATGAAGATATATCAGAAGATGCATAAAATATCCCAGCTCTTGTTATTTCTTAATGATAAGTTATTAAAATATTTAAATAGTTTATTGTATATGTTCCAATTTTAATAAGGTATTATATTTATAAATATGAAATAGATGTAAATATTTCAAAAATATCATGTTTTATTCTCAGATCCAAACGAATAATTTGATAAGACTGAAGAAATAAAATAACTTCATAAAGAACATAAAAATACAGTTATCATTCTCTGACTCAATTCATCATTTATATAAACAAAGAAACAATTTATTGGTTGAAATGTATTGATATATTGCAATTTATGGGTAAGACATTTCACTGATTTACATATATTTTATAGTTTATAATTATATGAGTGAAAACAATTCCACACACTAAAAATACTAATTATATATATGTATAATATACATATATATATAAACTATCTCCCTGATAGAAAATAGACAATGTAATATTTCTAATTAATAATTTACTTGTTTCAATTGATACTTTCTCACAAGTCTAGGAAGAAGATGTAGAGAAATTTTCTGTCATTTTTCAAAAATATAACAGACATTTAATTGTGACAGAGAATGGACAAATGCTTTTCAGCATAGTGAGTCCAGGGTACATATTGTAAGAAAATAGACTAGTCCAAGTGATCAATTTCAGCTCACAATTGATAGCTCTGATAGGTCTAAGAGTCAAAGAGATCACACAAACAAGACAAGTATCTGCTAATACTAACTGATAGAATCAAAAAGGGAGAGAAAGATCCAACATGGGAAGTGGGATACACAGCAGACTCATAGGATGGCAGATGTCCTAAACAACACTCTGGCCTCAGAATCAGCCCTCAAGGCATTCAGATCTGGATGAAGAGCCCATGAGAGTATAGCAGGCATGGAAAGCCAAGATATCATGGAAAAAAAAAAAAAAAGACCTAAATGAATGATCTCAGTGAGTGAGATCCCAGTGGAAAGAACGGGGCCATCAAAGAAGGAGGTACCCTTCTCCGAAGGGAGGAGAGAACTTCCACTTTGACTATGACCCTATCGGAATAAGATCAAAGTCAGCGAACTCTAAAGGCTTCCATAGCCCTGGCAACTCATGACTAGAGCCTAGGGAGATTACTGACGCCATGAACAGGAGTGTCAAATTGTTAAATCAGCAACAGGAGTCACTGTGTACTTACACCCCATGTGGGATCTGTCCCTAATGTGTCGTCTAAAGCCAAGTGATGCTATAACTAGTACTGAAACAGTATTTTTATACTTTGTGTTTCTGTGTGGGCACAAACTGATGAGGTCTTTACTAATTATATACTGAAGTGATCTTCTGTATATAAAGAGAATTGGAAATGAAAAAAAAAAAAAACCAACCTGGTGTTAAAATGGAAATGGCATAGAAAATTAATTAATTTAAAAAAAAATATGTAGGATCTCTGTCTTTAATGTGCTGTACATTGCTATTTAATGCTATAATTAGTAATCCAATGGTAGTTTTTTCACTTTATGTTGCTATATGGGCAAAATGTTGAAATCTTTACCTAATATATACTAAACTGATCTTCTGTATACAAAGAGAATTGAAAATGAATCTTTACATGAATGGAAGGGGAAAGGGAGCGGGAAAGGGGAGGGTTGCGGGCGGGAGGGAAGTTATGGGAGGGGGGGAAGCCATTGTAACCCATAAGCTATACTTTGGAAATTTATATTCATTAAATAAAAGTTAAATAAAAAAAGAAAAAAAAAAGAAAATAGACTAGAATATAAAGCTTATGTATCTAATTGACATATGAAATGGCCACAAGTCCCTCCATCACTTATGTAGCTGCTGCTTTACACTGTAGCTTTCCTTCAGCTCTTCTCATCAAGATGCAGAGTGTATGTCTCCAGCTTGTGGAACCAGGGCTAGTCCTGTGATTCATGCTGACTAACAAAATGTGGTAGCAGTGCTTTTGGGAAACCCTGAATTTCGGTACGAAGAGAAAAGGACATTTGGATTCTTATTTTCTTGACTATTTCTCTCAGACTACCAAATAAAGAATTCCTCTTCATCTTCTTGGAAGATTGGAAATTATATAATGGAAGACTATTGAGGCTGAGTTCTGGAAATACCATCAGACTACCACTTGAGGACAGGGCCAACAACAAACACCATGAATGATCACAAGCTGGAACGTCAGAAAACAGTAGAGCCACAAGTTGACTTGGATCTCATGGGTGGTTCCAGGTAAAACCAATGGGACAATGGTAAAAAATAATGGGACAATTGCCCATTGTTTCCCATTACAAATTACTGACATACAAATTTCTGTAAAGCAAATAATATACAGCAATAAAATTGAGTGTATAAAGCCAGGGGCTTTTGTGATGGTTGGTTATGCAGAAAAAAGTAACTGGTAAACTTTAAAGACATCTAGTTTCTGAAATAACATTAATTTTTCCTAGAGAAACTGATATGCTATCTTTGAATGACAGTCAATGGTAAAAGAATAGGTAATATTTAATGGCAAGCAAGGTGCTAAATATTTTTCATTTATAGCTTCTAATAATCCTAAAAGTGATAGATATAGTACTTCCCTTATGTTTACTATATAAATATTGAAACTTCAAAAGAGATTTCAAATGTTGTCAATAGTTCTATCAGTAGAAAGATGTAGAAAGAATTCCAACCCATATCTAATTTTAAGGCAATTTTCATAGCTATTATGCAATAGTGTACCTTGTTCTTCTCTACAGTCTCACAATTTCCAAATATATTACCTATGATAAGGAAAAAATGTATCGAAACAGAATAACACTATACATTAAGAATACAAATAAAGTAACATTGGTATTAAATCATTTAGTTCTTTGTATTTTTTTCCTATATGTTCAAGTAGACATTCAGTATGTCTTCCTTAATGGAAGTTTCAAATCTATCCTTCTAGGAAGGTCATGTAGCTTTACATGACTAACAGAATATACCTCTACAAGAGGAGCAAATGTCTATACTCATTCAGTTAGAAAACAGAATGGAAACACAAGATTATAGACCAATGAACTATAAATATTGAGAATCATTAAGAAGCTTTTACAATAAATTATGTGAAAGCAACCATTAGGCTAGAAGAGAAAATATACATGAAAAATATACACCAAAACTTTTTCTTAATATGATATTAGTACAAAGTGTAAGTGAAATAAACATATACAATACAGAAATGCTTCAGGTAAATATCATGCCTCTTAAAATGTGTATAAGACATAGCATTCACTTTGTATCTTGAATATTTTCATAAGATAATATTTTACAAGCATGTACTCTGAGAAAAAAAATGGTAGGCTGCTTCTCAAGAGCAAGTTCTGGGCTTGTTAAAATATTTCTTTATGAGAATAAATGGCAAATTTATTAAGCAGAATATTCAAAGACTAACCCAGACAGATTTGTGAACTATAAATGTACAACTTAAGCAAATGACATTTTAAGTTCACCTTTGAATTTTCCTCTCTTAATGTCTCAAAATAGCACACAATTATGGATAAATATGGTCTCCCTATTGCTCAGAAATGCCACTTCTAGATAATGCAGTTTTTGTGAGTCCTAAGAGAAAGATTTGGAAAAGATCTACATTGTTTTTTTTTTTTTCTAAAGGGAAAAATCTGGAAACAAATGAAATATCTAGCCAGCACAATATGTATATCAAAATAATTTAAGAGAAATGCTGATTTTATTTATTTGTTTATCTAGTTTAAGGGAGCTCATTAACACATTAGACTCCCAGGGTCACAGCAAATACATGATATAATTACTACAATCCTACAATGGAATTCTCAATTCTTATGTTAATGTGGTATTAACACAAAGAGAGTGGTGGGTTCAATGCAGTTCATAGATACAGTTCTCAGACTATAATGATATTTTCATTCATCTTCCCTCCCCTACTCCTTTCTTCCCCTTTTTTCCTTCCTTTCTTTTTTTCTTTCTTCCTCTCTCTCTTTCATTCTTTCTCTCAATTTTTAATTTCATGTAAATTACAAGTGAAATATTGACTTATGCCTTGTAGCTGTGAGGGAATACATTTAGGTCATACCATCATGTAAAAACCATAGGCCCTTGCAAAATTGAATATTGTAGAGCATAATCAAGTTTATTCTGAGGGCTCCCCTAAGGCTTATTTTGTAAGTCAGTCCATAGCAGTGCAGAGGGGTTGCTGGGTGTTGTGTTTATTATTTCTCTTCTGAATAGATAATGACTTTTAATTTTAGGTCACTGACCCTTTTATAGTACTTTCACTTTTTTATTTCTATTGAAGAATACAGTAGGAAATATTAACTTGCAAGTTCATAAAATTTTTTCATATGCATGTCATATATTTTAAAGCAGATTATTGAAAGGCCCCAAAATAAATAAGCCAATTATATAGATGCACACACACACACACACACATATATATATATATTTGAGTAACTCAGGCTTTTCAGTGAATTAAAAAATCACAAATAACTAAGTTTCATATGATTTTCACAGACCATTTTGACTGGTAGAAATTTGACATACATGTTCACTCAAATGCACTATACATGAATATTCATGGTACCATAAATAAAACAGAAAAATAAGTGATTTCAACATTCTTTTTTTTCCTTTTTTTAACTTTTTTTAATAAATATAAATTTCCAAAGTATAACTTTTGGATTATAGTGGCTTTTTCTCCCCATAACCACCCCCCACCTGCAACCATCCCATCTCCCACTCCCTCTCCCATCCAGTTCTTCACCAAGATTCATTTTCAATTTTCTTTATATACGGAAGATCAATTTAGTATATACTAAGTAAAGATTTCAAGAGTTTGCACCCACACAGAAACACAAAGTATAAAGTGCTGTTTGAGTACTAGTTATACCGTTAATTCACATAATACAACACATTAAGGACAGAGATCCTACATGGGAAGTAAGTGCACAGTGACTCCTGTTGTTAATTTAACAATTTACACTCTTATGTATGACATCAGTAATCACCTGAGGCTCTTGTCATGAGCTGCCAAGGCTATGGAGGCCTCTTGAGTTCACCAACTCTAATCATATTTAGACAAGGCCATAGTCAAAGTGAAAATTCTCTCCTCCCTTCAGAAAAAGGTACCTCCTTCTTTGATGGCCCAAACTTTCTGCTGGGATCTCACTCACAAAGAGCTTTTATTTAGGTTTTATTTATTTATTTATTTATTTTGCCACAGTGTCTTGGCTTTCCATGCCTGAAATACTCTCATGGGCTTTTCAGCAGATCCGAATGCCTTAAGGGCTGATTCTGAGGCCAGAGTTCTGCTTAGGACATCTGTCTTTTTATGAGTCTGCTGTGTCTCCTGCTTCCCATGTTGGATCGTTCTCTCCCTTTTGGATTCTATCACTTAGTATTAGCAGACACTAGTCTTGTTTGTCTGATCCCTTTGACTCTTAGACCTATCATTATGATCTATTGTGAATAGAAATTCATCACTTGGACTAGTGAGATGGCATTGGTACATGCCACCTTGATGGGATTGTATTGGAATCCCCTGGCACATTTCAAACTCCACCATTTGGGGCAAGTCCGATTGAGTATGTCACAATTAGTACATCTCCTGCCTCTCTTATTCCCACTCTGAAATTTAACAGGGATCACTTTTCAGTTAAATTTAAACACCTAAGAATAATTGTATGTTAATTACAGAGTTCAACCAATAGTATTAGAACAAAAAAAATAATAGGAGGGATAAAATATTAAGTTGTTCATCAACAGTCAGGACAAGGGCTGATCAAGTCACTATTTCTCATAGTGTCTATTTACTTCAAAAGGTTTCCCCTTTGGTGCTCAGTTAGCTGTCGCCCATCAGGGAGAACATATGATATTTGTCCCTTTGGGACTGGCTTATTTCACTCAGCATGATGTTTTCCAGATTCCTCCATCTTGTTGCAAATGACCGGATTTCACTGTTTTTGACTGCTATATAGTATTCTATAGAGTACATGTCCAATATTTTTTTATCCAGTCTACTGTTGATGGGCATTTGAGTTGGTTCCAGGTCTTAGCTATTGTGAATTGAGCTGCAATAAACATTGAGGTGCAGACAACTTTTGTGTTTGCCAATTTAATTTCCTTTGGGTAAATTCCAAGGAGTGGTATGGCTGGGTTCTATCGTAGGGCTATATTGTGGTTTGTAAAGAATCTCCAGACTGACTTCCATAGTGGCTTAACCAGTTTGCATTCCCACCAACAGTGTCCCTTTTTCCCTACATCCTCTCCAGCATCTATTGTTGGTAGATTTCTGAATGTGAGCCATTCTAACCTGGGTGAGGTGAAACCTCATTGTGGTTTTGATTTGCATTTCCCTGATTGCTAGTGATCTTGAACATTTTTTCATGTGCCTGTTGGCCATTTGGATTTCCTCTTTTGAAAAATGTGTATTGAGGTCCTTGGCCCATCTCTTAAGTGGGTTGTTTGTTTTGATGTTGTGGAGTTTCTTGATTTCTTTGTAGATCCTGTTATCAACCCTTTATCTGTTGCGTTGTTTGCAAATATTTTTTCCCATTCTGTCAGCTGCCTCTTCACTCTCCTGACTATTTCTTTTGAAGTACAGAAACTTCTCAATTTGATGCAATCCCAATAGTTAATTTTGGCTTTGACTGCCTTTGTTTCCGGGGTCTTTTCCAAGAGTCTTTGCTGGTCCTATATCTTGCAGGGTTTCTCCAATGTTCTCTAATAATTTGATGGTGTCTGGTCGTAGATTTAAGTCTTTAATCCATGTTGAGTGGATTTTTGTGTAAAGTGAAAGGTAGGGGCCTTTATTCATGCTCTGCACATGGAAATCCAGTTTTCCCAGCACCATTTATTGAATAGACTGTTCTTACTCCAGGGATTGGTTTTGGATCCTTGATCAAATATAAGTTGGCTGTAGGTGTTTGGATTGATTTCTGGTGTTTCTATTCTGTTCCATTGGTCTATCCATCTGTTTCTTTTTTTTTTTTTTTAATTTTTGACAAGCAGAGTAGACAGTGAGAGAGAGAGACAGAGAGAAAGGTCTTCCTTTTGCCATTGGTTCACCCTCCAATGGCTGCCGCGGCTGTCACGCTGCGGCCGGCAGACTGCGCTTATGAGAAGGCAGGAACCAGGTGCTTCCCCTGGGCTCCCATGGGTTACAGGGCCCAAGCAGTTGGGCCATCCTCCATTGCACTCCTGGGCCATAACAGAGAGCTGGCCTGGAAGAGGGGCAACCGGGACAGAATCCGGCACCCCGACTGGGACTAGAACCTGGTGTTTTGGTGCCGCTAGGCAGAAGATTAGCTTGTTGAGCTACGGCACTGGCCTCCATCTATTTCTGTACCAGTACCATGCTGTTTTAATTACAACTGCCCTGTAGTATGTCCTGAAATCCGGTATTGTGATGCCTCTGGCTTTGTTTTTGTTGTACAAGATTGCTTTAGCTATTCAAGGTCTCCTGTGTCTCCATAGGAATTTCAGCATCATTTTTTTCCAGATCTGAGAAGAATGTCTTTGGTATTTTGATTGGTATCACATTGAATCTATAAATTGCTTTTGCGAGAATGGAAATTTTGATGATATTGATTCTTCCAATCAATGAGCATGGAAGATTTTTCCATTTTTTGGTATCCTCTTCTATTTCTTTCTCTAAGGTTTTGTAATTTTTGTCTTAGAGATATTTAACATCCTTGGTTAAGTTTATTCCAAGGTATTTGATTGTTTTTGTAGCTATTGTGAATGGGATTGATCTTAGAAGTTCTTCCTTAGCCGTGACATTGCCTTTGTATACAAAGGCTGTTGATTTTTGTGCATTGATTTTATATCCTGCTACTTTGCCAAATTCTTCTATGAGTCCCAGTAGTCTCTTAGTAGAGTTCTTTGGATCCCCTAAATAAAGAATCATATTATCTTTAAAGAGGGATAATTTGACTTCTTCCTTCCCCATTTGTATCCCTTTAATTTCTTTTTCTTGCCTTATGGCTCTGGCTAAAACTTCGAGAACTATATTGAATATCAGTGGTGAGAGTGGGCACCCCTGTCTGGTACCAGATCTCAGTGGAAAAGCTTTCAACTTTTCTCCATTCAATAGAATGTCGGCCATGAGTTTTTCATAAATTGCTTTGATTGTACTGAGGAATGTTCCTTCCATACCCAGTTTGCTTAGAGTTTTCATCATGACAGGTATTGTATTTTATCAAATGCTTTCTCTGCATCTATTGAGATATTCATATGGTTTTTCTTCTGCAGTCTGTTAATGTAGTGTATCACATTGATTGTTATGAGAACATTGAACCATCCCTGAATACCAGGGATAAGTCCAATCAAGTGAGTATTTTATACAATAATGCATCTAGAATATTATAAGGTATTATAAAAGAGGTTGAAAGTAACAGAAACTTGCTTAAAGTAGCATGAACAGTCATGATTAGTTCACATAAGATTGTTCCAGAAACAGTGTGAGTCTCTCTCTGTGTTGCATAGGTATTCAGTAGAGTAATGTTTAAAAAGACAGATTTGGACCCAGGGTGCTAGATCTCTTTCCTAATCATGTTGCTCAGTCTCTTCTTGGGATGATTTTGTATTTTTGTATTCAGTGATGTTAGCATAACAATGACTTACTGATATAATTATAGATAGATAGATAGATATTTGAGATAAATAACTAATCTCAATAAAGCATGTGGAACAGAATACCATACCTGGTAAGGATTTATTGTATGTTAACTATTACTGCTTTTGTTGTTATTATCAATAATACAGTGAGTAGTTATTATCATAGTAGTAGTAATTAGTACTAAGCAAAGGTCTTTTCTATCCTTTCACTCTTCCATTTAATATGCAGAATTCATCTTAAGCCTAGTGGTAATAAGATAAAGAGTGGCTAGGCTGTCTGTTGATCAAGCCTTGCCAGGGCAATATGAGAGATCACCTCTTTCCCTAGACTTATTTATACAGAAACTTATCCTTTCTGACAAATGCAAGATGTACGTTCATTTTTCCTCATTGGCAATATTTTTTTTTATTCCTGTTCTCTGTTTCTTGGATCACCCTTACTCTCACTCAATAAAGTAACAGTATTTATTTAAAAAGATAATAGCATTATACTAACTGATTTAAAAGTATATGCTTATCATAGATATAATGAAAATTTAACTTATTTTGCTACATAATAGTTCAATTTGAAGTGAAAATTGTGTGTGCATACATATATATATATATATACATATATTATATTCATATTTGGGAATTAGTTTTTGAGAGTTACACATTTCTGAAAACAAATATGATGTCACAGGGTAGCCAACTTCCAAAATTTTCAGTGACCCACTACTTCCTTTTTGGTGCCCATTCATTGTCCTTATTAGACCGGAAACCAAATTCATGCACATAAATGAAGAACATGAACTTTTGGTGAATAAAAATGAATGCAAGGAAAGTGATGGAAAAACAGTTGTTCAGATTAGTTTTTAAAATATCTATGAATTTCTTATCTGTCTCTTTCTCTCCCCCTCACCTTGAAGGAGTGTAATCTACTGTATCATGAGTGGCCTTATGGAAAGACTCAGCTGAGAAGAAACTTATGCTTCCAAACCAACAGCCAGTGAGGCTCTCATTTGCTAACAGTCGGTGTGGAATGTCTTGTCTCGTAGGTCGGTATTGGGATAACTGCAGCTCCAGCTAGTTACTGTACTGCAGCCTGTGAGTGACTGTGAATAAAGGACCTCTGTATGTGACACCCAGATTCCAGATGCCCAGACTAAATGCTCAAGTGCTTTATTTTCTTTAAACTCCTGAATGTCTGAGTAACGTGTTATGCATTAATATATATTATGTTCAACATTAGTAAAATGCTAGAAATAAATAACTGATTTGTAAGTACCAAATTCATATATACTTATCAAAATTTACTACTTATATTTGCATGCTTTATTGATACTATATATGCAGAAAGAGGATTTTAAATATATTTATCATTGCACTTTTCTTGGGTGAATATATGACTGCCCTGGTTAGTAGTCATTTTAAACTTTAAAAATATTTTTAATTTACTTGAGAGTTGAGAAAGAGGAGAGACAGACAGATTGCTCCATTCTGCTGGTCAGTCACCAAATACACATCATGTGTGGTCCCTTAACTCTGGTCAAAGCTGGAGACAAGACTTCAATCCAATTCTCCCATAGGAGTAGCAAGAATCTGAACATATTATGTAAATATTTTTTCATATTTGTTTATAATTATTTGGAGGAATATATATTTTTTGATATTCTATTTGTTCTATCAACTTTTAAGAAAGGGATATTTAAATTTTCAATACTATTCGTGAACTTTTCTCCTCTTTCAGTTTTGTTTTATTTGTTTTCAAATAAGCATACAGCCTGGATTGCTGATTATCCTAGGAAGTGTTCTTTTTTATTACTATGCAATTTCTTTTACTTTTTTATGATATAACCATATCTTTTGAACAGTATTTGTTAAACATCTTGTATATTCTTATTCAAAGAATAAGAAGGGTGCCAGTGTGGGTAGGCAGGAGGGCAGGGTAAGAATCTCCACTATGCTCCAAAATATTTTTATGACATATATGAAATCTGTTCACCTTAAAACTAATAACCAGGGCAGTCATATATTCACCCAAGAAAAGTGCAATGAGGAATATATTAAAAAAATCCTCTTTTACTCTAAATAAAAAGTTTAAACAACATAGTTTTTTTAATCTTTTTATTACACATAGTATATAATGTTAAAGGCTATAGTGATTTTTTTCTGCATGATTTTAAATACATTTTATGTTAAAATTTTTCTTTGGAATACTCTTCCATTTAGTATATGCTTTTTTTAACTTTTATTTAATGAATATAAAATTCCAAAGTACAGCTTATGGATTACAATGGCTTCCCCTCCATAACTTCCCTCCCACCCACAACACTCCCTTTCCCACCCCCTCTCCCCTTCCATTCACATCAAGATTCATTTTAAATTCTCTTTATATACAAAAGATCAGTTTAGTATATATTAAGTAAAGATTTCAACAGTTTGCACCCACATAGAAACACAAAGTGAAAAATACTGTTTGAGGACAGAGATCCTACATGGGAAGTAAGTGCATAGTGACTCCTGTTGTTGACTTAACAAATTGACACTCTTGTTTATGGCATCAGTAATCACCTGAGGCTCTTGTCATGAGTTGCCAAGGCTATGGAAGCCTTTTGAGTTCACCAACTCTAATCATATTTAGACAAGGCCATAGTCAAAGTGGAAGTTCTCTCCTCCCTTCAGAGAAAGGTACCTCCTTCTTTGATGGCCCAAACTTTCTGCTGGGATCTCACTCACAAAGATCTTTTATTTAGGTTTTATTTATTTATTTATTTATTTATTTTGCCACAGTGTCTTGGCTTTCCATGCCTGAAATACTCTCATGGGCTTTTCAGCAGATCCGAATGCCTTAAGGGCTGATTCTGAGGCCAGAGTTCTGCTTAGGACATCTGTCTTTTTATGAGTCTGCTGTGTCTCCTGCTTCCCATGTTGGATCGTTCTCTCCGTTTTTGATTCTATCACTTAGTATTAGCAGACACTAGTCTTGTTTGTCTGATCCCTTTGACTCTTAGACCTATCATTATGATCTATTGTGAATAGAAATTCATCACTTGGACTAGTGAGATGGCATTGGTACATGCCACCTTGATGGGATTGTATTGGAATCCCCTGGCACATTTCTAACTCCTCCATTTGAGCATGTCACAATTAGTACATCTCCTGCCTCTCTTATTCCCACTCTTATATTTAACAGGGATCACTTTTCAGTTAAATTTAAACACCTAAGAATAATTGTGTGTTAATTACAGAGTTCAACCAATAGTATTAAGTAGAACAAACAAAAAAAAAATAATAGGAGGGATAAAATATTAAGTTGTTCATCAACAGTCAGGACAAGGGCTGATCAAGTCACTATTTCTCATAGTGTCCATTTCACTTCAACAGGTTTCCTTTTTGGTGCACTTAGTTGTCACCGATCAGGGAGAACATATGATCTTTGTCCCTTTGGGACTGGCTTAATTCACTCAGCATGATGTTTTCCATATATGTACTCTACAGAATACTATACAGCCGTCAAAAACAATGAACTCCAGTCATTTGCAACAAAATGGAGGAATCTGGAAAACATCAGTACATGCTTTTAAATATATAATTGATAATTTCATTTGCCATATCTAATATTATATCATTAAGCATATTTTACACTTAAAATATTTTTCTGATATAAAGTTAGGTATAAGATAATCTGTTGCTCTAAAATTCTCCAATACCAAATGTATAAATTTAATTTATACATTAAATTAATCTTTGAGAGATGTATTTACCTTTATTCATTTAAAAAAAATCATTTAACTGTGTGCTGGTTTGCTCACTCATCAAATATCTGACTGAAACTAGGAATCAGGCACTCAGTCCAGGTTTTCCATATGGATAGTAATGGCTCATGTAGTAGAGTCATCACCAGTTGTCTCCCTGGTTGTGCATTAGCAAGAAGCTGCAATTGAAAGTGGAGCAGGAACTTTAACCTGACACTCCAATATAGGATGTGGATATCTCAAGAGATGGTATGACTTTAGTACCAAATGTCCACCCTAAGAAATATTTTATTATAATTTTAAATTATTTTATTTTATAAATTTTATTGAGTATTCATTAACATTTCTAATGTATACCATTAATGACTTTTAACTAACATTTATTTTTTAAACTTTGACATATTTGGGGGCTGTCATTGTGAATCACTACATGTGACACAAGCTCCCCATATTAGCATAGCAGTTCAAATCCCAGCTGCTCTGCTTTTGATTCTGCTTCCTGTTCATATGTCTGGAAAGGCTATGGGTGATGACCAAATATTTTTGTTTCTGCTACCTATGTGGGCAGACTTTCTGGTTGTAGACTTCAGCCTGTTCAGCTCTGCCTAGTCCAAGTAATTAAGGGCTAAACTAGTAGATGGCTCTCTTGCTATTTCTACCCTTCATACAACTAAATATTTTTAAAAAGCCTAAAATATTTTATTATCACTAGTTTTCTAATAAACAACACAACAATGAAAAGGAGAATGTTGAAATTTACAATTAATACATCGTGTGACTCATTTCTGTTCCTTCTTTATAGAATGTTTATTTTAAATGGCCTTTTATCTTAGGTTACAAAGCCTTAATCGTGTATAAATTATTTCAGGTGTAAGTAGTTATGACATAGAGTATTTACTTCAAATTAGTGAGCAGAAATTTCAGAAGGAACTTAAATATCTATTTTTGGTTCTGTTAAATTTCAGAAGTGATATGTGCAAATAATTTGTATTTTTAAGTAGGATATTTGATAAAACACTAACATAGAACATTTATTAGAAGACATTCATTTGTACTCAAAGACAAATCCTTTCATGATTAATGGTTTCTTAATTAGATTTGATAGATTTCTCACAACAAATAAAGAAAAAGATAATATATCAAAATTAATAGCCATTTCTTGACATTGTTATTTTGTCATCTGTATTTCCTTCAAAGGGCTTTCTTTCAAATATCCATTATGAACATTTTATATAGAATATAAGCTAGTGTCAGAGAGTTTCATTTGTCTTTCAAAAACATAAAGTATATTACAAATGTGACAAAATATATCATTGAATAAAATACATAATAACTGAATTATCTTTCAAAGTACTTTAACATCTCAATAACTATGCTAAAAGACCTCAATTTTGTAACCATTGTTCCAGTATTAGTTTTCCCTTATATAAACATGTGAAACTTAAAATTTACATATCACAGTATTGCAATGTAAATCTAAGCTTCTAGTAATTTATCTATAAGTTTTTTTAAAAAATATATTTATTTATTTAATCGAAGGACAGAGTGAGAGAGGGAAAGAGAGACAACTTCCATCTGCTGTCTCACTCCCCAAATGGCCACAATGGCAAGAGCTGGGCAGGTCTGAAGTCAGGAGCCAGGAGCTTCTTCCAGGTCACCCAAGTGGGTGGCAAGGCCCAAGCACTTGAGCCATCTTCTGTTCCTTTCCCAGGAACATTAGTAGTGAACTGAATCTGAAAAGGAGCAGCCAGGACTTCCAGCATTGCACATATGGGCTTCCAGCACTGGAGCATGTGGCTTTAACTGCTATGCCACAACTTTATACCCAATCTACCAGTTTCAAGTAGGCTGTGGCATAGTAAGTTAAAGCACCACATATGATGCCAGCACTGCGTATGGGTACTGGTTCAAAAGTCCAGGCTTCTCCATTTCCAATCCAGCTCCCTGCTAATACTCCTGGGTAAAGCAGCAGAAGATAGGCCAAGTGCTTAGGCCCCTACACCCATAGGGGAAACCTGGAAGAAGATCCTTGCTCTTGGCGTCAACTTTGCTCAGCCAAGGCTATTGTGGCAATTTGGAGAGTAAACTAGAGGGTGGAAGATCTCTTTTCTTAAAAAAAAAAAAAAAAAGATTATTTATTTATTTTTTTGACAGGCAAAGTTAGACAGTGAAAGAGACAGAGACAGTGAGAAAGTGACCAAATGGTCACTACAGCCGGCACGCGGCGCTGATCCGAAGCCAGGAGCCAGGTGCTTCCTCCTGGTCTCCCATGCAGGTGCGGGACCCAAGCACTTGGGCCATGCTCCACTGCTTTCAAGGGCCACAGCAGAGAGCTGGACTGGAAGAGGAGCAACTGGGACAGAATCCAGCACCCAACCGGGACCTGAACCTGAAGTGCCGGCGCCGCAGGCGGAGGATTGGCCTAGTGAAGCATGGCACTGGCTATTTTTTTTTTTTTTTGAAAGGTTGAGTTACAGACAAAGAGAGGGAGAGACAGAGAGAGAGGTCTCACATCTGCTGGTTCACTCCCCAAATGGCTGCAATGGCCAGAGATGGCCTGATCCAAAGCCAGGGTCTAGGAGCTTCTTCCAGGGATCCCACATGGGTGCATGGGCTCATGGACTTGGGCTATCTTGCACTGCTTTCCAGGTACATCACAAGGGAGTGGGATTGGAATTGGAACAGTCTGGACATGAACTCTCATCCACATATGATGCTGGCATTGCAGGCAGTGGTTTAAACTACTAGGCCTCAATGCCAGCGCCCTCATTACTACTTCTATAATTTTTTTTTCTGATCTGTAACAACTATTAAAGTATTTAGAAATGCAGGATGTTATAAATAATGCATATTTGGTACCCTGTTTTAGTATTTTCTTTTATTTTTTTAATTACAACAACTTAAAATTTTTTATTTCAGTCCTGTGACCTGAAAACTGCAGATAAAGGTGGTGGCAGGGCCAGGCTCCCGCTGAAGTTTTAAAGGAGGATCTTGAGGATCTTTGCTACTCAGCTTCTGGTAGTTGCAGGCCTGTCTGCTTGTGTGGAAGCCTAACTCCAACATCTCCCTTATTATTTACATGGCCATCATCTCTCTATATTTGTGTCAAATTTTCTTCTTCTTAACCTGATTACTTCTGCAAATACTTTATTTGCAAATAAAGTCTTGTTGTGTGCTGGGACTAAGACTTCAACATATCTTTTTGGAAGGCCCATTTCAACCCATAATAGATCTTAAGCAAGTGAAAGGAAGAGAACTGAATCATGTGAGATTTCCACAATATTGTGTAAAATGGCAAGACCTAAATTGGTGAGTTTTTGGGTAAAAGTAATTTGGTCAGGTTAGATCAGCTGGCAAACAGGAACATCCATGGTCTTAAGAAACAGAATGAGAAACTCTCCATGAAATCCTTCATATTTCTATCTGGAATATGGAGTGGTTTTTAAAAATTGATTGTTTATACATCTCATTTATTTTTACAAGTAATTTAATACTAATAGCAAAAGGAAGTTTACTATGACAGTTCAATGCATGATTAAGATCACCTTCTAGATATTTATTAGAGAGAAAAAGATCTAACATTTAAAACTGAAAATTTTAACTGAAATTGATAATTCAGTTATTTAAGGACATTTAGTATAATTTTATTTAAATTGAGGAAACAAAACTAATCCAATACATGTAAGTTTAACCTAATTAAAGCAATGTTGGTTAGGACATTTATTTCTTGTTAAAATTTTACTTAAAATATACTTCTAATGTATTACATGAGATGTCAGAATCATGACTACAAAACACACAGGCAATATTTTTTTTAATTTTTAAATTTTTTCATTTTTTCCCAAAATAAACTTTTTATTTAGGGAATACAAACTTCATGCATTTTATAAGTACAATTTTAAGAATATAGTGATTCTTTTCACCATATCCCCCCTCCCACCCACTCTCCTACCACTCCACCTCCTCCCTCTCCCATTTTCAGTCCCATTCTCCACTAGGATCCATTTTCTATTAACTTTGAAAACAGAAGACCAACCTATACTAAGTAAGGAGTTCAACAATTTTCATGGAAAAAAACAAAAAACTGTTCTTCAACGTCCAAACAAGGACTGCTCAAATTCATTGCATCTTGAAATTAATTTCACCTCTATTTTTTTAGAAACTTAATTAACTTTAAAGAAGCACCCAAGAATGATACATGTTTTGCAAGCATTTCAACAAAATTATAATACAACTCTTTGAGGACAGAGGTCCTGCTTGGGAAGTTAGTGCAGAATAACTCTTATTGTTAATTTAACAATTAACACTTTTATGTATGACATCAGTGATTACCTGAGGCTCTTGACATGAGCTATCTAGGCTATGGAAGCCTTTTGAATCCACAAACTCCATCAGCATTTAGACAAGGCCATAAGCAAAATGGAAGTTCTCTCCTCCCTTCATAGAAAATATTCTTTGATGACCACTTTTTTCCACTGGAGTCTCACCCACTGAGGTTCTTCATTTTGGACATTTTTTGCCACAGTGTCTTGTCTTTCCATGCTTGAAATGCTCTCATGGGCTTTTCAGCCAGACTAGAATGCCTTAATGGCTGATTCTGAGGTCAGAGTGCTATTTAAACCAATTGCTATTCTATGAGTCTGCCATGGGGACTGCTTCCCCTGTTGGAACATTCACTCTTTTTTAATTCTATCTATTATTATTACCAGACACTTAATCCTATTCACATGATAACTTTAACACTTAAGATTGTATTTTACCACACAGCTTATGGGGATTTGGGTCCCCACGGCAAGTTTTAAACTGTATCCTTAGAAGTCCATAGGGACGTATGCAGAACTATACGACTTTACAACTACAAACTTCACAGACTTCATAATTACTACTTTAGGAGCATGGTGATTCTTCACACTGTGTCCACACTCCCACCCATACTCCCACCTCTGTTCCTCCTCCCTTTCTTATTCCCACTCTTATTTTTTACTGAGATCTATTTTTAATTGGCTTTAAATGTGTATGTTTAACTCTATGTTAAGTTCAACAAAGAGTATTAAAAAAAAAAAAAAACTGTTCCTCAACAGTCAAGACAAGGGCTGTCCAAGCCACTGTCTAAAAGTGTCAATTTCACTTTTATAGATTGCCTTTTAGGTGCTCTATTAGTTCTCACAGATCAGGGAGAACATATAGTAATTGTCCCTTTGGGTCTGGCTTATTTCACTAAGTATCATGTATCCTAGATTATTCGATTTTGTTGTAAATTATGAGATTTTTTTTAACCACTGTGTCATATTCCATATTGTACATATCCCATAATTTCTTTATCCAGTCTTTAGTTAACAGGCATTTGTGTTGATTCCATGTCTTAGCTATTGTGAATTGGAAATGCAATAAACATGGGGGTGCAGATAACTCTTTCATATGCTGATTTCATTTTCCTTGGGTTAATTCCCAGGAGTGGGATCGCTGGGTCATATTGTAGGTCTATATTCAGATTTGTGAGGTATCTCCATACTGTCTTCCACAGTGGCTGCGCCAGTTTACATTCCCACCAACAGTGGACTATGGTACTTTTTCCCTATATCCTCACCAGCATTTGTTGTTTGCTGATTTCTATTTGAAAGCCATTCTAATAGGGGTGAGGTGAAACCTCATTATGGTTTTGATTTGCATTTTCCTGATGGCTAATGATCCTGAGCATTTTTTTTCATATGTCTGTTGACCATTTGGAGTTCCTCTTTTGAAAATTGTCTAACTCTTCTGCCCATTTCTTCACCCAGTTATTTGTTCTGTTGTGGAGTCTCTTAATCTCTTTATATATTCTGGTTGTTAATCATTTATTAATTGAATAGTTTGAAAATAATTTCTCCCATTTTGTCAGTTGCTTCTTTACTTTCCTGAGTGTTTCTTTTACAGTACAGAAGTTTCTCAATTAAATGTAATCCCATTTGTTAATTTTGGCCTTGATTGCTTGTAACTCAGGGATCTTTTCCAAGAAGTCTTTGCCTATGTCAATGACTTTCAGTGCTTCCCCAGTGTTCTCTAATAATTTGATGATATCAGGTCATAGATTTTGGTTTTACTCCATTTTGAGTGGATTTTTGTATAAGGTATAAAGTAGGGGTCTTGTTTTATGCTTCTGCAAATGAAAATCCAGTTTTCCCAGCACCATTCATTAACAGATGGCCCTTGTTCCATGGTTTGATTTCAGCTCTTTTGTTAAATATATTCACGCAGGTATGGTTGAAAGGAACAGAAGACAACAGAGGTTGATATCACATTTTTCAAATCATAACAGGTCTGATTAAAACCTATGTCAATTATTATACAAAATGTCAATTGTTTTACTTCATTAAGTCTTGGTAATATAGAACCCAGTGGCACAGAATAGACAAAAATGAACCACAGCAAATAGATATGCAGGTGAAGCAGCATGGTCTCCAGGCAAACTTCCTTGCATCCAACAGACATTCACTTAGCATAGCCAACAGACTGAAGCTGTTTTAGGGTTCTGGGTCCAGGAATGGGAAGTGGCTTATATTTATTTGGCTAACATAATCTATTGACATTATGACCAATTGTATTAGTCATTTTGGTCTCTTATAACCCTTGACTGCGTAACTTAAAGAACAAACATTTGTTTCTCACAATGTAGAGCTTAGGAAGTCCAAGATCAAGGTTCTGGCAGATCCAGAATTTAGTGAGGAGCCTGTTTTCTAGTTTGCAGATATTTAACTTCTAGTTCTATCCTAAGATACTTGAGAGCAGAAAGAGAAGCAAGATCTCTTGTGGCTCTTCTAATAAATGTGTTAATCCCATTCATAAGGACGACATCTTCATCGCTTCGGACACTCCAACCCCATAATAAAACACTGTGTGATGGGTTTAAATTTATTAATTTGGGGGGAGTGGCACAAATAGTCCATAATATTAAGCATACAAGAAAAGTAAAATTATTCAATTGACTTTTTTGTTTTCTAGGATGCAATGTAGCATAAAGAAACTTAAAATATATCCAAATTAATGAGGTCATCATTATTAATTAGCATGTGTTTAGTACTTTGTTTCCTGAGAGTATATTATCTTAAATGGTTATTTTCTCTCTCTCCCTCTCACTGTCTAACTCTGCCTGTCAAAAAAATGGTTATTTTTCATGTGGTTATTTAGCACAGTCTAAAGTAATAGATTCAAAAGATGCATTCCATTTCAATTGACATATAGACATTTGTTTATTTAGCAAATGTTAGAAAGAACCTTTTTTTTGGAGGAGTTGAAAATAAAAATATCTTACATTGCTTGAGAAGGAAAACATGCCTTCTGCTTTTTGACAATGAACTGTTACAGTTACTGAAGATTGAGGACATAGTAAAGGAGCTTACATGCTGATAACTGTTAGGATTCAAGTCTTTCAAAGAATATTGACTTTCTTCTAAGCACATATGTATACATTGATAGAACATCCACACATATGTGTTGTTAGCTGTTTTATACAACAACTAAAAGTAGGCTGCAGCATTCTGAGTTCAGCATTATAAATACCATTGATATTAGGATGAAAAGAAGTGACGGCTTGAAAACATCAGCTTCAACAATTTGCATTACTGTTGTTTACTTGATGATTCTCTGGTGGACAAATGCTTTTTTTTTTTTTTTAATTTATTTGACAGGTAGAGTTAGGCAGTGAGAGAGAGAGACAGAGAGAAAGGTCTTCCTTCCATTGGTTCACTTCCCAAATGGCCACTACGGCCGACGCTGCACAGATCTGAAGCCAGGAGCCAGGTGCTTCTTCCTGGTCTCCCAAGCAGTTGTAGGGGCCCAAGCACTTGGGCCATCCTCCACTGCCCTCCTGGGTCACAGCAGAGAGCTTGACTGGAAGAGGAGCAACTGGGACTAGAACTCGGTGCCCATATGGGATGCTGGTGCCTCAGGCGGAGGATTAACCAAGTGAGCCACGGTGCTGGCCTGGACAAATGTTTTTTTTACAAATTTGCTTCATAAAGTAGATGTCTGATTGCAGCCATTGCTTACATTTTGAAAAAGTTCTGGGACTACTACTAACAGAACTTTGTAAGGAGTATTGGCTGTGTTGCTATAGACTCTTGAGGGAAAATTCTACAACTAAACTTTCTATTTAGTTATAACAGACACTAAACAAGAAACTTGATTATTGAATAAGGTGGGATCCAACAAGAGTATAGTACAGGATTCAATAATTTATGGGTTACTCTTTTCTGAGGAAGCTGAAAATATGAACGCTTAATGAGGGAAGGCAAGGCTCAACCACATGGTTTAGAGAATGAATAGTAGAAAGCAATATATAATTGAATATTTTTGAATGTTGCAGGATTATTATGGTTATATAACAAAAATACTTAATTCAGATCTCAGAAATGTATTGTGTATTGAATATAGCAGAATTTCTATGGAAGAAAAGTAAGAACTATTCTAAGTATATGTATGTGTGTGTATGTGTATGTATGTGTCTGTTTGGATAATTGATATCTTGAGAACAATCCTGGGAAAAATTGGTACAATACTGTAAAAGTTATTTTTTTTTAGATTTTTAAGAGTCAATCTTAGCTGCACTAATTTTAACCACATATGTTGTTTATTGATGGAAGTACCTAGCTGGCTCATGAAATAGTAATCAATGAGAAAGCACAGAATTTAAGATTGAACTTAACATTGTAGAAGTAAATTGAGAGAAGAATGATGGGCCAGTCTTAATTTATTTTAATAGAAACAATTAAAAGAATATTAAATTATATACAGAGTATCCATGCGGCATAAACTAAAGTTGAGCTAACTATTTGCCATCATTATGTTTGACTATAAAATTAGTTACATGGTTTATAGCTTCCTAGAAGCATTTTCCTACTTTGTTAGACGTATCTCCTATTACTGCAAACATATTTTAGGCCAGGCACTGAGGCAAAATGTGTTAAGCTGCTGTCTTCCATGCTGGTATTCCATATGGGTGCCAGTTCGGTTCAAGCAGTTGCTCTGCTTCCAATCCAGCTCACTGCTAATCACCCTGGGAAAGCAACAGAAGGTGGCCGAAGTCCTTGGATACAGAACTCATGTGGGAGACTGCGAAGAACCTCCAGGTTTTCCGTTTCTTCAATATAATTTTGCTTCAATTTTATCATGTTGCATGCAAATTGCACCTTGTTTTATAATGTAGTAACTTAGAAAATATATTCTGTGGGGCCTGCTCTGTGGCACAGCTGGTTAACGCCTTGGCCTCAAGTGCTGGTATCCCATATGGGCACTGGTTCAAGACCTGGCTGCTCCACTTCCAATCCAGCTCTCTTCTATGGCCTGGGAAATCAGTAGAAGATGGCCCAAATCCTTGGGCCCCTGCACCTGCGTGGGATGCCAGGAAGAGGCTCCTGGCTCCTGGCTTCGGATCAGCACAGTTCCAGCCATTGTGGCCAATTGGGGAGTGAACCATCCGATGGAAGACCTCTCTCCCTCTCTCTGTGTAACTCTGACTTTCAAGTAAAATAAGTGTTTAAAAAATAAGAAAATATATTCTGTAATAATCTAAAAATGAAGCAGAGAAAAAATCAGTTATTAATTCAGTTAAACCATGGTGTATTGAGGGCAAGATTGTAGAGTGTAAATTGCAAACCTATTGATTCAGAGAATATCCAGTGCAGTATTTAGAGGTTCATTATTGTGGCATAGTAGGTAGGGCCTCCACTGCAAAGTTGGGATCCTATATAGGTGCTGGTTCCTATTCCTGGTACTTCATTTCCAATTCAGCTCCAGGAACATGGGCTGGGGAAGCAGTGGAAGAGAGCTCCTGTTACTCATGTGGGGGACCTGGAAGAAACTCCTGGCTCCTGATTTCGGCCTGGTTCTACCCTGGCTGTTGCAACTACTTGAGGAGTCAACCAGCAGATGGATGACCTCTGTTTGTCTCTTACGCTGTCTATAAATGACTTTTGAGTAAATAAATGAATATTTTAAAAAAGAAATATATTTAAATATGTCTTATACACTTTACAAGCACCATTTTCTATGTTTATAGTTAATTTGAATTAGAAATGTCCAGCAAAACCAAAGTTTTTTTTTTAATTACATAAATGTGAAAATTGGTATTTATGCTATGTATTGCATTGTCTTCTCATTTGTAAAACCAATGAATATTAGGTCTTTAAAGCACAGAGCCTGAAAAGGAAACTTTCAAAGAATAATCTCATTTATATAATTTCAGTACAAAATGCGGTCCCTGATACATAATCAGGAAATGTTATTTCTTAAAGTGGATCTCGGCCTCAGTGCACAGCTCTCTTTGATTCGATTTCCACTGGCAACACTTCTCTGCATGATTTCGAAATGGACAGATTAAGTATAACTTTACAGAGGGCTCATTTGTTCTTATTTCCAACTAGGATGATTATATGTAGTTATTCTACCCTCATTTTCAAAAGAAACCTGTATTTCAATAAATAAAAATTTTAAAAGCTTTTAGCTCTAAAGGGAAAGCAATTTATCCCCCAAAATGAAAAAAAAAATATAATAAGTAATTTCATCATTCATGAAACATTCCTGTTAATATTAATATCCCACCTTTAATTGGTTCCTCTGGACATTCAATCAACTCAACATATTCAGTTTTCCTTAGAACACGACTGAGAATATATTCAAAAGTTTCTAAGAGTATAACTGTTAAAAGTATAGACTAGAAATTATGGTCATTAAACCTCAAACACTTCAACTACTTTTGAAAGTATTTTGACATTCTAAATATATTAAGGAACCATTGACATAAAAATTGTATGATAAGTTAAACTGTACTATTATTATTATTAGTTTTTAGAAAGGTATTCATTTTTGACAGGAAATAATTTTTAAGGAAATTTGCTGATATGATTTAAGATACTTGTAAATATATGTGTACTATACAATTTTTTGAAGTTTTAGGAGTAGGATTCTATCCAGTGATTTTATTTTCAAACTTTTAAAATTTTAGGCTCTTCAAAATTCAGATAGAAATATATTATTGCCACCTTTATTATTTGACCAAAGCTCTACTAATATGCGATGAAAAGTGATATAACATTTACTCAGATGCTTAGAACAAAATGTATCCATTCAGAGTAGCATTTTTATGAAGCATTGTCCAGTAGAATGAATACCAGAAACTCCTTTTATATTTCAGCACAGTCTAATATGATCAAATAGCATTTAAAATTATGTCTACAATATTCCTTAAATGCTATCTGATCCTATTAGACTGTGCTGAAATGTAAAAGGAGTTTCTGATATTCATTATACTGAATATCCTAGCCGATGTGTTGTTGGATTCTGTATCTTCTAGCTGATACGTCATTCAGTTAAATTAGCTAATACATTGTTGAGGATTTGTGCATCTATGTTCATCAGTGACATTGGTTTATAGTTTTCTTTCTCTGTTGTATCTTTTTCTAGTTGAGGAATTACAGGGATGAAGGCTTCATAAAAGGAGTTTTGGAGGATTCCTTCCCTTTCAATTGTTTTGAATAGTTTGAGATTAATTGGAATTAATTCTTTTTAAAATGTATGTTAAAATTCCACAGTGAAGCTGTCTTATCCTGGGCTTTTCTTTGTTAGGAGGGTCTTTATTATTTATTCAATGTCTGTTATTGGTCTGTTTAGATTTTAAATGTCTTCATGACTCAATTTTGGTAGATTATATGTGTCTAGGAATTTATTGGGTTTCCCAATTTGTTGTCATAGAGCTCCTTTTAGTAATTCCTGATGATTCTTATTATTTCTGTGGTATCTGTTGTTATATTTCCTTTTTCATCTCTGACTTTATTGATTTTGGTCTTCTCCCCCTTGTATTTGGCTAGTTGGGCCAATGGTTATAGATTTTGTTTATTGTTTAAAAAAAAAACCCTTCATTTCAATGAACTTTTGTATTTTCTTGTTTCTATTTTTAAAATTTTTCTCCAATTTTAATTGTTTCTTTCATCCTACTAATTTGAGGTGTGGTTTATTGTTGCTTTTCTAGGTCCTTGAAGTATAGTGATACTCCTTTATTTGGTACCTTTCCAGTTTCTTCATTTAGGCACCAATTGCTATAATATTCCCATTTAACATGGCTTTTGCTGTATCCAATAATTTTGGATATGATGTATTTGTCATCTTTATTCATTTTCAGAAATGTTTTGCTTTCTCTTTTGATTTCTTCAATGACCCATGTTCATTCAGGAGCATGTTGTTGTCTCTATTTGTTTGCATATGATCTGGAGATTTCTTGAGTTGTTGATTTCCAGCTTCATTCCATTGTATTCAGAAAAGATGCATAATGTGTTTTCAATTTTTTTGAATTTGTTGAAACTTGCTTTATGGCCTAGCATATGGTCCATCCTAGAGAAAGTTCCATGCACTGATGAGAAGAATGTGTGTGCTGCAATTTTGGGGTGAAAAGTTCTGTTGATGTCAGTCTTCTAGTTGGTATCTGGTCTTCTAGTTGGTTTTATACTACCACACATTTTCTTGATTATATTGTTGTTTCATTTCTCAACATAGGACTCCCTTGAGCAACTTTTGTAATGCTAGTATGGTGGTGATAAATTCTCTCTTACTTATTCTATGTTATAGAATTTTTTTCTCCTTTGCTTTTTAGGATAGTTTGTGGTTTTGTGTTCAAGTACAGACATTTTTCTTTGGCTTCGTCTATGCTGCTGATGACACTTTGTTCTATTTTATTATTATTATATTTATTGGCATCATTATTACTAGACTTGCTGAGTTCTTCATTGCCAGAATTCTGTTTGGGCCATTTTCACAATCTCCACTTCTTTACTGACTTTCCCATTTATATTAGTTTTTTTCCTGATTTTTTTCAATGATGTCTCTATTTTATCACATAGTGTTTCTTAATAGTTGGTCTTTGAATTCTTTATCATGAATTTCCTCAATATCCTTTTCTTTGAAATCTGTGGCTAGAAAGATTGAATTCTTTTAGAGGTGTGATGCTTCCATTTATTCATAGTTGGAAAGCTATGGTGGAAAGCTCACATTTGGTAGATCGTTTTTCTCTAACACTTTTATTAGAAGGCTTTTATAGGAAAACGACTTCTCCTGATGACTTGTCTTAAGATATCAACATGATATCCTATTTTTGTATTTCCAGTTAGGCAATAAAGTGTAATCTAATCAAATATTTCGATGCAACACTTGTGATAGTAAAATCAGAGACACATTTCACTTATGGGTTCCTGTACACACTTCAGTGATCCGGGTGGTGTACTGTATCATTTTTCTGATCTTTCAAGCAATAAAACTGATGTTGCTAAATTGTGGAGTGTGGTGGATTTCATAAGCTCTGAATATCTCTTTTCCATATTTGTTGGCATTTTACATTTGCAAAATGTTTAATAAGACAGCTAAACACAGAACCAACAATGCTTTAGTTTTATGAGCAGCACATCATATATAACTGTGGATGACAAAAGACTTTAAGTCGCCATGTTTAAAATTATAAACTAATCAACCAACAAGAGGCACTTGCTTACTTCACAGTATTTTTGAAAGCACCTGTAGGATTTTACAAGTATTTAACCCTTTATGTCCTCCTATAGGTTCCTATGGACTTTTTCCAGCCACTTTTATTGTATTCAGTACTTTGGGATGGCTCTGTAAACAGATGAAGCCAATAATGTATTAATAGTACCAACTGAGAGAAAGTATGGTTAACTGAGGTTACTAAAAACAAAAAGCAATTCAAATCAATTGGCAATCTACAAAAAGAGTTAAAGATTTTAAAAGCTATTATTAAAATTGCTATATTGGTCTATTATGCTATATTATATGTGTGTACATATTGTATGTCCACATGGGGAAATTTTATTAAGAGTTTTATTTTAAATGGCTTATAGATAAGATTGTCCATAAATTTAAGCTGCTAAAATCAATCAAAGATACATTTTAATTTGTATGACCTGAATCTGTGTATCATATGTTTTAAACTTGTTGGTAGAAAGAAACTAAAAACATTTTAGATGGTTGTGCTTAAGTTTACTGATTAAACAAACTACACCATGTTAGATATTTAAGAGGTGTTTTCAAATACATGATTCTTAAAATTTATAGAAGGCATTGGACCTTCTGGTAAATGTTTTCTTAAGTTGTTATCTACTGGTTGAAACGGTTTGCTAAGTATTCATGTGATATTGCTATTGTCAGCAAGCGATCTAGGACTTGCTCCCTCATTTCTCTATTCTAAGCCCAACTTGTTCTTTCATTTCTCTATTCTCTTCAAGGTAGGAAACTAATTCTATTATGAAGGAATCTGTAGGATGCACAATTTAATCTTTAGACCTTATAAAAGAGATGGCTAACATTTTTCTGTAATAGCATAGCCAAAATAAGAACTTAAATAATAATCTCATAGCTAGATTCACTTCGCCATCAGCGAAGTATACAGTAGGTAGAAAAAACCTCCCTTTCAGACCAAAGGGGAAGAAAGTTTTAAAGTGAGAATATAATTTTCCTCATGGGCATTGTCTACCTTAGAAAAACTACTACAGAACATGCCTGTGACTATAGACTTGTAGTTCAGGCCACCGAAGATTAGAGATGGGACCTGGGCACTCCCTTGACTTGCATCCTCTGGTCTGCTTTAACAAAAACCAGGAGGAAAAGAAAGCTCGGCATCAGAAGCAATGGGTGGCAGGCCTATTAATGGCTGATCTGTACAGTGATCTGCCCTCAAGCAGACCCAACAGGCCAGTCCACTGCAATGGCTTTCAAAGTGGTAAGCCTGGGCTTCAGCAGAAGTCAGCTTGTGAAGAGCCCTGGCAGCTCTGCCAAGAGTTGGATCACTGGAAATGGACCTGCCCTGGAGTCGAAGGATGCCCAGGTCAGAGCCACAGATCTTATTGGCTCTAAGCTGAAAAGCCCTTCACTCAGCCCAACTTCCAAAGTGACCACTGCAGCTGAGGGGATGGTCAAGTAGGGTCAGCAACATTGCAGGCAGAACTGTAAATTTCTTGTAATTTCTTGTTAGAGATGCCACCTGCCTTGACCTGGCCAGCTCTCCTCCCAGGCCAGCCAAGTAATGAAAGTCAACAGAGTGCCTTCCCCTAGGAGGTTCACACCTCCCTTAGGATATACCCCATGTGAAGAGATAGATAGGTCTGGGCCTCTTCACTTACAAGGCCTAAAGCCCACCAGATTATTATCAAGCCCCTTCTGTCAGGTTCTATTTGCCTCTCAATCAGAAAACTTAATTGTAGCTTAGACAGCACCTTTCTTAGCTCCTCTAATAATGACTCTGTCCTTTGTTCTAGACCCTGTCTAGCGTACTTGGGCCTCATTCCTTTGTAATCATAACCTCTACTCTACCACCAATGGCTCTACTCCCAACCTGTGTGTACTGATGGTCCTCTTCCCCACTTAATGCTGTATAATTGTTCAAACCTGGTAAATGCCACTCTTAGGATCATTGGTTACTATCCTCACTCTGTCTTTTATGACCTTGTCTAAATATGATCAGAGTCGGTAAACTTGGAAGGCTTCCATAGCCTTGGCAACTCATGACGACAGCCTAGGATGGTTACTGGCGCCATGAACTAGAGTGTCAATTTGTTGGGTCAACAACAGGAGCCACTGTGCAGTTGCTCCTCATGTGGGATCTCTGTCCTTAATGTGCTGTACATTGTGGTTTAATGCTATAACTAGTACTCAAACAGTATGTTTCACTTTGTGTTTCTATGTGGGTGCAAACTGTTGAAATCTTTATACTAAATTGATCTTCTGTGTATGGGGAGAATCGAAAATGAATCTTGATGCAAATGGAAGGGGAGAGGGAGCGGGAGAGGGGAGGGTTGCGGGTGGGAGGGAAGTTATGGGAGGGGGAAGCCATTGTAATCCATAAGCTGTACACTGGAAATTTATATTCATTAAATAAAAGTTAAAAAAAATGTTTAATAAGAAAATGCATCGACATAGTTAATCTATACCTTACCTTTTGGAATAATTATAATGAAATAGTACTTAGGAAAGAAAAAGAATGAAATGATACGAACAACAAAATGAAATTTCAAAAAACTATGCTGAGTTCTAAAAATATATGAGAAGCAAATCTTGTACAATTCTGTTTATAGGCAATTCTGGAAGATGCACTATAATATGTAGTACTAGAAAAGAGATGAGTGGCTGCATGAGGTTAGAGAGATGGAGTACAAACAGACATGAGATGCAAGAACATGTTTTAGTAATGTTTATGTTAATATGGATAATATGTAACCAAATTCATTAAGCCCTGCTTTAAAAATATGAGCTTAGTATAAGAAAAAATTAAACTAAACCTTCAATTGTAATGTAAATTAAAATATATTATCAGATATATATATCTGGCCGCAAATGGTCGAGTTAGAAATGTGCCAGGGGATTCCAACAGAATCCCATCAAGATGGCATGTACCAATGCCATCGCACTAGGTCAAGTGATCAATTTCAGCTCACAATTGATAGCTCTGATAGGTCTAAGAGTCAAAGAGATCACACAAACAAGACAAGTATCTGCTAATATTAACTGATAGAATCAAAAAGGGAGAGAAAGATCCAACATGGGAAGTGGGATACACAGCAGACTCATAGAATGGCAGATGTCCTAAACAACACTCTGGCCTCAGAATCAGCCCTCAAGGCATTCGGATCTGGTGGAAGAGCCCATGAGAGTATAGCAGGTATGGAAAGCCAAGATATCATGGAAAAAAAAAAAAAAAAGACCTAAATCAATGATCTCGGTGAGTGAGATCCCAGTGGAAAGAACGGGGCCATCAAAGAAGGAGGTACCCTTCTCCGAAGGGAGGAGAGAACTTCCACTTTGACTATGACCCTATCGGAATAAGATCAAAGTCAGCGAACTCTAAAGGCTTCCATAGCCCTGGCAACTCATGACTAGAGCCTAGGGAGATTACTGACGCCATGAACAGGAGTGTCAAATTGTTAAATCAGCAACAGGAGTCACTGTGTACTTACACCCCATGTGGGATCTGTCCCTAATGTGTCGTCTAAAGCGAAGTGATGCTATAACTAGTACTGAAACAGTATTTTTTATACTTTGCGTTTCTGTGTGGGCACAAACTGATGAGGTCTTTACTAATTATATACTGAAGTGATCTTCTGTATATAAAGAGAATTGGAAATGAAAAAAAAAAAAACAACCTGGTGTTAAAATGGAAATGGCATAGAAAATTAATTAATTTGAAAAAAAATTATGTAGGTTCTCTGTCTTTAATGTGCTGTACATTGCTATTTAATGCTATAATTAGTAATCCAATGGTATTTTTTTCACTTTATGTTGCTATATGGGCAAAATGTTGAAATCTTTACCTAATATATACTAAACTGATCTTCTGTATACAAAGAGAATTGAAAATGAATCTTTACATGAATGGAAGGGGAAAGGGAGCGGGAAAGGGGAGGGTTGCGGGCGGGAGGGAAGTTATGGGAGGGGGGAAGCCATTGTAACCCATAAGCTGTACTTTGTAAATTTATATTCATTAAATAAAAGTTTAATAAAAAATATATATTATCTCAAAAATTTTAAAAAAACGAAGGAAAGCAGAAAGTAAGGGAGAAAGAGAACAGAGAGAAAGAAGGAGGGGCAAAGAGAAGCAGGAAGGGAAGTATGATATTAGAATTATATCTGGGGCTAGTGCTGTGGCACAGTGGATTAAAGCCCTGGCCTGAAGCACCGGCATCCCATATGGGTGTCGGTTCTAGTCCTAGCTGCTCCTCTTCCCATCCAGCTCTCTGTTGTGGCCTGAGATGGCAGTAGAGGCCCCATGTGAGAAACGTGGAAGAAGCTCCTGGCTCCTGGCTTCGGATCAGCACAGCTCCAGCCTTTGTGGTCATCTGGGGAGTGAACTAGTGGATGGAAGACCTCTCTCTCTATCTCTACCTCTTTCTGTAACTCTGTCTTTCAAATAAATAAGATAAATCTAAAAAATAAAGATAAAAAATTATATCTAAGTACTACACTGAATCTGTTCTCTTTTTATTACTATCACATAACAAGAGAACTGATGAGAATTGTGATGTGGTAATTATCATGCATTTGCTGTAACCCTGAAAATCTAATGTGTCAATAAATTCCTTAGAAAATAAAGTGACAGAAATGACAGGGGCTGGCACTGGGTTAAAGTCCCAGCTTGCAGTGCTGTCATCCCATATGGGTGCCGGTTCAAGAACCGGTTGCTCCATTTCCAATCCAGCTCCCTGTTAATGCATCTGGTAAACCAGAGAAGGATGGCCCCATAGCTTGGGCCCTTGGCACGATGTGGGAAACTCAAAAGAAGCCCCTGACTCCTGGCTTTGGTTTGGCTTAACTCCAGCCATTGTGGCCATTTGGAGAGTAACCAGCAGATGGAAGACCTGTCTCTCTGTCTCTACCTCTCCCTGTAACTCTGTATTTAAAATAAATAAAATAAAACTTTAAAATAATAAATAAATATTACCTTAAAACTAAATAAAAATGTAAATAGAGAAAAGAGAAACTGAAATAACTGGAACTATTTTACTTTTTAAATATTGTAAAACCAATACTGTATAATCCTTAGGATAATGTTATGTTGACAATAGCACAGATATATGGATTTAAAAAAAAAAAAGAAAAAAGAAGTAGACACCAGAGAACAACTCATTCATTAATAGTCAATCAGCTTTCAGTAAAGGTCACAACAATTAAATTGAAAAAAGAGCTCAAGAATATTTATCAAATAATATTCATTTCACATACTTCACAATCAAATTAAAAAATAAGTCAAAAATATATTTGAATGGCAGAATTATAGAGAGGCAGAGGCAGGGATAGAGAGAGGTGTCTTCCATCCGCTAGTTCACTCCCCAGATGGCTGCAATGCCCAAAGTTGCACCAATCCAAAGCCAGGAGCCAGCAGCCTCCTTTGGGTCTCCCATGGTGGTGTAGGAGCCTAAGGACTTGGCTATCTTCCACTGCTTTCCCAGGCCAAGGCAGAGAGCTGAATAGGAAGTGGTGCAGCTGGTCCTTGAACCGGCACCCATATGTGATACCAGCACTGCAGGTGGCAGCTTTACCCGCTACACCACAGCACCTGCCCCAAAATATATTTTAGATACACATACAAAACATACAATGTTAAAGAATCTGGATAAATGTATAGGAAAAACTGTTTTGTGCTCTGACTTGGCAATGATTGTTTTACACAGGACATAAAAATACACAGTGCACCTGCCAAACCATAGCTCAAACAAGCAATATGATCAACATCAAAAGTGATAAATAATATTTATAGTGTGTATATAGTAGTGTGTATGCATAATGAGAAGTTATAAGAGTGACACATTTTACCTTCATGGCTTTCCTGCCAGCAGCACATTAGTATAATCTTAAGAAAAAAAGAAAAAAAATTATCAAATCCCAGTTGAAAGTTATTCTACAAAATGTATACATGGTACTTCTTGATCCTGTCAAGACCTATTTTCCAAAATTTCCAAAATAAGGAAAGTCTGTGAAACTGTCAAGAGGAGTCTAAGTAGATGTGAAAACCAAATGTAATGTTCTTTCCTGGATGGATTACTGGAACAACAACAAGGATACTGCAAAAAAATAGTGAGGTACAAATGAAGTGTAATTTATTTGTGAAAATAACATTTTAATATTGGTTCAGTAATTGGAAAAAAAGGCATTATCTTTAAAATATTCTAATATTAAGAGAAACCAATTTTCAGGGTAAATGGGGATTTTCTGCATTGTCTTCTCTATAATTTTATAAATCAAAATTGTAACACAAAAGGTTTTCATTATAAATAAATGGTTTCTTAGTAAAATTATAAGGATAAATATTGTGCATATGTAAGTGCAGCTTATTTTTCAGTAACTTATCTTTGTCTTTTCAGCATTTAATGTCAAGCAAGCTTTGTTTCATTTCATTTTCCCTTAACCTTGCATTGTGGATGATATTTCTCTTTGTTTCTATTGCTTACTAAGCAGTCTTGACCTCTTTTTTCTATATTTAATCTATCCATAAAATGCTATTATTTGGATGTTCATCTTATTCATCGATTCCTCTAAGTGTTGGACGAAACACTAACTGAAAATGAATTTAATAAAGATAGACAGTGATTCACAGTGTTCCAGAGATGCCATTAAGATAACAAATAATGCATGTCTCTTGAATAGATGAAAAGGAAATTACGGAAAAGTAAAGATCTACTTTAGTTTTGGCTTTGGACATAATTTGAACTGAACTGTTTTATTTACTTTCCTTAAAAGCTTGATAATCAAAACATAGTAACTTACTTTAGTCAACTCTGTTGTATCTTGTCTCCAATTCACACCAATGGAAATTCCACAAAATTGCTAATGAAAAATCTCACTAAACTTCAATATAGAGTGGCCCAAATGCTTGTTTACTACTCATATATTATCAAGAGCCGTAGCCAAACCCTGGAGCCAGGAACTCAATTCAGGTCTTTACAAGGGTGGCAAAAACTCATTTGCTTGAGCAACTACCACTTTTTTCCAGAGTCTATAATAATAGAAAATTGTAGTTAGTCCAGAGCTGGAGAGGAAGCAAACACAGGCACTCTGATATGAGACAAGGGCAGCTTAACTCTAGGCAAAATGCCCAGCCCAGATACTTTTTAGTAATTTTATGGATACACAAGCAAATGTTCAGATGGCTGTATACACACACACACACACACACATATATATACTTGATAAGGGGTATCAATCATTCATGCCACTTACTATATTGTTGGTTTACAGTGTTGAAGAGCACTCAAAATATCTAAACTTATTTTTGTTTAATTTACTGAGATCTTTAGGCCAATTGCTCTATAATCATTATTTTATAAAATGCCAATGATTCTTTAAGAGAAATTTTAAAGGTAAAATGAAACCCAAAATACAAGATTTAGATGGATTAAAACAAGTAGAAACAAGTAGGAAAACTAAAATAGCATATTCGAGTGAAGAGCAGAGTCTTGTCAGGAATAAATGATGATACCAATAGGTACTAGTGTACTACATGGAAACAATGCATGTGTGTGCACACACACAAACACATAGAGGGTGAATTTCTTACACATAGTGTGAAGGATCCATAATCTTTGTTTGCACTTCATATTTATACCCTTTACCCCCTTCTATATAGATTTCTCTAATGTTGGAAATGTATATTTTTATTCATAAATTTACTTGTTTAGCCATGGTCTCATCAATTGCACAAATGTTACCTATAAGTTTGCCTTGTACCAGCTACAGTTCAGGGTAAATATTTTTGCCATCATGGAAATTTCCACAGGTGTCTGTTCCAGCAGGACTTAATGTCATTTCTGAGACTCTATTTGTTGATCGTGATACACACACACTAATTTGAGTAATAACCAGAAATGGTTCCCAATATCCGTTATGGTCCCATTCATCATTTTACTGCTTTTGAATAGATCGCTATCCCTTTCAATAAATGTAGCAGTTCCTATAATAAAGGCTAGATATTTTAATTAATATATATACATATGTTTATGTGACTTAATAGCCCTTTGGAGACAAAGCTGTAGTTTAAGTATATAGATCACATTTTTTCACCATTTAAATATGAATTAGTAGTAACTGCATTAATTACAAAAGTCGAACTGGTAAACATACACTTCAAAGCACTGGGGTACTGAAATTGCATTAATGAAAGATGAGTAGTGGGAGTAACTTTTTTTCAACTTTTATTTAATAAATATAAATTTCCAAAGTACAACTTTTGGATTATAGCAGCTTTGCCCTCCATGACCTCCCTCCCATCTGCAACCATCCCATCTCCCACTCTGGCTCCCATCCCATTCTTCATCAAGATTCATTTTCAATTATCTTTATATACAGAAGATCAGTTTAGTATATATTAAGTAAAGATTTCAACAGTTTGCACCCACACCAAAACGCAAAGTATAAAGTACTGTTTGAGTAGTAGTTTTACTGTTAATTTGCATAGTACAACACATTAAGGACAGAAATCCTACATGGGGAGTAGGTGCACAGTGGCTCCCGTTGTTGATTTAATAATTGACACTCTTATTTATGATATCAGTAATCACCCAAGGCTCTTGTTATTAGTTTCCAAGGCTATGGAAGCCTCTTGAGTTCACCAACTCCGATGTTATTTAAGCAAGGTCATAGTCAAAGTGGAAGTTCTCTCCTCCCTTTAGAGAAAGGTACCACTTTCTTTGATGGCCCATTTTTTTCTGCTGTGATATCACTCACAGAGATCCTTCATTTAGGTCATTTTATTTTTGCCACAGTGTCTTGTCTTTCCATGCCTGAAAAATTCTCATGGGCTTTTTAGCCAGATCCGAATGCCTTAAGTGCTGATGAAGAATTTTTTATAAATGGACAAAACTAAGAATTTCTTGCTTTATTTACCCAAATTGGATTGAATATTGCTTATTAATGTTTAAAATATAGTTATAGTTGAGTAATTCATATGAGTGTTACTGTTGTTTTCTGCTGTAGAGATTCGAAAAGAATAGATATTTATTCTTTCCTGGTCTGCTACCTCAAGAAAAAGCTAAATCTCTGTATTTGGGTACTCAGACAGAGATGAGGAGTCACTAGTAGCTTTTATGTTATATGACTGAAAATTACATAAACGGGAAAAAAGTCTTTATAATGTAATTTTTTATCTAAACTCAATTGAAGGGAATCCTGTGATGGACACCTCCTGTTTTTACAAATTTCTGTTTCCACATTGTCAAGAAACTTTCATAAGGAAAAAGAAAAACTGACTATTGTAAGGTGAAGTCCAGGAAACCCAAATTCTCTAGTATTTACTTTTCTGTTCATCTTCAGAAAAGAACTAAAAATAACATGACTGAGATTGAATTTCTCACTACCATCAAGTAAGTGGAACTTGGATTTATATTTGGATCAAAACAAAAAATTGAAGTAATATCAGTTGAATTTGCATTTCATGAAGGAATTTTGAGTATATCACCTCACTAACCATCTGCTAAATCTTTTCAAATCATTTTGAATACAATTTTGAACAGAAAAGCTGCTGTTCTGTGTATTATAATCTGGCTGACAAAAATAGCAAATGTACAAATTAAAGAAGGAGGCAAGAAATATCAGTTAACATAATTTCTCTGATAAAAGACATCAAACAGTAGAAATATAGAAAACAAAATATTATTATGTTTGATGGTTGGCAAATGCCTTTGGAGAAGCCAACATTAAGTAGATGTTATAAGAAGTTGGATAGAGAGAGAAAAGAGGGGAGGGGGGAGAGGGGAGAGGAGCGGGGAAAGGGGAGAGAGGGGAGAGGAGAGGAGAGGGGAGGAGAGGAAAGAAGAGAGGAGAGGAGAGGAGAGGAGAGGAGAGGAGAGGAGAGGAGAGGAAAGAAGAGAGAAGAGAAGAGAAGAGAAGAGAAGAGAAGAGAAGAGAAGAGAAGAGAAGAGAAGAGAAGAGAAGAGAAGAGAAGAGAAGAAAATGCCTCAGGAGAGAAATGGAATGATAGTGTTAAAGTACTCACCACTTCTTGAACTTTTGGCTGAGATTAAGAGTAAAGGAATCACAAATTCAGTGCAATTGAAAGTCAGCATGGTTAGATGATTTATCAAGCTGTGGTTTAGTGAGTTATAAAACTAAAGTTAGGAGAAAATTTCTTTCTTTTTTTTAATTTATTTGAGAGGTAGAGTTACAGGCAGCAAGAGAGAGAGACCGAGAGAAAGGTCTTCCTTCCATTGGTTCATTCCCCAAACTGCTGCTATGGACAGTGCTGTACCAATCAGAAGCCAAGAGCCAGGTGCTTCTTCCTGGTCTCCCATGCGAGTGCAGGGCCCAAGCACTTGGGCCATCCTCCACAGCCCTCCCGGGCCACAGCAGAGAGCTGTACTGGAAGAGGAGCAATCAGGACTAGAACCCAGTGCCCATATGGGATGCTGGTACTGCAGGTGAAGGATTAACCAAGTGAGCCATGGCGCTGGCCGGAGATAATTTCAGAGATAAAATCTTAAGTCAGGGCAAGCTAGTTCTCAAGGGCCCAAAGAATTTGGATTTTATTATGCATATATTTGAATTCATTGTAATTAATAGTTTTGATTTGCTATATAAAATAACTTATGATTTCAAATGCTCTTTTTAGTTCTACATGAAAATGTAAAAACAGAAGGGAGATTGTCATGTTATTCCAGAGCCCAAGTGGTCGCTAATGATAGCTTGTTAAAGAGCAGGTATATGAGGAGGAAAAAAAAAGGTGAGCATATCCAGGATGTATCTTGGTAAACTGGTGTAAGTATTAATGTTGTATTAGATGGAAAAAATAATATATATGTATTCATCAATGCAAATTACTCACCTGTTGCTGTGGATTCATTTCTGAAAGGAGGAACGTGGTGGGGGCAAGAGGCACGGAGTCACCACACAGACCCCAGGAGTCAGGTGAAAGTGGGCCAGAGGTGAGCAGCCCACAGACTCATTTATTTCAGTGCTACAGCTGCTTATATAGTCAAGGCAGGCAACCCAGTCAAGGGGCAGTCTATGCCCTTCCCAATCACAGGCTATTGCCAGGCAGTTTCCAAAGCCATCCAATCACAGACTGTTGTCAGGCTCTGTCGTCATGTGGTTTCTGAAGCCATCCAATCACGACCTGTTGCCAGGCAGTTTCTGTTGTCAGCTGCCATCTTGACATGACCTTCTCACCTTCTCATTCCACCATATTTCCCCCTTCCTTAGACAACCTGGTAGTCCCCCGCTCCCGGGAGGTCACCGTATTGATGCCGAACTTAATGCGGACACCTGATCGGCATAGCACACGACAGCCCAGAACTCCTGGACTCAAGCGATCCTCCAGCCTCAGCCTCCCGAGTAGATGGGACTACAGGCATGCACTACTGCAACACTCACCTGTGGTTTAACAACTGAGGAAAAGACTGTCAAATTCTGAAGTAAGAAATTGTGTGGAGGATTCCAAAGCTTATTGGTAGAAATCCTTTATTATAGCCATTCTTGCTCATTAGATAGTGATACAGATTATAGCTCAAATATTGAGTGGAGGATACACAAGTATGGGCATAACCTTGGCAAGCAAAAACGTTTTCAAGTAGAAGTAAATAAAACAAACATTAAGACTAATGAATGGTTGGGCCAGCTTCATGGCTCAATAGGCTAATCCTCCGCCTTGCGGCGCCGGCACACTGGGTTCTAGTCCCAGTCAGAGCACCAGATTCTGTCCCGGTTGTCCCTCTTCCAGGCCAGCTCTCTGCTGTGGCCCAGGAGTGCAGTGGAGGATGGCCCAAGTCCTTGGGCCCTGCACCCCAGGGGAGACCAGGAGAAGCACCTGGCTCCGGCCTTTGGATCAGCGTGGTGCACCAGCCATTGGAGAGTGAACCAACGGCAAAAAGGAAGACCTTTCTCTCTCTCTCTCTCTCTCTCTCTCTCACTGTCCACTCTGCCTGTCAAAAAAAAAAAAGACTAAGGAATGGTCCTTCAGGTATTTCACAAGAAAGATTTTTGAAAGGAAAGGTAGGTAAGGAAGGGGAAGGTAGGGAAAAGATTTAGAATATGTGACAAGTGATAAAGAGTAATAAGAACAATATTTTGAGGGGTTATGTGGCCGAGAGAAGACAGTTATACAAAAGGGATGAGGACCCAGTGCAAATTTCAGGTCAAGATGAGCACAAGAGATGTGACCAGGGTGATAAGAAAGTCTTTGGTGAGAATTACCAGGAAACGTATTGGAATGATGAGGAGAAAGGACTGATTTGACCTCCATTTATTAAGATTTAAAAAAAGATAGAGGAAGCAAGGAAATACACATATTGATTATAGATATGACCTTGAAGCAATTTTACTATGAAATGAAGGAGAGAAATAGAGTTAATAACCAGAAGGAATGCTGTGTGTATTTCCAAGACAGTGAAAAGGTGGAGAGATAAATTGTCAGTGAAAAAAGTTCTGTGGGAAGCAACCAGTGAATGCTTCCCATCACACATGTGAAGAATTCAAATTTAAATAGCTGTAGGAGTGCTTTATTCACAGTAATAATAATAATTTTTTTGACAGGCAGAGTGGACAGTGAGAGAGACAGACAAAGAGAAATGTCCTCCCTTGCCGTTGGTTCACCCCACAATGGCCGCTGCGGTCAGCACGCTGCGGCCAGTACACCACGCTGATCCGAAGCCAGGAGCCAGGTGCCTCTCCTAGTCTCCCATGCGAGTTTAGGGCCCAAGCACTTGGGCCATCCTCCACTGCACTCCCGGGCCACAGCAGAGAGCTGGACTGGAAGAGGGGCAACCGAGACAGAATCCGGCGCCCCGACCAGGACTAGAACTTAATGTGCAGGTGCCGCAGGCAGAGGATTAGCCTATTGAGCTGCAGAGCCGGCCAGTAGTAATAATAATTAATAACAATAAAAAGAAACAAATTATGGGGTCAGATTAAGGGATAGGGACAGAATTTGATGGTAAAGAAATTGCATTCTTTGCCTAAGTATGATGTTCTACAGAATTAAAAAAAAAAAAAAAAAGATGTGTTTAAAGATGTAGCTACCTTTCATTCTAGATGTTTCTAGTGAACTCCAAATTCTCTCTACTGTCAACTTACTTTGTCAAATTAACAAAGATTAAGCATTTATTTTCTTTTCAAAGCTCATTCATTCAAGAACTCTTTCCTTCTTTCCTTACTTTCTTCCTGCTTTCCTTTGTTGCTTTCTTTCTTTCGTTCTTTCTTCCTTTCCATTTTGATCCTGTTAGCAGACATATGGTATTCATTGCTTGGAGTATTGCTAAATAATCTGCCTCAAGTGGGAGTTACCCAGAGGAAAGCTATCTTTATTCCTGACAAGTAAAAGAGATAGTAGGAAGATAGAGTTCCCTAACATAGGCCTCAACCAGGGTTATTGTAGCTTTTTTAAAATATTATTATCATTTATGCATTTATTTTAATTTTATTTTCAATGCAGAAAGAGATCTTCCATCTGCTGGTGTCAGGGGCTCCATTCTCTAAGTACTTGAACCTCCACCTAATGGCTGTCAGGGCATTAGCCCAAGATAAGTAAACAGGACTAGAACCAGTCCCTCCGTTACAAGTTGTGGACTGTTAAAACAGAGTTTAGCCATGTACCAGATGTGCCACTCTGTATCAACACAAACACCTTCTTTTTTTAAGGGTGTTTATTGAGGGAAACCCAGCAGAATGGAGGGAAAGGTCAAACAAAGAAAAGAGGAGAAGGAGAACATAAGAGAGAGATTGAGAGAGAGCAAGAGACAGAGACTGAGAGACAGAGAGAGATCAAAAGAGAGAGACAGAGAGAAAAGAGAGCCACATGTTCAGGAACAGGTCCTCTTAAAACTTTGCTGGGGAGCAGGCAGGGAAGTAGGAGCAGGGAATCCCATTAGGATGGGGGTGGAACTGACACTGGTGGTAGGGCCATGTGGCAACCTGGCTTCCAAAAATGGCGGCAGGGGCTAGAGCCTAGGATGGTATCTGGGGTGTAGATCGCGCCATAGATAAGACTGCGCCATTTTACTAACATTCCTCCCTTTTATTTTTTTTTTTATATAGCAAGAGTTGTATGAGATTACATTAACCCCAAAAGTCCAGGAGGGGTAGAGGGAAGATGATTTGTCTTTAGAGCTACTTCCTGCTGGCATGGGGCAACAAGATACTCTCTGCTGGCAAGGGGTGATGTCTCAAGCCGCTGTCTCCTGCGTGAGAAGCTGAGCACATCCCTGTAGCAGCATTTGGTTGACTGCCTGGTTGGTGAAGGCCTTGGTTTGTTCCAATATCAACTCCTGTAAACACTTAAACAGACACGATAGTGTAAAAGACAGGGTAAGAATAGCAACCAATGGTCCTAGTAGTGGCATTAACCAAGTAATGAGTGGATTTCATAGAGGAGAGAAAATGAGGGGGTCGCTGGACCCTTGTGAAGACTATTTGATGGATGTGGTTTAAAGCTAATCCCAACCTAGACTGGGAGAAAAATCACTCATCTTTTGCAGGTAGAGGGGTTTGTCTGTAGAGAAATTCTGAATAATCATACAACATTAAGTGGGGGAGAGGACCATCAATACAGGTCTGGAGTAGAGCCATTGTTGTTAGAGTAGAGGCTATGATTACAAAGGACTGAGGCCCCAAGTGGTAGTCAGGGTCTAGAACAAAGGACAGAGTCATTATTAGAGGACCTAAAAAAGGTGCTGTTTAAGCCACAAATAAGTTCTCCAATTGAGCAGTAAATAGAAAATGACAGAAGGGGTTTCATAATAATCTGGACACACACCTTCTTGTAGCATTAACCATTCCTTGTCTGTGGTGATCTGGGCCCCTCTGAGTATAACATTGCAAGATAAACTTCCTTGGATCCTCTGAAAAACAAGCTCAAGAGAATATGAATTCACATATTGTCAGATTTGCTCCCCGTGTTCCAAAATCCTAAACTCTTGGTTAAAATACGTAAGGCCACTCTTAGGATCATTGGTTACTATCCTCAACCTGTCTTTTATGACCTTGTCTAAATATGATCAGAGTCGGGGAACTTGGAAGGCTTCCATAGCCTTGGCAACTCATGACGACAGCCTAGGATGGTTACTGGCGCCATAAACTAGAGTGTCAATTTGTTGGGTCAACAACAGGAGCCACTGTGCGCTTGCTCCTGATGTGGGATCTCTGTCCTTAATGTACTGTACATTTTGATTTAATGCTATAACTAGTACTCAAACAGTATGTTTCACTTTGTGTTTCTATGTGGGTGCAAACTGTTGAAGTATTTATACTAAATTGATCTTCTGTATATAAATAGAATTGAAAATGAATCTTGATGTGAATGGAAAGGGGAGGGAGCGGGAGAGGGGAGGGTTGCGGGTGGGAGGGAAATTATGGGAAGGGGAAGCCATTGTAATCCATAAGCTGTATACTGGAAATTTATATTCATTAAATAAAAGTTTAAAAAAAAATACGTTTCAGAAAAAAATGCTTAGATGGATGAACACTTGTTACTTAAGTTTATCACTAACAATAAAGTTGAACAGAAAAAAAATTAAAAGAAGCAACTGTGATGAATGGTTGTAACCATTTCATTGCTTAAAGTAATTTCCATTTACTTACTATTTATAGCTAGCCGTTGTCTATATTCCTACTAAACCAAGGACTTTTTGCTTTATACTTGTTAACTTTCTTATTTGGGAAGTATTAAGCTTTTTTACTGAAGTGTAAATTAAAGATTCATTATTTAAAAAACTATAAAAAGAAAAAAATAAGAAGGAAGGAGGGTGGGAAGGAGAGGGGTTGAGAGAAGGAAATATAATTTTGTTATTAGAATTGTATTTTCAAGTCATTTTGAATCCTAAAATGAATCAAAATCTAAAAATAAATAAAAATGATTCTCTGAGCATAATACGAACTATACATGTTGTAAATCATATGTGATAGAAAATTATTACAGTAGAATAATAAAGTTTGTGCGTCTGAACTTCATTTTTTTTACAACATCAAAGCAACTTTTATTTCTTCAGAAATGTGCAGGTGGGTAAGGGATCAGTGTTGTTGCCTAAGAGTTTTATCTGTGAGAATTTACTTTTTCAATTGATGGTATGTAATGACAGATTGGAACTTAGTACACTGTCCATTTGCATTCCAGTCACTGAAATAATAGCTATATGGGCTCTAGAATAGGAAGGGGACTTTAAAGTAAGGACATTCTCTCAAATCTTAATAGTTTCCACTGTAAGAACTAAAGGTGGCTTTTCCCAGATTCACTGTTTCAGAGAACTGTTATTAGTTGAGTCAAAACTTTAAATGGCTTTTGTTGTAAAATAAACATTTGCTATATGGCATTCGATGAGAGGGATGGCCTGAGAATGGTTTATTGTGACAATGCAATCACTTTTAGGTATTAAATTTCAGGATGAAAACCATAAATCATTTGCTTTGCCAGAGTGAAGTTTGACTTATTCCTGTGGTCAACATGGCTTATGGACCCCAAGGACAAATGAGTCAGAATAACTTGAAAAAATTCCTAGGCGATAACCACAGAGTTTTGTTCCATCTGCAGGAACAAACGTGTTAAATCTCCTTTACTCTAAGTTCTTAAGTTATATCCCAATAATGATATATTGACATGATTATTTTTCTGTTACGTTATATATACATTTATTTCATAGAATGTATTGATATGTAAACCAGTCAAGGAACATATGTGAGACTGAAATTCATTTTGAAACTATATGTTTAGCTTTTGCTGTTAGGGCATTTTTGCTGCATGTGTTATTGATAACTGATACTTACTTAATAACACGACTATGACATTTCTCATTATAGTGCAAAGTGTAGTTAATCAGCATACTTATCAAACAATTATATGCATAACTACATATTTTAGAGTTTAGTATTTATTGAATTACATTTGTTTATGGAAAGTTTTCTACATTTGATTAAATATGGAAACCATATGGGATCCTGGTAAAAAGCAAATTACCTGTCAGTGCAGAGAGGGTAGGGCTAAGATTCTTCATTTCAAACTCCACTGTGATAATAGTGCTGACCTCCTGATCACATTTTTAGTACATAATATAAATGTTATGTTTTGGGATAAATAAATGAAATAAATTAAAATATTTTAATGCTGTGAACTCTTAAATTCCAGTATAATTAAGCCTACATGAAAGAGTTGAGTCCATTACAAAAACATATTCTATTATTATTTTTCTACTGTTTAATTTTCATGTTAAATATATTTCCAAATCACAAATACTTAGTCACTCATCTGAATTCTGTGTTAGCAGATTAGCTAAAAATATGAGCATCTTGTACAGTAAAGTATTTCTTATGGGAAATAGTGCATTTTCTTGCAGTTATCTCAATCTGTCTTACTTTATCCACTATGGACAAGGCTCTGATGGCAAACCTTGTTGGGAGACAAGAAGAGTGGTAAAAATTTTTGCTGAAGAAGACAATATTTCAAAACCACATATGATCTCTTTATCCTTTCCTTTCTTTCTTTGAGGATATTAAAATATCAACACTGACTGTCATGTAAAAACTTTCAATCATATGATGGCACCTGAAAGATTTATTCAAACATAATAAATAGAGCACCTAAAAGGTAATCAATAGATGTGAAATTGACAGTTTGAGATTCAATGACTTTGAACAGTCATTGTCTTGACTGTTGAGGAGCAGTTTTTATTCATATTATTTGTTGAACTCTTTACTTAGTATAGAGTTAATCTTATGTGTATATAGTTATTTGAAATTAGATCTTAGTGAAAAATAAAAATGGGAATAGGAAAAGGAGGAGGAAGAAGAGTGGCAGTGCAGGTGGGAGGGCAGGTAGGGTGGGAAGAATCGCTATGTTCCTCAAGTTGTATTTATGAAATACATGAAGTTTGTATACTTTAAATAAAAGTTTCTGGAAAAAATAAAGAAAATTAACAATTGAATGGCTGATGACATTGTTTGGAAATTCCAAATACATAATTTGGGAATAATGATTGTACTTTGTTCCTTAGTCAGCTACTGTATAGGAAAGTAAAAGAGGCCGGTGCCGTGGCTCAACAGGCTAATCCTCTGCCTTGCGGCGCCGGCACACTGGGTTCTAGTCCTGGTCGGGGCACCGGATTCTGTCCCGGTTGCCCCTCTTCCAGGCCAGCTCTCTGCTGTGGCCAGGGAGTGCAGTGGAGGATAGCCCAAGTGCTTGGGCCCTGCACCCCATGGGAGACCAGGAGAAGCACCTGGCTCCTGCCATTGGATCAGCGCCGTGCGCCAGCCGCAGCGCGCTGTCCACGGTGGCCATTGGAGAGTGAACCAACGGCAAAGGAAGACCTTTCTCTCTGTCTCTCTCTCTCACTGTCCACTCTGCCTGTCAAAAATTTAAAAAAAAAAAGGAAAGTAAAAGAAATAATTCCTTAAGTAATTATATATGGTCATAAATAATTGTAAAATAATAATTACTGTGTAACATAAAATTATATTTTCACATAATTATTTTTCTTCTTAAAGTAATGTGTAATAACAACTAGCACCTGTATTTCTTACAGCAGTGGAGTTCCAGATCAGCAGCTGCAAAAGCAGCAACAGCAGCTATGACTTGATTATCAAGAGGAGTTGGAATCATTCTTCACAAGTACATTTAAAGTTTGTGACAATATAACTTGTCCTGCCAAGCTTTAACTTTTGTATAAGAAGCATGGAAAAAATAGCATATCAAAGTTACATGATTATCAAATTTGAATGTTGTATCTTTTGCTCTCTTTATCAAAATATTATTTAGGATTAATTCTATTTATTAACAAAAACCAGGTAAATTGTTAAAGTTGACAACTAGAAAGAGATACACTTGCAGATATTTTTCCTAAGCAAAATATGTTATATATATATATATATATATATATATATATATATACATATATAAAATTTTAGAAAGCAGTTTAAGAATTTTGGGTTCTTACACATCAGTGACTCATCAATGGCGTATCTTTCACAATTAAATTAGCATGTTACTTGTCATGAAGCTTTATTTTTAAATTTCATTTATTTGAAATGTGGATTGACAAAGAAAGGAGAGACAGAAGGAAATCTTTCATCTGTTGTTTTACCCTAAAAATGGCTGCATTGGCTGGGGCTGGGCAAAACCCAAGTCAGGAGCCTGGCATTTCATCCATGTTTCCCACATGAGTGGCACAGGCCTTATTCTTGGGCCATCTTCCACTGCTTTCCAACCACATTAACAGGGAGTTGAATCAAAAGCAGAGCAGCTATGACTCAAACAGGCACTCCTGTAGGAGTCACTGGTGTTGTAGGCCCTGGCTTAACCTGCTGTGCCACAATGCTGTCTCTGATCACAGACATCAACCAAAAACATACTGCAACATTTTAATAAACAAACAACGAACAAACAATTAGTTCTCTCTTGCCACACAAGAGACTGTTTCGTTTCTTGGAAGTAGAGATAAAACAACTAGTTTTTAAAGTAAAAATGGTTGAGTCAGTCATATATTTGGAAAAAACACTTGCCAGTCTCTAATTGTGTGAATTTGGATGATTTATTTACCATTTCTTTCTACTTCATTTGCTACCTGCATTTAGCATTTTATTAATAAAGTGCCGAAACTGGTATGCTGGTACCACACCAGGAATAAGAAACCTGATATCTACAAGGCATAGTAGGAAAGTAATTATTAAAAATAAAACAAACAAACAAAAGTCTTACCTCTGCATTGTTCTCCAAATGAGTTCAGGAACTAGGATAGTCTGAAGGGTTGCCATCACTGTGGAGGAAGTTTAGAATGACTATTGTGCAAGATGGTTATCAAATTCCAAACTAAGGAACACATAAGAAACAGTAGACTAATGTTCTGATTTTTTTTTTATTTTTTAAAATGCTATATTTGAAGTTTATTTCCATTCTATTTATAAATTTATTTTAAAAACACAAAATTAATTTAGAAATATGAAAGCTTAAAATTTTGCTGGCTGGGCCTAGTGCTATGGAGTAGTAGGTAAAGGCATTGCCTGTAGTGCCAGCATTCCATATCGTCACCACTTCTAGTCCTAGCTGTTCCACTTCCTATCCAGCTCTCTGCTATGGCCTGGGAAAGCTGTAAAAGATGGCCCAAGTCCATGGACCCCTGAACCCACGTGGGAGACCTGGAAAAAGCTCTTGGTTTTTGATTTCAGATTGGTCCAGCTCCAACCACTACAACCATTGGTGGAGTGAACCAGCAGAAGGAAAACTTCTCCTTCTCTCTGCCTCTGCCTCTCTGTAACTCTGCCTTTCAAATAAATAAGTAAATCTTTTTTTTTTAACATTCTCTCATTTTTTAAATTTTTTAAAACTTTTGTTTAGTAAATATAAATTTCCAAAGTACAGTTTATGGATTACAATGGCTTTTTCCCCTCCATAACTTCCCTCCCACCTGCAACCCTCCCATCTCCTGCTCCCTCTCCCATTCCATTCACATCAAGACTCATTTTCAGTTATCTTTATATACAGAAGATAGATTTAGTGTATCTATATATATATATATATATATATATATACTATATATATATCTCTCAAATAAATAAGTAAATCTTTAAAAAATTTTTTTGATGGTCCATTTGATTTTGCTAGATAAACAATTTTCTAATTAACCTCTTCCCTATGGTTTTGAATTTATTTTAAGCTCATATAATTTCACAGTTTTTGATATACATATGCCATAATGGAGAAAGGAAAATATTTTAGGTGCTATCATAGACCACAAAGGAGCAACTCAAGTAAATGATTTTTGTAGTGTTAATTTCATGAAAATATGAACACATTAAAATAGTACTCATAAGTAATTGAATTGTGTTTTTATGAAACATTTTATGAATCAATGATAGTATAATTGTAAAACTGGAACTTGTTTTTTCCTAAAAAAAACTATGCTTCAAATGTAGAAAAGAACTTTTATTTTCAACTACATTGACTTTGTTTCATTTGGACTGCATTTAATTTCAATAAATAATTTCAGTTTTATAATTTTTCTTATTGCTTCTTATGAGGAACAGTAATTTCTTGGGGTCCGTGCTGTTGTGTAGTGTGTAGGGCTGCCGCCTGCATTATCAGCATCCCATATGAGGGCTGTTTTGAGTTCCAGCTGCTCTACTTCCAATCCAGCTCTCTACTTTGGCCTGGGAAGGCAATAGAAGTTGCCTCAAGTCCTTGGGCCCCTGCAGCAGTGTGGGCGACCTGGCTCCTGGCTTCTGATCGGCACAGCTCCGGCCTTTACAGCCAGCTGGGGAGTGGACCAGCAGATGGAAGACCTTTCTCTCTCTTTCTCTCTCTTTCTCTCTCTCTCTCTCTCCCTCTCTCACTCTTTTTCCCTGTGTAACTCTGACTTTCAAATAAATCTTAAAAAAAAAAAAAGTAATTCCTTACATGATGAATGAAATCAAAATACGTACCAACCAAAGCTTGAACTATTTTTTTGTAAACTTTTCATTAAATTTCAGAAAATGTTAACTTTTTTCCTGTATAATTTTTGGCCGTAAAAACTGATAGTAAAAGATAATTACATAGTTCTATGTTCTCAACCAAACTAAACAGATGAAAACATACCGGGCAGTGAACACAGGTGTGAACTAAATTTATTTTTATGTTTTAGAACCTAGCAATTTTCTTAATGCTAGTTAACCATGGCATAATGTGCAAGCCGTTTAATAAATACTATGGCGAAAAATGCGCTTCAGGTGTTATTCTAGAATTTTTGCCAGTGATGGACATTATTTTCTGCATTATTGAGCAGCAATTATCTTGCTTCACTTATTACTGCAATATTTTAAAGTTTTATTTCATCCGAAATGGCTTCTAGTTACATTGAGAGATAGAAATATGCAAAATTGCACAGCATATTGCAATTGTTAAGAAAACAGAAGCTGATTATTTCATTAATCCTGAATTAGATGAGTCTATATAGATAGTTTTTGTGCTGGGAATATAAAGGCATAGATGTCTGTTTCCATTTGCATAACTTGGTGGAAATTATGTTATCTTATTTTTATTCTTTTTCTAAAAAGGTTCAGCTACATTTTTACTCGGTCAACTAGTGTACATGCTTGCATGAAACCTACAAATTTTACAACTTTAAAAATAGATCACAAATCATTCTTTGGTAACACAATACATTAATTATGAAATGTGATTAAATTGTAACAGCTGCATTTTTACCAGAGTATGTTTAGCATCTATCAACAATACTTTCTGTATACTATAATATATGTGTTATTTTATATACATAAATATGTGTAGGCACCCCTTTTACTATACCCCTCTTTCTCCATCAGCATAGATGATTGTACAAATATAACATGTGTGAAAAAAGTGAAGAAACAAAACATAACTTCTAGCTTATTATTTGAGAAAATGTGGAGATGATTTACAGTCATATTAAATCTTAGGAAAAGGTTAGTTTAGGCTCATTTACTTTTCAAAGGCTTATTGCTAATTTCTAAAAATTTGATAACTTTGTGTCAAAAATATACACAGCAGGCATGTGCAATTTATTAGCAAACTTTTTTTTTTTAGTTTCTGTAGAATTTTCAATGTATTTAATATGTTTTGCGCATAATGGCAGTTGCATTACTTGCTTTCTGTTTTTATTTTGCCAAAGTGCATTAACTAGAACTTCTAATAAAATTTTAGCAGGTTGGGATGAGAGCAAACATCTTTGCCTTATGCTCAACGGTATCAGAAAAAGTTAAGTTTAAATATTAGGTATGGCAATTGCTAATGGTTTTCACCTTTTATTGAGATAGCTAATGATCTCATCTATTTCTAGTTTGCTAAGAGTTTGTATCATGAATGAACTCCATATATCTAGTTTTTGTTTGTGCTACTCCTATAGAGATAATTATATTACTTTTCTACAAGTTTTCTTTAATGAGCTGAATTACAGTGTCTGATTTTATATTACTAATTCAGTCTTGGAATAATAAAATGAAGCAAAAATAGTCGTGATGTATTGTCTTCTCTATATTGCAGGGTTATATTTGGTAACAATTTGTTAATATGTTACATCAATATTGAATAAAAGATATTGATCTAGATGATCTAGATGGTTTATTTTGTGATAGTCTTATCAGATTTTTGTTTTCAAACTCATCTCTGTCTCAATAAAACTAATTAATAATTACACCTTTCTTCCTGTACCGTTTTTTTTTTTTTTCCCAAAAGCTTTCAATAGTATTTAGTAGTAAGATTACCTGATGTGGGATTTCTTTTTGGTAAGGTTTTGATTATAAACACAAATGTATATAGCAGAAAAAGTGCACTTTAAATTTTTCTGTTCTATTAGATAAATTTTTAAGTTTGTGTTTTCCCAGATGTTACTTCTTCTTTAAAGATATTGAATTTATTGTCACATTGATACTGTTGTGCATATGTGTGATTTATTCTCAATTATTTAAATATTTGTATTTTACTTAGTGATAATTACATGTTCACTCCTGATTTTGGAAATGTGTTTTTTCTTTTTCTTTTAAATCTTGATAATATCACTAATGTTTATAAATTTTAAATTTCTTCCAAATTAATTAAGTTTTTCTTTAAAAATTATGTTCTTATTTTAAAGATTATTATTTTCAAGTTGAGCTCTATAGTTTCTCACCTCACACTGACAAAAATTGGTCTTTCTAGTTTTTATATAGCCATATAAATCTATTTATTTTTCAATAATCAGAATTTTGTTTATATCGCATGTATCAGTATAAGTTTTCATGTTCATTTAGCTCAAAATATTTTCTAATTTCCACTAGTGTTTCCTATTTATTTAATTCATTATTGTATGTTATATAGCTTAATTTCCAGATATTTGAGGATTTTTCATATAACCAATTTCTTTTGATTTTAGTCTCTTACTGTCATGGGGAGAGAACAGGTGGCCCATTGTCCATTGAAAGGCACTGAATTTTTTTTTTTTTTATTTCCTAGCATAGGGTTGACCTGTAATGGTGAAATAAATGGTTTTCATTTTCATTCAATTTAGGATTATACAAATATTCATTAGGCTGTTTGTGTGAAGGTTTGTTGATGTTTTACTCACCATCAATTTTTGTATTCTTAACATTCAATTACTTGGTAGGGTTATCAAGATATTTGTGTGTGTGTGTGTGTGTGTGTGTATATATATATATATATATATATATATATATATATATATATATTTGTAGGCTCTTTTTTGATTATTTTTCTTGAAATAGTTTGGTTACCTGAGCATTTCTAAGTATTGTTATTTATAATTCTATTGGGTTTTAACTATAATTCCTTGAATGAATCTTTCGTGTCAGGACCAACATTGTGGCATAGTGGGTTAAGCTTTGCTTTATATGTTCACTCCCATATCTGGACCTGGAATCAGATTATACCGATGCTTCTGATCCAGCTGCCTGCTAATGACCACCAGGAAGGCAGTAGAGGATGGCTAAAGTACTTGGATCCATGCAACACACATGGGATATAGAGGAGTTTCTGGTTCCTGGTTTCAGCCTGACCCAGCTCAGACTGATGTGGGCATTTGGGGAGTGAACCAGTGGATGGTGATATGTCTCTCTCCCTTTCTTTCTCCCTCCCTCTCTTCCTCTGTTTTTCAAATGCTTAAAAAAAATAAGTAAACAAAATATTTTATCATGTTTGTCTTAAAGCAATAGTATCTAGTAAAATTTTCAGTGGTGATGGAAATGATTTATAATCTACATTGTTCAATGTGGTAGATACTAGCTATACAATGCAATTATACACTTGGAATATACCAAATATAATTAAGAAAATAAATTGTTAAATTATTTAATTTTAATTAATTTAATGATTAGATATCTACATGCAATTCCTAGCTACTGCACTGCTATAGATTGTGTAATAAATATCATAACTAAAAAAATCAATTTTCAAATGATATTATACTATTTCATATATAATGCGATATAAGAAGCTTCAAATTTCAAGTTGAATTTTGTGATTTCAAGTTTACAGTGAAGTTGTCATGCTTGGAATGGGCTTATATCCAGCAAAACTTTAGTGCTGTGAAAACTATGTGAAAAAGATAAAGAAAATACATTTCTAGAGTTTCAGGTATTCCAGGCTACTGTGAAGGAGTTGAAGTTGTTAACATGGAGCAGTTTTTGGTGAAACTGTTGGTGAGAGTGAGATTTAACATGGAACTCTATTTTGGTGCCTAAGGTAAGTTGAAGGCAAACATAACCATAATTCAGTGAGTTAAAAAAAAAAATCTGGATTTTCTCACACAATAGCGTGCCTTTAATACTTTCCCAAAGAAGAAAAAAAACCGGAATTTCTTAGACACTAAATGATCACTACAGTATCCTTTTTAATAAAAGCCAGAATTTATTTTTATAAATTATGTATTTATTTATTTAAAAGGCAGAGAGAAACAGAGCTAGGAACACAGACAAAGATCATCCATTTTCTGGTTCATTCTTCAAATATCTGACTGTCAGTGCTAGGTCAGGCCACAGGGAGGACTCCAGATCTCAACCTATGTCTCCTATAAAGAAGGGAACCAACTAGTTGAGCCACCTCCTTCTCCTTCCAGGGAGGCACATTAGCAGGATGTAGAATCAGAAAATTGCTAGTTCTCAAACCTAAGCACTTTGATATGGAATATGGCTGTCCCAAACATTGTATTAACCAATGTATTCTCCTAATTTGTTATGAAAATAAGAATATAACATTGTTAATCATGGATCTGTAGCATTATAAAATCCCAACAGTGTAGAGGTCTTTTATTATTTGACTTTTAAAAGTATGATGTGTATGATTTTGATGATAATGATAAGGCTAATGATAAACCTGAATTGATTAGCTCTTAGGCTCCAAGGGCAGACTCTTAAATCTAATTTTCAGTTAGTGCCTTCCAGCTGGGAAAGTAAGTATATTTATGTATTTTCCTTAGCTTCAGTTCATAGAAAATTGGCATAATGTAGTGGCAATGACTTGGGAATTTTGCAAAGATGAAATTAAGTCATACTTATAATAATAACACTGCCTTGTATATTCAAAATTGATACTAATTATTACTATTATTTACCTTCTCCAGACTCTAGGAGGAGTATTTCTGATGCTGTAATTGTGTACAATGTGGAAAATAGAACTTAACTAGGAAAAAAAAATGGGAAAGTACTATTCAAAGACAAGAGAGACACAGGTTTCAAAGCTTATTAGAAAAATCAAAGGGTTCCACTATGGCAGAAATCCAGGGGGTAGACACGAAACCGGGAAAGTACGGAATGGAGGAGAGTTGTTCCAGCAGGACAATTAAGAAGATACGAGGTTTCGGACTGGCACTGTGGCATAGTAGCCTAAACCTCTGCCTGCAGCACTGGCATCCTATAGGGGTGCCAGTGCCTGTCCCAGCTACTCCTTTTCTGATCCAGCTCTCTGCTAATGGCCTGGGAAAGCAGTGGAACATGGCCCAAGTATTTGGGCCCCTGCACCTGTGTTAGAGATCCAGAAGAAGCTCCTGGCTCCTGGCTTCCGATGCTCTCAGTTCTGGCTGCTATGGCATTTAGGGAGTGAATCAGCAGATGAAAGGCCTCTCTCTCTCTCTCTCTTTCTCTCCCTCTCTCTGTCTGTAACTCTGCCTCTCAAATAAATAAATAAATCTTTAATAAATTAAAAAGAAGATATCAGGTTTTATCCAGAGAAGAAGTTTGATTACTGAAAGAAAGGATTTATTGCTCATGTACAGAGGAACTGCAAATTCAAATGTATACCTATCACAGGTGAGCAATGCAAATATCTGAAGGGTCAAGGCTAAGATTCTGCAGTGTCTGAAGAGTAGTCTAACTACCTCTATGCTTCACACTCAAAGGAACACAGAGTGCTTCCACTTTCCAGACCTCAATTTAATGTTAAGTTCCCTACTTTAAGTAGGTAATTCTTCAATAGATTAATATGTGAATAAACCTTCCAAGAACATGTTCACTTTGAGTCTATGATCGGAATGCTTCCGTTTCCTAAAATTGCCCCTTAAACTTGAAACCTGGCCTTCAAGGTTATGATCCTAGAAGGTGGAGCCTTAGATGATAAGGTTCTAAGTGTGAAGTCTTCATAAATGGGATTTGTGGCTTCATGAAAGAGATACGAGACGGGTTGGCGCTGTGGCGTAGAGGGTGAAGCTGCCTCCTGCAGCGTCAGGATCCTCTATGGGTGCTGGTTCGGGTCCCAGCTACTACATTTCCTATCCAGCTCTCTGCTGTGGCCTGGGAGAGAAGTGGAAGATGGCCCAAGTCCTCTCTGAACCCATGTGGGAGACCTTGAAGAAGATCCTTGCTTCTGTCTCCTGGCTTCAGATTGGCGCAGCTCCAGCCTTTGCAGCCTTTTGGGTAGTGAACCAAAGGATGTAAGACCTCTCTCTCTCTCTATGCCTCTCCTTCTCTCTCTGTGTAACTCAAATAAATAAATAAATCTTAAAAAAAAGAGAGAGAGAGAGAGGAGAGAGAGAGAGACAAGAGTTGTTCTGCCCCTTTGACTACATTGAGGACTCCAGGAAGACATCGTCTCTGGAACCAGGAATGAACCCTCACTAGATACTAAATCTAGAGGTACCTCAATCTTAAAATTCTGAACCTCCACAATTGTGAGAAACAAGTTTCCATTGTTTTTAAGCTACCTAATCCATGGTTATTTGTTAAGTAACTTAAAGTGACTAAATTAATGAGTTTAAGTAGAGCAATTATGATATATGAGCCAGTTGGCTCATATAAATATAAAATAAGCAATGACAAAATGGTAAGAAGGCTATTGACTTTTCTTCACTGCTTAAAATTGATATTATTAAGAATAAAAATAAAATTGCTGTTATTTTAGAGGGAACGGGAACTATTGTTTGTAAGACAAATTGTTTGTGGTCTGGTTCTGTATGTCCTGAGAACTAAGAATATTTTTAGCATTTTAAAAGGCCAAAATATGCTATAAATCTAAAATATTAATTTCTTCATCCTTTAAGGGAAAAAAAACTTGTGAATTTCATTTTGAAAAACAATAACAATAACATAATATCATTTACATTTAAAACTAAGAAAAAACTATAAAGTTTAATGGACATGTATTTCACAGTGGGCATAATTTTGAGATTTTTTTAAAGATTTATTTCTTATTTGAAAGGCTGAATTACAGAGAGAGAAGGAGATTTTGTCAGTAAAGAAAATTAAGTTTCCAGAATATTTGATCAATAATAACACTTATCTATTTATCTATCATCTATAACCTATCATCTCTGTATCTCTCATCTATCTATCCATCAATTAATATGAGTACCATTTCAATGGGTTATTGTGTGACACAAGCAGAAACTAGTAAAGGCCCTAGGCATTTTTTTTTTTTTTTGCAGTGATCCTGATGTTCAAGTAAGCTTAGAATAGCCTATGAAAGCAAAAAAGAGTAACATGCAGCCACAGAGTCAATTTAGTCAGTTTGGGTTCCTATGACTACCATAAACTGGGTGACACAGTCACTCTACAGTACTGTTTGCTTTTATGAATAAATGTTTCATTGTAACATGGTCTTATTTCATTTGTTTATATACATTAATGACTGTTCTGCACTACAATGGAAGGAGGAGAAGTTGCAATAGAGACCCTAGGGTTCACAAGTCTTAAAAATTTACTAATTGGCCTTTTACTCTCCTCCCCCAAAGTCTGAATGTTGCACTAGAGAACCAGGTCACATGGAAGACAGCAAGCTGCACCTGCTCAGAGGCAGCATCAACATCTAGAGGAGTTAATGAGGCTATCTGGAATCTTTCATCTCTTCCGACCTTTTAGCTGATGTTATCTGCTTGCATGAACCCAGGTGAAACCAACAGAATTATCCAGCCAACACACAAATTCAAGAGAAATAAGAAACTACTGTGGCTTTAAATCCATCAGTTTTGTGACACAACCATGGACTACTACAACTAGTGCCAGAGGTATGGTGCTGTTGTAAGAAGAAAAACGTGTAGCTTCGGTTTTGGAATTGTGTAGCAGTTGGAAATTCAAAACTTATCAAGGAGACCATAGCAGAGCTTGAAAAAGTTGTGAAGAAGCTAATAAGGTTAGATAAACAGTGGCACATTATAGGTAGTGACAGAAAACCTGGAAAAAAAAATCTTGCTTTCACTATCTTGGAAAAAGCAAAAGAAAGAAAACAAAAGAAAAAAAAAAGTCTAAACTGCTTATGAACCAGGCTGGGGACTTCCTGGCAGAATAGCAAAGTGCTCCTTCTAATTTCAAGCAGGAAGTTTTGAGTGGGAAAGTAAAATTATTTCTCCTCCTCAGTATCTCCATGAGAACAAAGACACTTCAAAAGAACTGGGTTTCAGTGCAATGATTACATAAGGAGGAGACTGCAAGATTCCTTTTTAACACTTCATAAAGAATTTCAGTGCAGCTTTGTGTATCCTCTCAACCAGATTAAAGGACTTTCAAAAACATTAATATTACTACTCTAAGTACCCCAACCTCAGTGGTATTTCCATGATTACCTTCAAGAGGTGAGGATAGATGTTCAGTCATGTGACCTATACTGGACCCACTCTCACTTTGGCTGGCTCAACAAACACCTCGGCATTTAGCAATTGACCCTTATCGCCTGTGCCGACTGTTTCCTAGATTTCACTGCACATTAGACACTTGAAATTCTGAGTCCCAGATACTATTGTTTTTTTGTCTATGTAGAAGAACCTGTCTCATATTCTCATAATCACTCTTTTTTTAAGATTTATTTTATTTATTTGAAAGACAGATTTATATAGAGAGAGTGAGAGAGAGAGAGTTCTTCCATATGCTGGTTCACTCCCCAAATGACCGCAAGGCCAGAGCTCAGCAGATCTGAAGCCAGGAGCCAGAAGCTTCTGCCGGGTCTCCTACATGGTGCATGGGTCCAAGGACTTGGGCCACTTTCTGCTGCTTTCCCAGGCCATAGCAGAGAGCCGGATCAGAAGTGGAACAGTCAGGACTCTAACCGGTGCCCATATGGGATGCCAGCGCTGCAGTCTTATCCACTGTGCTACAGCACTAGCCCCTCATACTCACTGTTTATGAAAACACAGTGTTGTGCAGAAATGAACCCATGGCTGAGAATGACGAGGATCAGTATCTGAGTCCTCAGTGGGATCCTGAGAAAGCTGAGGCCTTAGCAGAGGTGAATATGCGTTATGAACAGAGAATCTTTTCAGAAAAGGAAAATCACTCTCATGAAAAAAATGGATCTCTGAGAGCAAAGGCAGCAAAGCCCTGTCTGGAGAAAATTTACAGGCAATAAAACACTTAATTTTTCTCGGTTTTGTCTTTCCAGTTTTGGGTTGCCATGGAGAGGAAGAATATGAATGGCACTATAAAAGAGTGGATGCTCTCCATGCTAAGATTTAGGAAATGAGTGTTTTCATTCCCCTAATATTCACATGTTAAAATTCTAGCCTGTGGTGACAGCGTTAGGAGGCAGGCCTTTGGAAGATGATTAGGTGGTCATCAGGGTGGACTGGGCCCCTCAGAAGTGAAGGCATGAGAGCCCTCTTTCTCCCCTCCCGGTACTTGCCCCTGCTGTCAGCCACAGTTCCTTCCTCTTCTCCTCCCTTTTTCCTTCTGTCTCTGACTCCCCTGCCTGGAAAGGAGACCCTCTCTCCAGATCTGCTGGCTTGTTGATCTGTGATTTCCCATTCTCAAAAACTGTGAAAACAAACATTTGTTATGTAAGTCAGCCTGAATTAGGATAACTTCTTAAAACAACTTGAGCTAAGGAGAACCCTTTGCGGGGTTCAAAGGTCTGAAAAATACAGCAGGGGCAGTTTATTTAGTGCTAGGTGGGTCTCCTGATTGAGTTTTACAATTTTTTTTTTTTTTAAAAAAAGGGCTTAAATTTCCATTACTCCAAAGCCTAAGAAAGATGTTATCATTTAAAATGGGTCAGTTAGGGTTTAGGATAATACAACAGGTAAGATTTTTCGATTTGTGAATTAACAACCGTGGTTACAAGTTAAAGGAAAGAAGCATAGGAACTATGAATTATTCTAAGAAAACAGTGAAATCAAACAAAAATGCTTTAGGAAATACCATTTCAAGGCAAGGAACTATATTAAGGTATCAAAAAATACATATCATTATGGACTTTCTCCACGTAGATAAATGTGGAAATGTTCTTCAGGCAATGGTGATTAAATGAATGTGAAATTGTGCCTCAATTACTGTCAGTTTGGAATCTTTATTTGGCCAGTAAGGCTATAATTATGTGGACAGCATTTTAATTTATCATTCATTGAATGTTTTATAAAACATTTACTTCACTAAAACCCATTTTCCTAAAATAACTGAATAAAAATGTTTTCAACTTTTCCGGTTTTTTAGACATACTTAAATGTAATTCTGATCTATAAATTTTGCAAATTGGCATTATTTTCCACTGATAAGCATTTATGATTATTTGATTGCTGACATACATGGAATACTGTACGAAAGTTATATATTCTTAGATTGAAATAATATTAATTTCCTGAGCATATATAAATATACAATGGCATATATATGATGGAAACCATTGTACTGTGCACAGTAGGTTCAATGAATTTCATGAACTTATCCAAATGGTTATAAATGTAATTTCACAGCATAAATGTATCTGTATGGAGAGGATTCAGTGATTACAAGAGCTGACATTTTAAAATAGGTAGTGAATAATGTGAACCATCACAATTAATTTTAAGTATTCTGATTGTTGTTTTTAAATTTGGATATGAATATAGCCTGACCAAAAAAATTTAATTAAGATTGTCACCACAAAATATGTTTTCTTGTTTGTGTTAAAATATGTCATTAGAACAAATAGGTTTTATATGCCTACTGAGCTGATAATTCCCATTGCTAGTTCATTTTTCCCTGTGGCATATTTTTGCAGTTGCTGTTCTGACACTGTTAATAACTTACATGATTGTAATCAAAAGATTTTTTCACCATCTCTACTATACTAAGCTTTTTATTCTTTGTAAGATAGTCAATAAGAAAATGTAGAAGGGGAGTCAAATTTTAATAATAACTTCAGTAATGCTTTACAGAAATTTTACTGTACAGAAAGACAATGTTAACAGGTTCTTGGGTTAAGATCCAGTTTCAAACTTTGAAGTACTTTTATTTTGACATCAAAAGTAACTCTAGGAACACTATTTACAAAAAAATCTGCTTAGAACAATAATATTTGTGACATGAAAATAGATGAAAGAATGACATTAATATATCACCTTAGAAACTCATACACATCTACTTATTCTTGATTACAATGATGAATAAGATTATTATGTGAGATTAACTATATATTTAATTAAAATATACAACAATTAGGATGTTTATAAGGATAAATAAATAGAGATAGTGTCAAGAGCTTAATTCCACGCTTGGGATTATATTAGAAATACCAATCAACTTTAAGCTCTGGTAAACCTAGGATATTTATGAATGATGTAATTTCTCACAAAATAGCATTGATAATAATATGATGAAATATAAAATGGTATGTTTACATGTATTCTATATCTTTAAAAATGTAAGCAAAACTTACAATGAAAATATATTTTTTTTTGACAAGTAAAATTAGACAGTGAGAGAGAGAGACAGGGAGAAAGGTCTTCCTTCCATTGGTTCACTCCCCAAATGGCTGCCACGGTTGGCGCGCTGCACCAATCCGAAGCCAGGAGCCAGGTGCTTCCTCCTGGTCTACCATGCAGGTGCAGGACCCAAGCAGTTGGGTCATCCTCCACTGCCTTCCCGGGCCATAGCAGAGAGCTGGAATGGAAGAGGAGCAACCAGGATAGAACCAGTGCCCCAACTAGGATTAGAACCCGGAGTGCTGGTGCCACAGGAGGAGGATTAGCCTAGTGAGCAGCAGTGCCAGCCAAAAGTTACAACAAAAACATATTAAACATTAGTAGATTCATATTATTTTTTTTAAAAAAATATGCATTTGCCATAAAAAGGGGTGGGGGCCATGTACTGGACCATAAAATAAATCTCAATACATTATTTAAGGTCCAAACCCAACAAATATGTCTTTGTCCACAAAATAATTTCTTCTGAAATTAAATCCCAAAAGTAGCTAGAATATTTTTATCTTTGGCAAATTAACACACCATTCTATTAAATAAATTATTAACCAAAACAACAACAACAAAAAACAACTCTAATTCAGGGGCCAGTATTTGGCCTACCAGTTGACACATCAGTTGAGAAGCCTGTGTCCCATATCTGAGTGCTTGGGTTTATCATCATGCCCTGGCTCCTGATTGCAGTTTCCTGAATATGCACACATGGGATGCAGCAATAATGACTCAGGTAGCTGGATCCCTGCCACCCAAGTGGGAGATCTGAACTGAGTTCCAGATCCTGACTTCAGCTTGGTCCAGCCCCTACCATTGCAGGCATTTGGGAGTGAACAAGCAAAGAATCTCTCTCTCCCTCTTCCCCTCAGTAATAAGAGAAAGGAATTTTCTGAAAAAGGAAATTATACAATTTCAGAGGCAAATATTAGCAAGAAAACTACAGTTTTGAGTTACTTAAATAAGGTGTATGTTAAAAAGTTGGAAGAATTTGTGAAAAGAAGAAAATGATAGATACTGAAATTAATGAAATAGATGTGCACTAAAGATAACCAAACTAAACAAATTTTTTTAAGAAAAGACAACAGTGTATTGAAAAATCATAAAGACAAAGATATTGACTATCATAACTTTGATTTAATGCTGAGTTGAAGAACCAAGGCAGTATAGTAATGGAAAAGAATGGGAGGATATTATAAAACAGGAAAGGAAAAAATAAAACTCCCATTTTTCTTGGGACTGTAGAACATGAAGATATATAATACTTTAAAGGAATGATGGCTGTATTTAGGGACACAAAATTGAGTTTAGAAACATTATTAGGATTAAAAAGTCAATATAAAAAATGCTACTGAATTTTTGAAAATAACAGACACTTGGCAATGTAATCTCAGGAAAATATGTAACACCTTGAAAAAATTTAAAATGCACAGGAGACTTACAGATAAATTATAAGGCACTAATTAGGGAAATTAAGGTTAAAAAACTGAATGAAAATACCTTTTAATAATAAATGCATACTAAGAAGCTAGACCAGAAGACTTAGTATAAGAATAGTATTCATGGTCTCCAAAGTAATCTGACTCAACTCAATCTTAACAAAATTCGACCAAGTTGACTATCTGAAGGGAAAAGGAGAAAGAATATCTAGAGTAATACTAGTGAAAGGAAACAGAAAAATAATTGTTCTGCCACAAGTCAAGCATTACTACAATTTTGAAGTAATTAAGACAGAGTAGCCAGGATTGGGACTGGCACTCCCATAAGATATACTGGCATCACATTTGCATCCTAACTTGCTATACCAAAATGCTGGCCCCTTAATTATGGAAAAGGAGATGGAGACAGACCTTAACAGTGACAGGTCGCTTTATTTGAAGCAAAGAGGTTGGTGGAGTCTGTTCTTGCCATGAGACTGCACACCAGGTGTGTTTAGAACTCAGGTTTTCATCCAGTTAAGGAGGGAATTTGCCACTACCTTGGAGAGGGGTAGAAGACAACTGGCAGAAGAGTAGGGGGCTATTTGAAGCTTCAGGAAACTTTCCTCTTATCTGTGTCATAGCTGCTCTGTGCAGCTTATATGCTTTGCCATTTGCATTGCAAGGAGTTGAGAAGAGTCTGGTTAGGCACCAAGGATCACCACAAAAGGGAGGAAATGAGATGAGGCGGGGAGGGAGGAGGGAAAAGGTGGGACAAGTCCTTTAATAACAAATACATTAAGTTATATTCTCATATCTTATTCTCTTTATTCCCTTTTACAATAAAAATTTGAAAAAAATCTATTTATAGTTAAAACAAAATAGAATTAAAAAACTAGACAGTGAGTACGCCAAATATATTGGAAGGGGCTGGTGCTGTGATCTAGTGGGTAAAGCTGCTACCTGCAGTGCCAACATCCCTTGTGGGTACCACCTCAAATCCCGGCTGCTTCATTTCTGATCTAGCTCCCTGCAAATACATCTGGGAAAGCAGCAGAAGATGGTCCAGGTATTTGAGCTCCTGGACCCACATGAGAGACCCAGATGAAGCTCCTGGCTCCTGGCTTCACATTGACCCAGCTCTGGCCATTTAGGGAGTGAACCTGTGCTTGGAAAGTCTCTCTCTCTCTCTCTCTTACTCCCTCCCTTTTCTCTCTCTCTAGCTCTACCTTTCAAACAAATAAATCTTAAAAAAGTATTGGAACAAATCTGCCACTAATGAAAAGGGAGAAGTGGTTGTCTATCAGCTGGGGTCATGTAATTATCATTTTTTAAATTTTTACTTAGTAAAATCACGGAGTATATCACAACATAAGATATACAATGATAAACATGTTAATATGTAGAATCTTATAGATTAATAAATAACATGGTAGTTTTGGGGCAATAGAACTAGAATGTTTATAAATTAAAGAACAGAAAGTCATAGGAAAATATTTAATTTCACTAATTTGAAAAATTAAAAAAGAATATTGAAATGTCAAAAATACTTTTGACCTACAATAATCACAAAAAAGGATGTGACGAGCAACAAGCATTCTGATATGTAACGACAGTAAAACATTGCCCAATACTCCAGAACAGTTGGAAAAAGTCACCTAAATCTCTAAAGCATGTTTTCCTTAAATATAGAAACTCCACTTCTAGTTATTTAATAAGAAAGAGTAACAATTCTATGTCCATGATAATTATATAAACTTTTTTGTGACATTAATTAACATTATTAATTAATAAAACCAATAACTTATTATTAATTAAAAATTAATACTTGTTGAAAAAGCAATAGCCAAAATTATCATATATGGGAAATTAATCAATCATTTTTTGGGCTACTTTAAACGGCAGCTGATATACTTGTTTTAAAAGAACTCTGTAATACAGCGTGTTCAATATTATCCTAATTTGGGGGTGTGATATCTAATACAATCTCTAGTTATTCACATATAGTTCTACATATTTCCATGAATAAATGAAAATAATATGGTAATTGATGCTGTTTATGTGCTGCCAAAATCAGGGAAACTCTATTTTGAATTCTTACATTCATGATCATATTTAACCTTGACAGCTGCCCTGTATAAATATATTACGATATTATGTAATTTTGCACACAAAACTGTGTGACACAAAAGGTTGATGAATTTGCCGCTCCCCATCACTGGTGGTAGAATTTGAATTTGAACTCTGGAATTTGCTCGAGTGTTCGTGCTCTTAAACATTTCCTTGAACTCTCAATATTAAATTACAGCTATAAAGAAACCAACCACAATCTCACCACTTCTGATTTTTTTCCCATCTTGTCAGCTGCTAAATCTCCTAACACTCTGGAAAATTGTCCTCTGTTGAATGGAGCTCCCTTCAGGAGCCCTCAGTCAATGACTGCCTGATGTAGCTAACAAAAGGCTGGCCTACACCGTTGGCAGGGGTAGCCTGGTGATGTGCTGTACGCTCCGGAGGGGTCCCTCTGTGGCTAAGCCTCCAAGTAACTGCGGGTGTGTGTGTGGGGGGGGGGGGGCATGAATCCAACATCCAGGAGAAGTTTGGAAAATATGTGATTCATGTGAAAAATGTGACTGCACTTCTCAAATCCTACAATCCCAAAAATATATCATACTGTCTGACATAAAATATGTAAGCAACTAATACAACATGTAAGTTCCACTATTAAGTTTCTATAGGAATGCATTTCTGCATTTATGCATCTCTATATTTACTTTTTGTGATAAGAAAATTAATTGCTAAAACAAGAAAACATTTTAGATTAAAGTGTCTGATCAAGTTATGCTTCCATACAGTAATTAGTATTTATTTAATTCCCTAAAATTGTTTATCTATTCATTTATTTTACAAGAAATATAATATATACCTATATAATATACTTTTTATTAATTATTAGATCTCATTTTTTTTATTTAGATAAGATGCTCAAATCAATCATTCTCTATGTAACAATGGGAAGATGGTGAGCCAGCAAGACAGATATTATGTTGTAAATATTGTAATGTATTCATTCCAATAAAATCAAATTAATCTGGTCTTCTTTGAAAATAAAGTAAAATCTACAGAAAAAGAGTATCAATTAGGTAACTTGTTACAGGACATTGAAGCACTAATGGTCAAATTACATAGTCTCAGGAGTGCTGAGTTCCTCCGAGGACCATCTAATAAACTTTATAGAGTGTTGAACTAAATTGAACAATTTAAGTAATTGATTTGACTTCAAGTAAATTATCATTGAAGAGCAATCCAGGAGCCCAACTTAAAGACAGAAATCCCCAAGTTTATTAAGGCTAAATTGGCAAACTGACACACACAATTTCATATTGCTTTTGTGTATTGCACATTGTAAATGTGTAAATGTATTATAAATTGTGTATTGTACATACACAATTTCCATATTGCTTTAAATTTTTTCTTATGATGAATTTTTTCAATATGATTTAAAAAGTACATATTGAGGGGCCAGTGCTGTGGCGCAGTGGGATAATGCCCTGGCCTGCAGAACCAGCATCCCATACCTGTGCTGGTTCTAGTCCCAGCTGCTCCTCTTCCAATCCAGCTCTCCGCTATCGCCTGGGATAGCAGTAGAGGATGGCCCAAGTCCTTGGGCCCCAGCACCCACTTTGGAGACCCGGAAGAAGCTCTTGGCTCCTGGCTTCAGATCGGTGCAGCTCCAGCCATTGCAGTCAATTGGAGAGTGACCATCGAATGGAAGACCTCTCTCTCTCTCCCTCTGCCTCTTCTCTTTCTCTCCCTGTGTAACTCGATTTTCAAATAAATAAATCTTTTTTAAAAAAGTGTGTATTGAGAGGCTGACATTGTAGCTTAGTGGATTAAGCCGTCCTTTGCAGCACCAGCATCCTATATGGTTGCTGGTTTCAGTTCCAGTTGCTCCCTGCTTCTGGCCTGGAAAGCAGTGGAGAATGGCCCACACTGGGGACCTGGAGGAAGCTGCTGACTCCTGACTTCAAATTGGCCCAGCTCTGGTTGTTGTGGCCATTTGGGGAGTGAACTAGTTGATGGAAGATCTCTCTCTCTCAGTCTCTCCCCCCTCTCTCTGTAATTCTGGCTTTCAAATAAGTAAATAAATCTTAAAAAAAAATTAAAACATGCTTATTGAACCCAAACCTTTCATATTTTTACAAGTCTAGCTTGCTGATGAAAACATTTATATTCAAGAACGTTAGACCTGGACAAATCACCTAGCTGACAATATCTTGAAGAGAGTGACGTAATGAGTCTGATTTTAAAAAGAGAAAGAAAGTGCATGGTCTACAAAAATTTAAAATACTTTATTAAAATTTATTTGAAAAAGAAGAAAAGCCAGTGAAGTATTAACATTCAGTGAACCAAGAGTTTATCCCATAAGATTCATGAACCAGCAGCATCAGTATTACTTCGTAAATTGTTAGGAATTCAAATTCTTGCACCCTACCCCAATGTTGGGTGGAGCCTGAAAAATCTTTCACCATGAGATTTTCCAGTGATCCTGTTTTGTTCACATGTTTGAAAATTACAGTCTTGTGGAATAAAACAGATTATGATGAATAGATATCAGTATGCCACTCTGTATATTTGATAGGATACAAGGATCTTAGTTATTTATATCATTGTTTCTTTTAATTTATGTTAACATACAAGTCATCATATTTAGTTATATTTGCTTCTATTAACTAACTCAAAAGATTTTTGTATGAATTAAAAATAAATTTGTAGCTTATTAAGATACATTAAAATGTAAATAAATATTATTAGGAGAGCAGAAAGAACTTCTCATATTTAAAGTGAGCTTTATTCAAACAAGTTTGTTGCCTTTAAAGTTACTACAAAATCATGAGAACAGATACCAGGAGGGACTGAACGTAGAATCTGGAAGTGCCGTTGTCATGAGAAGCTATTTCAGTGGGTGAGCATCCAGTGTCCATTAATAAAGTAATTTACCACGGCTGTACTGGAAGGCACAGCAAATATCATTTTTTTTCCTTCTACAAAAGCATTTGTCCATATCTGTACATCTTTGTGAATAATTCTTTTCTCCCAATTACCAAAACTCACATATAGGTTTCTTATTTGCAACATCTATGTTGCAGTCCTATAGACAAAGGAGATATGGGAATGTAGAAGCTAGACCTCAGGCCCTTGATACACAGCAACATATTAAAATAGCAATGGTAGTTTTAATATAAAAAGAAAGGATTCCACATTATCACACTATTATTGTAGTGCTATAAAAGAAGGATGCTAGCTACTTTTTAAAGAGGCTTATTTGGTTCACAATTTTCATGACTGAAATTCAAGACTACCCCATCTGTTCAGTCTCTGGTGAAAGGAACTATGGCTATTTCAGAACACGGCTTAGAAGAAGAAAAGGAAATGGACACTTTGCAGAAGGGGTCCAGTGTGCAGGTTAACCTTGCCTAATAGCGACCCACTGTGGTGATAATAATTTAGTCCCATGAGAAGCTGAATTCCCATGAGCCAGCACCGGTCTACTCATGAAGGCAGTGCCTCCATAGCCTGATTCTCTCTCACTAGGCCTCACATACCAAAGCTGTGACAATTTCCCATGCCACACTGAAAAACAAGCTTTTAGCAGATAAACTTACGGGAGAGAAATCATACCCAACCATGGCATATACAATTGTACTGTCCCTTTGGATTCTTTGCTTCCAAATACAACCTCTATCCACTTCAAATCATGAAACACACCATGTTACCACTTTCTATAGTACAAGTATCATAACACAAATGGACAAATTATCACCCTTTTCCCAAAATGAAAGGAATAAAAGTCCATCAGTCACTGAGGCCAGGGTATTTTCTGGCTTCTGAAAATGCACCTCTAAACCCATCAGAGTCACATCTCTTCCCCAATATTGAGAATCAGTCACTACAGTTGCTGGTTACACATCACTAGCATAAGGGACGCAAATGGCTGGATGCCATGAATAGATCAACATGGTCAGGAGGCAGCAGTATATTAATCTTCATTTTAGTGTTTTCTTTTAGAAAGACTGTTGAGGAAAACAATGATTCTCCATCTGATGAGGGAGCAAGTATAATGAAGTATAAAGAATAAATGACAGTGAATTGAGTGGTATTACTGAATGGTATTCTGTTTCCTTTTCTGGGTTTTAGGCCTGTATTCTGTATTTTTTTCAAAGTACTGCGTTTTAAGATGCATATCCCCAGTGCACAGTATGCCATTATAGATTAGTACCTTAAACATGCAAGATATTATTACCAGGTTGGCAGCATAAATGAAATGTCAATATTCTGTTACAAATCTCTGTAGATGATACAGTATATAGTAAGACCATTAACAGCTATGAAGTGTTGATCATTGCCTCTTTTGCTGTAAAATAATTAACTTTTCAAAACCAATGTGATGTAAGGTCAGAACAGTGAATGAAATATTCATGAAATCCACATATGCCAATGTGGACCAAAGCATCAGAAATAAGAAAGGAAAATCTATATTAAGAGTAAGACATATTTCTAATAAAGAAAAAAATACTGTTCTCACAATTTTGAAAGTCTCAATATAATTCACTTACCGCTTACTGGGTAGCTAGCTTGTTTTCTTGTGGAAAGGTGGTGGGTCAGCATTAGTGCATGCCATTGGGAGATAAGGCACGCAGAAATTGTGATAGATATCACGGCTAATCATGATGTAATGGACTAGAATGCATTCAAAGAAAGAATTCAATTGTATTTTGCTTGTAAGAAATCCACTTCACTTCTAAGACACGTGTAGACTGAAAGTGAAACATATCAAATGCAAGTGTAACCAAAAGAAAGAAGGATTAACCATGTTTGTATAAGATTAAATGAATTTTAAATCAAAATCAGTAAAAGAAACAAGAATAGTCACTATATGTCAGAAATCAGTGGGTCCCCGACAAGACCGAGATCCATATAGCAAGCAAGAATCCACGACGTTTATGCGCTTTTCAGCTTTTCTTTATTGCTTCTCTCCTTCCTCCTCTCTCCTTTCTCTCTCGTTCTCCCCAGCCATCCCTCTTATATAGTCCACAGCCTGATTACTAAAAATGGGCATGAAAAACAGGATGTGGTTCCTCAAACTATTTTTTCAGTTTGAGTCCTGCATGAAAAACAGGATGTACTTCAGTCCGTTTTTTTTTAAGTGAGCCAGGCTACGTGCCCTCCAGCCGCAGGGAATGGTTGTCAGGAGCGGCCGGCCTGTGCTTCCCCACAACTATATAATTATAAAGGCTCAATACAACAAGGGTGGTAACTGTTATAAATATATATGGAACCAATAGTAGGGGACACAAAACATAAGACATATATTAATAACTTACAGGAGAAATAGCAATAAGATGCTTTAACACCTTACTTTCATAATGGACAAGTGATCTGCACAGAAAATCAAACAAAACTTTCCACTGACCAAATGCAGAATATACCTTCTTTTCTACGAACACGAATGGTTTTTCAGCATAGAGTGCATGCTAGGTCACAAAGCAAGTCTCAAAAAATTCAAAACAATAGAAATTATATCAAATATCTTTTCAGTTACAATGCAAGAGAACTAATCAGTTATAAAATATTTCAAAACTACATAAACACGAGGCAATTACACAACGTACTCCTGTGAAGTCAATGGAACAAGAAAGAAGTCAGAAGGAAAATGCAACCTTTCTTGAAACAAAACCAGAGCTATAACATACCAAATCCTGTGGCCTATAGCAAAGAAAGTACCAAAGGGCAGTTTAGAGTGATCACTGCCTGCATCACACACACAAAAAGAAATAATTTAAATAAATAATTTACCACTTTACTTCATGGAAGTGGAAAAACAAGAACAAATCAAAATAAAAATTTGGAGACTGGTGCTGTGGCATGGAGGGCAAGGCTGCTGCCTCCAGCATCCCTTTTGGGTGCCAGCTTGAGTCCCGGTTGCTCCACTTGTGATCCAGCTCTCTGCTGTGGCCTGGGAAAGCAGTGGAAGATGGCTCAAGTCCTTGGGCCCTTGCACCTGCTTGGGAGGCCTGGAAGAAGCTCCTGGCTCCTGGCTCCTTGCTTCTGGCTTCAGAACAGCACAACTCTGGCCATTGAAGCCAACTGGGGAGTGAACCAGTGAATGGAAGATCTCTCTCTCTCTCTCTCTCTCTCTCTTGCCTCTCCTCTCTCTCTCTATCTCTATGTGGCTCTATCAAATAAATAAATAAATTTTTAAAAATAAATACATAAATAAAAATAAAAAATTATAGAATGAAAGAAATAAGAAAACCTAAAGCACAAATAAATTACTTACAGTATGAAAACATATAATACAATAAGTGAAATGAAGAACTAGGTCTGTGAAAAGATAAACAAAACTGATAAACCTTTACTTAGACTAACCATGAAAAAAGTGAGTTAAAATACATAGAATCAGAGGTGAAAATTAAAATATTATGAGTGACATTGCAGAAATAAAAAGTGCTGTCTTAAAAAGCATGCAAAAACAAGTTTAATGACTTAAAATAAATGAACAAATTCTAAAACAACTATTTCTTATCCAGATAATATTACGAGGAAATAGAATACCTAAGCAGTCAAATAATGAATAGAAGATTGAGTCAGTAATTAAAAAAAAAAAACTCATAAAATTAAAGCTCAAGGGGCCAGTGTTGTGTCATAATCAATTAAGCCATTGCCTGAAAGCCAGGTATCTCACATGGGTGCTTGTCCTTGTCCCAGTGGCTCCATTTCCAATCCATTTCCCTGCTAATGTGTCTGGGAAAACAGATGAAGAAGGCCCCTGAATCCACATGGGAGACCCGAAAGAAGCTCCGGGCTCCTGGATTCAATCTGGCTAAGCCTGGGCTATTGTGGTCAACCAGTGGATGGAAAATCTCTCTCTCTCTCTCTCTGTGTGTGTGTGTGTGTGTGTATGTATCTCTAAATATATAACTCTGTCTTTCAAGTAAATAAAATAAATTTTTAAAAAAGTAAAGCTCAAGGGGCCGGTGCTGTGGTGTAGTGGGTAAAGCCACTGCCTACAGTGCCAGCATTCTTTATGGGCACCGGTTCGAGACCCAGCTGCTCCACTTCTGATCCAGCTCTCTGCTATGGCCTAGGAAAGCAGTAGAAGATGGCCCAAGACCTTGGGCCCCTGCTTCCATGTGGCAGACCCGGAAGAATCTCCTGGCTCCTGGCTTCAGATCGACGCAGCTCCAGCCGTTGCAGCCATCTGGGGAGTGAACAAGCGAATGGAAGACCTCTCTCTCTCTCTCTCTCTCTCTCTTCCTCTCCTCTCTCTGTGTAACTGTGACTTTCAAGTAAAATAAAATAAATCTTAAAAAAAAAAATTAAAGCTCAATACCTGATGATTTCACTGCTGAATTCAATCAAGTTTTTAAAGTAGAATTAACAACAGAATTAAAGTAGAGCTAATCAAGACTTTTTAATTATTTCAAAAGTAGAGAAGAGAATTGTTGCAACCACATTTTGTGAGGCTAATATTACCTTGATACAAAAACCAGACAAGAGAAAAAAAAAGAGAGAGAGCAAAAAGTAAGCAAACAAGCAAGCTATATGTCAATATCATTAATAAACATTCATATAAAACTCCTTAACAAAATACTACAAAACCAAGTCCAACAGTATATTGGAAAGATCATTTAATGTGATCAAGTGGGATTCATCCAAGTGATGCATGGATAGTTCAATCATGCAAATAAATAAATAAGATATAGCACATCAGCCAAATGGGAGACAAAAATCTTATGCAGAAAGCATTTCAAAACATTCAATATCACTGAATGATACGAACTCTAACCAAATTAGACATGGAAGGAACATACTTCAACATAATAAAGATCATATATAACAAGCCAACAACTAACATCATATTGAATGGGGAAAACATGAAGCTATTTTAAGAAAAGAGTGCTCAGTTTCACCACTTTTATAAACATAGTATGGAAGTTCCAGTTAGAGTGATTAAACAGAGAAATAAATAAATGATCATCAAATTGGGAAGGAGACAGTTAACCTGTCAATGTTTGCAGAAGACATGACAGTCTATTTACAAAATCAGTACCATTGTTGGACACCAATAGTGATTAATGTGAAGAAGAAAACATGACAGAAATCCTATTTCCAGTAACTACAATACAAGATGCATTCAAATAAATTTAACCAGGGAAATGAAATATCTCTATACTGGAAACTCTGAATTCTAATTGAAAGAAATTTAAGATGTGGGAAGACAGTCCATGTTCATGAATTAGAAGAACCTATTTTGTTAAAATATGCGTTATACCTAAAGCAACTTATAGAGTCAATGCAATACCTATCAAAATCCCAATGATGTTTTTCATAAACCAGACAAAACACTACTATAATTTGTGTGGAACCCCAAATAGTCAAAATGGCCTAGAGTAAAAAGAAAAAAAATAACAAGTGGCATTATACTACTTGTCTGTAAAATATATTGCAAAGCTTAAGTAAGTAAAACACCATGATATTAGAATAAAAACTAACTCAGACACCATTAGAACAGAACAGAGACCCTGGAAGTCAACTCAAATATCTTCAGCAAATTAATCTTTGGCAAATGTGCTAAGAATATGAAGTGCGAAAGGATAATCTTTTAAATAAGTCCTCATGGGAAACTTGGATATCCACATGTAAAAATCAAGTCAAAATGTATTAATACTCTGAATATAAGATAAGAAACATTGAAAGTATTAGAAGAAAATATAGGAAAAACACTTCAGGACATTGGAATGAGCAAAGATCTTCCAGATGACACTCTGAAAGCACAAGAAACAATAATAGACAAATGGGTTTTCATAAAAATAAGCAATTTTGCGCAGTAAAGGAAACAGGCACCAGACTGAAGGAAACATCTACACAATGAGAAAAAGTATTTATAATGTGTACATCTGACAAAAAGTTAATATCCATAATATAAAAGGAATTCAGAAACTTAAATATAATGAAAAGAAATTCAATTAAACAATGGGTGGTAGATCTCAAAGGAAGGCACATAAATCATCAAAAGGTAATGGAAAATGCTCATCACTAATCGTTATGGAAACGCAGATCAAAATCATGAGATATAACCTCACTCAAGTAAGATTGGTTATTATAAAAAAAAAAGAAAAGATAACAAGTATCATTGAGGATGTGGAGAAAAGGGAATGCCTTCATACTGTTGGTGGGAATGTAAGTTAGTATAGACACTGTTGAAAACAACACGGAGGTTGCTCAAAAAACTAAAAATAAAACCACGATGGGATGAACCAGGAATCTCATTCCTAGGTCACCAAATCCATTTCTTTGTTGAACAGTAATCTGTCCTCACATATTTATTACAGCACTATTCACAGTAGCCATTATTCACATTATTCACATTAACCTTTTATTCACAAATAACTTGAGTCCATCTACTGATAAATGAATAAAGAATGTGTGGAACATAAACACACAAGAATATCACTCAGCTATTAAAATATGAAAGCTTGTCATTTGCAATAACATGGATGGAACTACAAGTCATGTTAAGTGAAATGTCAAGTATCACATGATGTTGCTTATAGGTGGAGTCTAGAAATTAGGTGATCTCATAGAATTTAAAAGAGACTGAAGAAAATAATGGGTGTTCTGGGATGAAGAAAAATTATTTCACAGGTTACAGGTTATAGCTAGAGACGTGTAGGAATCTCTGGGTTTCTATTTCACAGTAAGGTGACCATAATATTAACACACTTTACATTTCTCAAAAAATGGAAAAAAATATAAAAAATAGAATTTTGGATGTTTCACTCTAAAGAAATGTTAAATTCTTGAAAAGATAAATATATGTATCCTGATTGTATATTACATAATGTGTAAATGTACACATAGCATCCATAAATATCCATAAATTTATAATATTTTTAAATAGCAAAACAAAAGTACAAAACTAAAAAAATAAATACTGGTAGTACATACTAGCATTTTTGACAAGGATGTGGCAAAGCACTGTTTTTTTCTCACATACTGCTGGTGGAATTGTAAAAACAGACAGCCAATTTGGGAGAATATATCAGAGTTCTCATAAACATAAATATTCTGAATGTTTGTTACATCTTACATATTTATTGCCTTTATCCTGCTGTAAAAAAGGAAACAATGTAACAAACAATAAAATTCCATCTCTAAATCATCACTTCTTCATCCTGACTGCATATTAGATATCTGGATATTTTTTAAAAAAATACTCATACACAAGACATTTTCATGTAGGATAGTGTTCCATTTGTTTTAACTGTTTGTAATAAATAGCTAATTTACTCCATATTTTGCCAGTAAATCTTAAAACATTAATATCAAATTGACTAACATATAAATTATTTCTACTAATAAAACACTAGGACATCACAAATCAAGAAAATAAGTATATTACATTTGGATTTGAAACCTAGTTCCATCACTAACTGTGTGTTCTTGAAAAATTTAAATACAAATTATATTCTATATGTAAAATATGTGCCTCTTACGGATGCTTGGAGATTTCCCCTACACTTAATGATAAACCACTTAGAAGAGTGTTTGGAAGTTTTCAGTGTGTTAGTTATAATAATATAATCAATAACTTATTAGTTTCAGTATTATATTTAATAAATCAAGATAGAAATATTATTTAATGAACTTGACAATCATAAAATCCATTTTATTTTTATTTCCTCAGAATAGCAACTAAAATTTATTTTGCCTCAATATCTTTATTTTTTAAATAAGATGGTTATTGAGACTGAAAGAGCAATGTGGACTTATAACCAGTTGAGAATCAAGCAGGACTTAATGAACATATGGGGATGCTAACTATTCAATATGCATTAACACAGTCAATGACCTGAACTTACATTTATGTGAATATTTGATTCACTCTTTTGTGAGGGTTGCACCCTGTATTTGGAGCATCTACAGTTCCCAATTGTTTTCAAATATATAACACAAATTTGAATTACACCTTACAGAAGTGATTTTCCAAGCATAAGGATCCATAAGAAAAGCTGTTTTCTGAAATATAAATCTGTGTGTATATGTGTGAGATAATAACCCAAATGAGTTAAATGATCACTCTGGTCAATTATGTATAGCACTTATACTTAACTGTAGAAGAAAATGTATTACATTTTTAATTTAAAAGCTATAAACAAAACAATCTCCAATTCTTGTTAAAATCATGGACTTTATGGTGTTTATAGTGTTTTTTTTTTTTTAGCACATTAAGTTGTTCATTCATGTGGTTAGGAAAAATGAGAAGAAAACTTAGATGCATGGGAAAATGTTTTTCAGACATACATGTGACTAACTTCCACTTGCCATTACTGAAATTTAGATTATAAGCAACAATTAAATTATTAAATTGATTTCTGTAATAAAAGTTAAAATGGTCCTTGGGAACACATTAGTGATAAAATATTTTCTATCCCTTACAAAATCCACATCAGATGACCATTAACAGCCAACAAATTTGCAAAACCTGGCATTTTTATTTAGTGTAACATTGTCTTCTTTTTTTTCCCATCTTTCCAAAACTCACTAAATTCTAGTTATTTTTCTTCTGTCATAGTTCTTATGCCAAAGTCTCCTTTAAAGCATTACTGCTGCCTAGAAGTTCAACTCCTCATTATTCTGTAACTGGGTTCCCCCAGTGAATAGTTAATCCTTATTTTCACTCTTGCTTCCTTCAATTTACTGCACTGATCAACTGACAAAATGATCACCTAATGTATCCTTCTCTGATGTTAACATATTTTACATCTGTAGCATCATCTGTGGGAATTTATAATATTTTTCTTCTGAGATATGTATCTTCAAATTTCTTTGCTTCACGATAATTGACATTTATGTAGTCTCTGTTTTAGTTAGCAAGCTTAGTTCTGGGTTTCAGAGACAACACAGGGAACATCACTAACAAATCTGAAAATGAGGTTAGTTGGCACCTTTCATGACTTTCTTCAATATTGCTTGTGTATCTGTAAACGTTTTCTATTCAGAAACAAGGGAAACCTCATTTTCATACAGAATCTTTAAGAATGATGAATTTTTGCTGCCTGGTTCCAGGCATCACCTTTAAAAAAAAAAAAGATTTATTTATTTGAAAGGCAGAGTGATAGAGCAACAAAGAAAGGGGAGGAGAAGGAGAAAGGGAGGAGATAAGGAGAGGGAGAGATCTGTTGGTTCACACCCCAAATGCTCACAATATCTGGAACCAGGCAATGCCAAAGCCAGGAGCCAGGATCTCCATCAGGTCTCCTCCTTGGGTGGCAGGAACCCAGGTATGTGGAGCATCATGCACTGCCTCCCGGGAGCATTAGCAGACAGGTATATCAAAAGTGCTCAAGAACAAGGACTCAAGCCAAGCTCCCTAACACAAGTTGTGGGCATTCTAAGCAGTGGTTTAATCTGGCCCATCCTGCTATCACTATTAAAACAACTGATATAAACAAGCATAGAATTTTTTTTTTTTTTTTGACAAGCAGAGTTAGACAATGAGAGAGAGAGAGAGAGAAAGAAAGGTCTTCCTTTTTTCCATTGGTTCACCCCCTCTAAATGGCCACTGCGGCTGGCGCGCTGCACCGATCTGAAGCCAAGAGCCAGGTGCTTCCTCCTGGTCTCCCATGCGGGTACAGGGCCCAAGCACATGGGCCATCCTCCACTGCCTTCCCAGGCCATAGCAGAGAGCTGGACTAGAAGAGGAGCAACCGGGACAGAACCAGTGCCCCAACCGGGACTAGAACCCAGAGTGCCCGCGCCACAGGCAGAGGATTAGCCAAGTGAGCCGTGACACTGGCCCAAGCATTTTGTCATGTGAAAGAAAGTCCTTAGGTAATTTGTTAAATGTATTTTGTTCCACAAAAGGAGGGCTTATAAAACAACATCTGCTACCACAAGAAGTCTTTAGTAAGGGACATTTTGTTACACATGGTTCCCTTAACTGGAAGAATCATTTGTGTCAAATGTTGTATATAAGCTGATAGAACTTTGAGAAATGACTGTTGCATGTGACATTTAGAGGTTAATTGATGCTTGAGAGTTATCAGTGGGGACAGAAGCCTCTTCAGAATAGATTTAAAAAAGGGTAGAGTCAGTATAATTGAGAAAATGTGCAGAGAAATGTCAATGAAGTAGATGCAAGGCTTTGAGAGTAATATACTTTAAAAAAAGCTTTTTCTTCCTTTCCTTATATTTTCTTATATACTTACACATTGATAAGACTGATTCAATAAATATGGAACAATCAATCACTATAAAGTAACAGGAAACAAATTCATTTGTAGTGAAATTAAATAATCAAACACATATTGGATCTAGCACACAAAAACATCTGGCCTTGGACAATACCGTTAGTGATGTCTTATTCAATTAAGAGCAGAAGATGTAGAACAGAATTAAAAGGGAGAGAATGATCCTGCGGGGGAAGCAGGACACACAGCAGACTCATAGAATGGCAAATGCCCAAAACAGCACTCCTGCCTCAAAATCAACCCTTGGGACATTTGGATCTGGCTAAAAGGTCCATGAGAGTCTCACAGGCATGGAAAGCCATGACACAGTGGCAAAAAACAATCTAAATGAAAGACTCTGGTGAACAAGACCCCAGCAGAAGGAACAGGCCATCAAGGAGAGAGGCGCCTTTCTCTGAAGGGAGGAAGGAACCTCCACTGTGACACGGGCTTGACTAAACAAGTTCAGAGTCAGTGAACTCAAGGGACTTCCATAGCCTAGACAGCTCATAGCAAGAGTCTTGGGTGATTGCTGACGTCATAAATAAGAGTGCCAATTGTTAAATCAACAACGGGAGTCACTGGGTACATGCTCCCCACGTAGGATCTCTGTCCTTAATGTGTTTTACTATGAAACTTAAAATCACTACTAGTGGAACAGTACCCTATACCTTGTGCGGTTGTGTGAATGCAGCCTGTTGAAATCCTTGCTTAGTATATACTAAGTTGATCTTCAGTATATGAAGGTAATTGAAAATGAAACTCGATAAAGGGTGGGATGGGAGAGGGAGAGGGGAGGGCCATGGGAGGGAGGGAGGTTAGGGGGAAAGCCACAACAAATACAAAAGTTGCACTTTGTAAATTTACATTCATGAAATAAAATAAATAAATAAAATAAATTAAAAAAAAAAAGAGCAGAAGATGGCTAGTGATTCTGTCAATTTTGGTCAATTTTGTATATTTGAGTTTTTTATTTGTTTTACAAAAGCCCCTGGTATTGAAATACTGTAGCATCAGAAGAAGAAGTACTAGTAAATCAAAAGTGAGGGCTTGAGTATAGGAACCTTGAACATCACTAAAAGTGTATTTACTGGTAATAACAAGTTCTAAGGTTTCACCACAGAATATGACTGAGTAGATGAGAGGAAAAACATTTGATGGTGAATGCAAGCTTCTAAGGATATATAACTAACTGTCATATAGCTTTCCTTGTTTCAGTTTTGCTTAGGATAAATTTATTTCTGAAAGTCTCTAAATTAACATGATCAGCTGGGAAGCCTAAAGCATAAACATAACAGCCTAGAATTTAAAATCTCACTTAGTGGTATAAAAGAAAACATTCCTACAGTTCTAAGAATAGATTATCCAAATTATTTGAACACTAAAATTCAACTTAATGCATTTGTCATCCCAATTCTCTCTGCCATTTATTATGGATAACTATTATAATTAAATGTAAAAACTAAGCCATTAGTCTTCTTAATGAATGGACATTTATCAGTCTGAAAGACAAAAAGTGAAAGTTAATACATATTTTCGTGAGGTGAGAATTTTAAAGTAAATGGGATTACAGAACAATGGCACATAAATCAGTTATTTTTTAAAAATATTCTTTTTTTATTTTTATTTACTAGAGAGAGAGAGAGAGAGAGAGAGAGATACATGAACTTTTACCTTCTGGTTTACTCCCAAAACGCCTACAGCAGCTGAGACTGGGCAAGGTAAAGCCAGGTGCCCAGAATAAAATCTAGGTGTCTCATGTGGATAGCACAGTGTGAAGTTCTGGAACTATCACCTGCTTCCTCTCAGTGTGTGCATTAGCAGGAATCTGGAATCAGAAGTAGACTTGGGAAACAGCCAAGATGATTTTGGTAGCTTTGGGAGCCGCATGGAGGGAAGGCCTACACTTCCAGGAATGGAGAAGTCCCTACTTGTACTTCTTGGGAAGAAAAGTCCTTGTCAAGGTCCCTGCGGGTGCCTAAAAGTCAGCCAATGAGGATCAGACCCGCCTCAACCTTTAACCCCCACGCCCTGAATCTATAAAAGGAGCACTCCCAATCTCTGACGCGCAACTTCCCTGGCCCCTGCTCTGTTGCTGTTAGGACAGGTGAACCTTGCCCGGGAGCAGAATCCCAATAAAAGCCTGTGAATTAATCGATTCATCTGCCTGGGAAGATGTGTTATGCACCGGACACCTTGCAGATTTAATATGGAATACAGTTTTCTCCCATGGCATCTTAACCACAGCACCAAATACACACTCCCAAGCAGTTTGTTCTAAAATAGAATTTAATACAAAAAAAGTTTCTTTCTCAACAGTATTTGGGATGAGATTGGTAAAAATCTCACAGTAAGTACTAAACTTTATGCTTAAGTTTGTTTTTTTTCAAGACAGACAATAAAAAGCTATTTAGGATTTATTTATAGCAAAAAAAATTTATTAGCATATTTAAGTAAGAAGGAGATAAAATTGTTAAGACCAACTGATGAACTAATATATTTAATCATTAAAATAAAGCATTGGCCACAAACTTAATATATTAGGAAATGTCCAATCATTTGCATATAATTGAGTGTTTTTAAACTATATCCAACATTAGGAAGGAAGAGGAGAAAAAGGCGAGGTAAGAAGAGAGAGATGAGAGAAGGTGAAACAGAGAGATTGAGAAAAAAATAATCCAGGAATAAATTTTCAGTTCCGTGGGAAACAAAGTAGCATTACAGCATATGTTTAAAACTGAAGGAACCAAAGCTCAGCTCACTACTTTCTTACAGTTCTTTCCAGAGTCGTAGCAAATGTCATTTTAAGGTGGCTATTTACATATAGTGCGTAACATGGCAAGCTTAAAGGTTAAAGTCAGCAGTAGAAAGAACTTCATTAAAAAGTCCATATTTTAGAAATAGGAAGGCCTTTTTACAAGTAATGTTAAATGGGAAATTAAGGCAATGACCCAAATAATTAAAGTAAAACAAACCTTATGCATCTGAGAGAAAAATAGAACATTGAGACTTAAATCATCACAAATTACTGTCTACATTTATCAAATTAATGAGGCAATTACTCAGTATGCAGTTTAAATAGGCTATGTACCTTCAAACTGAAGTCATTTCTATATGCAGACACTGATTTACTGGCTTTAATTTTTTTTTCTTTCTGTCTCAAAGTTTCAGTGATTGATTTCTTGTAATGAAATGAACTAATTCTGGTATTAAGAGAGTAGAAAAATGCTCTAGTCTATACTAACCAGCTATATTTTTGTAATGAGGAAAATTCACACCTTAGTTAATGTTGGTAACCTCATAGTGAATTATATAGAAAAATGCATATTTGATTTTTAATTGCTGGGCAATAATGTCTTGGTTCAACAATTCGGTTCTGATAGTCACCAGTGAGACTTGATTTTAACACACTTAAGGGATATAATGTTCTTGGCCGTCAATTTGTTTTCAATTGGATGCTTGTCGCACAAAGCAGTGCCCTCTTTCTGGAAAATAGGTCAGTAATTCAGTGCCAAAATCCTAACAGAAACCTGCTTAGTTCTTCCCCTCAGGGTGGCCTTGAGATAAGACCAGGGCTTTCAGTTTGGACACTGGCTTGTCCACAGGGTTTATGTCACCTAACTTAGTCACCCGATGAGAAGTTTCAGATGCTACCTCTCTTTTCTTTCTGGTCAATCATAAAGATGATAAGAAATGAGGATAGAAACACAAACCTAATATAAGGTTAAGTGTAAGCAATCTTTCTCCAAGGATTCTCAGAGCCAATTATCAGATGCTAATTAACTCTCAGAGCCTTTCGAGAAGATGGGGAAGCATTCTTTTTAGTCCACAGCACTGAGTTCCCCCAAATAGGAACAGACATCTTACTTGAAATCCAGAATATATACTTTGACTGTGACTTTTGCAAACCTTACATATGTTTATCAGTGACAGTGTGCCTGCCCATCTATAATTGGAGTGTCTGCTTCCTCTATCCTTGTGTCAAATATCTTCTACTGTTTAGGAAGTTTCCAGCCTCCCGGCTACTTTCTGGCCTCCTAGTCAGCTGCTCCTTTTATGCCACATTGTTTTTCTATTTTCACACCTACTTAGTGCCAATCCCACCTTCAGTGGCCACCACATTCTTCCTGGTGCTTTAACTAGTGGCACAGACTACATTCCTTAGGGCATGCAACATTTTTTTTTTTTTTAATTTTAGTTTTTGACAGATTCAATGTGATTTGTAGATAAAATCCTAAGAATGTAATGATATTCCCTTCCTCCTGCCTTTCCTCTCTCCCCTCTCTCCCTCAAACTCTGATTCCTTCTCCCTTTCTTTATTTCTTAGTTTTTGAGATAATATATTTTAAATTTACATTGCAGTAAAATAACTCAATATGTCACCTAATAAGAAGTTTAACCAGTAAAAGAAAAAAGACTCTAACATTAGTTGGAATATAGACAGCAGCTATAAATAATAATTGAATGCAAAAGACAATTTCACCCATATACAGTAAATTTTAAAGCAATCACAGATCATTAAAACAATAGTAGCATACCATTTTTAACCATTGGCTTGACAAAGGTATAAAAGTTTTACAAAACTTTATCTTATAAATCAGCATATGCTGACACAGACATTTCTTTATTTTTTTTCTTTGTTTGATTTTTAAGTTTTAGCTCCTATATATAAGGGAGAACATGTGGATTTGTCTTTCTGGGTCTGGCTCATATCACTCAACCTGATGTCCTCCAATTGCATCCATTTTGCTGCAAATGGTAGAATTTCATTCTTTTTTATATCTGAATAATCTTCCATTGTGTATATATACCATATTTTCTTTATCAGTTCATCTGATGATAGACGTCTTAGCTGATTCCAGACTTTGGCTATTGTGAATGGTGCTGCTAAGGAGATGGTAGTGCAGGTACCTCTTTTATTCACTGTGTTCAAGTAGGGTTGCTGGATCATATAGCAAGTCTATTTCTAACTCTTTAAGAAATCCCCCACAATGTTTTACCCAGTGGCTGCACTAATTTACATTCCTGAGAACAGCATATGAGCAGTTCCCCATTGTCCATATACTTTCATATCCTTGCCAGCATTTGTTACTCTCTGTGTTTGGATTTTAGCCATTCTACATGGGTTAGGTGATATCTCATTGTGGTTTTGATTTGCCTTTCCCTGATGGCTAGTGATGTTGAACATTTTTTTTTATATAAATGCTGGCCATTTGTATTTCTTCTTGTGAGAACTCTATTGAAGTCATTTGTCCATCTATCAGTTGGGTTGGTTTTTTGTTGTTGAGTTTTTTAAGTTGCTGATATATTTGGGGGTATTAATCTTTTGTCATAAAGATGGTTTACAAATGCTTTTTTCCCATTCTGTTGGATGTCTCTTCACTCTATTGATCATTTCCTTTGCTGTGCAGTTGCTACCGCATTTGATGTATTCCCGTTTGTTTAGTTATGCTTTTATTGCTGGTGCTTTGTAGATCTTGTCCAGGAGGTTGCCATCTACACCAATGTCTTGAAGTGTTTCCGCTACGTTTTCTTCCAGCAACTTCATAGTCTCAGGTCTTAAATTTGCAATTTTGCTCCATCATAAGTTGGTTTTTGATTATGGTGCAAAACATGGATCTAATTTCATTCTTTCATTTATATACATTCAGTTTTGCTAGCATCATTTGTTGAAGAAAGCATGCCGACTCCATTGTGTGTTCTGAGGACTTTGGTCTTGTTCGAGACATAAGAAATTTTAAACTATTATTTCATTTAAAAGATTCTCAGGGCCTTTTCTCTTTTCTTCTCCTTCAGGAATACCTGAAATATAAATATTTGGTTGATTAATGGTATCCCATATTTTGCATAGACTTTATTCATTCTTTTAAATTCTTTTCTCTTTGTTTTTATCTGATTGTGTTATTTCAAAATTCTTGTACTCAAGATCAGAAATTCTTCCTTCCACTTGGCCTATTTTGCTGTTAATTCTCTCAATAAATGAAGAACATGGATGATGATGAAAATAAAAAATATTTTTCTAAAAGTGGGATACAACTTTTGAGATCTGAGTCTTTAAGCCAAAGATTACTCTAAGAACTTTTCAAAAAGAAAATTAAAATTTTAAGTAATATGGGAATTTTCTGCATTCATACCACAAAAGAACTGGTAAGTTTATGATGCAATATGTTTGTTAAATAGGTTGATTTGGCTATTACACAACATATACATATATTGAAACACCATGTTGTAAACTTTACATATTTACAATCACTACTTGTCTGGTGAAATAGATGGAAATTTTAAACCCAAACTTTTTTTAAAGAACTTTATAAGATGGGGCTGGCGCTTTGGTGCAGTGGGTTAAAGCCCCAGCCTGCAGCACCGGCATTCCATATGGGCACCAATTTGAGTCCCAGCTACTCCACTTCCAATCCAGCTCTTTGCTATGGCATGAGAAATGAGTGGAAGATGGCTCAAGTCCTTGGGTTCCTGCTCCCATGTGGGAGACCTGGAAGAACCTCCTGGTTCCGGGCTTCAGATCAGCTTTCGTTTGGGGGGGTGAACCAGCAGATGGAAGACCTCTCTCTCTGGCTCTACCTCTCTCTGTAACTCTGTCTTTCAAATAAATAAAATAAATCTTAAAAATTAAATAGAATAAATTAAATAAATCTTTAAAAAAGAACTCTATAAGAACAAAGTATTGTAGAATAAGGAAGCAAATAAAAATAGTTTTAATTAACTGAATGAGCCTGACTTAATTGTGAGACAGGAATACAGATATAAATAGGAATAGAACACATAAAACATGTTTTGGAACAGTTGTACAGGAGAGGCTTTTAAATTTGTGAGAGTAATTGAGCATTTCTATGAAACTAAAATCTTACCCTCCCCAAACTGCAAGGAAATTCAAGCAAACTGCAGTCAAATTTCTCTTTAGGGTATTAAGGCATACAAAGTGACATGGAGGGAAAAAGTATAGCTTAGGCTTGAGAAAGCCAAATACAGTGTCTGTTCCAGAGAATTTGCATTAGGTAGAATCAGTCATAGAAATGCTAATCGCAGTTATATATCTGGCAACAGGATCAATGCTAGCATTTTTGGTGAGTTGTGAAGTGCGATGAGACTAAGTGAGGAAACCTAGAGGACAAGATAGGTCAAACCCAACAAAAACTTGTTATTTCCCTCTCCTCAAATACTTCCTAAATGATGCATGTTTTAGGAAGCCATAAGTGAATTTTATGTTAAATACCACAGCTCTGCAGGGACACATAATCGATTTAAGGTGTCAGCTGGACATTGTGGATAAGATTTACACAGAGCAAGGTAAAATGATCAAGTTTTAAATTTTCAGGGGCAGTACCTTTCATACCTGAAACTATATTAATTTGAATGTGGGTTAGGTAGGGTATCTATATTTACTGTCAAAGGTTGGACGGAAACAATTCAAGCAGGAATTAAACTGACACAGGAGAGCTACTCAGAGACATATAAAAGCAAAATTTTCTGGGTTGGAAATGAATTGCAGGAAATTACATTAGATTTGCCTAATTTGCTAAATAATGTTGCATCCACTCCCTGATTTGTTATTGGAGAAAATTAAATGTGGATGTCTTGGTAAGGAGTAGAATCTCATTACTCAAGTACAGTTGAGTATTGTCAAGTCCTCTCATTAAAAAAGGGTATAAGAACAATTGAAAGAATGGCAAAAAAAAGGGAACCATTTCCCATAAGAAACACATTACTGCAGAAGATTTTCAAATTTTCTGGCTATAATGCTAGTTTCGAAGTCAGTGTGTCATTAATGAAAGCGTTTGTGAATGAGAAATACATTTAAAATAAATTAATGAATAGAAATGAAAGAAGTAAAAGATGTACTTGTGACATCTTTTATTTCTTTCATTTGGATAAAAATCATGATGGAATTTAACTTTTCTTAGTACTGAAAATATTGTTCTTTACTTCATTTATCTATTAATGTTTCAAGGCATATTTCTTGCACTTTTTTTTTCCACTTAAACTGTGGTCAGCAGAATAGAAGCATTGGCGTCATAATGGAGTCTGAAATGAAGATTCTTGGCCCCTCCCATTGCCTACTGAATAAGAATTTACTTTTCTACAGAATCCTATGTCCTTTACATACACATTAGAACATGAGAAACACTTTCTGAAGTATCATGAATAAATGCAATTGAATGCAAATTCAACTCTACTATACAGAACTATCACAGTGGTGTAGTGTTTTGGGATTCACATTGTAAAGAATCTACCTTACAGCTCAAAAATATATAAAATATAGAACCATGGATTGTGGTCTGAAGTTCATACTTTCTGTGAGTTTTTTGGATTAAGGAGACATTGGTAATTTTTTCCCTGTTTTATTCTCTATCATTTATAAGCCTTGGAGATTGACTTAAACTTTTTGAAAATGATATGCTTCATAAGAATGCAATTTATGGCATTAGATGCTCAAAATAATGTATATGTATTGTGTTACTATAGTACACATTTTATCAAAATAGCAAAAAAGACACTGATTTTGATATTGAGCTAAGATTTATGCTTTATAAAACTGTTCGTAAACCTTAATAAATGTATACATTTGAGAGATAAATAGTGGTTTAGCAAGTAGAAAGAGTATTTTACCCAATCGGCTGAGTCATGGAAATATGCCATCGTTTAATAATGTCCATTTAATCATGTTGTTCGGGATTTAGACTATATCAAGTTATAAAGCAAATAAATGACTTATTCATGTGGAAATCAAGGTTTGGGAGGTTGTTCACATGTGATTAAAGGATGGATAAATGAATCAATACAGTGATATTTCATTGAGATAGTGACAATAGTCTGACTAATCTTAGGTAATTAAAAAATGTGCAAGTTTTTTCAATTAATGTGTGGCATATATTCAGTAAATATACAGATATTAAGTGTGTATTTAATGTCTAATTATTAACTATGTAATCATCCACAGTGCAAATTTAGATCATTACAACACTCCATCTTATTATACCATTCTCCTTGTAATTCTACTAGTTCTCCTGGTGAAGATAATCACCATTTTTATTTCTATCATGGAGCTTACTTTTGTCTGATCAGGAATCGCTTCAGAATAATTAATATAATTTTAATGTTGATTTTTTTCACTAAATGTTGTGTCTGAAAGATTAATATTTGCACACAACCATTTTCCTATGCATTTCTACTTATTCAATTTTTTGAATACACCATAGTTGTTTTTTTCATCAACTGATAAAAGCCACTGTGATTAGGTCCATTTTATGGTCTTTTTAAAATGGTGTGACTATGTTACTTGATATGTATGTCTGCATTTATATAATTTGATTATGAGAAAGCCTGGGGCATGGGCCATGCAAGTATTTAATGATAAAGTGTTTCCTGACATGGCTACACTAATTTACAAAGCAAGCATAAATGCACAAAAACTCAGCTATCTCACATTCATTCAAAATATTTACACACATTTGTAAAAACTTTAAACTTTCCCTTTTGAATTTTAACCAATCTGGTGTTAGTGTAGTCATAGCTTATGTTGGTTTTAATTTGTACTTTGCTAAAAAATAGTTAGATTAAAAACAACTTTGCATGTTTAATGGCAAATTAAACAGTATCTTTGCATGCACAGAATGCTTATTTTTCTTATAAAATTTCTATTGTCTCTGTACTTTTGTTATGTATATTAGTATTTTTAATTAGATTTTTCCACAGCATCAAATACATATACTATAAAATAAATGCGTTTCTCAGGAAAAGATAACAGTATTCATGACTTGCTTCTTAAAATTACTTAATTGGGTGGTTTAGCAATCATAGATTCCTAACTGTAATTTAATCAATCTGGTAATTATTTTTTTTTCTTTTTTAAAGTCTTGTTTACTTATTTCAAAGACACAGTAATAGAGAGAAAAATGTGATTGAGAAAAATCTTTCACTCACTACCTCACTCCTCAGATACCTACAAAAGCTCCGTTGATCCAGGCAGAAATCAGAAGCCAGGAACTACAGTGTGGACTGCCTTGTGGGTATCTGGGTTTCAAGTATTTGAGCCATCATTTGCTGTGTCTCATGGTGTAAGTAAATAGAAAGCTGGAAAGAAAGTGGAGCAGGACCCAAGCACCCTAATATAAGCTGCAGGAATCCCAAGCAATGCTTAATCTACCACAGTGCCCATCTCAGTAATTACATCTTTACGTTTTCACTGTTAGGTAAAACATAGCACCATGACTGGCTTTTTAATGTTCTTGTCATATATATGTATATATAACAATATTATATATATATAGAACAATCTTATAGGTATATAGAGCAACACATATATGGAAAACCTACTCCATTATATTTCATATATACAGCTTTAAGAGCATCCTGATGTTTCCCAACCTATGCTTCCTCCCTTGCTATGGCCCCACTACATCCCTCCTTTCCTATTTTTCTTTAGCTCAATGACTTACTTTCTTTTTTTTTTTTTTTTTTTTTTTTTTTTGACAGGCAGAGTGGACAGTGAGAGAGAGAAGGTTCTTCCTTTTCTTTCTTTCTTTCTTTTTTTTTTTTGACAGGCAGAGTGGACAGTGAGAGAGAGAGACAGAGAGAAAGGTCTTCCTTTTTGCCATTGGTTCACCCTCCAATGGCCGCCGCGGTTGGCGCGCTGCGGCCAGCGCACCGCGCTGATCCGATGGCAGGAGCCAGGGGCTTATCCTGGTCTCCCATGGGGTGCAGGACCCAAGAACTTGGGCCATCCTCCACTGCACTCCCTGGCCACAGCAGAGAGCTGGCCTGGAAGAGGGGCAACCGGGACAGAATCCGGTGCCCTGACCGGGACTAGAACCCGGTGTGCCGGCGCCGCAAGGCGGAGGATTAGCCTAGTGAGCCGCGGCGCCGGCCAATGACTTACTTTCAATTTACTTTATAATCACAAGCTTTTTTAAAAAGATCTTTTTATATGAAAGGCAGAGTTACAGAGAAAGAGACAGACAAACAGACAGTGATCTTCATCCACAGGTTCATTCCCCAAATGGCCACAATGGTCAAAGCTGAGACAATCAGAAGCCAGGAGCCAGGATCTTCTTCTGGGTCATCCACATGGATGCAGGGATGCAAGCACTTGGGCCATCCTCTACTGCTTTCCCAGTTGCATTAGCAGGAAACTGGATCTGAATTGGAGTAGTCAAAACTTGAAACATGTGCCCATATGGGATGTTGGTGCCACAGACTGCAGTCTTAACTGCTACACTACAGCACTGGCTCTATAACCACAAGCTTGCCATGCCACTAAATAAAGAATTCAGCAACTAATAAGTAGAAAACCCACTATGTTTTATGTTAAATAGCTAACTCAAATTACTTCATTTCAAAAATTTTATTATATATTTATATCATTTAGTTATGAATTGTGCTTTATTGTCTTAAACTCCATGTTGAGATTCAAGAAATTTATAAAATTCATTTTTATATGAATTAGGGATAAGCATCATATTTTTACTGAAAGATAACCAATATATCTAGTACAAATTATTGAAAGGATCTTTTTTTGCCACTTCAAACCAGTGGTAATTTAGTTGTAAATTAGGTGACCATAATTTTCTGAGAATCTTTTCCTGCATTCTGTATTTTGTTCCATTCATTTATTTCCCTTAGTGTTTGGTTTATGGCAAATTCATTATTTAATCAGACAGTCTGCTTGTTCATGCATGTTTTCATATTTTAGAATCTGTTTGTGAAATCTTAGATTTTTTTTGAATATCAAGCTCTGTTTTGGGGATTTGTTTATTTTCTTTTCTCCTGGCAGACAGATGGAACACAGACTTAACCTTGCTCAGAGTTGATTTTAAGCAAAATTCAGACCAGTATATTTATTGTCCTCAAATTTAAAATATACTCCATACCATATGTATCCATTGTGTGTCTCAGTTGAAAATCTATGATATTTGCCAGTTACCTTATACCTTCAGGTTCCAAGAATTTCATCCTCTTTTATACCAGTAGCACATAGCTGCTAATATATTTGTTTGTTTGTTTACTCTTCAGCCCCCAGCTACTTCTTTCTACCACAATTCTTGGTTTGTCATATGGCATATGTGTAGCTAACATGGAGGCAAATATTTAAAGGGGAAAAATCCTACACATTTTTGTGTTAATTCCATCACAGATTTCTCCTCTATATGAATTTGATCTTTAGATTTAGCAGCTTTAGCTACCATGATGAAATTAAGGCGCCATTCTATTTTTTTTTTCTCCTACACCTTAAGGTACTCTTTTCTAGATTGTTTGATCATCATATAGACATATTTGTAAATGATTTATAATAACATATGCATTCAGCAAAATTCCCCTCATCCTGCACTTTCCTATTTACATGCTTGTCAATTTTCCTAATTCCTTCACCCAGCGCCTCTTGAAGAACAGTCTGTGTTCATTCTGCAATGCAGCACCTTTCTTCTTTGCTCCATCCACTCCACACCAGGTCACCTGACTTTGACTGCTCTGGTTAAGATCTCTACTGATCTTCGTGTTGCAGAATTTCATGGTTGTTAGACTCTCAGTATATTTATGTTTCTCAGGATGGTTTGATGAATTTGCCCATTTCCCCTATGCCAAAACAAGCTTCTTTACCTTACATGTCACATTGATCTCCGTATGTATTTAACAGATTTCTATGTCCCCCAATGTTTTTTTACTAAAATAAGGAAAAGGAGAAAGCCATGTTAACAGACTATTAGAGTTACCTACAAATGAAATAAAGTCTGGGATAGAGGTGCCTGAGGATAAATATTATACAACTTATATTACATTATTCATTTTTACATATTCTTCTGTTGCATATATAATTTATTATAAATTATCTATATATGTAAGATATATATATATGACATATGTATCCTACTCTAGCACCTCTGTATCAGACTTAATAATTTTACATATGTAACATATAAAATATAGCAACATATTATATACATAATAGATGACATAACATTACATATTTTACAAAAATTAATATACTATAATGCAATAAGACTAGTAAGCTAGAGGGGATATCAGAAAATAGTTTTTTTTAACTTTTATTTAATAAATATAAAATTCCAAAGTACAGCTTATGGATTACAATAGCTTTCCCTCCCATAACTTCCCTCCCACCCGCAACCCTCCCATCTCCCACTCCCTCTCCCCTTCCATTCACATACAGATTCATTTTCAATTCTCTTTATATACAGAAGATCAATTTAGAATATATTAAGTAAAGATTTCAACAGTTTGCACCCATACAGAAAAACAAAGTGTAAAATACTGTTTGAGTACTAATTATAGCATTAACTCACATTGAACAACACATTAAAGACAGAGATCCTACATGAGGAGTAAATTCACAGTGACTCCTGTTGTTGACTTAACAAATTGGCACTCTTGTTTATGGCATCAGTAATCACCCTAGGCTCTTGTCATGAGTTGACAAGGCTATGGAGGCCTTTTGAGTTTTTGGACTCTGATCTTATTTAGACAAGATCATAGTCAAAGTGGAAGTTCTCTCTTCCCATCAGAGAAAGGTACCTCCTTCTTTGATGGCTCATTCTTTCCGCTGGGATCTCATTCACAGAGATCTTTCATTTAGGTCATTTTTTTTTTCCATAGTGCCTTGGCTTTCCATGCCTGAGAAACTCTCAGGGGCTCTTAAGCCAGACACGAGTCCCTTAAAGGCTGATTCAGAGGCCAGAGTTCTGTTTAGAACATCTGCCATTCTATGAGTCTGCTGTGTATCCCACTTCCCATGTTGGATCCTTCTCTCCCTTTTTATTCTACCGGTTAGTATTAGCAGACACTAGTCTTGTTTATGTGATCCCTTTGACTCTTAGACTTATCATTTTGATCAATTGTGAACTGAAATTGATAACTTGGGCTAGTGAGCTGGCATTGGCACATGTCACCTTGATGGGATTGAATTCGAATCCCCTGGCACATTAACTCTAACATTTGGGTCAAGCCCGATTGAGCATGTTCCAAATTGTACATCTCTTCCATCTCTTATTCCCTCTCTTATATTTAACAGGGATCACTTTTCAGTTAAATTTCAACACTTAAGAATTATTGTGTATTAATTACAGAGTTCAACCAATAGTATTTAGCAGAATAAAAACAATACTAAAAGGGATAAAGTATTAAGTTGCTCATCAACAGTCAGGACAAGGGTTGATCAAGTCACTGTTTCTCGTAGTGTCCATTTTATTCAACAGGTTTCCCTTTCGATGCTCGGTTAGTTATCACTGATCAAGGAGAACATATGATATTTGTCCCTTTGGGACTTGCTTATTTCACTCAGCATGATTTTTTCCAGATTCCTCCATTTTGTTGCAAATGATTGGACTTCATTGCTGTTGACTGCTGTATAGTATTCTATAGAGTACATGTCCCATAATTTCTTTATCCAGTCCACTGTTAATGAGCATTTAGGTTGATTCCAGGTCTTAACTATTGTGAATTGAGATGCAATAAACATTAAGGTGTAGACTTTTTTTTTTTTTTGCCAATTTAATTTCCGTTAGGTAAATTCCAAGGAGTGGGATGACTGGGATGTATGGCAGGGTTATATTCAGGTATTGTGATGCCCCCGGCTTTGTTTTTGTTGTACAAGATTGCTTTAGCTAATCGATGTCTCCTTTGTCTCCATATGAATTTCAGCATCATTTTTTCCAGATCTAAGAATGTTTTTGGTATTTTAATTGGTAGTGCATTGAATCTATAAATTGTTATTTGGAGAATGGACATTTTGATGATATTGATTCTTCCAATCAATGAGCATGGAAGATTTCTCCATTTTTTGGTATCCTCTTCTATTTCTTTCCTTAGGATTTTGTAATTCTCATTGTAGAGATTTTTAACGTCCTTGGTTAAGTTAATTCAAGGTATTTGATTGTTTTTGTGGCTATTGTGAATGGGATTGATCTTAGCAGTTCTTTCTCAGCTGTGGCATTGCCTGTGTATACAAAAGCTGTTGACTTTTGTGCATTGATTTTATATCCTGCTACTTTGCCAAACTCTTCTATGAGTTCCAGTAGCCTCTTAGTAGAGTTCTTTGGATCCCTTAAATAAAGAATAATGTCATCTGGAAAGAGGGATAATTTGACTTCTTCCTTCCCCATTTGTATCCTTTAATTTCTTTTTCTTGCCTAATGGCTCTGGCTAAAACTTCCAGAACTATATTGAATAGCAGTGGTGAGAGTGGGCATCCCTGTCTGGTACCAGATCTCAGTGGAAATGGTTCCAACTTTACCCCATTCAGTAAGATGCTGGCCGTGGGTTTTTCATGAATTGCTTTGATTGTATTGAAGAATGTTCCTTCTATACCCAGTTTGCTTAGAGTTTTCATCAGGAAAGGGTGTTGTATTTTATCAAATGCTTTCTCTGCATCTACTGAGATAACCATATGGTTTTTCTTCTGCAGTCTGTTAATGTGATATATAACACTGATTGTTTTGGGAACATTGAACCATCCCTGCATACCAGGGATAAATCCCACTTGGTCTGGGTGGATGATCTTTCTGATGCGTTGTTGCATTCTATTGGCCAGAATTTTATTGAGGATTTTTGCATCTATGTTCTTCAGGGATATTGGTCTGTAATTCCATTTCAATGCTGCATCTTTCTCTGGCTTAGGGATTAAGGTGATGCTGACTTCACAGAATTTGGGAGGATTCCCTCTTTTTTGATTGTTCTGTATAGTTTGAGAATTGGAGTTAGTTTTTCTTTAAATGTCTGGTAGAATTCAGCAGTGAATCCATCTGGTCCTGGGCTTTTCTATGTTGGGAGGGCCTTTATTACTCTTTCAATTTCTGTCTCAGTTATGGGTCTATTTAGGTTTTCTATGTCTTCCTTGTTCTATTTAGGTAGATTGCATGTGTCCAGGAATCTATCCATTTCTGATAGATTTCTCTGTTTGCTGGCATACAGCTCTTTGTAGTAATTTCTGAACAACATGCTCCTGAATGAACACTGGATCATAGACGAAATCAAAAGAGAAATGAAAAACTGTTTGGAAGTAAATGAGGATAACAACACAACATATCAAAACTTATGGGTTACGTCAAAAGCAGTGTTGAGAGGAAAGTTTATAGCAATAGGTGCCTACATCAAAAAATTGGAAAGGCACCAAATAAATGAGCTTTCAATGCATGTCAAGGATCTAGAAAAACTGCAGCAAACCAGACCCAAATCTAGTAAGAGAAGAGAAATAATTAAAACCAGAGAAGAAATCAACAGGATTGAATAAAAAAAAATTACAAAAAATCAGCCAAATGAAGAGCTGCTTTTTTTAAAAAAATAAATAAAATTGACACCTCATTGGCCCAACTAACTAAAAAAGAAGAGAAAAAACCCAAATCAATAAAATCAGAGATGAAAAAGGAAATGTAACAGCAGATACCACAGAAATAAAAAGAATCATCAGGAAATATTTTTTTAACTATGATGATTGAATATGGGTATAATTAACTCAAATGGGCATATGGAAAAGGAGCAGCAGATTTGAGGAAAATTAGAATTACTCATTTAAGATCATCATTAGACGATATGTACAGGTCTTGTGAAGGTGAGTATATAAATTTGATATCTCTTGAAATATAATCTGAATCACAGGAAAAAAAAATCTATGGAATACATATAGATAATAAGGAAAATCCTGAGGTGGGAATTGACAAAGGTGGTAAGATAAGACATGATTTTAATGTTTTAAAAATAAATAGAATTAGCTATTTCAAGACTTTTTCAACAGTCTTCTGTATAAATCAAATCATCTTTGGAAGAAGAATAGTAAAGTATTAAAAAGGATGGCACAAGGATTTATCAATATGTTAGTTATAGTTTTAAAAAGACTTGGAGAAAGGAAAACATGAATATGCAAACTGTGTGTCTCAAAGAATGTCAGATGCAAAAATGAGAGTAACCTATTCTCTGCTTTTGTCTGACATGACCTCATAGCTGCTTGGCATTGGACAAAATATGTCTTAGGATATGTAACCATCTCCTAATAATCTCATATGATTTGGGGCACCATCAAATTAACAAAAAGCCCTGAATCAAATAGACAATGACTCTCAAAACCAAAGACTCTGTAAGTGTGTGAGTCTCTCCTTTGAGATTCTGTGATTTTGACTGCCCCAAACCAGACTCTAGAAATCAGCTACACTACTAGAGCACAACAAACTCAGTTATTAATTCCAGTAGGATTATAGGAGAAAAGAAAGGAAGGAAAGAAAAGGAAAAAATCCTATCTAACCAGACTGTCAGGTAAATGTTGACTTAGAGCCCCCTCTCCTTTTTCTCTCCTATTTTATCACCATACATTGTTAATCTGCTCTTTTTCCATATGCCTACTTGAGTTGTTTATATCCATATTCAATCATCATAACTAAAAATTCTATTTTCTGATATCTCCTTTTAGCTCATTAGTCCCTAGTGCCTTGTAGTTATATTAATTTTAATTAAAACTATGTAATATATATATCATGTATTTATATAAACTATGCTGTTATATTTTATATATTGCAAATATAAAATGAGTTAAAGTCTGGGACAGAGGTGCTGGAAAAGGATATATATCAACTACAAATATATATTTTACATATTATTATGTTATGTATACAATTTATTATATATTATATATTACATATTTGCTATATATATATTACACATATGTGCTAGATAGTTAAAATCATGTGTTGTCATGCTTTACAAGTGAACATCTTGGGGAGAACCATACGACTTAACAATTAAGATATCACCCACATCTCAAATGGGACTCCCTAGTTTGAGTACTGGCTATGCTTCTGATTACAGCTTCCTACTGATGAGCATTCTTGGAAGCAGCAGTTGTATTCCTGTCACTGATGTGGGAGTCCCGGATCGTGTCTGTGACTCCTGGCTTCTTCCTGTACTGTTGTGGACATTCAGGGGAAGTGAACCAGTGGTGTGAGATTTTTTTTTTCTCTCTCTCTCTTGTGCTCTCAAACAAACACACAAACACACATACACACATACACATTTCTTCTCCTTTGCTTTTCATGTAAATAAAATAAAAGAAATGATATTGCTCAACATCCCTCTTTGATTTTGAGGGGTGTGTTGGCTGGTTTGGGATAGCATTCAGGGTTAGAGAATCTGATGTTACAGATGCCTATGCTTTTATCTCACAGTATCTGTTTTTGGTATGGTGAATGATTTTCTCCATTTCTTTATTACCAATATTAGCAAAATCTTATAGTGCATTTCTAAGTTTTAATATTAAAAAGCTTTGTCTCATAACGTTTATGGTGTGTTTTCCTTACTGGGAATAAAAATAACCTTCTATTCAAGAGAAAAAAAAAAGTGTGCTCTCATGCACAAGACTGTGCTGATTATTTGTTGTAATTCAAAACAAATAGATATGATAATTTAGATGATTATTTCAAATGTTGGCAAAGTACATTAACATTGACACTAGAACTGCAGCACACTAATATCCTCATCAGAGCTGATCAGTTAAAAAAAGTGGGTCATTAGAAAATAACTAGCTAGGCTTTTCATTAATGCTCTAATAAGCCAAAATATATTCATAGTTTACAAATATACCTAATATGCATATAGACAATAATGTTCAAATGTTAACTCTATTTTCCTCATTAAAAGTTGTATCTTTGTTTATTGATATAAAACCCTGGGGAAGGAAAAAATGATATCAAAGTTGGTCATTTGATGGCTTAAAATTGAGGTCACTACTCTTAAATTTAACAGGGATCATCTTTCAGTTAAAATTTAAACACCTAAGAATAATTGTGTGTTAATTACGGCATTCAATCACTAGTACTAGAACAACAACAACAAAAACAACAACAAATACTAAAAAGGATAAAGTATTACATTGTACATCTAGAGTCAGGACAAGAGCTGATCAGGTCATTGTTTCTTACAGTGTCCATTTCACTTAACAGGTTTTCCCTTTGGTGCTCAATTGTCACCGATCAGGGAAAACAAATGATATTTGTCTCTTTGGGACTGGCTTAATTCACTCAGCATGATGTTTTCCAGATTCCTCCATCTTGTTGCAAATGACCAGGTTTCATTGTTTTTGACTGCTGTATAGTATTCTATGGAGTACATGTCCCATAATTTCTTTATCCAGTCTACTGTTGATGGGCATTTGGTTGGTTCCAGGTCTTCGCTATTGTGAATTGAGCTGCAATAAACATTAATGTGCAGATGGCTTTTTTGTTTGCCAAATTAATTTCCTTTGGGTAAATTCCAAGGAGTGGTATGGCTGGGTTGTATGGTAGGGTTATGTTCAGGTTTCTGAGGAATCTCCAGACTGACTTCCATAGTGGCTTAACCAGTTTGCATTCCCACCAACAGTGGGTTAGTGTCCCTTTTTCCCCACATCCTCTCCAGCATCTATTGTTGGTAGATTTCTGAATGTGAGCCATTCTCACCGGGGTGAGATGAAACCTCATTGTGGTTTTGATTTGCATTTCTCTGATTGCTAGTGATCTTGAACATTTTTTCATGTGTCTGTTGGCCATTTGGAAAAAGAGAGGGAGGAGATGTACAATTTGGGACATGCACAATCACACTTGCCCCAAATGATGGAGTTAGAAATGTGCCAGGGGATTCCAATACAATCCCATCAAGGTGGCATGTACCAATGCCATCGCACTAGTCCAAGTGATCAATTTCAGTTCACATTTGATGGCTCTGATAGGTCTAAGAATCAAAGGGATCACACAAACAAGTCAAGTGTCTGCTAATACTAACTGATAGAATCAAAAAGGGAGAGAAAGATCCAACATGGGAAGTGGGATACACAGCAGACTCATAGAATGGCAGATGCCCTAAACAATACTCTGGCCTCAGAATCAGCCCTTAAGGCATTCGGATCTGGCTGAAGAGCCCATGAGAGTATTGTAGGCATGGAAAGCCAAGATACCATGGAGAAGAAGACCTAAATGAAAGATCTCTGTGAGTGAGATCCCAGTGGAAAGAACGGGGCCATCAAAGAAGGAGGTACCTTTCTCTGAAGGGAGGAGAGAACTTCCACTTTGACTGTGACCCTATCGGAATAAGATCAAAGTCAGCGAACTCTATAGGCTTCCATAGCCCTGGCAACTCATGACTAGAGCCTAGGGAGATTATTGACACCATGAACAGGAGTGTCAAATTGTTGAGTCAGCAACAGAAGTCACTGTGTACTTACATTCCATGTGGGATCTGTCCTTAATGTGTTGTCTAATGTTCAGTGATGCTATAACTAGTACTAAAACAGTATTTTTACACTTTGTGTTTCTGCGTGGGTACAAACTGATGAGATCTTTACTAATTATATACTGAATCGATCTTCTGTATATAAAGATAATTGGAAATGAAAAAAAAAAAAACAAAAACCTGGTGTTGAATTGGAAATGGCATAGAAAATTAATTAATTTTAAAAAATATTATGTAGGATCTCTGTCTTTAATGTGCTGTACACTCTTATTTAATGCTATAACTAGTACTCCAACAGTATTTTTTTTTCACTTTGTGTTGCTATATGGGGGCAAACTGTTGAAATCATTACCTAATATATACTAAACTGATCTTCTGTATATAAAGAGAATAGAAAATGAATCATGATGTGATTGGAAGGGGAGAAGGAGTGGGAAAGGGGAGGGTTGTGGGTGGGAGGGAAGTTTTGGGAGGGGGAAGCCATTGTAACCCATAAGCTGTACTTTGGAAATTTATATTCATTAAATAAAAGTTTAATTAAAAAAAAATTGAGGTCACTAGTAATGTAGGCAGGCAAATAAGAAACAATTTATAAGATTTGTGAGCTGGAAGGCCATGCCTTGACCACATCCCTGTGTGATCTCATGTTCCTACCTGACCCTACCTGTATGCCCACCTGCCAATCAGGCTACTGTAACCACCCTCTTTGGGATAAATAAAAGGCCTGGAGCACAGTGGGCCCATCCTTTTGTTTCGCATACACTTTTAGGGTAGGTACCTGGCCCTCAGCCCACCTGTGTTCTCTGCCTTCCTTTGTTAACTTTGCTAAGCTGCTTATAGCTGCTCATAACCAAATGCGTGCTGCACGTGGTTCCTAGACTGCACTCTGATTGATATAGCCCCAACTTAATTTCTGGACTTTTTTTTTTCTCCATTAAACCAAACCCTCACACTCCTATGCATTTCCCTCACTAAATAAAAAAAAGTTTAAATAAACTTACCATGCTGCATGGTCTATTTGAGCTAGTATTCAGAATTCTCTGAATTTGTGGCAAGAAACCACATAGCTTATTAATTTCAGAAATATTGTTAACAGATCAGTTTTACTAGTGAGGCCATCCAGTGGAACTAAGAGTCTGTGGGTGCCTCAGACATAGGTAGAATGTCCTGCACAAGCTAACTTATCTGGAAGTATGAGGAGTCAGATGGGTTAATAGGCAGTCAGTGGAAATTGGGGTGCAAAGTGCTTGCTTTCTTCCCAGGGTATCTTTAGCAAGGTCAAAAGTGCCTGCCTGCCCACTCCTTGAAAGCTTCCAATTTTGCAATAAGAATAGCAGGGGAGTAGCAATTCCATTTTCCTGAGCTCAAAGTTTACTGTAAACAAGTTACCTATCCCACCCTTCTGATGGCTTTGTTTTATCATGAGTAAAAGAGGTCTTTATATGGGTTTTGTCCCCACCTTGTAACTGAGTGTCAAGTTTTTTTTCTTCACAAAAAATGTGCTTAAAAGCTCAGTACCCAGTCAAAAACAATGAAATCCAGTCATTTGCAACAAAATGGAAGAATCTGGAAAAAATCATGCTGAGTGAAATAAGCCAGTCCTAAAGGGACAAATATCATATGTTCTCCCTGATTGGCGACAACTAACTGAGCACCAAAGGGGAAACCTGTTGAAGTGAAATGGACACTATGAGAAACAGTGACTTGATCAGCCCTTGTCCTGATGGTTGATGTACAATGTAATACTTTATCCCTTTTAGTATTTTTTTTGTTCTAGTACTATTGGTTGAACTCTGTAATTAATACACAATTATTCTTAGGTGTTGAAATTTAACTCTAAAGTGATCCCTGTTAAATATAAGAGTGGGAATAAGAGAGGGAGGAGATGTACAGTTTGGGACATGCTTAACCTGACTTGCCCCAAATGGTGGAGTTAGGAACGTGCCAGGGGATTCCAATTCAATCCCATCAAGGTGGCATGTACCAATGCCAGCTCACTAGCCCAAGTGATCTATTTCTGTGCTCAATTGATCACACTGATAGGTCTAAGAGTCAAAGGGATCACATAAACAAGACTGGTTTCTGCTAATACTAACTGGTAGAATAAAAAGGGAGAGAAGGATCCAACATGGGAAGTGGGATACACAGCAGACTCATAGAATGGCAGATGTCCTAAGCAGCACTCTGGCCTCAGAATCAGCCCTTAAGGCACTCAGATCTGGCTGAAGAGCCCCTGAGAGTTTCTCAGGCATGGAAAGCCAAGACACTATGGCAAAAAAAAAAAAAAAAGAAGAAGAAGACCTAAATGAAAGGTCTCTGCAAGTGAGATCCCAGTGGTGGAAAGAACAGGGCCATCAAAGAAGGAAGTACCTTTCTCTGAAGGGAGGAGAGAACTTCCACTTTGACTATGACCCTGCCAGAATAAGATCAAAATCAGCAAACTCAAAAGGCTTCCATAGCCTTGGTAACTCATGACTAGAGCCTAGGGAGATTACTGACGCCATAAACAAGAGTGTCAAATTGTTAAGTCAACAACAGGAGTAACTGTGTACTAACTTCTCATGTGGGATTTGTCCTTAATGTGTTGTCCAATATGAAGTAATGCAGGAGTCACTGTGTCCTTACTTCTCATGTCCAATGTGCAGTGATGCTATAACTAGTACTGAAATAGTATTTTATACTTTGTGTTTCTGTGTGGGTGCAAACTGATGAAATCTTTACTTAATACATACTAAATTGATCTTCTGTATATAAAGACAATTGAAAATGAATCTTGATGTGAATGGAAAGAGAGAGGGAGCGGGAGATGGGAGAGGTGTGAGTGGGAGGGAAGTTATGCGGGGGGAAGCCATTGTAATCCATAAACTGTACTATGGAAATGTATATTTACTAAATAAAAGTTAAAAAAAAAAGCTCAGTTCCTTGGAACTCTTCCAGTTTTTTCCTTTCTTGGATGCACCCTCCATGCCACTCTGGCTGGAGGTCTCTGACTCTAATAAATTTTGCTTTTAAATATCTCTTCTTCTCCATTTGGAAATTCTTCCATGTGAGACAAAGAACCCAAGCTAATAATATTTTCTCCATCTCCATTTCACCTGCAACAAAAGTACTGAGAGTGTAGGAAGACTTCTATTGGAAAATTAAGATACATTTTTATTACAGAAACACAAAAATCTAGGGAAACTAAAAATAAATTGATGATTTATTTTAGGGAGCAAGAAATTGTCCATGTAAGGAAATAACCACATGATAATGTGAATTTCCACATATAAATAATAATTACTTAGTCTATATAATGTTGGAGTACAGTACTAAAACAGTACAACCTTATGATATATTTAAAAATGCATGTGGTGGTGAAGTAACACCTTGAGAGTAGGGACTCCATTTTGGAGCACCTGAGACTCCATTCTGGGAAGCCAACCCCTCGACTGTGAGACTCTGGTCTGAAGCTACTATCTAAAACTTTCAGACAATAGCAGCAAACTGCATCATACTTGGCAGAGCATAGAAACCCCCTAGCATGATCACTCAAGCTTGAAAGTAGATAGGCTACACCAGGGTTAATGATAAAAATGTAATTTGTCTGTGTCCTACGTATGATTAAAAACAATATTTGGGTTAATGTCAAGATTATCATCAATATTGTTAAGATCATAACTGGTATTATCAAGATTATAATTGATATTAATTTCAAATAGGTTTTAGGTCAGCTTGCCCCAGTAACTATATATTCTCCCTTGATCCTAGCAACCATGTTCCCCTCCCAATTTTTGCTTTTTGCCTTTAAAAACCCTGTTGCTTTGGGCTTCAGGGTCAAGAGTTCTTTAGGGTAGGAGTCCACTCTCCACTGCCAGCAATAAAGGACCATCAAATTTTATCATTGTGTGGTGCTCCTCTGTTTGCATTTGCTCAGGTACAACAGTTGGACTGGCACTGTGGCTCAGTGGTGGTTGTCAGCTCAAGTCCCAGCTGCTCCATTTGACATTTAGCTCCATGCTAATGTACCTGGGAAAGCAGCAGAGGATGGCCCAAGTACTAGGGCTTATGCAACCATTTGGGAGAGCTTGATGATGCTCCTGGCTTCTGGCTTTGGCATTACCTAGCCCTGGCTGTTATGGCCATTTGGCAAGTGAAACAGTGGATGGAAGACCTCTCTCTCTCTCTCCTTCTGTCTCTCCCTCTGAAACTCTGCCTTTCAGATAGACAAATATTATTTGGAATGGCATGTGCATTCATTTGGGGACAGATATGAGAAGTAAATATATTTTTCTTTAGTTTCTCTTAGTAGAAATTCAACAATTTAAAATTGGACACACTAAAGCATGTAATTGTTATTTATAAGAAATGGGGAAAAGTACAAGAGGGTTGCTAATGCTTACAGTCTTTTCTTCTGGGAGGTCAGAATTATAGAGGTGGGCAGTGTGCATTGTTATTTGTCTATTGAATCAAAATAAAATTATTTGAATTATGAACATTTGAATCTCTAATATGTGTGCTAATAAATAAAAATGCACATGACTGTGTGCTATGGTTTAAATATAGTTTGTCAGTCTTAATATTGTCTAGGTGTTTGATGTCTGGAATAACGTTGAAAGGTGGCAAGATTTTTTTTTTTTTTTTTGAGATTTATGTACTTATTTGAAAGGCAGAGTTAGAGAGAGATATCTTCTACCTCTTGGTTCACTCCTCAAATGGCTGCAATGGCCTGAGCTTGGTGATCTGAAGCCAGGAGCCAGGAGATTCTTCTGGGTTTTCCACATGGATGCAGAAGCTGAACTACTTGGTTCATCCTCTTCTGCTTTCCCAGGTACATTAGCAAGAAACTGGCTTGGAAGTGGAGAAGCTGGGACTTCAACCAGAGCCCATAAGGGATGTCCAACCACAGATGGCTGCTATGCCATGGTTTAGGTCCCAGGTGGTAGGATTTTAAAGATGAGACTTTGTCTTTAACAGGTATTATTGCCTTTCTTCTGGAAGTGGGCTCATTGTTGTGACAGTGGGTTATTATAATGCCATGCAGCCCTCTTTTCTGTCTTTTCCTTACTTGTTTACTAGCCCTTCCCTTCTCTGCCATGAGTTGAAGCAGAATATAGTCACATGAACTTGGACTTTGAATGTTCAGAATTGTCAACCAAATAAACTTTATAAATTACTGAGTTTCAGAGAAGTATGATTATCTTCTTGTTAGGTAGGAAGTCAGAAATTGAGCCTATGTGCATATGAGAAAGGCCTGAAGACCGGCACTTACTGCGGAAGCTCCAGAAGCCCAGCATCTTGAACTTCAAAGTCCTGCCCCTTCTACCCGATAACTTTTCAGGTGCAGCCTAGTATCTGCACCTAAGTTCCGCCTGGATGCTGATGACCTTCCAGGGAGTTCTGACCCTTCTACCTGGTCTGATAAACATCCTTCCTCCAAGGTGGGGACAGGACGCCAGCCAGGCTTCCCCTGTCTGATAACTTCAGGGGGAAAAACTCAGAAAAGAATTTTTTGTATTTACACCCAACAAACCCTTTGTTCCGGAGAAGAAGGAGAGGGGGAGGAAAAAGGCAGGAAGGCAAGACCCATCCCCTTAAAAACTCCAGCCTAAGTGTGATCTATGCACTCGCTCTCAGGTTCTGTCTGGAGAGTGCCCATCCGTTCCGTTCTTACAGATGTCCCTACCCTAATAAACCTTGCTATTTTGCTTTTCACTGCTCTATATCTCACACCTGAATTTTTTCTTGCATGAAGACAAGGACCCTTTGCTTCTCCAATAACATTTCTGGAAACCACAGAGGGATTTTAAGACATCGAAGATCAGTATTCCTTCCCTCAAGCGGGACGGGATCTGTGGGAATGACTGTTCATAGTCCAGCACCCCACAGCTCTCCAAGAACGTGGAGTCCCCCTGGCCATGGCTTAGCTATGGCCAAAACTCCAGAGGGATTGTAAGGAACAGGAGCGCAACTAGGAAGGGCAGTTGGCTGAGAGCCTGGAGACCTGTCTTTCTGGCTGCTGGACTGCGACCCGAGGACCTTGCCTCTCTCTTGGTGGGATGCCTGGTCATTCTGCCTACTACTACAATAGTGGGGCTCAGTCTTTTGAGGCTAATATTGGTCCTCCAGGTAAACTCCGACAACTAGGTAGTGGGCAATCATGAGCCATAGGAGGAAAACCCACTCAGTCCCCAGACATCAGGGCCTTTCCCTATGCTCTCCTCCAGTTGAGATGCCTCACAGGCACAGCCAGAGATTTCTGATGAGATGAGAGTACTTGCTCACATCTTTTCCTCTGTCACTTTTCTCCCTTCCTCCTCCCTCTCTGTCTCCCCCCTCCTCTTTGTTGCTGCTGGCCACCAGGAAGGGAGAGGGAAATTCCATAGGTCTTTCCACCTAAGGAAGGGAAAAGCCCTGATCCGATAACCCTTTCTAACCCGGTAAATGTTTTCCATCTTTGCAGCATATGGTAGTTCTGGTATGTCTTGAAAAGTTTTTTGTGCACTTTCAATTGCTGTCGCTAAGCTTTGATTGCCTGAGAACTGAATCTGAACAGGAGCTAAAGTTAACTGTCTGTTTTTAATTGACTTGAGTGATTGCAGTAACCCTAATTGGATCTGGCTTTGCTTGAAATATTTGAGTTGAATGGATTAAGATCTCACCTTGATGGCTGTTTTAATTAGACTAGGTAATGCAAACTTCTGTTGTGTTATAAAGGATTTGCTATTGGAGGTTCCCAGCACTCTTGGTGAAGCAGTGCTCCTACCCAATCCCACGGCTAGTCCTGTCCTACTAGGCCCGCATTCACAGTCTCCCCTGTAAATGGGGCACTATGGCCTTTCCCTGCTTTCTCTTCCAGTCAGCCTGGCCTGCTGCACCCACGCTGGCACAGCCAGATATCTCAGTGCTTCCAAGGCTGCTTTTTTTTTCTCCATTTCCAATACTCCTCGCTAGGAGGCTAGGAGAAGGGCAAGGAGAAATGCTTCTGGCTACTGCTGGCCTTTCAGGTTTCCCCACCTACAGGAGTGGGAGAGAGAAACCTTAATTCATTAACCCTTTCCAACCTGATGGATGGGTTTTTCTCTTCTTTGCATTGATGGAAACTTTTCCTTCAGCTCTACTGGAGGCTCTGATTCTCTGCCTCTTTGTTTCGTGATGTGTTTCATTGTCCTAAGCGATGGGCTCACACACTGTTGATCAGCTTTTCGGTGCTGCTGTAGCTAACAGCTGATGAGAGCTTCCATGTGTCTTGAAGGTTTCATGTTTGTCTAGTGGCAGTACTGAGTCTTAATTGGGAGAACTGCAATGCAAAGTTGTACACATTATTTGTCTGTTTTTAATGTTTGAGTGATTACCTTTACTCTGATCAGATCTAGCCCACAGCCTTGGTTAAAATGCTAGTTAAATGTATATGTTGGCTAAACAGTCTGACTCTGGCAGTTTTAAGTTCTAAACCAAGTCCACTGACTTTGAGGCTTCCAGTCAGATCCCTGGAACTCTCAAAGGTTGAGACTCTGAATTTGTTAAAATAACAGCTGTTTGAGTCAATTCACATTATATAAAGTTAAAATGCTATAAATGATGTCAGACCTATGTTGCATTCACGTTATTGCTTTCCAGCTAAAGTGGTTTTAAAAAAATGAAAGTAAATTCTGTGTATATAAGCCTTTATGTTATTAACTAAAGTAAGCCAATAGGATTGGTTCTGAAAATTGGGTTAATCCAAATGCCCTTTGGTTTGTTTGGTTTGCTCGCTCAGTTTGATATGCTTTAAACTTGTTTCTTTCTTTCTTTTTTTTTTTTTTTTTTTTTTTTGACAGGCAGAGTGGACAGTGAGGGAGAGAGACAGAGAGAAAGGTCTTCCTTTGCCGTTGGTTCACTTCCAATGGCTGCCGCGGCCTTTGTGCTGCGGCTGGGTCACCGCTCTGATCTGATGGCAGGAGCCAGGTGCTTCTCCTGGTCTCCCATGCGGGTGCAGGGCCCAAGAACTTGGGCCATCCTCCACTGCCTTCCCGGGCCATAGCAGAAAGCCGGCCTGGAAGAGGGGCAACCGGGACAGAATCCGGTGCCCCGACTGGGACTAGAACCCAGTGTGCTGGCGCCGCAAGGTGGAGTATTAGCCTATTGAGCTGCGGCCCCGGCCTTAAACTTGTTTCTTTAAAGGATGAAGATCTTTTCAAATTTGTAAACATGCACTAGTGTCTGTGTTTGCTGTTCAGAAAGTGTTATCCTTATTAGTTACTTAAAAGCATGGAAATGTAATTTTGACCTTAAAAATAATTCAGATAATGGTGTGGTATTCATTAATATCTCAGTGTCTTAAGTCATCTAGGCATTGTTGCTGAGTAAAACATGGAAAATATATTATGTGTACTTTTAACATCTTAAATGCTGTAAGGAGACTGTTTCAGTTTGTTAGCATGTATTTTCATAGGTTGTCCATACATGACAATTCAAGACTATGTAAAAGTAAATACTGGTGTAAGTTTCAGAAAGTGTGAGCAAGTCACAAAAAGTTTAAGAAAAGTTTATGATTTTAAAAGACAGTTTACAGAGTTTTCTGCAAAGTTACACTGACCTAAAATTGAAGGCCAATCTGTTAGAACAATGGGGTTTTTGAAAAATTCATATTAATGTGTTAGTAAATAATATGGAAATTGTCTCAATTGTAAATCTTAAAATCTGTTTTTGCAAAAACTGTAACGTCTCCTTTTAACAGTGTCTGTTTAATTGGTTACTCCGCCATTTCTAGAGTTAGGTCCTGTAAGCTCTTTTTTGACTCTGTTAAATTATTCCAAGTGATGCAGTGATTTCGTGTGCTAATTCTTATGTTCAAGGTTTTTTTTTTTTTTATTACTGTTTTATTCGACAACAAGAGACACACAATTTGTGTTCTACTGAAGTAATCTATTGTGTACTCTGTCTCTGGTAAGTTCTGATTGATGAAAAGGATTGAGTCTTAAAAGTTTGTTATTTTAAATATCATTATGATTAAATCTGGCCTAAAAGTGTCAAAATCGTCCTGCCTAAATGGATGATATCATTTCACAATGTTAAGGAATTCTATTTGACAAGATAGTCTAAGTTCTCTTGGCACCTTTTTTTTTTTTTTTAATTTATTTGACAGGTGAAATTATAGACATTGAGAGAGACAGAGAGAAAGGTCTTCCTTCCATTGGTTCACTCCCCAAATGGCTGCTATGGCCGGCGCTATGCCAATCCAAAGCAAGATGCTTCTTCCTGGTCTCCCATGTGGGTGCAGGGGCCCAAACAACCGGGACTAAAACCTGGTGCCCATATGGGATGCCAGTGCCGCAGGAGGAAGATTAACCAAGTGATCCACAGCACCAGTCCCCTCTTGGCACCTTTAACAGACTTCTGAAAATCAAAGCTCTAAAATCTCTGGACTTTTGATATCTCCAGAGGAGCCCCTGGAGATGTCAAAACAGATATCTCTTATCTTGCAGAGATAATAACCAATTGGGCTATTTAGATTAAAAGTGTTGCCAAGATGTGAAATGATGCTAAACTTCAGTTATAAACATGTTTCTTTCTAGCTGCTCCAGTCTCTGGTTCAGAAGTCAGATTATTTAAAGGGGGACTGACAAAGTCTCCATCCAGCTAATGCTGAATAACCAGACATTGTTAGTTCAAATGTATTGCTATTTCAAATGTGGATCAAATGGAAGTCTAGCCAAAAGGGAGAAAGTATTCCAATAGAGACTTGGAGACAATTGGAGATGGTTATGTGGCAGATACTAGAGACCTGGGTTCCAGGAGCCCAAGAAAGCTCTAGAGTCCACAGGCTACACGGTGAAAACCCGGGAGCCCAAAAAACTTAAACTTATGGGTTACACAGAAATGTTAGTTAAACCTGGCAACCCAGATCCATAACCCACTGGCTACATGGTAAATATCTGGAAGACAGGCCAGCACCTTGGCTCACTTGGCTAATCCTCCACCTGCAGCACTGGTACTCTGGGTTCTAGTCCTGGTCGGGGTGCTGGTTCTGTCCCAGTTGCCCCTCTTCCAGTCCAGCTTTCTGCTGTGGCCCAGAAAGGCAGTGGAGGATGACCCAAGTGCTTGGGCCCTGCACCTGCATGGGAGACCAGGAGGAAGCATCTGGCTCCTGGCTTTGGATCTGTGCAGCGTGCCAGCCATAGAGGTCATTGGGGGGTGAATCAATGGAAGGAAGACCTTTCTCTCTGTCTCTCTCACTGTCTAACTCTGCCTTTCAAAAAAATAAAATAAGATAAAATAAAATAAAGAATAAAAAAAATCCAGAAGACAAAGGATGGCAGCGATGTCTTCCACAACTTCTCCTCTAAGTCAGGCTATGCAGTAAGCACTGGTTAAATGCCAGTTAAATCTGAAAGCCCAGGAAGTCAGCCTAAGCAACAAGAGAGACCCAACTTGCTGCCTCACTTCTCCTCTTTTCTCTTCCAGAAGGGAAGTTACTACTGTTCTGCAGGACTCTCCAATGTGATGTATGGTTTGATCCCCAGACCTTATGTAAGGGAGGACTGACCTTTTCTGTAATAATGCCTGGCCACAGTATAGAGGGCCAAACAGCATAGCCAGAAAAAGAGAGGTTAAACTATGAAATAATGTTACAGCTGGATTGATTTTTCTGTGTACACAGTAAATGGGCAGAACTCCCCTTTTAAACCAAATTGAGGGGAAGATAAAAAGTTATTCTGATGACCTCAAAGTATACAAGCAGGTCACCACAGTTGATCTTACCTAAAAGGTCATAGTTCTCCTCATGGGCATGGTTATAGCTCACAGGGAAATACTAAGTGTCAGAATTTGCCTGTGACCATAGTTTTCTAGCTCACCATGATGACATTAAAGAAATCTTCAAGGTCAGGATTGGGTCGAGCACCCCCTTGACTGACATCATAGAGGCTGCCTCCATGGTCTACTTTATTAGAGACCAGGAGAACGAGGAGCAAACTAGCAGCAGGAGCAATGTAAAGATAGGTAACAGGCCAATCAATGGCTGCTTTGCATGGGGATCTGCTGTTAAGGAGACCCAATAAGGCCAGTCCACCTCAAACGGCACTTGTTTCCGATATAAGGAGCCAGGGCATTGGACAAGCATCCATCGTGAGAGAAACCACCTTCTGTCAGCTCTGCCAAGAGCAAGGCCACTAGACACAGAACTGCCCTGGGTGTCAAAGGACTCCTGGTTCAGAACCACAGACCCTGTGGCCCTGAGCTAAAAAGCCTTTGGCTCTGCCTAGCTTCCAGCTATAGCCACTGCTATTGAGGGGATGGCCTAGGGTCAGTGAAATGTTAAGTTGCCTATTTGTACCAGCCTCCTATTCAGCTCTCCTCCTAGTCCAGCCATTTATAATGTGAATCAACAGGGTGCCTCCCTTAAAGATTTGCATCTCTTGCAATTTTCTTCCAGCACCCCATGGATAGGTTTGGGTCTCACACCCAGCCAGGCCTTAAAAGTCTATCCAACTATTTTTTTTTTTTTGACAGGCAGAATGGATAGTGAAAGAGAGAGAGACAGAGAGAAAGGTCTTACTTTTTGCCATTGGCTCACCCTGCAATGGCCGCTGCGGCCGGCGCATCGTGCTGATCTGAAGCCAGGAGCCAGGTGCTTCTCCTGGTCTCCCATGCAGGTGCAGGGCCCAAGCACTTGGGCCATCCTCCACTGCCTTCCCGGGCCATAGCAGAGAGCTGGCCTGGAAGAGGGGCAACTGGGATAGAATCCGGCGCCCCGACCGGGACTAGAACCCGGTGTGCCGGCGCCGCAAGGCAGAGGATTAGCCTATTAAGCCACGGCGCCGGCCCTATCCAACTATTATTAAGCTTAAAAAGTCTTCCTGCCAGTTCCTAAAAACAGAGCTTTGAGTAACAGCTAACTTAGATAGTTCTGCACCTATTTGGACAGATCCTCACTGAGGACTTAAAGGGCCTATCTCTTGATGGGGAGTGCACAATAATCCAAAATGTAGATGGCTAAATGTAAATAATTTATTAGTCTGTTTCCTCTCCCAGACTGAGACTCTGGTCTTGTAAATTAGCTTAACTTCCTAGTAAAACTAGCTACTAGCAATCCAGGGGAGGGGGGAAACATAGCCAGTACATTAGAGTGTTAATTATTTAACCCTTATCCTCACTCCTGGGGAGAGAAAACCAGCCCCAGAGAGGATAAGGGCCATGCAGCAAATTCCAAGTTCTGCAAACTCCAGGCAATGCCAGCAGGTTACAGTTTCCTAGATACAGGGAAATAGCACAGTTCCTAAACCAGGCTCTCAACAGGGAGCCAAAGCAGAGCCCCCTCCTTTGGGAAAAACAGACAAATAACGCACCACTTTCATCCATTGAAAAGTTGCCATGACTAGGGCTCTTACAAAGGGATTGCTAATTCAGTCCTTCAAACAGGCAGGTCCTAGATCTGCTACCTGCTGCCCAAGAAAGTGCCCCAACTAGGGCCAAACTAAATGTGTATGAAATCATGTTCATGTTTTCTTGGACAAGGCCAGACAACTCCAGGACCAGTTCAGACAAGGCTAAAATATCTGGCCTAGCATCACATCTGGTCATGGAAATCCTGGTTATGCCTCTCCTTGGCAACATAATGTCCATATTCTTTCTGCTCTCTGCAGACAATTGTGCTTTAACATCCTTGTTTGTTCTGTCGCTAACAGAAGATAAGCCATCTGGCTCCAGGTGCTTCTAAGACAAGGCTTATAGCCTACCTCAGACAAGGTGACCCACCTTCTGGACCAAGTGGGACAATGCTTCCAGAGGCCATTCTCAAGCACCATAGGACAGAGAGCAAGAGAAAAATACCCATTTGTCAGCTTCAAAGTAGCTATAGAAGACAGAACTCTGCCCATTTATCTCCATAAAGAATTGTGGGTCTTTTTTTCTTGAGGGGGGATACATAAACCTTGCTGTTTTGCTTTCCACTGCTCGCTGTCTGACACCTGAATTCTTTCTTGCATGAAAACAAGGACCCTTTGCTTCTCCAGTAACATTCTTAGATCTGTGTCTATGAAATACATGAAATCAGTTCTTTTTATGTTCATAAAAATTTTCAAAAATTACTGAGACTCAGGCATAACAACAGAAATAGGAATAAGGCAGCAGTTATTCTAAAAAGTCTTGCATAGAGAATCATACTGTGGTAAGGTTTACTCTAATTCTGAACAAGCATAGTGCTTAGAGAAATGAATGAGAATTTTACTTGAGTGGAATGTGTTGGCTATTTAGTATTTTATTTCTTGGAAACTATGCTAAAAATAAGAAGTTGTTTTATAATGGCAGATTTTCATGAAAATATATTCTACAGTGAGAAGGAAAATACATTTAAAGAGGATAATGCACTGAATTAAAGAAGGTGTGTTTTTTCTAATACATGTATGAAAGATTTCAAAATATTCACTGTGGGGCATGAGCGTGGCCAGGCCAGGCCAGGGTGCCCCCGCCCGAGCTGCGCGGAACGAAGCCACGCGGAGCCAAGTAAGATGGCGCCCAGAGGAAGTAAGATGGGCAGAATCCAAAGTTGTTTACCACTAAAACTAACTGGCTGCGCAACATCAGGGGAGGTAACAAAACTAGTAACAAGTGTATAGACATAGGGCTAGTCCTATAGAAATCCCCCCATAAGGTGATTTTTTTAAGTGATTGGTTGGTCCTTAGCCCTGCCCCAATGACTCTGCAGTTTTGTGTTATAAAAGGTACTATTATGCAAAAGGAGACTGAGTCCTTGCTAGACTTGGCTCCCCGCTGCGTCTGATTGTCTCCGGGACCAGGAGGCTGGGGAACGGGCGAGCGGCGCGCTTACCTTTCCTCGGACCCAGTCCATCCTGTAAGGGTGGACTAAGACCCAACAATTCACAGAAATGCATATTGTGCAAAATTATTCAAAGCTTTCAAATTTTTCATACTAAAATAAAAATATACTTTCTGTTAGGAAAAGAGGCACAGAATAGAGAGGAAGCAGTGTACAAATTTACAGCCAGACCGAATTTATTCAGAGAAAATAAATTGGTAAAGATGGGTGAAAAACTGCTGGCATGCACATGATGGAGCACAAGGCAGAAGACCATGACCCCGAGAGGTCAGGCCTTTTTATATTTTGGGAGGGTTAGGGATTGTGGTGCGTGTAGAGGGAGCAGGCAGAGGTGAATTCCTGGAACTGGGTGGGGTCTTGGGTACCTGGGAAAGAATGCAGGGTGGGTTGTGAAGGCAATAGGGTGTGAGACTCAATTGAGATTCAATGAGAAGGAATAAATTCCAATGTTTATGTATCTTTTGGACAATGAGCAAGAATGGCTGAGGCTTACGCCATTGTTCCATCAATACTGACTCTGAGTATAGACAAGGAGAAGGGGCACTGATTTCTCTCTGGCTACTTCCTGCTGATACTAGGTGTAGACATGGAGGCAGGATTTGAATGAGGTCTATCTGAAGTAGGCAGGCATACAGGCTAAAATTGATTAGATTTGTAAACTGTAAGACCACGCCTTCACCACGCCCCTGTGTGGCCTCATTCCCCTACCTGGCCACACCTGGGTACCTACCAGCTAATCAGGTTAATTAACCACTCCCCTTTGGAAGTGGGTTAAAAGCCGGGCCACTCTTCTTCCCTGGACCCTTGCCAGGATGTGGGCTTGCTGTAGCCCTGTGCCCTATGCTACCTGGCCCAGATACAGGCCTAGATGCTCTTCCATGTGGCTGGTTTCTGGTGCTTGGTATGAACCCTTATTCACCTCTCTCTCTTAAATAAAGCTCTCTCCTGTGCATCTTTATCACTAAATAAGAGCTCAAAATATACCATGCTGCCTCGTTTATCTGTGCCAGTATTTAGAATTCTTCTCTAAATATTAGGCAAGAACGCTCTCAGGCTTATTAATATTGGGGATTTATTAATAAGCTTGTGGTGAAATCTTATGGCACCTCCAAATTCCGGTAGCACATGTGTCACCCTGTTAGGTAGGAAGTCAGTTATGAGCTTATGTGTGTGTGACATAAAGGCCTAAAGAGAAGACATCTATGTCCAGCATATGCTGCATCTCAAAGTCATCCTGATGGTGTTTCAGGGGCAGCCCAGTATTCACATCCTGCCCTGCCCTGCCCCCTTCTACCTGATAACCTGCCAGGTGGGGGGGTCCCCACCCCTTCTGCCTGACAAGTCTTCCACAATCTCTCAGGTGCAGCCCAGTATCTGCATTTCAAATACCCTGCTCTGGATCCCAATTCTCTAGGGGGTCCTGCCCACCCTTCCTCCTGTCTGATAACATTTGCATCCATAAAGTCCTTTGTTTCAGACCTTCAAGAGAAAACTCAGATAGAAGTTTTTCTATTTACATCCAAAAAGCCCTTTGTTCCAAGAGGAGCAGAGGTGGGGAAGCAAGACCCATCTCCTTAAAAACCCCTGGCCTCAACCAGACTGCATGCTCAGCCCTCTGCCTCTCTGCTGAGCCACCCGCCTGGTCTGGCCAGGTGTACTCTCTCCACTCAACCATGAAACCTCGCTCCTCTCCCCACCCCCAGTCCAGGCAACTGGGCACTCTCTCTCAGGTCCTGTCTGGAGAGGTGCCCATCCGTTCTTACGGATGTCCCTTCCCTAATAAACTTTGCTACTTTTACTTTCCACTACTCTGTCTCACGCCTGAATTCTTTCTTGCGTGAAGACAAGAACCCTGCAATTTCTCCAGTAACAACCCCAGATAGCACTTCTGGGAAACTTAAGGGTCCACATTTTAGTGTAGATTTTAGGGGGTCATGTCCGATTTCATATCCAATTAATTGAAGGAGAAGGGCAGTCTTGTATTGCTCCTGTGAGACAGCTTGAGATAAAGCAGTTATTCATTCCTGCAAGACCATTGGAATAAGTTAATTATACATGGCAGAAATGAGAGCACTATGATTATGCCCATGGTGGAGAAGATGACAAAATGAGGCAGAATTAGCATATTAACATGAGAGGTGGGTCCTGTGTAAGTAGACTTATATGAGGGAGGTGTTAATAGATTTAACAAAGTAAAATGTACCCAAGGAGAGTGCCCTTTGTGTTTGGTGGTGGTAAGGTTAGTCAATATCACCGGGTAGGGCTTAAAACAGCCTTATTTTGTTTTAACTTTTATTTAATAAATATAAATTACCACAATACAACTTTTGAATCACAGTGGCTTTTCCCCCCAATAACCTCCCCCCCACCCACAACCATACCATCTCCCACTCCGTCTCCCATTCCATTCACATCAAGATTAATTTTCAATTATCTTTATACACAGAAGATCAACTTAGTATGTACTAAGTAAAAATTTCAACAGATTGCACCCACACTGAAACACAGAGTATAAAGTACTGTTTGAGTACTAGTTATATGTACCATCAAATCACATAGTACAACACATTAAGGACAGAAATCCTACATGGGGAGTAAGTGCACAGTGACTCCTGTTGTTGACTTAACAATTGACACTCTTATTTATGATGTCAGTAAGCACCCGAGGATCTTGTCATGAGCTGCCAAGGCTATGGAAGCCTCTTGAGTTCACCAACTCTGATCTTATTTAGACAAGGCCACAGTCAAAGTGGAAGTTCTCTCCTCCCTTCAGAGAAAGGTACCTCCTTCTTTAATGGCCTGTTCTTTCTGCTGGGATCTCACTCACAGAGATCTTTCATTTAGGTCATTTTTTTGTTTGCCACAGTGTCTTGGCTTTCCATGCCAGAGAAACTCTCGTGGGCTTTTTAGCCATATCAGAATGCCTTAGGGCTGATTCTAGGGCCAGAGTGCTGTTTAGGACATCTGCCATTCAATGAGTCTGCTGTGTATCCCACTTCCCATGTTGGATCCTTCTCTCCTTTTTAATTCTATCAGTTAGTATTAGCAGACACTAGTCTTGTTTATGTGATCCCTCTGACTCTTAATCCTATCATTATGATCAATTGTGAACTGAACCTAATCACTTGTACTAGTGAGATGGCATTGGTACATGCCACCTTGATAGATTGAATTGGAATCCCTGGCATGTTTCTAACTCTCCCATTAGGGGTACATCTGATTGAGCATGTCCCAAACTATACATCTCCTCCTCTCTTATCCCCACTCTTATATTTAAAAGGGATCACTTTTCAGCTAATTTTAAACACTTAAGAATAGTTGTGTGTTAAATAAGAGTTTAACCAATGGTATTAAGTGGAACACAAAAATACTAATAGGAATAAAGTATTGAGTTGTTCCTCAATAGTCAGGACAAGGGCTGATCAAGTCATTGTTTCTCATAGTGTCCATTTCACTTCTACAGGTTTCCTTTTAGGTGCACAGTTATTTGTCACCAATCAGGGAGAACATATGATATTTGTCCCTTCTGGACTGCTTATTTCACTCAACATGATGTGTTCCAGATTCCTCCATTTTGTTGCAAATGATTGGATTTTTTTTTTTTACTGCTGTATAGTATTTTATAAAGTTCAAATCCCAATTTCTTTATCCAGTTTTCTGTTGATGGGCACTTAGGTTGGAAAAATCTTCCATGCTCATGGATTAGAAGAATCAATATCATCAAAAATATCCATTTTCCCAAAAGCAATTTATTGATTCAATGTGATACCAATCAAAATACCAACGACACTCTTCTCAGATCTGGAAAAAATGATGCTGAAATTCATATGGGGGCACAGGAGACCTCGAATAGCTAAAGCAATGTTGTACAACAAAAACAAAGCCAGAGGCATCACAGTACCAGATTTCAGGACATACTACAAGGCAGCTGTTATCAAAACAGCATGATACTGGTACAGAAACAGATGGGTATGGATAGATCAATGGAACAGAATAGAAACACCAGAAAACAATCTAAACATCTACAGCCAACTTAAATTTGATCAAGGATCTAAATCAAATTCTTGGAGCAAGGACAGTCTATTCAATAAATGCTGCTGGGAAAACTGGATCTCCATGTGCAGAAGCATGAAGCAAGACCCCTACCTTTCACCTTACACAAAAATCCACTCAACATGAATGAAAGACCTAAATATATGACCGATCACCATCATATGATTAGAGAACATTGGAGAAGCTCTGCAAGATATTGGCACAGGCAAAGACTTCTTGGAAAAGACCCTGGAGGCACAAGCAGTCAAAGTCAAAATTAACTATTGGGATTGCATCAAATTGAGAAGTTTCTATACAGCAAAAGAAACAGGAAAGTGAAGAGGCAATGGGCAGAATGGGAAAAATATTTGCAAACTGTGCAACAGATAAAGGATTAATAACCAGAATCTACAAAGAGATCAAGAAACACCACAACAAAACTAACAACCCACTTAAGAGATGGACCAAGGGACCTCAACAGACATTTTTCAAAAGAGGAATCCAAATGGCCAACAGATACATGAAAAAATGTTCAGGATCACTAGCCATCAGGGAAATGCAAATCAAAACCACAATGAGGTTTCACCTCACCCTGGTTAGAATGGCTCACATTCAGAAATCTACCAACAATAGATGCTGGCAAGGATGTGGGGAAAAAGGGACACTAACCCACTGTTGGTGGGAATGCAAACTGGTAAAGCCACTATGGAAGTCAGTCTGGAGATTCCTCAGAAACCTGAATATAACCCTACCATACAACCCAGCCATCCCACTCCTTGGAATTTACCCAAAGGAAATTAAATTGGCAAACAAAAAAGCAGTCTGCACCTCAATGTTTATTTCAGCTCAATTCACAATAGCTAAGACATGGTATTATTTTGTTTTGGATAAATCCAATCACTAGGTTGAAAGGTAGAAGTGCAGTCAGGAGGTACATAGTGTGGTTTGGGTTGGGGTGTGTCTGCATAGACCCATAAGTGAGAGAGGGAAAGCAAGAGGGGAGGAATAGCTTCAGAATTCTGTGAGGGAAGTTCGATGAAAGAAGAGGCCTTCCCTAGAGAATTTCAAATGGGTTAAATATTAAGGGCTTCCAGGGAAGAGATCTGATTCTTAACAGGAGTAAAGGAAGGATTTTTACCCAGACCTAATGGACCTGAGTGGAGAGTTTAATTAGAGCCTGAAATAAAATTCCATTCATCCTTTTCCTGAAGAAGGAGAATCATAAGGAATGTGAAAATGCCATGAGATATGAAGAGAGGCAGATACTACTTGAGTAATTTGAGAGGTAAACTCTGATCCATTGTCTGACTAAATGGAAGCAGTTAATCCAAATCTTGTGATAACATCACTTAACAGAGTAGTGGAAGCAGTGGAAACTCTTTTGTTAGTAGTAGGGAAAGTTTCCACCCACCCGAGACGGTGTCCATCATCACCAGAAGGTAATGTGTTCGCCTAACTGGTGGCATATGGGTGTATTCAGTCTGCCAGTCCTCCCCCAGGAGTGATCCACAGGCCTGATGAAAACGGAATTGGGGTGGCCTGATTATTAGAGTTAGGGATAGCAGTTTGGCAGATGCTACATGTCTGAAATATGTTATGCAAAGTTTCTCATATAACAGGAGTTACTGTATGTGTGATCTCAGGAAGTGAGTTTTAAGTTTGAAGAAGAGAATTTTAGTTTGAGTGATAGAGGGAACGAAGGTTTTTTATAAAGCTAGCTTGGAGAGAAGAAGGGAATATTAGCTTTTCATCTAAAACCACCAGGAGTGATTTCTTTCTTGATTCCATTTGTTGTTGGAACTGAGAGATTTCTAAATCTGAATATAAAGGACAGGTTAGGTTAAAGAGAAAAGATGGGATTATCTCCCTATGAGCCGCTGCTTTAGCTGTCAGATCAGCCTGATTGATCAGAGAGGTATTATTTAACTTTCTGGTGCCCTTTGCAATGAATAATAGTGACTTTGTTGGCGCTGGGCAGCATCAAGAAGAGCTTTAATCAGCATGCCATTTATTATAGGAGTCCCTCTTTCTTGCCATATCTGGGAGTTGGAATGGATGATATTATAGGCATATTAGGAATCTGTGTATATATTGACTGTCTTTCCTTTGACTAAGGTGAAGGCTTGAATCATGGCTAATAATTTGGTTGTTTGGAGGTAGTGTCTGGAGGTAAGAGCCTAGCCTCTATGACCATATGGGGGGAAGAGTGGGAGGTATCACGATGCCCCTCAATTATTGCGTATCCAGTGGAAAAAGAGGGAGTTTTAGAAGCACTACCATCAATGAACCAGTCTGGGGCTTTGGGAAAAGGAGTGTCTTTGAGATGGTGAAATGTGTTCAGGGAAAAATCAAGGAAGTCAGGACAAGAATGGGATTCGAGAGGATCAGAGACAGTAGTGGGGAGTAGAGTTGCTGGGTAGAGAGAAGAGCAACGATGAAAGGTAACGATGTGCTGGAAGGGGAGAGTGAAGAACTTGGATGTGAGATGGTGATACAGACTGAAAAGCCCAGTGGCTGAGGAGGTCTTGCAACCCATGAGAGGACCAGATTTGTAAGGGTTGATAAAGGGTCAGCTTCTGGGCCTCAGGTATTAGAATAGCTGCCATGGCCAGGACCCTTAGGAATTGGGGCCAGCCTTGATAAACCCCATCTAATTGTTTGAAGAAATGAGCCACAAGCATAAGAAATTTTTCCAGCCTTGTGGGCCAAGAGACCAAATTCCTGCTGCTTAAAGCTATGAATGTAGAGGAAGAATGGTTTAAGTGGGCTAGGAAGGCTCAAGGTGAGTGCTTGTGGAACAGCCTTCTTTAGGGTTTAGAATGAGGTCTCCAGGGAGGAAGTCTCTTGCAAGTGCTCATCTAGATTGCCTTTGGTAGCTTCATAGAGAGGTTTAGTGATAAAAGTTTGGAATCCAAATGCGAAAATATCCCATGGGCCCCAAGAAAGAGAGGAGGTCTCGCTTAGTACATAGGAAAGAAAGATAATATATTGCCTGCTTTAGTGCCAAAGGAATTGTGCAAATATCTTGCATCATGTGAAGTCTCAAGAAGGTGACAGAAGTAGAAATTAGCTGAGCCTTCTTTGGAGAGACCCTATAACTTTTCTCACTATAAAGTTTAAAAGACTAGTGGTATGTTGGAGACAGGTCTCTTGGGAGGGGCTACAGAGGAGAAGATAATCAACATATTGAAGAAAGGTGCTGAGTGACAGGTTAATAGAGGCCAGAGCTGCCTGGAGGGCCTATCCAAATAGATGCCCACTGTTCTGGAAACCTTGGGGTAATATAGTCCAGGTAAGCTGTCAAGTAAGGTGAGTATTGAGGTTAGACTAGGTAAAGACAGAGAGTGGTTGGAGTGTTAAGAGGAATTGTGAAGAAAGCATTCTTTATGTCCAAGACAGAATAGAAAGAAGTTGTATAGGGTATTTGGGAGAGGAGCATGTAGGGGTCTGACACCGCTGGGTATATGGGAAGGACAGTGGCATTAATACATCTGAGATCCTGTACTAAACCATAAAAGCCATTGGGTTTTGTAACTGGGAATATAAGTGTGTTATGGAGGAAGTGAGTGGGAATGAGTATGCTAGCTCGGAGGAGGCATTCTATAAAAGGTTTTAGACTCTGTGGCCTTCTGGGCTTAAAGGATATCGAGAAACAGCAATGATTTTGCAGGGCTTTTCGAGAGATGTGAATGGGGGTATGATGGATGGCAATTAGCTGATGGGAGGTATCCCAAACTACAGGGTAATAAATCAAGGGAATAGAGGGAATGTGAGGTGGAGAGGTGGGGAGAGGACGGTCCACATGTGAAGTATTAAGGTTTGTGTTTTATCCCCGGTGGGAATGGAGATAGATGCCCCCAAGTGGTCCAGAAGGTCCCTGCCTAAGAAGGGTGTGGGGCAGTTAGGAAGGATGAGGAAGGAATGCAGGAGAGTAACATCTCCAAAGGAAAAATGTAAGGGAGGGGTCTTATTAGGACTTTCAGTTAGGCCTTTCATGCCAGCAATACAGACTGAAGAAGGAAGGAGAGGACCACAATATTCATTTAAAACAGATAACCTAGCACCAGTGTCCACCAAGCAACTTGCTTGCCAGACACTGTCCCTAGGGTCCCTGGACTCATCTGCAGTGGGGGCTGTGGAACCCAGGACTCCTCATTCAGTTAAGTTTAACAGAGATGAGATGTCTTGTACCAAAGTGGTTTGAGCAGAGGGCTGTTCCAGAAAGGGGTATCGCCCTCCGAGGGGCAGTCCATCTTCCATTGACCCTATTGTCTGCACTTGGGACACGAGGCAGGGGGAGACCTCAGAATAGGGCAGCTCCTGGCCCAGGGTCCAATATTGCCACATTTAATACAGGCCGAGGAGGACTGGAGTCTTGAACTAAGGTGGACTTCGAGTTTAAGCAGGTCTGGGCCCAGCGCCCAGCATTGCTGCACTGATAACAAGGCCTCGGAGGGGTGGGACTTAGCTTGCAATTGGGGTCTTGGTAGTCTACAGAGGCAAGCATCTGAAACTTTGGTTTTCTATTTCCTTCTGGGTCCTTAATTTCTCATCTCTATTGTTAAAAATACAAAAAGCCACATCTATGAGGTCCCTCTAGGGGTTTGTGGGCCATCTTGTAATTTTTGGAGTTTGTGATAGATATCTGGAGCTGACTAGGACATAAAGTGAGTATCATGCCTCTGTAAGGCGTGACATAAATAGTGCAAGGTTTTCATTGGGTTCCTGGGAGACCTCTCAGATCTTCTCATAATTAACCTGTTTAAGGCTGTTCTTATCCATAGCCTCCAGCAGGCATGAGATCATGTGGTCTCGGGTCTGCAGTCCCAGGTCCCCAGGTTGGTAAGTCCAATCTGGGTTAGGGTTGGCTCTGGGGATGGCTTGAGCTGTCTCTGGGTGTCTGTCTGGGGCCTGGCGGTGCATCCCATTTGCACACTGCTCAGCAGCATGCCAGGTATGTTCAAATTCATCTGTAGTTAGGGTAGAGGATAGAACTAAATACCGATCATTCCAAGTTAAGCTATAGGATTGAGTCAGGCAGGGAAGTCCCTTACAATATTTAGAAGGATTCTCGGACAATGAGCCTAGACGTTCTTCAGTCTGACTAAGGTCAGAGAAAAGGGCACATAGACCCTAACTGGACTTTCCTCTCCAACCACCTTCCTCAAGGGGAGGAGGGGTTGGGGTTGCATAGTTCAGGAGCATGTGTGAGCAGATAGCATGTGGTGAAGGAGGAGGGGTGAGAGGATAGGAGGTGGGAAGAGGCAGTGTGGGATCTGAGGGAGAATTAGGCCTGTCAGTCAGAAAGGAGTCCATGGGCTGAGGCTCTGGAATTCCTTGGGATGGGGAATGGGGCAGGGGATCACCTATAGGGTCATTGTCATAGAGCGGCTGAGATGAGGGAGGAAACGGTGATGGAGCCAAAGGCTTACAATGACTTTTTTATTCCTTGGGAAGAACTGGGTGAAAAGAATTCTGTGGAGAAGGAGACAGAATGGTGGCAAGTCCCCTGCTACTGCTGGTGGGGTGGAAGAGGGGCAATGGGGAGAAACAAAGTGAGCAAAGAGTCGTGTACCTGAGGTGTCAGCTTCTCAGGTGAAGAGGTAGAAAGTTTAAGGGAAGAATCCAAGCCTTCTTCCTCTAAGAGAACTTGGAATGAGGAAAATTGACCCAGAAGGAGGAAGAAAGCTGGGACATAAGAGACTTCTGACCATCTGCCGTTTCTCTGTAAAACTACTAAGGTTGCAGAGAATTTGGAAATCAAAGTACCGAATTCTGGCCATTGTCTTATTCATATTGAGGCCAAATTTTAGTCCAGAGATTAACGAATCACTTCCATTTTACCTCTCCCTTTAGGCCTAGCTTGTGCAAGCTTTTTAGGAGGCAGGCCAAAGGGGAGTCTGGTGAAATGTGAGAAATTTTGGAACCCATGGATTAGGCAAAATATGGTCTGAGGGAAGGGGGTCCTTTTCACAGGGTGTCCCCTGGAAAAGTATTACCCAAACTGAGAGCTGAAGTTCTGGGTCCTCCTAAGAGGAGAGAGTGAGAAATCCCAAGCTTAGACCGGTGTCCTGATTCTAAGCCAGGGAAACTGACCAAACATCCCAGGCCCTGTGAGAGGGGATGAACCTCAGTGCAGTTGAGGTGACAGAGGCCTCTCTTACCAGTCCAATGGGTCGAGAATGAGATTTAATGTCGTGTGCAGAGATGAGATACAGCAAAGGGCTCTGGCTGTATATTTGTTGGGAAATGAGAAGTGTAAGTGGGTGTGTAAGTGTAAGTGGGAGTGTAAGTGTAAGTGGGGGCATGTTCTGGAGAGGCATGTGCTCAGGTCAGAAGGGAAAAAGAGATTGTAGGAAATAGAAGGTAAGGGGTGGGCACAGACAGTAAAACATGGAAGGAGTTCAGAAAAGAGAGTTTGGAGGAAGGGTGGGAGATCACAGCTCTTACCCAGAAAATGCAGGAGCGGCTGGTTTGGTCAAGTTGCTTATTCCCCACTCCCCTCCTCACATGGGGTACCAAAACTGTTAGGAAAAGAGGCACAGAATAGAGAGGAGGCAGTATACAAATTTACAGCCAGACCAAATTTATTCAGAGAAAATACATTTGTAGAGGTGGGTGACCAACTTCCAGCATGTACATGATGGAACACGTGGCAGAAAGCCTGAACTCCAGGGGCAGGGCCTTTTTATATTTTAGGAGGGTTAGGGATCGGGGCGTGGAGGTAGCAGGCAGAGGTGAATTCCTAGAACTGGGCAGGGAATTGGGAATCTGGAAAAGAATGAAGGGTGGGGTATGAAGGCAACAAGGTGTGAGACCCAATAGAGATTCAAGGGCAAGGAAAAAATTCCAATGTTTATCTATCTTTGGGGCAATAAGCAAGAATGGCTGAGGCTTATGTCTTTCTTCCAGGGCTTTTGTCTATTTTTGACAACTGTTTTGAGCATTCTGATACAATTAAATATAGTCATTTTGAACTCTAATGATGATATGATGCTATGATCATACATAACGTGATTATCTGGGTGTAAGACCTACACATTTTATCCAAGTTAGCAGATATCCTTTTATGTGTAAACTTTTTGTCAAATATATCAATATGCATAAATAAGGTTTTATTCAATACATTTGTGAATATACTATCATAACATTTGCAACTATTCTGTTAATATTAATAGTAATTATTACTTTTGCTTTATAGACCTTTCAATTTTATTTAAATTGAATAAAGCACTATGCATTATTAAATATTATTATATACCTCAATAGGATTGGTCTGACTTTATACCTTAATATGATACATCTTTCACTTACCAGATAACAAAATGTGTCAATGTAATAGTACTTTAGGAAAATTCAAAAAATATACAGTTAGACTTTGATATCCACAGGAGACTGGTGCCTTGATCCTTGCATATACTAAATCTGTGGATTCTCAAGTCCCTTTCATAAATCACATAGTATGTGCTTTTAACCTATATAATCCTTCTTTATACTTTAATCATATTAGATTGCATATAATACCTAATACAATTAAATGCTCTGGAAATAGTTGTCATATTTTCTTTAGGGGAACAATGACAAGGAAAAAGTATACTTGTTTACTACAGATTCAAGTTTTTTAAAAAAATATCTTACATCTTGTTTGAAGTAATGGATGCAGATCCAGAAAATATGCATTATCGACTATAACATAAAACTTTGTGAGTTCCAGCACTGAATAACAAGTTGTTTACCTATTCTGCACTTGCTAACCATTTCCATGGTATGTCAAGAGAGAGAAAACTTTTTAATAATTATTACCCATTAAACAGTGAAATAAGCCAGTCCCAAAAGACAAATATTGTGTTTTCCCTGATATGTGGCATTAATAGAGTATATAAAAATGTAATGTATATGAGCAAAATTGACATTTTGAAATGTGATTATCATTTACAGCCCTTGTCTCTACTACTGAGGGACAGTAGTTTTATTGTTTTTTCTTCTATTTTTTGAATTATTTATTTTGTGGAGGGTTAAGCTTGTGATTACAAAATAAGCTGAAAGTCTTCATTGTAAAAATTGAAAGAAAGAAAAAGAAAGGAAAGAGTGGGGAGGATGGGGACATGGGCACGAGGGAGGGTAATATCACTAGGCCCTTATATCTGCATATATGAAATAGATGGAATCTGTTCACCTGATATAAATGAAAAAGTTAAAAATTTTTAAAAAGAATTAAAATTCATAGAAAAATAATTAATTTACAATACTGTTTTCAGATGACTTGATAGACTCAAATAAAGTAAAATCATTGTTTTATGACTATTAACGTTCTTGACAGTTTTCAATGTAATGCACCACACAATCATTTGTCTTCTACCCCAAATAATTGTGTATTGTATTTTATACAGATGTTTAGTTATACTATGACATAGACCACTTTTTTGTCACTTTCTAATACTCAACTAACAATATAATGAAGGAATTATAACAGAAAAAAATCAATGGATAAATAAGCTAAATATTTGGAATCTCAACTGGAAAAGAGACTTTGATATGAAATAAAACACCAAGTAAAAGAAATAATGAACTGTAGGACAAGGAAATTCAGTGTTTGACTATGTAAAATATTGCGAAAGATAACAACAAAAGTAAAGGGCATTACCAAAGAATGGAAGAGAGTATATTAAAGAGAATTGACCCTTTACAAATTGTTTGTAGATAGATATATAGACAAGCAGATACAGATTTTCTTAGAGATAAGCAAAGAATAAACTGAGGAAAAAAATTTGTTCAAAGCAATTTAACAACAATGGGGGGGAATAAATTGGTTTAATTAATACAGGAAAGGAGTGTAGAGAGGCAGAATTCATTTATTAAGAAAACTAAACTATTTCCCTTTTCCATATGTTAAGGACATGTTGAAACAAGAATATATATATACCAGTCTAATGGAGGTTCACAAGTAACACATTTTTTTCCAAAAAAAAAAAAAAAAAAAGTGATGTAATTTGGTCACAGTAAGAGAAAGAAAAATGTCTTTGTATCATTTTTAACAACTATTTCAATACAGGGCAGAAATTGGAGATCCTCCATGAGTTTCCAGACATGGTGCTTCTCTCTCTGATGCTGGCAAGTTACTTTGCTTAATAAACCATATAATTACATAATTTTGTTATATCAACTTCCTTAATAATGTATCTGCATCAGTGTATGGTGGAAATCACGGACTGAAAAATAAGCAGAGTCGCTACCCATTTCCCTGTGTGAGTTGTTCTGAAATTGGAACTATTCATCCAGGCTGTCATTTGGATTGTTATGGTCACTGCCTTTCTGTGGAGCACTGACTCACAAAGGAAAAACAGTGAATTCATGCCCCAAAACAGGAACAAAACACCAACATAAACACTTGGTTGTATAACAAGAACTTCCCAGATTGAAGGGATCAGTGTATCCAAGACAAAAAAAAAAGTTAAAGGAAGAAAAAAATTGCCTATAAAAAGACATTTGCTATATTGTAAAATTTAAGAATAGCAACATTTTAAAAAGGTTTTAACATCTAAGAGAAAACCTGATTAAAAGTGAATCAATATAGGTTATCAACATGTGTTCAGTTGGTAAGTATTTATCAAGTTATTTGCTTCAACTAAGTGTACATGCTAGCAGGAATAATGCCCTCTGAATATATTAATATAATAATAATAATAATAATAAGGACCCATACAATTGTACATGAAATACACCAGGTAACATATCAGTAGCATAACTACAAAGGTGCCTCAATACAAATTATTCTTCATCTAGATTTCTATACCCAGCTAAATAATTAACAAAATATAAAAGCAAAATATATTTATTTTCATTTCATAATTTTTTTGAGATTTTGTTTTGGATCTACCTTTTTTCTCAGAGAGTTAATTGTGACATTATCCTGGAAAAATAAAGACACACACACACAAAAACTGAATATCTTGTGTTTAGGATATTTTGTATTAAATGCAGGAATTTCCAAAATGAAAGCACCAGTATGAAAGCCATGCAGAAGTTATTTGCTGTTGATGTGGCAGCAAGAAAACTGAGGGCTCTGGGTCTAAGTGCTCTGGAGTTGTAAGAAAAATCATGATGTATGTGGCAGGGTGAATATTAATAAACCTGCTGGTAAAACTGGAAAAAAAAAGAATGATAAAATGGAGTTGATAAAGAAGTGATTAGAGGGTCAAGAGAAAGTAGAGACTTGTGTAACACCTGCCCTTGGATTTGGAATGAATATTGTTTGCTGGGTGTTTGTTGTATTCTCCCAGACTACATGTTATAGAATCACTTTTTCCTGCAGCTAACCTCTCATATGAATATGGCTCTGGGAATAATTCAAAAGATAACTGTCAAAGGGCTCTGAAAAGTTGAAAGAAGTGAGGGACTGTCTAGCAAGCTCAGTACTTGAAGAAGAACACTGGAATAACTTCCTTGTTTTATCTCCTGTACATGTAAACTGGGCTCTTGAGATGCTTCCAATCCAGAACTACCAATAAGAAGGGATAAACTGAAACAAATAGGCAGATGTAATAAAACTAGGATGTTAGAAAAGAAAAAGTGCAATGGAGATATACCAGGGGCCACCTTTGTGACCATATCCTGAAGTAACTGTGCCCTGAGCATCCTTTTCATAAAGACTGATAAAGCCATCAGTGAGGTGACAGATCAACCTCAGAGGTGACATCTGTGGGGTTGTGTTGGGCCAGTGTCTCACCCCACAGCCTCTAGCAGTGATGGGCTTAATCAGTCTGCAGCTAGAGAGTCAGTGGTGTCTATGTGGGCCAACCCATCTTCTGTTTTACACAGAGGCTAACAGTAGACTATGTCCTCAGGGGAATACAGTACACCCAAAATAAGCACTGTGACTTGTTTTCCACTTGTTACATATTGAATGTGGTGGGCCTGATCCATGATTAAGTCAGAGTCATTGAACACAGACAATCATGACAGGCTGAAACAGGCAGACTGCTTGACCTGTGCCTGATTTATTCTAAGACCTTATTTCTCCTGGTTTTCTATTTCATGACTGAAACTAACTAAGGCCCAGTGTATTCCAGTTATCCACCTTTACAGACAAAGGAAAACCATATAAGTGTCCCATGACCATCCTCCCTGTGTCATAGAATTACCTATATCCACCTGCCTTGGCCAGTCAAGTAGAAGATGATACAAGCCAGGCATGTCGCTCCTCTCAACCTCTAGATTAGGAAGTAATTCAAGTAGGTACTTCTTTCTTTAAAGTCATTGGATAACATTTAGTGGAAACAACAGGCATCCAAAAGTTGCAGGGAAGACCAGGGGTCATACACTTCTTTACAGTTAAGCAGTTAACATCTACCTTTTCCTTCAGCAAGTAACACCTGACAGCCACCAGATAGAGGGAACCATCATGGATCCTGTGGTGCACCGGTGAAACCATGAAATCAAAGCTGACTAGAGAAGCATTGAGAAGTCTCAGGACACTAAGTTGAAACTGTGGTCTACAGCAGTAGGTGATAGACTATGTTAGAACTTAAACTGTAAATCGTACCAGGGTAATTGCCTACTATGACAGGTTTAACTAGGATTCAGATTCTCTTAACATATTTTCTAAAATGATTAGGATACAGCCTAAAGTTACTTCTCATTCTAAGAACCATTAACTCAAAAATTGATGAAGAAAGAGAGCTAACTTATGCTGATATTGAGGAGTCAGATATTGTACCTGACAAATATTTTTCAACACAAAATTAATAACTCCTTGAAACAAAATAAAAAACTAGACAATTTCTTGAAAGTAAAATTATGTAAAAAATGGAAATTAAAGAACTGAAATTTACTGCAACAAATTAAAATGAACAAGACCTCATTGAATGAGTACCATAGTAGGGTAGAGATGACAAAGGATAGAATGAGTGAATTTGAATACCAAAAAATAAATTCCCTCAGGGGTTGGCATTGTGGCATAATGTGTAAAGACTGCCTGCAACACTGGAATCCTACATGGGCTCTGTTTCCTGACCCAGGTGCTCCACTTCCAATCCAGCTTCCTGCTAATAGCCTGGGAAAATCAGCACCAGATGGGCCCTGGCTATGGCCTGGCCCAGCCCTGTTCATTGTGGCCATCTCTCTGTCTCTCCTTCTCTCTTTCTTTAACTGTTTTTAATTAAATATATAAATCATAAAAAAAAAAAAAGATTTCCTCAATCTCAACAACACAGTTAACATAGATGAAAGAAAGGAAGGAAAGAAGCAAGGAAGAAAGGAGCGATAATCCAGAGTCTCAGGGACCCACGGAGCTAGAACAAGAAAACTAGCATCTTATTGTTGGTATCACTGCATCACAGGATGGCAATAGAAAAAGAGTGGTAAGAGTGGTGCTAAACATGCTACTGGAAGATGTAAGTGCTAAAAATTCACAAAATAAAGCAAAGGACCTATAGATTTTTTTGGAAGATTTATTTTATTTATTTGAAAGGCAGAGTTACAGAGAGAGAGAGAGAGAGAGAGAGAGAGAGAGAGAGAGAGAGAAGTCTTCCATTCTGCTGGACCTACAGATTTTAAAATGTCATAATTGAACTTTTGGAAATTACAGCAAAGATAAAAATCTTGAAAAACCACAAAATAATGATGACTTTTCCACAAGATAATGATGACTTTTAGCCTGAAGGGAAAAACAATTTGAATGACAATAATTCTACATCAGAAGCCATGAAGACCAGAAGGAAGTGATACAATATATTTCAAGTGCCAGTAGTATAAAAAAGTCAGTTCAGGATTCAATATCCATCGCTTCTCGTCCTTTTGGCTAAGATCAAGTGTGTAGGATTCAATATCTACCAAAAATATTTTTCAAGGTGAAGGGCAATGCAAGACACTTCCACTTGGTAGTTTAAGGAAAAAAAGAAAAAGAAGAGTGCTCACTTCAGCAGCACATATACAAAAAAAAAAAAAGGAAGAAGAAGAAGAAGAAGAAGAAGAAGAAGAAGAAGAAGAAGAAGAAGAAGAAGAAGAAGGAGGAGGAGGAGGAAAGAATCTATGAGAACTTGTCACAGGGAATCTATCCTTAAATAATGGTTAAGGAAACTTCTTAAAAGAAAGAAATGCTAACAGAAGGGGCTTCAAAATTCAGAAAATAGAGAGCAAGTGGCATGAAAATAGAACTAAATATACTAATTAATTTTGTTTCTTATGCATATGTTAAATGATACTTCAACAGTGTGGCAAAAATAACCTACATGAAGGATCTCTGTGAGTGAGACTCCAATGGAAAGAAGGAGCCATCAAAGAAGGATGTACTTTTCTCTGAAGGGAGTAGAGAACTTCCACATTGCTTATGGCCTTGTCTGAATACTGGTGGAGTTTGTGGTCATAAAAGGCTTCATAGCCTTGGCATCTCATGGCAAGAGCCTCTGGTGATCACTGATGTCATAAATAAGAGTATTAATTGTTATATTTACAACAGAAGTTATTGTGCACTTACTCCCCATGTATGACCTCTGTTCTTAATGAGTTGTATTATGAAAATTAACTGCAAAACTTGTTCTCAAATACTACTTTATATGTTGTATGTGTGTGTGAGGGTGAAAACTGTTGAAATCTTTACTTAGAATAAACTTGGTCTTCTGCATATAAAGTTAACAAAAATGAATCTTAATGAAGAATGGGATGGGAGAGAGAGTGGGAGGTGGGACGTGAGTGGGGATGGGAGGGTGGGTGTTGGGAGAAGAACCACTATAATCCTAAAGCTGTACCTATGAAATTTGCATGCATTAAGTAAAAGCTTTTAAAAATAAAAAAAATGATACTTCATATTTCAAGCAGAAACTATAACACTTAACATGGTACTTAATGTATGTAGAGTACATATTAAGAAAACTGTATTTAAAAATGGGGAGATACAGTTCTGTGTCTTGATTGAAGGGGTGGTTAATTGAAGTTGAATATGTAATAATGTTCAAAAAATTACAGACACATTTATGAGATACTTAAGAGTACACACAAAAATGTTGAAATTGGAATAAACTCTGCTTGGATACCTTTAAACACCCTGGATTTGTTAACTGTGCTGTATTTATGTCAGGTATCAGCACTGATGGAAGGATAGTAAAGGTCACAGAGTACCTCCATATTATTTTGCAATCTCCTATGAATTTACAATTATTTCTGTTTATTTTTTAAAGATTTATTTATTTATTTATTTATTTGAAAGAGCTACAGAGAAAGACAGAGAAAGAGAAAGAGAAAGAGACAGAGAAAGAGAGATCTTCCATTCACTGGATCATTTGCCAGATGGTCACAATGGCCAGTGCTGAGCCAGGCAGAAGACAGGAGCCAGAAGCTTCATCCAGGTCTCCCCCATAAGTAAAAGGGGCCCAATACTTGGGCCTTCTTCTGTTGCTTTTCCCAGGCCCTTCTCAGGGAGCTGGGCTGGAAGTGGGGCAGCTGGGACACAAACCAGAGCCCATAGGGATGCTGGAATCACAGGCAGCAGCTTTCACCAGAACACCACAACACCAGCCCCTGTAATTATTTCTGAATCTAAAAATCAATAGAAGCACCAGCTATATAATTATTAATAATGATATAAATATGTGTTAGAATGATAGAAAATTGAAGTACTATGGGTCAATGTCATGACAGACTAAGTAAGCATATGACAAATGACAGATAATGTTTGCAACAACAGAAAACAATTAGAGAATTTGTTGCAAGCACATGCATGGCATATCATTTTAAATAAGTACATCAGATGAAAAGAAAATAGTACCATAGGGGAATTTGAATCTACATAAAGCAACAGAAAGATCCAACTAGAAAATATATAACATAAAAATATTCCAGTGTTAATGTACTATTTTAAAAACAAAAATAAATGCCACAAATTCCAGAATATATAGTTTAGGTAGAAATAAGATGTGTGATCATGTGGTCAGTACTGACTGCTTGTGCAGGGCATGATCGCAGCCATGGCACGGCCAGGCCAGGCTGGGGGGCTCCGCATGCGCAGCTGCCCCCGGATGCCCCTGCCCAAGCTGCACGGAATGGAGCCGCGTGGAGCTGAGTAAGATGGCGCCCAGAGGAAGTAAGATGGGCGGAATCCAAAGTTGTTTACCACTAAAACTAATTGGCTGCGCAACATCAGGGGAGGTAACAAAACTAGTAACAAGAGTATAGACATAGGGCTAGTCCTATAGAAATCCCTCCGTAAGGTGATTTTTTAAGTGATTGGTTGGTCCTTGGCCCTGCCTCAATGACTCTGCAGTTTTGTGCTATAAAAGGTTCTGTTTCGCATGAAGTAAATGAGTCCTTGCTACTAGACTTGGCTCCCCGCTGCGTCTGACTGTCTCCGAGATCAGGAGGCTGGGGAACAGGCGAGCGGCGCACTCACCTTTCCTCAGACCCAGTCCATCCTGTAAGGGTGGACTAAGACCCTGCATGCTTGCAAGTCTGTCATCCCATGTCAGAGTGCCAGTTCTAGTTCCAGGAACTCTCCTTCTATCCAGCTCCCTGTTAATGCACCTTGGAAGGCAGCAGAATATGATTCAAGTGCTTGAGCCCCTGCACCCAGGTGGGAGACTAAGATGGAGTTCTTGACTCCTAATATAAGAATACAAATAAAACATAAATTAAAAGAGGCCTAATTCATAAGGTTATCATGAAAATTAAATGAACATTAAAACTACTCAATTAATTTTAAAAAAGACAAAGTACATAAAAGAAATGAGAAGCAGAAGAGCAACTTGAAAACATTTCTATTTAACAGACTTATATGTAACTGTAATCAAAATTACAGTGAGTTTAAAAGGTTTATATTGCCAAACCCAACAATATTCTGTGTTAAGGTAGCATTTTTAAAAAATAAAAAAGCATGACTAGGTGAAAATGAAATTAATAGACGATGTTGTTCTGTGCAACCACTATTCAGGCCAAAAACTGGAAAAATATACAAATATCTCACACCCTTGTTATCAACATAACCTATGATCAGGAGGAATGGGAAATCAGACATGATGAGTAAGATACCCAGCCATTGAGAAGAATAAAACATTCTATATAAGTGGGTTCCAAATAAAACCTTCAAAACACCAAGAGAACAAACAGAATATGCTCAGATCTAAAGAAGAAATTAGGAAAGTTCCTAGTTAACTGTATAGGAAATACCACTCATAGGTACAAAGGGACTTCAAAAAGATTACTGAACATGAAATTAAAAGATAACTTTATTTTTGTGTGAAAAAATTTGAAATTCATGCATAGATTCTTCATATACCTTTTCTGTGAACTTTTGGAAGGCCCACCTTATTTTAAGATCTAATAACTAAACTTTAAAATATGTGAAAGTAATCCAGAGATTTGTGTGAAGAAATAGAGTCACTATTAAAAGTGTAGACAAATACTCTTTCTCATATTCTGGTTGTTTAATTAAATATTTATTTTGTTTGTTGATTATCACTAAAATATCATATTATTTTTAAAAATACTTCTCTATATTTTATTCCATTAATTTCCTCTGTAATCTTTATATTGAACTTTTCTCCTTTCTCTGGATTGAATATCCACCACACCTTATGGCTTTTTACTAGAGAAGTTTCTATCCTGATTCTGAGTCTTTCTTTTATTAAATAAGCAAAGAAAGGCATAAAGATTTCTCTAAGTACTTTTTAAATTGCATCCCATAATTTAGATATGAGGTATATGCACTATCATTCAGTTTATATTTTCTAATTTCTTTCTTGATTTTCTTTTGGTCTGGTAGGTTATTTTGTTTAGACTACAAGCATGGGGGGCAATATTCACATATTATTTTTACTGATTTTAAATGGTTTCAATTATTTGAAGTTTATATACATTTAATATAGCCCACTTTATAGTTTATGTGGTGTATTTTCCTATATGCACCTAAAATATGTAGTGTGAACATGGTAGGAATGATAATTTCTAAATAATAAATTTGTCAAGGGCATTTTAACAGTTGTAGAATCAATACTTTGACTATCTTTTTGCCAACATCTTTCTCAAAATTTGAATAAATATAATTAAATCTTTCTATCTTGTACAAATCAATTACTTATTTTATAGTTTAAAGTCTGCTATTAGATGTATTCATTTTTTGATATTAAACAAAGGTTATTGCCTGATTTAAAGGGATAAAACTTGTCGTGTAAATTGATATTTTATGAGCTTATTCTCTTATTTCTGGCAGTATTTTTGGGTAATATTAAGCAATATATTTCTGCTTTCTATATGTTTTTATTTTATATTTTTTCTAAGCAATTACATTAGATTCTTAGGGACACAGAAAATTCATGGTAAACATTTTCACAATATTTCAAATTCTTTTATTTTCTACTAGGTTTATTTTCCATTAGTTTCCCCAGAGATTTTATATATGAAGTGCACTTTTTGAAGACATTTAAGATATGTTAATTAACATTTAATTTGCTTTCCATTCTGATATTTTGATATATTGAATATTGGAATATTTGGTCATTGGCTTCACCTGTTATTAGTACTGTTGCCTGAAAGTATATAATTGTGCCATTTCCTTTCTATTTGTTTGCATTCATGATAACTTTTCACTATTTTTGTGTGTATAGACATATATACATCTTTGTTTATTGTGTATATTTATTTCAAGCAACTAAAATGCTTTATCATATTACATAGCAAATCAATATTGTGTCTGTTTGTATAAAATCGAACTTTGCAGCAATGTATTCTGATTTCTCCTATACATGGAAGAATACGTAGCTCATCCTTAATTTAATTTGTGTTACATATCTATATAAATTTACATATAATATCAATTATCCCATCAGCCTCTATCTTTCACTGACAATATTCATCCCTTGCAGATTTTATGGGAAAATTTACTATAGCATTTCCTCTACCTCCAGTCTCACATTCCTCTCCTCTAATCCCAGAGTAACATTTCTGTGACATGTGTCCTGTGTCATATTTCTGCTAGTGCTTTCCCATTATTTCCTGGATCAAATAGACCAATTACAATGCTATGTAAAAATTACATATTTTATTTATCTGACTTAGAATTTTTCAACTAGCAATACAGACCTAGATGTATCTTCCAGCAACACCAGACACCTTGTTTTCTTTATATGACACATTCTGTCACACATTCATGTCACTGCACCAGGTATGCTTTTTCCTAATAGAAATACATCAACTGTCAGCTTTAGGGTAACTCTTTCCTCTTTGTGTATGTATTTTTTTTATATTTTTCTTTTTCTTTCTTTCTTTTTTTTTTTTTTTTTATTTGACAGGCAGATTTAGATAGTGAGAGAGAGAGAGAGACAGAGAGAAAAGTCTTCCTTGTTCCATTGGTTCACCCCTCCACAGCCGGCACTCTGCGCTGATCTGAAGCCAAGGGCCAGGTGCTTCCTCCTGGTCTCCCATGTGGGTGCAGGGGCCCAAGTACCTGGGCCATCCTCCACTGCCTCCCCGTGCCACAGCAGAGAGCTGGATTGGAAGAGGAGCAACCAGACTAGAATCCAGCACCCATATGGGATGCTGGTGCCGCAGGCAGAGGATCAACCAAGTGATCCATGGCACAGGCCCCTATTTTTCTACTTTGTTTTGCAAATTGAAATGTTTGCATAAATTCTAAGAAGACTTTCAATAAACAGTTTAAATGAAATAAAAATATAATTTAACAAATTAATAAATAATTTAACAAAGATGCAAGACAACTACACAGGCAATGAAGGATATTTTGAGCAAATGATGATGGAGCAACCAGATGCACTCATCAAAAATAATAAAGTTGAATTGTTTCCTTATAACCTACAAAAAAATTAAATCACAAGGATAACAGACATAAATGGAAAAGTTAAAACTATGCAACTCATGGGAAAATAAATTAGAAGTAAATTTTCCTGACCTCAAATTAGGTAAAACCTTCTTAGGACAATGCACCTACAGCACACTTCATTAAGTAATCAAAATATTGATAGCTTTTTAGCATAATTAAGCTTTTTCCCAAATATCATCATCAAAAGCAAATGAGAATACAACATGCAGAATGGTAGGAAATATCTATAACTCTATCTATATCTATAAACTATTTGTCTGATAAAGAATTTAAACACAGACTATGCAAAGGACTTCTCTCACTCAGCAACATCCAAAACAAATAATTCAGTTACAAAGTGAGCACCAAAATCAAACAGACTCTTCAGAAAATATATGAATGGATGACAAAGAAATGTTCACAAGGTCATTAATTACTAGGGATATGCAATCAAATGAGATACAACACATGCAATCCACAAGGAGATAGTACTTTGTACCTTCTGGAATGGCTGAATTAAAAGACAGATCATACAAATCATTTTCAAAGATGTGGAGAAACTAGAATCCACATATTGTGAAAACAAAATGGCACTACTTTGGAAAACAATCTGTTAAGTCTTAAATGTTTATTTACCATATGTATCCATTCAGGTATAGCCTTAATAAATAGTAATAAAACCATTTATCCATATGGAAATTTGTACAGAAATGTAAAGAGTGTAATTAATATTAGCTAAATATGGGAAAAAAGTCTATGGAACAATAAATGAGTAGACAAAATAGTCTTCTGGTATAATAAAATGTTTCTCAATAATAACATGAAACAATATAATGATATATGCAATGTGGATGAACTTTGGGAACATTATGCTAACTGGAAAAAGAAAGTCACAAAACACTTGCTGTGTGTTTCCAGTTATAAAAAACTCCCTTATTAAACAAATGTGACGATGAACAGTCACCTAGGAATATAAGAAAAGAAGGGAAGGAGGATGATGGCTAATGCTTGTGGCATTTCTTTCCCAGATGATTGTAATATTCCAAAATGGGTTTTGGTGAGTTTCACAAATGTGCTATTATTTCATAAACTATAAACTAGAGATTTCAAATCTGTGAGTGATGTTTTCTGTGAATTATACTAGTTCAATATATCTCTCAAACATAAATGAGATATATAGGTAAATGGGTTCAAAATTATTTAAACAGAAAATACAACATAACTATTTCTAAGTTAGCTCTTATTTTGCAATCGGTGTTATGAATGACCTGACATTATTTAAAAATTTGCCCACCTAATTTATTCATGTTTTTATTCCATTGAACATTTGTTACTTTCTCATGACTTAAGTAGTTTTTGATCCTCATGTAAATTCTAATACATCACAGGAGTTGACACAGTTCATGTTTCCTTATTTTACTCCTTGAATTATATTATTCTCCTCACTTCATAGCATTTAATTTGAAAATCAATATTCCATTAGATATGTTAAGGAGTGTGACTACTTATGAATGGAAATGTACTTTTAATCTATTGCAGGCTAAATACCTTGCCCAATTTAAAAGCAAGCTTTCTTTTTGCTGTCATAATGTATTTTATTTTTTGCCTCTAACAGCAGATTGTTTACTTATATAAGGTTAACAAATGCCATGTGTTTTGTATACACAAATGTAGGAGCACAGTGATACTTCCTACCCTACCCTTCCTATGCACACTCCCACACTTTTTAAAGGAGTTTGAGTGATTAAGTATAATGAAGCATTGTTATTACTATTTTTTCTTAGGAAAACAGGTTGTTAAAGTAAGCACTCAGAAGAAGCTAACACTTTGTTTAAATACAATAGAAAACATTTTCATTAACATTTTACTACATTTTCAACTGTTATTTTGATTTCTTTCTTTTGTATTTTATGTTCTGTCCTGAGATTGTTTAGCCAAAGCTGAATAGTAGAATACATCCTGTTTACTTTCTTAATATTCTTCAGACAGTTTTTAAAGACTCATATAAAAGAACAGAAAGGAAGGGATGCACAAATATTATGACTACAAAACCAGGGTTGAATTTTAGCTTCTTAATAAATGGAGAAAAATAGGTATGAGATTTTTAGCAATTTTCGCTAGCTCTCTGACCATAACTATATCCATACATAAAGTAAAGATTATAACTACTCTTTTCAGTGTGAATAGGAATAAGAAATATAATGTAAGAAAATATCCAAGATAACATCTCACCTGCAGAATGTAACCACACATTGTAATGAATATTGTTATAATATATGTGGTATGTAATAATATTGCTGGCCACTGGACAGCATAAGGACCAATCACTGTGTAAAAACTCTGCTAGTGAAAAGCCATACTGAATAGATAAGTACCAGGCAAAGCTGTGTTGTGATCAACTTTAGATTTAGCTGCACTCACAAATTCCACAGATGCATTGCAACCTTAATATCATTTGGTCTGGTCTGCCTGGAACTATTAGTAGATTGGGATTGTTCCCATTCTGAAAGTTCACTTTGAAGAGATTTTTCAATCTCTGTAATATATCTGTTTAATTAATCTGGAAAGTTTGGTCAATTTCCCTTCTGATCTTTAAATAGATTTATGCTACTACACATAGTTCCATATTCTCACTTCGTTTTTGTGTAAGATTTATATAGTGCAAAATAGTTTTTACCTTCAAAGGAATATGCTAAAGAGTAAATGAGATAAACCTCACGAAGTTTGCATGCAACATGATGGTCACTCAACAATAATAGTAATATAATATTTAGTTATCTTAGATTTTCCTTGACTATTAAGTTTTCATTTCTGCTGTACTTCACTAAATGCTATACATGGTCTAGGCCAGATTTTTTAAAAGAAACAAAGACCAAAGTTTATTAGGAATATAGACACCAGCTATAAACAATAATTAAATGGAAAAATTTCCCCCCCAAACAGTAAATTTTGAAATAATCATTGATTATTAAAACTACAGTAGTATAACATTCTTTGGCTTGATAGTTATAAAATAGTTTTATAAAACTATATTTGCAGCAATAGTGATACATTCAGGCATTTCTTTTTGTTTCTGCTTTTTTTGTTTTTGATTGTTTTTTCCCCCTTTTAAAATTTTAGTTCCCAAATATAAGGGAGAATGTGCAGCATTTATATTTCTGTGTCCAGCATATTTCACTCAACATAATATCCTCCAGTTCCATCCAGTGTGACGTAAATGGTAGAATTCTATTCTTTTTTATAGCTGAATAATATTCCATTGTGTATATCTGCCACATTTTCTTTATCTGTTCATCTGATTATGGACATCTTTGTTGATTCCACAATTTGGCTATTGTTGACAGTGCTGCTATAAATATGGAAACACAGGTATCTCTTTGATAACATGTGTTCATGTCCTTTGCATAAAAGTCAACTATTAGGATTGCTGAATGATATGGCAAGTCTATTTCTAGTTTTTAAGAAATCTCCATACTGTTTTCCACAGTGGCTGTAATAAATTGTATTCCCACCAACGATGTCTAAGAGTTAATCCTTTCTCCACCTCATAGACAGTATTTGTTACTTCCTGTCTTTTGGATGTTTTGCATTCTGACAGGAGTGATGTGATGTATTATTGTGATTTTGATTTGCATTTCTTTGATGACTGATGATGTTGAATATTTTTCATATATTTGTTAGCCATTTGTATTTCTTTTTTTGAGAACTGTCTATTGAGATCCTTTGCCCATTTCTCAAGTGAATTGGCTGTTTTATTTTTGCTCTTCATGTTGTTGAGTGTTAAGCTGTTGATATATACCGGATATTAATGTTTTGTCAGATAGATAGCTTGCAAATATTAGTTCCCATTCTGTTGGTTGTCTCCTCACTGTATTGAATGCTTCCTTTGTTGTGCAGAAGTTTCTGTGTTTGATATAATTGCATTTGTTCAGCTTTGTTTTTTTACCTATGCTTTGGAAATCCAGGTCAAAAATTTAAAATATCTTTTTTTAATAGATTCTTTTTTATTAGATTCTTTTTATTTACTGACACACAACAATTATACATATTTATGCGGTACAATATAATATTTTGATACATGCATACATTTTAATTATCAAATTAGGATAATTAGCTTCCATTGCTTCATATATTCAAGATTTCTTTGTAGTGTGAACATACAAAAGTCGTTCTTCTAGCTATTTGAAAAATACAATGTTATATTTAATTATTGTTATTCTCCTGCACAATAGAACACCAAAAGGATACTTTTTACAATAAGGGAAAAAAAGTACTTTTTAATTCGATAAAACTAAAGCTTTCTGAAGTTTAATTTATATTTATATGTGTGTATATATATATATATATATATATATATATATAAACTTCATTAACTTTGAAGAAGAACCCAAGAATGGTATGTCTTTTGTAAGTACTTAGATATAACTATAGCTTATGAGACATAAAAAAAGTATGCTCCACTTTATACACTAAAATGAAGTAAATCTTTATGAACAAGTTTCACATCAACTCTCATATGATCACTTTAACCCTTAATCATATCTATGTGATAACTTTACCACTTAATCCTATCAATATGCTCAGTTTAACACTTAAAATGCTATTCTTATCACTTAGCTTAAGGGGTTTTGTGGCCCTATGGTAAGTTTTTTTTTTTTTTTTTTTTAAATGTACTCTTAGAGGCTGGCGCCACAGTTCACTAGGCTAATCCTCCGTCTGCAGCGACGGTACTCCGGATTCTAGTCCCAGTTGGGGCACCAGTTCTGTCCCGGTTGCTCCTCTTCCAGTTCAGCTCTCTGCTTGGTCTGGGAAGGCAGTGGAGGATGGCCCAAGTGCTTGTGCCCTGCACCTGCATGGGAGACCAGGAGGAAGCGCCTGGCTCTTGGCTTCGGTTTGGTGCAACAGCTGGCCATAGTGGCCATTTAGGGGGTGAACCAATGGAAGGAAGACCTTTCTATCTGTCTCTCTCTCTCTCTCACTGTCTAACTCTGCCTGTCAAAAAAAATGTACTCTTAGGATTAAGTCCATAGTAATATATGAAGAACTATACAGTTGTGAAGTTATAAATTTTATATATTTTACAATTAAAACTTTAGGAACATGGTGATTTTTCCTACCATGCCCATTCTCCCACCCACTATTTCACTCCTTCCCTCTACCATCTCTTATTCTCACTCTTATTTTTAATTAAAATTTATTTTCATTTAACTTCAAACACATATGATTATCTCTATGTTGAGTAAAGTGTTCAACAGATAATATGAAAAGAAAAGAAAACAAAACAAAACAAAAAATATTTCTTTCCAATCAAGTCAAGGGCTGATCAGAGTCATTGTTTCTCAAAGTATCAATTTAATTTCTAAAAATTTCCTTTATGGTGCTCTATTTATTATCACAAATCCAGAAGAACATATAGTATTTGTCCCTTTGGGACAGGCTTATTTCACTTAGTATGATGTTTTCCAGCTTCATCCATTTTGTTGCAAATGACTGGATTTCATTTTTTTTAACCACCGAATATTATTCAGTAGTGAACACAACCTATAATTTCTTTATCCAGTCTTTAGTTGACAGGCATTTGGGTTGATTCCATGTCTTAGTTATCGTGAATAGAGCTGCAATAAACATGGGTGTACACATGGCTCTTTCAAGTGCTGATTTTATTTCCTTTGGGTAAATTCCCAGGAGTGGGATGGTTGGGTCATATGGTAGGTCTATATTCAGATTTCTGAGATATCTCCAAACTGTGTGTTCATTTATATCTTGTTATTTTACCAAACTATTCTATGAGTTCCAATAGTCTCTTAGTGGAGTCTTTTGGATCCTCTATATATAGAATCCTGTCATTTGCAAATAGGGATAGGTTGACTTCCTCCTTCATAACTTGTATCCCTTTGATTGCTTTTTCTTGCCTGATGGCTTTGGATAAAACTTCAAGGACTATATTGAATAGCATTGGAGACAGTGGGCATCCTTGTCTGGTTGCAGATCTAGTGGGAATGCTTCCAACTTTTACCCATTCAATAGGATGCTGGCCATGTGATTGTCATAAATTGCCTTAATTGGTTTGAAGAATATTCCTTCTATATGCAATTTGACTAGAGTTTTCATCATGAAAGGTAGTTGTATTTTATCAATTGCTTTCTCTCATATTGTTTTTGTTAATGTGATGCATTATATTGATTGATTTGTGAATGTTGAAACATCCCTGCATACCAGGAATAAATCCCACTTGGTCCAGGTGAATGATGCTTCTGATGTGTTACTGGATTAAACTGGTTAGTATTTTGTTAAGGATTTTTGCATCTATGTTCATCAGGGAAATTGGTGTGTAGTTCTCTTTTCCTATTGTATATTTTTCATGTTTAAGAAGTAAGGTGATTCTGGCTTCATAGAAAGGATTTGGGAAAATTCCCTCCCTGATAGGTCTAAGAGTCAAAGGGATCACACAAACAAGACTAGTGTCTGCTAGTACTAACTGATAGAATCAAAAAGGGAGAGAACGATTCAACATGGGAAGTGGGATACACAGCAGTCTCCTAGAATGACAGATGCCCTAAACAGCACTCTGGCCTCAGAATCAGCCCTTAAGGCACTCAGATCTGGCTGAAGAGCCCATGAGAATATTGTAGGCATGGAAAGCCAAGACACTCTGGCCAAAAAAACAAAAAAAACAAACAAACAAACAAACAAAAAAAACACCTAAATGAAAGGTCTCTGCAAGTGAGATCCCAGTAGAAAGAACGGGGCCATCAAAGAAGGAGGTACCTTTCTCTGAAGGGAAGAGAGAACTTCCACTTTTACTATGACCTTGTCTAAATAAGATTGAAGTTAGTGAACTCAAGAGGCTTCCATGGCCTTGGAAACTCATGACTAGAGCCTAGGGAGATTTCTGACACCATAAACTAGAGTGTCAAATTGTTAAGTCAACAACAGGAGTCACTGTGTTCTTACTCCTCATGTGGCATCTCTGTCCTTAATGTGTTGTCCAATGTGAAGTAATGCTATAACGAGTACTGAAACAGTATTTTACACTTTATGTTCTATGTGGGTGCAAACTGATGAAATCTTTACTTAATATATACTAAATCAATCTTCTGTATATAAAGATAATTGAAAATGACTTCTGCTGAAGCCCAGGCTTACCACATTGAAAGCCACTGCAGTGGACTGGCCTGTTGGGTCTCCTTGAGGGCAGATCACTGTACAGATCAGCCATTAATAGGCCTGCCACCCATTGCTTCTGGTGCCTAGCTTTCTTTTCCTCCTGGTTTGTGTTAAGAGCCCTGGCAGCTCTGCCAAGAGTTGGATCACTGGAAATGGACCTGCCCTGGAGTCGAAGGATGCCCAGGTCAGAGCCACAGATCTTATTGGCTCCAAGCTGAAAAGCCCTTCACTCAGCCCAACTTCCAAAGTGACCACTGCAGTTGAGGGGACAGCCAAGTAGGGTCAGCAACATTGCAGGCAGAACTGCAAATTTCTTGTTAGAGATGCCACCTGCCTTTACCTGGCCAGCTCTCCTCCCAGGCCAGCCAAGTAATGAAAGTCAACAGAGTGCCTTCCCCTAGGAGGTTCACACCTCCCTTAGGATATACCCCATGTGAAGAGATAGGTCTGGGCCTCTTAACTTACAAGGCCTAAAGCCCACCAGATTATTATCAAGCCCCTTCTATCAGGTTCTATTTGCCTCTCAATCAGAAAAATTACTTGTAGCTTAGACAGCACCTTTCTTAGCTCCTCTAATAATGACTCTGTCCTGTGTTCTAGATCCTGTCTAGTGCACTTGGGCCTCATTCCTTTGTAATCATAACCTCTACTCTACCACCAATGGCTCTACTCCCAACCTGTGTGTACTGATGGTCCTCTTCCCCACTTAATGCTGTATAATTGTTCAAACCTGGTAAATGCCACTCTTAGGATCATTGGTTACTATCCTCACTCTGTCTTTTATGACCTTGTCTAAATATGATCAGAGTCGGTAAACTTGGAAGGCTTCCATAGCCTTGGCAACTCATGACAACAGCTTAGGGTGGTTACTGGCGCCATAAACTAGAGTGTCAATTTGTTGGGTCAACAACAGGAGCCACTGTGCGCTTGCTCCTGATGTGGGATCTCTGTCCTTAATGTACTGTACATTTTGATTTAATGCTATAACTAGTACTCAAACAGTATGTTTTACTTTGTGTTTCTATGTGGGTGCAAACTGTTGAAGTATTTATACTAAATTGATCTTCTGTATATAAATAGAATTGAAAATGAATCTTGATGTGAATGGAAAGGGAGAGGGAGCGGGAGAGGGGAGGGTTGCGGGTGGGAGGGAAATTATGGGAAGGGGAAGCCATTGTAATCCATAAGCTGTATACTGGAAATTTATATTCATTAAATAAAAGTTAAAAAAAAAGATAATTGAAAATGAATCTTGATGTGAATGGAGTGGAGAGGGAGCGGAAGATGGGGGGTGTGCAAGTGGAAGGGAAATTATGGGGGCGGAAAGTCATTGTAATCCATAAACTGTACTTTGAAAAATTATATTTACTAAATAAAAGTTTAAAAAAAAAGAACAGCTGGGATTCTACCAAAAAAAAAAAAAATTCCCTCCCTTCCAATTATTTTAAATAGTTTGTTCATCTTTAAATAAACCCATCTGGTTCTAGGCTTTTTTATTTTACTGAGAGAATCTTTACTACTGATTCAATTTCTGTCTTGGTTATGTATATGTTTAGATTTTAACTGTCTTCTTGAATCAATTTAGGTAGGTTGTGTGTGTCTAGGAATCTATTTCTTCTAGGTTTCCCAGTTTGTTGGCATAGAGCTCTTTGTAGTAATTTCTGATGATTCTTCATATTTCTGTGGTGTCTGTTGTTATTTTTCCTATTTCATGTTTAATTTTATTAATTTTGGTCTTTTCCCTCCTTTTTTTGGTTAGTTGGGCCAATGTTGTGTCAATTTTGTTAATCTTTTCAAAGAAACAGCTCTTCATTTTGCCGATCTTTTCTATTGTTTCTTGGTTTTGATTTTGTTTATTTCTTCTCTAATTTTAATTACTTCTTCTAGTTTTGGGTCTGATTTTATGTAAATTTTCTAGGTCCTTGAGATGCACCGATAGCTCATTTCTTCAGTGCCTCTCTAAATTCTTAATGTAGGTACCGAATGCTATAACCTTTCCTTTTAACACTGCTTTTGCTATATTCCATAAGTTTTAATATGTGTAAAGGTTTCTCAGTACCATTTGTTGAAAAAAATATCTTTGCTCCAAGGATTGATTTCAGCTCCTCTGTCAAAGATAAATTGGTTGTAGATGTGTGGGTTTATTTCTGGAGTTTCTATTCTGTTTCATTTGTCTGCCCTCTGTTTTTGCACCAATACCAGGCTGTTTTGATTCTAACTGCCTTGTTGTATGTCTTGAAGTCAGGTATTGTGATACATCTAGCTTTTTTTTTTTTTTTTTTACTGTATAAGATTGATATAGCTATTCAGAATCTCTTGTGTTTCCATATGATTTTAGCATCATTTTTTCTAGGTCAGTGAATAAGGTCATTGTTATTTTGATTGGAATTACATGGAATATGTAAATTGCTTTTTGTAGCATGGTTATTTTGATAATGTTGATTCTTCCAATCCATGAAAATGGAAGATTTTTTTTTCATTTTTTAATGTCTTCTTCCATTTTTTTCTGTAGTGCTTTGTAGTTTTTATTGTAGAGATCTTTGACATCCTTGAATAAAGTTATTTAAAGGTTTTAATTTTTTGGTGCTACTGTGAATAGGACTGATATTAAAAGTTCTTTCTTAGCCATGACATTATTTGTGTATGGAAAGGCTTTGATTTTTCTGTGTTGATTTTATATCCTGCCACTTTACAAATCTCTTTTGAGTTCCAACAGTCTCTTGATGGAGTCTTTTGGATCCCCTATATATAGAATCATGCCATCTACATATAGGGATAGTTTGATTTCTCCTTTCCAATTTGTATCCTTTTGCTTTCTTTTTCTTGCCTAATAGTTCGGACTAAAACTTCCTGGACTATATTAAATCTCAGTGGTGAGAATGGGCATCTTTTTCTGGTTCCAGATCTTATGAGAATGCTTTCAAGTATCTCCAATCAATAGGTTTGTCATTAATTGCCTTGATTATGTTGAGAAATGTTCCTTCTAGGATCACTAGCCATCAAGGAAATGGAAATCATAACCATAATGAAGTTTCACCTAACTCCATTTAGGGTGGCTCCCATTCAGAAATCAACAAACAACAAATGCTGGTGAAGAGGTGGGAAAAACATACCCTAATCCACTGTTGGTGGGAATGTAAACTGGAGCAATCACTATGGAGGACAGTATGGAGATATCTCAGAAATCTGAATATAGACCTACCAGATTATGTAGCCATCTCACTCCTGGCAATTTACCCAAACAAAAAGAAATAAGCATCTGAGTTATCTTTACCCCATGTTCATCACAGTACAATTCACAATAGCTAAGATATGGAATAAACCCAGATATCCATCAGCTATTGACTGGATGAAGAAATTATGGTATATATACACTCTGGAGTACTACTCAGCTGTAAAAAAATTTAAAAAAAAAGAAAAGGAAAAAAAAAAAGAAATCCTGTCTTTTGAAACATGATGGACACAGTTGGAAGCCATTATACTTAGTGTAATAAACCAGTCACAAAAAGACAGATATTACATGTTTTCTCTAATCAGGGATAACTAATAGAGTACATGAAATACAATGTATTGGAGTGAAAAAGACATTTTGATATTCAATGACTTTTACAGTCATTTTCTCTTCCATTGAGAAATAGTATTTTCCTGTTCATATTATTTGCCAAACACATCATTCATAGTGAAGGCTTAATTTCATGATCTTACGTAAACTGAAAATAGATCCTTGTAAAAATTGAGAGTGGGAATAGGAGAGAGAAGAGGAAGAAGGGTTGGAATGTGGATGAGAGGGAAGGTAAGTTGGAAGGTGTCACTAAGTTCCTAAATCTATACATGTGAAATATGTGAAACTTGTATGACTTATATAACATTTAAGAAAAGAAAAAAAAGTATATCCACATAAAGTGTTAATAAAAATATAAAATTTATTGAATCTCAAAAAATAAAATACAATGTTATAATGTAGAAATAACAGCATTAAATGAATTTTATGGATCATAATATAAACATCAAGGGTTTTAAATTTATGGCCAGTGCTGTGGCTCACTTGGTTAATCTTCTGCCTGTAGAGCTGGCATCCCAAACGAGCACTGGGTTCTAGTCCTAGTTACTCCTCTTCCAGTCCAGCTCTCTGCTGTGGCCCAGGAAGGCAGTGGAGGATGGCCCAAGTGCTTGGACCCTTGCACACGCATGAGAGACCAGAAAGAAGTACCTGGCTCCTGGCTTCAGATCAGTGCAGCCATTTGGGGAGTAAACCAACTGAAGGAAGACCTTTCTCTCTGTCTTTCTCTCTCACTGTCTATAACTGTACCTGTCAAATAAATTAAAAAAGAGAGAGTTTTAAATTTAATAAAAATTGCCAGTGCCACAGCTCACTAGGCTAATCCCCCACCTGTGGCACGGGTACTTCAGGTTCTAGTCCGAGTTGGGGCACCAGATTCTGTCCCGGTTGCTCCTCTTCGGTCCAGCTCTCTGCTGTGGTCCGGGAAGGCAGTGGAGGATGGCCCAAGTGCTTGGTCCCTGCACCCGCATGGGAGACCAGGAAGAAGCACCTGGCTCCTGGCTTCAGATCAGCACAGCACCGGCCGTAGCGGCCATTTGGGGAGTGAACCAATGGAAGGAAGACCTTTCTCTCTGTCCCTCTCTCTCTGTCTAACTCTGCCTGTCAAAAAATATTAACAAAAATGAATAATCTTAATAAAGCTAAATTATAATATAATTACCACTCAAATATTTAAAATAAATTACTAAGGAATTACTCTTCTTAATATTTAATAGTTAAAATTAATTTTAAGGAAAAAAACATTTGAAATCTTAGATATCAGATAAAACTGTTGTTTTATATTACACTTATGTTAATATATAAATTTATATATTTATAAGATACTATTTTATAGTTAAAATTGTAAACATTTTACCAATAAATATTTTTCATGTACATTCTTATCTTTTAAACTGTCAAGTGCAACATAAACAGATGTATCAAAGGTTGCAGAAGGTACTGAATAGTAGAATAAAAATATTTAAAGTTCAAAATTCCTATTAACTTTCCAATTTCAGTTCTCAAAACTGCAGCCTCTTTCATATTACCTGCCCGTTGCAGTCAGGAGCAAACTTACACTTCCCAATAAATGCCAAGTTTTATCATGTGTGCCAAGGAAAATAAAAGCAGGCCTGGCATAGAAAATATTGTATTAAGAAGAAGAGATGTCAATTAGATTATTCAAATAGAACCACCACTTCAGACAATTGAAATATTGTTGTGATACATCAATATGCTTGAAATATTATGAATAGTGTTTCTAAAAGCAGACAATGTCTTGTATCTTTTAACATGAATTTATGTATTATAAAAGGTAGGTATTTGTGTAGAGAAAAATTTATTCTTCTACCATTGGATTTCAGAGTTTCATTTTAAATTTTTAATTTGATTTTTAAGCCAGGTTAGTCTTGATTTTTACATATTTCTGCATATATTGACATATATTAGCATTACACTTATACACATATATTTTATTTGATATGCTACAATAAATGTTAATATGTGAGGGATTAATCAAATCAGTAACTTCAGAATATTACTGATATCTGTGTATCCATCGCTGGTATCTGGATTAAAATAAAGACGTAATGAATATTAGACTACTTTTCAAATATTTATTTCAAGGAAGATAGATACTCGTTTCATTACTAGCAAATATAATGATGACCTAGATCAAATGATACTCTTCCTTTTGATATGTAGGTAGATTTTTATTATCTAATAATGTGAGTTAATATAATCTTGCAATATTTTTTCCTGTTCATCAATAACTGAATTTATTTTCTGTTAAAATTAAACCAGTATAGGGGACTGCACTGTGGTGTACTAGGTAAAGCCATTGCCTGCAGCACAGTTCAAGACACCATTTCAAGACTCGTCTGCTCCCCTTCCTATAGAGCTCCCTGCTAATATGCCTGGGAAAACAGTGGAAGATGGCTCGGGTGCTTGGGTCCTTGCACCCACGTAGCAGACCTGGAAGAAGCTCCTGACTTCTAGCTTTGCCCTGGCTTTTGCTCTGTCCTGGCTATTGTGGTCATTTGGGGAGTGAACTACAGATGGAATATAGCTCGCTCTCTCTCTTTCTCCCTTTCTCTCTGTAATTCTGCCTTCCAAATAAATAAAAACATCTTTTAAAAAACTTAAGCCATGGGGCTGGAACTGTGGCATAGCTGATAAAGCTGCCGCCTGCAATGCCAGCATCCGATATGGACGCCAGATTGAGTCCCGGCTGCTCCACTTCCTATCCAGCTCTCTGCTGTGGCCTGAGAAAGCAGTAGAAGGCAACCCAAGTCCTTGGGCCCCTGCACCCATGTGGAAGACCCGGAAGAAGCCCCTGACTCCTTGCTTCGGATCAGTGCAGCTCTGGCCGATGCAGCCAATAGTGGATGGAAGACCTCTCTCTCTCTCTCTCTGACTCTCCTTCTCTCTCTGTGTAACTTTTTCAAATAAATAAAATAAATCTTAAAAAAAAAAACTTAAGCCATTATAATGTATTCCCAACTTTATTTTAAGAGCCGCAATATTTATGATGTAATAGGGTTTAGATAATAATAAGGTGTTCCCCAAAGATTCATGTGTTGGGGGCTTGGTCCCTGAAGCCTTCTGTTAACAGGTGATGTAATATCAGTGGTTGACAGATTAAATTTGGACATTTGATAAAATTATGGCTTTAACAGATTGGACCAGTGGGATGTCTTTATAGGTCATTGTGCATGCACTTAAAAGATTGTGCTGACAAGAGGTTGGCTATTTAAGCCAACGTGGGCCTAGATTATCTCTCTGCATCCAAGCTCTCCATGTGATCCTCTCTCACCAGAGAATGGGGCTGCTCAATATTCTACTGTAAATTTCCCAAATTGAGACCATGAGATAAAATAAACATTCACACTTCCTAAGAAGCTCCTCTAATGTATTTCAGTTGTGGAAATGAAGAGCTGACTAATACATGATGATTTGTATTTTTTATCAATCACTGTAATAAGATCTCATGATTTGTACAAATATATAAGTTTTCCATATGATACATATTACTTCACAATTCTTTTTAAACAGTTGTAGTGATAGGCATCCTTAAATAATCTCTAGTAATAAGAAATACATGATGTATCTTATTTTTAATTTGTCATTGGAAATTCTTCAAATAATTGCTAACCTGCATCATATAAAATATTGATAAATGAATCTGACATTTTATAATATATCATCAATATAAAAGGAACATTTTTATTTATATTTTATTCTTCAAGATATCCACTGTGAAGGAAATTAATTGATGAATATAGCATATTGATACAGAACATTGGTTTCAGTCATAGGAAAGCAGTCATCATCCAGAGTTCTCACAGTTCGGGGAGGAGCTATGCATACTATCACATTTAATTAAGGTATAAATTTTGTTAAAGGAAAGTCCAGAAGTTCAGTAGATTTATTCAATATATACCCCAAGCTTTTTTTTACCCTTGATTTTCCTGTACTTTTCTTTTTAAAATATTTATTTGTTATTTGAAAAACAGAATGAAAGAGAGAGAGAGAGAGAGAGAGAGAGAGAGAGAGAGAGAGAGAGAGAGAAAGGACATGGACAGATCATCCATCTACTAGTTCATTCCACCAAATGGTTGTAACTGCTAGATAAGGGTCAGGCCAAAGCCATGAGCCAGGAACACCACCCAGTTTCCCACATGAGTGGGAAGGATTCGAGTGCTGGGCTACCTTCTGATTTCTTCATGGGTGCATTAGCAGTAAACTAGATGAAAAGCAGTGCAGCTGGAACACGAGGCAGCGCTCCAATATGGGATGCCAGTGTTTCAAGTGGTGGCTTAATCTGCTGTCCCACAATACTGACCCACTTTCCTATACTTTATGATTCTGATTTTGTTAATTTTATTTTTAAAATCCTGATTTACATATAACACATACATTTTGTATGTTTGTGCAAAGTACTGTGCAACACGTAAACATATATGCATAGTATAACCAATCAAACCAGAAAATTAGCCTTTTCACTTTCTTATCTTGTTTGGAGATCATGAGTACCTCTCTTCCAGTTCTTTTTTTTTTTTAACTTTTATTTAATAAATATAAATTTCCAGTGTACAGCTTATGGATTACAATGGCTTCCCCCTCCCATAACTTCCCTCCCACCCACAACCCTCCCCTCTCCCGCTCCCTCTCCCCTTCCATTTGCATCAAGATTCATTTTCAATTCTCTTTATATGCAGAAGATCAATTTAGTATAAAGATTTCAACAGTTTGCACCCACATAGAAACACAAAGTGAAACATACTGTTTGAGTACTAGTTATAGCATTAAATCAAAATGTACAGCACATTAAGGACAGAGATCCCACATCAGGAGCAAGCGCACAGTGGCTCCTGTTGTTGACCCAACAAATTGACACTCTAGTTTATGGCGCCAGTAACCACCCTAAGCTGTTGTCATGAGTTGCCAAGGCTATGGAAGCCTTCCAAGTTTACCGACTCTGATCATATTTAGACAAGGTCATAAAAGACAGAGTGAGGATAGTAACCAATGATCCTAAGAGTGGCATTTACCAGGTTTGAACAATTATACAGCATGAAGTGGGGAAGAGGACCATCAGTACACACAGGTTGGGAGTAGAGCCATTGGTGGTAGAGTAGAGGTTATGATTACAAAGGAATGAGGCCCAAGTGCACTAGACAGGGCCTAGAACAAAGGACAGAGTCATTATTAGAGGAGCCAGTTCTTTATACATCATAAAATCCATTGGTGTGAGGGCTAGCACTGTGGCATAGTGGGTAAAGCTGCCACCTGCAGTGCTAGCATCCTATATGGCCGCTGGTTCAAGTCCCAACTGCTCCATTTCCAATCCAGCTCTCTGCTATGGCCTGGGTAAACAGTAGAAGATGGCTCAAGTCTGTGGGCCGCAGCACCCAGGTGGGAGACCTGGAAGAAGCTCCTGGCTCCTGGCTTCGAATTGGCAGTGCTCTGGCCATTGAACCAACAGATGGAAGGTTCTCTCTCTCTCCCTCTCTATCTTTCTCTCTCTCCCTCTCTTTCTCTATCTCCCTCTCTCTGGGTAGTTCTTTCAAATAAATAAAAAAATTAAAGAGAATAATTTCTCTTCTTCCATATCCTGGTCAATATTAGTTGCTCTCTGTATTTTTCATAATAGCCATTGACAGGGGTGCGTTTTATACTAATATTTGCATATTTATATTTATAAATAACTTTGGTATTATCTACAATTCCCAATAACATTTATTTTATTTGTGAATTTTTATTCCCGGCAATATTTTTTTAGTTTTCTTTATCTGTATTTGTAAAACTATATTCCTATATTATATTATATAAACTTTTTTTAAAGATTTATTAATTTATTTGAAAGAGTTACACAGAGAGAGGAGAAGCAGAAAGAGAGAGAGAGGTCTTCCCTCCGATGGTTCACTCCCCAGTTGGCTGCAACAGCTGGAGCTGCGCTGATCCGAAGCCAGTAGCCAGGAGCTTCCTCTGGGTCTCCCATGCAGGTGCAGGAGTACAAGGACTTAGGCCATCTTCTACTGCTTTCCCAGGCCATAGCAGAGAGCTGGATGGGAAGTGGAGGAGCCGGGTCTCAAACCAGTGCCCTTATGGGATTGCCAGGGCTTCAGGCCACGGTGTTAACCTACTGTGCCACAGTGCTGGTCCCTTTTATAAACATTTAATGAGTATGATGTTGGTTACTTCAAATTGGTTCAATCATGATTCATTTCCTTACCTTATTTAATGGAGTTTAGCAGAAGAAATCTTTAGCTGAGCACTGTTAAAAACTAAATAACTAAAAAGAAAGGAAGAATGAAATGCCTATGTGGATCAGTTTTGCTGCAAATACAATGTTTTATAAAACTTTATTTTAAACTTTTGTCAAAGAAATTGGTAGGAATTATATACTACTATAATTTTAATGATGTTTTACTTTTAAAACTTACTCTGGCCAGTGCCACGGCTCAATAGGCAAATCCTCCGCCTGTGGCACCGGCACCCAGGGTTCTAATCCCGATCGGGGCACCGGATTCTGTTCCAGTTGCCCCTCTTCCAGGACAGCTCTCTGCTGTGGCCTGGGAGTGCAATGGAGGTTGGCCCAAGTCCTTGGGTCCTGCACCTGCATGAGAGACCAGGAGAGGCACCTGGCTCCTGGCTTCGGATCAGCGCGGTGCTCCAGCCGCAGCGCACTGGCCGTGGAGGCCATTGGAGGGTGAACCAACGGCAAAAGAAGACCTTTCTCTCTCTCTCTCTCTCTCTCTCTCTCTCTCACTGTCCACTCTGCCTGTCAAAAAAAATAAATAAATAAATAAAAAATAAATAAATAAAAAACTTACTCTATGTAAGTGAAGTTGAACATTTTCACTTGTTTGTTTTCTTATAGCGCTTGCCTATTTTCCTGCTGGACTATAACCTTTTTTACTATTTATTTGCTGAACTTTTTATTTAGTGGAGCTAACTCTTTGATTATAAGGTGAACAAAAATCTTTTATCCCCAAAATTTCTAAAAAATGAGAAAAACTTTAAATATGAGTAACTATTAAATGATCATTGTATTCCTAGTAGGTATTATATTCCTTATGTAATTCCAAAATAGCATTTCCTACACAGAAACCATAATTAAATTAACATTACTTAAAAATAGATGTTTATCACTTTCATACAAAATGATTGCTTAAATATTAAATGTCAAGAAACTTAATAACAAATATGTATAAGAGGTGATTTTGGGGTAGTTCAGAATAACCAAATATCTTTGAGGAAGGAGAAGTGACAGACCCTATGGAGGGCATTACATTATTGAAGGCAGAGGAGACTGCAATTTAACTCTAGAAGTCAGCAGCTCTCATTGGAGCAGTTTTCTTTTAATCAAAATGGCAGACAGAAAAGAGAGTTGTAGGATAAACTCATGCTTTAACTCACATGTTAAATACTTGTTACCTGCAAATTATATAGAATAAAAATCAACTAAACTCAAGAGTATTTTATCTTACAAGAAAATGAAGCAGAGTATCCTATAGAAGAACAGAAAGAATTATGTAATAAAGCCTGGGAGAAGAGGCTTGGTGAGACTGGGCTGTCAGAAAGCTTTTCTTTGTAGCTGTACATAACTGGAAGCTGAGATGTGGAGATGACCTAAATATTACATGAATGTAAGAGTGTATATGTGTGCTCACACAGACCTGGCTACACATTGATGAGTATTGGATGCAGTGGTGCTTTCCAGATATATTCAGCTCAACCCAATCCCATCATGATAGATATAAGATAATGATATTCCCTAATTTGGATTTCAAAAATTCAGTTCAATTGAAATTTGAAAGAAATGAAAGAATTAATTTGTGGGAATCAAAATAAACACTCTAAACAGTATGATGCCTCTTGACTCCTTCCAAGATGTTTTTTAAGTATAAGGTGTATACACTAGACAGTTCCTACTTTCAAGCATGTTAGAAGGCAAATGCTGAGCTATTAAAATATAAATGAATAAGTGAATAACACAGGTATAGGTTGTAACAAATGTTATAAATGGGATACATAGTGATTGTAAGCAGAGCAACAACAGCACAGAACACTTTCCAGTGCAGGTGGATGATGAGCTGATCACTGAAAAATTTATCATAGCATCAAGTTGGGGTAGAGTTCCACCCATAGTGGGGAAAAAGAGTTTTAAGTGGGAATGATCTATCTAGCTTAAGAGTCAACAAGAATCAGGAAGTGATGCAAGAAGGCTAATCAAATATAGTCACACTAACATAAACTGCTCTGGGACATGAAAACGACGAAGGATGGAATATGTTTCCAGGAGTCTGATGGAATTTTCAATGATGAAGTGAAAAAAAAAAAAAGAAGAAGACCTTGTGGGACAAGAGGAGAGAAGACAAAGGCACTGCTGCAAATAGCCATGTGGCACAGCCTCCTGACAGCTCTGACCCCCCCGCCCCCACCTTATGTCAAAGTAGGAAGAAATCACAGCACACCTGCCTATCACAGCTTTAGCTTACAAGGGGCTCCAGAGTTACCAACAGACATTCACTTCACCCTGCTTCCCCTCTCAGACTCCTGCAGAATCTCCTGCCATACCCTGCAGAAAAATGTCACAAAGTGAGTCTATGTTCTATCAGCATCATAGTCTGAGCCAGCGCAATGCTTAGGGCAAAGGACAGATCCCCTGCATCCTGCAACTGTGGAAGTTATGGGAACTAGCTCTAGAGCTATGCTCGCACTCTCTACATGTACTTGCAGTATCCACCTTAGCTTCTGGGTGCCAACTCCAGAACCAGCCCGTAAAAAATCTTCTCCCTCTCTGGGAAATCTTAGTCATGACCCCACTGCACACTGCAACATCAGAACTCAACAATTCATCCCAAATTTCTCAGTGCCCCAGGAATCTACCTGGTAGATATAGAGAATACCCTATAGGCATTCCAGCTCCCTGTACTCATCCCTTTCAGTCAAAAATTACTGAATACCTTCTAAAGTCACCTTGTATGACTGGAACAGGGCCCAGTTCACAGTCTCTGGTCCTAGGACTAGGGATATTGGTATTATAAGCCACAACACCAGTTGGACACCCCTAGTAGGACCTAAGTAAGGATTCACCCATATCACACTATCATAGAGCCACAGCAATTTGTGCCACAAGCCCCAATATCACTTAAGCTTGTTAGTAGGACAAAGGAGCAGCCACCGTGTCTCACTCAGCATCAAGAACAAGTCTGCGGCTATCAAATTCACCAAGAAGACTGACACTAAACTCTCTGTGGACCGAAGATACACACCTAAGGAAACTTTTATTTTTCTCCAAACTACATTTTTATGAACGAAAGCAGACTAGTCCACTATGTCACTTATAGACACAGCTGACATTAAGACAAAATAACTCAGAGACTACACCCCTGGGCTCATCTAGGACAAAAGACAAAGAAACAAGCCAAATAATAACCTGTGTACTAACTAAATCATAAGCTTTTGTACAATAAAATCTACTGCATAAGTAAGGACAGTTATGCTAGATGCACAGGTGTCAACATAGGGACATAGGAGACAGGAAGAAGCAAGGTAGCGTGACAATGCCAAAAAAACACAATACTCCACCAGAATTAGACCCTGAATTGAAGTAAATTCATAAAATGATGGTTTGAATTCAAAATAATTATTGTATGGAGACTGAATGAGATGCAAGAGAACACAGATAAACAGATTAAAGAAATGAAGCAATCAATGAGTGACATAAATGAAAATATAACAAAGGAGATTGAAATCATTCAGAAGAGCCAAATTGAAATTTTAGAGATGAAATCTTCAACTACTGAAATAAAAAATATGACTGAGAGTTTTAACAGCAGAATACACTAAGTGGAGGAAACAATTTCTTACCTTAAGGACAAGATTTTTGAACAAGCACATCAGACAAAAATAAAAAGAAAATAATTAAAAAGAATGAATAAATTTATCCAAAATATGGGATATAATTAATGGAACAAATGTTCATATTATAGGTATTATTGAAGGAGAAGAAAAGTAAAAAGGCACTGAGAACATGCTAACTGAAATAATAGTTGAAAATTCCCCAAGTCTTCATAGAGACATGGACAACTGGATAAAAGAAGCTCAAAGAACCCCAAACAGACACAATTAAACAGGGTCTTCTCCAAAGCATATTGTCATCAAATTGCTGATAGTTAATTATCAGGAGAGAATCCTAAAGTCAATAAGAGAAAAGTGTACAGTTACATATAAAAGATAATCAATTAGCTAACATCAGATTTCTCAGCAGAAACTCTACAAGTCAGAAGATAGTGGGATGATATATTCAAGGTCTGAAATGAGAAAAAAAGAAAAAAATCCCTCCAACCAAGAACACTATCTCCCTATAAGTTATCCTTTAATTGAAGGTGAAAAAGTATTTTACAGATAAGTAAATACTAAGAGAATTCACCACTACCATAGCAGCCTTACAAGAAATTCTGAAGGGTGCCCTTCATTAGAAGTAAGCCTCATGAAAATACATGATATCACCAAATTCAGTAACAGAACAGATGAAATCATTATCCAAACAGACAGGTCTTAGTTCTTATCTATCAATCTAATCTTTAATGTAAATGGGCTAAATTCATCCACCAAAATGCTTAGGTCAGCTGAATAGATAAAACATGAGAATCCCAAAATATACTGCCTATAAGAAATTTACATCACAAGCAAAGATACACACATACCGAAAGTGAAGAGTTGGAAAAGATATACTTAGCAATTAGAAACCAAAGTGATCAGGTGTAGCTATCCTCATATCACATAAAATATTTTAAACCACAAACTGTAAGAATAAATAAAGAGGACATTATATTGCAATAAAAATTTGATTCAGCAAGAAAATATAACAACCATAAATATGTATGCACCTAACACATCAATCAGATATATACAAAAATACTATTAAACCTAAAGAAAGAGACTCCAATATAGTAATAGTGGGAGACTTCAACACCCCATTTTCATTAATGGACAGAGCATCGAGACAAAAAATAAATACAGATACATTGGAGTTAAAATACAATATGGAGCAAATGGATTCCCCAAAAATGTATAGAACATTTCACCCAACAGAGAAATAATATGCATTCTTCTCAGAACATGGAACATTTTTTTTTTTTTTTGACAGGCAGAGTTAGACAGTGAGAGAGAGAGAGACAGAGAGAAAGGTCTTCCTTCCACTAGTTCACCCCCCAAATGGCCATTACAACTGGCAAGCTGCGCTGATCTGAAGCCAGGAGCCAGGTGCTTTCCCCTGGTCTCCCATGGGGTGCAGGGCCCAAGCACTTGGGCCATCCTCCACTGCCTTCCCATTCCACAGCAGAGAGCTGGACTGGAAGAGGAGCAACTGGGACAGAATCTGATGCCCCAACTGGGACTAGAACCCAGGGTGCCAGTGCTGCAGGCAGAGGATTAGCCTAGTGAGCCACCGTGCAGGCCAGAACATGGAATATTTTTAAGGATAGACCACATATTATGTCAGAAATCAAGTCTCAGCAAATTTAGAAAGATTGAATACCATGTATTTTCTCCAACCATAAAGGAATAAATGTAGAATTCAACAATAAGAAGAAAAAATAGAACACTCATAAATACTTAGATATTAAAGAACATGCTAATGAATGATCAGTGGGTCATTAAAGAAATTATAAAGATAATCAAAAACTTTTATAAAATAAAGGAAAATGAAAACACATTATGTCAAAACTTGTGGGATACAGCAAAATTAACATGGAGATTTATAGCCTTAAATGCATACCTTAAAAAAAGAAAATTGTCTCAAATCAAAGACCTAATAATGCATTTGAAGACTTAGAAAAACAGAAAAAACAAGAACAGAAACCCTATGGTCATCTCAATAGATGCTGGGAAGGTTGTTGATAAGATTCAACACTGCTTCATGAAGAAAATCCTCCACAAATTAGGTATAGAAGGAACCTTCTTAAAAATTTTAAAGGCTATATATCACAAGACAACAGTCAATAGCATACTGAATGGGACAAAACTGAAAGTATTTCCCCTCAAGTCTGGAACAAGACAAGGATGTCCACTTTCACCTCTCATTAAATATATGGTATTGGAAGTTTTAGTAAGAGCAATTGTGGAGGAGAAATAAATAAAGGCATCAGATTTGAGAATAGGAAGTCATATTATTCATGTGTTCAGATGGTATGATGTTGTACATGGAACAACTTAAACACTTCATCAAAAGTCTGTTAGAATTACTAAATGAATTCATTAAAGTTGCACATTACAAAATAGACAACAATAAAAAAACTTTTTTGCATGCTAATGATGAACTCACAAAAAGATAAATCAAGAAAGAAATTTCATTCACAATAGCCACAAAAATTTCAAATATTTAGAAATAAATTTAACAAAGAAGTGAAAGATCTCTATGATTAACATTATCAAACATTGATGAAAGGAATCATCAAAGACACAAAAATATATTCCTTGCTCATACATTGGAAGAATCAATATCATTAAAATGTCTATGCTATCTAAAGCACTCTATGTTCATATCAAATTATAGAAGCAGCTTTATAGTCAGAATAAATGGACATTATGAAAAGATTAAAGGAAGAGTTGGTTTCCAGATCAGTAGTGCAGTTACATTCTTTTCTCATATAAGCAACTAGTATTCTCCCCAGTAGAATGAGAAGGTAATTTTTGTAATTTGTTATGAAAGGTAACATAGAATTTAGCACATATCATCTATATTTTCCTCACTGAGCATGTTCTTCAGGGGTCTGAGGACTTTCAATGAAAGAGAACCATTCTTCCATATGATCACATCTTACTAGATATTTGAGGGACCACCTTTTTCATCTTAAATCAATTCTTCAAGAGATAATCACTCTACTCAACTTCTTAGAGTATCCAGTACACTACAATTTTGACTTCCTGAAATTGGGTGAATGATAAAGAGATGTTCTAAAAAATTCAGCATGCAAATATCATCACTGACTATAACTATATTGTATGACTCTTTCTGACTCTAGCCAACTCTTGCCAAGAGTTTCCATAAGAATTAACAAAGAAGTCTCCAGCAAATAAATATAAAATTATGTCTGTATTTTGTCTTAAAATTACAAATACCATTTCACTTGATCTTAAAAGTAGCTCTGAAATTGAATTTTTGTCAACAGCAAAGAGTGGTGTGGTAAATCATTTGGCTGGTGCTTCAATTTGTTTGTTATATTTGTTTTTCCATAAAATATCTGAAACAATTTTGGGGGTTGTTTGTCATGAAAAGCTTTGAAGTTTACAAACATAGCTAAAGAAGTGAACCAATTAGATATGTAGTACATATTGATATTGATGGCACAATTCATTTATTAGCTGTCTAAGATGGAATTATACATTTCCCCTCTACTTTACAAAATATCTGTGTATGTATTAAACCATTAATAGTTGATTGAAACTAATAACTAGTATTATTGATAAATCACCTTGCATAAACATAATATGTTCACATTTACATCTTAATGTTTATAACTAAGAGGAATAAGTATTATGCAGCATTAATCAGATATTTTCTCTACAATGGAAACTTACATTTAAGTAATGATATTTGCTAAGAAATAAAAGCAGGAATATAACATGTAAAGAGCAAAGCTTTGTGATAAGTTTTAATATCCTAGTTTACATACATGGTAGAATAAGAATCTTCTATTTTCTAATTTAAATATGATGCTTGAGTAGATTCCTAATATTTAATTGGTAAAAAAACAAAGAGAAAAACAGCTGTAATGAACACTGTTAACTCTCCCTCCAATAAGATCAGTCAAATTATAACAAAAGCAGGCCTGGTATTTTGGCATAATGGGTAAGTCAGCACTTACAAACCCAACATCCCATATGGGCCCTGTTAGTGTCCCAGCTGCTCTATGTCAGATCCAATGTCCTGCCAAGATAACCCAAGTCTTTAGGCCTTTGCCACCCACATGGCAGATCCAGATAAAGGTTGCTCTTGGCTTCCACCTGACCAAGCCCTGGGAGTTGAAGCTATCTGGGGAATGAAATAGCAGATGGAAGATAAATGTCTGTCTGTCTGTCTCTCTTTCTCACTCTGTACTCTGACTTTCAAGTAAAATAAATAAATCATTAAACATATATAACCATTGGCCGGTGCCATGGCTCAACAGGCTAATCCTCTGCCTTGCAACGCCAGCACACTGGGTTCTAGTCCCAGTCGGGGCGCTGGATTCTGTCCCAGTTACCCCTCTTCCAGGCCAGCTCTCTGCTATAGCCCGGGAGTGCAGTGGAGGATGGCCCAAGTGCTTGGGCCCTGCACCCCATGGGAGACCAGGAGAAGCACCTGGCTCCTGCCTTTGGATCAGCGCAGTGTGCCAGCCGCAGCGCGCAGGCCGCGGCGGCCATTGGAGGGTGAACCAACGGCAAAAGGAAGACCTTTCTCTCTGTCTCTCTCTCTCACTGTCCACTCTGCCTGTCAAAAAAAAAAAAAAAAAACACACCATATATAACTACAGTTGTAATATATTTTCTCATATATAATTACAGTTGTAAACATATTTTCTCATATTGATCATTCTCAGAATATTTTTTATCCATAAAATTTTGTTTATATTTCTAATATATAAGGTCCTTTAAAAAAGCATGTCATATCTCCTTTAAAACAATCATCAATAATTCCTTAATATCATCTAAAACTCGGTCCATGCTCATTTGCTCAAATCAGGATCCAAACAAATATGCATGGTACACTAAGCTGGCTTATACCAGCACATTAGAGTTCTCACATTTTCAGGAATTTTGCAAGCAAGCTGTTAAACACAGTCATTTTTTTTAAAAAGCTAAATTATATAAACTTACAATTATAAGCATTATATTAAAAGCCATATAAAATAATTATTGAAAACATCACTCCCTAGCTAGCTTACATTTTACCATTATTTACACTTTTGAGGTTGTAAGTATTTTATCTGTATGGTGGAAATACCACATAGTAAGTGCCACTGTACATCTCTTCCCAGTTCTGCTTTTAGTAGATCACGTTGGTAACCTGAAATCAGCCTTGAGGGGAACACTTACATCACAATAAAGAAGCAAATACTAGAAATCAGAGCTTTTTGGCTTTCCAGAGAATCAGCTGTTGAACAGTTATTAGTGGGGCTGGCATTGTGGCATGGCAGGTTGAGCTGCTGCCTGTAATGCCAGCATCCCATATGGGTGCCAGTTCAAGTTCCAGCTGCTCCAGTTCTGATTCAGCTCTCTGCTAGGGCCTGGAAAAGCAGCAGAGGATGGCAAAGGGCTTGAGTCCCTGCCACCCACATGGGAGACACAGAAGAAGCTCCTGGCCCCTGGCTCCTGGCTTCAGATCGACGCAGCTCTGGCCGTTGTGGTCAATTGGGGAGTGAACCATCGGATGGAGGATCTCTCTCTCTCTCTCTCTCTCTCTCTCTCTCTCTCTCTCATTCTCTCTCTCTTTCTCTCTCTATGTCTCTCTTCCTCTCCTCTCTCTGTATAACTCTGACTTTCAAGTAAAATAAATAAATCTTAAAAAAAAAAAAAAGAAATAGCAAGGAATGAAGTGAAGAGTAAGAAGTGTTTGCTACTCTCAAAAAGTTTAAATTTCCAGTAGGGTAATAATATATAGATTCCTAGGTAACTATAGGATATGAAAATGAGAGTAAGGAACATAAGAAAGTTACAAACAAAATATTATGATTTTTTCAAAGGAGGACTACTTAATACCCTGTTGGGTGGCTGCAGATGGGCCATGAAAGAAATTATTGGAGTATTGTAGGAAATAAATACTAGCAGGTACTATTTTAAAAAATCCTGTTTTTAACATAATTTTAATGGATGAATAATAATTGCATGCATTCATGGCATATAATGCGCTGTTTTGATGCATGCATACAATGTGTAGTGATTGAATCAAGCTAGTTACTATATCTATTATCTTGCTTGCTTTTCATTTTTTGTGTTGAGACATTTTGAAATTTACTTTCTAAGTTATTTCACAGTACCTGATACATTATTATTATTCACTATAGTCATCCTGCTGTGCAGTAGATCTCAAAACTTATTTCTTCTGTCTAACTGTAACTTTATACCTTTGACCAACAACTTCTCAATTCTTTACTTTGTCTTCAGCTTCTGGTAAACAGCATTCTACTATTTATTTTCTATGTGACTTTTTATATTTCTCACATAAGTGAGATCATGCAATATCAGTCTTTCTGTGCCTGACTTATTTCACTTAGCATAATATCTTCTGGGTTCATTCCTAGTGTTGCAAATGACAGACTTTTTTTTTTTAAGGTTAAATCCCATCATGTATATATAACTTCATTTCCTTTATTCATCCATTGATGCACTTCAGGGTCCTTTGCATATCTTGACTATTGATATGCTATCTTTGACACATTGATTACAGTTCCTTTGGATATATACCCAGAAGTGGGATTGCAGTTGTAGTTCAGTTTTTATTTTGAGGAAATTCCATACCTTTTCCACAATGTCAGTACTAATTTATATCCCCACCAACAAGATACAAGGGTTGGGTTGTCTTTGCTACACACACACACTTGTCAATTTCAGAATCTTATCACTTTAATATTTGTGGAAGTAATAAAATTGTTTCAGTAAACTATAAGCAAATTATATACACTATAAAACAATCAACTTGCTTTTAAGAACACTTGATATTAATATTATCTTTAGTATTAAGTTCAGTCTATGATGGTTAACCATCTAATGCTGTGGTAACCAGAGGTATAACAAATCTGAAAACCATTTTTATGGTAGACATTTGGTCTAGCAGTTAAGATACTGCTTCAGATACATCCAATATTGGAGCACCTGGGTTGGAATACTGGAGCCACATTGGTCTCATTTCTGGCTGACGTACACCCTCAGAAGCAGCAGCAACGACTCAAGTTGTTGCATCCTCAACACATGTGAGACCCAGACTGAATTCTGTGGTACTGGCTTTGGCCTGGATCAGCCAGGGCAATTTCTGGCATTTGGTAGAAAATCAACAAAAGGGAGCCATCTTTCTCTCTCTCCCTCCCTCTCTCTTTCTCTCTGCCTTTCAAATATGTAAATAGAATTCATAAATGAAATAGATCTATAAGAATCATTTATTAATCCAACTATAGCAAATACAAATAGTTCTTTACTAAAATTTTTAATTTATATAAGAACAGATTTCCTGTTTTCACATATACAATTTTAAACCCATAATTATAATTATATTCTCTCCCTCCCTCCATTCCTCCTGCCTCCTCCCTTCCTTTATTTTTTTCTTTTGGTTTTTCCAACAACATACTTTCTAATTCTGTATAGTAACAGGCTTAATATTCAACTGATAAAGGAATTCAACAAGTACAACGTAAAATGTACACTCCTGTTCTGCAGGAGTATAGACATGGGCTCTAATGTCATCAATTCTCAAAATGACAATTTCATTCATTCACATTAAGTTATGTCCTTTGTATTCTCATGCTAGCAAATTGCTCTTGGTTTAGTTTAATGTAATTCTATTTTAAGTCAATGAATGAATAAGTAAACTTTTATCAATTAATCATAAAATAATTCAACCATAGAGTTTTTGCTTGTATTTTGTTTAAAGAAAAGTTATCTCCGGCTGGCGCCGCGGCTCACTAGGGTAATCCTCCACCTGTGGCGCCGGCACCCCGGGTTCTAGTCCCTGTTGGGGCGCCGGATTCTGTCTGGTTGCTCCTCTTCCAGTCCAGCTCTCTGCTGTGGCCCAGGAAGGCAGTGGAGGATGGCCCAAGTGCTTGGGCCCTGAGGCCACATGGGAGACCAGGAAGAAGCACCTGGCTCCTAGCTTCAGATCTGCGCAGAGCGCCAGTGGCAGCGCGCCAGCCATCACGGCCATTTGAGGGGTGAACCAATGGAAGGAAGACCTTTCTCTCTGTCTCTCTCTCTCTCACTGTCTAACTCTGCCTGTCAAAAGAGAGAGAGAGAAAGAGAGAGAGAGAGAGAGAAGAAAGAAAAGTTATCTCAGGGAGCATTATTTTTATCTATGCCTTTGTTTCAATATGTGTCTATGTTCCAAATGATGCATTAAACAATTCTTACCGGATAGAATTTGGTTAAGTCAAAGCCATTTTCAGAAAAATCTCCAGTTAGGATAACACAAACCATATTTAATAATATTTATTATGTACTATATCTCATTTGGACATGTTGCATATTACAATTAATATAGAAACCATGGAGAACAAATAATTTCCTTTGTATTATGCTACTAGAGGCTGCAAAACATATTGGCAGCCCAAAATAATCACTTATCTATATTTTGCATAACAATTTGCAACTTTATAATAGTTGTCTTTGCTAAAATAATTTTTTGAGGTGTCTTTCCAGGGTTCCTGATAAAACTGGAAAGAACTGGCTACAGCCAGCCTTGTAGCTAGAACCTGTGTAAAGGTCAACTCACAGTGACCAAAGAATTACCTCCTGGTTCACTTTAATATTAAAAGGCATGCTTGTGATATTTCAGCAGCCATCATTGAATATTTTGTATATGTAAAGGCAAGGATCGTCAAGATACTTGGGCAGAAGATTTTCCTCACACCTCTCCTTGGCAGCTATTATATGCTGTTACTTTGTTTCATCCTGTTCCACCCCATTTACTCTGATTCTATAAATTTTCAAATCACTTTTTGAATGGGAAGATTGATTTTGGTTTCAATGGAGCCTTCCACTTTCTCCTAAAAGCCTGTAATTACATCAGCAGTGATAATCAGAACTGTTCTGTTTCTCAGAAGGTGAATTCAGCATTTTTGTAGTAGCAATAGTGTGCGTGTGAATAGGAGAGCCTGCAATCTGATAACACTATTAGTCTCCAAATATAATAAAGCAAGTAAAGAAAAACCCATGGAATCAAATCTTCATTTTCAAGTTTATAATTTATAATTATCACTTAATACTGAACCACTGAGTGTATTGACTTTGGATAAAAATAATCTTATCCTATCAACATATTTCTATACTTAGTAACTTTATTAATCATCATTTCAATGCTGTGTATTAGCCTCAGTAGCTTTTTTTATTTTTTAATATATAATTTCTTAAATTCATTATAAGAACTACTAACTATTATTGATTTTCAGTTGGAACAACAAACTGAATCACCTAGATAAAACTGACAATATCCTTTAAACACAGAGCGTCAAGGCAAGATCAGAACAACTCTGAAAAAAATGAATAGATTTAGAACTGTTAAGGAATTGAAAAAATAATGTATATCCTGACATAGCAAAGCCCTGGACCTGACATCACCAATGCTAAATTCTACCAATATTTTAAAATCTAACAAGAACCTGTATATATTTTTTCTAATTAGTTAGAAATCATTTTAAGAGGCCAGCTTTATCATGCAGAACTAAAGACCCTGCAGGAAGATGTCCTGAGGCCAGTATTGTGGCTTAGCAGGGTAAAGTTTGTGCCTGTGATGTCTGTATCCTGTTGGAGCACTGGTTCATATCCCAGGTGTTCTCCACTTATGATTCAGCCCTCTGCTGATGACCTGGGAAAAGCAACAGACCATGGCTCAAGTGTTTGGGTGTCTGCTCCCACTTAGAAGACATGGATGAAGCTCCTGGTTCCCGGTCTCAGCCTGGCCCAGTGTTGGTCATTGAAGCCATCTGGTGAATGAACCAGGCATGAAAAATTACTCTTCCTTTTTTTCTGCAGGTTGGACTTTCAAAATAAATGAATGCATCTTGAAGAAAAAGTACAGAAAATATCGTTAAGATTTGTATAAAAATCCTCATTAGTATACCAGAACACCAAGTTTAAAACTCATTAGATACCATAAGCAAGTGAGATTTATTCTTAAAATTAAGAGATGACTCAATAAACAATAATATATCATTATAATGTACCATATGAACAGAATGAAGGAAAATTGATGTATTAAAAACATTTGACAAAATTAAGCACTCTTTCCCTTTTAAAAAGTACCAACAATCTATGAATAAAAGAAAGTTACTTCAGCATAAAAAGAGCACATACAAATAACCCATGGTGAATAAAATTTTCTATGATAAAGGAATGGAAAATTTTCCTCTAAGAACAGGAGCAATGTAAAAAATTGCCACTTCTACTCAACATTACTGGAAATTCTAACCAGAGCTATTAGGCAAGAAAAAAAGTGTAAAGGAAACATGAATTGGAAAAATAATAAAATTATCTCCATTCACAGATGAAACAATCTTACATGGAGAAAACTCTAAAGATTACACACACGTACACACACATGCACACACATACACAGGTGGAATTGATAAAGGAATTCAGTAGGATTAAAGCAGCATACAGAAATCATCTTCATCTATATACCATGAATAATCAGAAAAGGAAATTTAAAAAATACTATTTATAATACCATCAAAAGTGAAAGAATTTGAGATTAATTTAACCATGGAAATAAAGATTTTTAAGACAAAGATCCCATAATTTTATGGAAATGCTTAAAGACATCAATAAATGGATATACATATCTTCAGTTCATGGATTATTAAGCTTAATATTATTAAAGTATTAATACTACCCAGTGCAATTTGCAGATTCAATGAAATCCTTAACAAAATTTAATCATGCTATTGTAAAAGTATGTCATCATCCTAAAATTAGTATGGAATCTCAAGAAGCCCCATGCACCCAAAATAATCTTGAAAAAAAGGACAAAATTGTAGTGCTCACACTTCCTGATTTCAAAACTTACTACAAAGCAGTACTATTACTAATATAAATACATATGGGAGGACAAATAGAACAGAATATATAGCCCTTGAGTAAATTCTCTCCTCTTTAGTTAAACGGTTTTACTAAGTTACTGACACTATTACATGGAAAAAAAATAATCTTTTCAACAGAAAGTGCTGGTAAAAATGGATATCCACAAGCAAAACAATGACTTTTTTACCTTATCTGACACCATATACAAGAATTTTAAAAAGACCACTAAAATAACATATAATCTATAAACCATCTACAAGAAAATATGGGATCATAGTATATATTGAACTGTTACTTAACATAGATTTAATCATATGTATATAAAGTCAATTGAAAATAGATCTCAGTAAAAAATAAGAGCAGAGGTAAAATAGGGAGGAGCATGTTTATAACTGTAAAGCTATATAATTCTGCACACATTCTTATGGACTTACTTCAAAGGGTACAGCTTAAAAACTTGTCATGGGACTCCAAATCCCATTAAAATTGGTGGTTAAAAATTCCTTCTTAATCGTTAAAATGATCATATTAAATCATGTTACAGTGAACATATAGATAGGATTAAAGTTTTAAAGAGATCATATAAATAGCATCCAGTGCCTGGTAATAATAATAGAATTAAAAAGGAGGGAATGTCCAAAATGGGAAGCAGTCCATATAGCAGACTCATAGAATGACAAGCACTTTAAGTAACACTCTGACCTCAGAATCAGCTCTTCAGGCATTCAGATGCAGCTGAAAAGTCCATGAGAGCAGTTTGGGCCTGAAAAGCCAAGGCATTGTGACAAAAAGTATACTACATGAAGGATCTCTGTGAGTGAGACCCCAGTGGGAAGAAGGAGTCATAAAAGAAAGATGTACTTTCCTCTGAAGGGAGGAGAGAACTACTTTGCTTATTGCCTTGTCTAGATACTGATGGAGTTTGTGGTCACAAAAGACTTCCCTAGCCTTGGCATCTCATGGCAAGATCCTTGGATGATCATTGACATCACAAATAGAGTGTTAATTGTTAAATTAACAACAGAAGTCACTGTGCACTTACTCTGTAAGTAGGACCTCTCTCCTCAATGAGTTGTGTTGTGAGAATTAACTGCAAAATTTATATTCAAACAGTACTTACTTGTGTGAGTGTGTGTATAAATTGTTGAAATCTTTACTTGGTATAGAATTGGTCTTCTGTATATGAAGATAATTAAAGACGAATCTTGGCCAGCACCATGGCTCACTTGGCTAATCCTCCACCTGCAGTGCCAGCACCCCGGGTTCTGGTCCCAGTTGGGGCACTGGATTGTGTCCCAGTTGCTCCTCTTCCAGTCCAGCTCTCTGCTGTGTCCAGGGAAGGCACTGGAGGATGGCCCAAGTGCTTGGGCCCTGCACCCTCATGGGAGACCAGGAGGAAGCACCTGGCTCTTGGCTTTGGATCGGCGCAGCTGGCTGTAGCAGCCATTTGGGGGGTGAACCAATGGAAAAGGAAGACCTTTCTGTCTGTCTCTTTCTCTCTCACTGTCTAGCTCTGCCTGCCAAAAAAAAAAAAAAATGAATCTTAATGAAGAATGGGATGGGAGAGGGAGTAGGAGGTGGCACAGGAGTGGGGGTGGGAGGCTAGGTATGAGGGGAAGAACCATTATATTCCTAAAGTTGCACCTATGAAATTTGCATTCACAAAATAAAAACTTCAAAAAAAGAAAATATGGGAGAAAAACTTTGTGACATTGTATTTAACAACTTCTTGAATTTGATACTAAAAGTCCAATAAGTAAAAGAAAAAGTAGTTGTTGTATATATCTGGATGGTCTTAAGTGCATATATATTGATGATTGTTGTATCTCCTGCTGAACTTAACCTTTACATTTCAATTCATGAAAATATTAAAAGCAGTACAACAAAACATGATCAATAGAGTATAAAGGCAACCTAAAATATGGGAGAAATTATTTCCAAATTATTGGAAAATGATAAATAACCAGAATATACAGAAAGTTCTTAAGAATGGGCAACACCAGATAAGCTTTATCTTTTTTCAAATTTCAGCAAAGGACTTTAATATATATTTTTCCAAAAGACATATCCAAATACTCAATCAGCATGTGAGAAAATTCTCCACATCACTTCTCATTAGGGGAATGCAATCAAAATTATGATGAAATATCACCTTCCACCCAATTAGGGTGTTTATTGTGAAAAAGGAGAAAATAGCAATGGTAATAGGGGAAGAAAGACCCATATGAATAAACAATTGAGAACATTATGCTAAGTAATTTAGCCAAAGAGTCTATCATTCACTTAAGTGATATGATTAGAGTAGTCAAAATCATAAAAGCAGAAACTGGAAATGTTGCCCACTGCTGATAGAGGCATAAATGAAGGGTTTTAGTTAATGCACTTGGAGTTCCCATTTTACTAAATCAAAAGAGTTCTGGAAATGAATGGTAGTGGTGGTTGCATGGTAATACAAATGCATTTGATAACACTCAACTCTACACTTAAATATAGATATGGTAAATTTTATATTATGCATGTTGTGTCACAATATAAACAACTAACAAAAAGTCACGCAAATGACCACCTTATTTCCCTCTGTATGAATAAATGAAAAAAATCTGATGAAATAAAAGACCCACTGTCTATACTTATTCATTTTATTTTAAATGACACAAAATACAAATGCAAGGTTTTAGCAACAGTGATTGAAATGAATGAATGCTTTTTATACCAGAGAATTATTAGATCACTAAAAGGGATCATGACTATACTTTGGTTTAAAGGTCATTTATTACACTGGGGTGGTTACAGTGCATTTATGTCAAACTGTAATAGACAATCAGGAAGGTCACCCTTGATGAGGACTGCTGCTGAGAAAGATTATCAATGACATTTCGAATGGACTGATTCAAACAGTTCCTGTGTCTAAGTTCAGTATTATTAATTTCCACAAGCAAGCTAGGATAAAAAGAAGAATTTGTAATATTTGACTTTTTTTACTAAAAGCCCTAATCCATTCTTGTCTCTGTTTCATTGAACATCTCAGAATACTGTATATCTTAGCTTTGAAAGAGGAACACAAAATTAACTCTACAAATAATGAAATAATTTCCCTATATGAAGAAATATTGAACATTTTATTGGAAAACAGGGAACAATAAATTTAATCATAGCTATAAAATATAATTACTTGCAATAAAATTTGATTAAGATATTGATTAAGGGCTGGGGCTATGGCCAGGGGGTTAAAGCCATGGCCTGCACCACTTCTTATCCAGCTCCCTGCTAATGCACCTGGGAAAGCAGCAGAGGATGCCCAAACCACTGGGCTCCTGTACCTTGTGGGAGACCTAGAAAAAGCTCCTGGCTCTTGGCTTTGGCTTGGCCTATCCCAGCAGTTGTGGCCATTTGGAGAGTGAACCTATGATTGGAAATCTCTCTTTGTATCTGCCTCTCCTTCTCTTTAACTCTGGCCTTTCAAATAAATAAATGAATAAATCACACACACACACACTCACATATAGTTTAATGGAAGATATAACATAGAATATATGTGTGGATAACACCCATAGAAACATATATCATCAAGAATTTGTATTAAAATATATGGAGGATTAGTGCGTGTGTGTATGTATACTATGTGGATATATACATGTATATATTGTTATAAGGAGAGTGGATATGAAGATACCAGAGACTAGTTGTATGAATAAAGAATATTTTCTAGAGCCAAAGTTTAATATATTGCTTTGAAATATTTCATTTGAAAACTATTTTATCTCATATTGCTAAGAATTTAAATCTCATTCATGAAAAGTTTTAAGTATATTTTAACTTACAAGTAACTTTAAACAACTTTCTATCACATGTAAAATAACTTATTTTCCAAAAGAAAATTCATTCAGGAATATTTGCAGGTCTATTCAGTTTCATATGCACTTTTATACTAAAAGAAAAAAACCAACATACCCTATGCTGAATAATAAAATTAGATTTACTATTCAATAGTAAACTTCTTAGTTTATTGTTTTCATTGATTAACATATTAGTTTATGTAATTTATAATTAAAATGTTAAAAAACACACACTGTTTTTATGTGTTTTTGAATATTGCTTTATAATGAAGATGTAACATGAAATAAAGTCAAAATGCCTTCTTTTTATTTCACCTTAATTACAGGTGATCCTTGTCATTATAGGAATTAATGTTGGCAGTGTAGAACAATCACAAGAAACTTGGAATGAAAATAACATGCAGTATTACATATTGTGTATGGTAATAAACATCTCAGAATTATACTTCAGGAATCATATTACATAGAAAACACTACACATGCTTTTAAATGATTGTGTTGCTCCTGGAGATTGGCTGTTCTTGTGGCTAGGTTTTGGCTTGAGTTTTATTACAGATTCTTTCCTTTGACAAAGAGAAGAATTTTAAGTGAGTGCAAACACATGTGCAATGTAGCATCTTTGGAAAAAACTGTGAACCTAGTCTGTGTTCAGACTAGGGCTTGTAAGGGAATGATATCCAGTTCTTCGACCATTTCTTCCCCCATTTCCCTGTCTTGGACAAATAGTTTGCAGCATGTGTTGTAAGTAAAATTGCTCCCAAGTTTTTATTATTCAATGTTATCAGACTCAGTAACTCAAATGGCTCAGAACAGAGGAAAGTCTCCTAGGGTGTCTTACTTAGGGGAAAACAGTGAAGGTTTTATTACCCAACACTCACAGTAGCCTATGATGCCTAGGCAAGAGGAGATTGTTCTGTGGAGACCCCCTTGCAATGGGGAGGTTGGGATCCTCCACAAAATATCAGGTATGGGCAGGGCAACTTTGTAGTGTAAAGTACTAGTCTAAGGTGTGCTTCCCTGTTGGAGGCTACTACATTGCTTTTCTCAGAAACTTGTTTTTCCTTAGGCTCCTTACACATACATAGGCTAATTTCTATCTCCCTACCTAACAATATCAAGACATCCTTGGACAACACTGCTCAGTTTCCCAAGGATGTGCTTGCTCACATACCATGTGACATTGCTTCCTCCAGACGTAAATGTGGTGTTACAGAGATTGAGCCATTGGCTTCTGGGGCAGCCATTTGCTTTATCATGGAAAAGTGAATGAGACAAAATTACAAATGAAATGGGATAGCTAGTTCCATACCACAGGATGGAAGTCACAAGTCACGCGCTGGCCCTGGTACTGCCTACCTTTCCATCAAATGGCCACTTTCCTGCTATGTCTCAGTTACCTGGGACCTGGAGGGGAGGTATCATATGAATAGCCATTCCACTTTCAATCTCATAAAGCAGGCTAGCAATTAGAATGGGCCTCATCAGATCAGGACAAGAGGAGAGATTCAAGATGTGCTCTTTCTGCTTCCCAGTGTTAAGGTAAACTGAGGCGGGACCATCTACTCCTTCTTTCAAAACAGGCAGGAGAGAATGAGTTGAGGATCATGCCAGTGGGCCCAGTGTATTTGCCTCAAAAAAGACTGAGCCCTGAGCCAAGTTTCCTTACAGTTTTTCTAGGCTCATCAGCATCATGCCTTAACCATTGCAGCATTGGTGAGTTTAGATTAGATCCTACGTGACTTAGGACCACAAATGGGGACCAGGTCTACATGACTTGAGACCACACTCCCAACAGTCAGCTGGTCAATCTTGTTTATTGAAAGAGAAACCAATAGCAGATTTATGATGGAAGTTACAGAAAGCAGGGGCTAAGACAGTTATCCTCCCTAGACAGTATACTTATGGGCAGCTGCTTTACCAGAAAATCGCAGTCAACCACTTTTCAAAGCTGACTCAGGGTTTCTGTTTTCCTCCCTTTTCCTTTGTTATGACTTTATTTTCTCTTTACCAGGACATGAGACCAGACTCCTCTCAGCAATTTTCCTGAAACACTTCTGGCTAGTGCATACCCTGGGAGGAAGCAGAGGATGGATCAAGTACTTAGGTCTCTGCCACTCACGTGGGAAACTTGAACTGAGTTCTAGGCTCCTTGTTTCAGCCTGGCCAAACCTTGGCTGTTGTAGGCATTTGAGGGAGCGAAACAGCAGTGGGGGAATCTATTTTTGTCTTTGTCTCCACCTTTGTCTCTGGCTAGCAGTAAGCATGCTAGTAATGTTTAATGAAGAGAATAGTACACATGATAGATCAGGTGAACATCTCAGGAAAAAATGAGAGATGAGCCTGCAGTCAGACTTGAGTTGTAATACATATGAGTATGGACCATCTATTTCTCCTCCCCCACACCATTACTGGGTTGAGGGATTATTGGATATTGAATTCCTAAAATTCCTTACAGAATTCCATAATGTGCCCAACTGCCTCCTTTATACAGGATGGTAAATATTCCACTATGCCTGTTAGTCTGAGAAATGTTGAGGCTGTCTTAAAGTTGAAGGCATAGGAATTTGCCATATGTCCTGTATTCTTTCTGGGAATAATCTTCTCTCCCAAGGTGTGAAGAGAAGCACTAAACAATTAAATTCCTGGTTAACTAATGTGCTTTTTCCCTGGGTAGTTAGTAACCATGTTCTGCTAGGACTTTAAAGGTGTTAGTTAATCTCCCAAGGCTAGAGTCTCCAGTGGCAAAAGACTAGAAAACCATCTACATTTTAAATCATCAAATGGGGGCTGGAACTATGGCATAGTGGTTAAAACCACCACCCGCAATGCCAACATCCTGTATGGGCACGGGTTTGAGTCCTGGCTGCTCCACTTCTGTCCAGTTCTACGTTATGGCATGGGAAGACAGTAAAGGATGGCCCAAGTCCTCAGGCTCCCTCACCCATGTGGGAGATCCAGAAGAAGCTCCTGGCCCCTGGCTTCAGATAAGCAAAGCTTTGGCCATTGTGAACATTTGGGGAGTGAACCAGTGGATGGTAGACCTCTCTATTCCTCCTTCCTTCTCTCTCGCTCTCTCTCTCTCTGCCTCTGCCTCTCTGTAAATCTGCCTTTAAAATAAATAAATAAATCTTTAAAATAAATAAATACATAAATAAATAATCAAATAGGGCTGATGCTGCAGCATAGTAGGCTAAGCCTCTGCCTGCTGTGCCAGCATCCCATAAATGCTTCAGTCCATGTCCTGGTTAATTCTTTTCTGATCCAGCTCTGTACTTATGGCCTGGAAAGAAGTGGAAAAGCTGTGTGGGAGACCTGGAAGAAGCTGCTGACTCCTAGCTTCAGATAGGCTCAGCTCTGGGCATTGTTGCCTTTTGGGGAGTGAACCAGCAGATGGAAGACCTTTCTCTCTGTCTTCCCTCTCTCTGTCTATAACTCTACATCTCAAATAAATAAATAAATAAACAAAAATAAATAAATAAATAACTTTCAAGATAAAGCTGAATACTCAATTTTGAATTGTGTGGTCAACTCTGGTAGAAATTTATGGGTTACATGATGATAATAGTTAATTCTCACAACTCAGGCCCATAACCCAACAGCTCCATGGTGAAAACACTAAGAAAGTAGTTAAGTAAAGTTCTTCATGAATTTGGGGTTTGGAGTAGAAATAGGGATGACTGTTCCTGTCTTTGGGTAGGGTGATAGAGACATCCCCCACAACTTTTCCTCTATTCTGTTTCAGATGGAGAATCAATTTTCATAAAAGTTGCCACAGTTTGACTCCCAGACATTAAGGAGACAATGGGGTCAACCATTGCTTTTTTTTTAACTTTTATTTAATGAATATAAATTTTCAAAGTACAGCTTAAGGATTACAATGGCTTCCCCTCCATAACTTCCCTCCCACCCACAACCCTCCCCTTTCGCGCTCCCTTTCCCCTTCCATTCACATACAGATTCATTTTCAATTCTCTTTATATACAGAAGATCAGTTTAGCATATATTAAGTAAAGATTTCAACAATTTGCACCCACATAGAAACACAAAGTGAAACATACTGTTTGAGTACTAGTTATAGCATTAAATCACAATGTACAGTACATTAACGACAGAGATCCTACATGAGGAGTAAGTGCACAGTGACTCCTGTTGTTGACTTAACAAATTGACACTTTTGTTTATGGCATCAGAAATCACCCTAGTCTCTTGTCATGAGTTGCCAAGGCAATGGAAGCCTTTTGAGTTCACTGACTCTGATCATATTTAGACAAGGTCATAGTCAAAGTGGAAGTTCTCTCCTCCCTTCAGAGAAAGGTACCTCCTACATTGATGACCTGTTCTTTCCTCTGGGATCTCACTCGCAGAGATCTTTCATTTAGGTCATTTTTTTTTTTTTTGCCAGAGTGTCTTGGCTTTCCATGCCTGAAATACTCTCATAGGCTTTTCAGCCAGATCTGAATGCCTTAAGGGCTGATTCTGAGGCTAGAGTGCTGTTTAGGACATCCACCATTCTATGAGTCTGCTGTGTATCTTGCTTCCCATTCAACCACTGCTTTTGGAACCAGGTGCTAGAGCTGACCCTTTTCCCCTGCCACATTAGGGAGATATCCGTGGAATGTATGTTAGAGATGATTGACCTTTGATTAACTGGTAAGGGCCAGCAAAGTCTGAAATCCTAGGAAGCTTCACTCCATGGTGAGCAGCAGTTAAATCTGAAAACTCAAGAAGTCAGGCTATGTGGTAAGCACTGTTTAAGTCCAAAAGCGCAGAAAGTCAGGGCACATGGCCAGCAGTGGTTATAACTGAAAGCCCAAGAATGGTGGTTGTGTGGTGAGCACCAGCTAAGTCCAAAAGCCCTGTAAGGCAGGCTACATGGAGAGCACTGGTTAAGTCCAAAGACCAGGAGAAGGCACTGCTCTTTGCAGTGGGGAAACTGTAATAACTTACCTTTTTGCCTCATTTCTCCTTAATTCTCTTCCAGATGGGAAACTATTTCACACAACTTTCAACTAAGATTTAGGGTTTGATCCCCAGACCTTATTAAATTGATTTATTGACTGTAATAATACCTGGCCACAATATAGAGGACCTAATAGCATATCCAGAAAATGAGAGCTTAAAATATGATATGATTTTACAGCCAACTTAATTTTGCCATGGGAATAGTAATTGGACAGAACTTTCATTTTCAAACCCAATTAAGAGGGAGATATGAAGTTTTACTGATGAACTCAAAATTTATAGAGGTTTGTAAGGTGGTCACCACATTTGATCTTTCCTGGCTGTACATAGTTTTCCTCATATGCACTGTCTTAACTCACAGGTAAAACAGTGTCAGAACATGCCTGTGATTACATTTCTAGCTCAGATAACACCAGATGTTAGAAGAAAATCTCAAAAATTATGGATGGGCATCTCTAACAAGAAATTTACAGTTCTGCCTGCAATGTTGCTGACCCTACTTGACCATCCCCTCAGCTGCAGTGGTCACTTTGGAAGTTGGGCTGAGTGAAGGGCTTTTCAGCTTAGAGCCAATAAGATCTGTGACTCTGACCTGGGCATCCTTCGACTCCAGGGCATGTCCATTTCCAGTGATCCAACTCTTGGCAGAGCTGCCAGGGCTCTTCACAAGCTGACTTCTGCTGAAGCCCAGGCTTACCACTTTGAAAGCCACTGCAGTGGACTGGCCTGTTGGGTCTCCTTGAGGGCAGATCACTGTACAGATCAGCCATTAATAGGCCTGCCACCCATTGCTTCTGATGCCTAGCTTTCTTTTCCTCCTGGTTTGTGTTAAAGCAGACCAGAGGATGCAAGTCAAGGGAGTGCCCAAGTCCCGTCTCTAATCTTCGGTGGCCCGAACTACAAGTCTATAGTCACAGGCATGTTCTGCCTTTACCTGGCCAGCTCTCCTCCCAGGCCAGCCAAGTAATGAAAGTCAACAGAGTGCCTTCCCCTAGGAGGTTCACACCCCCCCTTAGGATATACCTCATGTGAAGAGATAGGTAGGTCTGGGCCTCTTAACTTACAAGGCCTAAAGCCCACCAGATTATTATCAAGCCCCTTCTATCAGGTTCTATTTGCCTCTCAATCAGAAAAATTACTTGTAGCTTAGACAGCACCTTTCTTAGCTCCTCTAATAATGACTCTGTCCTGTGTTCTAGATCCTGTCTAGTGCACTTGGGCCTCATTCCTTTGTAATCATAACCTCTACTCTACCACCAATGGCTCTACTCCCAACCTGTGTGTACTGATGGTCCTCTTCCCCACTTAATGCTGTATAATTGTTCAAACCTGGTAAATGCCACTCTTAGGATCATTGGTTACTATCCTCACTCTGTCTTTTATGACCTTGTCTAAATATGATCAGAGTCGGCAAACTTGGAAGGCTTCCATAGCCTTGGCAACTCATGACGAGAGCCTAGGGTGGTTACTGGCGCCATAAACTAGAGTGTCAATTTGTTGGGTCAACAACAAGAGCCACTGTGCACTTGCTCCTCATGTGGGATCTCTGTCCTTAATGTGCTGTACATTTTGATTTAATGCTATAACTAGTACTCAAACAGTATGTTTCACTTTGTGTTTCTATGTGGGTGCAAACTGTTGAAATCTTTATACTAAATTGATCTTCTGTATATAAAGAGAATTGAAAATGAATGTTGATGTGAATGGAAGGGGAGAGGAAGTGGGAGAGGGGAGGGTTGTGGGTGGGAGGGAAGTTATGGGAGGGGGAAGCCATTGTAATCCATAAGCTGTACACTGGAAATTTATATTCATTAAATAAAAGTTAAAAAAAAAGAGCACAAAAGGGGAAAAAAAATTATGGATGGGAAAAGTAGACACATGGCACATGAAGATGAGTGAGACAGAAGGAGCAACATAGGGATAGATAGTAGGTCCAGCTGATAGTCACTTCATGCAATGATATGTTGTCAAAAGACTCAGCAAAGCCAGTGGACCCCTAGATGACACCTGTCATTGATGTGGAAATCCAGGGCATTAGGCAGGGCAGATGCTGGCTTTAAAGAGCCTTGTTAGTTCTTCCAATATCTGGGTTCCTGAGCAAAGAACTGCTTCTGGTTGTGATGAGTTAGATGGGCTAATAGGCAGTTAGGTCCCTGTTTGAATGAGAAAAGGAGAAATCCCTTAAGTGTAGTTAAGATGCTTCTGCCCAGGAGCTGTCTTTAGCAAGACAAATTACCAATCTCTTCCCCTCTGAATTTCTTGTTTTGTCATAAAAGTGTTAGTCTGCCAGGAAGTAGTGATTCCACCCTTCAGAGATTCTACTTTTATCATGAGAATAGAAAGACAAATGTATCTATCCCACCTTTCTGATGGCTTTTTTGTTTTATCTTGAGTAGGTTAGACAGGTTACCATTCTGGCCTTCTGATGAGTTTTGTCCCTGTACTCTGGTAGATGATTAGCTGTTGCTCTGTTCCTCCCCAGAAGTGTGCTCAACAGGCCCCACTTTGACAAGTTTCTTGGGTCTTCCACTCTTGGAGCCACCCTTTTTATGTTGCAACAAGAAGTTTATGACTTAAATAAATCTTACTTTGTTCACTATCCTTTCCACATGTAAATTCTTCTTCTATTTGAGGGGAGAACCAAGGATGCCTTCCTTGTCACTATTGCTCTTTAACGGGATTCCGATATTCAAAACCAGATATACTGTTGGTCCTAAGCTGAAAAAGCCCTTTGTTCCACCTGCACTTGAAAGCCAGCCATAGCTATTGAGGGTCATTGAATTCAAGGAGTGCCTTCCCCTAAGGAGGTTCTTACCTCCCTTATACTGTCTCTCCCAGTAACCCATGTGAAGAGATACTTAGGTTTGGGCCTCACACATACCTGGCCAGGCCTCATAAGTAATTTTGATTTGCAATCAAAGTGAGAACAAACATTTGACAACAACATAAAAATCACTCTGAAGAATCCAGAATTCTTTTTTATAAAAGCTACCACTTTTCTCTTAAGAATAATTCTTCTAATGATTTTTGCATTCAAGGGAAGCTTGTGAGTTGAATACAAAAACAAATGCCTCTCAAGTTAGAGTTCCGGTATCTGTATTTATCAAAAAACACGTTACAGTGAATGGTGACCACATTTGTAAGGAATTGGATGATAAATTAGAAAGAATATTAGTCTGTAAACGACTTCTTGAACTATGCCAGAGCAACATTTTTGATGATGCAGAAATAGGGCACATCATGACAAAGAGAAGCAGAAGCAGGATGTTGTGGCAGATATGCTGACATATACTACAACTTGGTAGTTCAGCAAGAGTTTGTCAAATTGTCAGATATCTCACTACTGCAATCTGGAAATAAAGGGTCTGAAAGTCCAAGAAGGTCATGGTTCTGTGCAAAGGGTATGTGATTGCATGACACCTGCTATTTTTACAGTTTCAAGAAGAGAAGCCCATGTGAATAAAACAACTAAATAACTTCCTCATTACTTTCTCAAACTGCATGCTGCACTCAGTATAACTTATGAATCCATGTATAGATAGGGACATTTTCAAAATTGCGATATTAGCTCACATTACAAAGATCCACTGGACATCAAATACAATTAATAATGGAATGACCACTCAACCAGGCCACAGTTCAAGATATTTTTAAAAATGAATATATTAATATAATTGTTCTATGGTCTTTTTTTTCTAATGCACCACAAAAAATTTAGTTTTTATGTCTCAATTTCTACTTAATTGAATTTATTCTCATGCATTTCCCCATAACAAAAAATAGAATTTCAACAAGTAATTTAAATATAACAAAATGAATAGAGACTTGGGAGAAACCACTCTGCATATTTTTCTTTAAAAATTATTTTTATATTGTAAAATTTGCATATTGTTCTAGAATTAATTTAAAAGATTAGTCAATTTTTAGTCAAAATTATTTAGCTTATGGTATTTTAATATTAAATATGAAATGACATGCTAATAATATTAAGTATGAAATAATATTAAGCATGAAATTAATACTATTAATTATGAAATTAATATGCTAATAATATTAATATTAAGCATGAAATTAATATGCTAATAATGATAATTCTATTTCTTAAGATTACTTCGAAAAGCTCATGAAAAGAATGGAATTGTAAATATGAGTTTATAGGTGTAGGCATTTAGCCTAGTGGTTAAGATGCCTAGTTCCATATCAGTGTACATGGATTTCAATCCTGGATCTGGCTCCTGACCTTAGCTTCCTGTAAATGCAAACCTTGGGAGGCAGTGATGATGATTAAAGTAACTGGGTTCCTGTCATCCATGTGGGAGATCAAGATGGAGTTTTCAGATCTCAGCTTTGACCTTATCCAAACCTGGCCATTATAGGCATTTGAAGATTGAATAAGAACATGAGAGCTTATTCTTTCTCTCTCAAATAAATAAATATAATTTTTAGAAGTTACTTAAGCATGTTTTCAAGAAAACATGTACTTTTTTTATAAAATGCATTTTGCATGTATTATGAAAAAGAATCACCCCCAAATGTTTTTCACCAAAATAAACTCATACTTGAATTCTGCTTTTCCATGACGTTTTTGAACCACCATCATAACATTTAAACATATTGATTTTTAGTTCTAAAATTTAAACTTATTATGTGCATACATACACTAATTATACATCTGCACATGTATAACATGTACATTTTATAATGCTACATTTATGAAATAGATAAAATTGTCATTTTAGCTTGTCAACTCTAAACAATAAAATATATTGAATGTAGTTCTAAAACTTACTACCTGGATATGCACATATATATACAAATTATATAAATACAAAATATATGTACAATATGTATGTATGTATAGAGTTATAGTTATAAAAAGAAATAAAATTAAGTTATATTTTGTGTATAGGTATGTATTATTGATTAATAGTCCAAGAATACCTTGATGCATATTATATGATGCGCATTATAATTTTTCCCATAGATTAGCTGTACTTTCACCTTTATCTGTACAGCATCCAATCTTGATGAAAATTCAGGGGCTCTCCACTCTCCTCTTGCAGTCATTATTCCTCTACTAGCTAAGCTTTTTCTTTATTCTCTGAGTTATATTTATGTTTGAACTCACGGAGTTCATATGAGTACTCTCCAGAGACACTAAAATTTGGTAACCTTGGCAACCCAGTGGGAGACTGCAGGAGAATTTGAGCCCACACTGAGGGCAGCACAGATTCTTTGTGTGATCCTTGGGAAAAAGCAGACGAATGATATACCAATAGAAGCCAGAGATCGGAAGCTGACTACCTTCTCTGCTCAGCTGTGCAGAATTACTTCCCTTTTGAATCAAAATAAATAAATAAATAATGAGAGAGAGCGATTTACCACACCTAACCTGAGTGTGTCACCTTTGGCAGACCCTTAGCCCTGAAGAACCAAGCAGAGCTCTCTGGCCACACCCATCTCAAGCCTCCAAGGCTCCTCCAAAAGCAGACAGTCCAGTTAATACTGTCATAGTATAACAAGAAAAAAAATACCACAGCGAGGGAAGAAGAATTCAAAGAATGTCTCCACAATGCCAAGCAACAAACACAGAAACCGAGGAAGCAAGAACAAGGAAGATATTATGACACTCCCAAATGAACAAGACACCCAAAGCCAAGATTATGAAGATGATGAGATAGAAGAAATGCAAGATATGGATTTCAAAAAAAATTATAAGAACATTTAGACATTTTCAAAAACAAATGCTTGAACTACAGAAATCCTTACTGGACAGGATAGAAAATCTCTCTTGTGAAAATGAAATCTTAAGGAGGAATCAAAATGAAATGAAGCAACTAGTAGAACAGGAAAGTGTGATAGTGAAGAGAAATCAAAATGAATGAAGAACTCAATAGATCAAATGACAAACACATTAGAGAGCCTTAAAAACAGAGTCAGTAAAACAGAAGAGAGAATATTGGACTTAGAAGACAGAGAACAGGAAAGGAAACAGGCAAACCAAAGAAAAGCAGAGGAAATTAGAAATCTAAAAAATATTGTTGGGAATCTACAGGATACTATTAAAAAACCCAACATTCGGGTTCTAGGTGTTCCTGAAGGCATGGAGAGAGAGAGATAGAAAGGATTAGAAAGCCTTTTTAGTGAGATACTAGCAGAGAACTTTCCGGGTTTGGAGAAGGACAGAGACATGCAAGTACAGGAAGCTCATAGAACCCCTAGAAAACATGACCAAAAGAGATCCTCACCACGACCCGTTGTAATCAAACTCACCACAGTGAAACATAAAGAAAAGATTCTAAAATGTGCAAGAGAGAAATGTCAGATTACTCTCAGAGGATCTCCAATTAGACTCACAGTAGACATCTCATCAAAAACCCTAGAGGCTAGGAGGGAATGGCGAGACATAGCCCAGGTACTAAGAGAGAAAAACTGCCAGCCCAGAATATTATATCCTGCAAAGATCTCATTTCTGAATGAAGGTGAAAAAAAGACCTTTCACAGCAAACAGAAATTGAAATAATTTGTCGCCATTCGTCCAGCACTGCAAAAGATGCTTAAAGACGTGTTACACACAGAAACACAGAAACACGGTCATCTATATGAAAGAATGTAAAGGAAGGAAACATCACAGCAAAAGATCATAGGAAGTTCAAAGCATATGTTACAAAATATCTTTGGGAAAATGGCAGGGCAAAGTTATTACTTATCAATAGTCACATTGAATGTTAATGGCCTCAACTCTCCAGTTAAAAGGCACAGATTGGATGAATGGATTAAGGAACAAAACCCGTCTATTTGCTGCTTACAAGAAACACATCTTTCCAACAAAGACGTATGCAGACTGAAAGTGAAAGGCTGGAAAAAGGTATACCATGCCAAAAAAAATGAACAAAGAGCAGGCGTAGCCATATTAACATAAAATTTAACACAAAAACTGTTAAGAGAGACAAAGAAGGGTACTATATAATGATTAAGGGATCAATTCAACAGGAAGATATAACTATTATCAATGTATATGCACCTAATTACAGGACACAGGTTTATTTAAAAGATATGTTAAGGGACTGAAAGGGAGACTTAGATTCCAATACAATAGTACTGGGGGACTTCAACACTCCACTCTCAGAAGTAGACAGCTAAACTGGACAGAAGATCAACAAGGAAACAGTAGATTTAAATGACACTGTTGCCCAAATGGAACTAACAGATTTCTACAGAACATTTCATCCTACACATAAAGAATTTACATTCTTCTCAGCAATACATGGAACCTTCTCTAGGATTGACCACATCCTAGGCCATAAAGCCTAAGATTTACAAACCACAAATTACAAAAATCAGCCAAACGAGGAGCTGGTTTTTTGAAAAAATAAACAAAATTGATACTGCATTGGCCTAACTAACTAAAAAAAGAAAAGACTCAAATCAATACAGAGATGAAAAAGGAAACATAACAACAGACACCACAGAAATAAAAAGAATCATCAGAAATTACCACAAGGACTTGAATGTCAGCAAACAGGGAAATCTATTAGAAATGGACAGATTCTTGGACACATACAACCTACCTAAATTGAGCCAGGAAGACACAGAAAACCTAAATAGACCCATAACTGGGACAGAAATTGAAACAGTAATAAAGGCCCTCCCAACAAAGAAAAGCCCAGGACCAGATGGATTCACTGCTGAATTCTACCAGACATTTAAAGAAGAACTAACTCCAATTCTTCTCAAACTATTCAGAACAATCAAAAAAGAGGGAACCCTCCCAAATTCTTTCTATGAAGCCATCATCACCTTAATTCCTAAGCCAGAAAAAGATGCAGCATTGAAAGAAAATTACAGACCAATATCTCTGAAGAACATAGATGCAAAAATCCTCAATAAAATTCTGGCCAATAGAATGCAACAACACATCAGAAAAATGACTCACCCAGACCAAGTGGGATTTATGCCTGGCATGCAGGGATGGTTCAATGTTCGCAAATCAATTAATGTGATACACCACATTAACAGACTGCAGAAGAAAAACTATATGGTTATCTCAGTAGATGCAGAGAAAGCATTTGATAAAATACAACACCCTGTCATGATGAAAATCCTAAGCAAACTGGGTATAGAAGGAACATTCCACAATATAATCAAAGCAAGTTACGAAAAAACCACAGCCAGCATCCTATTGAATGGGGAAAAATTGGAAGCATTTCCACTGAGATCTGGTACCAGACAAGGATTCCCATTCTCACCACTGCTATTCAATAGAGTTCTGGAAGTTTTAGCCAGAGATATTAGGCAAGAAAAAGAAATTAAAGGGTTACAAATTGGGAATGAAGAACTCAAACTATCCCTCTTTGCAGATGATATGTTTCTTTATTTAGGGGACCCAAAGATCTCTACTAAGAGACTGTTGGAACTCATAGAAGAGTTTGGAAAAGTAGCAGGATATAAAAGCAATGCACAAAAATCAACAGCCTTTGTATACACAGGCAATTCCATGGCTGAGAAAGAATTGCTAAGATCAACCCCATTCACAATAGCCACAAAAACAATCAAATACCTTGGAATAAACTTAACCAAGGACGTTAAACATCTCTACAATGAGAATTACAAAAGCTTAAAGAAAGAAATAGAAGAGGATACCAAAAAATGGAAAAATCTTCCATGCTCATGGACTGGAAGAATCAATATCATCAAAATGTCCATTCTCCAAATACATTTATACATTCAATGCAATTTATACATTCAATGCAATTTATACATTCAATGCAATACCAATCAAGATACTGAAGAGATTCTTCTCAGATCTGGAAAAAATGATGCTGAAATTCATATGAGGACATAGTTGACCTCGATTAGCTAAAGCAATCTTGTACAACAAAAACAAACCTGGAGGCACCACAATGCCAGATTTCAGGGCATACTACAGGGCAGTTGTAATCAAAACAGCAGGTACTGGTACAGAAACAGATGGAGAGACCAATGGAACAGAATAGAAACACCAGAAATCAATCCAAACATCTATAGCCAACTCATATTTGATCAAGGATCTAAAACCAATCCCTGGAGTAAGGACAGTCTATTCAATAAATGGTTCTGGGAAAATTGGATTTCCACATGCAGAATCATGAAGCCAGACCCCTTACTTTCACCTTACACAAAATTCACTCAACATGGATTCTAGACCTAAATCTATGACCCCACACAATCAAATTAATAGAGAACATTGGAGATACCCTGCAAGATATAGGCACAGGCAAAGACTTCTTGGAAAAAAGCCCAGAAGCACAGGCAGTCAAAGCCAACATTAACAATTGGGTTTACATCAAATTGAGAAGTTTCTGTACTGCAAAAGAAACAATCAGGAAAGTGAAGAGGCAACCGACAGAAGGGGAAAAAATATTTGCAAGCTATGCAACAGATAAAGGATTAGTAATCAGAATTTACAAAGAGATCAAGAAACTCCACAACAACAAAACAAACAACCCACTTAAGAGATGGGCCAAGAACCTCAATAGACATTTTTCCAAAGAGGAATCCAAATGGCCAACAGACACATAAAAAATGTTCAGGAACACTAGCCATCAGGGAAATGCAAATCAAAACCACTATGAGGTTTCACCTCACCCTGGTCAGAATGGCTCACATTCAAAAATCTACCAACAACAGATGCTGGCGAGGATGTGGGGTAAAAGGGACACTAACCCACTGTTGGTGGGAATGCAATCTGGTTAAGCCACTATAGAAGTCAGTCTGGAGATTCCTCAGGAACCTGAATATAACCCTGCCATTCAACCCAGCCATCCCACTCCTTGGAATTTACCCAAAGGAAATGAAAATGGCCAACAAAAAAGCCGTCTGCACATTAATGTTTATTGCAGCTCAATTCACTATAGCTAAGACATGGAATCAACCCAAATGCCCGTCAACAGTAGACTGGATAAAGAAATTATGGTACATGGACTCTATAGAATACTATACAGCAGTCAAAAACAATGAAATCCGGTCATTTGCAACAAAATGGAGTAATCTGGAAAATATCATGATGAGTGAAATAAGCCAGTTCCAGAGGGATAAATATCATATATTCTCCCTGATCAGTGACTACTAATTGAGCATTGAAAAGGAAACCTGATGAAGTGAAATGCACACTATGAGAAACAGTGATTTGATCAGCCCTTGTCATCACTGTTGATGTACAATTTAATATTTTACCCCTTTTAGTATTTTTTTGTTCTACTTAACACTATTGGTTGAGCTATGTAATTAACACACAATTATTCTTAGTTGTTTAAATTTAACTGAAAAGTGATTCTATTAAATATAAGAGTGGGATTAAGAGAGGGAGTGGATGTACAGTTTGGGACATGCTCAAGCTGACTTGCCCCAAGTGGTGGAGTTAGAAATGTGCCAAGGGATTCCAATTCAATCCTATCAAGGTGGCATGTACCAATGCCATCTCACTTGTCCAAGTGATCAATTTCAGGTCACAATAAATCTAATGATAGTTCTAAGAGTCAAAGGGATCACATAAACAAGACTAGTGTCTGCAAATACTAAGTGATAGAATTAAAAATGGAGAGAATGATCCAACCTGGGAAGCGGGATACACAGCAAAATCATAGATTGGCAGATGTCCTAAACAGCACTCTGGCCTTGGAATCAGCCCTTAAGACATTCGGATCTGGTTGAAGAGCCCATGGGAGTATTTCCGGCATGGAAAGCCAAGACACTTTGGCAAAAAAAAAAAACAAAAACAAAACAAAAAAAAAAACAGGACATAAATGAAAGATCTCTGCGAGTGAGATCCCAGTGGAAGAATGGGACCATGAAAGAAGGAGGTACCTTTCTCTGAAAGGAGGAGAGAACTTCCCCTTTGACTATGGCCTTGTCAAAATAAGATCAAAGTCGGTGAGCTCAGGGGGCTTCCATGGCCTTGGCAACTCATGATTTGAGCCTGGGGAGTTTGCTGAGGACTTAAACAAGAGTTTCAAATTGTTAAGCCAACAACAGGAGTCACTGTGCACCTACTCCTCATGTAGGATCTCTGTCCCTAATGTGTAGTTCAATGTGAATTAATGATATGACTAGTGCTCAATCAGTATTTTGCACTTTTTGTTCTGTGTGTGGGGCAAACTGATGAAATCTTTACTTAATATATACTAAATTGATCTTCTGTATATAAAGATAATTGAAAATGAATCTTGATGTGAATGGAATGGGAGAGGTAGCAGGAGATGGGAGGGTTGTGGGTGGGAGGGAAGTTTGGGGGGGAGCCATTGTAATCCATAAACTGTACTTTGGAAATTCATATTTACTAAATAAAAGTTAAAAAAAAGTGGAGACAATAGAGAGATGGACAGAGATTTCCTATATGTTGATTCACTTCCCTGTGAATTAAATTCAGATCTGCCATGTGCATGGCAGAGATCCAAGTACTTGAGCCATCACCTGCTATCTCCTAGGGTGTACTATAGGAGGAAGCTGGAGTTGAGAGCAAAGTGAGGACTCTAACCAAGGAATTTTTTCTTAAGTCCAGTTTGTTTGAGCCAGTATATAAGATATATATATATATATACACATATATGTATATGTATATATACATATATATTCATATATACTAGTTTTAACATTATTTTTGGAACACAAGAACAATTTTAAGCATAAAAATCTTCAAATTGTTTTTATTTAATTATTTTAAATCATCATGACTGTAGGTTGAACATTTGAATCATGTGCCCAATTTATGAGTTTAGTATTTTCAGGAATTTTAGTACTAGTTTAATTGATTTAATGACAACGCTATGTAACCATAATTAATTATATTTCATTTGGTTTCTATATTTTATTTAAGGGTTCCTTTAATTGCTTATCTGAATTTATCACAAAATTGCCAATCCTAATGGCAAAAATCAGAATATATGTTGCCATTTGCAAGGCAAGAGGGATATTTGTAGCACCGTAATAAACTATGAACCTATTTGCTGTAGTATGAACATTTTTGTCTCTTCCAAATTTTATGGGCAGAAAACACTATCCCCAAAGCAACAGTGTTGGGAGATGGCATTAAGGGAAAAAAATGTTAGGAAAGATCTGCCCTCAAGAATGGATTAAAGCCACTATAAAAACAGTTGGCAAGAGTGACTTTTCTTTGTCTTCTTCAGTGTGAAGACATGGTTTTCTTTTCTTCTGCAGGATGCTGTGCTCCATGCATTGTCTTAGAAGAAAACATCTAGGTGACATGGAAATTACCAGTAGACAATGAAAAGTATGCTTATAATTTATTAGTATTCATACACAAAACGTAAATTAGTAACACAGAGATTCATGGTTTATACCCTCATTTTAATGGTTAGTATTAAAATTTCTGCAGTGTCAAGTGATGTCAGCATATTTTGTACTGATACTTAAAGCCACAGTTACATACCACTGCATGATTTTTAGAATTGGTAAAATTACAAGAAAAAAATGAAAAAGATATGTAGTAACAAAAACTTTCATTGTTTATGGAAATACAAATTGATCCACGTACTTTAGAAAAATTTGATACTTCCTGCAATATTAAAATCACTTTATAAGTCATTAGTTAAGCTACTATGGATTTTCCTAATTAATTCAAATATTTCATATCTGTAAACTTTCTCAGTTGAGAAAATGGTTTTTTTTTGTTTGTTTTTTTTTAATTTTTGACAGGCAGAGTGGACAGTGAGAGAGACAGAGAGAAAGGTCTTCCTTTTGCAGTTGGTTCACCCTCCAATGGCCGCCGCAGTAGGCGCGCTGCGGCCGGCGCACCGTGCTATTCCGATGGCAGGAGCCAGGTGCTTCTCCTGGTCTCCCATGGGGTGCAGGGCCCAAGGACTTGGGCCATCCTCCACTGCACTCCCTGGCAACAGCAGAGAGCTGGCCTGGAAGAGGGGCAACCGGGACAGGATCAGTGCCCCAACCGGGACTAGAACCTGGTGTGCCGGCACCGTAAGGCGGAGGATTAGCCTAGTGAGCTGCGGTGCCGGCCGTGAAAATGTTTTGTAATCTCAAAACAAATACTCATAATACTTTCAAGGCCATTCATAGACATGAACTCAGTGGTGTAATTTTGAGTAACCCAATAAACAACTCGAAAGCTTTGACAGAAAGGTGATGCTAACCTTTTGTTTCAACTCTCTGATGTATACACATTTTTTTTCTGATCTGTTTAGTGCCTTTGTTTTGTATTTTTGTGCTTATTGTTGGTGTCAGTGTGTAAAATGATCCCAAGTACAAAGCTAACCTGCTATGTTCCTGTGCAAAAGAGAGCTGTTATGTGCCTTCTAGAAAGAAATATGTATGTGTTAGGTTTGCTTCATTCAGGCATGAGCTATGGTGCTGTTGGCTATAGGATCACAGTTAAGTATTCCAATGTTATGCAAGGAGACTTCAAAAATTTCATGGTAAATCTTCATTAACTTTTTTTTTTTTAATTTTTTTGACAGGCAGAGTGGACAGCAGAGGGAGACAGAGAGAAAGGTCTTCCTTTTTGCCCTTGGTTCACCCTCCAATGGCCACCGTGGTAAGCGTGCTGCGGCCGGCGCACCGCGCTATTCCGATGGCAGGAGCCAGGTGCTTCTCCTGGTCTCCCATGGGGTGCAGGGCCCAAGAACCTGGGCCATCCTCCACTGCACTCCCTGGCCACAGCAGAGAGCTGGCCTGGAAGAGGGGCAACCGGGACAGGATCGGTGCCCCAACCGGGACTAGAACCCAGTGTGCCGGTGCCGCAAGGCGGAGGATTAGCCTGTTAAGCCACGGCGCCGGCCTAAATCTTCATTAACTTTTAATTTCATTTCTAATAACTTTTTGAAGTTCTCCTGTATTTCTATCTATAAACATAAACAAATTTTTAAAAATATTAGATCTTGATAAGTTGATGAAGTTTTTGTGAACAGAGGTTCACAGTTCACACAAATTTGTAGGAAACTTATCTGTATTGCTCCTGGGAATAAAGCTTGAATATCTACAAATTCAATATTCATTCACAATGACTTTATTCCATGTATAGCAAACAACTAGAATGGGATATATGTATTGCACTACAGCAAAATACTTCAAAGATACCTTGGAAAATGGAATTAAAAGATAATTTGGGATTTATGTATTTTTTTCATAATATACATTTTCATTAATTTTTTGAAAACTGCTTATATAGGATACATGATGCTAAATGTTTGTCAAAGGCCATAGAAATTTCACTACAGAGAAAAAATAGTAATGTATGCACAGTTTAACAATTTGACCATTAAGTAGAGGGATTTATGAGTGGAATTCAGGCTGTACAACAGAATCTAACTGTATGACAAACACATTACATATCCACATTGAAGAGGATGAAGGTCTGGTTAGCACTGTGGCACAGGAGGTTAAACCTCTGCCTGTGGTGCTGGCATGCCATATGGGTGCTGGTTCAAGTCCTAGATGCTCCATTTCCAATCCAGCTCACTGCTGAGGGCCTGGGAAAGCAGTGGAAGATGGCCCAAGTGCTTGGGCCACTGCACCCACTTGGGAGACCTGGAAGAAGCTCCTGGCACCTGGCTTCAGATTAGCCTAGCTCTGGCCATTGTAGTCATTTAGGGAGTAAACTTGCAGATGAAAGATCTCTCTCTCTCTGTCTCTCCCTCTGTCTGTTAACTCTACCTCTCAAATAAATAAATAAAGCTTAAAAAAAAAAAGAGGATGAAGGAAATGGGTGATGAGATAAATAACTTAGGAGTTACTTTCATGAAAATTATTTATGTTGGTTAGGACTAGAGCCATAAAGAATCACACATAAAAATTGTTTTGTAGTTGGCCAAGTCTTTTCCTATAGAAGCTAATCACATGTAACCAATAGTAGAAGATATATACAGGAAAAGCTGCAAAGAATCTCAAATGGTCTGCTCCCTCGAACTTGTTTTTCAGAGGATATTCCATGAACCGAAATATTGTACACAGAGGGGCCAGACAACCAAAAATGTGAAAGCTTGATGAACCAGCCTTCGATTTTTTAGTGTATAATACATGAAGATGCATTTTACTTGAGAGAGGAGGACTCTGTTCTTCCTCCTTTCTGCATCCTAGATATTTCTCTAAATCTTGTTATAAAAACCCTGGCCAACTGCTTCTTGAAAAGGCAATTTCCTTAGGAAACTGCCTTTCCATTGTCTCCTTTACTTACCAACATTTTTTTTAAAGATTTTATTTATTTATTCAAAAGTCAGAGTTACAAAGAAAGAAGAGAGGCAGAGAGAGAGAGAGATCTTTCATCCATTGGTTCACTCCCTAGTTGGCCGCAATGGCCGCAGCAGCGCCGATCTGAAGCCAGGGGCCAGGTGCTTCCTCCAGGTCTCCCACGTGGGTGCAGGGGCCCAAGGACTTGGGCCATCTTCCACTGCTTTCCCAGGCCACAGCAGAGAGCTGGTTCAGAAGAAGAGCAACCAGGACTAGAACCTGTGCCCATATGGGATGCTGGCGCTTCAGGCCAGGGCGTTAACCCACTGCTCTGGCCCCTACTTACCAACACCGAAATAAAGCTTTCCTTTGAGCAATTCCCACTTAAAGGTTGATTATTTAGGCTGACGCTGCGGCTCACTAGGCTAATGCTCTGCCTGTGGTGCTGGCACCCCGGGTTCTAGTCCCTGTTGGGGTGCAGGATTCTGTCCCGGTTGCTCCTCTTCCGGTCCAGCTCTCTGCTATGGCCCGGGAGTGCAGTGGAGGATGGCCCAAGTCCTTGGGCCATGCACCCGCATGGGAGACCAGGAGGAGCACCTGGCTCCTGGCTTCGGATCAGTGCCGTGTGCCTGACACAGAGCTCCGGCTGCAGTGGTCATTGGAGGGTGAACCAATGGAAAAGGAAGACCTTTCTCTTTGTCTCTCTCTCTCACTGTCCACTCTGCCTGTCAAAAAAAAAAAAAAAAAAAAAAAAAAAAAAAAAAAAAGAACTAGAGAGGTACAGCCTTTCCAAGTTGCGAGACTAGGTGTTAAGCTTTTTTCTGTGAGATTGAGGTTTGCAAAATAACTGATCGGAGAAATCCCCAATCCAGTTATGGTTCACTCTGTAATATTGAGGATAATGACAGAAGTGTGTGAAATCTCTGGAAAAAGTTTCTAGGTTCCTTGGCTCTGTCCTTTCCTGTTTCATGGGAGTAATATCATTCAGGTTTAAAGCACTACAGGAATTCTGTTTTAGAACTGATACAACTCATGATGTCTGTCGTTTCTTTCTGGTAATAGGTCTGTAATTTTGTTCTTTATCCAGACAATTCTTAATAGTTTGCAAACTTTGTCAGTTTTCAATGTTTGCCAGGTGGGAGGATGACTTTGTTTCTACCACGTATAATGGAACACTGTTAGCTCTGAAACCTTCCTCTGTGGGCTAGAAAACTTCCTCTTGGTGTCAGGTCTGTTTTTCTACCTGTCCCAGCATAAAGAGAAAAATTGAATGAGAAATAAAGTCTAGTCCCCTGAAAGTCTTGGAATAATTTTAAGAAGAATATCTTGAGAAAGGATCTACAGCAACCTGCACTCGATTTCCCTGAGTCTACAGAGGCCTTCTGACATTGGGAGTTCACTGATGGGCACCATATCTATCCATTTATTTTGTCTCAACCCAGCTTGGTACCAGCTCTTAACCTGGGGGAAGGAATATTCCCTCTTCATCACATTCTAGAGGGTAAAGGAGGATTGATTAATGTGCACATGCCATCCACCGTTGCTGGCTTGTATAATTGGAAGGTTCATGGAGAAAACCCTGAATAATTCTTGTCACTCATAAGGGCTACTATGTTTTCAACTGGGATCCTTACCTGAGCATATATTCAAACCTAGTGACCAATGGAGAAAAAGCCAGCTGTAGAAGCAAAGGCCAGTAGGAGGCTAACAAGAACATACCAATCAACCTTATAATCAGGTGAAGGCACTGGCTAGGAATCAGTTATAATGATGGCCTCAAATTGAGACCTTACTATACAAAAAGACCCAAGGAGATAGGGCATTATAGAAATATGTTGTCACAAGGCCTGTAAGAAATACACAGGTCTCTCAAAAGTTGGATGAACTAAGAGAGACACAGCAGAAATCAGAAGAAATTCATCTGTCTTCCCAGAGAGGCTAAGAGAATGTTTCAGGCAGTGTAATTCTTCAGACTCTGAAAACCAGGGAAGTCAAGCAGTTTTAAACACCTTCTTTATATCTAAGAGTGCTCTGTGTATACAGAGAATGCTTCAGAAATTGGCTATCAGTCTTGAGAGATCAATCCCTCTCAATTACTAGAGATTACCTTCAAGATTTTCAACAACTGAGAAGTAGCAGAAGAGGAGAAGGATGATGGAGTGCTTTACAGGCAGGCAGCTTGGGGCTGGTGCTGTGGCAAAGTGGGTTAGGCTGCTGTCAACAGCACAGTTGTTCCATATGGGTGCCTGCTTGAATCCCAGCTGCTCCACTTCTGATCCAGCTATCTGATAATGTACTCAGGAAAACAATGGAGGATGTCCTGAGTACTTGGGCCTCTGCACCCACATCGGAGACCTGGGTGAAGCTAATGGCTCTTGGCTTTGGTCTGGCCCAGCCCTGGGTGTTGGAACCATTTGCAAGTGAACCAGCAGTTGGAAGATTAATCTCTCTTTCTGTCTAGCCCTCTCTCTGTGTAACTCTTCCTTTTCAATAAATATGTAAACTTTAAAAAAATAATAAAAGTAGGCAGCTTTATTGGCCATCACTCTCCAGTCTTTTCCAGGTAACCTGGAAAAGTAAGTGAAGCCACCCTGGTTGAGTACCTCTTGTCCCAGTGTGAGACTAGCAATAGAGCATCTATAAAATTAGGGCATGACCAGTGTGCATCCTGCCAGCTGGAGAAGTATTGGAAAGGGGCATGTCCAGGCTTTCCTCAGAGGAGGGAGGAATAGGCAAGGACAATTCCTCTGACACAATAAAATGGCCTGAGAATTAGAAAGGGAGAGTTGAGTTTCTGTACCATGAGAATTCTATCCCTATAACTTGGAAGGAACTGTAAAACCTGTTCAGTAGGCAGTAGTAAAAGAATGGCCTCTGCTTCCCCTTCAAGAACAAAGAGTGAAATATATCGGTGGAAATTTTGTCACCAAGATTTTTAAGATTCAAAGAAGAACATGGCACAGAAACAATGACCAAGAAGCAGAAATGTATATCACTTGAGCTTGTTTTTCATAGACTTTTCCAGGAAAGGTTTCCTCGCAGCATTGTACCTATAGAGTGACAAGACCAGCACAAACAAGGAAAGGTGCAAGAATCCAGTTAGAGTTTTAACCATGCAAACCATGTATGATGGTTTGCATACATGATGCTTCCTGGACACGCCCCTAACCACTGTTATAAAAGCTCTGGCAAATTGTCTCTTGTAGATGCAGACTTTTAAGGGAATTATAGCTTTCCAGTGTCTCTTTAACTTTCTACAAGTAAATAAATCTTTCCTTAAGCAACTCCCATTGTTACAGAGAGGAAACCAAAGAAACCAAGCAGCACTCCAGACTTGCAGGAGGAATGGCACACAGTTTATTTATGCAAGCGGGCTTGAGTGAACTTGCATCCCCAAGAGTCAAGACCTAACCCTTGGTCTGTCTCTACTTTTATAACTTAAACCAGTGAGTCATAGTTACAAGGCAGTTTTAGGAGACACAAAAGTATAGCAACCAGTATAGCACCAAGCAAGTCAAAATTACAGGGCAGTTTCAGGAGGCACTCAACTATCTTAGGCATACAGCTAGGTTTTGGGTGTGGTAGCGGGCTAGAAGGGTTGCTGAAGTCAGCAGTGGCCTCTCCAGACACAGAGGGCCACCGAAGTAGTGCTGGAGGGAGTTCTTGAGTTTAGGGTCTGTAACACCACCTGAATCTGATCATTTGCCAACACCCAAACAGATCCCTTTGTATGCTAAAATGCCTGTATCCATATAAGTTGATTGACTCATGTTTCTCTATGTTTTAGGAACTGATTACTGACAGGTAAGGGGGAGAAGGGAGGCCATGACAGTCCCTGTGGACTAGATTATGTTCAATTTTATTCATATATTTGCTGTCTTTGTCTTTTAACAATTTTTTAAAAGTTAAGATATGATATTCTTTCCTATTTAACATGTACATGACATTTCTTTTATGGAAATAGGAGGTATGTGGCACTTTAAAAATGTTTTTATTTATACAAAGGGAACAGATTTCATGTACTTCATAGATACAGTTTTATGATACCCATACTTCCCTTCTTCACTACCTCAATCACCCCTCCTTTTCTCTTTCTTTGTCATCTCTACTCCAGTGCATTGTCTGGGCACTTTTGTCCAAAATCATTTGGCTGTATGTACATCAATTAAATTCTGGTATTCTTAGTCTGTTCCATTGCTCTATGTGTCTATTTTAATGCCAGTATTATGCTGTTTTAATTACTATAGCTGTGTAGTATTCCCTGAAGTCCAGTATTCTGAGACCTCCTATAGGAAATAGCGTTACCTCTCCTCTCAAGAGGTGGACATGGATTCAGGATGTGCAGCAAAAGTGAAACTATATTATCAATCTTACAAGATCAGGCATTTGATCAGCAGGCACATCAAAAACATTACAGCAAGCAATTTCTATCCTAGCATGCACGTCCTTCCGTGGTTCCTCATTGACTGAGTACTATGGGGTGTGCAGTCTTCCTAGATATCTTTAAGTTACAAAGGTGACTCTTCCTTCTTTCTTGGTACTTTAATATTCTCTTATGAGTTGACTTACTCCATAACCCTATTTGCCTAGTGAGTTTTGCTATGTCTACAAGTCAGCTAACAATGATTTTCCACTCTGTGTTGGAAATGTACCACCAGACATTTTGTTTATAGTTCCAAATAGATTTTTTTCCCTAAGGATCACTTTGGCAATTCTGGGTCTTTTGTGATTCCATGTGAATTTTAGGATTATTCTTTTCAATTCTGCAAAGATGCCATCAGTGTTTTGAGAGATTTCATTAAATCTGTAGATTGCTGTAGGTAGTACAGACTTTTTAGTGATATTAATTCTTTCAATCCACAAAAAAAGAATATATTTCATTTTTTGTGTCCTTGATCATTTCTTTCAGCAATGTTTCATAATTTGCATTGCACAGACATTTTGCTTCTTAGGTTAAGTTTAATTCATAAATATTTAATTTATTTTTTGTAGCTATTGTGAATAGAATGTGTTTCTCGACTTTTCTTGAGCTCAACATTAGAAGATAAAAACACTATTACTTTATGGATGTTTATTTTTTTAAACTGCAATTGGTTTATCAGTTCTAACAGATTTTTTGTTGAGTGTTTACGTTTTTCCATGTACAACTTGATGTCATCAGAAACATGTATATTTTCACTTCCTTTTCCCCAGTTTTGGTGCCATTTATTTCTCTCACATTCTTAATTGTTCTTTCTAAAACTTCCATTACTGTAATGAGTAAGAGTGGTAAAAGAGGACATTCCTGTCTTATTCAAGGCCTGAGGAGAAATGCTTTCAGCTTTTCTCCATTCAATGTGATACTGACTTTTCGTTTGTGTTATATAGCCTTTATGATTGGGAGGAATGCTCTTTCTATATCTAATTCATAGAATTTCTTTTTCTATTTCTCATCATTTTACTGTGTATTAAGAAAAAGGCCCCAAAAGATGGCTTTATTCAGCCCTGCTGACAAGAGGCATCATGTCTATTTAGGAAAAAATTAATTTGCACAAGGTCAAATATCTATTGTAGGTATTAGTAGTTAAATGCAATTCTTGAGATAGGTGTCATGAATGGGAAACAGATTTGGTCCACTAATATTAAAAAAAATAAATTCAGTGAGAGGAATTCCAGAAAAGACCTGGCTGCAGCTCTGTGACAGTGCTTTTTTTTCTCAAGACACAGATTGGGTTTGTCCACATCGAAATGACCAACCAGGGAGTATACTTTGGGAGACATCTTCAGGGAGTAACCTCTGGAGCAATCTATCTTTTATCCAAAGTGCCATTGTGTTTGGAATTTCATAAGAATTCAAACTTTTAGATGAAGAAGTACCCCCCAATTGTACTTCTTCTTTTCTCTATTTATTCAAGAATTATTAATTGAACATTAATGACATAACAATATAGTGCCAGGTACAGCAACAAAAGAAAATAGAGCTGTCTTAGCTATTAAGTTGATCACTGTCTAGCAAAGGAGACACTAAACTAATAATGACCGTAATAGCTAAACTTTATCAGGGGCCAAATACTGTGCAAAACAATTAGGTATTGTCTCCCCTAATCCTCATAACAAACATAAATTACAAGCAAATTTAAACACCATTTTCCATGTAGAAACTGAATCCTAAAGGGGTAGACGATATTTCAGGGAAATTAACCTAGAGTAGGAATAGGAGTAGAAGTGAAGAAGATAATAATCAGTTAAGAGGATTTCTTGTAACATTACTGGTTGCTAATGTTTATAGTAAGAATTTGTTTGCGGGGCTGGTGCTGTGGCATAGCAGGTAAGGCACTGGCTGGGGTGCAGCCATCCAATATGAGCACCAGTTCAAGACCCAGCTGTTCCACTTCCTATCCAGCTCTCTGGCTTTGGCCTGGGAAATCAGTGAAAGATGGCCCAAGTCCTTGGGCCCCTGCACCCATGTGGGTGACCTGGAGGAGGCTCCTGGCTCCTGGCTTTGGATTAGCCCAGCTCCAGCCATTGAGGCCAATTGAGGAGTGAAGCAGTGGATGGAAGAACTCTCTCTCTCTCTCTTTTTTTTTTCTCTCTCTCTCTCTATCTCTCTCTGCCTCTCCTTCTCTCTGTGTAACTGTAACTTTCAAATAAATAAATAAATCTTTAAAAAATAATTTGCTTGCAATTTCTTCTCAGCAACTTTTTTTGAAAATGATTTTTAAAATTATTATTTTTTAATTAATTTATTTGAATGGTAGAGTTACAGAGAAGTGGAAGCACAGAGGGAGACAGGGAGTGGCCTTCCATTCACTGGTTAACTCCCCAAATGGCTTCCATGGCTGGAGCTGGGCAAATCGAAGCCAGGAGCCAGGAGTTCATTCAGGTCTTCCATGTGATTGCAGGGGCCCAAGCACTTGGGCCATATTATATTTCTTTCCCAGGACACAGCAGAGCCCATGATTTTTATAATTTAAAGTATATAAAGCTCATTCATTTCATTTATTTTTAACTAATATCTACTTTCAATTAACTTTATACACATAACATTAACCCTAGACTAAGTAGAGTTCAACACAAATAGTATGAAAAAAAAATCCTCAACAGTCAAGAAAAGGGCTGTTCAAAGTCACTGCATGTTGCAGAAGCATGAAGCAAGATCCCTACCTTACACCTTACACAAAAATTCACTCAACATGGATTAAAGACCTAAATCTATGACCAGACACTACCAAATTATTAGAGAACATCAGAGAAACCCTGCAAGATATAGGCACAGGCAAAGACTTCTTGGAAAAGACCCTGGAGACAAAGGCAGTCAAACAGAAAATTAACAATTGGGTTTACATCAAATTGAGAAGTTTCTGTACTGCAAAAGAAATAGTCAGGAAAGTGAAGAGGCAACTCACAGATGGGAAAAGATATTTGCAAACTATGCAACTGATAAAGGATTAATAACCAGAATCTACAAAGAGATCAAGAAACTCCACAACAACAAAACAAATAACTGACATAAGAGATGGGCCAAGGACCTCAATAGACATTTTTCAAAAGAGGAAATCCAAATGGCCAACAGGTACATGAAAAAATGTTCAGGAACACTAGCAATCAGGGAAATGCAAATCAAAACCACTATGAGGTTTCACCTCCCTGTTTAGAGTGGCTTACGTACAGAAATCTACCAACAGCAGATGCTGGTGAGGATGTGGGGAAAAAGGAACAATAATCCACTGTTGATGGGAAAGCAAATTGGTTAAGCCACTATGGAAGTCAGTCTGGAGATTCCTCAGAAACCTAAATATAACCCTACCATACAACCCAGCCATCCCACTCCTTGGAAATTTCCCAAAGGAAATGAAATTGGCCAACAAAAAAGCCGTCTGCACCTCAATGTTTATTGCAGCTCAATTCTCAATAGCTAAGACATGGAAACAACCTAAATGCATATTAACAGAAGACTGGATAAGGAAGTTCTGGGACATGTACTCTATAGAATACTATACAGCAGTAAAAATGAAATCCGTTCACTTGCAACAAGATGGAGGAATCTGGAAAACATCATGCTGAGTGAAATAATCTAGTCCCAAAGGGACAAATATCATATGTTCTCCCTGATCAGTGAACTAACTGAGCACCTAAAAGGAAACCTGTTGACGTGAAATGGACACTATGAGAAACAATGACTTGATCAACACTTGTCCCAACTGTTGAGGAACAACTTATTATTTTATTCCTTTCGGTATTTTTTTTCTACTTAATACCATTGGATGAACTCTTTAATTAACACACAATTATTCTTAGGTGTTTCAATTTAATTGAAAAGTGATCTCTGTTGAATGTATTGTAGGAATAAGAGAGGGAGGAGATGTACAGTTCAGCACATGCTCACTCAGACTTAACCCTGATGGTAGAGCTAGAAACATGCCAGGGAATTCCAATTCAATCCCATCAAGGTGGCATGTACCAATGCCATCTCACTAGTCAAAGAGATCAGTTTCAGTTCACAATTGATCATAATGATAGGATTAAGAGTCAAAGGGATCACGTAAACAAGACTAGTGCCCACTAATACTAACTGATAGAATTAAAAAGGAGAGAACAATCCAACACAGGAAGTGGAATACATAGCACACTCATAGAAGGGCAGATGTCCTAAACAGCACTCTGGCCTCACAATCGGCCCTTGAGGCATTCGGATCTGGCTAAAAAGCCCATGAGAGTATTTCAGGCATGGAAAGCCAAGACACTGTGGCAAAAAAAAAAAAATCTAAATGAAAGATCTCTGTGAGATCCCAGCAGAAAAAATGGTCCATCAATGAAGGAGGTAACTTTCTCTGAAGGGAGGAGAAAACTTCCACTTTGACTATGGTCTTATCTAAATAAGATCGGAGTTGATGAACTCAAGAGGCTTCCATAGCCTTGGCAGCTCATGACGAGAGCTTAGGGTGATGACTGACACCATAAACAAAAGTGTCAATTTGTTAAGTCAACTACGGGAGTCACTGTGCACTTACTCCCCATGTAGGATCTCTGTCCTTAATGTGTGCTACTATGTGAATTAATGGTATAACTAGTTCTCAAACAGTACTTTATACTTTGTGTTTCTGTGTAGGTGTAAACTCTTGAAATCTTTACTTAGTATATATACTAAGTTGATCTGCTGTATATAAAGATCATTGAAAATGAATCTTGATGTTAATGGGATGGAAGAGGGAGTGGGAGATGGGATGGTTGCAGGTAGGAAGGACGTTAATGAGGGGGAAAAAGCCACTATAATCCAAAAGATGTACTTTGGAAAATATATTTATTAAATAAAAATTTAAAACAAACAAACAAACAAAAACAAAGTCACTGCATGTCAATGTGTCAATTTCCCTTCTGTGGATTACCTTTTAGGAACTCTATTAGTTACTAGTGATCAGGGAGAATATGTGGTGCTTGTCTTTTGCAACTGGATTATTTCACTAAATACAATGTTTTCCAGTTGCATCTATTTTTTTGCAAATAACAGAATTTTTTATTGTTTATTTTTTACTGTGTAGTACACCATCTTGTAAATATCCCATAATTTCTTTATTCAATCTCCAGTTTGCAGATACCTGGGTTAATTTCATACCTTAGGTATTGTGAATTGAGCTGCATTAAACACGGGAATGCAGATACTTCTTTCATATTTAATTTCCTTTGGGTAAATTCAGAGGAGTGGAATGGCTGGGTCATATGGTAGGTCTATATTCAGATTTCTGAGTTATCTACATCTGTCTTCCACAGTAGCTGTACCAGTTTACATTCCCACCAACAGTGTATTAGGGTACCTTTTTCCGCATAACCTTGCCAGTATTAATCCTCTTTCAGTTGCATAGCTTGCAAATATTTTCTCCCATTCTGTCAATTGCTCCTTTACTTTTTGAGTGTTTCTTTTGCAGTGCAGAAGCTTCTCAATTTGATGTAATACCATTTGTCAATTTTATCTTTGATTGCCTATGCTTCTGGGGTCCAAGAAATCTTTGACTATGCCAATGTTTATCATGGTTTCTCACATGTTCTCTAATAATGTGATGGTGCCTGGTCCTAGATTTATGTCTTTGATCCATTTTGAATGGACTTTTGTGCAAGGTATAAGGTAGAGGGGTATTTCTTCATACTTCTGCATGTGGAAATCCAGTTTTCCCAGCACCATATGTTGAAGAGACTGTCCTTGCTCCAGAGATTCATTTACCTCCTCTGTCAAAGATAACTTGGCTGTAGATTCATGGATTGATTTCTGGCATTTCTATTCTGTTCCTTTGGTCTACACATCTGTTTTTGTGTCAGTATCTGGATGTTCTGATTATAACTTCTTTATAGTGTATCTTGAAATCTGGTATTGTGATGCTTCCAGCTTTGTTTTTGTTGTATAATATTGCTTAGCTATTTGGGGTCTCTTGTGTTTCCATATTAATTTCAGTATCATTTTTTCTAATCTGAGAATCTATTTTGATTGCAATCTCATTGAAACTCTCATTGAAACTGTAAATTGCTTTTGGTACTGTGGGCATTTTATTAATATTGATTCTTCCATTCCATGAACATGGAATATTTTTCCATTGTTTTGTGTCTTCTTCTATTTTTCTTTTAATGTTTTGTAATTTTCATTGTAGCGATCTTTGATATCCTTGGTTAAATTTATTCCAAGTATTTAATTTTTTATAGCTATTGTGAATGTGATTGATCTTAATAGTTCTTTTTATCATGAAGAGATTTTGAATCTCATCAAACACTTTCTCCACATGTACTGAGAGGACAATATTATTTTTGTTCTTCATTTTGTTGATGGATTTATGATGTTTATTGATTTTCATATTTTAATGACCCTAGTATTTTGGGATAAATTCCATTGATTGTGATGCATGATGTTTTTGGTATGGTTTTGTTTTCAGTTTGCTAGTATGTTACTGAGAATTTTTGAATTTATGTTTGTCATGGATATTGTTCTGTATTTTTCTCTTTGTGTTGTGTTTTTTTTTTTTTGGTTTTGGTATCAGAGTTATGCTTACATCATAAAAAGAGTTTGGTAAGATTTCATCCTATCAATATTTTGGAATAATATGAAATTTATTGGAGTTAGTTCTTCTTTAAATGTTTTCTAGAATTCAGTAGTAAAGCCATCAGGTCCTGGACTTTTCCTTGATAGAAAATTTTCAATTATTGCTTCAGTCTAATGGGTTGTTTTTGTCTGGTAAGATTATCTATATCCTCTTGATTTCATCCTTGTGTATTATGCATATCCAGGAATTTATTCATTTCTTCAAAGTTTTCGAGTTTATTAGCATATAATTTTTCATACTGCTTTCTTATGATCCCTTGTGTTTCAGTGGTGTTGGCTGTAATTTCCTCTTTTTCATTTCTAATTCTATTCATTTTTATGTTTTATTTTTTCCTTTGTTAGTCTGACTAAAGGTGTATCCATTTTGTTTATCTTTTCAAAAATCACCTTTCTATTGATTTTTAAATTTTTTTTTCAGTTTTAAATTCATTTGTTTCTGCTCTGATTCTTATTATATCTTGCCTCCAACTGATTTTTGCTTTGGTTTATTCTTGCTTTTCAAGTTATTGAGATGCATTCATTACCAGATTTTTTATTTGAGACCTTTTTTTTAAATGTAAGCATTTAAAGGTATAAACTTTCCTCTTAATATTGCTTTGTTATATCCCACAGGATTTGATATGTTATGTTTTGATTCCTGTTTATTTAAAGCAGGCTTTTGATTTCTTTTTTAATTTCTTCCATGAACCATTGATCATTCAGTGGCATGTCATTTAAATTTCATGTATTTATGAATGTTCTATTGTTTTACTTGTTGTTGATTTTTGTTTTTTATTTTCTTTATTTATGATCTGATAAGACATGTGGCATGACTTCAAATTTTTAAAATTAATGGAGCCTTGGCTTGTGGCCTAATATATGTCCTATCCTAGGAAATATTCCATGTACCAATGGGAAGAATGCATATTCTGTAGCAGTTGGGCGAAATGTCCTATAAATGTTGTTAGGTCCATTTGGTCCATAGTATGGTTGAACTCTGATGTATTTCTATTGATTTTCTGTGTGAATGATCTGTCTTTTGTTGATAACAGGATGTTCAAATTACCCACTATTTTTGTACTGGAGTCTATCTCTCCCTTTATGTTAACTAGTATTTGGTGTATATATCTGGATATTCTTGTATTGGGTACATATATATTTGTGATTGTTGTGTATTCTTGAATATTTTTTTCAAAATATAATGTCCTTCTTTGCCACTTCTTATGGTTTATTATTTAAAGTATGTTTCATCTGATACGAAAATGTCTACTCCTGCTTTTTCTGGTTTCCATTTCCCTGGATATATGTTTTTCCAGCCCTTCACTTTTAGTCTACATTTATCTTTGTTTATAAAATGAGTTTTTTTTTTTTGTTTTTTTTTTGTTTTTTTTTTTTTAGGTAGCATATAGTGGGGTCTTGATTTTTTATCTATCCCCTTATCCAAACTAATTCTTTTGGCTGGAGAGTTAAATCCTTTTACATTTAAGGTTAATGTTGATAGATAAGAACCACTTTATGGCATTTTGTTAATTGAATATGGATTATACCTACTCTGTTAGTGAACTTCATAATGTCATGTGTTTTTATGATATGCAAGATGACTCCCTTCAGAATTTATTGTACGGCAGGTCTGGAGGTGGTGAATTTTCTAGTTTTTGGTATCTAGAAAATATCTTAATTTACCTTCATCTTAAATGATAGTTCTGCTGGATATAATCTTGGTTGGAGGATTCTTTTGGTCTCTGTTGTTGTTTTCTATTAAGACCTTGGATATTTCACCCCAATGTCTTGCCTGTAAGGTTTCTGCTGAGAAGTATGATGATAATCTAATTAGTTTCCCTTTATATATAACTTGATTCCTTTCTCTTACTGTAATTAGGATTCTCTCCTTGCCTTTAACTTTTGAGATTTTTGCTGTAATATGCCCAGTGGAGATATTTTTGTTTGAGTCTGTTTGGGATCCTTTGAGCTTCTTCTATTTGGATGTCCATGTCTCTTTCAAGACCAGGGAAATTTTAAAGTGTTCTTTCAGTTAGCAGATTCTCAACATTTTTTCCTTCTCTTCTGCAGGAATAACTACAATATGTACATTTAGTCATTTAATAGTGTCCCACATTTTGTGTAGACTTTCGTGATTCTTTGTAATTCTTGTTTTTGATTGTTTTTGTCTGATTGTGTTATTTCAAATGTCTGTCCTCGAGGTCAGAAATCCTTTCCTCCACTTAGTCTATTCTGTTGTTAAAACTTTTAATCATATTTTTTATTTCATTGATTGATGCTTTCATCTCCAAATTTCTATTTGGTTCTTCTTTTAGTCTTATTTCCCATGTAAGATTTTCATTAGTGGCATTCATTGATTTCCTCATTTCTTTAATCCTTCTGTATTCTCTTGCATTGTACTGAGTTTCCTTACAACCATTATTTTGAATTCTGCTTCTTGCATTTCATAGGTTTCCTTTAATTTGAGATATAATTCTGGAGCCTATTTTCCTTATCAGGAAAACAAAAAGCACTTCATTCAGCTATGCATTCTTAGGTCCACACACTCACAAATACCCTGGTCTCTGTGGAATTTCCCCCCACTTCCTGGTATCTGCTCAGATTCCTTTTCCTTCAGCCCCCAAGTGATGCTATCCTGTTTCATCATGTATCCTGTGTCCCTACATTGATGTCTATGTATTTGGTGTAATTGTTCCTTCTTGTGTATATATATATATATATATATATATAGAGAGAGAGAGAGAGAGAGAGAGAGAGCAGGTTTTATTGAAATAGAGCTTGTGGTTTAGTTAGAATGAGGTTTCACTTGATTTGTTGCTTTTACTTTAGCTCTAGGTAAGCCCAGGAATGTAGTCTCTGAGTGATATCTTTTGTGTTAATCAGTGTTAATTGTGTCTGTTAGTATAGTGGTCTAGTCTGTTGCAGAGAGTAGGGACAGAAGTGAGGCTTTGAGGTGAATGTGGGTTTTCCGGGGTGTGTATCTTCAGTGTACAGAAATTTTGGTGTTAGTCACTCTGTGACTTGTGATAACCAGGGCCCTGTTCTTGGTGCTGAGGGAAACAATGGTTACTATCTTCTTGTCTCACTGCCAAGCCTTAGTGATGTTGGGGCTTATGACACCAATTTTTGTGTCTCTAGGATTCTGTGATGTTAACAGGCTCTTCCTCAGATCTTGCTAGGAGAATGCAGTAAGTGCTGTGCCTCTAATAGCAATAGCCCTGGTACTAGGACTGCAGGAGGTGAACTGAGCCCTGCTCTAGTCCTACTGGGTTGCTGCAGGGTATACAGGCAATTTTTTCAGGCAGGTAAGAGTCTAGTGAAGCAAAATGCAGGAAGGTTCTTTCCTATGTGCACAATACAGAATCCAATGGGATAATGGAAAATGGAATAACTGTTACAGCCCTGGTATTGTAGGTTACAAGGGAATCATTTTCCAGATCTCACAGGGTGCTAGCGGATTTTTTATCTGCTGCTTCTTTTGCTGGCCTCAGAAGCTAAAAGGAACCACTTGGCTCATGTAGAGTGAGTAAGCATGGCTCTGGTGTAATGCCCAAGAATACTCCCACATTTGCAGGATACAGGACATATTTTCTCTAACCCACAAGTTGCCCTGGCTCTGACTCTGGTAACTTCAAATAGCAGCGGAACAGATGGGCTGCATGACTATTTACAATGCAGTCCAGTGCTCTGTGAAGGTGGGAGAAGGAAGGTAGGCAATGTGACTTCTATTCTCATAATCAATCTCAGACCTCAGTCAACTCTCCAGGTTGAAGTGAAAATCAATGGGTGACTGTGGAATGCTCCCTGAATTAAAGTTATCGGTGGTGGGATATGAAGCAATTTCTTCCAACCTTGATTTGATAAGATGGCTATGCTGAGCCTGAGGTTGGCTATACAGCCTGTCAAGGCAGTGAGCTGTGTCACTGTCCTCCCTTCTGTCACCCAAAGACTTTTTGTTCTTGTTGTCCACTTCTCCACAGAAAATCTTCATTGGACAGATACTTGGAAACACAATTCCTTTGTTCTTTTTGTATCCCTTGCTGCTGAAATTAGTGTGGCCGCTCCCTAGTCAGCCATCTTGGATCTCCCCCAGAATTTATTTTTTGTAAAAGATGTGTCTGATAATATAACATTAGAATTTGTACAAAGATTGGTGTTGATTAGTTAAATAAAAGAGTAATACAGAATAAATAAGCTTGTTTCTACAAATCAAATCTGCTAAATAGTTTCAGATGATTCAAAGGTTAATTTTATTTCTTTAATATATATTCAATGGGTTAAATTCTTTAATATAATGGCGACAAGTTTTTTTAACTTTAATATTCAGATCTTTTTAAAATTCAAAATATAATGAAAAAAGTTACAATAAAGTTGTCAAGAAATAGGAAAATTCTATTCATTAAAGAAACTGGTGTTAAGCACAAAAACAGATTTATGAAGCATTTAAAATAGGCCATGAGAGGTGATAAGTGATGAGAAGTAGTTGTAAAATATTAATATTTTCTATTAAATATGTCATAGTATAATTTTTCCCTCTTTTAATTATCAATATATCATGTGTTTTTTATGCAGGAAAATGATTTGCATATATGTTATTTAGGAAGTTTCTGTTTCAAATCTGGCAATTGAAACTAAATATTAAGTTTCTCTTTCAGCAGGTTCAGAGGGTAGACTAGAATGAGTTCCAAATTCAGACAGAATTTGGCAAACTAGGAAAGATGGCTTTATGTTTTGCTTTGTTTTGTTTTTAAATGGAAAAAATGATTGAATTTGATTGTGAAAACTCTCCAGGAGAATACTCATATTTGGAAGCACAGACATTTCTTATTTCCCTGAACCAATTAAATATAATTTTTATATGCAAATCTTGAACATCTGTAGTTTCCTCTTAAAAAATAGGGAAATGATATTTTTCTTTATTATTTACAAATTCAGGTGTACACACATACACAAACACATGCAAACATATAAGTTGTATTTTTGTTATAATATGGGACTATTATATTCTACTAACCACCAGCTTTCCAGATTAACTTTGTATAAGACCTAATTAATATTCATACTGAATTTGCTACTTAAATTCATTATTATTTGTGTTATTATTGCACTATCCCCTCATTATTCATTCATTTCTCATTCTTGTTGCATTTATCTCTTTAAATTATTTTTGGTTGTCATTAAATGCATCTGAAATCTTATAGGTAGTAGACAATGTGTTTATTTTTTTAAAAGATTTATTTACTTATTTGAAAGAGTTATACAGAGAGAGGAGAGGCAGAGAGAGAGAGAGAAAGAGAGAGAGAGAGAGAGAGAGAGAGGTCTTCCATTTGATGGTTCACTCCTCAATTGGCAGCAACAACCAGAACTGTGCTGATCTGAAGCCAGGAGCCAGGAGCTTCTTCCAGGTCTCCCCCGTGGGTGCAAGGGCCCAAGGACTTGGGTCATATTCTACTGCTTTCCCAGGCCATAGCAGGGAGCTGGTTTGGAAGTGGAGCAGCCGGGTCTCAAACCGGTGCAGGCATGGGATGCCAGCGCTTCAGGCCTGGGCATTAACCAGCTGTGCCACAATGCCAGCCCCAAGAATGTGTTTAAAACAGACCAGAAAAATTCTGGCTCCTTCCACCTTCTGTTTTCTCTGGAAAAAGACATTTTTCATTTTTCTACAGAAAGAATAGAGGAATCTGGTCATACCCATGTTTTAAGAATGACATGTAAAGTGTATAGGTGAGTACTGTGACTATACCACATCTTTGGATATCATGTTTTCTGTATCTCTCAGTAGAGCTATAGACATAGATATAGTTACATGACTATAGAGGGAGTTCACCAATTATCCAATTTCAAAAAGATTTATATTCCCTATATCAGTTAATTATTGAGGTAAAACAGAAGCATTTTCAAAGCCATATTTCAGTCAGAAACTACATTTATTTGATCTATTATACAATTGTAGTGGTGTCTTGACCAAGAAAAAAGGGAAAAAATGAAATATATTTTCTTCCAAAGAAAATAATTTATCCATTTCCTGTTTCAATACTAAAATATTATAATTTATAAGTTGTTTTCCACTAATCTGTAATGTAAAAGATTTGAGCAGATATCAGAAATCCAGATCATAAACTTAAGTAGTTTTATTTGGAGAATTTATATTAGAGATCCAGTAGAGTAAACACTCTATGAGCAACTGAAATAAGTGTTTTAGGTCACAACTCATTGAAGCATCCAGAACAGAAAGATTAGAACACAAGTTACTATAATTGTGAATAGCAATTGAAAAATTTAAATATCTTTTTTTTTTTTTTTTTTGACAGGCAGAATGGAGAGTGAGATAGAGAGACATGGAGAAAGGTCTTCCTTTTTGCCATTGGTTCACCCTCCAATGGCCGCTGCGGCCGGCGCACCACGCTGATCCAAAGCCAGGAGCCAGGTGCTTCTGGTCTCCCACGCGGGTGCAGGGCCCAAGGACCTGGGCCATCCTCCACTGCCTTCCCGGGCCATAGCAGAGAGCTGGCCTGGAAGAGGGGCAACCGGGATAGAATCCGGCGCCCCGACCGGGACTAGAACCTGGTGTGCCGGCGCCGCAAGGTGGAGGATTAGCCTGTTAAGCCACGGTGCTGGCCTGAAAAATTTAATATCTATCCTCCAACTAAGATAGAAATTACACAAAGCAGTAACATGTTAATGTTCTTTGCTCTAGACTGTAGAATTTCTGGAAAAGACTGAGTTATAGAGAGAGGTAAAGAAAGAGAGAGAGAGAGTGAGGTCTTCTGGCCACTGGTTTACTCCCTAAATGGCTCCAATGGCCAGAGCTGAGCCAATCTGAAGCCAGGAGCCAGAAGCTTCTTCTGGGTCTCCCACGTGGGAACAAGGACCCAAGGACTTGCACCATCCTCCGCTGCTTTCCCAGGCACATAAGCAAGGAGCAGGATAGGAAGTTGAGCAGCTAGGACTCAAATGTTGCCCACATGGAATGCCAGTGCTACAGGCAAGGGCTTTAATCAGCTGTGCCACACCACCAGCCCCAAATTGTGTTTTATAAATATGTGATTTAATACAGATCAGATTCATCTATTATTGCTTGAAATCAGAGCTCTTAAAATAAATAATGCTACATGATTCAAAGTTACTTTAAAACATTAGAGTTAATTTCCTGTGGTTTTCTTTTTTTTTTTTTTTTTTTTTAGGGTATGTTCACTCTCTTTTTAGTCTAAATACTAATGTTTCCTGAACCCATCCATACTTTATTTATCATGAGAAGGTGAAATTCCTGCAATCTCAATAGGTATTAACAAGGGACTTAATTACCATTGCAATCTGGATTAATTTAATTCCATTGAAATGAGCATTGATTTGCATCAGTAAGTATAATAATTAGGACATTTCTTAAAAGACACTCACTCTCAAATATTTCCTTTGTTTATCTGCCCTATATTTAACCTTCTCATCAAATTAAACAAATTAAAATATAAATTAATAAGTACTTATTTTCAAAAAGGTAAGCATAATTTTCATCCAATGATAAATAGGAGATTGTAAAAAAGATTCAAAAATAGCTATATAATTTTCTGAACAGGAATTGACCGATAATTAATTTGACTAAATTAAGATATCAAAAACTGATTGATATACAACGGTTCTATACAGTAATAGTCATGCTTTTCTTAAACATAATAGAATGAGGAGATGTATATCCACAATTAAGTTCAAAATATAATACTATAAAGGAAATTTGTATCAATTGTGTCTTGGTGCAATAAAGGGACAAAGGAAAAGAATATGCTAAGTTATAAAGTAAATAAAAAATCAAGTAGGTTGTTTAAACAAATGGAGAGATAACTACCTGTCTGTCTTCCCAGCATCTTTCTACTCCTTTGATTGGCAGCAGAGAACAGGGTAAACATATTTTCACAGAAAAACCTACGGAGATTTCTTTCCCTCTGCCACATGACAGACAATGTTCAACTTGGTGACTGATTAATAGCCCGAAGCCCTCTAATGAGGAGATGTAGAGCACAGACACCAATGTGCCTGAAACGTATATATAATAAGAGTGAGACATTGACCCTTGTTACATATCTAGGAACAGGTCACTCTGCTTCTCAGATATCATTTTTCCTCACGGTAGCCTAACCTGCCTGATATATGGCATAACTGAACAACTCTTTAAAGAGAAATAACTGCCTTACTGTTTCTGAATGAGTTCAGTGGTGAAAAAAATATTTCAAATTTTATGCCACAACAATCAAGGCCAAAATGAAAGATTTGTAATATTTGTAGGTTTAATGACATATATGCACTATGAATTAATTAAAGCAGGGCAATGGTAAGAAACAAATAAATTAGATGTCTGGAAATAATGATATTTGGGCTGAGAAAATAATCATAAAGTAGTGGCAATATGAAAATCTAGAGAGTGCATTTTTGGTATAGGATGACAATGTCCCACAATGAAAATCATCAAGGTAAGCTGAGGAAACAGAAGAGGCTGAGGATACCAGAGGAAGAAACTTGAAATTAGATTGGGGAGAGATGATACCACTTGGTGTCAGACCATGGATAGGTTGGGAAGGAATTTGCAATGGAAATTTTTTGGAATGTTAACAATGAGCAAGGAGTGATCTAATCTGCATATTTTGAGGAGATTGTCAGTAGCATTTTTTAATTTTGAGGAGATTTTCAGTAGCATTTTTTAATACTATTTTTTTTTTTGACAGATAGAGTTAGACAGTGAGAGACAGAGACAGAGAGAAAGGTCTTGCCTCCGTTGGTTCACTCCCCAAATGGCCACTATGGCCAGAGCTATGTCGATCCGAAGTCAGGAGCCAGGTGCTTTTTCTGGTCTCCCATGCGGGTGCAGGGGCAAACACTTGGGCCACACTCCACTGCCTTACTGGGCCACAGCAGAGAGCTAGACTGGAAGAGGAGCAACCGGGACTAGAACCCGGTGCCCAAATGGGATGCTAGCACTACAGGCGGAGGATTAACCAAGTGAGCCAGGGTGCCGGCCCCGTCAGTAGCATTTTAAAATATTAATTACAGTTAGAGAAAAGTGAAGGAGAGCCTTATGGGGCGTGTATGGTGTGTATGAAACTATTGACTCCTACTTTATTTTACCAAACATTACAATGCTGATCTGAGAAGGATAATTAGTTTCCCATGACAATAAAAACATCACAGAATTTCTTATGTGCTTGGCCTCTGTGTGGGAGACCCAGAAGGATCTCCTCGCTCCTGGCTCCTGGCTTTCAGTAAGCTCAGCTCTGGCCTTTGGGACCATTTGGGGAGTGAACCAGCAGATGGAAGACCTTTCTCTCTCTCCCTCTATCTGTAACTCTACTTCTCAAGTAAATAAATAAAATCTTTATTGTTTTTAAAGGTTTATTTATTTATTTGAAAGTCAGAATTACACAGAGAGAGGAGAGGCAGAGAGAGACAGAGAGAGAGAGAGAGAGAGACAGAGAGAGAGAGAGAGGTCTTCCATCCGATGGTTCACTCCCCAGTTGGCCACAATGGCCAGAGCTGTGCCGATCCAAAGCCAGGAGCCAGGAGCCTCCTCTGGGTCTCCCATGCAGGTGAGGGGGCCCAAGAACTTGGGCCATCCACCACTGCTTTCCCAGGCCACAGCAGAGAACTGGATCGGAAGTGAAGCAGCCAGGTCTCTAACTGGCACCCCATGGGATGCTGGCGCTTCAGGCCAGGGCTCTCTACACTACAGCACTGACACCAATAAATAAAATCATTAAAAATATTTAACAGATAATCTTTTCATTGTTGGAAGAAAAATTTTTTTTGAAATTTATTTATAATTCATCTTTTGTTGTTTACTACTAAAGAGTTTTAATTAAAATTAATTAGATACTAAGAAACAAAGTATGTTATCATTTACCTCCAAAGAACTAAATGATTGTAAATAAGATTGCATAAATTAAACAAAGTTTGATTGTGTAACTTGAGATCAGGAGGGATAGGTCAAATATTTAGCTCTATGGTAACTAAAATGCATTTCTGTGATATTGGAGAATAAAAATTATTATTTTTTTCTGTGAAAATCTCTAATTGAACGAGTTAGTCATTTTCAAGTAAATTTCAGCACCAAATCATGATCAATAAATTGACAATCTATGTACCCATTCTGTTCTATTGGTCAACTTATCTTTGTAAAGTCTGTTTTACTGCAATGACCTTAGTTTTACTAACTTTTAAGTATGATCTTTACTTGGTCCTTTAAATTTTATTTCAAATTTTAAAATCTGTAAATTTTGGTTTCGTGGGAAAAGTCTTTTTGCTTATTTATTTTATTTATTTGGAAAACTGTTACAAAGAGAAAGAAGGAGATACAGAGAGAGACAGAGACAGAGAAAGAGAGAGATCTTCCATTAGCTGGTTCACTTCCCAAATGGTAACAATGGCCAAGGATAGGCCAGATGGAAGCCAGGAGCCAGGGGCTTCTTCTGGGTCTCCCACATTGGTCCAGAGGCACAAGGACGTGGGCTGTCTTCTGCTGCTTTGCCAGATGCATTACTAAGGAGCTGGATCAAAAGTAATGCAGGGGCAGGACTGGCACTATGGCGTATTAGGTTAATCCTCCACCTGTGGCACTGGCATCCCATATGGGTGTTGGCTTCTAGTCCCGGTTGTTCCTCTTCCAGTCCAGCTCTCTGCTGTGCCTGGGAAAGCAGTGGAGGATGGCCCAAATGCTTGGGCCCCTGCACCCTCATTGGAAACCAGAAAGAAGCTCCTGGCTCCTGGCTTCGGATCAGCGCAGCTCTGGCCATAGCGGCCATTTGGGGAATGAACCAACGGAGGGAAGACCTTTTTCTCTGTCTCTCTCTCTCACTGTCTGTAACTCTACCTGTCAAAAAAAAAAAAAAAAAAAAGTAATGCAGGCGGTCGCATTGCTAACTATGCCACGCCACCAACTCTGAGAGAACTCTTCTGAAGATTTTCTTGAGAGATGGAATTCACAGGATGTTTGCCAATTAAATAGGGCCTTCTAAATGCTATCTGTTCACAGTTAGTTTTTTAACCCTTGGCCATGATATGGTATTTTGTTCATCAAACCAGCACCCAGGGCAATCGAGGAGTGAACCAAAGGATGGAAGTTCTCTCTCTCTCTCTCTCTCTCTCTCTCTCTCTCTGCCTCTCCTTTTCTCTGTGTAACTCTGACTTTCAAATAAATAAATCTAAAAAAAAACAAACAAACAAAAAAACAGCACTGGGATGCTGGCAATGCAGGCGGTGGCTTTACCTACTACTGCTATGCCACAGTGCCGGCCCCCTGACATTTTATTAGTTTTACTAGTTGTATTTTTTCTAAATATGCAAGTTGATTTACGTTTGCTTATTTTCTCATTCTTTTATTGGCTTGACCTAGTAACTAATCCCTAAGTTTGAAGGCTCCCATCCTTTATAAACATGAAAACAACAGTCCTTACATGATTTTATAATTAACACAGTTAGGAGCAAGTTAGCTCTAATTTACTAAAATTCCTGGAATGTGATCAAAACAGATGTTCAATCTATCTCATGTTTGTCACATTCTAGAACATATATAAAATTCTATATGAGGCCGGCACCGCGGCTTAATAGGCTAATCCTCCAACTTGAGGTGCTGGCACACCGGGTTCTAGTCCCAGTCGGGGCGCCGGATCTGCCCCAGTTGCCCCTCTTCAAGGCCAGCTTTCTGCTGTGGCCCAGGAATGCAGTGGAGGATGGCCCAGGTGCTTGGGTCCTGCACCCCATGGGAGACCAGGAGAAGCACCTGGCTCCTGCTTTCGGATCAGCGCGGTGTGCCTGCCGCAGCCCATCAGCCACGGCGGCCATTGAAGAGTGAACCAACGGCAAAGGAAGACCTTTCTCTCTGTCTCTCTCTCTCACTGTCCACTCTGCCTGTCAACAACAAAAAAATTCTATATGGTAGTCTTGTCCACTTAAAGTCAGTATTTCATTATTTTAAAGTGTGAAGGCCACATAAAATGGGAAATAATTGAACTGTTACTAAATCAATTCCGTTTGTGTGGTGAAAATAAATGGTGAAAAGTTGTTTGGCTGGAAAGACCAAATAAAGAAGGGGGAGAAAAGTTTGAATGCCAGGAAAAGGGGCAATGGATAAAGCAGGAGGAGTCTCTAAATCTCTCTAAATCTCCCCTTTTGTGCAAAGTGACAGCAGCCTGGATGTAATTAGGAAATTCCTCTCTCAGTAGCTAAATTTCTAAGTTGTTGTAAAACATAGAGCTGTCCTGGGATGAGAGATTCGAAATATTAACAACAGATCTAAAGCATAAACACACGCATTATCTTTCCCATTAATGGTTATGGAATGGTATAGAAAACTCATCTGAAGAATCAGCTCAAAGCTTGGTTGCAAGTCAAACCTACATAGTTCTTGAGTCCTATAAAGGTACTGTGCCTGCGCTGGAATAAGTGAAATTGCTGATTCATGGTAGTATTAAATCTAAAGAGGAGGAGGTGGATGAACAAAAACTAATAGAGAAAAAGTTTCCTCACCTTGACACTTTAAATAATTCTATTTTCTTAAGATCAATCTTTTCATTTCTACTTTTATTCTAAAGTGGATTAATCATTATTTTAAAGGTATAAATAACTGTAATTTTTACTTTACAAGGATTTGCATGTAGAGAAATTTTTATTCCAATTTTCCTTTTTTTTTTAACAGAACAGATCTGTACGAACAGATTTAGTAACTAAATCATTGTCACATTAAAGTCACAAAAGATGACTTGATATTCCTTAATGCCAATTACTAGATCATTTGCTTTGTCAGCTGGCTTTCCTTTCCTTTTCTGTTAAATCACAGTGGTTGTGCCACACTGTGATCTTCTCATTAACACTTTAGACACATATAATTAGCGCATTATTCATTGCCTTTTATCTAATTATCTATGCAGAAAGGTTAACACATTTCTACATGTTATGTTATAGCAACAAAAGATTGTGAAGCATTTGTCTTTGAGTATCATTAGCATATCATTTTGTCATTTAAATTTTGCCTTCAGTATTTTAGAAAAAGCAGGCTTATGTGAATTTTAGAATACAAGATAAAAAAATTGATCTGAACATGACTAAAAAGTGTTTTTTTTTGAGACGGTTTTAAAATAACAAATTCTATATAGATCATTTTGATTTTCATAAGGTATGTTTAATGATTCTTGTAAAATCTGTGATAATAGATTGACCTCAAACCACTCTCTGAGTTTTATCAAAAAACATAGAATAGAAAGGGAGAGATAAGAAAGAAAAAAATAAAAGTGAGAAGGCTGATTTTTAGATTAGTAAATAATTTAAGTTTGCAAAATTTAAAAAAAAACTCAACATTTTTAAGTAAGAAATATTTTCTAAGAAAAAGTTCTCCTCTAAGTGAAGCTATAGTCTTGAAGTGATACTTTATCTTTGTTATTATTGTTGTTGTTGTTATTAAATTGTAGTTCCTTGGGATAACAGAGAGAAGTTATTCATCTTTGCTTCCCTACAGAAAATACATCACTGACATATTCAACCCAACAAGATTTCAAATGGCATTCCCTAGGGAAAAAAGAAGAGGTATGTAGAGGTGCATATATATATGTTTGTAGAGGAGAAAAATAAAATAAAATACTTTATTGGAAAACCTTATAGTTCTCTTTTTCTTGCCCAGGAGGAAAAAATAATTCAGGAATATTTAAAAAAATTTATATATGAAGATTAACTATATCAATTAAATAACTATAATGTGATTATAACAATATAATTATATAAAGAATTTTATTACCACAATATGCATTAATCCTATAATTACAATAAAATGTATAGAACATATTGAAATATTCATAATTATATATTTATAATTATAAATAGATTAAATTATAATTATATTGTGATTAAATAACTTATCTTTAAAATTCTCTTTTGATGTTCCAAATTGTTTAGGTAATAAAAGATAACATTTGGAGTGTCAGTTCATTCTCTTTGAGATATTAATTTTAATTAATTTGAGTTTCTATTCAGTAAAATATTTTGGATTTGAAATAGCTTGAAGGATTCCAGAAAGTTCTTCATATTAAGACTTGACCAGTTTAGAGTTAGAAACGTGCCAGGGAATTCCAATTCAAGCCCATCAAGGTGGCATGTACCAATGCCATCTCACTAGTCAAAGTGATCAGTTTCAGTTCACAATTGATCATAATGATAGGATTAAGAGTCAAAGGGATCACACAAACAAGAATAGGGTCTGCTAATACTAACTGATAGAATTAAAGAGGAGAGAACGATCCAACATGGGAAGTGGGATACACAGCACACTCATAGAATGGCAGATGTCTTAAAGAGCACTCTGGCCTCAGAATCAGCCTTTAAGGCATTCAGATCTGGCTCAAGAGCCCATTAGAGTATTTCAGGCAAGGAAAGGAAGACACACTGGCAAAAAAATAAATAAATAAATAAATAAAGACCTAAATGAAAGATCTCTGTGAGTGAGATCCCAGTGGAAAGAACGGGCCATCAACGGAGGTACCTTTCTCTGAAAGGAGGAGAAAACTTCCACTTTGACTATGGTCTTGTCTAAATAAGGTCAGAGTTGGAGAACTCAAAAGGCTTCAATAGCCTTGGCAGCTCATGACAAGAGCCTAGGGTGATTACTGATGCCATAAACAAGAGTGTCAATTGTTAAATCAACAACAGGAGTCATTGTGCACTTACTCCCCATGTAGGATCTCTGTCCTTAATGTGTTGTACAATGTGAATTAATGCTATAACTAGTTCTCAAACAGTACTTTACACTTTGTGTTTCTGTGTGGGTGCAAACTGTTGAAATCTTTACTTAATATATACTAAACTGATCTTCTGTATATAAAGATAATTGAAAATGAATCTTGATGTGAATGGAATGGGAGAGGGAGAGGGAGATGAGAGGGCTGTGGGTGGGAGGGAAGTTATGGAGGGCAGCCACTGTAATCCAAAAAAATGCTGTACTTTGGAAATTTATATTTATTAAATAAACGTTAAAAAAATACAAAAAAAAGACTTGATCAGTTAAACATTGTCTCCATTGTTTCCCAGATTTGCACTTTATGCAAAACTTAGAGCTATGAAAAAAGAAAATTTTCACTTTCACAAAGTTGGAGAACACTGCAGAGTTGAGAATTTAGCTGTGTGGTAAGTAGAGACCTTGCTAGAAATCTCAGCTCCAATAAATCTATTGAGGATGCTCATTGACAGGTTTTTTGACAAGTTCATTTTTCAAGATACAAACATGCACTTTTTGTTCCCAAAAAGAACCAGTAAACAGTCAGAAATAGAATAAAAGAATAATAGATTCTGAGTTGAAATGAAAAAATGTTTCAGAAAAAGAATATTCAGATAATATAATGTTATATTATTGTAACATTTGACAGAGTCTTAGGATTGGTTTCTATGATTTAATTTTATCATGTTTGCTTTTAATTTAAAATTTAATTACTTTTAGTGTATATTGCTTCATATTAATTAGTGCTTTATTTGGTAAAATTATTTTGATAGACAAGGGGATGCTTTATAGTTGTGACTAAATTTACTAAGTTCACAAAAATGAAGAAAAATGCATTTTTAAATATTCCATGTATAAAGAACCCATGTATAACTGATGGCTAAAGTGCATGGTAGGGATTATGGATTATCATCTTATTTCTTCCTCACATTTATCTGACAAATTATCGTTTATTCCTTTATGAGAGAGAGAAGGATAAAAAGAAGGAGGAATAGGAGGGAAGGTGATGGAGTGGGGGTTGTGGTGGGGGAGGAGGTTAGACTTTTATCCAGTGCTGTACTTCTCAAAAGCCTAAGATGAACCAAGGCTAGGCTGAGCAACATGAGCCGTAGGAACCCAATCACTTCAGACATCAGCCTTCCTTTCCAGGGTGTACAATAGAAGAATGCTGGAGTCAGGAGTACTCTCAGCACTCTGGTATTGGACCAGGGTATGTGAATCAGCATCTCAACTGCTAGTCTGCATGACTGTTCACCCGTTTTTTTGTTTGTTTGTTTGTTTTGTTTTGTTTTGTTTTTAAGTAATGCTGGTGAGGATATAACCATATTTCAGCATTCATAAAACTATGATGGATCTCCCCAATGCTTCTATCTGCTCTCTGTGTCTCTTTCCCTTTCTCTCCCTCTTTTTAAAAAGATTTATTTATTTCTTTATTCATTTACTTACTTACTTTTATATTTGAATGGCAGGCCATCAGAGAGCAAGGGACAGATAAAGAGAGAGATTGAGACAGAGATCAATTTTCCATCTGATGGTTCATTTTCCAAATGACTGCAACATTTGGAGCTGGGCCAGGTTGAAACCAAGAGCCAGGGTCTTCATTCAGGCCCCCCACTTGGAGGGCAGGGGCTATAGTTCTTGGGCCATCTTGTGATGCTTTCTTAGCAACATCACTGGGGAGCTTCATCAGAAATGGAGTAGCCAAGACTTTTACCAGCACTCACCCAGTGGGGCATGCTGGAGTCCCAAGCTGCATGTTAACCTGCCGTGCCACAACACCAGCCCCCTGCCTTTCTCTCTTTACCATTCAGCTAATACTATGATGAATTTCAATATTACACGGAATGGAGCTTTCTATAATATTTTCATCAAATCATTTATAAGTAAAAATCATTTGCAGTCTTCTCTTCATAAAAAAAAAAGAGGCAGGGGTTGGCACTGTGGCACAGTAGGTTAATACTCTGCTTGCAGCGCTGGCATCCCATATGGGCGCCGGTTGCTCCACTTCCAATCCAGCTGTCTGCTGTGGCCTGGGAAGGCAGTGGAGGATGGCCCAAGTCCTTGGGCCCTACACACACGTGGGAGACCCAGAAGAAGCTCCTGGCTCCTGGCTTCGGATTGGCGCAGCTCTGACTGTTGCGGCCATTGGGGAGTGAATCAACGGACGGAAGACTTTCCTCTCTGTCTCTCCTTCTCACTGTCTGTAACTCTACCTCTCAAATAAATAATTAAAATATTTTTTTAAAAAAAGAGGCGTTCACAGAAAAATTCTGTATAAATTCAGCCCTTTTAAAAGTAAAAACTATTGTAATGGACCTGGCTTTTATATTGAGTGACACCATTAAAGTAGAGAAATAGCCAGGTTAGGATGCAGAGCAAATATTCTTGGGAAAACATTCTCAAAAGCTTTCTTGTAAGTGCTCTTTGCACTGTTTCTGTGACTCAAATTCAGAAAAGAACATTAACAAAATGTGTTAGCTTAGAGATAATCAACAAGAATGATGATCATCACTCAGCAGGCCAGATCATTCTATATCCTGCACAAATGTATTCTGTAATAATAGAACTAGTGGAGTTGGTTTGACTCAGATATACATTTGCGTGTGTATGTATGTGTGTGTGTGTGTGTGATATAGAATTTTGATATCGTAAGTAGTGATATGACTCTCATCATGACATTATCTTCTCTGGTTGAAGATTTTAGTTTATAAATTCCCACATCATATTGAAACATTGATCACTGCATATTTAAAAATCTTATTTTTCTACAATAATTTTATGTTTGCTTTTTTCTCAAGAGATCTTATGATTTTAAGGTCAATGATTATAATTCTAACAAATTATTATTAATTTATCTTGCTTAAAATGTATTGTGTCTAGTTTACTTGAACATGACAATGACATTAAAAAATTGAGACCTAGTTTTTGAGATGGAAATAAGCAAAAGAGTTTATCTCATCTACTTCCTTCTCTAAATATTAAATGAGTTTAATGTGACATCTGCATTTACACAACTTGTCAACTACCATGTCTTCTGTGAGAAGATTGACAATATCAGTAGTGACAGATTCTGAGGAATCCATATAACAGATTAATAGCCATGTAAGACAGAGTCTAGTGAGCAGGTGGTAAGACACAACTGTTAAATGTGCATCTTACACTCATTACAAACATCTGCAAGCGAGAAAATTGATAAAACAAACTGTAGTTGCTAAACAGAAAGAAAAACAAGGTCATGAAGCATATGACTTCTAGATGGATAAAATATTTTATTGTGTTATAGAAAAAATTAAATAAACCAATAAAATTTAATTAATATTCCTATTACTATACCAAGGTAAAAATTTTTATATGTGATCCCTATTTTAGAAGTGGCTACCTATAGGTAGCTTTATAGTTCATTTATTCAATATATTGAGGTTAGTTTTCCATTTCAAATTTAAAAGAAATTATTAGAATAAAGTGGACATCAGTTATGTAATATGGAAAGGACATAGCATAACTTGATATTCAGGGTTAAAGTTAATTCAAGTTTTTCATACAATTGTTTTGTTTACAATAGCATTAATTATCACCAAGCCTCCCATTAAAAGTTCTTTAAGGTAAATTTTGTTAATTGTATAAAGTAAATTCACTAAAGGTTCAGTAATAAAATCTTTCAGATGACATTATTATATACATATTTATATAAATATATAAAATAAATATATTTATGTTTATAAATATATATGTAAATTTATATTTATATACATATATGTATGCATTGTAATATATAAATATATAAGTTTTTTGCATTTTATGTATTATTTATATGTTTATATTATATAAATTATTTACATGTTTATATTTATGTATTTATTTTATATATATATATATTTATGGTGAATTTATATGATGACATTGCAAAGACCTTATAAGAAACAGTGGCAAAAGTAAGAATGAAGGCTGACACTGTGGTGTAGTGGGCTAAGACTCCTCCTGCAGCACTAGTATTGCATATGGGTACCAGTTCGTGTCTTGGCTGCCCCTCTTCTATCCAGCTCTTTACTAATGGCCTGGGAAGGCAGTGGAAGTTGGCCCAAGTGCTTAGGCCCCTGTACCTGCTTGGGAGACCTAGAAGAAGCTCCTGGGTCCAGCCATTGTGTCCATTTGGGGAGAGAACCAGCTGGAAGAATACCATTCTCTCTGTCTCTCCCTGGGTCTGTAACTCTACTTCTAGAATAACTAAATGAAATCTTAAAAACAGGAATGAAAATATTGATCAAACTGGCTAACAATATTGCTCAACTAAATTTATACTTAAAGTTATCCTCAAATTTTAAGTTGCTAATTTTCGATAATTGCTTAGTATGCAATATCTATTCTTGACTAATTTGTAACTGTTCAATTGTAATTATTTTGTACATGAATATAGTTTTTTTATTTTATTTGATACTTTATACCTGGATTCTTGCCTAATATGAATGCTATTATTTCTACTTCAAATACTCTGAATTAGTTAACTTTTTAAAAACATTTATTTTCTTTATTTGTAATAGTTACACAAAGATAGGGAGAGAGAGGAAAAAAAAGAGAAAGAGAAAGAGAGAAATATCTTCGATCCCTGGTAACCTCGCTATATGACTACAGTGGCTAAGTTTAAGTCCAGCTACTCTAGGCCTAAGCCAGGAGCTTCTTCTGGGTCTTTCACATAGGTGGCAAGGGCCCAAACACCTAGGCAATTTGCTGCTGCTTTTCCCAGCTAGTGGGCTGAATCAAAAGAGAAACCGCTGGGACTTGAACTGGAACCCATATGGGAGGCCAGTATCACAAGTGATGGCTTAAACCATTGCACCACAATGCTGGCCTCAGTTTACATTTGCTATTTGATTTTACATATTTTTTTAAAAGTTTTATTTATTTATTTGAAAGTCAGAGTTACACAGAGAGAGAGGAGAGGCAGAGAGAGAGAGAGAGAGGGAGGAGAGGAGAGAGAGAGAGAGAGAGGTCTTCATCCACTGGTTCACTCCCCAATTGACCACAATGGCTTGAGTTGCACCAATCTGAAGCCAGGATCCAGGAGCTTCTTCCAGGTTTCCCACCAGGATGCAGGGGCCCAAGGACTTGGACCATCTTGTACTGTTTTCCCAGGCCATAGCAGAGAGCTGCATCAGAAGTGAAGCAGCTAAGATTTGAACCAGCACCCATATGGGCTGTCAGCACTGCAGGTGGTGACATTACTCACTACGGCACAGTGCTGGCCCCTGCACATGTTCTTAAAATAATCTGCATCAATGTAAGATTTACTTTTAATTGAATCTGACACCTCAGTACAAAAATCTTATACCTATATATTTTCAGTAGAGAGGAATGGTCAATAACAAAAAATAAATAAATAAACAAAACATCAAATGACAAAGAGTGGCAAATTGGCCAAAAATAATTTGTGGAAGTGATGATTTCATTATAATTAATAGTTGCAATTTTGGTCTCATAATATGTAGTTCTTTTTAAGTTGTTACTAAAACTATGTTTGACTGTTTAACATTATTTGACTCTTTTTAAGTATAGTCCTATCTTTCCAATTTTATGATTGCCTTAAAAAGTTGCACTTTACTAATTTATTTTAATGCATTGTGAAAAGATATCAAGTGAAGAGGCAACAGTCAGAATAGGAGGAAATATTTGCAGCTAAGGGTTAACATCCAGAATCTATAAAGAGCTCAAGAAATTCAACAACAACAAAGCAAATATTCTGGTTAAGAAATGAGCAAAGGACTTGAACAGGCATTTTTCAAGACAGCAAATTCAAATGACAGACACTTGAAAAAACACTCAGGATCACTAGCCTTCAGGGAAATGTAAATCAAAACCACAACAAGGTTTCAACTCACTCCAGTACAAGTGGCTCTGATACAGAAATCAACAAACTATAAATGCTGGCAAGGATGAGGGGGGAAAGGTACCCTAATCCACTATTGTTATGAATGTAAATGGATGCAGCCACTTTGGAAGACAGTATGGAGATACCTCAGATATCTATGAATTTACTATATTGTCCAGTCATTGGACTTCTGGGAATTTACTCAAACCAAAAAAAAGTCAGCAAATGAAAGACATATCTGTATCCCCATGTTCACTGCAGCACAATTCACAATAGCCAAGATAAGGAATCATACCAGATGTCCATCAACTGTTGACTGGATAAAGAAATTATGGTATATGTACACTATGGAGTATTACTCAGCTATAAAAAGAAATGAAAACCTTGGGGCCAGCACTATGGCATAGTGGGTTAGGCTGCTGCCTATTGTGCAGGCATCCCATTTGGATGCCAGTTTGAGTCCCGGCTGCTCCACTTCCTATCCAGCTCTTTGCTATGACCAGGGAAAGCAGTGGGAGATGGCCCAAGTCCTTGGGCCCTTGCACCCACATGGGAGACCGAGAGGAAGCTCCTGGCTCCTGGATTCATATCTACGCAGCCAAGTCAATTAAGGAGTGAACTAGTGGATGGAAGACCTCTCTCTCTCTCTGCCTCTTCTTCTCTCTCTGTGTAACTCTGACCTTCAAATAAATAAATATTTTAAAAAGATAAAAAATGAAATATTGTCTTTTGCAACTAAATAGATGCAACTGGAATTTGTTAAAGTTAGTGAAATAAGCCAGTTTCACAAAGACAGATACCATATGTTTTCCTTAAATGGAGGTAAGTAACTGAGTACATAAAATGTAATGTATTGAAGTGAAATGGACATTTTGAAATTCAGTGATTGTTTATAGCCCTTGTCTCTTTTGCTGAGAAACAGGTTTTTTTTTTTTTGTACTGTTTCTTGAATTCTTTCACTTAGTGTATGCTTAACTTTATGATCGTTGAGCATACTGAAAGTAGGTCTTTGTAAAAATTGAGTTGGAATGGGAAAGGAAGGAGGAAGAAGGGTTGGATTGTGGGTGGGAGAGAGGTTAGGGTGGAAGTAGCACTATGTTCCTAAATCTGTATATATAAAAATACATGAAACTTAAATATGGACACCAGTGTGTGTTCAGGCTGCTCCACTTCTGACCCAAGTTCCTGAAAAGCAGCATATGATAGCCCAAGTGCTTAGGCTTTTGCACCCATGTAGGAGACCAGAAGGAAGCTCCTGGCTCCTGGCTTCAGCCTGGCCCAGCCCCATCCATTGGGGCCTTTTGGAGAGTGAATCAGCAATGAAAGATTCCCTCTCTCTCTCTCTCTCTCTCTCTCTCTTCACCTCTTCCTCCTCTTTCTCTGTAGCTCTGCATTTATAATAATTAAAAATAAATCTAAAATAAATAAATAAATAAATAAAATTAAAAAGAAATACTGGCTGCTGTCACATCATTTGAAATATTTGTATATTAAACTAAAGAAATATTTTCGAAAACCAAACTCCAAAATCTTATAAATGAGACAGATCACTGTAGTTCTAAAGCAATGGAGCTGTGTGCTGTTTATGAATTAGAAAACTCAGTATTGTTAAGGTAGCACTTGACCATAGTTTGATCTATGATATCAAGAAACTACAATCAACATCTCAGCAGCGGTTTCTTCTTCTTTTCTTTTCTTTTTTTAGAATTGAATGAGATGATTATAAATCCAAAGAATTAAAACATCTAAGATAGTTTAAATAAATAAATAATCTTAAAACATATATGTTTTAAGACATTGTGAAAACACATTGTGATTTCAAAGATTTTTGTAATAAAGAGAAATGCAAATAGTGAAGTAGTAGCAAAAAGATTGGTACATATATTATCAAAACAGAATACAATCCAATCAATATGTTTGTGTTGTGTGTGTATATAAATATATACATATATATTTGATCAGTTGGTTTGAACAAATTTGTTATAAACTAAGTCATGTTTCACCAAAATTCATGTTAAACATTTGTCCCACAGTGACTGTATTTGAAGAGAGAAATTTAAAGAGTTAATTAAGGTTAAATGCAGTCATCAGAGTGGGATTCTCACCCAACAGGACTTATAAGAAAAGGAACAGGCACTTGAAGTAAATGCAGAGAATAGGGCAGATGGGGACACAGAAAGAAGATATCCATCTACAAGACAAGAATGAGGCCTAAATAGAAACCCAATGTACTAACAGCTTGGTCTTGGATTTTCAGCCTGTAGAACTCTGAAAAAATAATGTATAATGTATGTTATAATGCATGTATATAATTATACATAATTCTATAATTATGTATAATGTATATTATTTATGTTCAGCAGTATGTGATATTTTGTTACAGTATCATTAGCAGACTAATACAGGTTGCACGAAATTCAATGGAGGTATGGAGGTTGTATATTTTCCAAAATGTTTCTAGAAAAATTCTATGTATTATGCAAAAAAAATCCCAGGAATCATATTATCCATAATACACAAAATCAATACAATATAAATAACTGAATATAAAAGCTAATATACAAAAAACAACTTTTAGAAGAGATTCAGGAAAATAAATCCATTAGAAAAAGATTTCATAGGGCACATCATACTTGCAAAAGAAAAAATAGATGGAAATTCTTAATACTTCTGCTCATTCAAATCCACTATTCAGAAAGAAGAATAGCCGTTAATAGAGAAATAATTATAAAACAAAGCACATAGTTCAGATCCAACTTGTTTTCTCATTTGATTAAAAAAAATCTTTACAAGAAACTAACTGAAGAATATTAAAATAATTTTTAAATAGGAGAAAATGATTCCAAAGCTTATATCTGATATTTTTTTATCAAGAACTTTTTTTTTAGAAAAGAAGTGGTTGAAGTTCATTAGCAATAAAATAGCACAGTGAAAATCTGCAACAGAATTGGATATAAAGTTAACTGCAGAAGATATATAAATGACTAAAAAGTAGAGGGAAGTAGTTCAATGTCCAGAAAATGCAAATTAATGTCACAATTGTTAATACAATTGTAATATGCTGGATAAACTCAGCATATCAAATGTTGGAGAGGATGTGGATATACTAGCATTTTGGAAAATAGCTGGATAGCTTTTAGAAATTCAGCATACGTTTATCAACTATTAAGCCATCTTGAACTAGGTTTTTACCCAAGTAAGTTAAAACCTAGAAGAGTCTTCACAAGTTCATGGAAAATGTGTATTATGAAAAACTATAGATTTTTAAAAGTTTTTGCACTAGAATTAACTTATTTTCAATTCAATTTTTCATGAACTTTTAAAAGTTTTTGCTTGTTTATAACCTACTTTCACAAGAGAAGACATAAATGATTATGATTCCAACATGTTTTTAATCATAACATAAAACTTAGAAGTAATCTATAATTGGTGGATGTGTAACAAATACACTGTATATTCATACAATGGAACATAGTTAGGCATGAGAAATAACAAACTGTTGAGGAATGAAAAATGTGGAATAAACTCAAATGCATGGTTCCAAGTGAAATAAACCAAGCTGTAAAAGCTAAGCTATGCAGGTTTAGAGGTAAAATGCATCACAGAGAGAAAACAAATCACTGGTTTCCAACAGCTGAGGTATACAAAAGAGCACAAAGTCACACACTCACATACATAATAAGGTTGGGATTACAGGGTTGCCCTAGTTTGATTGTGGTATCCCTTACATTATTTATATGTAAAATAATAATGATAAAACTTTTGTAAAATAGGAAATTATAAAAGAAAAATAGAGGCTGGTGCTGCAGAATAGCAGGGAAAACCACTGTCTGCAGTGCCAGCATCTCATATGGGTTCCAGTTTGAGTCCCAGATGCTCCACTTCTGATCCAGCTCTCTGCTATTGTGTCTGAGAAAGCAGGGGAAAATGGTGCAAGACTTTGGGCACCTGCAACCCTGTGGGAAACCAAGAAGCTCCTGGCTACTGGCTTCCTATGGGCCTAGCTCTGGTCCTTGTAGTAACATAGAGGAATGAACCAGCAGATGGAAATTCTCTCAATCTCTCTCTCTCTCTCTCTCTCTCTCTCTCTCTCTATCTCTTACACACACACACACACACACATACTTTCTCTCTCTTTCTCTCTCTCTTTGCCTCTGTCTCAAACTCTGCCTTTCAAATAAACAGATAAATCTTAAAAAAAAATGAGTCTCATTAGATAAATCCATCCTGATTGAACAGGTTTGCAAAAAGTATCTTAATACTAATAATAAATTTCAAGATATATAGCAATGTCATATTTTCATAGAAAAGACAATTAAAATTTAATCATAATTTTGGGGAAAATGAAAAAAAATACAATAATATAAAATGGTTGTGATGATATATTAATTTTTAAATTTTATTAAGGTATACAGATGTCATATATAGAGATTTAGGAGCATAGTGAACTTCCCACGCTACCCTCACTTCCATGCATGCTCCCTTCTTCCTCCTCACTCTCTTGTTTCCACTCTTAATTTTACAAAGATCTTTTCTCTGTAAGTGAGATCCCAGTGGAAAGAACGGGGCCATCAAAGAAGGAGGTACCTTTCTCTGAAGGGAGGAGAGAACTTCCACTTTGACTATGACCCTATCGGAATAAGATCAAAGTCAACGAACTCTAAAGGCTTCCATAGCCCTGGCAACTCATGACTAGAGCCTAGGGAGATTACTGATGCCATGAACAGGAGTGTCAAATTGTTAAGTCAGCAACAGGAGTCACTGTGTACTTACATCCCATGTGGGATCTGTCCTTAATGTGTTGTCTAATGTGCAGTGATGCTATAACTAGTACTGAAACAGTATTTTTACACTTTGTGTTTCTGTGTGGGTACAAACTGATGAGATCTTTACTAATTATATACTGAATCGAACTTCTGAATATAAAGATAATGGGAAATGAAAAAAAAAAAAAACCTTGGTGTTAAGTTGGAAATTGCATAGAAAATTAATTAATTTTTTAAAAAAATATTATGTAGGATCTCTGTCTTTAATGTGCTGTACACTGTTATTTAATGCTATAACTAGTACTCCAACAGTATTTTTTTCACTTTGTGTTGCTATATGGGGGCAAACTGTTGAAATCTTTACCTAATGTATACTAAACTGATCTTCTGTATATCAAGAGAATTGAAAATGAATCTTGATGTGAATGGAAGGGGAGAGGGTGCGGGAGAGGGTGGGTTGCGGGTGGGAGGGAAGTTATGGGAGGGGAAGCCATTGTAGTCCAGAAGCTGTACTTTGGAAATTTATATTCATTAAATAAAAGTTAAAAAAAAGTGCATTTCACCCCAATACATTACATTTTATGTACTCTATTAGCTACCATAGATTAGGGAAAACATATAGTATTTGTGTTTATGCGATTGGCTATTTCACTAAGCATAATGGTTTCCAGTTGTTTCCATTTTGTTGTGAAAGACAGGATTTCATTTTTCTAAAAGATTTATTTATTTATTTGAAAGTAAGAGTAACACAGAGAGAGAAAAGAAAGTCAGAGAGAGGGGAAGAGAGAGAGAGGTCTTCCATCCTCTGGTTTACTCCTCAACTGGCTGCAATGGCCAGAGCTGTGCTGATCAGTAGCCAGGAGCCAGGAGCTTCCTCTGGGTCTTCCCATGCAGGTGTAGGGGCCCAAGGACTTGGGCCATCCACTGCTGCTTTCCCAGGCCATAGGAGAGAGCTGGAAATGAAGTGGAGATTTCGGCACTGTAGGTGGCAGCTTTATTCACTACACCACAGCACCGACCCCTCATGGTTTTTTAACCACTGAGTAGTATTGCATAGTGTATATATACCAAAATTTTATTATCTAATCATCAGCTGATGGACCTCTGGGTTGATTTTGTATCTTAACTATCGTGAATTGAGGTGCAATAAACATGGGGATACAGATAACTCTTTCAAATTTAGTTTCATTTCCCTTGGGTAAATTAACAGAGTGGGAATATTGTGTCTTATGGTAGATTATTTTCAGATTTCTAAGGTATCTCCATACTGTCTTCCACAATAGCTTCATGATTTTTCATTTCCACCAACAATGGATTAGGGTACTTTCTTCTGCTCGCATTCACCAGCATTTATTATTTGTTGATTTCTGTCTGAGAGCCATTCTAACTGGAGTGAGGTGAAATCTCATTGTAATTTTGATTTGCATTTCCCTGATGACTGGTGATTTTGGATATTTATTTATTCAAGTGTCTGTTGCCCATTTGAATTTCTCCTTTGAAAAATGCATTTTCAAGTCATTTTCCCATTTCATTTTTTTTTAAAAAAAAATTTATTTATTTGGTAGAGTTACAGACACAGAGAGAGAAAGACAGAGAAATGTCTTCCATTCACTAGTTCACTTCCCAAATGGCTGCACTGGCTAGAGCTGGGCCAATCTGAAGCCAGGAGCCAAGAGCTTCTCCCAGGTCTCCCACGTGAGTGCTGGGTCCCTTGTACTTGGGCCATCTTCTGCTGTTTTCCCAGGCCAAAGCAGAGAACTGTGTCAGAAGAGGAGCAGCCTAGACATAAACCAGTGGCCACGTGGGATGCAATCACCACATGCAGAGCCTTACCCACCTATGTCACAGTACTGGCCCCTCCTTTGCCCATTTCTTAACCACACTATTTGTTTAGTTGTTGTTGAGTTTCTTGAGCTATTTATAAATTCTAGAAATTAATCCTTTATCAGTTTATAGTTTGCAAATAGTTCCTCCCAGTCTGTTGGTTATGTCTTCACTTTGCTGAGTGTTTCCTTTGTAGTCAGAAGCTTCTTGGCTTAGTGTAATTTTGGATTTGATTGCCTATGCTTTTGGGGTCTTTTCCCAGAAGTCTTTGCCTATTACCATGTTTTACAGATTTCCTCAATGTTCTCTAGTAATTTGATGGTATTGGTTCACAGATTAAGATCCTTGATCCATTTTTAGTTGACTTTTTGTAAGGTCTAAGGTAGTAGTATTGTTTCATTCTTGTGCACAGGGAGATCCAGTTTTCCCACCACCATTTTTTGAAGAGATTATCCTTGCTGCAAGAGTTTATTTTAGGTTATTTATCAAAGATCAGTTGGTTGTAGATGTGTGGATTGATTTCTGGAGTTTCTATTCTGTTCTGTTGGTCTACACATCAGGTTTTTTTTTTTCCAGGACAGATAGTTTTGATTGTAACTGCCCTATTGTATGTCTTTAAATCAAGTATTCTCATGTCACCAGTTTTGTTTTTGTTGTGTAAGATTGTTTTAGCTATTTGGATTCTTAGGTGTTTCCTTGGGAATTTTAGCATCTTTTTTTCTAGATCTGAGAAGAATGACATGTTTATTTTTTTTGGGGGGGGAATAGCATTGGATATGTAAATTGTTTTGGGAGTATGGAAATTTTGATGAAATTTATTTGAATGCATGAATATGGAATTTTTTTTTCCATTTTCTTGTGTCTACTATTTCTTTTTTCAATGTCTGTAATTTTCATGGTAGATATATTTGACTTCTTTGGCTAAATTTATTCCAAGGTATTTAATTGGTTTTTAGCTATTGTGAATGCTATTGATGTTAGAAGTTCTTCTCAGCCATGGCATAGTATGGGTAATAAAGGCTTCTGATTTTACTCTGTTAATTTTGAAACCTGCAAATTTATCAAACTCTTCTTTGAGTTCTAATATTCACTTAGTGGAATCTTTTGGTTCCCTATATACAGAATCATGCCATTTGCAAATAGGGATAATTTGACTTCTTCCTTTCCAATTCGCAATCCTTTGATATATGTATCACTGGTTTTAGAGTTATTATTTCAGTATACTTGTAATATTTTTATTTTGTTCTTTTAAATTCCTCATTTTTTCTATAATAAATAGAAATAAACATATTGTAGTGTTCATTAAAATATTATCAAATATTCCTCCTTGAGAACTAGTATTTTTGCCACAACTTGGTTTAAATGGTTAAGGCAGAAGACAGGGGTCTGAATATAATTCTTGTAGTTTTGAGATCCTATAGGAAATATGGAGATTAAAAGAAATTCCTCTATCCTATTTTTGTAGATGTTCTAGAATCATAATTTTCTTCTCATATTGTTTGATTTATAAATAGATTTTCAGAGAACATTGGTTTCCTACAGTTAAAACTTCAATGGATATTTATAGATTTTATAGATAATTCCAACAGGCATTAGAAGGAGCATTTCTGTTATCCCAAAAAGTGACACAACACTTGTAGTGAAAGCACAGGCCCCTGTGAGATGTCACAAAAATGTACCTCTTCTCTCCATCTCCATCTCCAACTTTTGCAGTCCCAGGAGATAAGTGAATGAAACTCTTTCAGCCTCTAGAGAAATACAGAGTAGAGAATAATGAAAGAAATAATGACAGTACAGGTTTATTTAAAAATGCCTTGTGGGAAAATATGGCATGGTCTTTTATTAAAAATATGGTATATCTAGGATCATTGGTTACTATCCTCACCCTGTCTTTTATGACCTTGTCTAAATATGATCAGAGTCGGGGAACTTGGAAGGCTTCCATAGCCTTGGCAACTCATGACGACAGCCTAGGGTGGTTACTGGTGCCATAGAGTGTCAATTTGTTGGGTCAACAACAGGAGCCACTGTGTGCTTGCTCCTGATGTGGGATCTCTGTCCTTAATGTACTGTACATTTTGATTTAATGCTATAACTAGTACTCAAACAGTATGTTTCACTTTGTGTTTCTATGTGGGTGCAAACTGTTGAAATCTTTACTTAATGTATACTAAATTGATCTTCTGTATATAAAGAGAATTGAAAATGAATCTTAATGTGAATGGAAGGGGAGAGGGAGCGGGAGAGGGGAGGGTTGCGGGTGGGAGGGAAATTATGGGAAGGGGAAGCCATTGTAATCCATAAGCTGTACATTGGAAATTTATATTCATTAAATAAAAGTTAAAAAAAAATATGGTATATCTACCAACAGTTAAAATTTTGTTTCTGGAAGATATGTTTGACAATTACATATATTTTTTTTCTATTCCTCAACTTAATGCAGTCGTGCAGACTGTTACTATTTTTTAGACCATATAAGAACTTATAAAAATGTAAGAGGAATACATATAACATAATAAAGCATTATAACAAATATCTAACAACTTTTAAACTAACCAATTATTTTAAGTGTGTTAACATGATACAGATAAAAGACTAGGTTAGATATGAGTTGATTATTATGTAAATCTACATGAAATTTCTGTCTTCCAAAATAAAGGATCAATGAAAACTGTAATTAATATTTATATAGTTTTATATATAAATATAATCTTTAATACACAAACACTGAATTAATGGAACAACAATTGCTACATGATTTTTACCCAGTATTTAGTGGCCCTCTTTCTGTTCATGGTGAGGCTAACATAGGCCCATTGACTTTTCAACTACTCTGAAAAGTACCTTTAAGTCTTTTTTTTTAAAGAGAAATGAAACTTCAAGTTTAAGGCTAGCAAAGATCATTTAGATATTTAAGAATATCTGAAAGCTCCAAAGGAGAAAATATGTATTCTTTGATTAATTAAATGGAAGAGATTACTTTGTAGTTGGTAGTAGTAATTCCAGTTAATGTGTCTTTATGTGTATTTAAATAAAGGTAATAGAACATCAACCCATTTCAGTGGCTTAAAATGGTCCTTTCAACATACTCAAACATCAAATCATACAATACTAGAGTGTGAATGAAACTTGAAAGAATATTATCCCACCTAATTCTAACTCTCAGCAGGGTTTTAATTTATGTTCTCTCTGTTTAGAGAAAGAATAATAAAAGGTATATTTTAGTAATCTTTTCAAAACACCTGGGTTAGTATTTTTTGTACTTCTGCCTGAGTTAAAGTGACTAATGAGTTGTATGATCAGTATATGGAAAATACTTATAAAATCTTTATTTCTGTAAAGATAGATTTCCACTTTACCTATGCCTTTCTTAAAGAACAATAATAATAATAAAAAAAAAAACCTTCCCAAAAGAGTGACATTCCTGTTAGTTTTTAAATGATGTAAATTTAGTGAAATGGATTCAGTATCTTACTCCCAACATAAATTACATAATCTTTCTCATCTTTGTTTTATTCTTCATTGCTCAAATGTAATTGACTAAAATAAAATTAGTTCAGCAGATTTTCCTTCAGATTGTTGAAGTTGCAAACACTGATTCCAGAACTAACAGCATTTTTTATAATGACATAGATAAAGTTCAGCATCATTAGATTATGGAATTTGGTTGCCTGAATAATCTTAGGAAAAATACATTGAAAGTGATTATTAAGACTAGTCCCCACCAGAGCTACTTGCAAATACACAGAATATCTATTGCTCACTTGGATACAAACCATTACTTTGCCATTAAACAATTTTAGTCTAAATGTCTGTAGTTTAACACAATTATTATGTTATTACACATGATGTTTACTTTATATAGTGTACAGTTCAGCTGGCTATTTCAGAAATGAGACATGAATTGCAACTTCAACAAAATGTACACTAAATTAAAAGGAATTAAATTTGAACAAATGAAAGCTAATTTGAAAAATACCTCTGTGATGTGGTCTGAAAAACTAAAATAATTAAAAGAACTAAAATAGCTATCCTCATTACAAAATAAAGTCAGTTTAGAAAGCGTAGCCTATGAATCAAGCACTTTAAAATATCGATGTTTATTTCAATCACCAATGAACCGTTTGAAGGATTTATTGTTGCTGAGAGAAAAATTCTTGATTTAGCTGAGACACTAAATTATGAATATACTGAACAGAAATATGAAGACTGTATCGTAGTTTTCTTAGACTCAGGGACATCACTGCAATTTGTGGTGTAATTAAATGATTTTACAGGCAGGCAGTCATTAAGCCACTTTAATTTTCCATCTCAAATGAAAGAGAAATAGCTCTGCCACAGATGTATTGTGCAAGTATGAGAAAAATCATCTGAATCATCAAAGCTGCCTAAATGGTTTCTTACAAAATGTTCTTTGAAAATTAATAGTGAAATCAAACTATTTATTTTGCTACCTGTTTATATATTTTATTAAATAAATAGCTATATTACTGAAAATTAATAGAAAAATGAATCTTTTTTTCTCCACCTATTTACACAGTTTATACAATCTTAAAAAAATCTATATTATTTGAAATGTGACAAGTGTTAGTTGAATTGTGTATTCCAAGAAAAATAACACTGACTCTCTCATACCCAGTATCCCAAATGTGACTTCATTGGTAACTATGGTCATTGCAGAGTAATTACCTAAATTGAGATGAGATTATATTGAAATACAATGGGATCCTCAAAAGGACTTGTTCATCATAAAAACATGGCATGTAAAGATAGCAAAGGGCGAAGACTGTTGACAAACACAGACATTGGCGTGAGGCGATTGCAAACCAAAAGATGCTAAATATTGCCAACATACCATCAGCAGCTAGCAAGAGCAAGGAAGGATTCCCTCACAGCTTTCAGATGGAGCATAGCTCTGCTGACACCTTGATTTCAGATATGTAGCCAGCACAACTGTGAGACAATAGATATCTTGTCTGAGTCCACTGAATGTGTTACAGCAGCCATGGGAAATAAATACAAGTGATGCTTCAATATTTCAGCCTTCACAAAGGCTCTGAAATTGAAAAAGAGAAAAAATAATTTGAAATTAATACCCATGATAGATTAATAGTACATAGCTAATGCAAAAATGTTTATCTGGATGCTTATATATGTATGTGTGTTTGTCAGCATGTGTTGTTGTCATTGGACAGACATTCAAGTTAGATAACTCGCCCAGTGAGAATTCTGTATCTTTAATATTTTCAATCCTATCTGACTGCTTTAAAAGGTTGAAAGTGAATGAAATGCTATCAAAGTGGCTGACAGTCCTGAAGATATATCCATCCCTTATTTTTAATAGAACTGGCATTTCCATTATACAAGTGAAAGGTGGCTATCTGGGTCCTCCAGAACTTACTTTGCGCATATACATTTTTTAATTTTTTATTTATTTACATGCATTTCATAAATACAACATTAGGAACATAGTAATTCTTCCCACTCTCACTCTGATCCCTCTTCTTCCTCCCTCTCCTATTCCTATTCTTATTTTTTAATAAAATCTATTTTCAATTAACTTTATGCAGCTGCAGTATCATGTATAGCTTCAATTGTTCATTTATTTTTTAATTTCTTTCCCAGATCTCTCTCCTGAAGTCAAGACTTATAATACTTGTGGTCTAATTGGTATCTTACCTTGGATATCTAGTAAAACTCTCAAAATCTCCTTGACCAAAATTGACTCCAGATAACAAGACAACTTCTTCCGTCAGTGCATCACCGTAAATGGCATCTCTGCCCTTACCTATTGCTCAATCCATCTGGAGATGCTTTTGGATCAGTGCTAAAATAGTCTCCAAAATTCACCCACATTTACAACTAGCACGTTGCGCTATTACAATTTTTTCCGGAATGCTGTAGTTTTTTCGTGAGTAGTATCTCAAGCTCTCTCTGCCCTTTGTTTATTCTGAAGATATTTACAAGAGGGGGCATACAAGAAATAAGAAAGAGGCCCTTCAATCTGGAAAAATGTCACAGATTCCTCTCTCTCTATATTTTCCAACTAAGTAAAAATGCAAACCCTGGAAACAATGTAGGAGGGAAGCAAATGATTTAATTATTAGGGAAAAAGTAAACAAGAAAGGAAGTAAATTATTCAGAGTACAGACTGTGTTATCTGACCATAATGAAATTAAACTAAAATAAAAAATATAAAAACCAAGAAAATCTATGTACATGTACAAAATAAGCAACATAGCACACTTGTAGATAATCTGTGTGAAGGAGGAAAAGGAAACTAAAAACACATGGAATTAAAAGAATGAAAATATATATTAAAATAGGATATAATTAAATAATCTCTCAAAGCATCACATAAAGTAAATTAGAAACAAAGAATGAAATGCAGAATTTAATTTCCACATCAACACAATAAAAATAAAGATCAAAATATGATATAATTAATGATAAAAGACTAAATGACTATTCATCAAGATCAAAATAATTTTTTTAAAAAAAGGCAAAGATGCCTCCTGTCCTCACTCTAATTTAATGTAGACATGGAATTTCACTAAGAAATGAAAAAGAAATAAAAGATAAGCAAACAGGAAAGAAATAAACAAAACTGATCTTGTTTGAAGATGACATGGTCTTCTCCTTAGAAAATTCCATGGGGTCTCAAAACATCTCTTAGAACAAATAAGTGAATTTAACAGTTTTAATGTTTATGTCAATAGCATTTATATATACTAACAATAAGAATTTGGGAATGAAATTAAATCAACAATGCATTTCGAGGGCGTCCATAAAGCTAAGTCAATGCTGTTCTTTGCTTTTTTTTGCTTCAGACAGATGAATGCAGAATTTCCAGGAAATCACTTGCAGGAGTCTTTGCATTGTAAGAATTGTGCCTATGAAATACATGAAATCTGTTGTCTTTTTGCTAATAAAGCAAATTTTAAAAAGAAAGAAAAAATAAGAATCACATGAATAGCTGACCAGATTGAAGTGAGAAATAAGGGTTTCTGTGGATGAAAATCTTTATTATTCTTCTTAACAAAAAACCGCTTTGCCTACCACAGGACATTTGCCTTTGACACATCTTTTGTCTTTATTTTATTCCACTTAGTTGTCATGTGTCTACTGCTCTTACTCCACTTTGAATTTTGCTCAAAATAACTTGATTAAAAAGGCCTTTACTTATTAATTCTTAGAAAAAATGGTTACCTTGTCTATCATACAATGGATTTCCATCATAGAATCTATCAAATATACAATATACTTGCATTTTAATGTGTAGTGATTTCTTTTTTTTTAGACTTTATAAATAGTTTTATTTGTTCATGTTAGTTTTTTTTTTTTAATTTCATAAATGTGAATTTACAAAGTGCAACTTTTGTATTGTTGTGGCTACCCCTCCCAACCTCCCTACCTCCTGTGGCCCTCCCCTCTCCCTCTCCCATCCCACCCTTTATCGAGTTTCATTTTCAATTACCTTCATATACTGAAGATCAACTTAGTATATACTAAGCAAGGATTTCAACAGGCTGCATTCACAGAACCGCACAAGGTATAGGGTATTGTTTGACTAGTAGTGTTTTTAAGTTTCATAGTAAAACACATTAAGGACAGAGATCCTATGTGGGGAGCATGTACCCAGTGACTCCCGTTGTTGATTTAACAATTGGCACTCTTATTTATGACGTCAGCAATCACCCGAGACTCTTGCTATGAGCTGTCTAGGCTATGGAAGTCCCTTGAGTTCACCGACTCTGAACTTGTTTAGTCAAGCCCGTGTCACAGTGGAGGTTCCTTCCTCCCTTCAGAGAAAGGCGCCTCTCTCCTTGATGGCCTGTTCCTTCTGCTGTGGTCTTGTTCACCAGGGTCTTTCATTTAGATTGTTTTTTGCCACTGTGTCATGGCTTTTCATGCCTGTGAGACTCTCATGGACCTTTTAGCCAGATCCGAATGTCCCAAGGGTTGATTCTGAGGCAGGAGTACTGTTTTGGGCATTTGCCATTCTATGAGTCTGCTGTGTGCCCTGCTTCCCCCACAGGATCATTCTCTCCCTTTTAATTCTATCCTTTATTATTTGCTTACACTGGTCTTATTTGTGAAATCTCTTTGACACATACCCTATCTTTTTGATCGGTTGTGTATTTATACTTATCACTTTACCAAGTGCGCTGGCATTGGTACCTGCCTCCTTGGTAAGATTGATTTGAAATCCCCTGGCACATTTCTAGTTCCACCATTGGAGGTAAGTCCAAGTGAGCACGTGCCAACCTATATATCTCCTCCCTCTCTTCTCACAATACTGTACATCCCATAAAGTGTGATGTATTCACCATTCACTCCCTTCTTGCAGCAGTAGCAAATAGGCATGTATATGGGCAAATTAGGAGAAACATTCTGACCACTGTTTTTAAGTCTTTATTATGGTTTATTTATTTGTGAGGCAGAAAGAAAGATACAGAGAAGGCAGACAGAGGACTCTAATAACACTGGTTAACTACCAAACAATGGGTGCGACGGGACTATAAGCTAAAGTCAAGAGCCAGAACTCAGTCTGGTCTCTCATATGGGAGAACCTAATTATTTGCACCATCACCACTATCCCCTAGAGTCTGCACAAGTTGTAGTCTGGAGTCAAGAGTTGGAACGTGGTATTAAACCCAAATACTATAATATGGACATGGGTGTCTTAACCACTAAGTAAATGCCCATTTCTCTCAGTCCTACTTTGCATAAAATATAGCAAATAACTGTATCTGCAGAGAGAGGATTTTGAGTGTGGAAAATAAATAAGAAAAATATGATAATGAAGAACCACTAAGACAACACGAGCAACAAGGAATCATTTTACTGTCTAGGAGAAGTGAAAGTAAAGACATTTCTGTTAAAGGAAAAGACTTGCTTTATATGACAATAAGTAACAAATAGAGTTTTCCCCAGGGAAAACATATTTATGTAGGTGGTATGGTTGATCAAATATTGACAAAATGAAGATGGAAATGAAAACAAAAACCCTCAGAAATTTGGAGAACTAAAGCAAGGTCTATGTATTGTGGTAATATTAGGGCTGTAATATCATAAATTGAAATTACAGAATATCCCAACAAGGATTTAGAGTGAATAAGGAAACTCTGTGCCTGAATACAGTACTTAAATATATACAATTTAATAGATTGTATGTCAAAATACACAGATGAAAGGATCATAACAAGGACAACAGATTCAATTCCAGAAAGAAGGAAAAAAAATTTAAGGGAAAGGGACTAAATAAATTTCCAAAGTAGATCTCTTCACAAGAATTATGAAAGCATTAGGTATAACATATTACTGGTAATATTTTCAAATAAATATATATGGATAAGGAATTATAGTTTTCAATATTTATATGTCACCTGGTTAAATTTCTTACACTATGATGATAAAAACAAAAGCAGGAAACTTACTCATAGAAACCAAATTGTTAGAGCGATAAGGCTCTATCTAAGTGTTTGTATAGTTCTGGAAGTCTCCCTTTCAGATTCAGTGTAATAGAGGTTCAGAAAATAGATGAACTGCCTAGATTACAAAATATTTTTGTCACAGACCTGTCTTTTTCTCTTACATCTTATTGTTTAATTATTATACATATAAATTAATAATTCAGTGATAAAATCTGTATTATCCTCAAAAAGCATGCAATTTAAGAAACATACCAACTTTAAATGGATATTTTGACTCATTTATTATGTATTAGTTACAAATGTAAAGATTGAAAATCCAGATTAAAAAAAGCTTGATATAGGCCAGCGCCGTGGCTCAACAGGCTAATCCTCCGCCTTGCGGCGCCGGCACACCAGGTTCTAGTCCCGGTCGGGGCACCGATCCTGTCCCAGTTGCCCCTCTTCCAGGCCAGCTCTCTGCTGTGGCCAGGGAGTGCAGTGGAGGATGGCCCAAGTGTTTGGGCTCTGCACCCCATGGGAGACCAGGAGAAGCACCTGGCTCCTGCCATCGGAACAGCGTGGTGCGCCGGCCGCAGCGCGCTACCGCGGCGGCCATTGGAGGGTGAACCAACGGCAAAAGGAAGACCTTTCTCTCTGTCTCTCTCTCTCTCTCACTGTCCACTCTGCCTGTCAAAAATTAAAAAAAAAAAAAAGCTTGATATAAAATATTAGCAGTCTGGCTGGTGCCGCGGCTCACTAGGCTAATCCTCCACCTACGGCGCTGGCACCCAAGGTTCTAGTCCTGGTTGGGGCGCCGGTTCTGTCCTGGTTGCTCCTCTTCCAGTCCAGCTCTCTGCTATGGCCCGGGAAGGCAGTGGAGGATGACCCAGGTCTTTGGGCCCTGCACCCGCATGGGAGACCAGGAGGAAGCACCTAGCTCATGGCTTCGGATTGGTGCAGCTCGCTAGCCGCAATGCGCAGGCTGTGGCAGCCACTAAGGGGGTGAACCAACGGAACAAGGAAAAGCTTTCTCTCTGTCTCACTCTCTCTCTCACTGTCTAACTCTGCCTGTCAAAATTAAAAAAAAAAAAAATTAGCAGTCTTGCAAATAAAATTAATGTTTACAATAGCACATGTAGGAGATAATAGGTATCAAAATACATTATAAGAATAAACAATGTCTAATTTTTTTGACTGGGAAATTGCATGTGAAAAAATGCTGCTTGAAGATTATGGTGTTGTAGATCTAAGAAAAGAAAAACATGACAAACTGAATCCAGTGAATTCTCCTCCCACTTGCAAAAATGAGACTAAACTTCATATCCATGAATAGTATGTCTTCTGTTTACTCATCTATTATGTTTTCAAGCCATGAATTGTTTTGGTGATACAGTCTCTCAGATGTGTATTTTAATATAAGTATATAATCAGTCATTTAAATGAATATCATACGGAAAAGAAATGAGCCATTAGTGATCAACAGAGGGATATGAATTTGGAAAATGACAATTAGCACTTTTACATTCTTTTCTAATCTTTGTCCCACTAGAAAATATCTAATCTCCAGTTGTGTTATTTAGAAATCTGCAAGTCTACTTGTATGTAGCTCTTTATCAATAAAGTTGTGATAAATACTTTAGAAAATCTCATCTGAATCAGATACGTGACATTATTAATTGAGAAAATATCCACTAGAAATATTGTTAAAATTATAAATGTATTATAATTATGATTTCTGATTTCTTATGAAAAACTATAGTAGTACATGCTGAGTGGAATTTGTGAAGAAACCTAGTTTGGTAATTATTAATTAGCACTGATTAAATTAAAGCTACATGGGGATTATTGGGTGGTTTTAAACGTGTATTCAATGAACTGAGTCAAATTTATATTCAAAGACAAACTTGCTCTCTAAAAGTCACTATAAATTAATTGGTACTTAACACAGTTGTAAATGTGTATATTTAAATAAATTTTACTTTCTGAAGATAAGCTTAACTAGTGTGGATGAATTTGTTTGTCGTTCACTCTTCATTTCACTTCCCAAACAGTTTTCAAAATAGCACACAAGCTAAAGCAATACATACTGTTACTCAGTTTTTCCAACTTAAAACTCCCAACTGTATGATCCCTTTGATTGTGATGAAAATTCTATGTATGAACATATTAACACACATACCACACACAAATCAGAAACTCAAGGGATATCAGCTTTAAGCACTAATCTCCCCAGAGTTTGCACTTTCCTTCAACAAGCCTTGTGATCAGTAGTCAGTTTCCTTGAATAGATTCTCTTCAGCTCATTTAGCCTATCTACAAAATTCCTCCTAATTTTTCCTAACCACTGTTTATGGTTACATTTGGAGAGACACATTTACTGTATATTTATCTGATACAGCTTTGCTGATGAACTCTTAGTCTTTCTCTTGATTGTAATGCAATAGAAAAATTTCACCAATTAGCAATGTATCCATCATTTCTTCCACAGTAGCCAAGATTATCTAGAAAAATACAACTTAGAGAATCAAGCCATTAAAATAGGCACATCTGCCTCTGGAATGCTGGTACATCTGAAATAATAGTTAACACTGTCACACATCTAACAGAGTTTTAATTATTTTCATATTATTAACATTGACACAGATACAGAGAGAAAGAACAAAACAGAGTTTCCATGTTCTGGTTCAATCCCTAAAATGCAGACTGGGCTGGCAGAAGCTGGTAGACAGAATCCTAGTACAGATACCAAAAGAGAGTGGTGGGAATCCACTTACTTGAGTCATCACAGCTGCCTCTCAAAGTAGGCATTATCAGGACCTGAAATCGGGAGCTGGAACCAAGACTGGATCCCAAGTATTCCGAGATAAGGATTTTTAAACTAGTGTCTTCACCTCTAGGCTAAATGCCTACCCCCTAAAGTTTTGTCCTTACCAAGCCACATGTTTTCTCTCAAATCATATCAAATCCATGGTCTGTGGGATTATGAGAGTTTACTATAATATAGATCCTCCTTATTAAGCAGTAATTATTTGAATGAAGCTATTTAGTTAATGAATGATGTAGATCAGTGATTGAATAAGTCTTATCCAATACAATCACAGCTTCAATCATGGAAATTCAATGAGAAAAAATCACCACAAAACATGATAGCATTAAAAAAACTAAGAAAATCAAGACATTAAGTTTCTATTTTGGAAACAGACACAAAGTTAACATAAATCTTGTCCCTAGTACTTATGTTTCTAGGCTCTTAGATTTTATCCATACCATGAACATATGTCCTTGATTATTTCTATGACCTTTTAAAATGAGTATAATACATTCTTCTTTTTATAGCAATTACTTTTTTTATGATGATACATAGTGATATTTATCTATGTTAGTGATATTCATATCCAATTAACATTTCCAGTTTCAAAACAAACAGCTCTATTGTCAGAGTGATCTGGCATAGTATAGATCGTTTTGCACTAAAATATTTGAGTCTTGCAAGCTCTTTTCTAATTTTAGAATCTGCAATATTCATAATCATATTCAACATTTCAGTACTGGTTTAAACACCTACATGTGGTTAAGGATTTCCCTAGTCTTATAATCAACATGATTTCAAGTGGTGTTCTCTTTATATATACTGATGCATCTTAATTTTGTCATTAAGATATGTATCAAGTCACTTTGTAAGCAGCAAGTTGAATAACACTTGAACATGTTAATAATTATAGTTCAAGCCTTTCAATGTCATCTGAAACTGAGACTAACAGGTTGCCCTATAGAGAGGCAAGCTCATTGATTTTACAAGCACTGAACAGAAGAGGCTGTACTCTTCCTGCTACCAAGCACTACTTGCCTATATTGATTACTCACCATTCAGTGTTATAGCAAATTGCTATTGTGGACACATGATGATGCTGAACATTTGTGGCCCAGATGATAGGGTAATGCTTAAACACTGTGTGCCCTGTTTTCGTAGATTTATTAATCACCTCTTTAATCATGTCTCCTCAAAATAGCATAGATTCTGAAGCAGGAACTAGTCCAATGACACAGCTAATATATGGAGCATATCATTTAATAACTAAAAAGAAATAACAAAAATTGATTTTTCATTCTTTTTTCAAAGATTTATTTATTTATTTAAAAGTCAGAGCTACAGCAAGAAAGGGAGACATAAACACACACACACACACACATGCACAGAGAGAGAGAGATACAGAGAGATTTTTTATCTGCTGGTTTACTCCCCAAATGGCCATGATGGCCAGCGCTAGGCCAGGCCAGAGCCAGGAGACGAGAGTTTGATCCAAGTCTCCCACATGGGTTCAGGGTCCCAACACTTGGGCCATCCTCTGATGTTTTCATGGGAGACCAGGAGAAGTACCTGGCTCCTACCGCGGCAGCCATTGGAGGGTGAACCAACGGCAAAAAGGAAGACCTTTCTTTCTATCTCTCTCTCTCACTGTCCACTCTGCCTGTCAAAAATTAAAAAAAAAGAGGGAGCTAGATCAGATGTGGAGCAGCTGAGACTCAAACCAGTGCCCGTAAGGGATGCTGGCACTGCAGATAAGGCTTAATCCATATGTTGTAGGGTCATACCCACTTTTTTCTTTTTAGATAGTGCCATGATTTTCTTTAACACTATGTCTAATAAGCTGAAAGTAAAGCAATAAGAAATTTAATTCTATTTCTGATCTTTTCTTCTTAAATTCAAGTTGGCTAATGTAAGTGTTTCCATTTCTTTTTTTTAAAAAAAAAACTTTTATTTAATGAATATAAATTTCCAAAGTACAGCTTATGAATTATAATGGCTTACCCCCCATAACTTCCCTCCCACCCGCAACCCTCCCCCTCCCGCTCCGACTCCCCTTCCATTCACATCAAGATTCATTTTCAATTATCTTTATATACAGAAGATCAGTTTAGTATGTATTAAGTAAAGATTTCAACAGTTTGCCCTCACATAGCAACACAAAGTGAAAAAATACTGTTGGAGTACTAGTTATAGCATTAACTAACAGTGTACAGCACATTAAAGACAGAGATCCTACACGATATTTTTTTAAAAATTAATTAATTTTCTATGCAATTTCCAATTTAACACCAAGTTTTTTTTTTCATTTCCAATTATCTTTATATACAGAAGATCAATTCAGTATATACTAAGTAAAGATTTCATCAGTTTGCACCCACACAGAAACACAAAGTGTAAAAATACTGTTTCAGTACTAGTTATAGCATCACTGCACATTAGACAACACATTAAGGACAGATCCCACATGGGATGTAAGTACACAATGACTTCTGTTGCTGACTTAACAATTTGACACTCCTGTTCATGGCATCAGTAATCTCCCTAGGCTCTAGTCATGAGTTGCCAGGGCTATGGAAGCCTTTAGAGTTCATTGACTTTGATCTTATTTCGATAGGGTCATAGTCAAAGTGGAAGTTCTCTCCTCCCTTCAGAGAAAGGTACCTCCTTCTTTGATGGCCCCGTTCTTTCCACTGGGATCTCACTCACAGAGATCTTTCATTTAGATTTTTTTTTTCTTTTCCATGGTATCTTGGCTTTCCATGCCTACAATACTCTCATGGGCTCTTCAGCCAGATCCGAATGCCTTAAGGGCTGATTCTGAGGCCAGAGTGCTGTTTAGGACATCTGCTATTCTATGAGTCTGCTGTGTATCCCACTTCCCATGTTGGATCGTTCTCTCCCTTTTTGTTTCTATCAGTTAGTATTAGCAGACACTAGTCTTGTTTGTGTGATCCCTTTGACTCTTAGACCTATCAGTGTGATCAATTGTGAACTGAAATTGATCACTTGGACTAATGAGATGGCATTGGTACATGCCACCTTGATGGTATTATATTGGAATCCCCTGGCACATTTCTAACTCCACCATTTGGGGCAAGTCTCATTGAGCATGTCCCAAATTGTACATCTCCTCCCTCTCTTTTTCCCACTCTGAAATTTAACAGGGATCACTTTTCAGTTAAAATTTAAACACCTAAGAATAATTGTGTGTTAATTGCAGAGTTCAACCACTAGTACTAGAACAACAACAACAACAACAAAAATACTAAAAAGGATAAAGTATTACATTGTACATCAACAGTCAGGACAAGAGCTGATCAGGTCATTGTTTCTTATAGTGTCCATTTCACTTCAACAGGTTTCCCCTTTGGTGCTCAGTTAGTTGTCACTGATCAGGGAAAAGAAATGATATTTGTCTCTTTGGGACTGGCTTAATTCACTCAGCATGATGTTTTCCAGATTCCTCCATCTTGTTGCTAATGACCGGATTTTATTGTTTTTGACTGCTGTATAGTATTCTATGGAGTACATGTCCCATAATTTCTTTATCCAGTCTACTGTTGACAGGCATTTGGGTTGGTTCCAGGTCTTAGCTATTGTGAATTGAGCTGTAATAAACATTAAGGTGCAGACCGCTTTTATGTTTGCCAATTTAATTTCCTTTGGGTAAATTCCAAGGAGTGGGATGGCTGGGTTGCATGGTAGGGTTATGTTCAGGTTTCTGAGGAATCTCCAGACTGACTTCCAGAGTGGCTTAACCAGTTTGCATTCCCACCAACACTGGGTTAGTGTCCCTTTCTCCCCACATCCTCGCCAGCATTTATTGTTGGTAGATTTCTGTATGTGAGCCATTCTAACCGGGGTGAGGTGAAACCTCATTGTGGTTTTGATTGCATTTCTGTGATTGCTAGTAGTGTTTCCATTTCTAAGATGTTTTATATGTTTAAAGAAAAATTTCAGGGGCTGGCTTTGTGGCATTGCAGGTAAAGCCACTGTCTACAGCACCAGCATCCAATATTGGTACCAGTTCACGTTCTGACTACTCTACATCTGATCCATCTCCCTGTTTATGGTCTTGGAAAAGAAGCAGACGATGATACACATGTTTGAGCCCCAGCCACTCAAGCAGGGGACCTAGAAGATATTTCTGTCCCCTGGCTCTCCCTGCCTATTGAGGCCATGTGGGGAGTGAGCAAATGAATGGAAGATTTCTCTCTTTGTGTCACTCTCTGTATCTCTGATATTCAAATAAAAAAAAACCTTTTTAAAAATAATTTCATAAAACACATAAATATTTCAAAATAAGCACATTTTAATTAACGAATGTAAATTATGAGTGCTTGAATAAAGCTTCATACAAAATAACTCAATATGAGGAATTTAGGAAGATTATTATCTCAGTATAAGAAAATATATTTTTACAAAATCTTCCTCCCAAAAACACTAGTATCTTATATGGATTGCATAATACTCTTTGAATACAGTGTCATTATGTCTCAATAAATACCAAAAATTAAAAATATATTAAAGTTGAACATAAACTTAATCTAATTAACCTACCCCAAGACTCAGCTACAAAGAAACTGCAGGACATCAGCTCCTTACTTTGAGAGAATAAGGTACAGCTATGGCTATCTCTATAAAATCTTAAAACTCAAAATCAGAATTTGATTTCTTCTGAATATATCCTTTTTTTTACACCATTGTATAATTGTGGAGAATCCCACAGGAGTCTCAAAAAGAGTCACGAATCACCACTTACCTGGAAAGGAGATGAACTGTGGAAACTCCACAGTAAATCATTGAGTTAAGAAGTTACCACTAGCCACAAAATAAAAAGTAAAGTGGAGTTAAAAGTCTGAAACTGAGGCAATGCCTAATGGCTGTTAGGGAGATACTCCTAATCATACCAAGCAGCCATCTCTGGTCACTCAGATAACAGTGCACTATAGGCAATAACCTCCTACCCATGCTGACTGGACGGTCAAACGTAAGTAAGGCAGGAACAACTTATGTTCAACTGTGGGGGAAGCTGAATCTGGAGAGGCCTGGAGGGACTTCCTAAGCCTTTTCTTCCTAAAGACTTGTCTTTAAGTTTCAAATCCCTGGCAGTAAACGACCCAGCCCCAGGGCACTTTTGCCTAAGGATCATTAAGGTGGTATAATAGGAGTGGCTAAAACCCTTTTGCATCATATCACCCCTGTACCTGTACTGCAGCTATATAATTTTTTTATTTTATTTTTGACAGGCAGAGTGGACAGTGAGAGAAAGAGAGAGACAGAGAGAAAGGTCTTCCTTTGCTGTTGGTTCACCCTCCAATGGCTGCCACTGCCGGTGCACTGCGGCCGGCGCACCACGCTGATCCGAAGGCAGGAGCCAGGTGCTTCTTCTGGTCTCCCATGGGGTGCAGGGCCCAAGCACTTGGGCCATCCTCCACTGCACTCCCGGGCCATAGCAGAGAGCTGGCCTGGAAGAGGGGCAATCGGGATAGAATCCGGCGCCCCAACCAGGACTAGAACCCGGTGTGCTGGTGCTGCAAGGCGGAGGATTAGCCTGTTGAGGCACGGCACCAGCCTTTACTGCAGCTATATAAAGACCTCCCTTTTACAATAAAGTGAGATCCTACTTCGATGACTGGGCTCCCCACTGTGTCTGACTGTCCCCCAGGGTTGGAGGGGTGCTGAGTAGCAGGTGGCGCACTTCCCCTCCACGACCAAGGCAAGCTGTGGGCAAGCTGCCTAATTCTCCTGCAGTGACAAGGAAGAGTCACCACACTCAGCTACAAACAAGGAGGAAACAACATTAATTGGACAATAAATTGGAGGATGACAAGCTAGAGGACTGCCAGAAAATGAGGATAAAAGGGGAGCCCTTGCACTACTCTCCATCCTCTCAGGGATCATGGCCCGGTGTATGTGAACCTCTGGATCTCCACACATCTGGAGCTGAAGAGGCAGCCCACTAATCTACATGGAGGAGGTAGCGGTACAAGCCGACATGCAGAGCTGTCCCTGAGCTGTAATACTGCACTGTCTGTGAGCGTGTGTGTGTGTGGCCTAGTGTGAGCGAACCTCTGGATCTCCTCTCACTTGGAGTCGAAAAGCCAGCCCGCTAGCTTTTGCTATGCGGCACAAGGCAACAATGGCATCAAGAGGCCAGCAGATTTGCTGCGTTGCTGCCCTGCCACTGTGCCTGACCAGCCAAGATATCACCTCACCACCCTGCCTGGAGTCCTTATCAGCCTGCTGCCAGAGTTGACCACAAAGCCGGACCAGGCCTCTCAGCAGGGGACCTCTCCAACTTCTCCCCTGGCCATCCACCTGGTTACTTTGAGCCTACTGCCCAGAATGACAGCCTTCCCACGACTTCCTGTCTGTAAGTGACTGATTCGAGATCTGTCTCTGCCAAGACATGGAGCTCTGGACCTTGAACACTGCCACACTTTTTCGTGACTGTGATAGGAGCCTTGAAAACATAGCTTTTACAAATAATGTTACTCATGTGCAATATAATATAACTATACTTTGACCCTATGTTTTGACCCCATGCAAGGTATCTACAAATATTCTGGAGACCTTGATACATACACTATTATAACTGGATAGCCCTCAAAATTATTTTAACACTGTATACTGTGACCTGTGGATTAATGAATAAGTTCAAGTAGTATTATTGATATTCATATTAATGGTATTGATTCCAGTAGCCCTCTAGTCATTAAGGAAATAGTGTTACTCTGATAGTTAAGTGCTTTATAGTAAGTAAGTAAAGTAGAAGATAAGTAGTTATGTTAAGCTAAGTAGTTAAGCTAACTAGTTACATTAGGCTAAGTAGCTAAGTTAAGTAGTAAAGTCATGATTAAGTAGTGGTGTTAAGTTTATTGATAAGTATATTAAATAGTATAGATTGATAAGCATATTGATACTGATAAGTATATTGACCTCAATGAGCATGCTGATGAGTAGTGTGATAAAAAAAAAAAAATCCTGGTGTGTAAGCAATAAAATCTCTCAGTCTTGTGTCCTTGTGTTCCTTTCTTCCCCGTGACTGACAAGTCATATGTCACACTTACTACTGTTGAGCTGTGTGACAGTAGGTGCTTGTGACAATATTTGAAAAATCCAAGGTAAACCACCATTAAGTTTAGGGCCATTGGTAGTTCAAATAAAAGTAATTGAGACCAAATTGTTACCTTATTTTCATCTCATACTTATGAATATGAAAATTTGCTTAGATAGACTTGAATAAAATAATAAAATATATTTCATAACACAAAACTTGTAATACATGAAAGGGAACTGTGAACAACAAAAGCATGCTACAAACTTGAAATATAAAATAGAATTCTTAGATTACATCTTAAAACAATATAAATATTAACTAATTTCTCCTACTTGGCATAATCAACATGGTTGTTGTTGCTCATCTTTAACTTATATTGATATTCCTCAACCTTACTTCTGCTTCCTATTGAATGAACCCATTTAAAACAACAACAACAAAATAACAGTCTCAAAATCATCATACCACTGGAAACTAAACTGACCAGGTCTGATTGCATCAGTCTAGAATAAACTAAAGGGCTCTTTTTGAATAATAGTTGTTATGAGTTTTGCATCCATCCTTTCAAAATGTTTAATTGGGCCAGCACCATGGCTCACTTGGTTAATCCTCCTTCTGCGGCACTGACATCCCATATGGACACCGGGTTCTAGTCCTGGCTGCTCCTCTTCCAGTCCAGCTCTCTGCTGTGGCCCGGGAGGGCAGTGGAGGATCGCCCAAGATCTTGGGTCCTTGAACCGACATGAGAGACCAGGAAGAAGCACCTGGCTCTTCGCTTCAGATCAGCATAGCACCGGCCGTAGCGGCCATTTGAAGAGTGAACCAAGGGAAGGAAGACCTTTCTCTTTGTCTCTTTCACTGTCTATAACTCTACTTGTCAAATAAATTAAAAAAAAAAAGTTTAATTGACGAATGTATTTCATGGAGTAGGATAATATCTGGATGGATGGTAATGACAGGCTACTTCATACTATATCACTTGCAGAGAACCTAAGTTCCATAAAGACAAATAAAATAATCTACAGGGACAAACACAAAAAAACCATATATATGAAATATTCACATTTTCTGAAAAATTAGGCAGGGATTTCAAAATGAGGTGTCATTTAAGCTGACTCTCACTGAACTTTTGATTTAAAATTTGGCCAAGGCCTAGTGTTGCGGCGTGGTGAGAAAAGCCACCACCTGTAGTGCCAGCATTCCTTACAGTTCAGGTTCAAGCCCTGGCTGCTCCACTTTTGGTCCAGTACCTTGTTATTGGCCTGGGAAAGCAGTGGAGGATGGCTCAATTGCTTGGCCTCCTGCACCCACATGGAAGACCTGGGAGAGGCTCCTGGCTCCTGGCTTCTCCCTGGCCCAGACACAGATGTTTCTGCCATTTGAACCAGCAGATGAAAGGAAGACCTTTCTTTATATCTCTCCCCCTCTCTCTCTACAACTTTACTTTTCAAAGACATAAAAAATAAATCTGTTTTAAAAAAAGAAATTGCCCAAGTGTTTGATCTGTTCAAAGACATATCTAGCAAATTTGTCTTTGAACCAGGATTCCATGTATCATCAATAGAAAGAATTGCAAACACATAACCATGTATGACATATTTTAATGTATTTCTTACCATATGTTTGACATATTTAAAAGTTAATTTTGGTATAAAATTCCACATAATTTTTTATAAAATTTTGTGTAAAAATTGAACATAGATGTTAGAAATACTCTGAACATTTCTAATTTAGTTATTCAGTTTTACATGTTATGATATGTGTCTAAAGTTTTCCTTCTTCTGAAGCAGCAGTTTACATGATCATCAGGAGTATGCCCACTAATATGGAAATTTTTTATAAGTTCTTTACACCATAAAATATTTCCATTTTTAAATGAATGCCACAAAAACATGTAAAGGTTATGTTATTGCACTAACCCAAATTAATAATCATTTTAGAACACTTTTAAATTCACAGTGAAATTGAATGGAAATTTCAGATTTCCAATACACCATCCATTTTTCCAACTCACAATCAACTCATATCTCTCATATGATCTGTTTATTTTTCTCATACTCTTACTGTATTTTCAATCCTTAGATATTTATTTTTGAAAACCAGATTTTTCCTTAATGAATTGAGAGAAAATTGTGATAGGAATTCTAGCATTAAGCAACGCTTGCTGTAATTGCATGTAAATATAGTTTCCAAAGTGAATTGCTTATTAATAACCAAAATGAACATAATTTAAAGACAGGTCAAGAGTCAATACCATCTGAGCATTGGTTGGAGTCCTGGCTTCTCTATTCCAAACAAGTTCCTTGCTAATGGGCTGGGAAATACTGTGGAAAATTGCCCAAATGCTTGTGTACCTGCCACCCAATTGGACGATCTGGATGAAGCTCTTGGTTCCTGGGTTAGGCTTGGCTCAGTCCTGGCCATTACAGCTACCTGGGGACTGAACGAGCAAATGGAAAATTCCTCTTTCTGTAACTCTACTTCTCAACAAAATGAATATATAAATCTTTACAAAAATAAGGGCTAGCCAATACCTGTATTTGGTAAAATATTAAAATGGCATGTACTACTAATTATAAATTTCCATGGAATATTGGGTAAGTACATACATTTCTATAGGTTTCTGGTTTCTCCATTCTTTATCTTGTGTATATATTTTAAAATCATTATGTGTGTCCTTATTCAGAAATTCAAATGTATATAATCGTAGCATTTTTATTATCACTGATAATCAAAGTTAAAATCCATGTTCCAAAACAGGGTGAGTCAAATAGTAAATGAGTTTCCAAGGAAACCACAAAACATTAAAATATAGTTTTTCTTTTTATTCAACTCCCTTACAATATCCTATACATTTTATTGGAAATGTGAATTTATAATAATAATAATTTATTTGTAAATTTCTAAGGTTCATTTTACACCATTCTTAATATATTTATCTCATTCTTACAGTTTTAAGTGACATTTTTTAAGAAGGCTCAGCTATTGTCACTTTAAACCTATCAGATTAAATTGTGTTTTACTGCTATTGAATACACAGGATCATCTAATCAAAAGTCATCCTGGTCATACTACTCAGCAACTCAGCTCCCAGTCACAACTCAACTTAGAGCAAACCCCATTGGCTTCCATTTTGATACTGAAGCATTTCTTACTATGTTCTCTAACAAATACCAAATTTCTGATAATTATTTGAATTTTTAAACTGCTGTTTACATATAAATATTTTCAATCTTCAAATGATCCCCTCCTTTTCATGTTAATGAACTAAACCTTTGATAGGAGTTTTTAGAGCTAGAAAGTAATGTGTAAAAGTAATGTGTAAAAGTCCAGTCTGAGTAAATATATTTAATTGACTATGTGGTATCTTATACACAAGAGAAGCAGGTCACACTATATCCACTGCTTAATTTTAAGAAAATTTGATCACATAAACATCATCCCATGATTTCATCATATTTGTCAATGTCCTTCCAAATTTTCCCTTTTATGTATCATCTAAATAATGAATAGTTATCAAAGTCATCAAGGTTTCTGTGTTGGTATTTTGATGGTGTCAGTAGAGGGTTAAAAAAATTGTTTCTCTTCTGTATGACAATCTTAACTTTAGTTAACTTTTCTAGCTTTGTTTCCATAGAAACAGATAAAGATGTTATTTGTTCACAAAGTTACTAAGCAACACTGTCTATGATAAAATGACCCCTAAGTAGTAGGCAAGATTTAAATCAGAACAATAAATGCTTGATAACAAGTCCCATTTTTGAATACCTCTGAGTATGGTGACTTTTGCAATTGGACATATATCTTCTGGTTTCCTGAGAGGTCTTTCAATGGAGTTGCTACAAAAGATGATGGCTTCTGTGGGACATGAGTCTTTTAATTAAAGATGGTTTCAGCACCTGCAGAGTGTGGATTTTATCTCCTTGCATCTGAGCTGTAACCAGGGGACACGGTAGCTCATGGATAGCTTTACGAATTACCCCAAGGACCACTCCAAAACTATCACTGAGAGGAACATCTGATGTTGTCTGGCAGGCACCCTGAGGTTCCTGCTCTGTATCCTTTTGAGTAGCCTGGCACGATTTATCATCTATGGTAGTCTTACATGTCTAAATGTTTAGTTGAACCTAAGAAACACATATTCTTGGTGGCAATGCAATTATTTTTTGATAACTGCAATGTGGGTTCAATTTTCAGATGCCTCTAACTATCTAGAGTCCTAGTATCTACACATTTTTTCATTCCACATCTGTAATCTATGTGTATTATTTCTATGTTAAGTATTTAAGCCATGAAACTTTCTAATAATTTAGCAGGGCTAACATATATATATATATATATATATATATGTATATTTGCACTCAAATATATACACTAACACTAATAAATATGTTTCTCATGCATTCTCCATTTTATAATTATGATACGAGAGATTTCTTTGACATAAAAGTACAATTTTTTTTTGCAAATTCTAAGCTGGAGTCTAGAGAAAGAAAAGTAAGAAACCAATAAAAATCACATTTATTATTAAGTTATATCTGTGGATTAAAGGCACATGGTATAGTTTGTATGATTTGTAGAAACAGGATCATAGTCTAATTTCATGAAGACACTATAAATTCTGATAAATAAATATATGAACACAGGAATTTGAAGGTTTTATTTGGCATACACACATTTTTAATATGTCTATTTTGATTCTCAATGAAATTCATTGAGTGCTGAATATATGATTCAGCATAAAGATCACTTTTTCTTTATTTTCAGATTATAATTGTGAAATATAACATAAGCACAAATCAAAATGCTTAAGACTTGTATGATAGCAATGTAAGAAATATAAAAACCTTAACACTTGGAGCAAAAAACTAGATGCACTTTAAGAAAGAGTGAGCATAATTATCCCTACTTTTAAAATGGAGATGATTCTACCATGCCTTAGTCATAAATTAACTTTTTTTAATATTGAAAATGCCCTACTTTATGTTTGTGCACATTTTAATGTTACTATGCAATTTCAAACTCAGAATTAAGAAATTATTTCACTAGACATGCTTACAGATTTTCACTTTTTCTAGTTTTATCTCAGTCATGATTTTATTTTTATTAACATGTTTGTTTTTAATTTGTAGGCTACATCTGTAAGTATACACAAACGTGTCTAATTTTAGGTGCTTAATTCAGTTAATTATGATAAATATTTGATAAGTCTAGATTGCTTGAAAAATCTCCCATTTCTACTCTCTAGGTGAATGTTTATATAATTATCTTCTGTATATTTTTATAATTGCCATAACTGCCCACAGATTCTGATATTAACTTACTTCATTAATTTTTTGATATAGAGAGAATGTATTAGACTTCTTAAATGCAACTAAAAGAAAAAGAAAGTGCAGTAACTTCTAAGTATAATATATGCTTAGAAGAGATTGTTCATCAGTACCAGATTAAGGTAACCAATCACATCAAAAAAATTAGAAACTATTGGATTTTTTCAAGAAAATACACTAGCCTGAAAGATTTCAATTGTGAAGAGATTAAAAATTAGATTTAAATTCTTTTTTTTAATCTTTTTTTTTTTTTTTTGACAGGCAGAGTGGACAGTGAGAGAGAGAGAGAGACAGAGAGAAAGGTCTTCCTCTGCCGTTGGTTCACCCTCCAATGGCCTCCGCAGCCAGAGTGCTGCGACCTGCGCACCTCGCTGATCCGAAGCCAGGAGCCAGGTGCTTCTCCTGGTCTCCCATGGGGTGCAGGGCCCAAGCACTTGGGCCATCCTCCACTGCACTCCCGGGCCACAGCAGAGAGCTGGCCTGGAAGAGGGGCAACCGGGACAGAATCCGGCGCCCCAACCGGACTAGAACCCGCAGGTGGAGGATTAGCCTATTGAGCCACGGCACTGGCCTAGATTTAAATTCTTAATTAAGGGTGAGAGCATATCACTATGTTCTTGAATCTGTATATATGAAATTAGTATATTTTAAATAAATTTAAAAAATAAATTATTAATTAAAAGTTTTAATAATGGTTTACATGGTATCTCATGACAGGAAACCTTTTAATCTAAGAAAATAAATGAATGTCATAATTGGAAATATTATTTTAAACTCCTGAACAACTTAAGTATGTAAATACTTAAGATATTTGTGAATATATTTGTGATAATTATAGTTATCTGTGATATGCCTATTGTATCTACTTTGTAATTTATATTTACCAGACTTGTAGAATCAAGTTAAATAAACTTCAGGAAAATACACATTCTCTTTAGGAGGAAAGAAAATTCTTTAAATTAGTATTTTTTTAAACTTTTATTTAATGCATATAAATTTCCAGTGTACACCTTATGGATTACAATGGCTTTCCCCCCTATAACTTCCCTCCCACCTGCAACTCTCCCATCTCCCACTCTCTCTCCCATTTCATTCACATCAAGATTCATTTTCAATTCTCTTTACATACAGAATATCAGTTTAGTATATATTAAGTAAAGATTTCAACAGTTTGCACCCACATAGAAACACAAAGTGAAAAATATTGTTTGAGTACTAGTTATAGCATTAAATCACAATGTACAGCACATTAAGGACAGAGATCCTACATGAGGAGTCAGTGCACAGTGACTCCTGTTGTTGACTTAACAAATTGACCTGAGTGTTTTAAATCATTGCTACCTATGTGGAAGACCCAGATTCAGTTCCTGACTTGTGGCTTCTTCTTGACCTGGCCCTGGTGCATGTAACCATTTTGGAGTGAACAGTGGATGGAAGATCTTTCTCTCTTTTTCTTTATCTTCCTATCTCTAATTCTGCCTTTTAAATAAATAAATAAATAAATATTTAATAAATAATAAAAGACCTTTAGAATCATTAATGATTTTCAATTATTCTGGTGTCTGAGAAACAGCTTCTGAGAACAAAAAGTTAGAAAAAAAATGATTTAAACAAATTAATGACAGATTTATAATTCAGTATTATAAGAATATGAATAGTGATAAATATATGATACAATTATAAAATATCATACATGTAGAAGATCAGGAAAAAGTGACAACAGCCATGACAACTCCAATCATGAGACCATATGTTTAAAGACACAATACCTGTCAGGGTCCAAGGCACAAATGACTGAAATTCAAGTAATTAACAGTTTCTCTTGGCCACAAATGTGTTTGAAATTTTGTGTATCAGTTAGACATCACCTCAGAACACTTTAAGATTTCCTAATTTTTAGGCACAATAGCATCTTAGAAAATTTTTATTGGCCATCCATGACTAAGTAGTCAATTATGAAATCAGCTGAAAAACACACATAATATCTCACAGTCTGCGCATCAAGAATCTAGTCATAATTTAACTGCATCTTCTATTTTGAGATCTCTCACAAGTTGCAATCAGTTAATGTGCCAGAGCTTGGGTATCATATAAAAATAAGATTGAGCAACAATCAAAATAAAAGTTCCAGTCATTGTTAATGGTATTTAGCCCCTCAAGGACTGTTTAAATCCTAGCCTCAGTTTCCTGCTTCCTAGTGCCTAGGGCTCACCCTCAGTTCCTTGTCACAAACTTTTCCTGAACAGAATGACTCTGCTTTATTAGAGTTTGGTAGCTAAGAAGGCAATAAAGAGAATCTGCTAAAAAGACGGAAGTCACAATCTAATGCAACCTGAACGTGAAAGTGACAGCACATCACTATTGCCACATAAGCAGAAGAATATTCATGGATACATCGAGTAGTTTGAAACCCTCAGGAAACTCTCTCGGCTATATCAAGAAAGTAGTTTTTTTTTTTTTTTCTTTCATCTTTTTCACCCTTTTTAATGTGGGGAAATTAGTTACATGATGGTGCCGAAAGGAAGTAAGGTGGGCGGAATCCAAAGTTGTTTACCACTAAAACTGATTGGCTGCGCAACATCAGGGGAGGTAACAAAACTAGTAACAAGTGTATAGACATAGGGCTAGTCCTATAGAAATCCCCCCGTAAGGTGATTTTTTAAGTGATTGGTTGGTCCTTAGCCCTGCCCCAATGACTCTGCAGTTTTGTGCTATAAAAGGTTCTGTTTCACACGAAGTAAATGAGTCCTTGCTACTAGACTTGGCTCCCCACTGCGTCTGATTGTCTCCGGGATCGGGAGGTTGGGGAACAGGCGAGCAGCACACTCACCTTTCCTCGGACCCAGTCCATCCTGTACGGGTGGACTAAGACCCTGCATTATAATTGTCTCATATCTTTAATTTATTTCAAATGGGTGTAGGAGAAAGAACTCCACCCCACAGGGGTTACAGGGACTTAAGTACTTGATCCATGACTTGCTGCCTCCAAGCTCAAACCCAGGAACCCCAGTTATGGGATATTGGTGTCAGAACCTTGTCTTGGGCACCAAACATCCACCCTATGCAGTGAGTTTTAAAAACTAGGTGGGTAAGCATTGTCTTGAAGAATTAAGCCATTAACTGAGACACCTGCATTTCAGTAGACGTGATGGAGTTTGAATGCTGCCTCAGCTTCCCATCAAGTTTTCTATTCTTGGGGACCTTGGGAAGCAGCAGATGATGGCTCTATTATTGGGATGGAGTTCCCATTCCAAGGCATTCACCTGGCTCACGCTACCTGTTGTGGGGGTTTAGGGAGTAGACCAAGCAATAGAAGCTCTCTTTGTCTTTCTCTCTCTGTGTCACTCTACCATTCAAGTAAGTATAAAATAAATAATTATATAATTAGAAATGTGTCAGACTGAAAAGTCTTTTCTGAAGAAATCATTTTATCTTTTTGAAATTTATCAAAATATGATTTTCTTCAAGTTTAAAAATGCTCACATAATTAATTAATTTTATATTTAGGGATAGCATACTGTTATTGATATGGTGAATGACTAGGAGAGTTTGGATTATTGTTAACACAAAGATTAAACAACTATTATTATTAATTACATAAAAATTTTAATGATTTAGAGGAAGGACACTCTCCTGTGAAATGAGAATTCATACGAGAAAGCAAATCAGAGGGATGACTCTGTTAATTGATGGTGTCCTATGCACATCAGAGTATGAGGAGAGAAAGAGGTAGACACTTCTTCTCCCTTGATCCTAAATTGATAGTGCATCCAATACATCTGTGAATTTTATTAAAGTTTGATTTTATATGTATGAAATTCTGTCTGATATGCTGCTTTACTATCTTCAAAGTAGCATAATTCATGGTAAAATACAAAATAAGAAAATCATATTTTCCTTTTCTGAATTTTGTCATAACCACTATTTTGCAGGGTTCAACAATGTTCATTTTAATGTCCTCCAAACTTTATCGATTCAGTTCAGCTTTGTGAGTTTCCACTGAAGTATTGCTCACCCTAAAAGAATGTTAATTAGGTAATTCTATGATATCTATATAACCTTGCTGTAAAAGGCACACCAGTGGAAAGGTGGGCAAATTATAGTCTATTTGATGCTTGATTTACTTGGTGTTCAGCAATGAAATATAACAGCCAGGAACTGAAGCTTTAGTGGCTTCCGAACTGATAAAGAGATATTTGCTGAAGAGGGTAGGTCCCTGGGGGTATATTGAGAATGAAATTAATTATTAAAAAAAAATCTTGGTTTTCATAAGATCTGGTATACATTTGAACATGCTTCTGACTAAATTAATAATGCTAGAAGTTGATACGAAGACATGCATTCATCTTTCTTTATCAACTTTGGATAGTAAAAAATGTAAGGGAACATCAAAAATGGAAAATACACATTATCTTTTAATTCTATCTTTCCTGTGAAGATTTGAAAGAGTCGGTGCTGAAAAATCTTCACTAATGTAAAAAAACAAGGAGATCAGAAAGTCAGGAAAGGATCAAGTTCTATGTGATTCACTTCTACCTAAGGTTTATGCATTGTTAATATCTTCCAAAGAGTACATATCCTCTGAGTATTTACTAAAATACTTCTCTAGATATCATGTTTTTGAAAGAGAATACTATTGTTAGATTATTATAAAAGGAGACAAGCTTCCTTTAACTGCAAATCAGTTTAAAATATTTAGCAGTAGTGTAAGGTTTTAACATTTGTCCGTTTTGATATGCCTTATTATCACAATCAATCTTACCATTATGTATCTTTTGCTTTTGAAACTTAGTGAAATAATATTTTACCTTATTACAATAGAAGTGCTTAAACACTAGTTAATAAAAATTTGAAATTTGGCTGGTGCCACGGCTCACTAGGCTAATCCTCTGCCTGCAGCGCTGGCACTCCGGGTTCTAGTCCCAGTGGAGGCGCAGGATTCTGTCCCACTTGCTCCTCATCAAGTCCAGATCTCTGTTGTGGCCCGGGAAGGCAGTGGAGGATGGCCCTGAACCTGCATGGGAGACCAGGAGGAAGCGCCTGGCTCCTGGCTTCGGATTGGCACAGCGTGCCAGCCAGCCATGCCGGCCGTTTGGGAGGTGAACCAATGGAAAAGGAAGACCTTTCTCTTTGTCTCTCTCTCTCTCACTCTCTAACTCTGCCTGTCAAAAAAAATCTGAAATTAACAATTTTTTTTCCTAAAACAAAATATTATGGTGGAATATCTCCCTTGAAATGTAATATTGAATTAAATAATTCAAATATATATTGGATAGTGGAGTTTTACACACACACACAGTGGAGTTTTACACACACACACAAATAATTATATAAAGATGTAAGGCAAACTCTTAAGAATAAACCTGCATCAATAGGCTAATCCTCTGCCTAGCGGCGCCGGCACACCGAGTTCTAGTCCCGGTCGGGGCACCAGATTCTGTCCCGGTTGCCCCTCTTCCAGGCCAGCTCTCTGCTATGGCCCAGGAGTGCAGTGGAGGATGGCCCAAGTCCTTGGGCCCTGCACCCGCATGGGAGACCAGGAGAAGCACCTGGCTCCTGGCTTCGGATTAGCCCGGTGCGCCGGCCGCAGCAGCCATTGGAGGGTGAACCAACGGCAAAAGAAGACCTTTCTCTCTGTCTCTCTCTCACTATCCACTCAGCCTGTCAAAAATAAAAAAAAATAAATAAAATTTAAAAAAAAGTAAATATCATCATATTTCTAGCTTGCTCAAGGTGTCAATATGGAGTCAGTAATTAAAGTACTATCTATATAACATTCTTCATAGATATATGGAGTAACTTACAATTTATTAATAATTTTGAAGACTATCATGCTATTAATAACAATGGAGAAATGTCTTACAAATTTTAAAACAGAAAGAAGTTCAACTCTTAATTGATTGTGGTTCTGGACAACTTTAGACAATACAACATTGTGTATAAAAAATAAATTGATATTCTTATAACCACTGCTTCTTCCTTCAGCAAGAATATGATTAGATACAAAAAAGGATAAATTTAGGTTAATTTTAGTTAATGCAACAAAATCTGGTAGAATGTTTAGTGATGAAGAAATAAAGGATATTTGGGTTTTCAGTTGTGCTACCAGTGAACAAGTATCTGATAGTGTGTGCATTACTTAGCCTGCCAGTTCCTCTTCTTTCATTTAGTATCACTGTTCTCCTTTCTACATTGTCAAGTAAATAATTTCCATTTTTTTGAATAATTTGCTTTTCATTCTAAAAATAGCTTAAAAACAGTGGTTCATAAATATTATATTAACTTGAGATCTTCATTCTACCTTTCTTACCAATGGTTGAGATTGCTGTCACATGCAATTACTTCTAATTCAAAATTATTGAAATTAGTGTAATAATTTGAAATTGACTTTACTAGTGGATTTTAATTGCCTTTATTTGGAATAGTTCTCAAATGCAAGGTATGTTTCCATTCAAGATTCTAATTTAATTATTGCTATTGGCCAATTTTGTGGTGTTAGTAAATGCTTTATTAATGATTATCTTGATGGAGGAGCATATGTAAATACTTGTATCTAAAATATTTTATGAGTGAATATTTATTTCTGAAAGCTGATGAAAATAAGAGGGAGGAAGGGAAATTGGTTGCCGATAGCAGGGGAGTGAGGAAAGTGTGTTATGGAACTGTACCTATGGAATGCATACAATCTGTTCTCTTTATACTAACAAATATTTTTTAAAAATTATGTAACCCTGTCTAGCGCACTTGGGCCTTGTTCCTTTGTAATCATAACCTCTACTCTACCACCAATGGCTCTACTCCCAACCTGTGTGTACTGATGGTCCTCTTCCCCACTTCATGCTGTATAATTGTTCAAACCTGGTCAATGCCACTCTTAGGATCATTGGTTACTATCCTCACCCTGTCTTTTATGACCTTGTCTAAATATGATCAGAGTCGGCAAACTTGGAAGGCTTCCATAGCCTTGGCAACTCATGACGGGAGCCTAGGGTGGTTACTGGCACCATAAACTAGAGTGTCAATTTGTTGGGTCAACAACAGGAGTCACTGTGCACTTGCTCCTCATGTGGGATCTCTGTCCTTAATGTGCTGTACATTGTGATTTAATGCTATAACTAGTACTCAAACAGTATGTTTCACTTTGTGTTTCTATGTGGGTGCAAACTGTTGAAATCTTTATACTAAATTGATCTTCATTATATAAAGAGAATTGAAAATGAAAAAATTTCTGTAACATAAATAACTATTTTCTGTAACATACAAATAATCTTTGGAAATACTGATTTATTTAAGCATTAAGAATCAGTTTATGGGAATATTGTTTAATTCAATATCTACTTGACAATTTTATGTTATTTGACTAATCATTTAGAAAAGTAAAATGAAGCAATTTGTGGATATTCATATAAGCACAAAATTATACCCAGTTAAATCATTACAACTTAATCTAAAAGTTTTCCCAAAAAGTATTTATGGCATACTCATTCCACAGGATATTTCTGATAAAATAAAACCAATTAAAATATTGACACACGTAACAATATAAATGATTCACAAATAATACACTGAGTGAAATAATCTAACCCCCAAAATGAAAGGTAGTAAGTGAAAATTTATACTGATGTTTGGGAACAGAAGCTATATCAGATGCTATTAGAATTATAAGGGAGGGGTCAGCACTGTGGTGCAGAAGGTTAAAGCCCTGGCTTGAAGAGCTGGCATCCCATGTGGGCGCTGGTTCTAGTACCAGCTGCTCTTCCAATCCAGCTCTCTGCTGTGGCCTGGGAAAGCAGAAGATGGCCCAAGTCCTTGGGCTCCTGCAACGACCAGGGAGACCCAGAAAAAGCTCCTGGCTTCTGGCTTTGGATAGGCGCACCTCTGGCCGTGTGGCCCTCTGGGGAGTGAACCAGAATGTGACAGACCTCCCTCTCTGTCTCTACCTCTCTCTGTAACTCTGTCTTTCAAATAAATAAAATAAATCTTAAAAAATAATTTAAAAAATTACAAGGGAACATGAAATTACTTACATTTGAAAGACATATCTATTATCCTCATTTCTTGATTCTGGGGGCGATTTTATGTGTATGTGTATATATATATTTAAATCAGGTTATACATTTTGAACATATGAAGTTTGCTGTATAAGGTATTCAAAACATTAGTGGAAAAAGCAATTGGAAATAACTTTGGAAACAAAAGGTTTTTGAAAGTAATGAGTAGCTATTTCATAGTATACATTCTCCATAAACTTTTGGAAGACCTCTTGTATGTCAGGGATACAACAATAAAACTGTTAAAAGTAACAGGATGGTCACAACTGGAAACCATTATACTTAGTGAAATAAGCCAGTCTCAAAAAGACAGATATCATATGTTTTCCCTGACAGAAGTAACCTGTAATGTAATGCATTGGAGTGAAATAGATATTTTGAGAATTGATGATTGATTATATCCTTTGTATCTTCCGTTGAAGAACAGTATTTTGTTTTGTTTTCATTCTCTTCATACTATTTGTTGAATTTTACTTAGAGTAGGGTTAACTATATGATCATTAAGTATACTTAAGAGTGGGATTCTGAGAGGGAGGAGGAGGAAATGTTGGAGCATGGGTGGGAGGGAGGGTAGGGGTGGAAGTGCCACTATGGTACTAAATCCGTAAATATGAAATACATGAAACTTGTGTAACTTAAATAAAATTTTAAAAAGTAACTAATGAAGAAAGGAATATGAAGAGTGAGCCATAAATCAAGAAAATGGAGGAATTATTGAAAATTATAAAATCTCTGGTATAGAATAGGAAATAAAATTTATAGTAGAGTTGGGAATATATACAAAGTTCTGATATCAAAATAAAGTGAGACATCATAAAATGATTTCATTTACACTCACTTTGAAGTGTGTGGCAATTATTTTTTCAAACCAGTAAAAATCTACTTTTCATAAATACTAAACTATTTGCTGTAAAATTTATTGGCAATAATATAATTCAATATATTAATTTTGTGTTATTATTATATATAGTGTGCATAAACCAACCATAGTGTGCTACAATTCATATTTCCAAATAATTTTCAGGGCTAGCCCTGTGGCACAGAGGGTTAAGCTGTGGCATGCTATGCCAGTATCCAACATCAGTGCAGGTTTGACTCCCTGTTGCTTCATTTCCAATTCAGTTCCTGCTAATAAACCTAGGAAAGCAGCAAAGGTGGCCCAACATATTGTGCCCCTGCACCCACATGGGAGACCTGGGCGGAGTTCCAGGTTCCTGGCTTCAGCTCCACTGGGGCTGGTCCAGACTGATATGGCTATTTGGAGAGTTAACCAGCAGATAGATCACTGTATCAGTCTCTCCCTCTCTCTGTAATTTCCTTTCAAATAAAGAAATGAATTTTTTAAAATGAAATAATTTTTTAAATTGATATACTTATTTATTACAATATTTTATCTATGCAATCAATAATGCCACTTATGAGCAGACAAGAAAAGGAAAATTTTATTTCTTCTTTTTTTCCTCCCTGGATAGAGTCTAATGATCTCTTTCTTAGTCTATAGCTGAAATTCCAGTGTGTTGTGTTTTCTTGGTCTTCAACCTGCAGGTTGAAGCCACCCTGGCATTTCTTGTGAGTCTTGTCTGTCTTTAGCTTTTGGATGGGTTCCATAAGAATCTATTTTTTTTTTCTGAACAAATCCCTCTTCATCTTCATTTACAGGCTGTGATTCACATATCTGTCAATCTTAGACTCACAGTATCTTCTGAGTAGCAGGCACAGAATTGATGTTCTCCTCATCCAAATTACCTTCTCTGACATTTGAGTATTGACTGTACTATTTTTGCTTACCTACACCCATAGTCCTGCCATTCTAGAGAATCATGAGTTTTTTGATGAAATTGACCTCGCAAGTAGACAATCACATATTTGTGGCTCATTATCCTATTTTTGATCAGCTTCCAGATATTCTAGCAGGAATTGTCATTGGTGGTTTTAATGGTTTTCTGCCATCTCAAAACTGTGCTGATGGACTATCTAACAGATTTTTATTTTAGTTATTGTACTTCCCAGCTCTAACATTTCTATTGACTATATACAAATTTTATAGATTACATTTTAAGGCAAAGTAAATGGTGCTAATAAGGATTGAGATAAAATATTAACTCATTATTAATGTATTTTCCTTTTTGTGTCAACCTAACTGTGCCGAGATGCCTTAATAGCTGGGAAAGAATTTCTGGGTGTAGCTATAAACATGTTTCTAGAAGAAATTAACATTTGAATGAGGATACAGAAGAAATATTATTGTCTTAAAATGCATCCTAAAATGCATATGTAGGCATCCTTCAAACTGTTGTAGGTATGAACAGAACAAAAAGGCAGAGAAAGGGTGAATTTGCTCTCACTTGTTTGAGCTGGCACATTACCTTTCCTGGTTGCCAGTACAGGGCTATTAACCTGTTTCTCAGGACCTCAGACTAAATGAATTATACTCCTGGTTCTCCAGTAGATCATGTAGTTTTTCAGCCTTCACAGCTGTGTGAGCCAAATACTTCAATAAAATTCTTACATACATTTATAGATATTCTATTGGTTCTGTTTCTCTGGGGAACCTTGAGTAATATATTGTTCTAAAGCATGACTGCTAAATTCATTTTGACACTTTTAGAAATAGTTATTATTAAAGTCTTTATTTTTCCCCGAGCACTTCACTCTCATGGTTTTTCCCTGTCCAGTGATTTGAGTTTAAATTTGGACAAGGTGTATAGTAAGATGTAGTAGGTCATGATTATATTTAATTCTTTTGATGTTTTCATTCATTTTGCTTTTTGTCACAAAGTCATTAATGACTGGTCAAACCACAGCTTTGTCTCCTGCAAGATGAGCAGAATTTCTATGTTCAGATTATCTGTCTGTCTGTATTTATGTGTAAATTTATATCTATTTTCAAACTCTTTGGCTCATTAATTTTTTTATCTGTGCTTTTATAGATTCACTGCCATCATATGAATAAGTACAGTCACTTCAAACCAATATGGATATGGTCTTCTGCCTCTTCAACTGTGGATGAAACATGATGACGTATTTAAAGTTCAGGAAGTTCACACATACCTGCAGGCATTATATTTTTCAATGCTGTCTCCCATGCAGGAGCAACGTTTATCAGCAAGAGCTTATTTCTGCCATTCTGTGTCTCTTATTTTCAAACCTGTTCTTTTTTTTTTTTTTTTTTTGACAAATGAGAAGGATTTTATTGAGCAAAGCCGCCTAAACTTTCATCTATGTAGAAGCACATCCATGTTTGAACAACTTTTACATGAAGGAAAAAACCATTTAACCTCACAAATTAGCTTATACACATTACCAGTTTGGGGTGGGGGGGAGCCTTTTAAGTGACTGCTCTGAGTTGGTGGAGGACGTCTTCTCAGGCTGTCATCAAGTGTCACATCACGGAGAAGCTGCCGACTGCAAAGTCAGCTGGCCCACAATCTGCACGTGTTTGGGTGGAGGAGAACTAAAAATTACCTTATGTGCTTCAAGAAAAGCTGCTCGGCACCTAGCTAACCTGACTGGTAGAGTTTTCATATCAGCTGGAGGAGATTAGACTACGTCTGAGGGAGATAGTGACACTTTTGTCATACTTCTGAGAGGTAATAGTTTTATTTTATTTTCTATGTCTAGTCCACTGAATGTTCTACAAAAATATATCTTAAGTGTTCTGTCTATAAACAAACAAAACAACAGGTAAGTAAGATAATGATGTGTCAATTACTTTCATTGCAGTAATTTTCCCAATGTGTGCGTACCTCAAATATATATATATAATTTTGTCAATTATGCCTTAGCAAAACTGGAAATATTTCTTTAATTCACTCTCAACATTTGAAATATGAAAAACTATCAAAATTATTCTGAATCTTTTAAGACTATTTATCTAACTATTGAGCCCCCCAAGTTTTGTCTACTATAATTTCTATGTTAATCTCCATCCAATCACTGCAAAAGAGAAAGTATGAGGATAACGCCTTTTAGAAGAATTGATACACAAAGCAGCAGACATATTCAGGGTCTTCCTGATTGTTACATAGCTAGAGGGTACTGGAGAATGGATTCCATCCTAGGTCTTCTTTTGAACATCCTTCAAAGCATTGCCTTACTATCATTAAAGGAAATGACAATTTTGAATAGAAAGTGAAAAGGAGCCAAGTGTCTCCTTTGATTATCCTAAAAGTTTGAGCTCAGCAAAGTTCTATTCATCATGACACTTTTATGGATATAAAAATTTCTCAAGAATGTTAATGGAAGGTGACAGAAGTGTATATATTTTAATAGGAAACCAATGCTGCTGTTGCAAATGAATGTATTCTAAGAAAAATAACATGGGAAAGTATTTTACAGCTAAGGAAAGTGAATGGATTTTAGTAGTGATTGTGACCTTGCAGTTGAAACATAAAGGATTGAGTTTTATGATTGTACATTTATACTTAAATGGATTTACCTTCAAAATTGGTTATTTAAATTCTAAAGATCATTTTCTGAATCATAGATTCACTTGCATTTACTAGTCCTCTTATATTTTAAAATATGCTTCATAGGAAGACAGCTACAGATTTCTACTCTCATCCCCAATAAGGTGTCTACCATCAATAGGATATTTTTAACTGGATCTAACAAAATGCAAATTAATATAAAGAATACCTACAAACTTTTGCAACTATATTTTTTGTAATATCCAACAATATTTTGATAATAAGTGGCCATTTCTAATGTTATTCACTTAGAAACAAATATAGAAATATCTGAACACTTGTCTCCAGTCATTCTCCTAATACAAACAACTTTTGGCAGAAGTTCTATTCACTTTCTAAAGATATGTGTGATGATGCATTATTTAAAAATATTTAAATTTTCATGCTATTGCGCTTATTTTATTAACTTAAATCCCAGTAAGTCAGTATGTCTTCTCTCATAACTGGGATCACTTTTTCTCTTATACTTTTCATCCTTTTATCTGTAAATCCCTCGTGTACTCTGTTTCCAACAACACATTTTCTTAGGCCAAGTCCAGAAAACTGAATAATAGCCACAAATTTAGAAGTACAATAGTAGAGAACTACTTCCAATATAGATGGGTGTTAAATAAAACCAGCTGGTTAGACAGTTGAGAACAAAATAAAATGTAAATGGCTGAGACAGCTATGCAGCTCAGAGAGTTAAACTGTTATTTGCAATGCCAGAATGCCATATTATAGTGCTAGTTTGAGTCTCAGCTGCTCTGCTCCCAAGCCAGCTTCCTGCTAATGCATCTGGGAAAGCAACAGAAAATGACCCATTTACTTGGATTCTAGCCGCCCCCGTGTGAGAACAGGATGGACTTCCTGACTCCTGGCTTTGGCCTGGTTCAGACCTGGCTGTTGTGGTCTCTCTCTCTCTTTCTCTCTCTCACTCTGCCTTTCAAGTCAATAGATACATGATTTTTTTAAATGCTGATTTTCTTACAGTTTATTTAATTAAAGAATAGCAAAAGAAGGTTTAAATCTTTCAACTTCTATTGTCTTCAATTTTAATGGAAATTTGTGTGGTTAGTGATTTTGACAAAAGACCTTTTGAACTAACAAAATTATATTGAGTTTCCCTTTTAACCTTTAGAATTCGGATGGTTTTCCTTTATGGATGTTCAAAATACTTCTTTTAAATACCAGTTGTCATGTCAAATTACTCACACATGATGTCAACTCTAGATTTTGGAGGAATATTTATATTCAGACATCTGTCTCGTCTCATTCTCCAGTTCTAATATCCCTAGCCAATGTTATGCTCAGATTATTAATTCACTAAAATTGATAATATACCACTTGGGATATCTACATCCCATATCAGAGTGCCTGTGTTCAAGTCCTGGCTGTATCCTAATGCCAGGTTCCTGCTAATGTGCACCTTGGAAAACAGCAGGTAATGGCCTAAATTGCTGGACATTCTCATGAGAGACTTGTTTTGAGATCCTGCCTTCTGACTTTGGCCTCACCAGTCAGGCTGTTGTGGGCATTTGGAGAACACAAGAGTGAGTGAGAGATCTCTATTTGTCTGTCTTTCTGTCTCTCAAATGAATAAGATAAATAAATACACACAGTTTTAAAAATAAAATTGAAGTTACAGTTTTTTTCAAATGTTTTTTGCATTTAATAATCATGACAATCAAAATATTTCTATTATTTTCAATTTCCTGTTTAAAATTAAGTTGCTTTGGGACTAGCATTTTGGTGCAGTAGGGTAAGCTGCCATTTGCAATACTGGTATCCCTTATCATAAGAAATGCCTGTTTGGGGCCAGTGTTTGGCACAGCTGGTTAAGCTGCCATCTGCAGTGCTGCATCCCATTTGGGCACTGGTTCAGTACTGGTTGCTCCACTTCTGATCCTGCTTTCTCCTAATGCACCTGGGAAAGCAGCAGAAGATTACCCAAGTCCTTAAGCCCCTGCATGGGAGACTCAGATGAATCTTCTGGCTCCTGGATTAGGTCTGGCCAGCCATGGCTATTGTAGCCATTTGGGGAGTGCAACAGAGGATGGAAAACTTTTCTCTCTGCCTCTGCACCTCTCTCTCTCTCTCTCTCTCTCTCTCTTTCTCTCTCTGACTCTGCCTTTGAATTAAATAAATAAATATATACATTTTTTAAAATGGGCCAGTTAGAGACCAGACTATTTGTCCTGTTACTATACCAGGGAATGCAGTGGAAGATGGCGCAAATAATTGAGTCCCTGCCACCAAATGGAAGACCTGGACAGAGAAATATGTTGTTTCTTTGTTTTGCTTATGAATGTTTATATAATTTCCATATATAAACACAGCTAGTGTTATAAAAATTCACAGCCAATCAATGCTAATACGTGCCATAAGACATACATTGAGTATTAAAGATCTTTTCAGAGTAATCCTTTAATACAGATTTTCAAAATACAGTTGTATTTGAAATTACTTTAGGAGATATAGAGAAAATAGAGCTTGTCCACTGACTAGGGAAGAATATTTATTTCTGCTTAGTAATTTCTGAAAATGCTCAGTGTTATTGGTTTACCTTAACAATGAGTTATTTTAAAAGAATTTAGTGTGTGAGTGCTTGTTGCAATGATTGACATCTCCTGGGATTCCCTCATCCCATGTTGGACTACATGGGTTTTAGTTCAGGTCTGCTTTTAATTTTTTTCTTTCTGCTAACACATCAACAGAAGGCAGCAAGTGATGGCTCAAGTAGTTGGACCACTGCCACCCACATGGGACACCCAGATTGAGTTCTGGGCCTAATTGCAGTCTGACCCAGCCCTTATTGTTGTGGACATTTGGGGAGTGAGCCAGCAGATGGAATATCTTCCTTTCTGTGTGTCTCTCTACCTTTGTTTATCTCTCTCTCACTCCCTCCTTTACTCTTTTAAATAAAATGAAAATAAATATTAAAATATTACATAAATTATAATAAGAGATACTTAGATACCAAAAATAAAATGTTACTACAAATTCAAAGTGGCTGCTGAAGCTAAGGACTAATATGAGACCACTTTATATTTTTGCCAATATTGGAAATGGTGAATCAGGCTAACATTAAAAAAAGAGGATCCTGCAAACAAAACCCTAGGTGAAAGATGGTTTATATGAAAGGGAAATGACACTTGCCACCAGGTTATGGATAACTGAGAAAAGCATCTATACTGGCAGTGCTTGAATAGTAGTTGTAATCCATGTGAGTTTGAGGTTGAAGTGTCCTCTACAAGGCATATAAGAATCTTAATATCATAAAGTATTCTAAAAGGCTCAGCTCATCCATAGCCCTATTAAAATCCCTCTAGAGAAATATGTCTTAAATTAACTCTGTTAAAATTCCCTCAGATGAAGGTAAAATAACTGTTTGCAAACAAAAAAAAATTCAACTTTACCTCCATAAATATTACTTGGACAACTATTGCATAATATGTATTGTTCTGGATTCTACTCATGATATAATAAACTACAAAGGAAAACAAACTCTACAAAGGAAAACAAAGAAATATCATTGATTATTGGTTGTAAATAGGGTATGTAAGTACATAGAAGATATGCTTAATGGTAATAATTTCTATATTAGTTGTAGTTCTCCAGAGAAATAGAACAATAGAATTTAGATAGATAATGATGAAGAGCAATAGATGGATAATGGATAGATAATAAATAGATAGATACTTAGGGGGATTTGTAATGGAAATTGGCTCACATTCTTACGGATACTGAGAAATCCCACAATATGTTGCCTATAAGATGGAGAGATAGGCCGGCGCTGTGGCTCAACAGGCTAATCCTCCACCTTGCGGCGCTGGCACACCGGGTTCTAGTCCTGGTCGGGGCGCCGGATTCTGTCCCAGTTGCCCCTCTTCCAGGCCAGCTCTCTGGCGGCCATTGGAGGGTGAACCAACGGCAAAAGGAAGACCTTTCTCTCTGTCTCTCTCTCTCTCACTGTCCACTCTGCCTGTCAAAAATTAAAAAAAAAAAAAAGATGGAGAGATAAGAAAGATGTTGGGTATCTTTCAGTCTGCTTCTGAGAGTCTAAGACCAGAAGGAACCAATGAGTGTAGCTCTAAGTCTGAGGTTGAAGGCCTGAGAATGGGTAATTCAAATACCTGACTGCAGAAAACAAATATACCATTATAAGAAAGGAGAGTGATTTGTCCTTCCTCCATCTTTTTGTTCATTCACTATACTCAATGGATTGGATATTGGCTGCTTACCATTGTAAGGGTGGGTCTTTACTCTGTCTACTGACTTGGATGCTAATCTCTTCCAGAAAAATCCCATGATACACTCATAAACAATGATCTATGTGCTTCTGAGTAACCATTTACACCATCAAGCTGATGTGCAAAACAGTTATCACAGGATCCACCTTTTGTTGTCTTGGCACACATTTGAATTTCAGTAACCAATGCTTAATCACCTAGTGAAGACAATAACAAGGTCATAAATCTAGAAAATGATACAACTATCCTATGTGCAACCAATGCACATTAATTCCTTTTCCAGAAGAGGAGATAAAATCTTTGAGTGGGGTTTAAACTTGTATCAGTTCTTCCAACTGATGATGGACTTTATGGCTGGATGAATCAGAAAACATCCATAAATGTATTTTATGCATTATCTGGATATTCTTTAGCCCAGTTTAATCAATATATAAAATTAACCATCACAGATTCTGTGGGAAGTCATGAATGAGCAAAACACAATGTTGGAGTTTGTGGAGGATGGACAATACAATGAATAGGAAAGAATAAAAGCAAATAAACAACTTCTCTATTGGCAATATCAAATAGAAGAATTGAACAGTAAATTAAGTGATGAAGCACACAACACTATGAGAGAGTAGGGCAGAGGGTTGTGGTGAGACTAACTAGAAATTAATAAGATTTTGACACATATTTCAAATAGAGAATAAGGGCCATGGGATACAGAATCAAATATATTTAAATATACTTTTTTTTTTTTTTTGAGAGGCAGAGTGGACAGTGAGAGAGACAGAGAGAAAGATCTTCCTTTTTGCCATTGGTTCACCCTCCAATGGCCGCTGCGGCCGGCACATCACGCTGATCCGAAGCCAGGAGCCAGGTGCTTCTCCTGGTCTCCCATGCGGGTGCAGGGCCCAAGGACTTGGGCCATCCTCCACTGCACTCCTGGGCCATAGCAGAGAGCTGGCCTGGAAGAGGGGCAACCGGGATAGAATCCGGTGCCCCGACCGGGACTAGGATTAGCCTGTTAAGCCACAGCACCGGCCTAAATATACTTTTTCAAAAAAGTTTATTTTTATTGATTTGAAAGGTAGAGGAAAGTGGGGAGTAAGGTGTGGGGCAGGAGAGACAGAGCGAAGGAATCTTCCACCACAGATGGGGCTGGGCCAAACTGAATCCATGACCCAGGACCTGCATCTGAGTCATGCATGTGGATGGCAGTTGATCTGTACTTGACTCATCATCTGCTTCCTCTCAGATGCATTAGCAAGAAAGCTGGATGGGAAGTGCTGGCAGACACATAACTTGATCCAAGGTACTCAAATATGGGACTTTTACACCCCAAGTGGTGGTTTAACCCACTGGGCCACAACGCTTACTCCTAAAATATGCTTTTTAAAGACTCTAATCTACTAGAAGATCAAAAGGTTAACGTATGTAAGAAAGAAAAAACTGTTTTAAATATATAATAAATTATAATATTTCAGGACTATAGAAAGCTAGATTCATCAAGCATAGTTCCTCAGCATTAGCACCAATAGAAATGCTTCACTAACAAGATAATAGTAAAATTAGAGAATAATATATGAAGTAAGATATGATTCAATAGGCACAGAAAATGAGACTAACATTAACTTGTTTTCAACACTGAATGAAAATTCAAAGGTCAGCCAAAAATATCTGCAAGATACTAAAAAAAATTCATCTAATAGAACTGTGTGTTTTTCCTTGAGCACAATGTGTAATTCAATAATTTCATTTTATAAATGGCTTAGTTATTATAGAAGGATAGTGTCTTACCTGGGTTACCATGGACATTTCTTCCATTATTCCCATAAAAGCATTCCAATATATGTCCTATAGAGATTCTGAAGGCAGAATATTCCTTGAAATTCATTTCCAGACATCTGTTAACCAATGAGTAGGTCAACAAGAACACCAGTATCACAATTACAAAATGACAGAGTCAGTGCTAAGTATTCTGGGTCATTTTCTGTGATATTACTACTTTATTGATGCACCGTTTGACTGCAACTTATCAGGATTGTTTTTCTTTGTTCTGTTCAGCCTCATTAAGCTTTAAAACACCTATCATATTACCAATTTCATTATTTTTTTCAGATATTCACTAGAGCTTTATTCATGACAGGTAATGACTGATAATCACCTGGATACCTTTCAATTGGTGGACTTTAGTCCATCCACATCATGGACTACTACTCAGCAATAATAAATAACAAATTATTTGGACATAAAACTTGCAATTCCAGGGAATTATGGGGAATGAATAAAAACCAATCTGTAAATGTTACATAAAATGTGTTTCTAATTTTATGACATATTTAAAGTGATAGAATTAGAGGTATAGAGAAGAGATTAGTAGCTGCAGGGATACAGGATCAGGGATGTGGAGTACAGATAAGGTCTGATTATAAAAGGCAACACAAGGGATCCTTGGACAGCTTGAGTATTCCCTATCTTCACTGTATAAAGGTAACTACTCTGGAAGATTCACAAGACAACAGGAAACGATGTGAACAATATTATTTCAGTGTATTTTAATGGAACTTCGTTGAAAATATGCAAACTACTCAAAGCCATTTTAGCAAACAGAAAACTGAATTTCAAATATATGAAAAACAAAAACCTTTACTCAGTGATATAATGTCTTCATATATCCACTTCAAAAATTATAGAAATAAATTCCTCCATTCAGGAAAAGAACAATCCCAATGTAAATGTTTCCAAATAATTTTTATTTTATAATTTTTCCAAATATTTATTTATATGAGAGAGAGGGATAGAGTTTCCAATTGCTGATACAATCCTCAAATTCCTGTCGGAGAGCAGAAAGCTCAGCCAAGGTCCACCTTGGGATTGGCTGGAAACCAATCACTTGAGCCATTAGCAATACTTTCCAGGGTCTGCATTAGGGGAAAGCTGCAGTCAGGGGACAGAGAGAAACCCCAAACCCAGATAATCTGCCATGGGACACAAGGGTCTTGACTGTTCAACAAAATGCTAATCCAAAAAAAAATCATTTTAAAAAGAAAGAGATGAGGCCAGCGCTAAGGCATAGCAGGTAAAACTGTCACCTGCACTACAGGCATCCCATATAGTTCGAGTCCCTGCTGCTCCACTTCAGTTCAGCTCCCTGCTATAGCCTGGAAAAACAGCAGAAGATGTTCCAAGTCCTTGTACCCTGCATCCACATGGGAGAACTGGAAGAAGCTCCTGGCTCTGGCTTCGGATCGGCTCAGCTCCCATCATTGGGGCCATTTGGGGAGTGAACCAGCAGATAGAAGATTATTCTCTGTCTCTCTCTGCCTGTCTGTAACTCTGCCTTCCCGATAAACAATAAACCTTAAAGAAATAAAAATAGAAAGAAATTAGAGACTTTCATTTAGCTTACTAGTTAAAGGCTGGGTTAACATGTCTACATCCCATATAGTAATACTAGGATTTGAATTCAGTCTCTGCTCCTGACTTCAGCTTCCTGTTGATATTCAGCCAGGGAGGCAGTAAGCAATGGTCCAAGTAGTTGTATCTCTGCTACACACTTGGAAGATGTAGACAGTTTTGCCAGCTCCTGGCTTCAGTCAGCCCAGCCCCCTACATGGCACACAGTTGTGCAGTAAGCCAGCAGATAGGAGATCTCTCTCTGTGTGTTTCTCTCAAAAATAAACAAACAAACAAACAAACAGGCAAACAAACCAATGGAAATCTCTCCATTTTATTTTATGAGACTTAGAGGCCTTGATATCAATTCCTGCGGGGCATGAGCGTGGCTGTGGCATGGCCAGGCCAGGCCTGGGGGCTCCGCATGCGCAGCTGCCCCCGGGTGCCCCCACCCAAGCTGTGCGGAGCCGAGCCCGTGAACTAACCCGAGCTAGGGCCTGCAGAGCCAGCCGGCGAGTGTCCTGGGGATGGCAGCACAGAGAGGGACCCAGCGTGCATGCACGTGGCCCCGGCCACTGCCATGGCGGATAGCGACCCCGCGGGGTGCGCAGCAGTGGCGGCTCGGGCCCCCCAGGCCGGGCGGCGCCAAGGAGGGATCAACATGGAGCGTGTCTGGCTCCAGGAGGCGCAGGACTGGCTGCAATACCTACAGGAGGACATCATCTACAGCCTGCAGGCACTGGAGGAGTAGGACTGTGGGCTGGAGCGTGTGCAGAGCTGCCTCCATGACGCCTGTGCCCAGGGCCGGCCATGAACAGGCTGCTGTCGCACGAGGAGGGGGAGTGGATCCTGGAGCAGCTTGCATGGCTACCACAGCATCCCCTCCCCCCAGCAAGAGGACTGTTGTAACTAGACAGAGAGGGACCAGGCTGTGGACGATGATGCCGGTGGCCTCCTCTCCAGCGGGCCCTGCGAGAGGGGCAAAGAAGATGGCTCCCAGGGGAAGTAAGATGGGTGGAATCCAAAGTTGTTTACCACTAAAACTAATTGGCTGCGCAACATTAGGGGAGGTAACAAAACTAGTAACAAGTATATAGACATAGGGCTAGTCCTATAGAAATCCCCCCATAAGGTGATTTTTTAAATGCTTGGTTGGTCCTTAGCCCTGCCCCAATGACTCTGCAGTTTTGTGCTATAAAAGGTTCTGTTTCGCAAGAAGTAAATGAGTCCTTGCTAGACTTGGCTCCCCGCTGCTTCTGACTGTCTCCGGGATCGGGAGGCTGGGGAACAGGCGAGCAGCGCACTCACCTTTTCTCAGACCCAGTCCATCTTGTATGGGTGGACTAAGACCCTGCAAATTCCAACCCCAGAAAGCACAAAAAGTTAAAAAACTGGACAATCTTATTTATTGGAAAATTATTAGTATATAGAAATCAGCATTGTACTCAAAAAGAAGGTGCTGTAATTGTGATCAAATATTCTTAATAATAAATGTTACTGTAAGATCTGTGTTTATAATCTATAATAAATTTAAAAATGAAATGAGGTCCCAAACTTTAATTCTGAGTTTTTAAATTAGTATCCTAGCAAACTAGGAAGAGAATTTTTCCCTGATTAAAAGATCTATCAAAAAATCTATAGTAAGCATCTTAGTCATTGAAGAATATGTCAATTTCTCTAACATAAAAAAGCTTTTCAAGATAGGTGTTATTCTATTTAGCATTGCAATGGAAGTTCTAAAACACTTAGTAAGACAATATAATTATACATTAAATTATAGCATAAAATGAGAGTGGAAATGCTTCCAAGGCTAACACTTATGAAGTCAAGCATCACAAATTCCATTATTTACATTTTATGAGTTTCTTCACATTTTAGTCATTCCATTGTATTTGATTTATTTTTAATGTTCAAACTTCTTATTTGTGTTAGGAAAAGATTCATATATATATATATATATATATATATATATTACTGATATGAATTTATAGTGAGTTTCCTTATAGAATCTACATGATAAGCAGAACATGTTCTTCTATGTAAGCAATAACAATCGTGGAAATTAAAATTAAAAACTAAGTGGTATTTGATAAGAATTTATTTAATTTTTTTAGATAACAGCAACTTTGCAGCTGAGATAAAGTGAAAACTGTATATCATATGTATGAGTGGGTGCTGGGTACGTATTGGGACATTCATACATGAGTAGCTCAAAATACATATGCCTTACATGACAGCTGATTTATATAAAAATGACAGAATTAAAAATTCCAGGGATATTCATGATTATTGCTTTGTGAATATCATCTTCTGCATTAGGCATTTTCTTCTTTCATAAAAGCTGCTCCAGGAAGAATAGTGTAGCCTTGCCAATACTTATATATTGCTAATGTTCATCTGTTCCATCTTATATCACTTGAGAAGGCTTATAGCTTATCTAAATTAATAATAATCTTAATATATTATTTTAAGTCTTTTCATTCCCTTAATCACATTTTCCCTTTTTTTTTACCTGGGTCTCCAGATCTTACTCATTTCCATTACCAAGAAATATAGTGCAAATTTCTTTAACCAAGTAATTGCATATTTATAGATATTCTAAGTCACATCCACCTGCATTAGCATATTTTTCCTTTGAGGAAATTTATGTAAGAATCCATTAAAAATGAAGATTTTAAAAAGGTCCATGGGAAGTTCTTTGTTTGAATTTTAAAATCTTTTTTTTTTTTTTTTTACTTTCCTCTTTGTTTCAGAAGTTTGAAGTGATAAATTTTGGACATTAAAATATATTCATTTTTTAAAAAAATCTTAATATATTAAAAATTATAATGATTCATATTTCTCCTAGTTTCCCATTCAACAGATAATTCTGCATGTTAAATATCATATGAAATTTATATTCCACCTGGTTTTTGTTATGTTAGTTTTCAAATAACTTTTGACAAATATTAAAAATAAAATAAGTCCAATATTATTAAGCATTTTGATAGAAGTCAAAATAATTTTTATTCACTGAACCAATGTGAGAAACATCTTAAAAGACTGGAAACTTAAAAATAAGCACAAATATTAACTTGTTTCTAAAATTTGCTAGAATAATGGTTTGGACAGGAGATGGCTGTTTCCCTTTGCCTTTTCAATTCAAATACAAAGTATTAGTATGAGTCATCATGTAGTCATCATTAGTCAGTCACGTAATGGGGGATATTGGGTCAGAGGGAAGCACATCTCTCAGAACAAGAAGAAAAGCATATGAAAACATAGTTGAAAACTAGATATTCCAATATCTCTCCTCAGACCCTTTCTGCACCACCGGGGCTTTAGCTGTTACCATACTGTCAACTCCTACGAAAGCTATAACAAAAAGACTTCTAGGGGATGCTGTGTGTCTTCCTGAAGGAATGGTTACAAGGCTGTCTTCTTCCAGGTTCTGCTTGCAATACACTAAGGATGTCTTCACGCTGTTTAACAGAACTCTCTTTTTTCATTTTTGTTAAAATCAGAACCAAAATTTTTAAATGACCATGTTTAATTGTATGTCCACCAAAAGCAATACTGAATGTGTATGCTGATTTTTAAAATATATTAATTTACAAAAATATTATGACTTAAATACTTTCTACTGTATAACTTAATGGTTTAGTTCTAGGATTATTCCCAGTTAAACATGCAATTTATCCCTAACTGTAAAAGTAGGATCCGATGTTCAAGAAAAAAATTAAATAAAAAGGAAAATCCTTGAAGAGGTGTGGTGATCAGAATAATTCAAAACCCATGCCATCGCAAACACATTTATTTGCAAATCCCTGGAAACTGTGTTCCTTACATGCCCAGTGGAATTTCATGTATGTGATTAAGAACTTTTGCATGAGAAACTCTTCCCAAATTATCCAGGTTTGTCCCATGGAAACTTAACTCTTTGAAAGCTGAGAACCTTTCCCAACCAGAGTCTGAGGGATGTGACTGAGCAGGAATGGTCAGGGAATGGGACTTTTCTGGCTTTGAAGACGGAGGAAGAGACTGCAGGCCAAGAATCTGAGTGAGCTCTAGAAACTGGAAATTGAAAAAAAAAAAAATGGACTGTCCGCCAGTGCCCCAGTCAGAAAATATCCTCATCACTACGTTCACTTTAACATAGCAGGATCCATTTCAGACAGGCAGCGTGCTGAAGACAATACATTTGCATTGTTTTAATTTATTACATTTGTAGTAACTTGTTATGAGAGTATGAAATACTATAATGATAGCAATGATGGTAATGATGATGTGGATAAAGACGATTTGAGGGTGAATCATCTGTGTATGTGACACGCCATCATTGAAATTAAAGAAAACTATGTTCTTTTGTTGTTTCTAACTTCTGATTCCTTTTTCACTTCAGAACTTTTGTCTGACTCTTCACAAAAATATTTACATACATATTATGAATATTTTCAATGTATAGATACCAAGTCACAACTCTTAATGATGATGGAGTTTTTTTTTTCTTTTTTAAAAAATATTTTATTTATTTGAGAGGTGAAGTTACAGAAAGAGAGACAGAGAGAAAGGTCCTCCATCTGCTGATTCATCCCCAAATAATTGCAATGGCCTGAGGTAAACTGATCCAAAGCCAGGAGCTTCCTCTGGGTCTTCCTTTTGAGTTCAGGAGCGCACTGCCTTCCCAGACTATAACTGAGAGCTGGATTGGAAGAGGAGCAGCCTGGTCTAGAACCAGTGCCCACGGGATGTTGGCGCCATAGGTGGAGACCTAGCCCACTGCACCATAGCACCAGCCCAATGTTTGTTCTTTTTAAAAATCATACAGAAAGGAAAAAGTAAATGGCTGTTCATAGCAGATACTAAAGTATTTAATACTTTGGACTTAAAATTTTCTGAATTTAAATCTAGGGAATTTTGACTTATTTATATTTCCACTAACAGTACATAAGTGCCAGATGTTTCATGCTTTTGCACTGCTCAATATGAATTTTTCAAACTTCAACAATTTATCAAGTTAAAAGGAAAGGTTAAGTTTAATTCTTTTTTTTTCAGTACTTATTTTTTATCCTTTCAGTTTTGTTAAGAAAAATCACATACATGTATGCACTACACTGTCACATTTCAACACATATATACAATGTGTACTAATTAAATCAATGTGATCAACATTTCTCATTCTTTGACATAACTTTTTTTTTTTTTAGCACTTCAATACTTTAATACAGTTCCAGGGGCTTCTCCGGTTCATTTCAGCTCCTTCACCAGGAGCTCAGAACTCAGTTTGAATAGCCCATGTAGGCAGCAGGGAAGTAAGTACAGGAGCCCGCACCTGCTGCCTCCCAGGGTGCGCATGAGCACTGATCTGGAATCAGAAGTGGAGCTACAAAGCCAGGCACTTGGATATGGGATGCAAGCGCTGGCATCTCCAGCAGTATTCTAATGCTGCACCAAATATTCACCTCAGTATAAATTCTTAAATTTGTCATAAGTGTACTAAAAATACAATTACCAAATTTATAGGAAAAACTTGCTAATTTAAGGAGAATTTATTTCTATATCTACCTGAATCAACACCAAATACTGGATTCTCTAAAATGGTGTTGGTTTGTAATGAAGTCAGTAAATAGTCAAGTCCGTGAAAGATAAAAGAATAATTGATTTTAGTAGCTTGAGATATTTATGGTAGTAATACACAATGGAAATATTGACATGGGATGTAGTAATTTATTGTATTTGTACTAACTTTCAGCACTCCATAATGACCCAGAATTGACTATTTTTATTTTTACACTAATTTGCTTAATACAAGCATAGAGACATTTGCTTCAATTCACATTCTTCTTGTGAATATGCTCTGAAAACCATTGTCATGGAAATACTCTTCACATACTTTTACAAGACCCATTGGAAAATATAAACAGACAAATATTACACAATTGAGATACAGTCACTAACACAGTAATGATAAGCCCTGTAATTCCTTTAACCTGCAGATTTGTTTTACATTGTGAATGACAAATGACATATAATGATTATAGTTCTCCACTGTTGTACGTGGAAAGATTATCTAATTATGCTTTACTCTACATTTTCACATGAATGAATTGAGAAAAATGTTATGGCCAAATGCACAGTATTTCCCGCAAGCTGCTTATATAAGTAAATAAATCAAATAATTATTTCCTAATCACATTAGCAACCATGGATAGCAAGAAAAGCCAAGCAGTAGTAATCACCTCCATAGGCAAGCTGTTTAATTTATCATGGTGGCAGTATGAAATGCAAGTCTCCATAAAGACTCTCAGTGAATGAGCCTACAAAGCACGGCAAGTAATTGTCCACTATTAGTTGAATAATGCATTAAGGAAAATTTAAAAGGTACAATTGAAATATTTAAAAAGAACTATTGGTAATTAAATGTGCATGATATAGTCAGCAGTACAGAAATTTATTTCTGAGGTTTTACATGGTAGTATCCTGTGGCTCATAATATAGATAGCCAAAATTAGGCTCAGAATAACCATTCAATTTGATTGAAATGAACTCTACCCTGCAGGGATTTGGCTTCTTTCAAAATAACTCTAGTAAGAGGCCAGCGCTGCGGTGCAAAAGGCTAATCTTCCGCCTGCAACGCCTGTACCCAGGGTTCTAGTCCTGGTCCGGGTGCCGGATTCTGTCCCGGTTGCTCCTCTTCCAGTCCAGCTCTCTGCTGTGGCCCAGGAGTGCAGTGGAGGATGGCCCAAGTGCTTGGGCCCTGCAACTACATGGGAGACCAGGAAAAGCACCTGGCTCCTGGCTTCAGATCAGCGTGGTGTGGCAGTCACAGCACTCCAGCCACAGCAGCCACTGGGGGGTGAACCAACGGCAAAGGAAGATCTTTCTCTCTGTCTCTCTTTCTCATTGTCCACTCTGCCTGTCAAAAAATAAAAATAAGGCCGGCGCTGCGGCTCACTAGGCTAATCCTACACCTTGCGGTGCCGGCACACCAGGTTCTAGTCCCGGTCCGGGCACCGATCCTGTCCGGGTTGCGCCTCTTCCAGGCCAGCTCTCTGCTGTGGCCAGGGTGTGCAGTGGAGGATGGCCCAAGTGCTTGGGCCCTGAACCCCATGGGAGACCAGAAGAAGCACCTGGCTCTTGCCATCGGATCAGTGCAGTGCGCCGGCTGCAGCGTGCCTACCGCGGTGGCCATTGGAGGGTGAACCAACGGCAAAAGGAAGACCTTTCTCTCTGTCTCTCTCTCTCACTGTCCACTCTGCCTGTCAAAAAAAAAAAATAAAAATAAAAAATAAAATAAAAATAAATAAATAAATAACTCTAGTCAGATTAATATTGGACAGAGTATAGCTGTACAATGTAACACATATCTAATTTTCTGTATCACAATTTATTCTGGAAATAAAAATTTAGTTATAAAATTGGGAATATTGGTAAGCATACTGAAACGTTTGTAAGATACAGCAACATTCGATGTTTGAGGAAATTGAATTAACAGTAGGGTGAAATCACATTTAAATACTATGTGTATTTTAAACTTTCCCATCAAAATATTGAAGATGACACTGGTAAAAGTTTGATTAAATCTTTAACATGGTATTTTCAAGACTCTCAAACAAGAAAAGAAGAAGTATTCAAAAAATATATATTTTTTTCATGTGGATATATGTTTATATTACCTGAATATATATACATACATGGGAAAATAGTATCTATGGTCTAAACAGAATTTATTATCTGAAAATACTCTGTAAAATCCATCTCTTCCATTCATCAGCTTATATGAAACTTTGAAATTTACAATAAATGTATTATGTCTATCAATAGGCTCTTTTCCCTTAATTAGATTGTACACAGAAACTTCATACTTTAAAATGGATTCTAAATTACATTTGGCCTAATCCCACATCTAATTTGAAGCCTCACAGACCAAAATTGTGAATGCATAGAGTGCTTCAAAGAGAAGCAAATAGAAAAATAAAAACCTGTCAAATATAATAAAAAATAAACTGAATATCCCTAATCTGAAAATCAAAAATGTGAAATGCTGCAAAACCAGAAAATTTCTTGGGGTGCTGACTAGACATCTTAAGTGTAAAATTTTATACCTGATATCATGTGACAGGTTGTAGTTTAAATGCAGGCACAATAAAGATATTAATAAAATTACCTTCAGGCTATGTGTACAAAATACATAAAGACATAAATGAATTTCATGTATAGACTTGGGCCTTATCCCATATCTATCTATCTATCTATCTATCTATTTATCTATCTCCCATATATGTATATATGGTATACATATATAAGTTGTTATATACAAATATAAATTGGTATTTATATATACACATCTATAATACAGACACAAATTGTTGAAAATCAAACAATTCCAAATCTGAGCTTCTGGTCTCTAGAATATCAGATAAGGGAAACCCAACATTTATATTTCATGAGATGTGAAAACTACAGACAATTCATTGTGTTATTAATTCAATGGTAATAAAAATATAGTTTTGAGTCATCATTACAGTAATATTCAGGAAAGTGCTGTATATGCTAAAATTAAGTAACTGAAATATTTAGGAATGGAAACTCAGGAATAAAAGAAAACTCACAATTTCTGATTTCAATATATCATGGAAGCCATGAAAACAAGTTGTACCTTCAGCATTTTGAATTAGTAATGAAACCCTTTAGGTAAAAGCAATGTAAATCATTGGTAATCCAATTGCTATCCTGAAACTGCAGCATTGGATTCCTCTAGGAACTACTTAGAAAAGTAGAGTATTGGGATCCACTCCACAGAATTTATAATGTCCCTCTTTATTTCTCTTCTTTTCCCAATATTCACTAATGAATCATATGCAAATTAAACAGCTCAGCACCCTCTGAAGATGAAAGGTTATATTGTGGACTGCTAGATTACTGTAAAAGTCCTTTGCAACCAGTGAATAGTACCTGCGAGATACTATGGAGATAAAATCATATATTTACCCAAAAAATTTTTGACCAAATACCTTAAAAATCAAGCAAGCACACAAGCACATAAGCACACAAAGCTAATGAGCGATGGGTGTTTGATACAGCAGTTAAGTTGCTACTTCTGATGCTCACATCCTGTATTAGAGAGAGCCCTTGGTTCAAATCCCCAGCTGCTTCACTTCTGGTACTGCTCCCTGCTATTATGCACTCTGGGAGGCAGCAGATGATGGCTCAAATACTTGAATCCCTGCCACAAACATATGAGATTCCTGTTGTCCATCTAACACGAGGCCATGGTTGCTGTCAGTTCCTGACTCCTGTTGTCCCTCTGACCAGGCCCTGGGTGCTACAGATGATAAAATCTGTCTCTCCCTCTCTCCCTCTCTCTCTAACTCTCACTGACTCTATAACTTTGCCTTTAACAAAACAAAACACTAATGATATTTTGTTTTATAAGCTAGTTTATATAGCCAAAATTATTTCTCACATCCTTTAATTGGCATAATCATTTCCCATAGTCTTTCATAAATTTCAGTAACATGTAGTTAAATAGACAAGCATTTTGTCTACCCTTAATAACAATGTTCGCATTAATTTTGGTAATCATGGATGTTGTCATATTAAAAGCAGGCTCATGTTATCCTCTAAATACTCCATTTTCTCTCATTTCTCTATTTTATTAGTTGAAAGAATATAGCACTTAAAAAACTCATTTTTAATAATGCCTGTTTGTTGATTTTGTTTTTGTTTTTCCCCCCAAAAAACCTTTCTGCTATGAACACAGGTCCTTGGTTTCAGTGACTTTCTTCATTTTAACCATATACTTAACAACATAAAATTCTTTCCTTCTTAGTAAAATGCACTATCTGCGAATAACCATTCTTTGAATAATTAAGTGGAAAATATTTTATAACTCTATCAAAATTTATAGGCTAAACAAAGTGAACTGCAGGAACAAACCAGTAGATCCAATGTATGAGAAGTAAGACTGATTAAAGTGGCATTATGGCATAGCAGTTGAATCTGCCAGGCACAAAACCCAGATGGAGTCTAAGCTCCTGTCATTGTCTGGGATCAGCCCTGGAAAGAAACAATGAATGCAAGATCTTAGTCTGTCTGTCACTGTCTGTCCCTCCTTCTCTCTGTCATTCTTTCAAGTAGATGAAAATAAATAAATCAACATCTTAAAAATGTGGAAAATGGAACTGGAAGATCACTTTAGGGGCCAGCATTGTGGAGTACTGGGGAAAGCCACCACCTGCAATGCTGGCATCCCATATGGATCCTTGTTCAAGTCCCAGGTGCTGCAGCTCCCTTCTCATGAGCTGGAAAAGCAGCAGAGGATGGCATAGGTACTTGGGTCTCCACCACACATGTGGAAGACCTGCCAGAAGCTCCTGGCTCCTGGCTTCATCATAGCCCAGCTCTGGTCTTTGCAATCATTTAGGGAGCAAACCAGCAGAAGGAAAATTTTTCTTAGTCTCTCCTTCACTTTTTCTGTAACTCTGCCTTTCAAATAAATAATAAATCTTTAAAGCAAAAGAATGATAGAAAACTGCACATGAAAAAAAAAAGTAAAGAATTTCGCTATTGTAAATCTAAAATTTGAGTCCCTGCACTTTGTTAAAGACAAATGTAATAAAAAATACCTAAAACACTATAATCAAGAATCATTCATGAAAAGACAGTGGAGTAGAATCTTCAGCAGATCAAAGAAAATATAGTAACATCAACTGGACTCTGAAAACATGATTTTGATTCATTAAGTAACAAGAAATATGAAAAATAAAGTAAATTACTAAAATTAATAAGAATGAAAAGCCAAGAACCAGGAACTCCTTCTGGGTCTCCCACTTGGGTGCAGGGTCCCAAGGACTTGGGCAATTTTCTACTGCTCTCCCAGGCCATAGCAGAGAGTCGGATCAGAAGTGGAGCAGCCAGGACTTGAACCGGCACCCATATTAGATGCCAGCACTGCAGGCGGTGGCTTTGTTCCCTATGTCTACAAGGTAGAATCCAGTAGCACCAAGAAATTCAGGATGAATGGTTACAGGCTTGGTGTTGCAGGGTGTAGTAGGGTCTTTACCCACATCTACCAGGGTGAGAACATATTTTTATGGGCTGCTTCTGTTGTTATCCCCCAGCAGGTTAGGCAAATCCCCTGGCTCATATAGATTACATGAGAGTAGCTCTGGGTACTAATGCCCCAAATCACCATAGCTGCAAGATGCAGGGTGTCTGTCCTTTACCCCACACATTACATTGACCCTGACTATAATGTTGGTAGAAGCAGAATAGGGACACCTTGCATGGCTTTTCACTGCTGATTCTGGTGGTCTGCACAGGTGTGGAGTGAGAAAAGCCATGTGGTAAGATGGCAGTTCACAACTGGCAGCTGGCTGTGCCATGTGGCTGGATGCAGTAATGTCTTGTGTTCTCTTTTATCCAATGCAATCTTAATTTTTTTCACTTTTTGCTGGAAATTTCCATGATTCAGACACCTGGAAAAGTATTCCTTCCTTTGTTCTTTTCATAAGCCAGAGCAACAGAAGTTAGTGTGGCTATACCTTATTCAGTCATCTTGTATTCCTAGATACAGCCATTTAAGAGAGCAATTTATTATTATTTAGTGAAGCTTAACTCACTATTCCACTCCTAGGAATATACTCCATAAAATTTTAGCATAGTCATGAAAGAGGACATGTGTGAGAATATTCATTACAATATTATACGTGAGAGCAAAGACTTGCAAAAACATAAATGTTCATCAATCATCAATTCTTCAAAGGATAGAAAAAATATGGCATGTAGACCTTATGTAATATTACTGCTTTAAAATGCCTAGTTGTTCAGAGAAAAAATACTGATAGAAATTTTAAAAATTTTGAGTAAAATAAATGTGAAGCAAAGCAACTTTTTAGCACAAATGACCTGTACATATTATAGCCTTTTTACACTGACAGCAAAAATATATTATTTATAAATATACATACTAATTTATATAAATTTTTAAAATTATAAATAAATTCATGGTAGTTTCATCATAAAAGAATAAACTATTATGCACATGATTACTACTGAGGACAAGTATATGTGGTTTGAAATATTTACATGCTTATAATTACAGAGTATGTTGTTAAGAATTAAAATTAATTTAAGATAATCATTTTTATAAAAGTTTTTTAAAAGTTTATTTACCTGAAAGGCAGAGTTACAGGGACAAAGCAAGATGAAGAGAAAGATATTCCATCTGCTTGTTTCCTCTCCAAGTGGCTGTAAGAGCCAAAGTTGTCCCAGGCCAAAGCAAGGAGCCAGGAGCTTCATCCAGGTCTCCCACATGAAAAACAGGGGTCCAAGAACATGGGCCATCCTCCACTGCTTACCCAGGTCCATCAATAGAGAGCTGGATAACAATTGGAGCAGCCAGGATATGATACATCACCTATAGGGGAAGTCAGATTTGCAGGAAGCAGGCCACAGTGACAGCCCCAGGATAATCATTAATGGCATTTTATTCTTTCTTCGTTAAAAAATAGAGTTTCTCCATGTCTCTGGAAAAGATTGTTAGGAACAGGTAATTTTCCAGTAAACAAAGACAATATTTTTTAAGATTTATTTTATTTATTTGAAAGAGTTACAGAGAGAGGTAGAGACAGAAAGAGAGAGGTCTTCCATCTGCCAGTTCACTCCCTCAGTACATGCAAATATCCCACAGAAATGATCTACCCCAAGCAATCAGGGAGCACTGAGTGTATAGATCCAGACACAGTGATTGCCCAGAGACCCAGCTACACTCTGTGACCTCTGTGAAGTCACAGAGTTCCCACAGTCTCAGCACAAAAGGATTCCACAGTCATGGGGAACATAGGATCCACTCTGCTCCTCTAGTCTGTCCTGTCCATGGAGAGGCAGAGATATTCCCAGAGACCCTTGCCTGTGAGTGCTCCACTTTGGTGGTTTGAGCCCCAAAGCCTGTTATATATTGAGAGGCTTGGGGCACCACATAGTCTTACTTAGCTGCCCAGCCCTCTGTAATTCCTCCCAGCCAGACTCAAAATCATTGGGGAATGCACAAGACCTGGTGGCCAGAGCTCCTAACCATTTCACAAAGATGCCTTCTCCTTGGTGGTTTCTAGGCTCACACAAGAGCATCTGCATCCAGGTACTGATGTCAGAATGGCTTCTTTTCCCTGCCTATTTCCAGGTGTGTGCACCTGTGCTGTTGCTGCAGCTATTTCTGTCAAGATAGTGTCTTGTCCCTGCCTTTTGCTTGGTGCATGCACAAGAGCTTCTGCTGCTGCTTCTTATGTCCAAAATTGTGCTCTCCCTCTCTCAGCGAATTGCCAGGCACCACTGTGGAGGGTGTAGGGAGAGAGAATTGTGCCCTTTTTCTCCCTGGCTTATCAGGTAGCCCGTTCCACTTATGAGGGGCTCTAGACCAGACTCAAAGACTGTGTAGTTCACAAGTTCTCCCTGGGACTATATCACCAGTGGTACAGCTGCTCAATTCTGATCTCACCTCAGTCTCCAAAGTTGGCACATTTTCTAGCTCTTGGCTGGTGGGGTCATGTGTTGTGTTCATACTTGTTGCTGCACTTGTTCCACACAGATGCATGGTGACCCTCTTCCTTCCTTAGAATTTCCACTGCAGTTTTCCGTCTAACTTTCCCCTCAGAATGTAATTTCTCCACCTTTTTTTCTGTTTGTTTGTTTTTGTTTGTTTGTTTGTTTTTGTTTTTTTGTTTGTTTGTTTGTTTGTTTGGTGTGTATGTGTAGGCTAAAGATTCAACTCCGGATTTCAAACAAAAAATAAATAAAAAATAAAATTAAAAGGATTTTTCCCAGTTAATCAGAGATGCAAAGGTATATGGACCTGGAATATGACTTTTAATAAAATAGAGTATAGTTTTTTATACACTAATAAATGTTTCTTATATGCCAGAAAGGGAAAATATTAGAGCACTTTAAGCTTAAAAAATATGTGAACATATGGAGGAGAGTTTCTACATACAAAGTAAATATTATAGGAATATGTTTCTGCATGAACAAATGTTAAGATGACAGTTATATTTCTGAAGTACATTAAATTTGATAATAAGACTATTATAAAACTTTTTAAAAAATGTAGCTCCTTGATGTGAAATAATTTGGATCTTGTAAATTAATTCCTTTTTTAAAATGATTTATTATTTATTTGAGAGAGAGAGCATTACAAAAAGAGAGAGGGAGAGACAGAAAGATTCACTCCCCAAGTGGCTGTAAAGACAGGAGATACTCTTATGCAAGGCCAGATCCCAGGAGATTCTTCCAGGTCTCACAGATGGGAGCAGGGGCACAAGCACTTGGGCCATTTTCCACTGCATTCCCAGGCTATAACAAGGGAGCTAGATCGGAAGTGCAGCAACTCAGACTCAATTGGGAACCCATATGGGATGCTGGTGCCAGCCAGAGGGTTCACTTACTGGGCCCCAGCCCCAACCCCAGCCCCAGCTCCTGTATTAGTTATTTAATTTTAAGGTTATTATACATTATTAGTTTGACAACACAATGGTCCAAATTTAAGATAGAAAATTGAAAACTAAAATGATTCAGTTAATTGACTACTATCATTGACACAGTATAAATAACATACAAAATATTATTTCAAGGTTGAAAATACAATAATAACAGCAAATTTGCTTAGTAAAATGTAGAATGTCTACTATGTTATTACTCATGGTTATGACAGAAATGATACATATAAGCCTTTCTTAATACTTGTTTAAGTATCTTATATTTCCCTTAGAGTAGCTTATACTACAGAATCTTTTATTACCAGCTATTATTAGTATTTTTATAATTTTATCTTCCATTGTATTCAAGAAATTTGCTTCTGAGCTCAGCCTCCTGAGAATGAAAGGGGATTGTTTTTTCTGCTCCAGCATTAGGACGCTTCTGCTGTTCTTTACCTGAAGAATTACACTTTAGCTCAGCAGTTTCTCCCTTGTCCAAGTTACAGATGGGAACAACACACAGCATTTTCTAACTGCTTCAGGGTATTGTTGAAAAAGACAGGCCTTTGGAACAAACATCAAAGTTTGATGAAGTACAAGTTTTGAAACTAGGTTCAGCTAGACCATAGGACTGAGAAATGGGAAAAAAAGTGACAATTACTTAAGTACCTAGGTCAGCAAGAATTTGTGAGGTTAAACTGTTTCATAATAATGCTGCCATTTATTTGTATTATTCTCTTTTGCTGTATGGTGACATTTGGGATGAGGATGTAAAAGAAGTGCAATCAAAGAACAGACCTACTGGTATTTAACCTAAATTCAAAGAGTGTTCTTCAATACTGAATGAGTAAATATATTTTTCAATAGTAGACTCACAGGAAAAATAATAAAACCAGCTTCAGTAACAAATATCTTTCTTAAATCACAATGCTTTTAAATATTGTATGAGATGAAATGAAAAATGCACATGAAGGACTTCTGCTTAATACAAATGTACAATAGATGTACCAAGAAAAAACACCTTGGAAAGATATGAATATATACATGGGAGTATTTGGCAGACAGTCTCTTGAAAATTAATAAAGTGAGCCTAGCACTTCAAGGTAACCAAAAGATTTGTTGTCACTGATAAATGTAAGCTTTTAAAAATTCATATTTTTCAGTTAAAATTTAACTGAAAAGTGATCCCTGTTAAATTTCAGAGTGGAAAAAGAGAGGGAGGAGATGTACAATTTGGGACATGCACAATCAGACTTGCCGCAAATGATGGAGTTAGAAATGTGCCAGGGGATTCCAACATAATCCCATCAAGGTGCAATGTACCAATGTCATCTCACTAGTCCAAGTGATCAATTTCAGTTCACAATTGATGGCTCGGATAGGTCTAAGAGTCAAAGGGATCACACAAACAAGACAAGTGTCTGCTAATACTAACTGAGAGAATCAAAAAGGGAGAGAAAGATCCAACATGGGAAGTGGGATACACAGCAGACTCATAGAATGGCAGATGTCCTAAACAACACTCTGGCCTCAGAATCAGCCCTTAAGGCATTTGCATCTGGCTCAAGAGCCCATGAGAGTATTGTAGGCATGGAAAGCCAAGATACCATGGAAAAGAAAAAAAAAAAGAAGACCTAAATGAAAGATCTCTGTGAGTGAGATCCCAGTGGAAAGAACGGGGCCATCAAAGAAGGAGGTACCTTTCTCTGAAGGGAGGAGAGAACTTCCACTTTGACTATGACCCTATCAAAATAAGATCAAAGTCAGCGAACTCTAAAGGCTTCCATAGCCCTGGCAACTCATGACTAGAGCCTAGGGAGATTACTGACGCCATGAACAGGAGTGTCAAATTGTTAAGTCAGCAACAGAAGTCACTGTGTACTTACATCCCATGTGGGAACTGTCCCTAATGTGTTGTCTAATGTGCAGAGATGCTATAACTAGTACTGAAACAGTATTTTTACACTTTGTGTTTCTGCGTGGGTACAAACTGATGAGATCTTTACTAATTATATACTGAATCGATCTTCTGTATATAAAGATAATTGGAAATGAAAAAAAAAAAACCTGGTGTTAAATTGGAAATGGCATAGAAAATTAATTAATTTTTTTTAAAAAAATATTATGTAGGATCTCTGTCTTTAATGTACTGTACACTCTTATTTAATGCTATAACTAGTACTCCAACATTATTTTTTTTTTCACTTTGTGTTACTATATGGGGGCAAACTGTTGAAATCGTTACCTAATATATACTAAACTGATCTTTTGTATATAAAGAGAATTGAAAATGAATCATGATGTGATTGGAAGGGGAGAGGGAGCGGGAAAGGGGAGGGTTGTGGGTGGGAGGGAAGTTTTGGGAGGGGGAAGCCATTGTAACCCATAAGCTGTACTTTGGAAATTTATATTCATTAAATAAAAGTGTAATTAAAAAAATTCATATTTTTGGAAATCTCCCTGTCATCTTAAATTTGGTGTATCCTCAATACTTATTTTTTGATGACACAGGTCCTGATGTTTATAGTGCATGTGATTTGCTTATTTAGTGCAAAATTTCAACACACAGAACAACTTCGGAATCACTATATCTATATTCATCTGAGCAATGAGCAGTATTTCAAATCACAAATTGATAAAATACAAATTCAAAGAATAAGATAGATCAGTATATTATATGCAAAGAGAAAATTATTCTTTTACATTTTTGGACTTCACATTGTAACTGATACTTCAAAAATACTAACAATCAAGTTTTGGTAGAGCATTAATGTGGATTAGCCATAATTACCCTTAGAGGCTTTGTAATCCTTCCTTGTTCAATGTCATGATCCTGTGACATCTTATTTTTTTTCTACATATTTCAATCAGCATATTGCAACATTTCCTATTAGAACCAGATATGAAAATCCCATTGTTTAGAATTATGGGAAACATTGTATAAGCTTATAAAATATATAACATTACTAGTTTTAACACTAAAAGTTGTGGTTTTTTTATTTTTTTATTTTTATTTATTTATTTATTTATTTATTTATTTTATTTTTGACAGGCAGAGTGGATAGTGAGAAAGAGAGACAGAGAGAAAGGTCTTCCTTTTTGCCGCTGGTTCACCCTCCAATGGCCGCTGCTGCCGGCGCATCGCGCTGATCCGAAGCCAGGAGCCAGGTGCTTCTCCTGGTATCCCATGCGGGTGCAGGGCCCAAGGACTTGGGCCATCCTCCACTGCCTTCCCGGGCATAGCAGAGAGCTGGCCTAGAAGAGGGGCTACCAGGACAGAATCCGGCGCCCCAACCGGGACTAGAACCCGGTGTGCTGGCACCACAAGGCGGAGAATTAGCCTGTTAAACCACGGCGCTGGCCTAAAAGTTGTGTTTTTTAAAAAGATCTATTTATTTATTTTTAAAGGCAGAGTTATAGACAGGCAGAAAGAGAGAGAAAGAGAGAGAGAGAGAGAAGGATTCTATCTGCTGTTTCACTCCCCAAGTGGCAGTAATTGTAAAAGTTGGGCTGATCTGAAGCCAGGATCCAGGAGCTTCTTTTGGGTCTTCCATGTGGGTGTAGGCGCACAAGCACTTGGGCCCATCTTCTGCTGCTTTCCCAGGCCATGTCGGAGAACTGGATCAGAAGTGGGCATCCAGGACTTGAACTGGCACCCAAATGGGATGCTGGCACTGCAGGCAGCAGTTTGCCCGCTAAGCCACAAAGCCAGCCTTGACCCTAAAAGTTTTCTTGTGGGAAATATATATTACCCTAGAGCATAAGTTTCCAGTTAAGAATTTTGGGGTACTATTTTATAAATGAGTATACATTTTTATAGTTTAAGATGGCATACATTGTAGATATTTATACTTGGAGAGAAGCTTTTTGTGGTTAGAAATTTTTTTCAGAGATTCAAGAATTCTGCATCTGAAAAGTTGACAGTTAATTAGTACTACCAAATTGATTACAACTCCTTACAGAACTGTGTTCTTGATGAAGATTTGCAGGCTCATGTCCTAAACTAGATACATTTTTTGGTGTTTCAATGAGTAAGTTAATTTTAAAAAGATTTATGTTGTTTATTTCAAAACCATAGTTATAGAGAGAGAAAGAGAGAGACAGAGAGAGAGAGAGATCTTCCATCCATTAGTTGCTACCCAAATGGTTGAAACAACCAGGGATGGGCCAGACCAAAGCCAAGAGCCAGAATTTTCATTCATATCTTCCACATAGGCGCAGGGGTCCAAGCACTTGGGCTGTACTCTGCTGCTTTCCCAGGTGCATTAGCATTTTATTTTTTCCTTAACAAGGATTTTTTGTGTTCTCATTTACTTATACCTAAGAATTTAAGAGTTTATTTCCTTTAGTGAAAATAGCCTTCTATTATCTTTTGATATGCATCAAAAGTCTATCACTTTTAAATTAATTATCTTTTATATAACTATTTACATGAATCCTATGTTAACTTTATTAATATTTTTAGAAAACTGGAATTTTTATTCTGTCACTTCTTTTTTTTAAAAAATAGGTATTTTATTTGTTTGAACGGCAGAGTGACAAAAAAAGGAGAAACAGAAAACTAAAGATGTCACCTATCCACTGTCATCTCATTAGCAATACAATAAATAAAAATCATGATTATCTTAATAGATACACAAAAAGCATTTATAAAATAAATTATAAGTTTGTGATAAAAACCTTAAGCAAATTAGTTAAAAAAGAATATTCCTTAACAAAATCAAGGCAATATATGACAAACCCACAGACAGCATCATATTGAACGGGGAAAAGCTGCAAGCGTTTCAGCTTAGATCTAGAACCAAACAAGGATGTCCACTTTCACCATTTATATTCAATAAAATGTTTAACCAGAGCCATCAGGAAAGAACAAAAATCAAAGAGATACAAGTTGGAAAGGAGAAAATCAAACCATCCCTATTTGCAGATGACATGAATGTATACATAGTGAAACCGAGAGACTCCACTAAGAGACTATTGGAATTCATAAAGAATTTGGTAAAGCTATAGGCTATAAAGTCAATACATAGGGCCTTTTCCTCTCTTAGGAGCCCTCCTCCATGCTGCTCTAGTTGGAGGTCTTTGACTCTAATAAATCTTGCTTTTTAAATTCTCTCTGCTTGTTTGCTTGGAAAATCTTCCATGTGAGACAAAGAACCAAGGTAATAATAATTACTCCACCATCATTTTCCCATACCATTTTGGTGTCATGACTCAGATGTAAACTCCGACGTGACGTCTATCCCAGTTGAGTTCAACTCTGGCCAGCATCAGATCATCCCTATGGATTGGTGTGCATACAGACCACTGACACTTATTTTCAGACTCTTACTATCATTCATAGTAGTTCTCTCATCTTTTTAAAAATACCAGTCTCTATCAGACAGTTAAAAGTGGTTAGCAGGGCTGCGGGTCTTAAAACTCAGGGGCTAGATTTGCTGATTAAGGCCAGATCATCCCCTGGAGCTGAGACTTTATTCTAACCCTTTTTCTCCAGTGTGGATTGACCCTTCACATGAGACTGGCAAGAAACCTTGAGACAACTGATGGATTCTAGCTGGGACTGTACTCCTGTGTTTCTGGAAGGTCTCTTGACAGGGCAACCAGACCCCAACAGCCAGAATGATGTTGGGCCAGGAAGTGCACTTTCCTGTAGATAGCAATCCCCTGTCCTTTTGGAGTCCTCACAAGCTAAAAAGCCAGAGGCTCCACTCTTCATGCTTCTCGTCTCAGCTCTGGGAGTGCTGGCTGGTTCAACTTAGCATCCTTTCACGGGGATGGGCCCAATATATGGGACTGGGTTTTTGGCCCATTAGGGTGTTGGCCAAAAACTGCATTCTGTTCTCCCTTCCTCAGAGATTAATCTGTCAGTAATACTGGGTCCGGGGCTCCATGCCACGATGAGCTTTTCCTGACCTCCCTCTCTCTCTGCTCCTCTAAATGTTTTCAGTACTTTGCCAGGTCTCAGTTCTGACAAATTTGATTTCCTGGTCCCATTAGAGGTTACTTCCTAGATATTTTGCTCATCAGCTCTGGGTTAAAGTTTAATTACCTCATTTGCAGAGAGGTAGCTTTTCAATCTAAACTCCCTTTAAGTCCCCACATGGCCTAAACTTATGTAGACAAAGCCTCAGCATGTCTCTGGTATCTCTCATCTTCCTTAAGTCTCCTCTTCTGGGTCACTTTTACCTGGTCCTTCCTATGTAGTATATACCTCAGAGGAGGCTTACTGTAGAGAAATTTATTCCGCTACTCTGCTTCTTTGTGACTTCCCCTGCATTGTCACCAGCCTATGTAGTAACCAGGACTGGTACATTTCATCAAACTCTAACTTTAAAACACCTTAGCTAAGGCTCTGGCCATGAAGGCTCATTGTCAAAATCAGGTCTAATAGATAAGATTCAAGGTTAAGAGATAAAGAACAGCTATTTTTCCTTATGTATAAGAACAAAGCTACAGTATATATTTGACCAGGCAGATGCCCAGTTTAGCACACCACCAGCAAGGGAACCGATCACTCCTTGTGTGTGGTATTCTGACACATTCATACCTTAGGCTACAGGTGTGGAAGGCTAAGCGAGAGAGTGGGTGACACGTACTAATCCCACTCTCACTGTCTTCCCTTCACCGCCTACTTCAGTGCAGGTCTGGACACTACAGGCAGTGAAAGAGCTTTGAGAGATGTCTCAAACTCAGGAGACATAAGACCTGAAGTACACTTCCATTTTTATCCTCTCATTCCAGCCAGGAGAAAAACCATCTTCTTAGAGATCCCTTTTGACCCCTGAGCTTACAGAAAAATGCCTCATCATTTTCTGCACCACCACCTAGTCTGCTTACAAGCTGGAGGATGGAGAAGTTAGCCTAGTAATTTGTAAAAAGTGCTAGCACCTCTACTGTGACTCCTCATCTCAGAACTCTGTCTCCTAACTGGCCTCTTGCCTCTATTTCCCTGTGTGTGCTCCAATATGCATTCAATTCTTAATTCTTTTCCAGAATATCACAGCATCCTTGGGTCTATTTAGTGAGCCACCAAGATCCCTCTGTTACCATGTTTGACTATTTTTGAAGAGTTCTAAACCCAGTGGAGGAGAGTTCTTATCAGGTAGTCATTGCTCCCATTGTTTTAATTTTGCCTGGGGGTTTCTAGGCAAGAATCTAGGCCCAATAATCTCAGATGCTATTGAATCCTTCTTGAAACTCCTCCCAATTTACCATTCATCATAGCTGAAGCTACTTTGATTATTTATTTATTTATTTATTTATTTATTTATTTTGACAGGCAGAGTGGACAGTGAGAAAGAGAGAGACAGAAAGGTCTTCCTTTTGCCATTGGTTCACCCTCCAATGGCCGCCGCAGTTGGCACGCTGCGGCTGGCGCACCACGCTGATCCGATGGCAGGAGCCAGGTGCTTATCCTGGTCTCCCATGGGGTGCAGGACCCAAGGACTTGGGCCATCCTCCACTGCACTCCCTGGCCACAGCAGAGAGCTGGCCTGGAAGAGGGGCAACCGGGACAGAATCTGGTGCCCCGACCGGGACTAGAACCCGGTGTGCTGGCGCCACGAGGCGGATGATTAGCCTAGTGAGCTGCGGCGCCGGCAGCTGAGGCTACTTTGACTGACAGCCCCACGGTTAGACACTTCCAGTATTGCCTTTTGGTTTTGGGCCATACGGTTATTGTCTCTTTGCAGGACCTCCAGTTTTTCTCTCTACCCTGCCTCTTTGCAGGTGCCTACAGGAGCCCCCTTGTAGGCCATTGCCTTTTATTCTTCCTCCTATCAGATTCTCCTCCTTAGGAATCTCTGGAGGGTTACCCACCTGCTCTGGTGGATGCCCTCTCCTATTAAATCTAACTTAATGGTGAAAAATCCCCAGTGGACTTCTTGTCTCTGTCACATTGGTCTCTAGCCCAGAGTCACCCTTGGGACCTGACTAGTAACTGCCTGAACATTTTGTTTCAAAGTCAATCCCACGTAGCTGACTGTTGACTAGGGCATCATTGGCTTAAGGTATTCTTTGGGTAAAAAGCAAAGTAGACTTAGATTCAATTAGTATCTAAAAAGATGGGGCCAGTGCTATGCCTTTGCGGGTAAAGCCACCGCTTGCAGTGCCAGCACTCCATAAGGATGTTGCTTTGAGAACCAGATGCTTCACTTGTGATCCAGCTCTCTATTGTCTCCTGGGAAAGCAGTGGACGATGGCCCAAGTCCTTGGCCCCCTGAACTCTCATGGGAGACCTAGAAGGAGCTCCTGGTTCCAGGTTTCAGATGGATACATCTCTGAGCATTGCAGCTCAGAGTGAACCAGTGGGTGGAAGACCTCTCTCTCTCTGTCTCTCTGTACCTCTGCTTTTCATATGATTAAATCAATAAATCTTTTAAAGAAGAATCTGAAATAATGTCTTTGGCAAATAGCAATCCCATGCATGAGAATTTTGTTCGGTTGTAACCACACATTGGATATAAATAAATTTCTCTCTTTTAAATGTAAGAATATCACTGCCTTTAAAATCACTGCCTTTACTTTGTAACTCGCCAAATTGGTTTTATAACTTGGTTTAACAGGTTTCTGTAGCAATGGATAATCAATGCTTGTTACAGCCCCCCTTAGGTGGACTTTGCAATCTCTGGTTTAATGCCACTGATTTGTAGCTAGAGTTTTATAAAAAGGAGTAGAATTCCATGTAAAAGTAATTTTGACCTTAATTCAGATACAGGTTTAATATAATATCAACATCTTAAGTCATCTAGGTGTAATTGCTAAGTGTAAATTTAAGTAAAGCAAATGAGATAGATGTGTCTAAATGTAAACTTTGATACTCACAGCACTTTTATATTCTATAGAAAAACTATTTGTTATTGCTAACATGCTTTCATAAATTGTCCATACAAAAATAGTTCAACAGCACTTGAAAATAACTAAGGTTTAAATCAATGTATTATCTTATTTGGAAAATGTTGTCTTAATTTGGAGATTTCTAAAGGGTTATTTTAAATTGTAAATCAAGGAAATCAGCAGATGGAAAGCAAAGTTATTAGTCTATTTGACAAAAAACTAGAATCTGATCCTCTGTTAAAGTAATAAGGTTTTGCAATGCATATATGTTAGTAAATACTTTAAAATCAGTCCTAAAAATCTGTGTAAAAACTGCAGCATCTCTTGTTTAATAGTTTTGTTTAAATGATTACTCTTTCAGGTTTCTAGGCAGCTCCAGGAAGCTATTTTCTCTCCTTTAGCCCTAACTCTGTTAAAATTACTCCAAGTTATATTTAAAATTTTATTTCTGATTTTTGGGATGATCAAAGACAGATTTTGTGTCTGCTGAAGTAATCTATTGTGTTCTCTTAATGTCTCTATTACGTTCTGATTGTTAAAAACAGCAGAGTTTTAAAACTGTTGAGGTTTGTTTAAATAAATATATAGCTATTCTAAAGCATTTGGGTGTTTGCTTTATAACAATGATCAAATCTGGTCTATATTATACAATGTTAAGGGATTCTGCTCCTACCAGATATTTTAAGCCTTCTTGGCATTCTTGACAGGTATTAAAAAAAATCAAAGTTCCAAATTCTTTGGACTTTGATATTTCCAATTGGGCACCATCAAAGGATACATGTCTCTCATCTTGTACAAACACCAACTAATAAGGCTATCTGGATTATATTAAAGGTACTGTCAAGGTGTGAAGTTGCTAAATTTTAAGTTGTGGTAATGTAAAATGCTACTGATACAAATGTCCAAAAGTTAAAAAGTCTAATGATCTTGGGTTACCAGACATGAAGGTTATTTTAATGAGAAAGGCCCAGAGGCTTAAAAGGGATGTTTTTCAAATTCCTACAGGTGCTTTCAAAAATATTGTGTAGAATAAGCAAGGGCTTCTTCTTGTTGATTAATGAGTTTATAACTTTAAACATGGCTATTTAAAGTCTTTCTTCATCCACAGTTTTGTATATCAGAGTTACTGCTTATGAAGTCAAAAATTATTAGTTCTGTGTTTAAATGTGTCCTCTTTTAGTTCCAAAGAACCTTTTTATCCCTGACCTCTATTTTATTTTTACTTTGGCACAGTTCTGTAAGCAGATAAAGCCAATAATATATTTCAGGCTCCAACTCAGATTAATTCAAATTACTAAGAGCAGGAAGTAATTCTAATCAATTGATGGAAAAAAAAAAACAGCTAAAGATTTAGAGAAACTACTACTGAAACTACTTTATTGTTCCATCTTGTATGTTCTGTTACATAATGTGTACATATTGTATGTCCACATGTGAAAATGTATTTATTAAGAGCTCTGTTTTAATTGACTTTTAGGTAAAATATTGCTCATAAATTTAAATAGCTGGGTTAATCAAAGATTCCTTTTTTATTCATGTGCTTAAATCTCTGTATCAGATGTTTTAAGTCATTGACATCTCTGTGTATGGGTTTTCTGGTCAAACAGTTACACCTGTGTTATATATTTAAATAATATTTTCAATTGCATGTATTCTTGCCTTGACTCTTGCCTTGACTCTTGGGCCCTCTGGTAAATGTTTTCATAAGTTGAAATTCAACAGATAAAATTGTTTGCAGTTTCATTTAATATTGTTATTGTCAGTAAGCAATCTGGGAAGGCTGAATTGTTCCCTCATTTCTCAGTTCTTTTCAAGGAAACTAATTCTATTCTGAAGGACCCTCCAGGATGCACAATTTGATCTGTATACCTTATAAAATGGATGGCTAACACTTTTTTATAATAATTACAATTTCATAGCTAGATTTACTTTGCCACAGGCACAGTAAACAAGCAAAACCTCCCTTTCAGACAAAAGGAAGGAAGAGATACTTTTACTAATGACATCAAATTTTATAGATAACGTGGCCATCATGTTTCTTAAAGTGAGGGCATAGCTTTCCTCATGGGCATTGTTTACCTCACAGAAAAACCGCTATCAGAACATGCCTGTGACTTCTAGTTTAGACCACCAACGATTAGAGAGGGGACTTGAGCACCCCTTGACTTGCAACCTGTTAAAAGTTTATTCTGGTCTGCTTTAACAAAAACCAGGAGCATGAGAGCTAGGCCAAAGAAACAAAGTATAGATAGGTGACATGCTAGTTAGTGGCTGTTTTACACAGAGATATGCCATCAAGGAGATCCAACAGCCCAGTCCATTGCATTGGTTTTCATTGTGGAAATCCAGGGCTTCCGCAGAAATCAGCTTATGAATAGCCCTGGCAGCTCTATCAGCCAGGAGATGGGTCACTGGATATAGAACTGCCCTGGAGTTGAAGGACTTCCAGTTCAGAGTAACAGAGCTTGTTGGCCATAAGCTGAAAAGCCCTTGACTTGGCCCAGCTTTCATAGTACCCACCCCTGTTGAGGAGATGGCCAAGTAGGGTCAGCAACATAGTAGGCAGAAACTGTAATTTTCTATTACAGATGGAACCGACCTTCCCTTCAAGCCAGCTGTCCTCCCACTCTGGCCAGGTAATGGAAGTCAACAGGGTGCCTTCCCTAAAGAGGTACCCCATGTGAAGAGATAGATAGATCTGGATGTTATGTCTGCCCAGGCCTTTAGTCCACCTGATTGTTATCAGGTTCTTCCTGTCAGTTTCTGTCAATGGGAAAACTTCCTTGTGGTTTAGACAACACCTTTTTAGGTCCTCTAATAATGACTACACTCTTGGTTTTATGTTGCTGTGGATTCGTTGTAAGAGAGGAGGAGCATGGTGGGGGCAAGAGGTGCAGAGTCACCACACAGACCCTGGGAGTCAGGTGAAAGCAGGCCAGAGGCAAACAGCCCACAGACTCATTTATTTCAGTTGCTACAGCAGCTTATATAGCCAAGGCAGCCGATCTGGTCAAGGGGAGTTCTATGCCCTAACCAATCACACCCTGTTGCCAGGCAGTTTCCAAAGCCATCCAATCACAGCCTGTTGTTAGGCTCTGTTATCATGTGGTTTCTGAAGCCATCCAATCACAGCCTGTTGTCAGGCAGTTTCTGTTGCCAGTGGCCATCTTGTCATGGCCTTCTCATTCCACCACAGTTTTAGATCCTGTGAGTTTAAACTGCTTGTTATAATTTTCTCCAGACTTGAAAAAGTAAAATCCACATGCATGAAACTTCACTTGGAAGCAGTTTCTGCAAACTGGCACTGCATCCCCTCAAAAAGCCACCTCCTACTGAGAAGCCACTTCCTGTTAGAAACCTGTCTTGACTGCCCTTCTCTACGATGCTTCTTTTCTTTTCTTTTCTTTTCTTTTCTTTTCTTTTCTTTTCTTTTCTTTTCTTTTCTTTTCTTTTCTTTTCTTTTCTTTTCTTTTTTTGACAGGCAGAGTGGACAGTGAGAGAGAGAGACAGAGAGAAAGGTCTTCCTTTTGCCATTGGTTCACCCTCCAATGGCCATCGCAGCCAGAGTGCTGTGGCAGGCGCACCGTGCTGATCCGAAGCCAGGAGCCAGGTGCTTCTCCTGCTCTCCCATGGGGTACAGGGCCCAAGCACTTGAGCCATCCTCCTCTGCACTCCCGGGCCACAGCAGAGAGCTGGCCTGGAAGAGGGGCAACTGGGACAGAATCCGGCTCTCCGACTGGGACTAGAACCCTGGGTGCAGGAGCCACAGGCAGAGGATTAGCCTATTGAGCTGCGGCACTGGCCTACAATGCCCCTTTTCAACATGAAGCAGCCACAGTGATCATTGCCCAGTCCTCCTAACAGGTGTTAGGGTCCATTCTTCTTCTTCTTCTCTCTTTTTTTTTTTTAAACAGGCAAAGTTAGACAGAGAGAGATAGAGACAGAGAGGAAGGTCTTCCATTCCCGTTGGTTCACCCCCCAAATGGCTGCGACGACCGGCGCACTGTGCCAATCCAATGCCAGGAGTCAGGTGCTTCCTCCTGGTCTCCTATGCGAGTGCAGGGCCCAAGCACTTGGGCCATCCTCCACTGCACTCCCGGGCCACAGCAGAGAGCTGGACTAGAAGAAGAGCAACCAGGACAGAATCCGGCGCCCCAACAGGTACTAGAACCTGGTGTGCCTACACCGCAGGTGTAGGATTAGCCAAGTGAGCCACAGCGCCAGCCAAGGTTCCATTCTTGAGGGGGAATATGAGGAGTCAGATGGGTTAATAGGCAGTCAGGGTGTAGAATGCTTCCTTCCCCCCAAAATGTTATCTTTAGCAAGAACAAACTGTCCACACACCCCCGCCTTTCCTAACAAATCTCCAAATACACCATGAATATAGCAAGGGAGTTGTGATGCCTCCTGAGCCCACAGTTTATGGTGAAAACAAATTACCTATCACATCCTTCTGGATATTTTTGTTTTGTTTTGTTTTATAATTAATATGCCAGACAGGATAAAGGATTGTTGGGTTGTCTCCACCTTATTGATTGAGTTTCTTCCCAAAAATTGTACTTAAAAACCCTACTACCACCTGCCACTTTGGGTCTTTTCCTATCTTGGAATCCCCTCTCCATGCTGCTCTGGCTGGAGGTCATTGACTCTAATAAATCTTGCTTTTTAAAATCTAAAAAAAAAATCAACACACAAAAAACAATAGCCTTTGTATACAATGTTATGTCTGAGAAAAACTTGTAAGATCAGTCCCATTCACAATAGCTACATAAAATTTTGTAATCTTCAAATAAATTTAATGAAGTATATGAAAGATCCATATAATGAAAATTACAAAACATTAAAAAAAATAGAAGAAGGCCATAGTTATGATGTAGCAGATAAAGAAACCTTCTGCAACAGAGGCACCCTCTAGGGATACCAGTTCATGTCTCAGATGCTCCAATTCAGATCCAGCTCCCTGCTAATGGCCTGGGCAAGCAGTAGAAGTTGGCCAAAATGCTACTAAGGTTAGAGACATGGAAGAAGCTCCTGTCCTCTGGTTTTGGCTTGTCCTAGCCCTGGCTATTGCAACTATCTATAGAATGAATCAGTAGAGGAAGTCTATGTTTCTCCCTCTCCTCTCTGTAACTCTAAGTTTCAAATAAGCAAATAAATCTTTAAGACAAGAAAGAAATAGAAGACAAAAATGAAAAAAAAATCTTCAATTTTTGTGGATTAGAAGAATTAACATCACCAAAATATCCATACTATCAAAAGCAGTTTACAAATGCTATACAATTCCAAAATATCAATGATATTCTACTCAAATGTTGAAAAATAAAATACTAAAATTTATATGGATACACGAAATACCCCAAATAGCTAAAGCAATTTTAAACAACAAAAATAAAGTCAGAGAATCACAATAGTAGACTTCAAGACATACTACAGGGGAGTTGTAATCGAAACAGCCTGCTACAGGCACAAAAATAGGAATCTAGACAAATGGAAGAGAATGGAAACCCCATAAATTAATCTATGCATCTGCAATCAATTAATCTTTTACAATCAAGCTAAATTCAATCCCTGGAGAAAGGACAATCTCTTCAACAAATGATATTTTTGGGAAAATTAGATCTATGTGTGCAGAAGTATGAAACAAGATCCATAACTTACCTCTTATGAAAAACGGACTCACAATGGAGCAACGATCTAAATCTATGATCTGATAACATCAAATTAGTTAGTAAATGATTGGGGAAAATTTGCAACACATTGGCATAAGCAAAGACATCTTGGAAAAGACCCCAGAAATACAACCACTAAAGACAAAAAAAGGGCAAATATCTTAATCAAGCTAAGAAGTTTAACATTGCAAAAGAAACATTCAACAAAATGAAGACGGAACTGAAGAATGGAAGAATAGAATTTGCAAACCATGCAATTTATAAAGGACTAATATCCAGCATCTATAAAACCTCAAGAAACTCAACAACAAAACAAACAATCCTGTTTAAAAAAATGGGCAAAGGACATGAACAGACATTCTTTAAAATGTGAAATACAAATGACCAACAGACACAGGAAAAAATCCTCAGGATCACTAGATATTAGGGAGATGCAAATACAAGCCTCAATGAGATTTCATCTCTCCCCAGTTAGAAATGGTGTCATTCTGGCCTCAGAATCAGCCCTTAAGGCATTCGGATCTGGCTGAAGAGCCCATGAGAGTATTGTAGGCATGGAAAGCCAAGATACCATGGAAAAGAAAAAAAGAAGAAGACCTAAATGAAAGATCTCTGTGAGTGAGATCCCAGTGGAAAGAACGGGGCCATCAAAGAAGGAGGTACCTTTCTCTGAAGGGAGGAGAGAACTTCCATTTTGACTATGACCCTATTGGAATAAGATCAAAGGCAGCGAACTCTAAAGGCTTCCATAGCCCTGGCAACTCATGACTAGAGCCTAGGGAGATTACTGACGCCATGAACAGGAGTGTCAAATTGTTAAGTCAGCAACAGGAGTCACTGTGTACTTACATTCCATGTGGGATCTGTCCTTAATGTTTGTCTAATGTGCAGTGATGCTATAACTAGTACTGAAACAGTATTTTTACACTTTGTGTTTCTGCGTGGGTACAAACTGATGAGATCTTTACTAATTATATACTGAATCGATCTTCTGTATATAAAGATAACTGGAAATGAAAAAAAAAACCCTGGTGTTAAATTGGAAATGGCATAGAAAATTAATTTTTTAAAAAAATATTATGTAGGATCTCTGTCCTTAATGTGCTGTACACTCTTATTTAATGCTATAACTAGTACTCCAACAGTATTTTTTTTTTTCACTTTGTGTTGCTATATGGGGGCAAACTGTTGAAATCGTTACCTAATATATACTAAACTGATCTTTTGTATATAAAGAGAATTGAAAATGAATCATGATGTGATTGGAAGGGGAGAGGGAGCAGCAAAGGGGAGGGAAGTTTTGGGAGGGGGAAGCCATTGTAACCCATAAGCTGTACTTTGGAAATTTATATTCATTAAATAAAAGTTTAATTAAAAAAATAAAAAAAAGATGGTGTCATTCAACAATCCAAAAACAATAAATTCTGGTGAGGATATATGGTAAAAGCAACCCAAATCCACTGTTGGTGGAAATGTACACTAGTAAATCCATTTTGAAAACAGTATTGAAATTCCTCAGATATCCGAAAATAGATCTATTTATGACACAACTTTCCCACTCCTGAGTATTTACCGAAATGAAATGAAATCAGCATATGAAAGATTTATTAGTATGCTAAAAATTATTGCAGCTCAATTCACAATAGCTATGGTATGGAATCAACCCAAATGTCCATCAATTTATGCCTGGATAAAGAAAACATGGTATATAAACACTATGGAATACTGCTCATCTATAAAAAAGGAATGAAGTCCTGTCTTTTGCAACAAAATGGATGCAATTAAATGCAACTATTATGCTTAGTGGAATAAGCCTGTCTCAAAGAAATCGTTTTCTCTTATATGTAGCAGTTAATATAGAATACAATAAAATATATAGGAACAAAATGGACAATTTGGGCTATGACTGTCACTTTCAGCCATTGTTTATACTTCTATTGAACTGTGGTCATCCTGCATATTACTTGTTGAATATTATGGTTAGTGGAGATTTACATCTGGTAAAATAGAGTGGATCTAAATTATGTCTTTGCAAAAATTAATAAAGAGAGAGGATGGAGGGAGGATTTTGGGGAGGTAAGTGTGGTTGTCTTCTTGGAGCTGTAGAAAAAATATAAATATATAAATTCATAACTTGCTTTTTTACTTTTTCTTTGGATTGAATTAATATTTTACCTATATATGAATATCATATGTGGTTACTTTTGTTTAACTAATTTAAGCTGTGTTTTGCATACATAATACACTTGAGACATTTTAATCCTTTTTGAAGATTTTATTTATTTATTTGAGAGGGGGAGTCACAGACAGAAAGAGGGAGAGACAGAGAGAAACATCCTCCATCTGCTGGTTCACTCTCTACATGGCCACATCAGCCAAAGCTTGGCCAATCTGAAGCTAAAAGACAATAACTTCTTCTGGGTCTCCCAAATGAGTGCAGGGGCCCAAGCACTTAGGTCATTCCCACTTGTTTCCCCAGTCTGTAAACAGAGAGCTGGATCAGAAATTGAGCAGCCAGGAGAAGAACATGTCTCTATATGTGATGCCAGCGCCGCAGGTAGAGGTTTAGTCTACTGAGCCACAGTGCCAGCCCCTTTAACTCATTTTTAAAACACCATCTTTTAATGTAGACTTTAATTAGAAAGCATTTAATGCATTGATAGATATATTTAATGACTTCGTTGATTATTTTAATATGTATAAAGTATGCCTGAGCAAGCAAAATGTTTATAGGGCTAAATTTCTAAATCGTTTTACTGAGAAGATTACATTTGTCAAGGAATTTAACGGTCAAAGGTACAGTGTTAAGTGGGCGACTGTAATACGTTAGAGAAAATATTACTATACATAGAGAGTTCAAAGAACTAATGATTTAAAGTGATCAATTTTGTATGTTTATGGACATTAAAGTTTTCATGGATAATAAAACAGTGTGTATAAAAACAAAATCTCTTAAGTATCACAGAAATAAAGGGGCAGTACAGGTGTGAAATCTTGAGCAGTTGAATACTGACAGATTAAATACAAGAGTTGTTTTTGGATGATAAGCTTGAATTGATATAATTAAACAAAATATTCAACTCTATTTTTTTTTTACTTCCAATGGATAAGCTGGGACATTTTCTATGGTTTTGAAAACAAGAAGAATATTTATTTTACTTATACTATTAATTTTCCATAATTCATCCAGGGTGCACCTGAAAAATAATTTATTTTGTAATCTGTATTAGTCAACAATTAAAAATTTTGGGGCCCATCTCAAGTAAAAACATAGGATGCTTCATTCAAACACTATTAAAAACATTAAGACTGTGGCAGTGGAATATTAAACCAAGTGTAGAGTCCTTCTGCTGATGGGCTTTGTGTAACTACACATGTGGCATGTCAATGAAAGTAGCCTCGCTGCCAAGATTTATCTTGATGTGTCGGGGATTGGCTATTTTGGATATTAAGGCTTGCATCTCTAGCCCACACATTTAATATGTGTCACTTCTTGGAGAGAAAATTTTCATGGCAGTATGATAAGCATAAGTAAAGGGACAAAACCGGAAATTTCACTGCTAAATACCTGATACATTTTCAGTTTTACTTCCTTAAAAGTTCCAAATCAGAAAAAAAAAATCTCCTCTGGCACTGTAAAAAAAGAAACTGTAGGTGAAAATGAAGCAAGATTAGACGGATGAGAATCTCTGTGAAGAAGATCTTCATTGACAACAAATTCGCTTCAAGGAGAGTGGCACAGGTATAGTACACAAATCTAGGGAAGTGAGTGTACAAAAGATCAAAATCTAATTTCCTTCTAAGCAACCACAAGGAGATGCATGATCTGTAAACCATAAGAGTGACAGAACATCAAGGTTAAGTTGACCTGTCTTTACAATAATATTGGAATGAACCTCAAATTCTCTCCTATGTCCAAGAGAAGGGTGAGTGAAACTTACCAAGCCCATTGAGTGGTCTGATTAAAGGACATTTAAAGAGTTCTTTTACTATCCAAGGTGAGAATTTTCCATTGAAATTTTTGTTATTACTCATTCAGGTATCCATTCAATTTCCAACATAGAAATATAGCAGTGGCTAATCCTCTGCCTGTGGCACTGGCACCCTGGGTTCTAATGCTGGTTGGGGCGCCGGATTCTGTCCCAGTTGCCCCTCTTCCAGTCCAGCTCTCTGCTGTGGCCTGGGAGTGCCATGAGGATGGCCCAAGTGCTTGGGCCCTGCACCCGCATGGGAGACCAGGAAAAGCATCTGCATCCTGGCTTTGAATCAGTGTAACTCTGGCCGTGGCAGCCATTTGGGGGGTGAACCAACGGAAGGATGACCTTTCTCTCTGTCTCTCTCTCTCTCTCACTGTCTAACTCTGCCTGTCCAAAAAAAAAAAAAAAAAAAAAAAAAAAGAAATATAGCAATACCTGGGAAACTCAGAGGCGTGTTAATATCTCACTTCGGGATACATCAAGAGGTGGCTACAAGGCCCAGCATTGTGGTGCAATGAATTAAGCTACCAGCTTACTATGCCGGCATCATATAATGGCATGTTGAGTTGAGTCCTGAGTGTTCTTCTGCTGATCCAGCATTCCTAGTAATGTGTCTGGGAAGGCAGTGGAATATGACCAACAATTTGGTCTTCTGTTTCCTATGTGAGAGACCAGTTTGAAGTCTCTGGCACCTGGCTTCAGCCTGGCTAAGACCTAGTTGTTGTGGCCCTTTGTAGAATGAACCAGAGGATGAAAGATTCTCTCTCTATCTCTCTCTATATATTTGGTCATTCTGCCTTTCAAATGAATAAGTAGATAAATCTTAAAAAATAATGAAGTGGATAGAGTGAGTGGAGAAGGTGGCATCTCCTCTCCAACAACGCTACACACTTCTTAAACATTTAGCATTTTCAATTACCCTAGGAAGAAGGCAAGAAAATACTTAAAATAACCAAATTTCCAGTTTTTTTATAATTATATTTTCTTTTTCCTGGTGTCATAAGAATAAGCATGTTTATTAATTTGAGATATAGAAAAATGATTTTCTTTCCTATACATATTTGGATTTCTTAAGATAATAGTTCATTACCCCAGCATTTTTTTTTTTACTAAAAGCCTGTGCTTTAAAGTAAATGATTACTCATGTCAATAAGTACAGGAGAACACAGATATTAAATAGATCTTCAACATTATTTATGAAATGAGTTTATTTTTATACCTACCAAAAACATAGCTACTTTAAATAGATTTTAAATTGCTGAATACAAATAGTTAATCATATTGTAACAGACTAATAGGGACTTTTCATGAAAGATACAAACCTATTCTACATGGCATATTATGCAAACACTTTCAACCTCAGGGCAACAAGTTTTCATATTACCTTTTGCATGTTTCATTCACTATGATTTTCTCTTATGCCCACTGCAAATAATGTGATTTGCTATTTTACTTGTTTTCACTTTTATTATGCCTGTTTTGAAATGATGCAAAGGTTAACATATTGTATTATTGTGTTCTAAAATGAATCTAAATCATTAAAATATTGTCAAGGAAAATAATTCTATGTAATGCATGTGAAAATTTTCAAGATAGTTTAAATTTATTCTGATTTGTCATATAAATTCAAGGGCCAGCATTTTCTGTCATAGAATCTTTCCCTGGTTTTTAACTCCATATAAACCTAGGAGAGTCAATGATCTATATTAATTGACCTACCCATTTGTAGGCCAATTTAAAAATTAGTTAAACTAGGGATATTTCCCATATTAATTTGCTGGGACTTCCATTAAAAATATGATAAACTGAATACCTTTCATTGTTTCACAAATTTAGAGGCTGGAATTTCTATGATCAAATTGTCAGCAAGGTTGACTTCTTGTGCAAGCTGAACGAGAGAATCTGGCCATGACTTTTTCCTAGCCTCTCATGGCTCACCAGCAATTTTTGGCATTCTTTTATTAATGGCAGTATATCTTATCTTCACAAAGCATTCTCCCAGTGTGCTTTTCTCTGTCTCCAAATGGCTCCTTTTTTATGAGGATGACAGTTGTATTTTATTAAGGCCCACCTCGATGGCATCATCAGAAACTATTCATCTGCAAAGATTCCATATTGAATAAGATCAAATTCATAACTACAAGGGTTAGGATTTTAATATATTTAGGAGAAACACAATTCAATTTATAGCAGTTAATTTTTAAAATATTGATGTTTCAGATATTTAGTAGATTGCAAATTTGCATTAGTTAACTCCCTGTAACTTTCCCAAATTCATTCCACTTTGACTGATTTTAAGGTTGTAATTATAGGTGAATAAAGAAGTTGTCTTGTTTTCCCAAACCAGGTTGGTGTCTAAGCCTCTTTTCCCTTTAAACATTGCTGTAGGAAGTTCATAAATTGAACAGTTGTTAGTATTTCCGCATTTACTATTCTTTTGAGAGCATCAAAAGATACACGATTATTGGGTACTTTGATTATATTATTGGTCCTGGAAAATTAGAATCTATAATATCTAATTTTATCATGTCTTTTAACAAGGAATTACTCTTTGAAATAACTAATCACTGCTTATACCCTTGATATGTCTTTAAGCATTTGCTGATCATTTGCAGAACATGTCCTGTCCTCCATCTCATGTCAAAAACTGTAAATACTTCCTGTTAATGCAGAGCTTAGGGATTCTATTAGTTTCCTTTTCATTACCTTAAAGTATCTGAGAAGAGCTTCTTTGGGAAAGAAAAAATGTAATTCAGTTTTCAATTGGAGGTTACAAGATCAAGTGAACTCATAGTCTGGCTTCTGATGGAGGCTAGTCATGAGAAATACAAATGCAGGGTCAAATGTTAGGGCAGGAAGGAGAGGGTGAACCAAGGTTGAAGTGGGACTAAAACACCCAGTGAGAACCACTCTTTGAGAACATTTCCGCTGTGACCCAAAGATCTTCTTTGGTCCCCACCTGCTAACTATCACAATTGAATCAAGTATCCATCCTTAATTCATCAACCATTCAAGTTTAGACAGCTGCATGAATTTTCTGGAAACAAATTCTGTACATCCCATAGCAGAGTCAATGGGGATGAGTCAAGTAATTGTATTTTGATTCCAGCCACTCAAATGGTTAAATCTGGGTTGGATTCCAGCCAACTCTCAGCCCTGGCTATTCTGAGCATTTAGGGAATGAACAAATAAATGTAAAGTTTCTCTCTGCTTCTCATATAAGTTGAAATAATTGTAGTATGTGCATTTCTGTGCTAAAAGTGCAGTAATAGGGCTTTAGAGGATACCATATATAATTTTTAAGAATCTTCCCAAGAACAGTGTAAGTGACCTGGTTAACATCAAGCACAAAATATTAAAGTATTTAGATGGGAACCTGACATGTCATCAGAGGGACCACAAACTCTTAAAGCTACAGCAATAAACCCTGAGCGCATTTTTACACTGCAGAGAGAACAGTGAAGAAAGAAGGGAGGAGAAGGCTAAATCATGTTATGCTTTATCTCCACCTCCTCCCAAATAAATCTGCTTTTATTTTAAAAGTGAGATAGTTAAGAACAATTCATTAACAAATCATATTTTGAAATACGAATGTCTAGTCTAAACTGTGTAAAATGTTGAAATGTATACAACTTACTCTGAGCTCAATATGAAAAAAAAATTACTACTATGAAGGACTAAAGAACATAATGATTTCAGCATTTTTTTCCTAATTGTTTCCTGGACTGAGAAAATAGTATACAAAGTCCCTTTGGTTCAGGATCTTTTATTTATGAACCATTGTCTATGAACTTAATGTTGCCTAAACATATTCTTTCTAGTTTAAGAATTCTAGCTATTGTCAAAGTTACAATTTGTGAAGAAATGAACGGATAGCACCATGTTCCCTGATAGGAAAAACCAAAATCAGGGACTGGGGAACTGTATCCTGAAGGAGAAGACGGTGCTGGTGCCTTCCAGATGAAGATGGAGAAATGGGGCAATGGTAAAATAATTACAGAAACAGTCTTTTACTGAAATATATTCCTCATGATTCATGTAGTCAACCAATTAAATTTACAACCCTATCTCTTTAACAAAAGATTTTTGGATTTCAAACACAAACTTTTCTTGCTCAATTAACAGAATTTTTAAATAAAACTGATATTAGGGCTATAATATTAGAGGCCAACTTATAACTTTCTAGTATCTGATTTGAGTATAGCACATATGTAATACAGAATAAAGTTGGCTCAAAATTTATGATAATGAATTATATGTATATAGCATATATGATATGAATGTATAGGACTGTATATGAATGTAGAAATATTCATTTCATCATTCATTCATGCATCATTCTTCATTATTTACAAATGTAGGTGATTAAGACAAAAATTGCATTGACTTTTATTGCTGGTCTACTACATATTGTCACAGTGCTTCTTCTTCCTTGGCAGTAATTAATCAGGTAATATCATAACAATCCTATCAATTAAGTATGATCATCATTTTTTATTTAGATATAAGAAAAATGAAATACATAGAAAGTAATATGCCAGGAGTTTGAAAAATGGCATGAATCAAACTTTAGGAATGAAGTAAAGATGTATTGTTCCAAAACATGAGATTTTAATCATTATAACCTTGCAAGAAATTTCAAAGGAGTCTATATGAGAGAGATATTTTGTTATATAATGTAATTCTTGACCGTACAGGAGAAATTGTAATACAAGTAATTTTTAGAGTGACAATCGCTTTGAATTTAATTTTTTGTTGTTATTGCTATATTTCTCACAAGACAGAGACAACATATTTAGATAAGTGATACATTTGATAAGTGAGACAAACAGAAATATATTTATACATGTACCCGTGGTTACTTTGTGGAAAAGCTAGAAATAAAAATCAATGTTTTCATCATTCATCTAAAGTTACTGCTATTGATTCACATTACCTTGAAATTCATACCCATTGTCATTTGGTCTAAGGAAGTGAAGTGAATACAGCATTCTTAGAGTTGTATTTATGAGCTTCATTGAATATGTTCTCTCTGTATTAATATAACATTAACATGACAATTGATGGGAAAAGATAAATAAAGGTTTATTACTCCAGAAAAAAAAATAACCAAAGCACTATACTACTGTTAATTAAAATATGAGGTAGGTGCCTATATCATAGGGTAGCAGGTTAAGCTGCTCTTTGTGATATTGGACATCCTGTATCTGAGCACTGGTTTGAGTCCCAGCTGTTCCACTTCTGATCCAGCTCCTGTTAATGGTTCAAGCTCTTAGGCCCCTGTAACCCACATGAAGGAGACCCTGAAGGAATTCCAGTCTCCTGGCTTTTCTCATTTGTGGAGTGGAATCAGTGGGTAGAACTCTCTCTCTCTTTCTCTCACTTTCTTCCACTCTTTCTCAAATAAATAAAACAAATCAAATAAATTAAAATCTCTACTAAATCAATCTTTTATGACAAAGAATATAAGATAAAATATTTCTGTAATTTGTCTCTTTTGTCATTACTTTTATATAAATAGAAACTCTAAATTCAAAGTTATCTCTCAGATACTTCTGAGTTCATTCATGACAAAGAACTTGCTTCTTAGAGTACTTTAGCTTTACTCATTTTTAGTTACATTTGGATAAAAATCTCAGCTCAAATATGATCAATTATAGCTATAGAAAATTGTCAGCTCCTTGAAGCTGTAAAATTGCATGCATCAGAATTTGCAAACATTTTTTATATCTATAGCAATTTTTTAATGAAGTCAACAAATTTAATGAATCTGTATCCCCTCAAATTTTAATGATATTATACTAGCATTAATAATTCACATTTCGGGGCCAGCTCTGTGGTGTAGCAGCTAAAGCAGCTGTCTGCAGCGCCAGTATCCCATTTAGGCGCCACTTTGAGACCCAGCTACTCCACTTCTGATCCAGCTCTCTGCTATGGTCTGGGAAAGCAGTAGAAGATGGCCCAAGTTCTTGGGCCTCTACACTCACGTGTGAGACCTGGAAGAAGCCTCTGGCTCCTGGCTTCAGATCAGTGCAGCTCCAGCCATTGTGGCCAACTGGGGAGTGAACCACCAGATGGAAGACCTTTCTCTCTCTCTCTCTCTCTCTCTCTCTCTCTCTCTCTCTCTCTCTCTCTCTCTCTCCTCTCTGTGTAACTCTGACTTTCAAATAAATAAAAAAATCTTAAAAAAAGAAAGAAAGTGAAGCCAGATAAACCATCTAAAACACAGAAAACTGTGTGACAAAAAAAAAAGAGGCAACAATAAACACAATTAAAACATTTGAACATGTATGTGTGATAGATAAGAAAATATGTGATTTTATATCCCTAATAGGATGTTTATTTTCAAACTTGTAATTTTTGTGTTATTTTAAAAGCTGCCATTCTAGAATCATGAACAAACATATTCTAAAGTTTCTATAATTTCTTCTCACTTGGAAATATTTTGAGAAATATGAACAGTGATATAGTTCCTAAATTTAATGAAAGAAGTTTTCATAAATCAGAAAGTTACATATTTAACTTTGAAAATTTTCTAGTTATGCACTTATGTTTACTAAAAGTATATCAATAATATACAAAGTATTCTGCCATAGATAAGTAGAAATAATATTAATTTTCAGTTATCACATTTTATTTCCTTCTAAACAAATCATTTAATGTAAACACCTTTTGCAATTCACTGTTTACTGTATAAAATTAGTTAATTGTAAATACATTCATGCCTTTCATATGGTTTTTGGGTATCATATTCTTCAATTTGGTTGGCTAATCCTCTGCCCATGGCACCGGCATCCCATATGGGTGCCAGATTCTAGTCCCGGTTGCTCCTCTTCCAGTCCAGCTCTCTGATGTGGCCCGGGAGGGCAGTGGAGGATGGCTCAAGTCCTTGGGCCCCTGCACCCTCCTGGGAGACCAGGAAGAAGAACCTGACTCCTGGCTTAGCACAGCGCCGGCCGTAGCAGCCATTTGGGGAGTGAACCATCAGAAGGAAGACCTTTCACACTGTCTCTCTCTCTTTCACTGTCTGACCCTATCTGTAAAATAAATAAATTTAAAAAAAGAAAAGAAAAAACATCAAGTTGTATGAAATCGGGTCCACAAATAATAGGATAAGTGCAACAAAGTTCACATATATGGACAATGTTAGTTGGAAATTTGAATCATTTTTTTAAGTTGAAATAGAGCTCATTATGTTGAAGCTTCAAAGCACAATCACTTAACTGTATCTACAAAATAATGGAGTCATTATTACTAAACCATATGTAGATCTGAAAATAAACAGCAGTTAACAGATTTCTCTTCTTTACTTTCCTTCTTTCCCTCTGCTCAAAATTATGCCCAGAAGGAGAAGAAAATTTTAATTTCTCAATTAGATATCAAAGAATAACAAGCATTTATGAGAATTGAGAGGAATGATGTACAGCAATGACTTCCTTACTGTCAGGAGGAACTGTGCTACCAGTACTGGGAAATGAGATTAGTTTAGGTTTGCTATTTTCAGCTAGAACTTGAACTCCTTTGCAACTCACTTTTATTCCTTCTCTTCTTCCTCCTCTTCCTCCCATTCCTCCTCCTCAACCTCAACTTCTTCCTCCTTGTTTTGAGGCTATAGTTACAAATTGGAATATATTGAATCATTATTTTTGTTTTTGTGTTTTTTTTATTTGTAAGATAGAGTTACAGGCAGTGAAAGAGAGAGAGACAGAGAGAAAGGTCTTCCTTCCATTGGTTCACTCCCCAAGTGGCTGCTATGGCCAACGCTGCACTGATCCGAAGCCAGAAGCCAGGTGATTCTTCCTGGTTATATGAGTTTCATGTATTTTGTAAATAGACTGAGGAACTTTGTGACATTTCCCCCTCTAAACATCCCTCCCACCCATGCTCTCTCTCACACATTCCCACTCTTAATTTTTACAAAGGTCTATTTTCAGGTTACTTAATGATCATATAGTTAACCATAACTAAGTAAAACATTTCAACAAATAGTATGAAGAAAAAAGAAAAGGAAAAAAAAAAACTGTTCCTCAATGGAAGCGACAAGGCTATAAACAATCATCAAATCTCAAAATGTGTATTTCACTCCAATACATTACATTTCAGGTACTCTGTTAGCTAACCCAGATCAGGTAAAATATATGATATAGTCTTTTTAGGACTGGCTTATTTCACTAAGTATAATGGTTTCCAGTTAAATGATTTTGTTGCAAAAGACAGGATGGCATCATTTATTTTAGAGCTGAGTAGTACTCCATCGTGTATATATACCATCCAATCAACATTTAAAAGATATCTGATTTGGTGGTAGAGTAGAAGTTATGATTACAAAGGAATGAGGCCCAAGTACCCTGACTCTGTCCTTTGTTCTAGACCCTGTCTAGCATACTTGGGCCTCATTCCTTTGTAATCATAACCTCTACTCTACCTCCAATGGCTCTACTCCCAACCTGTGTGTACTGATGGTCCTCTTCCCCACTTCATGCTGTATAATGGTTCAAACCTGGTAAATGCCACTCTTAGGATCATTGGTTACTATCCTCACTCTGTCTTTTATGACCTCGTCTAAATATGATCAGATTCGGCAAACTTGGAAGGCTTCCATAGCCTTGGCAACTCATGACGATAGCCTAGGGTGGTTACTGGCGCCATAAACTAGAGTGTCAATTTGTTGGGTCAACAACAGGAGCCACTGTGCACTAGCTCCTCATGTGGGATCTCTGTCCTTAATGTGCTGTACATTTTGATTTAATGCTATAACTAGTACTCAAACATATGTTTCAGTTAGTGTTTCTATGTGGGTGCAAACTGTTGAAATATTTATACTAAATTGATCTTCTGTATATAAAGATAATTGAAAATGAATCTTGATGCAAATGGAAGGGGAGAGGGAGCGGGAGAGGGGAGGGTTGCGGGTGGGAGGGAAGTTATGGGAGGGGGAAGCCATTGTAATCCATAAGCTGTACACTGGAAATTTATATTCATTAAATAAAAGCGAAAAAAATAAAAAAATTAAAAAAAGATATCTGATTTGATTCCATGTCTTTGCGATTATGAATTGTACTGCAAGGAACATGGGGTACAGATAAATCTATCAGATGCTTATTTCTTTTGCTTTGGGTAAATTCACAGAAGTGGAATTGCTGGATCATATTTTTTTGTATATATTTATAGTTCTGAGGTATCTCCATACTGTCTTCCACAGCAGCTACACGGGTGTACATGCCCACCAACAGGGTAATTTCCCCCACATCCTCACCAGCATTTGTCATTTGTTGATTTCTTTTTTTTTTAATTTTATTTAATGAATATAAATTTCCAAAGTACAGCTTATGGGTTACAATGGCTTCCCCCCTCCCATAACTTCCCTCCCACCCGCAACTCTCCCCTTTCCCGCTCCCTTTCCCCTTCCATTCACATAAAGATTCATTTTCAATTCTCTTTATATACAGAAGATCAGTTTAGTACATATTAGGTAAAGATTTCAACAGTTTGCCCATATAGCAACATAAAGTGAAAAAACTACCATTGGAGTACTAATTATAGCATTAAATAACAATGTACAGCACATTAAAGACAGAGATCCTACATAATAGTTTTTTAAAAAAATTAATTTTCTATGCCATTTCCACTTTATCACCAGGTTGTTTTTTTTCATTTCCAATTCTCTTTATATACAGAAGATCAATTCAGTATATAATTAGTGAAGACCTCATCAGTTTGTACCCACACAGAAACACAAAGTATAAAAATACTGTTTCAGTACTAGTTATAGCATCACTTCACATTAGACAACACATTAAGGACAGATCTCACATGGGGTGTAAGTACACAGTGACTCCTGTTGCTGACTTAACAATTTGACACTCCTGTTCATGGCGTCAGTAATCTCCCTAGGCACTACTCATGAGTTGCCATGGCTATGGAAGCCTTTAGAGTTTGCTGACTTTGATCTTATTCTGATAGGGTCATAGTCAAAGTGGAAGTTCTCTCCTCCCTTCAGAGAGATTTACCTCCTTGTTTGATGGCCCCGTTCTTTCCACTGGGATCTCACTCACAGAGATCATTCATTTAGGTCTTCTTCTTTTTTTTTCCCATGATATCTTGGCTTTCCATGCCTGCTATACTCTCATGGGCTCTTCAGCCAGATCCTAATGCCTTGAGGGCTGATTCTGAGGCCAGAGTGTTGTTTAGGACACCTGCCATTCTATGAGTCTGCTGTGTATCCCGCTTCCCATGTTGGATCTTTCTCTCCCTTTTTGATTCTCTCAGTTAGTATTAGCAGACACTTGTCTTGTTTGCGTGATCCCTTTGACTCTTAGACCTATCAGTGTGATCAATTGTGAGCTGAAATTGATCACTTGGACTAGTGCAATGGCATTGGTACATGCCACCTTGATGGGATTGTGTTGGAATCCCCTGGCACATTTCTAACTCCACCATTTGGAGCAAGTCCAATTGAGCATGTTCCAAATTGTACATCTCCTCCCTCTCTTTTTCCACTCTGAAATTTAACAGGGATCACTTTTCAGTTAAAATTTAAACATCTAAGAATTATTGTGTGTTAATTACTGAGTTCAACCACTAGTACTAGAACAACAACAACAACAACAAATACTAAAAAGGATAAAGTATTACATTGTACATCAACAGTCAGGACAAGAGCTGATCAGGTCATTGTTGCTTATAGTGTCCATTTCACTTAACAGGTTTCCCCTTTGGTGCTCAGTTGTCACCGATGAGAGAAAACAAATGATATTTGTCTCTTTGGGACTGGCTTAATTCACTCAGCATGATGTTTTCCAGATTGCTCCATCTTGTTGCAAATGACCGGGTTTCGTTGTTTCTTACTGCTGTATAGTATTCTATGGAGTACATGTCCCATAATTTCTTTTTCCAGTCTACTGTTGATGGGCATTTGGGTTGGTTCCAGGTCTTAGCTATTATGAATTGAGCTTCAATAAACATTAAGGTGCAGACCGCTTTTATTTTTGCCAATTTAATTTCCTTTGGGTAAATTCCAAGGAGTGGGATGGCTGGGTTGTATGGTAGGGTTATGTTCAGGTTTCTGAGGAATCTCCAGACTGACTTCCATAGAGCCTTAACCAGTTTGCATTCCAAACAACAGTGGGTTAGTGTCCCTTGTTCCCCACATCCTCTCCAGCATCTGTTGTTGGTAGATTTCTGAATGTGAGCCATTCTCACCGGGGTGAGATGGAACCTCATTGTGGTTTTGATTTGCATTTCTCTGATTGCTAGTGATCTTGAACATTTTTTCATGTGTCTGTTGGCCATTTGGATTTCCTCTTTCGAAAAATGTCTATTGAGGTCCTTGGCCCATCTCTTAATAGGGTTGTTTGTTTTGTTGTTGTGGATTTTCTTGATTTCTTTGTGGATTCTGGTTATCAATCCTTTATCTGTAGTATAGTTTGCAAATATGTTTTCCCATTCTGTTGGTTGCCTCTTCACTTTCCTGACTGTTTCTTTTGAAGTACAGAAACTTCTCAATTTGATGCAATCCAAATGTTAATTTTGGTTTTGACTGCCTGTGCTGCTGGAGTATTTTCCAAGAAGTCTTTGCCGGTACCTATATCTTGCAGGGTTTCTCCAATGCTCTCTAATAATTTAATGGTTTTTGGTCATAGATTTAAGTCTTTAATCCATGTTGAGTGAATTTTTGTGTAAGGTGACAGGTATGGGTCTTGCTTCAAGCTTCTGCACGTGGAAATCCAATTTTTCCAACACCATTTATTGAATAGACTGTCCTTATTCCAGGGATTAGATTTGGATCTTTGGTCAAATATAAGTTGGCTGTAGATGTTTGGATTGATTTCTGGTGTTTCTATTCTGTTCCATTGGTCTATCCATCTGTTTCTGTACCAGTACCATGCTGTTTTGATAACAACTGCCCTGTAGTATGTCCTGAAATCAGGTATTGTGATGCCTCCGGCTTTGTTTTTATTGTACAGGATTGCTTTGGCTATTCGAGGTCTCCTGTGTCTCCATATGAATTTCAGCATCATTTTTTCCAGATCTGAGAAGAAGGTCTTCGGGATCTTGATTGGTATTGCATTGAATGTACAAATTGCTTTTGGGCGAATAGACATTTTGATGATATTGATTCTTCTAATCCATGAGCATGGAAGATTTCTCCATTTCTTGGTATCCTCTTCTATGTCTTTCTATAAGGTTTTGTAGTTTTCATCGTAGAGATCTTTAACCGCTTTGGTTAAATTTATTCCAAGGTATTTGATTGTTTTTGTAGCTATTGTGAATGGGATTGATCTTAGAAGTTCTTCCTCAGCCGTGGCATTGCCTGTGTATACAAAGGCTGTTGATTTTTGTGCATTGATTTTATATCCTGCTACTTTGCCAAACTCTTCGATGAGTTCCAGCAGTCTCTTAGTAGAGTTCTTTGGGTCCCCTAAATAAAGAATCATATCATCTGCAAAGAGGGATAGTTTGAGTTCTTCCTTCCCAATTTACATCCCTTTAATTTATTTTTCTTGCCTAATAGCTCTGGCCAAAACTTCCAGAACTAAAATTGAATAGCAGTGGTGAGAGTGGGTATCCCCTTCTGGTACTAGATTTCAGTGGAAATGCTTCCAACTTTTCCCCATTCAATAGGATGTTGGCCGTGGGCTTTTCATATATTGCTTTGATTGTATTGAGGAATGTTCCTTCCATACCCAGCTTGCTTAGAGTTTTCATCATGAAAGGGTGTTGTATTTTATCAAATGCTTTCTCTGCGTCTATTGAGATAATCATATGGTTTTTCTTCTGCAGTCTGTTAATGTAGTGTATTACGTTGATTGTTTTGCGAATGTTGAACCATCCCTGCATACCAGGGATAAATCCCACTTGGTCTGGGTGGATGATCTTTCTGATGTGTTGTTGCATTCTATTGGCCAGAATTTTATTGAGTATTTTTGCATCTATGTTCATCAGGGATATTGGTCTGTAATTCTCTTTCAATGTTGCATCTTTTTTTGGCTTAGGAATTAAGGTGATGGTGGTTTCATAGAAGGAATTTGGGAGGATTCCCTCTTTTTCGATTGTTTTGAATATTTTGAGAAGAATTGGAGTTAGTTCTTCTCTATAGGTCTGGTAGAACTCAGCAGTGAATCCATCTGGCCCTGGGCTTTTCTTTGTTGGGAGGGCCTTTATTACTGTTTCAATTTCTGTGTCAGTTATTGGTCTGTTTAGGTTTTCTATGTCTTCCTGGCTCAATTTAGGGAGGTTGTATGTGTCCAAGAATCTGTCCATATCTGATAGATATCCCTGTTTGCTGGCATACAAGTCCTTGTAGTAATTTCTGATGATTCTTTTTATTTCTGCGGCATCTGTTGTTACGTTTCCCTTTTCATCTCTGATCCTATTGATTTGGGTCTTTTCTCTTCTTTTTTTAGTTAGTTGGGCCAATGGGGTGTCAATTTTGTTTATTTTTTCAAAAAACCAGCTCCTCATTTGGCTGATTTTTTGTAATGTTTTTTTGGATTCAATCCTGTTGATTTCTTCTTTGATTTTAATTATTTCTCTTCTCCTACTGGGTTTGGGTTTGGTTTGCTGCAGATTTTGTAGATCCTTGAGATGACTTGAAAGCTCATCTATTTGGTGCCTTTCCAATTTCTGGATGTAGGCACCTATTGATATAAACTTTCCTCTTAACACTGCTTTTGTTGTATCCCAGAGGTTTTTGTATGTTGTGCTGTTATCCTCATTTACTTCCAGAAAATTTTTGATTTCTCTTTTAATTTCTTCTATGACCCATTGTTCATTCAGGAGCATGTTGTTCAATCTCCATGTATTTGCATGTGCTCTAGGGATTCCTGAGTTTCTAATTTCCAATTTCATTCCTTTGTGGTCTGAGAAGCTGCATGGTATGATTCTAATTCTTTTGAATTTGCTGAGACTTGCTTTATGGCCTAGTATGTGATCAATCCTAGAGAAGGTTCCATGTACTGCTGAGAAGAATGTAAAGTCCTTAGATGTAGGATGAAATGTTCTGTAGATATCTGTTAGATCCATTTGGGCTATAGTGTCATTTAAATCTGCTGTCTCCTTGTTGATCTTCTGTCCTGTTGATCTGTCTATCTCAGAGTGGAGTATTGAGGTCCCCCAGTACTATTGTATTGGGGTCTAAGTCTCCCTTTAAGTCCCTTAACAAGTCTTTTAAATAAGCTGGTGCCCTGTAATTAGGTGCATATACATTGATAATCGTTATATCTTCCTGTTGAATGGATCCCTTAATCATTAAATAGTGCCCCTCTTTGTCTCTCCTAACAGTTTTTGTGGTAAAGTTTATGTTGTCTGATATTAAGATGGCTATACCCGCTCTTTTTTCATTTCTGTTGGCATGGTATATCTTTTTCCAGCCTTTCACTTTCAGCCTGTATGGATCATTGTTGGAAAGATGAGTTTCTTGTAAGCAGCAGAAAGATGGGTTTTATTCCTTAACCCAATCAGCCAATTGGTGTCTTTTAACTGGACAGTTCAAGACATTAACATTCAATGTGACTATTGAGAAGGAGTAACTTTGCCCTGCCATTTGCAAAGATACTTTCTAATATATGGTTTGAGATTCCTGTGATCTTTTGCTGTGAGGTTTCCTTCCTTTACCTTTTTTCATATTGGTGACCGTGTTTCTGCCTTTCTGTATGTAACACATCTTTAAGCATCTTTTGCAGGGCTGGACAATAGGCGACAAATTCTTTCAATTTCTGTTTGCTGTGAAAGGTCTTTATTTCACCTTCATTCATAAATGAGAGCTTTGCAGGATATAATATTCTGGGTTGGCAGTTTTTCTCTCTTAGTACCTGGGCTATGTCTCGCCATTCTCTCCTATCTTGTAGGGTTTCTGAAGAGAAGTCAGCTGTGAGTCTAATTGGAGATCCTCTGAGAGTAATCTGGCGTTTCTCTCTTGCACATTTTAGGATCTTTTCTTTATGTTTCACTGTGGTGAGTTTGATTACGACGTGTCGTGGTGAGGATCTCTTTTGGTCATGTTTATTAGGGGTTCTATAACTTCCTGTACTATGTTGTCTCTGTCCTTCTCCAAACCTGGGAAATTTTCTGCTAGTATCTCACTAAAAAGGCCTTCTAATCCTTTCTCCCTCTCCATGCCTTCAGGAACTCCTAGGACCCGAATGTTGGGTTTTTTAATAGTATCCTGTAGATTCCCGACAATATTTTTTAGATTTCTAATTTCTTCTTCTTTTCTTTGGTTTGCCTGTTTCCTTTCCTGTGCTCTGTCTTCTAATTCCAATATTCTCTCTTCTGCTTCACCCATTCTGTTTTTAAGGCTTTCTAATGTGTTTGTCATTTGATCTATTGAATTCTTCATTTCATTATTGTTTCTCATCACTATCACTGTTTCTTGTTCTACTAGTTGTTTCATTTCATTTTGATTCCTCCTTAATATTTCATTTTCGCAAGAGAGGTTTTCTATCTTGTCCATTAAGGATTTCTGTAGTTCAAGAATTTGTTTTTGAGAGCTTCTTAATGATGTTACCAATTTTTTGAGATCTGCTTCTTGCATTTCTTCTATCTCTTCATCTTCATAATCTTGGATTGGGGTGCCTTTTTCATTTGGGGGCATGAGAGTGTCTTCCTTGGTCTTGTTACCTTGGTTTCTACTTTTGTTTGGCATCTTGGAGGTGTGGCCAAAGAGCTCTGTTTGGTTCTTCAGTGTTGCCTAGGCTAAAGAGTTTGTTTTTCTTATGTAAATTGGTCCCTGCTCTTTGTCTTTCTGGGGTTTGTAAGGAGAGTGCAGAGAGGCTAGTGTCCCAGCTGGTTCCCCCCCCCCTTTTTTTTTTCTTCCAGTCAGCCTGGTGTAGTTCCCCCTCTCCCCCCGCGTAAGCTCGGAACAAGGTCTAACCTTCGCGGCCAATGTCTCGGGTTACCTGTGCTTCCAGCGCTGGGGCTCAAATTCTGTGGGTGGGCTTCTGTAGCTGGGTTTGCTGTTTTCCCAACTCTAGTGGATCCATGTCCGTGGCGTGGCTCAGTGTGGGTCAGGTCAGGTCGGCGTGGCGCAGCTGGGTGCTGCTAGGTGTGGCTCAGGGCGGCTCCGTGCGGCTCGGCAGGGCTCGGCGCGGTGCAGCGTGGTGCGGCAGTGGGCCACCTTACTCTCCTCTTAGGTCCTCCGTGTCACATCCACTAGATCTGGAAGAGTTTCCTCTGCAGTTTTTTCCTCTGAGTCTCTTCTTAAGGGTACAGTAACTCCACCCTTGTTAAAATTTCTTTTCCCAAACTGTTGTGTGCACCCTCCCTCTTCCGCCATCTTGGCTCCACCCCGTCATTTGTTGATTTCTATATTAGAGCCATTCTAACTGGAGTGAGGTAAAACTTCATGGTGGTTTTGATTTGCATTTCCCTAATGGCTAGTGATCCTGAGCATTTTCTCAAGTGTCTGTTGGCCATTTCCTTTTCTCTCTTGAAAAATGCCTGTTTAAGTCCTTTAATTCTCAACTGAATTGTTTATTTTGTTGTTGGTGAAGTTCTTGAATTCTTTATATATTTTGGATTCTAAGTCTTTGTCAGTTGTGTAGTTTGCAAAAATTTCTCCCATCTCTCAGTTGTCTCTTCACTTTGCTGAATGTTTGTTGTGCAGTGCAGAAACCTCTAAGCTTGATATAATCCCATTTGTCAATTTTGACTTTGATTAACTGTGCTTCGGGGTCTTTCCAAGAAGTCTTTGCCTGTGTCAATGTCTTGTAGATTTTCACCAATGTTCTCTAGTAATTTGATGGTATCAAGTTACTAAATCATAGATTTAGATCTTTGATCCTTATTTGTGGATTTTTGTGTAAGGTGTTAGTTGTGAACCTAGTTTCAAACTTCTACATGTGGGGATCCAGTTTCCAGCACCATTTATTTAATACACTGTCCTTGCTCCAGGGATTTATTTTAGCGCCTTCGTCAAACATAATTGGTTGTAGATTCATGTATTGATTTCCAGGGCTTCTATTCTGTTCCTTTGGTCTACTAGTCTGTTTTCATGCCAGTACCAGGCTATTTTCATTATAAGTGCCTTTTAGTATGTTTTTTTTTGTTTGCTTGTTTGTTTTTTAGATTCAATTGTTTACTTGAAAGTCAGAATTACATAAAGAGAGAAGGAGAGGCAGAGAGAGGGGGGATGGTTTTCCATCTACTGGTTCACTTCTCAGATGGACACAAGGGGTTGAGCTGCGCCAATACGAAGCCAGGATCAAGGAGCTTCCTCCAGTTCTCTCACATGGGTACAGGGGCCCAAAGACTTTGGCCATCTTCCACTGCTTTTGCAGGCCGTAGTATACAGCTGGATCAGAAGTGGAGCAGCTGGGATACTAAGCGGTGCCCATATGAGATGCCAGCATGCAGGCAGTGGCTTTATACAGCAGACTCATAGAATCACAGATGTCCTAAACAAAACTCTGGCCTCAGAATCAGCCCTTAAGGCATTCGGATCTGGCTGAAGAGCTCATGAGAGTATTGTAGGCATGGAAAGTCAAGACACCATGCAAAAGAAAAAAAAGGAAGACCTAAATGAAAGATCTCTGTGAGTGAGATCCCAGTGGAAAGAACGGGGCCATCAAAGAAGGAGGTACCTTTCTCTGAAGGGAGGAGAGAACTTCCACTTTGACTATGACCCTATCGGAATAAGATCAAAGTCGGCGAACTCTAAAGGATTCCATAGCCATGGCAACTCATAACTAGAGCTTAGGGAGATTACTGACGCCATAAACAAGAGTGTCAAATTGTTAAGTCAGCAACAGGAGTCACTGTGTACTTACACCCCATGTGGGATCTGTCCTTAATGTGTTGTCTAATGTGAAGTGATGCTATAACTAGTACTGAAACAGTATTTTTACACTTTGTGTTTCTGTATGGATGCAAACTGATGAAATCTTTACTAATTATATACTGAATCGATCTTCTGTATATAAAGATAATTGGAAATGAAAAAAAAAACTGGTGTTAAATTGGAAATGGCATAGAAAATTAATTAATTTTTAAAAATATATTATGTAGGATGTCTGTCTTTAATGTGCTGTACACTCTTATTTAATGCTATAACTAGTACTCCAACACTATTTTTTTCACTTTATGTTGCTATATGGGGGCAGACTGTTGAAATCGTTACCTAATATATACTAAACTGATCTTCTGTATATAAAGAGAATTGAAAATGAATCTTGATTTGAATGGAAGGGGAGAAGGAGCGGGAGGGGGGAAGCCATTGTAATCCATAAGCTGTACTTTGGAAATTTATATTCATTAAATAAAAGTTTAATAAATAAAAAAAAAACTTCCAAGACTATATTAAATTGCAATGGTGAGGGTGGGCAACATTGAAAGTGGTTTCCAGATCATAATGGCAATCCTTCCAGGTTTTCTCCATTCAATAGGATGTTGACTGTGGGTTTGTCATAGATTGTCTTGATTGTGTTGAGGAATGTTCCTTTTATACACAATTTGTTAAGGTTTTTATCATGAATGATGTTGTATTTCATCAAATGCTTTGTTAGCAACAGATGATTTTTGTTCTTCAGTTTGTTACATTTATTGATTATAGAATGTTGAACCATCTCTGAATACAATATCTACCATATCTTTTTCTGGCTTAGCATTTAGGTGATACAAGCTTCAGAGCTTTGGAGAATTTGCTCCCATTCAATTATTTTGGATAGCTTGAGAATAATTAAAATCATATCTTTTAAAAATTTCTGGTATAATTCAGCAGTGAAGCTGTCTGGTCCTGGGATTTTCTGTGTTGGGAGAATCTTTACTATTGATTCAATTTCTATCTTGGTTATTGGTCTGTTTAGGTTTTCTATGTCTTCATGACTCAATTTTGATAGATTGCTTGTATCTAGGAATCTATCCATTTCTTTTAGGTTTCCCAATTTGTTGTCATATAGATCTTCGTAGTGATTCCTGATGATTCTTTTTATTTTTTGTGATATCTGGTTTTAACATTTCCTTTTTCATCTCTGATTTTATTGATGTGTTGAGGTGGATTTGTTCTGAGAGGAGGAGCACAGTGGGGGCAAGAGGTGCAGAGTCACCACACAGACACCAGGAGTCCAGTGAAAGCGGGCTAGAGGTGAGCAGCTTGCAGACTCGTTTATTTCAGTTTGTGCAGCAGCTTATATAGCCGAGGCAGCCAATCCAGTCATGGGGCGGTTTATGTCCTAACCAATCACTGCCTGTTGCCAGGCAGGCTCCTTTGCCAGGTCGGTTCCGAATCCATTCCTGAGTAACTGATGCTCGCTTGCCTGTGGCCATCTTGGCATGGCCTTCTCATTCCATCACATTTTCTACTTTTTTGTTTTTTGTTTTTTGGGGGGGTGGTTAGTTTGGCCAATGGTATATCAATTTTGTTTATTTTTTCAATACTTTATTTTTTCAGTACTTCATTTCACTGATATTTTATATTGTTTTCTTGGTTTGAATTTTTTATTTCTTCTCTAATTTTAATTATTTGCTCCCTTCTACTAATTTTGGGCTTTGTTTGTTGTTTTTATAGGTTCTTGAGATGCATTGATAGCTCATTTATTTGGTACCTTTCCAATTTCTTCATGTGGGCACCAGTTGCTAGAAATTTCCCTCTTAATACTGTTTATGCTGTATCCCATAAGATTTCATATGATGTATTGTTGTCTTTATTTGTTTCCATAATTTTTTTTTAATTCTTCTATGACCCATTGTTCATTTGGGACCCTGTTGTTCAATTTCCGATTGTTATATGTGATCTAGAGTTTCTTGAGTTGTTAATTTGTTGATTTCCATATCCATTCTGTTGTGATCAGAGAAGATGCATGATATAATTTTGATTTTTTTTTAATTTGCTGAGACTTGCTTTATGGCCTAGCATATTCTATTTTAGAGAAAGTTCCATGCATTGATGAGAAGAATGTGAATTCTGTAACTTTGGGGTGAAAAGTTCTATAGATATCAGTTTGGTCCTTTGGTCCATAGTGTCAATTAACTCTGTTTTTTCTTTATTGATTTTCTGTCAAGTTGATCTGTCCATTGATGAAAGTGGCAAGTTAAAGTGCCCTTTTACTATTGTATTGGCATCTATGTCTCCCATTAGATCCATTAACATTTCTTTGAAATAGCCAAGTGCCTTGTAATTGGGTATGCATACATTTATTATAGTCACATCTTATTGTTGAACTGATCCTTTAATCAGTACATAGTGCCCTTATTAGTCTCTTCAACAGTTTTTATATTAATATCTATTTTGTCTGATAATAGGATGGTAACACCTACCCCTTTATGCTTTCCATTAGCATACAATGTCTTTTTCCTTCCTTTAACTTTCAATCTGTGTGTATTTTTTAGGTGTGGTGTGTTTCTTGTAGTCAACAAATAGATGGGTCTTGTTTTGTAATCCATGCAGTTAGTCTGTATCTTTAATGGGGGAGTTGAGGTTATTTACATTGAAGATGACTATTGATAAATAATGCAAAGACCCTGTCATTTTACCATAAATATTCTTGTCATTTACTTTGGATTTATTTTATAGTTTTCCTGGGGGATTATCTGCCTTCACATTATTGCACAATGATACCTATCTTTCTCTGTTTCTGTGTATAACACATCTGTAAGCATCTTTTGTAAGGCTGGGTGAGTAGTGACAAATTCTCTCAATTTCTGTTTCTTGTGGAAGGTCTTTATTTCACCTTCATTTTTAATGAGAGTTTTGCAGCATACAGTATTCTGGGTAAACAGTATTTTTTTCTAAAGACTTGGACTATATCTCTCTATTCCTTTCTAGCCTATAGGGTTTCTGATGATCAATTATTACTTTCACAGAAGGATTTATGATATTGTTATTCAGAATACAATATTCAAGTGAAAAACATTATGTTGGATTCTTATGTTAAAAATCACCCAAGACCACTGAAGTGTGGTAGGTTCCATAAGTAAATATGACCGAAGATTTGCTTCAGTGTCTACTCCAAGGCTAAATTGAATGTGACCAGAGTAGTGTAGTTAGAAAATTGGTAGATCTCACTTATTTCCCATGTTTGGAAAATAGCAAGGAGTAGTTGAGGTAAGAGAAGCACTCCTTTAACAGGACACATAAGTGTCCTGCATATCAGCTCACTTGTAATTTAAGGTCAAATAACTTCTGTCTAGGACATTTTAAAATATTGTTAAAGTGCATGCTAATTTTACTAAAAATACTACTAGTTGGTCTTAGCTCTGAACTCTGGAGATGTGCCAAACAATACATTACATTACATGCAATATGTCTTTCATTTGAAAAATGTGTTCCACCTGTCATACTGTAGTCTTTTGTCATTGCATTTACACCTCTGCATCCTGCTTATTTTCCTCTTGAATGCACTCTGGCTTGATATTGTATCCTCTAAAATTGATGCCAAGGATTGAACAAAATCCTCTGGCTATGGGAAACAAATATAAATTAGATTAGAAGAATGAATCTCTTACTTCACTATTGACAGTATACTTCTGTGTTTTTAGCTCCAATTTTCACTTTTTTGCCATATCAGTTTTCACTGTTAAATTTGAATTAAATTATCATGTCTTCATACTTTTAAGGTTTTTATTATAGTTAATAGTTCAAAGTAATATCTACATATTTAATTGGGTATTTGTCATCCAAATTAAGACTTTTGCTAAATATTTTAATGTTTGCATCAAGTATTCAAGTCTTTTCATGTTTCAGGTTATTTACTATTTTTTCAACTTGGTATTATAATTATTATTTTTAGAAAACAAGTTTTTAGTTGACATTGCTGTCAAATGCTTAATATTCCACTAAATGAGTTCAACAATTAAAAAAATTTAAAAAACTGTACTTGAGCAGGAAAATAGGAAAAAGGTATAAGCTGTAATCAAATGAAAGAATGCTCAACTTATATGAAGTAAATATTAAAATAGGCACAAATATTAAAATAGGCACAAACTCATTAGAACTATAATAGTATATATTTCTTTTTTTTTCTGTTTTTTATTTTTTTTTGACAGGCAGAGTGGACAGTGAGAGAGAGTGACAGAGAGAAAGGTCTTCCTTTGCCGTTGGTTCACCCTCCAATGGCCGCCACGGCTGGCGCGCTGCAGCCGGCGCACCACGCAGATCCGATGGCAGGAGCCAGGTGCTTATCCTGGTTTCCCATGCGGATGCAGGGTTCAAGCACTTGGGCCATCCTCCACTGCACTCCCTGGCCACAGCAGAGAGCTGGCCTGGAAGAGGGGCACCCGGGACAGAATCCGGCTCTCCGACTGGGACTAGAACCCGGTGTGCCAGTGCCGCAAGGCGGAGGATTAGCCTATTGAGCCACGGCGCCGGCTGTATATATTTCTTAACAATTTGTTAGATAAATTTTTAAAACAAAGTTTTACAAAATATTATATTTGAAGCAAAACTGATACAATATATTTTTTCTTTTCTTTTTTCTTAAATTTTAGCTTCCAGGTATAAGGGAGAAAATGTGGTATTTGTCTTTCTGTATCTGACTTATTTCATTCAGCACAATGTCTTCCAGTTACAACCATTTTGATCTAAATGATAATTTCATTCCTTTTTGCAGCAAATAATATTTCAGTGTGTGTTTTTATGCGTGCATGTGTGTGTGTGTGTGTGTGTAAAATGTTGGACACCTTGGTTAATTCCACACATTGGATATAGTGAACAGAATTGCTATAAAATTTTGGTACAGAAATGTCCTTGAAACCATATGTTTATTTCTTTGAGTATATAGCCAGTAATGAGATTTATGGATCATATGAGAAGCCTATTTCTAGTTTTTTAAGAAACATATATATTGTCTCCAATAGTGGCCATGCTAATTTGCATTCTCACCAACAGTGTACATGAGTTTTCTTGTCTCCAAATCCTAGCCAGCATTTGTTATGCTCTGTTTCTAAATAGTAACCATTCTGACATATGCGAGGTAGTATCTCATTGTGTTTTTGCTTTGTATTTCACTTGTGTCTACTCATATTGATCTCTTTTTCATATATTTGTAATCATCTGTATTTCTTCTTCCAAGAACTGTTGGTTTAGGTCCTTTTCCTATATTTTTAAATGATTTATTTATTTGTTGGCAACCAGAGTTACAGAGAGAGGGGTAGTCAGACACATTGAAATCCTACATCATCTGGTAAACTCCCCAGATGGCCACAACAGTCAGGGCTGAGCCAGAATAAAGCCAGGAGCTAGGAGATTCATGCAGGTCTCCCAACTGGGTGAGAGGAGCCAAGCACTTGGGCCATAGCTCCATTGCCTTCCCACACCATTAATTCTGTATCAGAAGTTGATCATCCAGAAATTAAGTGATGCCCATATGCAGTGCTGTCATTGTAGTCAATCCTTTTACACATTTTACCCACAATGCCCCTTTGCCTATTCCTCACTGGATTTGTTTATTCTTTTGCTGATACATTCCAGTTATTAATCCTTTTTCAGGTAAGTAGCTTGCAAATATTTTTTCCCATTCTATTGGCTATTTTGTCAATCTCTATTGTTTTCTGAACTGCAGAATTTCTGAATTTGATATAATCCCGTTTATCTTGTTTTGCTTTCTGCCTGTGCTTTGGGGGTCTTATTTAAGAAGTCTTATACCAATGTCTTGAAAAGTTCCCCCTACTTTTTCTTCCAGCAACTTTAGGTCTTTGATCCATCATTAGATGATTTTTCTTTTGTGTATGGTGAGAGATAGGGATCTGCTTTTATTTTCCACATATATACATCTAGTTTTCAGCTCCACATATTGAAGAACTTCTCCCTTCTCCATTACATGATCTGATCACTTTTTTCAAAAATCTGTAGGCTCTAAGTATGTGAATTAATTTAAGGAATTTCTATATTGTTCCTTTGATGTATATGTCAGTTTTTTATCCCAGTGCTATGTGGTTTTATAGTTTTGTTTCATGCGTTGAAATCATGCATTGTGATGCCTCCAGCTTGGCTTTTGTTCCTCAGGATTGCTTCCCATTACCAATAGCCAAACAATAACAAATCAAATGTGCAGAAATGAATTTAATCAAAGAAGTGAAAGATTTCTATATTGAAAATTATAGAGGGGCCGGCGCTGTGGTGCAGTGGGTAAAGCTGCCGCCTGCAGTTCTAGCATCCCATATGGGCACCAGTTCGAGTCCCTGCTGCTCTACCTCCGATCAAGCTCTCTTTTATGGCCTGAGAAAGCGTAGAAGATGGCCCAAGTCAACTCATTATGTTATGAATAAAAAGTGGAAGATGCACCTGCGTGAGAGACTTGGAAGAAGCTCCTGTCTCCTGGCTTCTGATGGGCACAGCTCTGGCCATTGTGGCCAATTGGGGAGTGAACCAGTAAATGGAGGACCTCTCTCTCTCTCTCTCTCTGCCTCTCCATCTCTCTCTGTGTAACTCTGACATCCAAATAAATAAATATTAAAAAAAGAAAATTATAAAACATTAATGACAGAAGTGATCAAGGATAAGAAAAATGGAAATACATTCCTTTTTCATGGATTGCAATAGTTAATAACATTATAAAATATCTATACTACTTAAAGGAATCTATAGATTCATTGCAATCCCTATCAAAATACCATGGTATCTCTTGCACAATTAGAAAAAAAAAATCCTAAAATTCATGTGGAATCACAGAAGACCCAGAAAAGCCAAAAAAATTATGTTACTTACTTATTTATTTATTTACTTATTATTTTGTAAATACCTCTAGCATTTATTAACACTTTTTGGTTCTTACTAAATCTTTAAAGGAATTTATTAATACACTAGAGTCCCAGGGACACTGTAAATGCGTGATAATTACTATATTCCAATTTTCATAAATGTTCAACTCAATATGCTACGAATACAAAGAGAATTCCATATAATTAGTTCATAGACATAATGCTAAGAATATAATGATATTTTTGTTCCTCCTTCCTTCCCTCTTTGTCTCTCACTTCCTCTTTCTTCTTTCTGTTTTTTTCTTTCATTCTCTTTTTTTCTTTCTTTTCATCTTTCTTTCTCACTTTTGAGATGGTATATTTTAATTTACTCTATAGTCAAAGGCTTAATGCTCCACTAAGTAAGAGACAACAAGTAAAAAAGTAAATACTCTTTAGTTCAGCATGAATTTAAGAAAGGGCTATAAAATAATCAAATGAAAATGTGGCCATTTTGCATGACAGTAAACTTTAAAATAATCACAGTTATAGATCATTAAAACCATAGTAGAATGGGTATCACTCAAAAGAGTAACAAATGCTGGTGAGGATGAGGAAAAGGGAGAACTCTTACACAATGTTGGTGGGAATGTGAAAAGTTACTGTGAATAGTAATATAGAGATTTCCTAATTTCCTTAAAAAAAACCCCAAAACTAAAAGTAGATTTGTCATATGATGCAGCAATCCCATAACTGAGTACAAACCCAAAAGACATAAACATGTTGAATCAAAGGGACAGATATCTGCACCACAATGTTTATAGCAGCACTATTCACAACAACGAAAAATATGTAATCAACCAAAGTTTTACATCAGCAGAGTGGTTAAAGAAAATGTGATATTGACACACACCCAATGGAATATTATTCAACTATTAAAAATGAAATTCTGTTTGTATCAAAATGGGTACAATCAGAGCACATCATGATGAGTGAAACAGATTGGACACAGACAGACAAGTCTCTCATGTTTTCCCTCACATGTGGGAGCTAAAATTAACAAAGATTTTAAAAATCAAAAAAATAGAGTAAAAACAAAATAGAAATGCTGATTATCAGTGCTGGTACAAATATAGTTTGTCAAACTGTGTTTTATATTTTTGTCAAACCAAATGATTAGGCATGATATATTACTATGGTTTTCAGGTCATTTATTTTAAATTTCCCTTTCACAATTCATTTTTTCCAATGATCTGTTTCCAAGTTTTATTGATACAAATCATTTGAATTTATATTGGAGATTGGCTAAAACCAATATTGGTCAAAAATTTATAAAAATTTACATTTTTCTATAAAGTGTTAATGGCTAAAAGAAAATGTACAATTTTAATCTAACTTCATTCATATTAGCAAATTAAACATTTTAGATATTTTTATCAATAACATGTACATTTATATACACTTGTATATAATTTCATGAATATAACCATTTTGTTATAGCAAATGTCAAAAATACATGACCGTTTTTGTGACTTGTAGGCTGCTTCTCAGAAATCACCTCCTTCCCAAGTTTTTAATTGATAGATTTTATCATTGGCATTTCATTTCACATCATATTGAGTTCTAATTTAAAGAATGTTCTCTGTTCTCTTTTTTGAGGCAATCACTTACTGAGAAGTATTGCAAAGGATCATTCTTCAATCATTTTTGTAAGCTACTTTATAACCTAGATATGCAGTTTATTTTGGAAATAGTATCACTTAAAATAGCAAACTCTCTCTTAATTATTCTTGGAGCATGATTTAAATTCTTAGGATGTTCATTTATTCTCTTTAGATTTTGGATACGTTTTCTTTGTTGAGTAGTTGGTACTAACAGTGGGTGAGATTTTCAATACAGTATGTCCTCTGTAAATACAATAAATTCTTATCAAACATTGCTATCTGTAGTATTATAAATTATTTTTGAAGATAATGTGCTATCTATATTTCACATATCCACTGATCCTTAAATTTTATTTTTGTTGTACATAACATATTTCCAGTATTTTTTTTTAACTTTTATTTAATGAATATAAATTTCCAGTGTACAGCTTATGGATTACAATGGCTTCCCCCCCCCCCCATAACTTCCCTCCCACCCGCAACCCTCCCCTCTCCCGCTCCCTCTCCCCTTCCATTTGCATCAAGATTCATTTTCAATTCTCTTTATATACAGAAGATCAATTTAGTATAAAGATTTCAACAGTTTGCACCCACATAGAAACACAAAGTGAAACATACTGTTTGAGTACTAGTTATAGCATTAAATCACAATGGACAGCACATTAAGGACAGAGATCCCACATGAGGAGCAAGTGCACAGTGACTCCTGTTGTTGACCCAACAAATTGACACTCTAGTTTATGGCGCCAGTAAGCATCCTAGGCTGTCGTCATGAGTTGCCAAGGCTATGGAAGCCTTCCAAGTTTGCCGACTCTGATCATATTTAGACAAGGTCATAAAAGACAGAGTGAGGATAGTAACCAATGATCCTAAGAGTGGCATTTACTAGGTCTGAACAATTATACAGCATTAAGTGGGGAAGAGGACCATCAGTACACACAGGTTGGGAGTAGAGCCATTGGTGGTAGAGTAGAGGTTATGATTACAAAGGAATGAGGCCCAAGTATGCTAGACAGGGTCTAGAACAAAGGACAAAGTCATTATTAGAGGAGCTAAGAAAGGTGCTGTCTAAGCTACAATTAAGTTTTCTGATTGAGAGGCAAATAGAACCTGACAGAAGGGGCTTGATAATAATCTGGTGGGCTTTAGGCCTTGTAAGTTAAGAGGCCCAGACCTATCTATCTCTTCACATGGGGTATATCCTAAGGGAGGTGTGAACCTCCTAGGGGAAGGCACTCTGTTGACTTTCATTACTTGGCTGGCCTGGGAGGAGAGCTGGCCAGGTAAAGGCAGGTGGCATCTCTAACAAGAAATTTACAGTTCTGCCTGCAATGTTGCTGACCCTACTTGACCATCCCCTCAGCTGCAGTGGTCACTTTGGAAGTTGGGCTGAGTGAAGGGCTTTTCAGCTTAGAGCCAATAAGATCTGTGGCTCTGACCTGGGCATCCTTCGACTCCAGGGCAGGTCCATTTCCAGTGATCCAACTCTTGGCAGAGCTGCCAGGGCTCTTCATAAGCTGACTTCTGCTGAAGCCCAGGCTTACCACTTTGAAAGCCACTGCAGTGGACTGGCCTGTTGGGTCTCCTTGAAGGCAGATCACTGTACAGATCAGCCATTAATAGGCCTGCCACCCATTGCTTCTGATGCCTAGCTTTCTTTTCCTCCTGGTTTGTGTTAAAGCAGACCAGAGGATGCAAGTCAAGGGAGTGCCTGTATCCCATCTCTAATCTTCGGTGGCCTGAACTACAAGTCTATAGTCACAGGCAATATTTACTTATTTGAAAGAAAGAGTTATGAGATTGAGGGAGTGGCAGAGAAAGAGAGGGAGACAGAGAGAGAGAGAGAGAGAGAGAGAGAGAGAGAAGCAGGGACAGAGAGAGGAGAGAGATCTTTCATTGTCTGGTTCACTCCACAACAGCTCAGTCTGAGCAAAGGCAAAGCCAGAAACCTGCATGATATTTTGTAATCCATAAGCTGTACTTTGGAAATTTATACTCATTAAATTAAAAAAAAAAAAGCCAGAAACCTGAAACTCCACCTGGATCTCCCACGTGGGTGACAGGGATCCCGGCTGTTGGGCCATCTACTGCTTTTCAAGGCACTTTAGTAGAAGCTGGATTGGAAGTGAGCAGCTGAGACTTGAACCTGTCCCAGTGTGAGATTCTGACATCACAGTGGTGGCTTAGCTTAGCTTTCTGTGCCAAAACACTGGCTCCTATTTACCCATATTTTTGTCTCTGGTTTTAAATAAAATTTTGTGACAATGTATGACTCATATCAAATAACTCAAATGTGTCTGTCTTTTCCTTTTTAAAATTCTATGCTTATTAGCCAATGTCTTTTGAAATGATAATTTTAGTGTTTCTGAAATTAAAAAAAAAAATCCTCAATTTAGCCCTTAGCTAGGTGTCATATTTCTTTGAAGAAAATTCAGGCTTCATAATTCTATTACTATCACAATTCCTAACTTGAGCTCATATGTAATTGTCAAAATAATTCTGAGATTGGATGATTGGGTAGTGAAAAAAAACATAATTGCTATAAATGCACAGAAATACATGCACATGGACTGGTGAATCATATAAGATGAGAAACACAAGTTTCAGAAGCCATATCTTTATGTATTGCTATCATCTATATTAGTCAGCTTTTTGTTACTAGAGAAAACACAAGAGACAGCTCACTTTATAAATAGAAAAGATTTACTTACCTCACTATTTTAGAATTCTCAAATCCAGGAGTACGTGGACACCATTTGTCTTCCATGGAGGTCAGCAGATGGCTTCACATCGTGACGGTGCAACATCAAGGAAGCAAGTGTATGGAAGAGTTCAGATTGATAAACAAGGGTCCAACAGTGTCTTCTGAAAACATGCCCTGAATGACATAAGGACCTCAACCAGGTCTCACTCACAGTGAGACCCATCACCTCTCACCAATCTGGTGAGAATGCTTTCAGATACAATGAATTCTTGGGGGACACAAATACTAACACCATGTCCAAACCGTTGCAATCTATATATGAATGTTTAGCAATTTCCTGGATGTTCAGAAAATGTCACAAAACTTTTTGAACATCAAAAAGGAAGCACAGTGGTGCAAATTTTTTTTCTCCGCTGTAGTTCTTCTCTTCGAAAATTTTTCCCAAACCCTTTTCAAGACCTTTTAATCACTTATGATGTTCAGAATGTACTATAGTACATTTTACTTGCCAAATTGATTCAGCTTTTAAGCAATCCTTCAGAATTCAAATAAAGTACACTATTCTGCTGACTTTAGCTCAATGGTATTCTCATAAATCAGCCAAATGCATTTATAAATCATATAAAAGAAAAATCCCTGCACTCCACACAGTTGCTAGAAATTCTATCATCAATGATCATTTATGCTCTCATTTCAGATTATTTAATAAAAAAGATATTGTGTTATAATTTGTATATTCTTGAGTGGTATGAGTATTGTTTAACTATAATTCACTAATTTTCAAGAAGCTGTATTTGAGGGAGGAAATAATATGCCTTCATTATGCTGCTATGGATGCCATAGAAAGGCATTGTCATTGAACATTTGGTGTACTAAAAAGTTAGAATAAATAAGAAGGCAAACATATTTTTCCATGTGACCAATGTGTGTTATATCTTATCTTTGCCATTTATTAGATCTATGATAGATTTCAATTCAATCATTTATAAATGAATTAGAGTATTAAATTATAAGAAAAATGAGACAAATTAAAAGCCTGGTACTTAGAATGCTTTTAATAAATGTAGATTTATTTCATATTTCTTTTATACTTCTATCACTCACAGAGAAGCGAAAATTCGTTTCTCTTTCATATTAGTTTGCTAAATGTGGCATTTCAAAATTCCAGAAGTTGGGTGGATTAAAACAATTGAATGCAATATCTTACAGTCTGTAGGACACATGTTTGCAATCAAAATACTGTCAGAGTCTTGTACCCTGTGAAGCATCTAGAACAGAATCTACTTAATGTTTTCATGTTAACTCCTAGTGTCACTGGGAATGAGTAATGTTCTCTAGGTTTCAGTGATGTGATCCTTGTCTCTGCCTGCATCTTAAAATGGTAATTTTTCCCTCGATACCCAAGTCTCAGTATCTTCATATAGTCTTTCCTCTTTTACAGGCATCAGCCTTATTGAATTACAACCCACACTAAGAACGTCATTTTCAACTGATGTCATCAGCAAAGACTCTATTTTAAACAAATAGCATATTTTCAGGTACTAGAGATTACTATCTCAGCGTGTCTTTGTTTGCTTGAAGTTGGTGGGAGTGCAATTCAATACACAGCACTTTGTATTTCAAGAAATATTCTAGGCCGGGGCCGCGGCTCACTTGGCTAATCCTCCGCCTGCGGCACGGTACCCCAGATTCTAGTCCCGGTTGGGGCGCCGGATTCTGTCCTGGTTGCTCCTCTTCCAGCCCAGCTCTCTGCTTTCGCCCGGGAGGGCAGTGGAGGATGGCCCAAGTGCTTGGGCCCTATACCCACATGGGAGACCAGGGGGAAGTGCCTGGCTCCTGGCTTCAGATTGGTGCAGCACGCTGGCCGAGGTGGCCATTTGAGGGGTGAACCAAGGGAAAAAGGAAAACCTTTCTCTCTCTTTCTGCCTATCAAAAAAAAAAAAAAAAAACAACTAAATAAATAAATATTCTAATATCAGCCAACACTTCAATTTTTCTGCTTTCAACTTATACATGCCCCCAGTTCCCTGATTTAAAGATCAGGTGTACTTTCCCAGAATTATAAAAATACTACCTTTACCATTTTAAAATCATGTAGAAATTATTTTTTGCTTGGCTAATTTTTGTAACGTAAAATGTAATTATTATAGACAGAAATAGATCTGAAAGCACAATTTGAATGTGAGCAGTTAATTAAGCTGCAAAGATTATAATATACATTATATTAAATATTATGGAAACTAAAACTGGACTTTCTTATCAGACTTTGATGGACAAAATAACAAAACTTTCTCTATACTGTGATATATTGTGTCCTTTGAAGCAACTGTGAAGTGAACCATTCAAAGGTAAAACACTCCATTGAACTGAAAAACAAACTCTGATTGAGAAATCCAATGCCCTAGGAAAAAGCAGGTTTTCTAATCTCCGTTTTCATGTCTCCTTGTGTCTTTGATGGATGATGAAAAAAGCTAAATTCTAAAAAAAAAAATAGTGACTGAAGCACTGTTACTTATTTTTTCTCATGTCGAGAAAAGTTTTTAAAGAATTCCACCCAGATGCAGACAGAATGAAAGGTAACAAGATAGTGAGAGAAAGAGCCACATCAAATTTATTATTTTATATTTTATTTCCTAATAGTAAATAAGACATATATTTCATAGGCCTTCAATATACTTGACAAGAAAGAAAGATATATGCTCATGGATTGCTATTAAGTTTATTGTTTTCTAATTTTTCAAACATAAAACTAACTTTGTAATAATTCATATTTTTTTTTTCATTTTGGCTATTTACGTTATGTCAACAGAAGAGTTGAGATTAGGATCACAGAAAAAATACTTTGTGAGGAAGATAATTTTATAATTAAGACAATGGTGTGTCTTGGAATGTATTGGCTGGAAAAATGGACTCAGATGATCTTAATCTGAATGGCGGATATTATTTTAGGATATACATATACACATGACCCAAAACATGCAACTTATGTAGCCCTGGAATCAATAAAAGAGCTGCAACAGGGTAATGGAAATGTGAAGTGCCAAGGAAGAAATGAAAAAGTGAGCGTATTAAGTAGGGTAGATACAGTAGGTCAGACTGTGAAAATAAAATTTCATTAAAGGTATCAAGACAGTTATGCATTTGGCCAAACTGATGTCCAAGACTAGCATTTCCTAAATAAAGTGAGCAGCTGGAATATATTTCCTAAGGCAGGGATTCCTGTTGCACGAAAAATGAGGCCAATGGGGCCCCAAAAGAAAAGGCAGGGGAACGAGAAACAGAAGTGGGAATTATAAAGATGACAAGGCAGCATGTCTGTACAAGATCTTATACTCATGACTAAAATTTGAAAAGCTACACTGGAGTGGTGGAGGGTGGGGTAACATTCTGTCTCTTTCTTAAAAGAATTAACTTTGGTTACTGTGCTAAGAAAATACTGTAGGGAACAATAGAGACAGAATAGAAATATGGTGGCTCATATTGAAATGCTCCTATAAAAGAGTGATGGTTGACTGTAACACTAGAATAGGTGATGAAACATTACAGGTTTTGGTGATATGTTAAAGATAGATTTGGCATAGTTTTCTGATTACATGTAGGATCAGAAGGTGAAAACTGGTTATGTGTGTGTTTATGTGTATGCGTGTAAGAGAAGTGAGACAGGCAGACAATGTCTGAGATATTGCTAAATAAAGAATGTGACTGTTAGCAACTTGAAAGATGAAATTATCATCAACTGAGAGAGAGAAGTGTGTGGACAGATGAAATGTTAAGTGCACAGGTGTGATTTTGAATGAAGAGTCAAGAGCTCATTATTATTTTATTAACTTGGAAACTTCTACTTGCCATCCATTTAGCATCCTCAAGAGATGATAGAATTTTACATATTGTACTCATTTTTTCTTCCTTTGTTCTGACCAAGGAAGAATCAGTGAAGAATCATACAACTGCAAAGTGGGTTAAGATTCGAATAAAGGACTAGACATTCCTTTTCCAATACAGACTGAGATCAAAGCCATTATTCCAACCTAAGCCAAAGAAGAGATATCAAGTCACAAGTCTATAAAAGATTAAAAAAAAAAAAACTTGATCACATTATAATTTTTATATCTGAAAATGCCTGGAGCTTTGATTTCATTTACCATTGGTGTGTATATATGGAGGATGGAGCATAACTGAGATCAGCATTAAAGTAAAATGTAGAATTTACCCACCTAAATATGGCTAAGACATGCACACATGAAACATACAGTGAATTAAATAAAAAATGGGATCTACCTAAACAAGAACATCTAATATATGCTCATGTGCATATCGAGACAATTGAGACATATTGAAATATTACATTAAATACAAATCAGTGGATTATTATAATATATGCTGAATTAGAATATTAAAAATAAAATAATATGAAAAATAAAAATATGATGTATGGGGATATTTTATAGGGATATAATATCAAAAGGTAATTCTGAGATACAGTAATAATAGTTTAAAATGCTGTTTTATATTTAACAAGAATTTGCTGTTTTGTTATATGGTGGTGCTTGTTACTCTATTAAAAAGAAATATTTTAAATTTATTTTGGTATGTTTCAAAGCTATAAGAAATTAAATACACTTTGAGTAGTAGAAGACATTTACACAGAAATATTTCTTTGTGAAAAAAATCCAAAACAGTGGCTTGAGTGTGAAAATAGTACATACTCTCAAGTATAAGTAAGACTTTTTGTTATACAAAACTGCACAGTAATGGAAAAATAAAAGCAAAAAAAATGAAAAAGAAACCATAATTCTTGGGGAATTGAGGATATATTGACACAGGACAAGCTGGAAGGCAGAAACAGGAAATTTAAGAAGCGAAAAAAAAATTCCTGAAAAAATAATAAGTGCATAGCTAGTGTAATGAAACATGCAAGTAAGACAAAAACTATCAACAGAAAATGATCTGTTCAGTGGAGAAGAAGCAAGTTAAACTTTAAATAAACTATGTGTGAATGTCTAATTTGATTTTAGAACAGAAATTAACAAGAAAACCATGTTTAATAAATAATATTTTACTCAAAAATATTGTTGAGAAAGCAGATGAAGGCGGGTCAGGATCAAAACCATCATGAGAATGCATATCATGGGGCCAGCGTTGTGGTGTAGCAGGAGCAGCTGCCACCTGCAAGCTTGCATCCCATATGGGTGGTGGTTCATGTCCCACCTGCTCTACTTCTGACACAGATCCAGACTAATGTCCTGGGAAAAGCAGTGCATGGTGGCCTAAGTATTGGGGCCCCATCAACCAGCTGGGAGACTGGGATAAAACTCCTGGCTCCTGGCTTTGGCCTCTTAGAGCATAGGCTATTGCAGACAGCTGGGGAGTGAACCACCAAAAGGAAGATCTCTCTCTCTCTCTCTCTCTCCCTCCTTCTCCCTCTGCAACTAGCTTTCAAAATAAATAAATAAATCTTTTTTTTAAATTTTTTTTAATTTTTAAAATTTTTTTTAACTTTTATTTAATGAATATAAATTTCCAGTGTACAGCTTATGGATTACAATGGCTTCCCCCTCCCATAACTTCCCTCCCACCCCCAACCCTCCCCTCTCCCACTCCCTCTCCCCTTCCATTCACATCAAGATTCATTTTCAATTCTCTTTATATACAGAAGATCAATTTAGTATAAAGATTTCAACAGTTTGCACCCACATAGAAACACAAAGTGAAACATACTGTTTGAGTACTAGTTATAGCATTAAATCAAAATGTACAGCACATTAAGGACAGAGATCCCACATGAGGAGCAAGTGCACAGTGACTCCTGTTGTTGACCCAACAAATTGACACTCTAGTTTATGGTGCCAGTAAACACCCTAGGCTGTCGTCATGAGTTGCCAAGGCTATGGAAGCCTTCCAAGTTTGCCGACTCTGATCATATTTAGACAAGGTCATAAAAGACAGAGTGAGGATAGTAACCAATGATCCTAAGAGTGGCATTTACCAGGTTTGAACCATTATACAGCATTAAGTGGGGAAGAGGACCATCAGTACACATAGGTTGGGAGTAGAGCCATTGGAGGTAGAGTAGAGGTTATGATTACAAAGGAATGAGGCCCAAGTATGCTAGACAGGGTCTAGAACAAAGGACAAAGTCATTATTAGAGGAGCTAAGAAAGGTGCTGTCTAAGCTACAATGAAGTTTTCTGATTGAGAGGCAAATAGAACCTGATAGAAGGGGCTTGAACACAAACCAGGAGAAAAAGAAAGCTCGGCATCAGAAGCAATGGGTGGCAGGCCTATTAATGGCTGATCTGTACAGTGATCTGCCCACAAGGAGACCCAACAGGCCAGTCCACTGCAGTGGCTTTCAAAGTGGTAAGCCTGGGCTTCAGCAGAAGTCAGCTTGTGAAGAGCCCTGGCAGCTCTGCCAAGAGTTGGATCACTGGAAATGGACCTGCCCTGGAGTCGAAGGATGCCCAGGTCAGAGCCACAGATCTTAGTGGCTCTAAGCTGAAAAGCCCTTCACTCAACCCAACTTCCAAAGTGACCACTGCAGCTGAGGGGATGGTCAAGTAGGGTCAGCAACATTGCAGGCAGAACTGTAAATTTCTTGTTAGAGATGCCACCTGCCTTTACCTGGCCAGCTCTCCTCCCAGGCCAGCCAAGTAATGAAAGTCAACAGAGTGCCTTCCCCTAGGAGGTTCACACCTCCCTTAGGATATACCCCATGTGAAGAGATAGATAGGTCTGGGCCTCTTAACTTACAAGGCCTAAAGCCCACCAGATTATTATTAAATAAATAAATCTTTTAAAAAAAAGAATGCACAATCTCATAATCCCACAGTGATGGGTTCTTACTCTCCTGTGTTTTGTTTATTAGTTTCTGGATTTAATATCTATGATTTCAGAGAGCCTAGGCCTAAAACCAGCAAGACTTGCAGATTTGAGATAAAATAAGCCCAAGTATTTGACCTTAGAATTCCTAGAAAGGACACTGAATCTTCAAAGTACAAAAAGATTAAGATATCCAGCAAAAGGTCTAAAACCCTCTAAGAACACATCTCACACAAATCCAAACTTAAACACCCATCTATGCAAAAAAATACTATCACAAGAGCCAAAGAGAAGAAGCATTAAAGAAGGCAAAAAAGAAACAGTTGCCCCTAGAAGCACAGTATGAAGTTTATGCTACCTATTTAGGGGTGTTAAAGGAATTGAAATACAGACTGTAGACTTGCTACCCCATACCAGACTCACTATGTTGAACCTCATTACTACACCATGCTTCATGATCCCTTCCCCTAGGATGGTGTCCCATGATGGAAACTCTGTACTCACCCTTCAAGCCAAGAGGCAATCTGTCACTCTACCAGGACAGGATCCTGTTCAGGCCTGTATAATTGTCACTGTGGCCTGGACCAAGGGGAGGTACCTGGATTTATAGGACTACTCCCAACCATGAGATTCAGACTTGACCCAAATTATTGTCAGACTTGTGACTCAAGTGACTGCTCTAACATCCCTCACCCAACCGTGAACAGAAAATAGCAGATAATAACTCCATATTTGGGGAGAAAGCGGTGCATAGGAGTTTTGTTTGGAAATCAGTACCAAGCCCTCAACATTGGCACACAACATGGAAGAGAACACATTATCTCTGCTTCTAGACCAGTGCCCACAATGGAGCCTCTGGACCTGACTGAAGTAGAGACACTAGTGGGTAGACTTGTGTTCTGTTTTGCAATATCTCTGACCAGCTGCAGTAGCCGCAAGCCATGAATGGACCACAGTGGCAATCAGGCCAGAGCAGCATGAGACTTGCTCTTACCGCTGTGCTGGTCTGGTTTTTGCAAGCTGTGGGCTCCAAGTGTGACCCTGCATTACAGAAGGTACAGTCATCACAGACATTTCAGGCTTATTCCCTCCCCCCAAAATTAAGACATATATAATCCATTTCACTTCAACAGGTTTCCTTGAAATGGACACTATGAGAAACAGTGACTTGATCAGCCCTTGCCCTGACTGTTGATGAACAACTTAATACTTTATCCCTTTTAGTATTTTTTTTCTCTATTTAATACTATTGGTTGAACTCTATAATTAATACACAATTATTCTTAAGTGTCGAAATTTAACTGAAAAGTGATCCCTGTTAAATATAAGAGTGGGAATAAGAGAGAGAGGAGATGAATAATTTGGGACATGCTCAATGGGACTTGCCCCAAATGGTGGAGTTAGAAACGTGCCAGGGGATTCCAATACAATCCCATCAAGGTGGCATGTAGCAATGCCATCTCACTAGTCCAAATGATCAATTTCAGTTCACAATTGATCACACTGATAGGTCTAAGAGTCAAAGGGATCACATAAACAAGACTAGTATCTGTAAATACTAACTGATGGAATTAAAAAGGGAGAGAACGATCCATCATGGGAAGCGGGATACACAGTAGACTCATAGAATGACAGATGTTCTAAACAGCACTCTGGCCTCAGAATCAGCACTTAAGGCATTCAGATCTGGCTGAAGAGCCCATAAGAGTATTTTAGGCATGGAAAACCAAGACATTATGGCAAAAAAAAATAACAAAACAACAACAACAACAAAACCTATATGAAATATCTCTGCAAGTGAGATCCCAGTGGAAAGAACAGGTCATCAAAGAAGGAGGTACCTTTCTCTGAAGGTAGGAGAGAACTTGCACTTTGACTATAACCTTGTCTAAATATGATAAGAGTCGGTGAACTGGGAAGGCTTCCATAACCTTGGGAACTCATGACAAGAGCCTAGGGTGATTACTGATGCCATAAACAAGAGTGTCAATTTGTTACGTCAACAACAGGAGTCACTGTGCACTTACTCCTCATGTAGGATCTCTGTCCTAAATGTACTGTACATTGTGATTTAATGCTATAACTAGTACTCAAATAGTATTTTACACTTTATGTTCTTTGTGGGTGCAAACTGATGAATCTTTACTTAATATATACTAAATTGATCTTCTGTATATAAAGATAATTGAAAATAAATCTTGATGTGAATGCAAGAGGAGAGGGAGCAGGAGAGGGGAGGGTTGCAGGTGAGAGGGAAGTTATGGGGGGAAAAGCCATTGTAATCCATAAGGTGTACTTTGGAAATTTATATTCATTAAATAAAAGTTAAAAAAAGACATATATAATCCTTTTGCATGGGAGTCTAAAGAGGGATATAGAAGCAAGATATTGTTTTGAGTCTAGAGCCAGGATTTTCATGGTGATAGTTAGGGTTAATGAGAATCTCCTGGTGCCGAATCACATGCTTGTGAATGTGTATGGTGCAAGAGGAGACTTGTGGGTGCAGTGTGACTGACTGCCTCCCATAGGCATGCATGAAGTCCATCCTGAGTAACACAAATCAAGATTTTAAACAAGCATTATGATGAGGCACATTTAGTGCTGATAAAGCAACAACATCCAACTTTAACTATAGGTAACACATCTAGTGCCAAAATAGTGACAGGGACCACAGGCTTTAAGAACACAACAAAGAACTTATTTAGAATATCTTGAAAGGATAGGTGCAAACAAAGCCATAAATTTCTTTACCTTTCCTTTGAATTTTGGCTGGCCTTCTAATAAATTTCCCAGTATGTTAGAGAAACAAAACTGTGTCTGTTGCTAAATAAATAGTAGATGATAGGTAGGTAGGTAGGTAGGTAGATAGATGATAATGATGGTGATGAAGAAGATATATACACAAGCAGATGGAAGGTGAGGAGGGAGGGAATAAAAGAAGACAGAGGCAGAAAGAACGAAGAAAGAAAAAGAGAAATATAGATAGATACAGAGGTGATAAAGATGCTAGGCTAGTGATAGATAGATAGATAAATAGATAGATAGAATGGTAAATATTGAATGAATATGATGCAATTCAGAAGCTCCTAGCTGAGTTAGCAGGCACACCAATGCACCAACATTGACTCCCAGTCCCAACAACCACAAGGTGATTGATGCCTGGAGGAACTGGTGGTCTCAGTACCTAACCTAAGCCTGTAGCACAGAACTGTGAGTGAATAAACGGTGGTTTTATTGAGCCACGACGTGTGGGTAGCTTCTACACACCTGCTGATAGTTCACATCCTGCCTTTGCACTGATAGAAAGGCTTTAGGCCCTGGATGTTTGTCTTTCACCAGATAAACTTGGAGAGGAGCTTGACCACTTCTTTTTCTTCAAAATTTTCTATATTATGTTCTGGGTTTCAAAACATTAATTTGCCAAACTCGTGGCATTGTTTTAAAATTTATTTCTCTATTATTTTCAACAAATGAAGCAAAAATTACACAAAGTGCTTGGTTCAGGTGGGTCTTAATTGTTCTGGCATCTTAATCAGCCAGATACCAAAGCAGGTAGCATTGCTTCAGGAGGAGTCCCGGACACATTATTGGTGTTTGAATGCTTTTCAAAAACTTGTCTAATTCTTCTAAATGGTTACTTTTTTGATTTTATTTATGATATTATTATCTTGCTTCTTTGGTTTACATATATTAGACCCATATGATTCTTAGAGAAGGATAATATTTCAAGAGACTCTTCTTTAGGAGTTATTATGTATATTAAAGGCAGAGTAAACCAGAAAGATAGGGAGAGAGAGAGAGAGAGAGAGAGAGAGAGAGAGAGAGAGAAAGTCCCATCTGCTGGCTCACTCCAGAAATGGTGACGACAACAGCCAGGCTGGGCCTGGCCAAAGTCAGGAGCCAGAAGCCATTCTCATATCTCACATGGGTTAAATGGCCAATTATTGGCCTTCTTCTACTGCTTTGGGAGGTGTATCACCAGGAAGCTGAGTCAGAAGCAGTACATCCAGGACTGGAACTGGCACATGGATATGGGATGCTAGTATTGTACCACAATGCTGTCCCCTCCACAGACTTACCATTTGAGTCTGGTAATTCTTAATGACATTTCAGATTCTAGAATTTTTAAAAATTATACCCTTGAGGCCGGTGCTGCGGCTCAATAGGTTAATCCTCTTCCTGCAGTGCCGGCACACCGGGTTCTAGTCCCGGTTGGGGCGCTGGTTCTGTCCCGGTTGCTCCTCTTCCAGTCCAGCTCTCTGCTGTGGCCCAGGAAGGCAGTGGAGGATGGCCCAAGTCCTTGGGTCCTGCACCCACATGGGAGACCAGGAGAAGCACCTGGCTCCTGGCTTCGGATCAGCGCGATGCGCTGGCTGTAGTGCACCAGCCACGGCGGCCACTGGAGGGTGAACCAACAGCAAAAGGAAGACCTTTCTCTCTGTCTCTCTCTCTCACTGTCCACTCTGCCTGTCAAAAAAATTAAATAAATAAAAAAATTATACCCTTGAGGTATTTTGAATTTTATAAATTAAAAAGATATAATATTCTCTCACACTCTCTTAACAGAGCCAATACAGATGGGGCTGCATTGGTTTTATTGAAAACAAGGCTATCTAATGAACAAACCAATCTAACAAGGAAACCAGCAGGAATCTTTTGACTGGGCATAAGAGAAAAAAAATTCAAGAAATCAAGGCTTGAGCTACTGGTCAGTGTGACTTGCCATACAGTCAATGGAAGTTTAACAAAAGCAACATTATTGTAAATGAATGTATGTTTGTGGGTGGGTGGCTTCCTTAAAAAGTCTGCAGAAAATATGTATTATTTAAAAAATTATTCGTAAGATTAAAAATATTTTACACAAATAATTTTATCTATTAATTTCAGTTTTCAAATATTTTAGAAGCATCCTTGCATATATTCTTGTGTATATATGAATGCAAATATATAATATATTTCTCTGTGTATATATACATGTATAATATACTTTTGTATATATCCACCTTTATATACTAATACATACATGGTATATATATATATATTTATATATACACACATACATATATTTAACATATGTATATATATGTATAAATATATGAAAACCCAGGCACACTATGCTTAGGATTTCTGGGGACAGTCAAGAAGAACTAAAAATAACTGAGTCTGAGTTACCCCTGGAGGAAAAAAATTTTGACTAGCTTGATGCTCAATTGACTAAATGGTGTTTTGGAGGCAGGTACATAAAATTTGAAGTTAAATTTGAATGAAACCCTACAAAGTTTGACTGTATTTTGTTCTTCTGGGAATCTTTAAGGTGCCATTCTAATTTATTTGAAAGTTTAATGTACCCACCCCAAGCCGATCAAACAAGGATTGCATTGATTATAATGTAACTTATTGCTTCTTGGCTTGAACTCACCTACAAAATCTATATCCTCTCCAAATTAAAAGTCATTATAATGGGGCCATTAGAAATGTTTATCTACATCATACTTTATGTCCTTTCAATACCTCAGAAAACTTACATCTTTGGAGAGAATAATGGAAATATATTGTATTTATAGGTATCCACCTCTTTAGACAAAATAAATCCTCACTGATATTTCCTCAAAGGCCTCAATTAATAAACAGTTTTATTTGTGTACGCCACACAAGAATACAATGTGTAGTAAAATAACTAATGTATGAAAAATTTCTTTTAATTTCAAGTATATATGTAAGAGGTTATAAAATGGCACACTTCTAAGAGCATACTTTCTTCACTATTACTGGTTATCATTCTGAATTAGTATATTCTACAGCTCCTCTAGGGATTTGATCATAAATAATAATATGTCCTATTCCAAAATGATGCCAAGCTGTGCCATAAATATGCTAGAAGGGCTTTCTCTTGGGTTTCATGCACCAAGTTTAGTAATGCAATGAGTCTGAATCCAGCTAAAGAAACCAGTTAATAAAGCAGTCCCTCCGTTATTCAACTTACATTTTGAAAATGATGATTTAGAGTATTTGATATGTTAAGATACACCCACAGTTTTAATATCAACACACTCAGAAATTCTTCCCTTTATGCATTTCTGATAATTTCAAAATATCTGATAATAGAGAATAAGAAAGATAATTTCCATGAAGTCCCACTCAGGTTTGCACTGCTAGAGGTTGAGACATTATGACACAGGACAGGGTGATTGTGCATTTTCAAGTTGCCTTGGAACATGTCAGTCTTTTCTCAGGGTACAAAAGGAAAACACATCAAGAGGTACCATCCTAACTCCTGCAGAACAATGCATCTATCATTTTATTCTCAAGAGAAAGAATTTCCTTTGGGGAGAGCTGGCAGGGCTGGCTCATGGGATCCTATTAGGATTCTTATGAGATTCTATTGCAGTCCCTAAATAATTTTACAAGTTCCCCAGGGAAGCGTTATAGCTCAACTTTCACATGCAACACACTCAAATTGAGTTATTATTGAATCTCATGGCTGGCTTATCCTGTCTTTAGTTCATACAAAGAAAAGTATTCACCAAATTCAAAAAGTGAACAATCTCTCCTCTTCTAATTTACTGATTATTTATGATATGTATTAAGAAACTAGTAATTAACTTTTTTAGACCTTTGGTTTTTCCTTTATTGATTTCTCTTCTGTTTTACACTGTAGTGGGAAATGCCAACTTAAAATAAAATCCAGCTGATAGACGCAGGTATAAAAGCCAGCTGGCAGAAACAGGTAGCCTCACACAAAAATTGTGCTTAGAGCAAATAATATTCTTCATAATAGCACTCATGAAATCTATAGTTAGGACACATTCATAAAAACTCTGTTGAGAAATATGTCCCCAAAAACTGAGATATCAATTTGTGGAAAAGATTGGCAAAGTTTGCACTTCTACTTTATTAGTGGTAGGCAGAGATGATGAAAATTAAAATGTATATAAGTGTGTATAAGGGAGGCAGGATGCTTACAGCATATAGATTTATCAAAATAATGTTTCAAATATTTAGAAATTCCCTAGGGTACCAAAAAACTATTAGAAGTGATAAGTCAATTCACTTAAATTTCAGTATACAAAATTAACAATATAAAGCAGTAGCATCTTTATATACCAATAATGATCTCACTGAAAGTAAAATCAAGAAAGAAATCCCAAACACAGTAGCTAGGAAGATTGAATACCTAGGATTAAATTTAACCATTGATGTGAAAGATCTCTACAACCCTAATGAAAAAATATCACTGATGGAAAAAAAACACTGATGAAAAAATATCAAGGACACAAAAAGTGGACATGCATTTTGTTTTCACAGATTGGAAGAAAAAATATTAAGGTGTGTATCTTCCTAAAATACTCTAAAGATTCAATGTGATCTCATTCAAAATACTAATGATGTTCTTGTCAAAGTTAGCAAAAAGGAATCCAAAATACATATGGGAATAAAAAGATCCAAAAATAGCCAAAGACCTCTTGAGCATAAAAAACAAAGAGTCAGTGACCATAACACCTGATTTCAAAGTATAATGCAAAGCTATAGTAATTAAAGCAACATGATACTGGCATAAAAACTGGCACATAGATTAATGTAATAGATAGAGATCCCAGGAATCAACTCACAAAATACAGCCGATTGATTTTTGACAAAGTGCCAAGAATATGTATTGGAGAAAGAAAGGTCTTTTTATGGTAGTGACATAACATGATGTATATACATAAAAGAATAAAATTAGATGCCTACCACTTACCATATACAACTCAAGATTGGCTGTAGATATAAATTTAAGACTGGAGACTCTAAAACTTCTGGAATAAAAGGTAGAAACTACTTCAAGACATCACTGTAGTCAATTATTTTTTGGAGATAATACACAAAATGTACCTGCAACAAAACAAAATTAGATAATTGAGAATATATCAAGCTCAGAAGCTTCTATCAGCAAAGGAAATAGTCAATAGAATGAAGAGATATCAGAAAGAATGGAAGAAAATATTAACACACTAGCTGTTTAACATAGGTTAATGTACAGAAGATATCAACAACTCAAAAACAAAACCCCTCAAAAACAACCAATGTGTTTTAATAAATAGGTGAATGACCTGAATACATTTTTCTCAAAAGAATAAAAAAAAATGGATAACAAATATATGGAAAAATGCTCAGTATCACTAGCCATTCACAAAAAGGGAGAGAACAATCCAACATGGGAAGCGGGATACACAGCAGACTCATAGAATGGCAGATGTCCTAAACAACACTCTGGCCTCAGAATCAGCCCTTAAGGCATTTGCATCTGGCTCAAGAGCCCATGAGAGTATTGTAGGCATGGAAAGCCAAGACACTCTGGCAAAAAAAAAAAAAAAATCTAAATGAAAGATCTCTGCAACTGAGATCCCAGTGGAAAGAACGTGCCATCAAAGAAGGAGGTACCTTTCTCTGAAGGGAGGAGAGAACTTCCACTTTGACTATGACCCTGTCGGAATAAGATCAAAGTCCGCAAACTCAAAAGGCTTCCATAGCCTTGCCAACTCATGACTAGAGCCTAGGGAGATTACTGACGCCATAAACAAGAGTGTCAAATTGTTAAGTCAACAGCAGGAGTCACTGTGTACTTACATCCCATGTGGGATCTATCCTTAATGTGTTGTCCAATGTGAAGTGATGCTATAACTAGTACTGAAACAGTATTTTTACACTTTGTGTTTCTGTGTGGTTGCAAACTGATGAAATCTTTACTTAATATATACTGAATTGATCTTCTGTATATAAAGATAACTGAAAATAAATCTTGATGTGAATGGAATGGGAGAGGGAGTGGGAGATGGGAGGGGTGCGAGTGAGAGGGAAATTATGGGGGGTGAAGCCAATGTAATCCATAAACTGTACTTTGGAAATTTATATTTACTAAATAAAAAAAAAAGAAAAAAAAACAAAACTAGAAATGAAAATGTCATATGACTCTACTCCTGGGTATATACCCAAAGAAATGAAGTCCTAATATCAAAAAGATGTCAGCTCTACCAAGTTTATAGAACCACTGTTAAAAATAGACAGATTATGTAATCAATCAAAATGTCTATCATCAGATGAATGAATAAAGAAAATGTATAGCATGAAACATTACTCATCCACAAAAAGCTTGAAATATTATTTGCAGCAAAATATATGGAGCTGGAGGACATTATGATGCATGAAATAAGCCAGACAGAAAACATCACATACATCCTTTATTTTTGGGAGCTAAAGTTTAGAAAAAAACCTGAACACAATGTTGAATACCAGAACCTTGGAAGAGGGGGAGGGCTAAAAGGAGCTTGGCTTAAAAAATTAGAGGAAACTAAATATGATTCATTCATTGTGATAAATATACTAAAATGAGATGTTGACAGGAAAACGATATGAGAGGTATTTGAGAATTCATGGTATTGCTAATTCATAATTTTTGCTTTTAAAATATAGAATTATTCTGAAATAAAATGTCAACAAAGTGAAAAAAGAAAAGAAAATTGGGTGCAAATTTCAGAAAATGAAATGCACTTGATGGAGGATAAACACATATAAAATAAAACCCTTTCTGAAAATAATCATGTATTATAATTCATGTCATTTTAAAAACATATATAATAAAAGGTCTTTATTCCCCTTTCATTCATAAATGAGGGTTTTGCAATGTACATTATTATGGGTTGACCAGTTCTTTTTTTCCTAAGCCTTGGACTATGTCTCTCCATTCTCTTCTACCTTGTAGAGTTTCTGATGAAAAGTAAGTTTTGAGTGTATGTGGAGATCACAATGTCATGGCAGAGAAAGAATCAATTCCATTCACAATAACTACAAACAGATAAATACCTTGGAATAGATATAACCAATAATGCCAAAGATCTCTACAATAAAAATTACAAAACATTAAAAATGAAGAAATAGAAGACACAAAAAATGGAAAAATCTTCCATGTTTATGAATCAAAGAATAATAATTATTAAAATGTCCATATTTCCAAAAGCAATTTACAGATTCAATGTTATCCTAATGAAAATAGCAATGACATTTTCTCAAATCTAAAAAAAAATAAAGTTAAAATTTATATGGAAACAGAAGAGAACCTGAGTAAATAAAGAAATCTTATGCAACAAAAACAAAGCTGTAGGCATCACAATATCAAATTATAAGATGCAGGAAAAACTGGATTTCTAAATACAGAATTATTACACAAGATCCCTACCTTACCGCTTACACAAAAATCCACTCAAAATGAATCATAGAACTAAATCTAATATCTGATATCATCAAATTACTAGAGAAAATTGGGGAAACTCTATAAGACATTGGTATATCTGAAGTCTTCTTGGAAAAGACCCCAGAAGCACAATCAAAGCCAAAATTGACAAATGGGATTACATCAAGCTGAAAACTATTGCACTGCAAAATAAACATCAAAGAGGCAACTGACAGAATGGGAGAAAATAGTTGCAAATTATGTAACTGATAAAGAATTAATAACAAGAATCTATAAAGAGCTCAAGAAATTCAACAACAACAATCCAGTTAAGAAATGGCCAAAGACCTGAACAGGTATTTTTCTAAAGAAGAAATTTAAATGCCAAACAGACACTTGAAAAATTGTTCATGATCACCAGCCATTAAGCAAATGCAAATGAAAACCACAATGAGGTTTCATTTCACCCTAGTTAGCATGGCTCTCATAAAATCAACAAACAACAAATGCTAGCAAGGATGTAAGGAAAAATGTATCCTAATTGACTGTTGTCGGGATGTTGACTGGTGTAGCCAGTCACTGGAAGACAGTATGGAGATACTTTAGAAATCTGAATAAAGACCCACCGTATGCCCCAGTAATCCCACTCCTGGGAATTTACCCAAATGAAAAGCAATCAGCTTATGATAGGGCCAGTGCTGCAGCACAGTGGGTTAAAGTCCCAGCCTGCAGCGCTGGCATCCGGTATGGGTGCTGATTCAAGTCCTGGCTGCTCCTCTTCTGATCCAGCTCTCTGCTTAGGCCTGGGAAAGCAGTAGAAGATGGCACAAGTTCTTGGGCCTCTACACCCACATGTGAGACCTGGAAGAAGCTCCTGGCTCCTGGCTTTTGATCAGCTCAGCTCCAGCCATTGTGATCATTTGGGGAGTGAACCAGCAGAAGGAAGACATCTCTCTCTCTCTGGCTCTACCTCTCTCTATAACTCTTTCAAAGAAAATAATTCTTAAAAAAACAAAACAAAAAAAAGGAATCAGCATATGAAGCATTTATCCATATCCCCATTTTCATTTCAACTCAATTCACAATAGCTAGTGTATGAAATCAACCCAAATGCCCATCAACTGATGGCTGGGTAAAAAAATTATGGTATATACACACTATGGAGTACTACTCAACTGTAAAATAAACGCAGTGCTTTGTTCTCCAACAAAATTGATGCAATTGGAAGGCATTATACCTAGTGAAATTACCTAGTGCCTAAAAGACACATATTATATGCTTTCTCTGATCTGGAGTAAACTAATAGAGTACTTAAAATGTAATGTATTGGAATGAAATGGACATTTTGAGATTTGGTGATTGTTTACAGCCCTTGCCTCTATAGCTGAGGATCAGGATTTTTTTCTTCTTACTCTTTGTTGAACTCTTTATTAGTTAAAGGTTAATCTTATGAGTATAAAGTATACTTAAAATACATCTATGTAAAAAGTAAGAGTGGGAATGAGAGACAGAGGAGGAATAAGTGTTGGGGGGTGGTGGTCAGAGTTTTTCCGTACTGGGTAAAACCACCGCCTGCAGTGTTGGCTTCCCACCTGGGCACGAGTTCAAGTTCCGGCTGTCCGCTTATCTTGGGAAGGCAGCAGAAGATGGCCTTGGGCCCCTGCAACAACATGGGAGACCCAGAAGAATCTCCTGGCCCTGGCTTCAGATTGGCTAGGCTCCAGCCATTGCAGCCATGTGGGGAGTGAACAAACAGATGGAAGACCTCCCCCTCCATCTTTCTGTAACTCTGTCTTTCAAATAAATAAATAAACCTTAATAAAAAGACATGTTGGAGCATAAGCAGGAGAAATGGTAGGGTAGAAAGTATCACTATATTTTTAAATCTGTATATATGAAATATATGAACCTTGTATATCTTAAGTAAAATTTAAAAAAGAAAGGAAAAAACATATATCAGGAAGTCTAAGCATTTATAGATCATATACTTATTTTACATACTAGCAAATGTTAACTTTGTTATGTTTCTTATATAGTCAAATTTGCATTTTAATCAACCTTTTATTTCAGATTAACTTGCTAAGTTAATACAGTGTTTCTGTTTATATGTGTTTATAATTTTTTGCTTTTATATGAATCTGTCCCAATTACTCGCACTTTTCCAATTTTAAATAGGCATACAATTGCTCAGTATGTGAATAAAGCACATCACCTTTTGTTCAAGCTGTATGGGAAAAGCTAATTTAAATTAATAACTTTTGAAGATAAGGGTAATAGCACGAAGTGAAAATGCAATTAAATCTTTCATGAAATTGAAGACAGAAAAATAATTCAATTTAGTATACACTATTATGCATCTTCAAAAGTAACTACTACCCTAAGTACAAACCATAGAATTAGAAATATTACATACATTAGTCAAACCAGTTAGAAAACGTATTTATTTGTCAAAATTCAAAGCCTCAATTGGATGAATTAATATTGTTAAAATGTCCATACTACCCTAAAGTCAGTTACAAATTCAATGTAGAATTCAAAAAAATTACTCTCATCCCTGTAACTAGCAAAAACAATGCTAACATTCATATGAAAGCAGAAAAAATCAAACAACCAAAGCAATCTTAAAAAAATAACAAAAATGGAGGCATCAAAAAATCTGACTTTATGATGTACTACAAGGCCATAGTAATCAAAAGAACATCATGCTGACATGAACACATGTGCATAGTCCAATGGAACAGGATTTAAATCACACACATAAACCAACAGATAACTGATCCTTGATAAAGAAAAAAAAAGAAAATAGTACATACAAACTGAGTGATACTGCCAACAAGATTAATTTGAATATTGTAGTAAAAATCTCCCAAAAGATTGTACGTGTTCTTTAATTTAGTCAATAAGAAACTTAAAATCAGTTATATTGCAAGACTCTTTGATGGGGCTAGAAATCAAGAAAATCTAAACCCACAAAAGTTGAATTATCAGACCCCAATATTATTAAAGTGAAAACAAATTAATGAAACTGTAACAAGCAGAAATGTAACTAATACACGTAGAGCAATATAAATCACGGTTTTTGTGTCACTGTGCTAAGAAGAAAAACTAATTTTCAAAAAACTCAGAACATTCTATACTAAAGTCCCAGTCACAGTTAAATATCATTGAAATACATTCATTGGATATTTTAAAACCAAAGAATTATATGAGGAAATCAGGTTGATAAAACAGCTAAGAGGAAGGCATAAGGGGTTAACTTAATAAGTTCATAGAAAATGAAGTTCAGTTTATTTTGATGCAAAATCATTAAAAATCCATGCATAGATTTTCATAATACACATTTTCCGTGAAAATTTCTGGATACCTCCATCAGAAGCAGGAGTCCATCAGAAGACTGACCAAAAGAAGGAGGAGGGTTGTTTAAATTGACAAAGAGACGATAAGAATTAGTCTAGTGGTTAAGATGCTGATTACCCAAAGGAAATTAAATTGGCAAACAAACAAGCTGTCTGCACATTAATGTTTATTGCAGCTCAATTCACATAGCTAAGACATGGAATCAACCAAAATGCCCATCAACAGTAAACTGGATAAAGAAAGTATGGGGCATGTACTCTATAGAATACTATACAGCAGTCAAAAACAATGAAATCCTGTCATTTGTATTTTAGGCATGGAAAGCTAAGACACTCTGGCAAACAAACAAACAAACAAACAAAAAACCTAAATGAAAGATCTCTGCAAGTGAGATCCCAGTGGAAAGAACGTGCCATCAAAGAAGGAGGTACCTTTCTCTGAAGGGAGGAGAGAACTTCCACTTTGACTATGACCCTGTTGGAATAAGATCAAAGTCCGCAAACTCAAAAGGCTTCCATAGCCTTGGCAACTTGTGACTAGAGCCTAGGGAGATTACTGACGCCATAAACAAGAGTGTCAAATTGTTAAGTCAACAACAGGAGTCACTGTGCACTTACTTCTTATGTGGGATCTGTCCTTAATGTGCTGTCTAATGTGAAGTAATGCTGTAACTAGTACTGAAACAGTATTTTTACACTTTGTGTTTCTGTGTGGGTGCAAACTGATGCAATCTTTACTTAATATATACTAAATCGATCTTCTGTATATAAAGAGAATTGAAAATTAATCTTGATGTGAATGGAATGGGAGAGGGAGCGGGAGAGGGGAGGGTTGCAGGTGGGAGGGAAATTATGGGGGGTGAAGCCATTGTAATCCATAAACTGTACTTTGGAAATTTATATTTATTAAATAAAAAAAAAGATGCTGATTAGGATGCTTGCATCCCACATCAGAATACCGGTATTCTGGTTGATCTTGATTCTGAGGGGAAGTGGTGAGTACTCAAGTAATTCTCTTCCTGCTACACACTTGGGAGCAGTGGACTGAGTTCCCAACTCACTGTCTGATCCTTGTACTGAAGAGATATGGGACAGCAAACAAGAGTGCTCTTGCTCTCTCTCTCTCTCTCTCTGTGTGTGTGTCTCTCTCTCTCTGTCTCTCTTTTTCTCTGCCTCATACACACACACACATACAGTGATAAAATTCAATTAAAGTATTATAAAGCAACTAAAATTTGTGGAACTAGGCCGGCGCCGCGGCTCACTAGGCTAATCCTCTGCCTTGCAGCGCCGGCACACCGGGTTCTAGTCCCGGTCGGGGCACCGATCCTGTCCCGGTTGCCCCTCTTCCAGTCCAGCTCTCTGCTGTGGCCAGGGAGTGCAGTGGAGGATGGCCCAAGTCCTTGGGCCCTGCACCCCATGGGAGACCAGGAGAAGCACCTGGCTCCTGCCATCGGATCAGCGCGGTGCGCAGGTCGCAGCGCGCCTACCGCGGCGGCCATTGGAGGGTGAACCAACGGCAAAAGGAAGACCTTTCTCTCTGTCTCTCTCTCTCACTATCCACTCTGCCTGTCAAAAAAAAAAAAAATTGTGGAACTAATAGGAAGATAATAATACATTCTTAAATTTAAAAAATAGAAATAACACTGAAAATAGAATTTTCTTTTAAGAAATATAACGTGTTCAATCCTCATGTAAGTTTGTGGATTCAAGAGATATCTTAAGTTTAAGTCAAAGCTTTTCTTCATCTATCCTTTGATTTCGTTTTCAGCAGCATGGCTCTCTGAAAATACATTAGACTTATTATCAATTTATTCTAGTTAGTTCCATTAACTTATAACTACTGTTATTTCATAGTCATAGTCCATTCATTTTTGTTTCTTTGATTTCTCCCTTAAGCTGATTATGGTGATCTTACAACTACATGGGTTGGCTGGGAAGGCTATAATCTTAATCTTATCTTTGTGTTAAGGTTGAGTATAATTGAAATTCTGCTATTCAAAAGATTTTCTAAAATATTTTTATTGTGAATGGAAGGGGAGAGGGAGCGGGAAAGGGGAGGGTTGCTGGTGGGAGGGAAGTTATGGGGGGGGGGGGAAGCCATTGTAATCCATAAGCTGTACATTGGAAATTTATATTTATTAAATAAAAGTTAAAAAATATTTTTATTGCCCAACAATAATTATAGTTATTTATAGAGTGCTTTGCGATGATTTGATATCTTTACGCATTGTCGAATGATATCAAATTACTTACATCTATCATCATTAAAGCATCCTTTTTATTATGAGAATATTTAAGATATACTCATTGCAATTCTGTAATATACACTTACTATGTTCATGCTCTACAATAGGCCTCAAAGCCTATGAATCTTTTTTTTTTCAAGATTTATTTATTTATTTGAAAGAGTTACACAGAGAGAAGGCCAGGCACACAGAGAGAGAGATCTTCCATCCTATGGTTCACTTTTCAATTGACTGCAATGGCTGGAGATGCACCAATCCAGAGCCAGGAGCTTCGTCCAGGTCTTCCCATGTGGGTGCAGGGGCCTAAGGACTTGGGCCATCTTCTACTGCTTTTCCAGGCCATAGCAGAGAGCTTCATTGGAAGGGGAAAAGCGGGGTCTTGAACCAGTTTTCAAATGGGATACCATTGCTTCAGGCCAGGGCGTTAACCCGCTGAGCCACAGTGCCAGCCCCACCTATGAATCTTATCCTGCTGAAACTCTGCATGTTTCATCAACATCTTCACATTACCTCTCCACTTTTACCCCCAACATCTGGAAGATGCCATTGTATTCCCATAATTTCTGCAATTTAACATTTTAGGTTTCACATATAGGTGAATATACACTGTGTTTTTATATGCTTGCATAATCTAATTTAGCATAATGTTCTCCAACTTCATCCAGATCATGAAACCTGTCAAGATCTTCTTTTCAAGGCATGATAGTATTCCCTTGTTTACATGTACATTTTCTTTTGACATTAATACATTCATTGGTTCCCTACTTTATTCATGTGAATAATGTTTTAATAAGTACCTGGGCTGAGGCCTGCACTATGGTGCAGTGGGTTAAAGCCTTGGCCTGAAGTGCCGGCATCCCAAATGGGAGCCGGTTCGAGACCCGGCTGCTCCACTTCCAATCCAGCTCTTTGCTATGGCCTGGGAGAGCAGTAGAAGATGGCTTAAGTCAGTGGGCCCCTGCATCCATGTGGGAAGACCCAGAGGAAGCTCCTGACTTGGCTTCATTGCTGCTGATTGGGGAGTGAACCAGCGGATTGAAGACCTCTCTTTCTCTGTCTCTGCCTCTCCTTCTCTCCCTGTGTAACTTTGACATTCTAATAAATAAATAAACCTTTGAACAGAAAACTAATCCACTGGCTATTTATGCCTTTTTAAAAAAATGCCTATTCTAGCTCTTTTTCTGTTTTTAGTTCAGATTTTTTATTTTCTTCTCCCTGAGTTGTTAAAATTCCTTATATATCCCAGATATCAAACTTTTTTCTTTTTTTTTTTTTTTTTTTTTTTTTTTTACAGGCAGAGTGGACAGTGAGAGAGAGAGACAGAGAAAGAGAGAAAGGTCTTCCTTTTGCCATTGGTTCACCCTCAAATGGCTGCTGCGGCTGGCGCGCTGCAGCCAGCGCACCGTGCTGATCCGAATCAAGGAGCCAGGTGCTTCTCCTGGTCTCCATGGGGTGCAGGGCCCAAGCACTTGGGCCATCCTACACTGCACTCCCAGGCCATAGCAGAGAGCTGGCCTGGAAGAGGGGCAACTGGGATAGAATCCGGCACCCTGACTGGGACTAGAACCCGGTGTGCCAGCGCCGCTAGGTGGAGGATTAGCCTATTGAGCCTTGGCGCCAGCCCCCGGATATCAAATTTTTATGAAATGCACAGTTTACAAATTTTTTCAAGTAGTCTATTGGGTTTCTCTTTTTTCTGTTAAATAGTTTCTTCACATAGCCTTTTTAGTTTGATACACTCTTTTTCTATTTTTGCCAATATTTCCACATTTCTACAATGCTAAATATTGTGACAGATTTTCTATTTTCTTACTATAATTATATTAATATAATTATAATTATATTATATGATTATATAACATATAATTATATAATATATAATTAATATATAATATATTACATTATATTAATATTATATAATATAAATATATTATACAATAATATATTAATATTATATAATATTAATATTATAATTAGGGTAATATTTTTTCTTAAGACAAAAATACTTTCAAAATTCTTCATGCTTAATTTGTAAGATGTGAATTGATTCATATTGAATACATTTTTCTCAGAAACATTTCATTTATTTTAATAAAATTTTGAAACAACAAGTGGCCACCAGATATGAACAAATGCTCAGGATCACCAATCATCAGGAAAATGCAAATAAAAGCCACAACATGGTTTCACCTCACCTAAGTTAGAATTACTGTCATCCACAAACAAAAATTAATAAATATTTCTGAGGATGTAGGGCAAAGGGCACCCTAATATATTGTTGGTGGGAATGTAAACTTGTACAACCATTATAAAAAACAGTATGGAGATTCCTCAGGTATCTGAAAATAGAGCATCAAATGATCCACTCATACCTCTCCTGAAAATATACCCAAAGGAATAGAAATCAGCATATGAAAGTGTTATCTGTACCCGCATGTTTATTGAGCTCAATTCACAGTAGCTAAGATATGAAATCAATGCAAATGTTCATCAACTGATGACTAGATAAAGGAAATGTGGTACCTATCCATGATAGAATAGTAGCGCTGGTTAGTCAATGACGGGTAAGATCCCCTGGGGGACAACCTAAGACAGGCACAGCTGCGTACGGAGACCACATGGAAACGGGGGTCAACAATGGTATGGCCAAGAATCATGCCTCCCGTTGCTCAAAAAGAAATGAAAAGGGGAAAATGTGGTGGAATGAGAAAGCCATGCCAAGAATGCCACTGGCAAGCAAGCGTCAGTTACTCAGGAATGGCTTTGAAACCCACATGGCAAACGGAGCCCGCCTGACAACAGGCTGTGATTGGATAGCTTTGGAAACTGCCTGGAAACAGGCTGTGATTGGTTGGAGCATAGACCGTCCCTTGACCGGATTGGCTGGTCTTGACTATACAAGTTGTTGTACTAACTGAAATAAAGGAGTCTGCGGGCTGCTTGCCTCAAGCCTGCTCTCACCCGACTCCCAGGGTCTGTGTGGTAACTCCGTGCCTCTTACCCTCACCACGCTCCTCCTCTCAGAACGAATCCACTACAACATTGTTGAGAAATCAACTACAACATTGGTTAAATGCTTTCCCATGATTTTAACTCTCATTAAAATATATAGCAAAATTTCTAAATATGACAAGCATGACTGTGAGTAAAAAATTTTATGATAATAAGATAACAACAGTAAACGTCATTAAGGTCATAACAAAGTGAAACTAAAAAAAAAAAAAAAAAAGTAATCTACCTAAAAGTCCCACCTGAGAACTGAATTCAACTGAGAATGAAAAACATTGAATATGGAATGTCAGCAATATTTACACAGACATAATAATAATTCCATAATAATAATTTGAAAATCAGTCTAATACATCAGCCCAGAATTATTTGCTTTCAAATAAATTCATACATGATGAAGACAAATAGATCATACATATTTCAACAGTAAAACTATCTTTCAACCTAATATTTTTCTCAATTTTAAAAATTACAACTAGTATAAACTAAAAGCATAAAATATGCTAGACATGTATTATAAAATACTACAGAAATCTGATCAGTAATGTCTCTCTTACTGCTTGACGTATTTTGAAAATTATTGTACATACATAAAATATAATGCATATGTCAAATAATCTATGAATGTATGAGATAGCAGAGTAGTAAGACAGTATAAACATAGATGTTCTCAAAACGAAGATGTGCTGGAAGAGAAAATTGTGAGCTTTTACCAGGTAATACCTGGATTTCCCATTTAACCAGTACTTCCCTTTAATTCTTAGTAGGTTACTTGTACTGTAGCTAATTAGAAAACACATCTATTAAAAAGAAGATACCTGGGCCTGCGCCGTGGCTCAACAGGCTAATCCTCCGCCTTGCGGCGCCGGCACACCGGGTTCTAGTCCCGGTCGGGGCACCGATCCTGTCCCGGTTGCCCCTCTTCCAGGCCAGCTCTCTGCTGTGGCCAGGGAGTGCAGTGGAGGATGGCCCAAGTGTTTGGGCTCTGCACCCCATGAGAGACCAGGAGAAGCACCTGGCTCCTGCCATCGGAACAGCGCGGTGCGCTGGCCGCAGCGCGCTACCGCGGTGGCCATTGGAGGGTGAACCAACGGCAAAAGGAAGACCTTTCTCTCTGTCTCTCTCTCACTGTCCACTCTGCCTGTAAAAAAAAAAAAAAAAAAAAAAAAAAAAAAAAAAAGAAGATACCTGGTGGTGCTGGTGGTGGTGGGTGGGGGTAGGCAGGCATTGTGTGCAGTGCTAAGTACACTGTTAGGAAGCCTCCATCCCATATCAGAGTGCCTAGTTCAAGTCCCCAGCTACTCTGCTTCCGAATCCGCTTCCTGATCATGCACGCCCTGACTGACAGTATGTGGTGGCTCACATATTCATGCACCTGCCACCCTCATGGGAAACCTAACTTTGGCCTAGCCCAGCTCTGGTTGTTGAAGACCTTTAAGGAGTAAATCATCAGATAGAAAAATCTCTCTCTCTCTCTTCCTGTCTCCCTCTCTCTCTCTCTCTCTCTCCCTAATAAAATGAAAGTAAATATACAAGTTTTGAAAGAACATGTGGAAAAAAAAAAATCAAATGCCTATCAGAGGTATTTAAAAAAGTTTAAAAATATTACAATAAAAATAAGAATGATGATGGTTATTTTGGAAACTATTCAGGTTTATCACTTGGCTGGCTGGCCATCAAGTTCTGGTGACAACTCATTCACATCCCATTAATATTTCTAAGATTTGCCTATGCTTTCTGTCACTAGTTTCCATTCATATCATGGGATCCCTCTCCACACGTCTGGTGGTTCCTGTTACTGAAGATGTCAATGTTCTTCCTTGGCAGATTGGAATTTCAGAGTAATGTAAAAACCTTCTGAAGTCTGCCTCAAAAATGAGAGAGTGAAGATAATGAATGAATATTATAATGACAGATCTCAATTGCCCAAGGCAGTAACTTACTGACTAACTGCAACTTACTTATTTTCGTCCTTTCGGGTCTCATCTCCCTCTCTCTCAGCACTTTCTGGGATTATCACACAAATAAATTAATGGAACATTTACCCTTGCTTTGAGGTCTATTTCTTGAAGGACATAAATTTAGATATGTATTTGTTCCTTAAAGGGGATAAAAGGATTTAGACTTCTAAAAATTATTGTAATGTTTGCTTTGTACTGAACTTGATACATTTATATTGAATTTGTGTGGGAATTGGTGGTAGAAAACAGTAATAAATAAATAAAAGTGTGATAACATTGACAAAATGAACTAAGAATATTAAAATAATATAAACAACAAAATTGGTTTTAGGGAGAGTTTGTTTTTTTGGTCACATACCTGTGTTTAATTATCCTTATTTGCTCACATATGTTATTTGATACATAATAATAATACATATTTATAAGGTAACCTGTAATATCTTGGGATATACAAAACTGTGTATTAGTCAAATTAGGAAAAACATAATATTTCTTTATGTTAAAACATCCAGTATCTTTTTTTCTTAAATATTTTAAAGAAAATTATTCCATACTCTATCATTTACTATAGTTACCTCATTGTGCAAGCGAACACCACATGTACTTAATTCTATTTATAACTTAATACATGTTAATTGACCTTTCCCCACACCTTCTTCACATCTTCTCTCTCTTTGGTAAATCTATTCTATTTTCAACTTCTATGAAACCAACTTTTTAAATTTCGCATATGAAAAAATTAGTTTTCTATAACTTATTTTACTAAACATAATGACAACCGTCTCCAATCGTATTCCTGCAAATAATGAGATTTCATTATTTTATGGCTTCATAGTATGACATTTTATGAATATACCATTTTTAAAATACATCTATCAGTTGATAGACATATAGGATGTTTCTTGGCTACCATGAATAGTGCTACAATTCACATGAATAGAGAAGTCTCTTAGAAATACTGATTTCATCTATTTTTAGATTAAATTTTAATTAGTTGAAAGACAAAAGCAGAGACAGAATCTTTCATCTTTGGGTCACTCCTCAAATTCCACCAAAAAACTCTTGCATGAACAGACAGAAGCCAGGAGGCAAGAACCCTATGAAGGTCTCCTCAATCCATTGAAGGAACCAAATCACTTGGGCCATTATATGCTACCATTTAGGCACATTGGCAAGAAGCTGGATTGGAAGAAAAGGTGGGATTTCATGTCAAATACATATTTATTATTCAGTGGGACAAAAAAATAAAGACACCCTATTACCAAAGTGTCCCGACCCGCGGGACAGCAACTGGGGTCGAGTACCTAGAAGGAGAAATGAGAGGGGCAGGAGACACAAGGATGGCAGCAAGACAAGTGCTGATCAAGCTGCAACTTTATTTTTTGAACTGCTCACTATATATCATTGAGGCATGGGAAAGAGGAAGGGCTTGTCTTCGCTACTGCAGTGCTGACGCAATCAAGAAAAACCCGCGGGGCCCTATTACGGGAAGGGGCCCTGTTACGGGAAGCTACAAGATTAGGGAAGGGGGGTAGGGCGGTTACAGGCGCATGGCTTCTACAAGATTAGGGAGGGGGGCAGGGCGGTTACAGGCGCATGGCTTATAGTACATTTTATCTGACACGCCAGGTTTTTCTATTACCAAGAGGTAAGGCCACCTACTGCATGGTCCCTGACATATCCCCCTTCTTTATCAATTTAAGAAGGATAGCTGTGGTTTAGGCCAAGTTTGACGAACGAGCAGTGCCTGTCTTAGGAATCGACCCGAAACCCTAACACCTCTTACCCGTCGCTGGATATCCTTGCCAGTCCCCAAGGACTCCTGTCTTAGGCGGGTGTGGGTACGGGAAGGTGCCCGTCATTGGCTTACTGCTCATTTTATTGATAGGCCTGGGGCCCTTCCTGGGCTCCCGACTGGACAGCAATGAACGGGGGAAGGTTAGCTGTTGAAAGGACCGTGACCTTATTGGCTATACTTTATTGGCCGGAGAGGGGATGATAAGTTTCCATGGGATCTTGCATGGCTAGACTCTGGTAATGTATTTGAATTGGCCTGGCTGCCAAATTGTCTACTTGTTGTTTGATGAAGGCCACGAGTCTATTGAAGAGACAAGGACCTACAGATAGTATAATAAGTATTCCAGCAAAGGGGCCTAGAAGTGGCAACAAATAGGGAAGCAGTCCATTCCATCCAGTCCAGAAGGGGTTTTCAGCCAGGGCACGTCGACGACGTTCCAGGTCTTCTTGAAGTGTTTTGATTTTATCACGAACAATGCCGGACTTGTTGGCGTAGAAGCAGCATGTTTCCTGTAAAGCCAAACAAATACCTCCCTGTTCGGCAGTAAGCAAGTCTAAGCCTCTACGGTTTTGGAGAACGACTTCCGCTAGGGAGTCAATTTGATCCTGAAGGTCCTGAATGGTGGTGGATAGGGTTTGTACATCATTAATAAGCTGTTGGGACAATTGTCTATATTTGTGGACCGCAATTCCTAGTCCTGTTGAACCTGTAACCATCGCTGAGGAGATTCCCAATGTAGCTATTAAAGGAATAAATTGAACAGCTCGTTTCGGTCGCCCCGCAATATAATCAAAGGAGGGGATGGGAACAGGGGTATCTCCCGAAATGATTTCAATATTGGGGAAAAGCGTAGCATGTGCGCAATTACCGCTCCAATTTGCTGGTAGGACAGTATAGGCTAAATTATCCTTGCATACAAATACGGTGGAATTGGGGGCGTAAAGAGGGAAATCTATTGTTTCATTATCTGTACAAAAGGGAGCGAGGCCTACATCAATATTAAAGGAATTATTAAGGGGAGGTTTATAAAGGCAAGTGATGTTTTCAGCTGGGTAAGGAAGAACAGGAAAGGGATGTGTAGGCTGAGCGTTAGAGGAATCATTAAACATAGAGGTACTATTAAGCGGTAAAAATACGGCAAGAGGAAGGGGGGGTCCCTGGCGCAGACAGAGCCAACAGCTGTTTGCAAGGGAGGGGTTAGAGATATTAAGTAATTTATGGGACTCGGTGAGGATATCGGCGGTGTTGGCATCTAAGCCTTCCATTCCTCGAGATCGGATGTTAGCCAGAGGGTGGTATTGGAGAGAAGGATAAAGGCTTTCGAATGCGGTTTCGAGCATCTTTTGTGTTTTTAACCTGGTAAGTGTGTCCTGAGGGCCACCACCATCAGACACTCCCACAGGGGCTGCAGGGTACCAGCAGGCCACTTGTCCCTTAGGGGGGCAGGGAGGAGAGCTGAGGCGTGAAGACGATAAGTCTCCTCCAAATATTCCCCCATGATCTCCTGTTATAGTGGCAAACAATAAATGTTTACTCCCCTCATTACAGGTTTGATACTGAGTATAACAGGAGGAGTGCACAGAGTAGTGGATAGTACTATTGCATTCTGATGGGCATTGATCCTCAGGGCGGGAAGAGTCTAGTTTAGGTTTGAGAGTACACTGCCATTTGGAATCTGTGGCAGCCCGATATGCAGTTTTATCTCCACAGTCATGTGTAAAATGAGGCTTACGATTGAGGACTCGGGATCCATAGGAGGTTGATATTTGTGGGAGTAATACTGTTATGCCCCCCGAGCAGGTACAAGGGTTATGCTGTTGAAGGAGTTTTTGAATGGCCTGAGGGTTGTCAAACCCTGCAAAGACTGGTGGAGCCCAATGGATGGTGTAGATTGCCATTATCAGGAGAGCAAGGAAGAGGGACATTTTGTTAGGGCCCTTCAGAGGGGTTAATCAGTGAGCCCTCAGGAAATGTGGTAGGGGAAGAGCGAATAGAGAGAAGATAAGATACACAAATAGCAACAATGGCAACAATACCGACAATAACAAGGAGTCCTGTAATGAGTCCCAGTAGAGTCCAGCCGGGTCTTTTTATTCCTGTAAACACAAGGGGAAAATATCCTCAGGGCCAGATGTAGGCTCTGGTGTAGGGTTAATATTAGAAGAGTTTGACGAATTAACTTGTTTAACTAATCTTTCAGGCAGCCATCTGGGTGCCGATTGCTTTTGATCCAGGATGCAGGCTGAGCCGCGGCCCCAGATAAGTACTGGATCTGGGCCATGCCAGCTGTTGGTGAGGGGGTCTCGCCACATCACCATAGGTGGAGCCGTATTAGGGGAAGGGTGCCAGTGACGGTCAGCAGCGGAATGACCATTATTATCCAAAGTTAAAAAATTTGTCACAAAAAGCGCATGATTTAAGCGATCGCGGGGAGAGGTAAAAGAGAAGGAAGTGGCTTTAAGCCGAGTGAGCCAAGTTTTTAATGTTTGGTGGGCTCTCTCAACTATTCCTTGTCCCTGTGGGTTATAGGGAATGCCTGTAGCATGGCTAACATGGAGCGCTTCACAGAATTGTTTAAACTTAGTGCTGACATAAGCAGGACCATTGTCTGTTTTAATTTTAGCAGGTTTTCCCAGGACAGAAAGGGCAGTGACAAAGTGTGAGATGACATCCCTAGCAGCTTCTCCTGAATGGGGGGAAGCAAAGATAAAACCACTATACGTGTCTATAGACACATGGAGATACTTTAATTTGCCAAATTCTGGGAAATGCGTGACATCCATTTGCCACAACTGATTAGGGAGAAGACCACGCGGATTGACTCCTAAATGCGGTACAGGGAGGCTTGTGATGCATGTGGGACATTGTTTTACTATTTCACGAGCCTGATCTCGTGAAATCTTACAAAGTAAACGGAGGGATTGAGCATTTAGGTGATGTAACTTATGTAATTTTTGAGCTTCTTGTACTGATCCCATAATTATGGGGAAGGCAAGCCTCGTAGCTGCATCTGCCTGGGCGTTACCTTCTGATAGTGGCCCTGGTAGGTTTGTGTGTGCCCTGATATGTCCCAAGTAGAAAGGCTGTTGTCTCTTGTGAATTAACTTTTGAATTTGTGCAAATAAGGGCGTAGCGTTAGAAGTTGTCTTAAGAAAAGGGGAAGTTTCGAGTAACGGGATAGATTGAGCCACATATGCACTATCAGTAAAGATATTTACAGGCTGATCGAAAAATTGTGTAAAGACTTGAAGTACGGCATACAGTTCAACCAACTGAGTTGACTGATAAGATGTTTTAAATACATGAGAACGGTTATTTGCCACGAAGGCGGCCATCCCATTGGAAGATCCATCTGTAAACACCGTGACAGCCTTTGGAATGGGGTTACTTTTTGTAATTTTTGGGAAAATGAAGGAATAGGACTGGGCAAACTGTAGTACCGGGTCATCAGGGAGGTGATTGTCAAGAATCCCCATAAAGCCTGACATGGCTATTCCCCAGTCGTCAGATGTTTGAAGAAGGAACTGGGTCTGTTCTTGAGTATATGGCACTATTATTATATCGGGATCCTTTCCAAAATACTGGCGGGAAAGGGAGCGAGCCTTAATGATTAATGAAGTGGTTTGGGAAGAGTATACAGAAATTACCTTAGACGAGGAGGTGGGGAGATGGACCCAGAAAAGAGGTTGACCCTTTTTACCAGGTGTGAGGGCCTTTTGCCAAAACACTCCAGTGGGCGTGTGTGGCGTGGCTAAGACAATAAAAGTTAAAGGGAGGGTATACGAAATTTGAGAGACAAATTGTTGGCTGATGGCTTGTGTTACTTGGTTTAACGCCTCTCTCGCAGCCGGGGTGAGTTCACGGGGGGAAGAGGGATCTGAGTTTCCTCGAAGGATGTCGTAAAGGGGCAAGAGAGTGTTGTTAGGGACCTTTATATAGGGCCTGAGCCACTGAATATCTCCTAAAAGTTTTTGAAAGTCGTTAAGGGTATGGAGGCAGTCTAAGCGAAACTGGATGCGAGGCACGAAAACCTCGTTTTGTTGTAATTTTAAGCCTAAATAGGTAAAGGGGTCTTGTAACTGAACCTTATCAGGGGCAATTTGTAAACCAAGGGCGAGAAGGGTTTTAGTAAGGTCCGTGAAGCAACGAAGTAGGTTTGATTTATTTTGGGCTGCCAATAGAATATCATCCATATAATGTAAAATATAAAGATGTGGCCAGCGTAAACGAATTGGGTCTACTGCTTGTGCCACAAATTTTTGACAAAGGGTGGGGCTATTGGCCATTCCTTGGGGTAAGACCTTCCATTGAAATCTTTGCATTGGTCCCTGGAAGTTAACACGGGGAAGGCTAAAGGCGAAGAAAGGACGGTCATCAGGGTGTAAAGGAATAGTAAAAAAGCAATCCTTAAGATCTATAATTATTTTAAAATAACCATTTGGAATGGCTACAGGGGTGGGGATGCCAGGTTGGAGGGCACCCATGGGTGCCATGACCTTATTAACGGCACGCAAGTCCTGTAAAAGGCGCCATTTGCCAGATTTTTTCTTTATGACAAAAATGGGTGTATTCCAGGGAGAATTAGAAGGCTCTAAGTGTCCAGCCTCGAGCTGCTCCTGTACAAGCGCTGTAGCGGCATTTAGTTTTTCTTGAGTAAGCGGCCACTGGTCCACCCAAACAGGAGTTT